>NC_053047.1:17903333-19237500 GCF_003473485.1 Medicago truncatula | reverse complement strand
GACTAAGGTTTTCTTACTGTATATGGTTGAGATCGTTTACAATAATTTTAGTATTCAGATAAAAATTATCTTTTCTTATGTTGAAACATAAACCGATTGGTGTGCAAATTTTAAAACCGTCAATCCAAATGATTCGGATTGTTTGTTGGATTTTAACGGTAATGGGTTAGTTATGGTTTCAAATAAAATTAGGGATTTAATGGTTTTACACATGAAATGATGGTTTAAAAGAAGAAGAATCCTTACCCTTGGAGATGAAGCGGTGGTGCTCTTTCAGATAAAGAGGAGGAATATATTGAGGTAGAGAGTTCTTCTCTAATTCTTGATGTGTTTGTTGGAATAGCCACAATAGACATATATATAGGCTGAAAATTGAGATATATATAGGCTGAAAATTGAGAGGTGAAAGGAATATTTTTTATTTTTTAAGGAATATTTTTTATTTTAATTCAATTTTAAGAGTTTTTGTAGCCCAACATCTTAGTTTTTTTGTTGACAAAAATCTTATTATTTATTTATCGTTCAAAGACGATAAAATTGCACAATTCGTCCTTAACTTTTTTTTTTTGGGAAAAGAAGCTATTAACTTTTTTTTTTTTGGAAAAGAAGCTAACAAATAGAAAAGAAACAAAAAACTACTGAAAAAAAGTCTTAATTTCGATTTAATATTTTATATTATAATAAGGTAATATTTTTCATTCTTTATTTTTTTTCCGATAAATTTTTATATATGTTGTAAAATGTCAACATTCTTATCTTTTTTTATAAACAAATCAAACACATAAATAAACTCAAATCTTCGTCAAACAAACATAAAAATACATATTTCATTGAAAAAATAAACGATACAATATTGACATTTTATAACATAAGGGGAAAAATATAAAGAGGGAAAATGTGTTATCTAATTGTAAAATAATTGGCACTCTTTATCACCGAAGGTGAGATATTCTAGAAGAGGGTGAAAATTATTATATCTTTTTGATTAAAGTACCTATGTTTTGAGTGATGTCATTAGTTTTGTAAAACACCATTTCAGTTTAGATCACATACTTTACTCAAGTGTATTGTTAGAAAGGTTGTGATGTTTGGTGGCAATTTTATTGTTCAAAATCTTATTTTTACTACTTTGGTTCGATTCACAATATGAAATGCATATTTTGAATAAATTCCTTCGACCTCTTGGGTATTTGACTCATGAAAATTGATTTTTAATCGATTCAATGTTTCTTTGAATCTATTCAATGTTCATCTTGAATCATTTGAATCGATTCAAGGTTTCTATGAATCTATTCTAGCTTAATTTAGATTCATTTGAATAGATTCAAAGTTTTTCTGAATCTATTTAATCCTCATGCAGTCTAGATTTCAATTTTGCACTATTCAATCGATTCAATCATTGTCTAAATCGATTTAAACATGGTTTTCCTGTTTTATTTTAAGCCAAATTTGCTCATATCGTACTTGCCTATATATACTCATATCCACTCATTATCCCACTCATTGAATCAACTTGCAAACATACTATAAAATCTCCAACCTTTCCTTTTCTACAACTTTCTTCAGAATAAACACTTTTTTCTAAGAACTCTTGTAGGATTTGAGATCTAGATAGTTAGGGTGTTGTGGGACTTGTAAGTTTGGTTTCTTTCAAGGATCTTGTGGGGTATCAAGCATATAAAGCAAAAGAAGGTATTGTTCACCTCCAAAGGTAATTATGGGGGTTGTTTCTCAAACATTCAAGGTTTAAGGGGATTGAAGCGGAGGCATAACAAAGACGATTTCTCAAAGTGGAAGATCAAAGGATCGCATGCAAGCTATAGATTTGAAGACCTTGTGGTTGTCCGATTTCAAGAGGTATTGAAGGTTGGACCTAGTGTAGCTGCTTGGCATAAAAGATTATGAATCGAAGGAATCTTTGTAATCATACACTTGTAAACATTTTCATCATAGTGGAAGCCCGTATAAGAGACATATGCTTCTACGAACAGAGGAAGTGCCCCTAGAGAGGACGAAAAGGGGGAACCTCTATAAATCTTGGTGTTCTTCTTTCCCTTATCGTTTTACTTTCAACTCTGTATCTGGATACATGAATTTATTGAATTTTTTAGTTACCATATGATAATGATTGGCAATCAATGTGTCAATAATTCATTCATATATAAAGATGTTAATCTTTCAAGAAGTGTGTTTTTGCTTAACAAATTTTTTGGCTTTAGATAGTTATAGTTTTGTAAATTTTTAGTGTATTGAATTTTGATTAATCATAATACAATTCATAGTTGAATTTCTTCTTCATATTGAATTAGTATTATCACATTATTTATCTCTTATCATTCGACACAAAAGGATTATTGAAAACCGCTCTTTCACAAACTTTTAATTGAAAAGGCTATTTATCCCCACCCCCACCCCGATCCTCCAGTCTTCTATTGTTTTCGTCATATTGGCCAACAAGTTGCATCAAGACCTTGGTGTTTTTCACTAGCGGTTTAATCATCGGATGAGTACAATGGAGCTCCCATCTTTGAGAGGGAAAATTATGATTATTGAAAAGAATGCATGAGCGTGCATATTCAATTGGTTGACACGTATGTTTCAGATGTCGTCATAAATAGGAGATTTGAACCGCAAATAGATGTTAATGGTGTCATACAAAACAAGCCCAAGACTTGTTAGACATCTTATGACAAGAAGAAGGTGCAATATGATTTGAATGTAAGGAATATACTCATCTATGACCTATGCTGTAAATGAGCATCACTCAATTTCACATTGTAAAATGGCCAATGAAATATGAGACGTTATCAAAGATGTCAAGAAATCAAAAATAAATACTCTCACACAACAATATTAGTAATTTCACATGCAAGATGATGAAATCATATTTTCCATGTAAATGAGATTCACTCACATTGTTAACAAGTTACAAAACTTAGGAAAAACTATCATTAAAGATTGCACTATGATGAGTCAATAATTAGTGTTTTTAATATATTATTTGAGTCTATGTTGTTTAGATTTTATATGTTTTTATTTCATTTTTAGAACTATTTTACTTCAATTGCAAGTTATTTAATTTCAGGAACAAATATTTGAAAGATTTAGTCTTGGAGCAAAAGAAAGGAGATTTGGAGCTAATTTGGGCTAAAAATACAAAGATTTGGTGCAAAAATATGAACCCTACCAAGTCAGAGAGTTGGCACGGCCCGTGCCTCGAGCCACACGGCCGTGCCGCGAGCCCCACGGCCGTGCCAATTTATTTCTGACCTAAAGCCCATAGTTTCTTGTGGAACATTCTACTGATGTATTTCTTGGGTCTTAAGTAGTTGTAAACTATTTAGCTAGCAAACATATTCAATCATCTCTTGTTCTTGGAATTTAATAGTGACAATTGTTTACCTTTGAATAAAAGTTCAACCTTTATTTATTTTATGTTCTTCTTCTTCTTCTCTTTTATGTCTATAAAGAACATGAGTGAGTAGACTCTTCTTGTCTTGGGATTGTTGGATAAGTCTAATGACATAATCCCTATCAAACCAAGCCTCGAACCCTAAATTTATGTAAATCTATTTTCTAATCTATTTCATCGTTTTTATAATGAATTAACAAGTATTAAATCAATAAATCGAAAGGCGAGGGTTGATAGTTGTTAATTCATAATCACAAATATCAAGCGAAGTATCGAAAGATGAAGTTTTGATATTGGAACAAATGAAATTAGACAAGGATTGCAAAATATGTGAATAGTCTAGCAAACCTTGAGACAATAAATTTATGTGCTTCAAGGATTTCAATAGCAATCAACCATGAGAATAGGCGTGGTTTCTAGAGAAACACACTCACTGAAACAGAAAGGAGATGTGATAGGCTAAAGAGAAAATTGTCTTTAGAAAATAGGTCCAACATAAAATTCTAGATTTATGGTTTGGTTTGTGAAGGATTTGTCACCATGACGAACCAATAATCCCAAGGCGCTTTTTATTATTTTTTTCAAACCGTTAAATATCCGAAATTTTCACTTGAAACTCTCTTCTAATGATTCATAGAAGTTGATTAAATTCATAACTCCCTGCCAGAACGATACTCTTTATTACTACTTCTGTAAACCGTGCACTTGTGGATTTACCCCATCAAGTTTTTGGCGCCGCTGCCGGGGAGTTAAGTAATTTAATTAACTTTTTAGTAGTAGTTAGAATTTTTCTTTTTCTTCTTCTTCTTTCTTTCATTCTTTTACAGTTAACTTCTTGGGTTCTTATTCTTTTATGCGAAGAAGCAAAAATCTTGGTGAATTTGCTCCCGAGATCGAAAGGCTCTTGCATAAAAGAAAGAGAGAAGCACGAAATAATAACGTTATGGGTGAGGAACACACTCTCAAAGAGTATGCAACCCTTCTACGGAAGAGCCACATGCTATTATTGTGTACCCAACGGTTGAGGGTAACAATTTTGAAATTTTGCATGCACTCCTCAACTTAGTGCAGCAAAACCAGTTTTCCGGATCGCCCACTGAGGATCTGAATCTGCATATTTCAACTTTTTTAAGACTCAATAGAACCTTGAAGGAAAACCAAGGGGCCGTAAGGCTGCACCTCTTTCCCTTTTCCTTAAGGGATAGAGCTAGTGCTTGGTTTCATTCATTTGAAGTTGGTTATATCACTTTATGGGACCAAATGAGGCAAGCATTCCTTGCACGATTCTTTCCCCCTTCTAAAACTGTTAATTGAGGGATCAAATCACACGGTTCACTCAGAGAGAGGGGGAATCTCTCTACGATGCGTAGGAGCGTTTCAAATAAATGCTTAAACTTTGTCCCCATCATGGTTTAGAGAAGTGGCTTATTGTCCACACTTTATATAATATCTTATCATATACCACAAAGATGATTGTTGATGCAGCTGCAGGTGGAGCTTTAATGAACAAGAACTATACAGCAACATATGCCTTGATCGAGGACATGGCCCAAAATCATTATAAGTGGACTAATGAGAGAGCTATCAATTCTTTTTCACCATTTAGAAAGATTGAAGATAGGTGTTTGAGGTGTCATAGATAGAGAACAGGAAGATGAATATGATGTGAGCAATGAAATAGAACAAGCATGGACTAGCCATTGGACTTGAACAATAATAAGCCTAGTCACCTAGGATTTGGTTGGATGTGCTATAAGAGAAAGAAAGCCATAGCCAGAGATAATTAGTTACATTTTGAGTTGACAAGTTTTTGAACCTTGTGATTTGTCAATTGATTCAGACCGGTATGTCCATTGAATCTATCGCACTTGTTCTATGTTATTTTGGTTTTTTAATATTTTTAATACGAGGGCTGATAATTTGGCAACTTATTGCATGACAACGTATCCATCTCTCTAACTGTTAATTATTTTTGGTCTTATTTTAAGGTGCATTGATGGAGAAGAGGAAGATGATATGGTTTTGGCGGAACATGATGTGAAGAAAAGTATATGATCTGGACATGGCCCAAAATCATTATAAGTGGACTAATGAGAGAGCTATCAATTCTTTTTCACCATTTAGAAAATGAGGCAGGTATGTATGAAATCTCTTCCCTTGATCATCTAGCTACTAAGGTTGACGTACTCACACTAAAATTTGACAAAATGAATACTAGTGCTGTCAGCCCTGCCCCTGTTTCACCTCCTTGTGAAGTTTGTGGTGTATTTTCCCATATTGAAGTTGATTGCCAACTAGGTAGTTCTATTGAAGATGTTGAACAAACGAATTATGCTCAATACAACCAAAGAATGAGGCAAAATCAAAATTTTTATAAAAACTCCTCAGAATTCCTATGGACAAACAACACCACCTAGTTATGCAAACAAACAGAGAGTCCCTCCGAAATCTAGCTTGGAACTTTTAATGGAAAGTTATGTTATGAATCAATCCAAGCAACTCCAAGAGCTATAGAATGAAACTGAATTTCTCAATGACTCTCTTGCCAAATTTGTAATGCCCTATTTCTATTAAAGCGATAAAACAAGCGAATAAGGCATATATTCAAGAAATAGACGTTACATCATCAAACAAAATTCCAAAACAACATGCATGCATATAAATCTCAACAGTCGCAGCAGATTATATATAAACCATATAATTCAAAAGCATACATGTCATGATGTCAAAAATACATCAACATAAATAGTCACCAAATCCCAATAATGGGTAAATCTCCAACATGAATAAATAATCCAAACAGATAAATCTAGGAAATCTAATAGACGCCTAGATAAGAGCCATCCTAGACTCTACAAATACCGATACCGGATATAGCTCCCAATATCCACCCAAGCATCAATCAACTCACCAGAGCAACTAATCCTGCACAGTGTCTACCCATCCGTACAGACAGGGAGGCGGTCAAAAACCACTGGGGTTAAGCGTTACATCATCATAATCCATATAACAGTTATACATGAATAAAACAATTCCATTCCAAAATAAATGACATGAATAATTCAATTCAAGTTCTACGTAATTGACATGAATATTTAATCTCAACCAATATAAATAATGATAAATCAAATATCACACCCAAATATTCACAACCACAAGTATGTCAATTATTTCACATATAGGACTCATGCAACAATGATATGTCCCTAATCATAACACAGATGCATGTGGTACCGAATCACCTCTAGGTCGTCACCTTCGATGCATCAACACATCGTATATAAGATTTCACACCCGTCTTACATAATCTCCGAAGTAAAAGAGCTCAACCCTTTTACAACTACAAGACTCAACATGACTATCATATCCAACATCTACAATTCATCACACATCTTCATTTAGCCACACGAATTTGGTCACGAAAGATTATAGGCACTTGGCTAAAAGAATCAATTTCCGATAAAAATTCATATCAAATGACAAATGGTCAACATTGATAATTCCCGAATAAATAACTTATCCAAGTTTGAAAACTCACAAAAATAATCTTAATCAATCATGTAGTCAATAACTTAAGCCACTTACAAACTATTGACATGATTAAGAAAATTTAACTAACATTACATGCCTTGTTTAAGTCTATAGGAACTGTAGGCTCAACTTGTAACCGTAGTTAATTCACATAAGTTCGTTTCGACAAAATCCGACAATTCCCAAAAATCCCAAGTTTCAAACCAATTGAAGAATTTCAAATTTGAATGAGCAAAACGTGTTCCAGTAAGTTTAGAGGATCAAACAGATGTTAAACAAGTTGAAAGAATCATTTTACAAAGCTCAGATTGGCCCCCTAAGTGTAACACCCCGTTTTCCCAAAGTAAAAATTTCATATATAAATCAGAGTTTCCAACATAAACGGAATGTCACACTTCTTTTCATAAAATCATAACGGGATAAAATACTATTTATCCTTCAAAATTCAATAACATAATATTTAATACGTCGCAGCGGAATTTCTTCAACATCTAAAACTGTCTTTGGCACAAAGGCCTCATCATAAATATCTCATGAAATCCAACCTAAAAACATAGTCATAAATCTTCAAAAGCAATACGTAAGGAATAGAAAAGCAATAACAAAATTCCCATCCTGTTACGTATCAGAGCACCTAAGACACACGTGAGAGAGTCCACTCACGACCACGGCTAATGTAACGCTCTAATCATTATTTAATTATTTTTGATTATGTGGTGTCATTTATATGGTTTTTGGTGATTTATGTGGTGTATATATATTTATTATATGATTTATTTTATTAAATAATTATAATAAGTGGAGAATATAATTAATTAGAGTTTGGGGGGTTATGTTATAATTAATATAGTTAGTGGGGAGTTATTTGCTAATTAGGGGAGTTACAAGTTGGGAGTTAAGAAAGGAAAAACCAGAGAAACGTTTTACGTGAAAACAGACAAGTTTGGGAGAAAGCCAAGAGCAAGGGAGAGGAACTTAGGAACCGATTTCTGCTGTGTTATTTCTGCAATTCTAAGGTAAGGGTGAGGTTTACCGCAATCTTATAGGTTCTGAATTCTGATTTTGTTCTAACAGCTTTATGTGAGAGAAGTTAGGTTTTTGTTGATTAATGGGTTCTGAGTGTAGGAATCGTTGAATTGGGGTTAGAAATGGGTTCTGAGTGCATAAAACATTTCATTGCATATCTGTAAACTAATTTGGGGAGTGAATTGAGGAAAAATGGGATTTTTGGGAAAAACCTGCATTCTGCCCGTACAGAAGTTCATCGCTCGCCTCGCGAGTGATACAACTCGCCATGGCGAGTAGCCTTGTGAAAATCTGGATTTTTAAAATGTTGTTATAAGCCGTATCTTGGGTAGTTTCATGTGCCTAGAGGATTTTTAAGAGGACTAGAGCAAGTTTTAGGTTTAAAAGATGATTAGGGAGCTTAGAATTGAGGTTTGAGTGAGAAAAATATCATTTTTCCCGAGAGCACCATATTTCTGTTCGCCTCGAGTTCGCCTCGAACTCGCCATGGCGAGTACCTGATTTCCTGAGCTCGCCATAGCGAGCAGATGTGCTCGCGAGGCGAGCTGCCCAGTATTTTGTTGGTTTGATTTCTGTTGTTGTTTGGATGGTTTATATTGTTGAATTAAGCATGACTTGTATGTTGATATATATTTCCCTGGATGTCCTGGTTGGTTGTGATGAATAGATGCTGACTGAATGTATGTTGTATTTAATTAAAATTCACTTAAATGTTGTAAATTGGATGGTGAATCATATATATGTATATGTTAGATTGGTTGGTATGTAGATATACTCAAGGGGATTAGTTGCATAAACATAACAGTGGGAGAGCTTCGGCTCTGGAACGCTCGGTCTTTCAAAGTGGTGGAGTACTAGTTACTCAAAGTGGTGTTAGTGGTGAGGACTTATGTCCTGATGAGAATGCTTTAACCATTCGACAGCGGTGTGGGTCACGGCCCTGATTTTTGGTACCACATGCATGGGTGTTTAGAGGAGTCTTAGTGGAGTGGTGATGGGTTGCATATGTTGTTGAGAGGGTTATAAATTAATATTGTTGATGATAAGTGAAAATGATGATATTTATATAATATTGTTGATGAATTATCTGATAGGGTGTTAGATTCAATTGATGCATTCTTTACCTATATTTTGTTGTGAATCTCACCCCTTCTGCTTGAAAATGTTGCCCTTCCTATGGGTAACTTGCAGGTGATCCTGAGTAGTTGGTGGTGGCTCAAAGTGTCTAGGACTCTGATACGTGGGATGGGATTTATAGTTTAATTTCTACCTATGTATCAATTTTTGGAACAAGTTAATGTAGCCTTTGTTTATTGTTGAACTATTATGTTGAGGCCTAGTGCCAAGATTTATTGTTGGATAATGGAGTTTAATTTTGAAGAATATTCCGCTGCAAATTAATGGAGTTTTATGAAAGATGTTGTTAAATAGTTTTATCCTATTTAAGAAATTTTGTATAGTGGTGTGACATGCCGTTTGGTGTCGAACTCTGATTTTTATAATTATAATTAAATTGATTTTGGGAAACGGGGTGTTACAGTATGTATATATGATAATATCATTATTGATCAAATGCATGATGTTTATATTGAATTATTCATGTTAATTATTATTTTGATTATGATGATGTAATACTTACCCCCAATGGTTTTAACCGCCTACCTGTCTGTATGGATGGGTAGACGTTGTGCAGGAGTAGTGCTTGGTGAGTTTTGTGCTTGATGGATATCGGGAGCTTTCTCCGTTATCGGTGTTTAGTGTTTAGTCGGCTCTGATCTAGGCTTCGTTGTGTCAGTCTAGATTATCTTTTGTTTGCACTTTGTTATGTTTGGAGATTACTTGTATGTTGGGATTTTGAGATGCATCTATGTTGATGTAATTATTGATTCATGACATGTATATTTGGATTACTCTGGTTTATATTCCGCTGCGACTGTTGAGGTTTATATACATGTTTATGGTTTTTGAATTTTGAATGTGGTGTAGCCTCTATTTCTTGAATGAATGCATTATTCGCAAGTTTAATTGCTTTAATAGAAATAGGAGTGTTACAAGTTGGTATCAGAGCTATGGTCAGTCGTGTCTAGACTTATACTTGTTGTATTTCCCTGTTGTGTGCGAATGGTAGCATAGTACCTTCGACATTTGCTTTGTTGTGTTGTTTTCTTAGCAGTGAGTTGGTTGTGTAGTGCTGAGATGGCAGGTGGTATAGACGATGCGGCAATTGCGCAAGCTTTAGCGACTATGGCACAAGTGTTGGCCCAGTCGAATGAGAATGCGGTGGCTAACCGTAGGAATGAAGGTGAGGCCGAAGAGATGAGGCTCGATAGGTTCTTGAGGAACAATCCACCGACTTTCAAAGGGAGGTTCGACCCAGAGGGAGCACATACTTGGGTGCAGGGTATGGAACGGATTTTCCGAGCTATGGTTACGGGAAATGACCAGAAGGCTCAGACTAGCGACTCATATGCTAGCTGAGGAAGTAGGGCACTGGTGGACTAATGCCAAAGGAAGACTTGAGATGGGAGGTGATGTGGTGACCTAGGCTAAGTTCAAGGTCGAATTCTTGAGGAAATATTTCCCTGAAGACTTGAGGACCAAGAAGGAGATTGAGTTTCTGAATCTGAAACAAGGAAGCATGTCTGTAGCCGAATATGCGGCGAAGTTCGAGGAACTTTCGAGGTTTTGTCCTTACATAAATGAAAAGAAAAAACTCACTACCAACGTTTCCATCCACAACTCTTTTTCTGCTAATTCACCTAATAATTTCTTAATTAACAATTAAAATGAGAACTAACTATCATTTTAGTATTTCCTTCAATAAATAAAAACTATCATTTTATTACTTAAATTAAACAATGGAAAAATTACCCATCATCATCATTTATTTATTTATTTATCATCATCATCACCATTTATGACTATAATCCTACAAGTTCTCTAATTATTTTTTCCCTCCAATTTTTTCCACCAATTCGATTTTTTCTTTTAGTTGAAATGAACATATTAGCAACCTCAATACACTTTCTTTCCACTGTCTCTTCTTTAAAATCAATCAACTCCCCAAACAAACCACCAAACCTCTTGAAGAAGCTTTCATCCCAAACATGTAATGGAACACCCCTCAACCTAATCCAAGTTCTTCTTGATTGTGCCACTAAATGTGGTGACCACCTAATAATCTCCTTGAAAGTAGCCTTACACCAAACTTGTCTCTCTTTCCTTTATTTTTCAAAAACGTCCACCGACTCACACCTCAACAACACCAGTCTCTCCCCCATAGGACACACCTCTACCCCCACCAACCCTCCGTGAAAAAGCTTTGCTGGATTGATTTCACTTTTTCACGGTGAGGTAAGAATCCCACATAACAGCCTCTGATGGCGTAGCCTCTAGAATCTTGCCTTTCGGTCGCACCACCGAACCATGCTGAAACTTGTTAACCAAATCACTCTTGAATGACACACCTTCAGCCACTTTACCTCTCTATCCACGTCAAACCTATTTGACAGATGCCCACCCTTCTCCTCTTTCTCTTCTCTTCCAAACATAGCCTTATTGACCTTCTATTTGTGAGACCCCGGCAAACCTCCACCAACTTCCTCTCCATCTCCTCCACATCATCCACCACTCCAAACTTCACAAAACCAAACCTTTTCCCCCATTTGTCAAGCTTCTTTGGGATGAACACCTCACATACACTACTGAAACTCGCAAAAAGCTTCCAAAGATCCGTCAAACCACCTCCTCCGAAAAGTTTGTAACAAAAAACAGGATTGAGACCTTGTCAATGTTAGAGCCACCATACCTGAAATGTTTTTTTCCCTATCTGCTCAGTTTGAAACTCACTCGTGGGCCCCTCCCCTCTCACACCTTCACTCATTACTTTCTCACTCGTTTTTTTTTTTTAATTTAGAATATGTAACCGTTGTAGTAACTATAAACAAAAAATTAAATAAATAGTGATTGTTGATTAAGTTAAAGCAATTCAATTACATTCTTTAAACATACTTTACGTAAGATGAATGAAAAATGCTACTTAGTACGATAATTAATTCGCGGGATACACACGAAGTTAAATAATGATGTTCTAGTTCTTTTTTCTTTATTCACACAACTAGACAAGCCTTTGACTATTATTTAAAAAAAAAAAAAACAAGCCTTTGACTACAGTAATTATACTGAAATATATTTTGACGAGTAAATAGGCAATTACACTCTGGAATTGTGTTTCGTTAATTATTCCTTTGAAATTAACAAAACTTCAATTACCCCTTTGAAATTACACAACGTTAATCAATTTACCCCCTTCGTCAAGTTTTTCTGTTAGTTAACATAACGTTTTGCAAATACCCCTGAAGTTTTGCACTTACCCGAACTTTAAAATTTATATTAAAGATTATGTTTCCTCAAATGATATTAAAGACAAACAATTAACAATTAGCTTTATGTCTCCTCTTAAGTTTTTGGAATAGAATTATTGAATTTTATCAACGTCATGCAATTTCAGGGGGGTATTTGAAGTTTTCTTAATTTCAGGGGGGTAATTGACGAAACTTACAATTTCAGGGGGGGTAGTTGCCTATTTACTCATATTTTGGCATTGAGATACATGGATAAATTCATCTAAACGATTGTAATTTGCTCAAATTTGTTTGTATATTGGCAAAAGTTATGACGGTGTGCTTCATTTATGTGATTTTTTTTACATTTATCTCTGTTTTAGAGGCAATTACAGTAAATTTCAAATGTCATTTTGATCTCTGAATGTATAATGATTAGTTACAATAATTCCTCAATATATCAAAATTTTAAAATAGTTATTGATTGTACACTATATTAGTCAAAATAGATTCAGACGCTAAAATAATATCTCGGTACTCACAATATTTGGACTAGCGAAGTGCACAATCAAGGACTATTTTAAAATTTTGATACATCAAAAGAACTCTTATGACTACTCATTATACATTTATGAACCAAATTGACTATTACTTTTTTTTGTTACAATTACCCCTTGTTTCTATTGTTTAAGAATTGTAATTGGAGTTTAGTTTTACTTATGCTGTCAAACTAGAGATTAGCGGTTTGGAGTTGAAAATATTTTTTTTCGGTTTTGAATATGATAATTTAATAATAAAAAAAAATATAGCACACAAGTGTTGGATTGCATATTCAATAACACGGACGTGTGTTTTACACGAAAACCCAATCGCATCATTTAGCAGTGCTCTGCTCAAGATGAATACATTAAATTTATTAGATTTTGATTGTCGCAAAACTTTTATGCTTATGTTTATATCACTGAAGGCCAGTGAATAAAAAAATAAAAATGTGGCAGCCTCTTAAGCTTTCTTCAAGGTTACAACCTCTTATTGAGAAACTTAATTTTCAATGGTTTGTTAGAAATTGGAAATGGAAGAGAGAGTTATGTCGTATTAGTTTCCCTCTTCTGTGACATTTATCAACCAACAAAGGAAATTTTTGTGTTCAACAATGATGTATCATTTTATTTTTGTGTCAAAGAGGTCGCGCATGTCCTTGGTATTGAAGATACCGGGACTAGTTTAGCATACTCCCCTGCAACAAAATTTCCTCAGTTTTATTTATTTTTGACTTGAAAAGAGAATTCAATTTGCCAAAATAAAATATATAAAACCAAAACAAAAAATAAAATAAAAACATCAGATGTTAAGGTGATGTTAGAAAAAATGGTCATAGATGACGAGCAAAGCCAATCAAACTTCAAGAAAATTGTTTATTTTTTTCCTGATTGAGCTCATTTTGATATGTTCTCTGGATCCCAAGGGGCTGTGTGTAGCGTCTTGGGGAATGGTAGAAAACTTGGATGCCTTAGAAAAGGTTAATTGGCTGAAAATCATTTTCGATAATCTTCATGACTCTTTTGATAAACTTAAGGCTGTGAAGGATGAGTTGGGTAAGCAACACTACTTTAACGGGTGTGCTCCCATTTTTTGAGGTAATATTTTAAGTTCAATGTCCAATTTTTTTTATTTTTTTTTTAAATCTCATATTTTTTATATCAATTTTTTTTCCTACTATTAATATTTGTTAACATCAATGTTAGGCAATGGTATTTAGAAGAAGGCTTAAATATGCTTTTCATCCCTGCAATGATAGGCCATTTGATTTTTCATCCTTGAACTTACTAATCCTCCCATTTTGCCCCTGCAAATATTAATCATTTTAAAATTCGTCCTAATTAAAAAAAATTACTGAGGTGGATGGTAATTAGATATGTGGCAACTGGCGACTGGCTTTTTGTCAGGACACGTCAGCAGATGGCAATTGCAATGACATTTTTGCCCTTAAAGAAACTGACCACGCGTGAAATGTCCATAATGCCCATGTCTTCATCTTCCCTCTTATTCCCACTTCTTCTCACTCGGCCATTCACAATAGCATTCTGGACATCATCAATTTCTTCATAAGTCTTGTCATACCCCAATTTTTGACCTAAGGCTCCACTGACACATGTCACTCGACTCTGATCGATCTCTGATTTTTCAGTAAAAAAATTCGGCAGGGAGGTATTTTAAAATACTTCATTTTTTTGATTCCGAGTCGGACCTTCTTTTCTCTTTTTATTTTCTTTCCATCTTTTATTAATTTTAATTTTAAGATTAATTACTTTTTTTTATATTTAATAATTTTTATTTTCCATCTTTTAATTTTATTTTTCTTTAAATAATTTAGTTTAATTTGTTTTTATTTTATTTCGTATTAGATTTATTTTATTTCTTTTTAATTAATTAGTGTAAAAAAAAAACAAAGTGTCAACAGGTCCAAAATAAAATGTACAAGGTCTAAAAAATTTTCAAGTCAAGTGTCAACTTTAACATTCCTTTTTCAAAATTCACCATAATTGTCCATCATTTCCATTAAACCAATTTTCCATTTTTCATCAACCTCCTCGCCTATAAATAGAGCCCTCATTCCACACAATTTCACACACCAAAAGTTCTCTTGAGTTGTCAAAGAACTTTTATCTCTTCTCCCTCTTTAGCTTGTGTTGACGAGCTATTCTTTTCTTCTCCCTCTTTTTTCTGTCCCTTCGGAATAAGTCCATTCGGAAAAGTCCCTTCGGTAATTTTTGTCCCTTCGGTTGTCAATTTATTTTATTTTCATGCATTTTATTTCTTTTTAGCATTTTTGCATTTTTTTTTTATTTCTATTTAGCATTTTAATTATTCTTATTTATTTTCCAGCAATTAGAATGTATTTAGGTCCAATGTAAATATAAATGAGAAAAGTGTGTGGGTGTGTGTGTCCTTTTATTTCTTTACCGCCTTATATATATCCAAAAATGCAAAAAAATTAGATCAGGAATTTTGTGGTGATCCAACGTCACTACAAAAATCCACGCGCTTTTATTTTTATTGCTCCGTTAGTTTAATTTTTATTTAATATTCCAAAAAAACAACAAAAAACATGCAAATAATCAAAATCACAAAAATATTTTCATAATAAACCTTGATCCAAATCAAGTGACCGCATTTTTATTTTCTTTTCTTAATCAAACTTCAATCAATTTAACTTTACTTTAAGCCTCTTTTTTCAATATTAAAAAACACAAACAAATACTCATTTGCCACTTGGCTTTTCATTTTAAAACCTTTTTCAAAACTAATAAAATACACTAAACAAATCAAACGTCAATTTCTACCCCGAACTACGAGGTTTTCATCCCTCACGGGTACGTAGGCAGAGGACCATGTCCTTCCAAATCAATAAAAAATGTAGATAATTAGGTCTTTATTTTTCCACTTTAATTCCTTCTTTTCAAAAATAATAAGCAAGTTATAGCACATTAATTAAATAAAATCAAGAGGTTCCCGTAGAGTACTACGGACATAAAGGGTGCTAATACCTTCCCTTTATGGAACTAACCCCCGAACCCTAAATCTTTTCAAATAGGGGTAGTTTGAACTTTTTTCCCCTTTCTCTTTAAAAATTAAATGTTCAGTCGTGAAATGAATTAGTGAGTCAAAAGCTAATCAAATAGCCTTGATCTCCAAAAAATGACGCGACAGAAATGGCGACTTCACTGGGGATATCCCCTAAGAGGCTTGAGCCTAACTTGGCTTTATTTAATTCTTTGTGCTATAACTTGCTTAAAACAAAAAACAAAAATAAAGGATGGAAATACGTGTATATATGTTCTCTCTTCTTTTTTCTTCTTTCTAAACGTGAGTGGTGAGATAAGTGCATTACCCAGACTTGAGAGAAATATTAGGATAGGACGGTGGTATAATCATAGTGCTACGCCAAGAGTGAATTTTGGTGTTAGCACATGTGATAACCCCACTCAGCTAAGGAATCTTGGAAATATACTATGTTGGCATGAGTATTTGTGTTTGACATGTTATTTTCAAGTGACCGCTAAAAGTTGAGAACCTTTAGTAACCCTTAACTCATCTTGGCCTTTTAGGGCGTAGTGCGGTGGCTAGCTTTGAGTAATCTTGGTTTAGTTGATACGCGATACTACATTCAGACGAGACTTTCTTACGAACATCGTTGGAACGGAAGTATTTCCGTAACCCGACAGTGTTCGCCAGTGGTTGATGACTCTGGGAACTTGGTAGAACCCGTGATACAGGTACATGTGAAACCATAGTCCCTACCAAATGGCGTTGTTACCCTTAAACTCCAACATTGTGGACTTAACCTCACCATGCATTCCATGTTCTTTAGCATAATCATGCATACATGCATTCATTCATTCATAAAACATTTTTCTCACTAATATCGAAGGACTTAGATAAGTTCTTGTAAATATCAAAGATACAGACCTTGTAAGGAAGAACACCAAGAAATACAAAAAATCTTAACTAAGCTTTAGCTTTTCTTAAGAACTTTTATCCTTGGTTTCGTTCTTACTTTTGAAAAGGGAACCAATTGCAACATCTTCACAATTTTCAAATAAAACAATGTTCCTTATCAAGTTTACAATTACTTTGACAAATCCTTCAAAAAAAATGTGTATATTTTTGCATAAGCATAACATGCATCATTTTGCATACATAATTTCAAGTCTGAGTCTTACACTATGTCTTTTCTACTAAAGGTCAATCCATCTCAAAGGTGTCCCAACTGTCCTCGTCCAAAGTCAACTCGCACCTACAACACTCGTGCAAACAAAAAAGAGAACGTATCAGTTTGAACAAGAAATCCATGAGCATTCGTGAAGAGGTAACAACACTATTGACGTTCCTTCCGCTACTTTTTGTTCAATTAATGTTTGTTTGTTGCTTTTCGCTTTTCAAAAAAAAAACATCCTTTCGTCCCGCCCGAGATGAAAGTGATCTTGTGTAGGGCTTTTTGCTTTAAGTATTGGTCATCATTAATAAAAAGGTTGTTTTGATCCCGACTTTATTTTATTTTGTGCTTTTTCTGAAAAATGGTAATACAAAAAACCAAAAAAATAATAATAATCATTCTCATATATCTGCATAATCATTAGCTTGTACTTACTTGTCAAAATCAATAATCAAATCATGCATTAATAAACCCGTTGAACATAATAACTATGTACTCTCTCCCAACTTTGAGTTCTCTGTGACCGAAGATAAGGAAGAGGAGAGTGAAGAGACTCCCAGCAAGATCTCTCGCCCACTAGGGCATCTTAGCCGTCAAAGTTGCAAAGAAAATATCAAAGAAGATTGTCCAAAAAAAATTGCTTTCATTTACAAAGACTGGCACGAGATGCTACCACTTGCACTTCATGAGTATTGTCCGGTAGTACACACTTCAACAGGGGCAACCCCCTCTTTCCCTCAATATACAACATGAAGGTCGGGCTTCCCATAGAGGTCGAAGTCCCGTCAATAGGAGTTCTGCTGGAGTCCCAACTTGATCGAACTAAAATGTGTGACGACCTTGTGCAACTATATCAAAAAGAGGTTTGAAACAAACTTCCAACAAGAAGGTTTGTCCCCGTGAAACTCAAGAAAGAGACTTTGTGCTCAAAAAGATACTATCTTTCCAACCAGACTCCAGGAGCAAGTGGACACTAACTATGAAGGCTCGTGTGCAATGATTTTTAAAATTACGGATGGTGACAAACTCGCACGTCTTATGAAAGCCGATGCAGTCAAGAAATACTTTGTCAAAAAATAAAAGCTCGATAAGTCGCAAACCTGAAAAGGCGGCTTAGGCAAAAATGGGCGTCTCGGTGGACTGAAAACCCGAAAGGGCGGTTCAGGCAAAAATTAGAGACATGAACAAAAATAATTATCCTGATAGATTAAAAACCCGAAAGGGCGATCTATGCAAAAGTTAAGGATCAAAAGACAAAGTAACTGCATCCGGTTGGGCACAATCCACTTGGGGCATCCAGCTATCAAAAGACCTCCGAAATGAAGCATCTGCATATCAAACACTCGGAACAGGGGCATTCAAAGTTGTTAGGGAGAATAGCAGTTATTGTATTCAATGTACCATCCCATACATTTACCATTTTTCAAAGATCCGTGGAGCCATGCCCTTGGTAGGTCACCACTCAATTCATCAAATTTGAGCCTGTCCCCATCTATTTGGAACTCTCATTTATTCTATTTGCATAATTTCTTCTATTTTTTATGGCAATACTTAAAGCAAAGATTTTCAAAATACAAAACTTGTTTTACATCTTTTGAAAAGTGTGAACAACAAACACACTCTCTTTGAACTCGTGAGTAGGTGAAGTGTACATCAGCATCCGCCTCGAGAGCAGTTACATTCCGAAAGAGGAACATGGCTAAGCAGTATGGAGAGGACCTCTACTTTGAGCAAGATGCTGTCACAGTCGAAAAATAAAAAAATAAAAAAAAGAAATGCAAAAAATCAAAGCTCGCTAAGTTGAAAACCTGAAAAAGGCGGCTTAGGCAATAGAGAGCGTCCCGGTGGATTGAAAACCCGAGAGGGTGGTCCAGGCAAAAATTAGGGGCAAAAAAAAAAAAAAAATATATATATATATATATATATATATATATATATTCCCGGTGGACTGAAAACCCGAAAGGGCGGTCCAGGCAAAAGTTAGGGATTTTCAAAAAAATAAAACAAAAAAACATGACTGCTGAAGCATACCAATGGAAGAACACTCTGTGCCGATTTACAAATGGCGACTTCTTCCAAACGTTTTATCAACAATGGGCTTGCCCCCAGGAGGCATCAATTGCTACCTTGTGCCAGGTTCTTACATCGTCTGTAACACCCCGTTTTCCCAATATACAAATTTCATAAACAATTATCAGAGTAAAAACCATAAACGGGATATCACATAGAAACGTAATCCAAAAACAGTTAAATGATAATTTAACCTTCACAAATATCTTTAACATAGCAGCGGAAAATCATAAACATAAATCATAAACGTTTTGGCACGCAGGCCCAACAAGTATCTCAAAAGAGTTTATCAAAACATAAGCAGTTCACGTAAAAGAATGAAACATGTTATAGCATTA
Source organism: Medicago truncatula (assembly GCF_003473485.1). NCBI lineage: Eukaryota > Viridiplantae > Streptophyta > Magnoliopsida > Fabales > Fabaceae > Medicago > Medicago truncatula. Next base: position 19,218,063 of record NC_053047.1, on the reverse strand, counting down.
AACCCCATCCCGTTACGAATCAGAGCGACCTAGACGACACAGTGAAGGCAAGGCCACTCACGACGGCAACTGCATACTAAGCACGATCACCTGCAAGTTACCCATACGAAGGGCAACATTTTCAAGCAGAAGGGGTGAGATTTCATAATAAAATAACATTAATCAATGTAATTGCGAATCATAAATTAACATCATAATCATTCCATTATTAACTTTGCATAAATGCTAAACAGTTATCACGTAATCATATATCCAATCATTATAAACAACATAACATAATCAATGAACACTTATCACGTAATCACATATCCATTCATCATCAACAAGGCATCTTAATCATGACAATGTGACAATGCTCCTAGACTCCTTATATGCATGTGGTACCAATCGTCATCATAAGTATTAATATACTTTAATCGTGCGGAGGACAAAGCTCCTATAAAACGTGCGGAGGACAAAGCTCCTAATTTTCGTGGTGAGGACTAAGCTCAATGATATGCTATGCATGGACACATATGAACAAAACATCGTAATCACTTATCAACATGCATCCAATAATTTGGAGCTAAACTTCATCATATAATTATGCACTTAGTTAAATAACGGAAGCAGCATAAACAGGTCACATAACAAGATGATATCATTATATCAAAGCACATAATTTGTATCATTATCACATCTTCTTATCTTGCATGAATATACAATACAATAGCTCATATTCAATTATTATTAATATAACTTAAACAACTCTACAGTCTGCATTAAACGACATCACTAGGTCTCATTACCAGTTAGGGGTTCACTCTTGATCAACAAGTGCGACACAGATCGCACAAACACTCAGGAAACTACATTCTGGTTGTACTCGCGAGGCGAGAGTTCTTACTCGCCGTGGCGAGTACCACTCAACTCCCAAACTAAGCTTGTTCTGGGTTCCCTCTGATCCTACATTCATTCCTAATCAATACTAGGTATGTTCAGGCACTCATAGGCATACAAGGTTCAACTAAAAAGGTCGAAACACGAAATATGACATGCACTCTGCCTAGGCTCGCAAGGTGAGGAAAGGTTGCTCGCCATGGCGAGTTGCACCAAACAACTCGCGAGGCGAAGGAAAGGGGCTCGCGTGGCGAGCGATGAAGTTCATCACTCGCGAGGCGAGGATCATCCCTCGCCGTGGCGAGCGATGAACAGAAGCACGGGCAGACTAGGGTTTTTCTCAAAAATCCATCACACAACATGGTTCAAAGCCTAATTTTGATTCCAGAATTCATCCTAAACATATTCTAAGGTTAAAGGACGGTTCTTACATCAATCTAAACAAGTTTTACCGTTTGATCATCAATTTTTAGGGTTTTGACCTAATTCCATCATCTTCTTAATCTCTTCATTGTCTGGGATACAAATTCTTCCTCGGAATCTCAACACACCTTGATCATCGATTTTAAAATCACTGTCTTCAGTCTGATCTCTAGCAATCAACAAGTCCACAAACTTTACATCAACTTTCTGTGCTTCCTTGATACTTTTCAGAAATTCACTATCAATCTTCAGCATACCCAGTTTCACACTCTGAGGTGACCATTCGCAAACCAAACTCATATCTCTAAACTGTTCAAGCAATTCGAACTCTCTGACCATCATGGCGGACATATGCAATGTCTTCCTACTCAAGGCATCTGCAACAACATTAGCTTTACCTGGATGATAATTCAAGCCAAAGTCATAATCTTTCAACAATTCAAGCCATCTTCGCTGTCTCATATTCAATTCCTTCTGATCGAACAAATACTTCAAACTCTTGTGATCACTAAACACCTCAAATCTCGAACCATACAAGTAATGTCTCCATATCTTCAATACGAAGACTACGGCCGCCAACTCGAGATCATGCGTAGGATAATTCTTCTCATGAATTCTCAACTGTCTTGAAGCATAAGCTACCACTTTACCTTCTTGCATAAGTACACCTCCTAAACCCAACTTGGACGCATCACAATAAACCACAAAAGGTTCATCTGACTTCGGCAAAATTAACACTCGGGCAGTCGTCAAACGCTTCTTCAATTCACCGAAACTTTTCTCACAATGGACGTCCCACACAAAAGTTTTACCTTTACAAGTCAACTGCGTTAGCGGAAGAGCTAACTTAGAAAATCCTTCAATAAACCTTCTATAGTAACCAGCTAAACCCAAGAAACTTCTAATCTCTGTAACGGACTTTGGAGTCTCCCACTGTGATACCGCTTCAACTTTAGACGGATCCACTGCAATACCATCACCAGAAATAACATGGCCTAGAAAACTCACTTCTTTCAACCAGAATTCACACTTAGACAATTTAGCATAAAGTTTCTTCTCTTTCAATACTTGCAAAACAATCTTCAGATGCTCAGCATGTTCTTCTTCAGTCTTGGAGTAAATCAAAATATCGTCGATAAACACAACCACAAACCGATCCAAAAATGCATGGAAGATGCGATTCATATACTCCATAAACACTCCAGGTGCATTGGTAACTCCAAAAGGCATAACTTTATATTCATAGTGACCATAACGCGTTCTGAAAGCTGTCTTCTGCATATCCTCATCCTTTACTTTAATCTGGTGATAACCTGACCTCAAATCAATCTTGCTGAAAACTCGTGCACCCACTAGCTGATCCATCAAATCATCAATTCTCGGAAGTGGATACCTATTCTTGATAGTTACCTTGTTCAACTGCCGATAATCAATACACAACCGCATACTACCATCTTTCTTCTTTACTAACAAAACCGGCGCTCCCCAAGGTGAAACACTCGGTCTAACAAACTTCTTCTCAAGCAAGTCTTCCAACTGTTTCTTCAACTCAGATAACTCAGAAGCAGACATACGATAAGGTGCCATCGAGACCGGCTTCGTTCCAGGAACAAGATCAATAGAAAACTCAACTTCTCTCTCTGGAGGCACATCAGGAATCTCATCTGGAAAAACTTCAGGAAATTCACATAACACCGGTAACCTGTCAATCACTGCTTGATTCTCAACAGATAAAGAAGCCATCAATGAAAACATCAAGATACCATCGCGTTCCAGTTGCTTCAGCTGCTTAGTAGATAAAAACTCTGCACCACTTTCCTCTTCGACGGAAGAGAAATGTACTGACTTGCTAAAACAATTAATAAGAACGTGGTTGTACTCTAACCAGTTCATACCCAAAATCACATCCATACCACTCAAAGGTAGACAAACTAAATCCATTTCAAAATCACGACCAAACATTGACAAAGGACATTTCAAACATACGAGAGAAGTAGTCACCGAACCCTTAGCTGGAGTTTCGACAACCATCTCTCCATTCATATCAGACAATCAAGACCCAAAGCAGAAACACAATCGAAAGCAATAAAACAATGCGTAGCACCAGTATCAATAATAGCAACTAAAGGAGTATTATTAATATAGCAAGTACCTCTGATCAAACGATCCTCATTCTCTGTCTGAGTCCCAGTCAAAGCAAAGACCCTACCAGTAGTCGGCGCCCTCTTAGGCTGAGTACACTGTGAACTAATGTGACCCTCTCCATTGCAATTAAAGCACACAATGTCTGTACGATTGCAATCAGCTACAACGTGACCTTTCTTGCCACACCGAACACACTTCTTGATTTCCTCAGGGCAGACGTTGCTCTTGTGGCCCTTCCCACCACAATTGAAGCACACAATCTCTGCAGCATCCTTCTTCTTAGGCCGCCTAACATCGACCATCTTCTGTTTCCCTTTATCAGCAGGGGCACTGTACGGCTTAGGACGACTCTGCTGTCCCTTGCCCTTCCTATCATTCACTACCTTGTAGTGAGCCTTGGTATCCTCTTCGTAGATCCTGCAGCTATTGACCAAATCCTGAAAAACTCTCAGCTGTTGGTACCCAATCGCCCTCTTGATGTCGGGCCTCAAACCGTTCTCGAACTTGATGCATCTCGAGAACTCAGCATTCTCAGCAGTGTAGTGCGGGCAGAACTTTGACAGCTCCACAAACTTGGCAGCATACTCTGTCACAGACATGTTTCCTTGCTTCAGCTCAAGGAACTCGATCTCCTTCTTCCCGCGAACATCTTCCGGAAAGTATCTTCTCAGGAACTCTCTCCTGAAAACAGCCCAAGTCACAACAGCTCCCTCCTGCCCAAGGGTAGGCAGAAGAGCAACCCACCAGTCATCAGCTTCCTCGGCCAGCTGATGAGTACCAAACCGCACTTTCTGATCCTCCGTGCACTGCATAACCCGGAAAATCCTCTCAATCTCCTTAAGCCACGTCTGGGCTCCATCAGGGTCATAACGTCCTTTGAAAGTCGGAGGGTTCTTCTTCATGAACGTCTCCAACATCCTAGCTTCAGCATTCGCACCAGCATTCACGTTAGGTTGTTGTCCCACAGCTTGGGCAACAGCTTGTAGAGCAGCAGCTAACGCAGCATCGTTTCTTCCAGCCATTTTCGAGATTCTACAAAAGTAGCAACAACAACATAAGATAGTAATATAAATATTACTAAGACTCGACACGACTCTCTAATTGACCGGACGGACCGACCTGCTCTGATACCAATTGTAACACCCCGTTTTCCCAATATACAAATTTCATAAACAATTATCAGAGTAAAAACCATAAACGGGATATCACATAGAAACGTAATCCAAAAACAGTTAAATGATAATTTAACCTTCACAAATATCTTTAACATAGCAGCGGAAAATCATAAACATAAATCATAAACGTTTTGGCACGCAGGCCCAACAAGTATCTCAAAAGAGTTTATAAAAACATAAGCAGTTCACGTAAAAGAATGAAGCATGTTATAGCATTAAACCCCATCCCGTTACGTATCAGAGCGACCTAGACGACACAGTGAAGGCAAGGCCACTCACGACGGCAACTGCACACTAAGCACGATCACCTGCAAGTTACCCATACGAAGGGCAACATTTTCAAGCAGAAGGGGTGAGATTTCATAATAAAATAACATTAATCAATGTAATTGCGAATCATAAATTAACATCATAATCATTCCATTATTAACTTTGCATAAATGCTAAACAGTTATCACGTAATCATATATCCAATCATTATAAACAACATAACATAATCAATGAACACTTATCACGTAATCACATATCCATTCATCATCAACAAGGGATCTTAATCATGACAATGTGACAATGCTCCTAGACTCCTTATATGCATGTGGTACCAATCGTCATCATAAGTATTAATATACTTTAATCGTGCGGAGGACAAAGCTCCTATAAAACGTGCGGAGGACAAAGCTCCTAATTTTCGTGGTGAGGACTAAGCTCAATGATATGCTATGCATGGACACATATGAACAAAACATCGTAATCACTTATCAACATGCATCCAATAATTTGGAGCTAAACTTCATCATATAATTATGCACTTAGTTAAATAACGGAAGCAGCATAAACAGGTCACATAACAAGATGATATCATTATATCAAAGCACATAATTTGTATCATTATCACATCTTCTTATCTTGCATGAATATACAATACAATAGTTCATATTCAATTATTATTAATATAACTTAAACAACTCTACAGTCTGCATTAAACGACATCACTAGGTCTCATTACCAGTTAGGGGTTCACTCTTGATCAACAAGTGCGACACAGATCGCACAAACACTCAGGAAACTACATTCTGGTTGTACTCGCGAGGCGAGAGTTCTTACTCGCCGTGGCGAGTACCACTCAACTCCCAAACTAAGCTTGTTCTGGGTTCCCTCTGATCCTACATTCATTCCTAATCAATACTAGGTATGTTCAGGCACTCATAGGCATACAAGGTTCAACTAAAAAGGTCGAAACACGAAATATGACATGCACTCTGCCTAGGCTCGCGAGGCGAGGAAAGGTTGCTCGCCATGGCGAGTTGCACCAAACAACTCGCGAGGCGAAGGAAAGGGGCTCACGTGGCGAGCGATGAAGTTCATCACTCGCGAGGCGAGGATCATCCCTCGCCGTGGCGAGCGATGAACAGAAGCACGGGCAGACTAGGGTTTTTCTCAAAAATCCATCACACAACATGGTTCAAAGCCTAATTTTGATTCCAGAATTCATCCTAAACATATTCTAAGGTTAAAGGACGGTTCTTACATCAATCTAAACAAGTTTTACCGTTTGATCATCAATTTTTAGGGTTTTGACCTAATTCCAAAACTTCTCTAAATCAATCCTAACTTTGTCAATTAATCATCAGACTTACAACAATCAATGCTATTGAATTATTAGTCTCACCCTTACCTGGTTATGAAGAAATCGCAGCTCTCTCTATGCTCTTCTCCCTTCTAAGCTTTTTCTCCCTTTTCCAAAAGTTTTCACGTACAATGAGTTTCTAAAATATTAGGTCCTCTCCTATTTATATCTCTTTCTAATAACTTATCTTATCTCACTTTCTCCCCCAAAACTATCTAAAATATCAAAACAGCCTTCAACTAAATACTTTTCAAATCTTTATTTTATTTAACAATAAAATAAATTCTCTAATCTTATCAAATCCTCCATGTGCTCGCGATTTTCGGATATCAAACCATTGATTGATTTGAATCGTCAATCTTTGAACTCTCGATTTTTATTCTTGGGAAGGGAAAAAAATGAGTAAAAACCCTTATCGAGACTTTGGATTCGGGGGTTGGTTACGCGAAGGGAAGGTGCTAGCATCCTAAGCGTCTATGGTATTCCATAGGAACCTCTTACCTAGATTATTTTGTGCTAAACTACTTGTTTATTTGAAAAATTATTGCCTAATGTCTAAGTGAAAGAATGGAGGGAGAAGAAGTATGTTTTTGGTTATTTTTATTTGATTTGGAAGGACAAGTCCTCTGCCTACGTACCCTTTTGGGAAAGGGATCAAAACCGACGTAGTTCCACTCAAAAATTTCTTTAGTGGGTTAGGTTGATTTTAAGATTTTTTGAAATAGGTTTTAAGAAGAGAAAGAGGCCTCAAGGCATGAGATAAAAGAAATGAGTGAGGTTACTTGATTTTAAATTTTGAAAATGATTGAAGTTGAATTAAAATTGATTGAGAGTTTGATTAAGAAAATAAAGAAAAAAAGTTATTAAGAAAATGATTTTTGAAGTTTTGCATATTTGACTTTTTGAGAAAAATGATTTTTTTCTAAACTAACGGTGAAAACTAACGTAACGTCGTAAAAAATTAACGGAAAGCGGTAAATAAAATGTGGTAGTGTCGGTGCATGTGTCGGTGCTTGTGTTACCTACATTATTACATCAATTCCTAAATACAACCCTAAGGCCTTTATGCCAAAATAAAATGCGAGAAATAAAATTACATCAATTCCCTATTTATACATACTAAGTCAATGACAAAATAAAATGATGAGAAAATTAAATATGCATGCTATGATTTAGGATAAAAATTAAATGGTTAGTAATCACAAGAAATATTATAGTGAATGAGACATAAGAAATAATAAGCAAGAATTAAGACAAATAAAAATTAAGGTCATCATATAAGAAATAAATAAAAAAACATAAAAAGAAAACAAATAGAAAGGATTTTTAAAATTAGGGAAAATTAAAATAGTGAGAGAATATATTTTTTGGAATTTTTCTAAACACAAAAATGTCAAAAAGTGTAAAAACAGCATTTAAAAAATAAAGATAAATAAGAATAAAAAATAATAAAACATTGGCTCAGCAGGATTAATTCTGGACCATTGGATGAATCCAGAGGTCCAGATCTGAATCCCAAAATCTCATCACAGCCATTGGATCAAAGATCCAAGGGTTTAAAAAAAACCACAAAAATAGAGAAGATAACAAGAGAAAGCACAATGACCGTCAGATCAACGATCTGACGGTTCAAACAGAAAGCATACCACAGTCCACACAGCAGAACACATACAGAATTTAAAATAGATCAAACAGTGGCCGTCAGATCATGGAACGATCCAGATCTGATGGCTACTAACGCGATGGAGCATTGTATGGTTATGAGTATGCGCGCGTGTGATCCGGCAAAAAGAAAACATTATAAAAGCAAATTTAACAAAAAAAATAACATAAAATTAAAACACTTCTCTCTCTAAGTTAAACTTAGAGAGAGAAGCTCTCCCCTCCCACAAAGAACACACGCGGCCGGAGAAGAAGAAGAGGGGCGGCCGGAGCTGCTCCGGCGCGGTGGTCGGCCGGAGCGCCGCCGCGCCGGAGTTTTTTTTGCTTTTTTTTGAAATTTTTTTACATCAAAATACTCCTCTTCCCTTCCTCTACTCGAATCCAAGCTCAAAATTTCGAAAACATACACCAAAAATCCTAGATCTACAAATGAAAATGTGAAATTTTTACCTCTTTTTCCGGTCTCCTCCTTTCCTAGCTTGAATCCGGTCCGGCCTTCCCTCTTCTCCGGTTCGGTACTGCTTCTTTTCCGGTTCGCCTCCTTTCCTAGCTTTTTTCAGATCCGGTTCTCTCCTCCCTCTCTTGTTACGGTTCGGTCCGGTTCGGTTTCTTTCCGTTCCGGTTCGGTTTTGGTTTGTTTGGAATGATGATGATTTGTGGTTGTATGAATGGTTTGAGGTGTTTATGTTGTTATTGTGTGTTTCTGAAAATGATTGAGGTTCATGTGTTCTTGATATGGTTCATGTGAGTTCATGAAATTTTGGGTTTTTGATCCAAAATTTTGGAGAGAGAAGTTTGGAGATTGTTTGTGAGTGTGATTGCTGTTGACTGACTTTTTCTGACGTGAATAGTGTTTTTCTGCCCATTTCCCAATGATTGACAGTGTTTTTATAGTGACAAACTAGGGTTTCTCTGGTACAAACAAATGACCAAAATGCCCCTGCAGCTGAGACTTGGAGAAAAAGATTTGACAAAAAAGATAAATAAATAAATAAAAAAACAAAATGAGTAAAATAAGTAAAAAAATAAATAATAAAAAAAGAAAAGAAAAGGGAAAGAAGAAAGTCACGTGAGTGACTTTTGTTTTTTTCTTTTTTTCTAAAAAAAATAAAAATATATAAAAACCAAAGGTTTTAAAAGAGAACTTTTTAAACCAAAGGGTCGGAGAGACTTAAATATATAAAAACGCCAATTTTGGACCATTTGAAACGCCAGAGATGTAATGCTGATGAATGTGATAATACGACTGAATATGATGTAAGTATGAAGGTAAAGATGATGTAGAGGCTGACTGGGAGCCAAATGGATAGGTATCACTGGGGAAAGAAATGATAGGTAAGTATAAATGACAATGTTTCAAGGCGAAAGTAAAGACATGATTGGCCGACGAGTGGCGAAAGTAAAGACATGATTGATTGCCGACGAGTGGCGAATGTAAAGACATGATTAATTGTCGACGAGTGGCGAAAGTAAAGACATGATTGATTGCCGACGAGTGGCGAAAGTAAAGACATGATTGGCCGACGAGTGGCGAAAGTAAAGACATGATTGATTGCCGACGAGTGGCGAATGTAAAGATATGATTAATTGCCGACGAGTGGCGAAAGTAAAGACATGATTGATTGCCGACGAGTGGCGAATGTAAAGATATGATTAATTGCCGACGAGTGGCGAAAGTAAAGACATGATTGATTGCCGACGAGTGGCGAATGTAAAGACATGATTAATTGCCGACGAGTGGCGAAAGTAAAGACATGATTGGCCGACGAGTGGCGAATGTAAAGACATGATTAATTGCCGACGAGTGGCGAAAGTAAAAACATGATTAGCCGACGAGTGGCGAATGTAAAGACATGATGGACCGACAGGGTTTGCTAAAAGCAAAAGCCTCCGGTGAAAGTAAAGACAATGTAAAGCTTGGTATCAGGGGAGTGACTTGACAAAGATACACCTGAGGGGAACAATGAAATTGTCTGAAGACAATGGGGCAATTGTATAGACTGGTTACTGGCGAGACCTGCCACTTTGAAGCATGATTGGTTTTATAACATACCCGAATTTAGACACATTTTGAGGATAATGAAGCAAAATATTGGGTAAAAATGCAACTATGTATGGATGATGTTTATATGCGTGCTATGTATGCATGAATGAATGAGTATGTATGAGACTTATATGACAGCATGATGGTAAGATTGTTGAGACAGGACTGGGCAGGTCTACGAGGAGAATGGCCCGGCATCGCTGTACGAACACTCAAAGCCTTCATTGGGGATAAAGTCACGGGGGATGAATCAATGCAACACCGTACTGTCTTGTCTGAATAGTCATCGCTTTTTGTATATATTTTTTTTTGAAATCCCTAACTTTTGCCTGGATCGTCCTTTCGGATTTTCAATCCACCGGGGAGACATTTTTCTTTTTCTCTTTTTGTATGCCCCTAATTTTTACCTGGATCGCCCTTTTGGGTTTTCGATCCACCAGGGCGCTTTTTTTTTTTTTTTTTTTTTTTTTTTGCAATGATTATTTCTTCTTTGTTGAACCTGCTTGTTTCGGACCAACTGTTGACACATACTTATGTGATACATGTTTTTAAAGATAGCATGTTTGTCATTTTTGTTTTTTTTTTTTTTTTTTTTTTTCTTTAGAAAAGTTTTTTTCAAAATTTTTGCTTCAAATACTAATACTAAAAACGAAAGAAAGATTTTTTTTGCACATAGAATAAACAAGAATTCCAACAAAGGGGCACATGCTCAAATTGATTTAATAGAAATGGTGACCGGCTAAAGGCATGGCACCACAGATTACAAAGAGTTGGAATATGGTAATTATATGGGATAGGCACATTGAACACAATAACCGCTATACTTCTTAACCACTTTGAATTCCACAGTTTGGATGCTTCAACATTAGAGAACTTCTGACAGTCAAGGTGTCTCGGGCGAGTGGTGTTTCATCTGATGCAGTTACTTGTCTCGATCCTTAATTTTTGCATAGATCGCCCTTGCGGGTTTTCGATCTATCAGGATAATTTCCCTTTTTTTTTTTTTTTTTTTTTTTTTTTTTTTTCTGTCTCTAATTTTTGCCTGGACCGCCCTTTCGGGTTTTCGATCCACCGAGACGCTCATTTTTGGTTTAAGCCGCCCTTTCAGGTTTTCGACCTACCGAGCTGTTCTTTTATATATTTAGACAAAGTATTTCTTGACTGCATCAGAATTCACAGGACGAGGTAACTCCTCTCCATCCATATTTGTAAGAATTAAAGCACCACCAGAGAAAGCTCTCTTCACCACATAGGGACCTTCATAGTTTGGCGTCCATTTGCCCCTAGGATCTGGTTGAAAGGATTTGATACATTTGAGCACAAGATCTCCTTCCTTGAATTCGCGGGGATGGACTCCTTTATCGAATGCTTGTTTCATCCTTGACTGATATAACTGTCCATGACACAAAGCAGCCATACGTTTTTCCTCAATCAAATTCAACTGGTCGTACCTGCTCTGGCACCATTCAGCTTCAGACAATTCAGCTTCCATCAAGACTCTTAAAGAAGGAATCTCAACCTCTACAGGTAGTACAGCCTCCATACCATATACCAAAGAGAAAGGGGTTGCCCCTGTCGAGGTTCGCACTGAGGTACGGTATCCATACAAAGCGTAGGGTAACATTTCATGCCAGTCCTTATAAGTAACTACCATCTTCTGTATGATCTTCTTGATGTTCTTGTTTGCAGCTTCAACTGCCCCATTCATCTGTGGTCTGTAAGGAGAAGAATTGTGATGTTGAATCTTGAAGTCATCGCACAACTCTTTCATCATGTTGTTATTCAGATTTGTGCCATTGTCTGTGATGATTCTGTTGGGAACACCGTAGCGGCTGATGAGGTTGTTCTTGATAAATCTGACCACTACCTGCTTGGTCACATTGGCGTAAGATGCTGCTTCAACCCACTTGGTGAAATAATCGATAGCCACTAATATGAAGCGATGCCCATTGGAAGCCTTTGGTTCAATCCGACCAATCATGTCAATGCCCCACATAGAGAAGGGCCACGGGGAAGAGATGACATTGAGCATAGATGGTGGTATATGAATCTTGTCAGCATAGATTTGACATTTGTGGCATCTCTTGGCATGATTGTAGCAATCAGCGTGCATTGTTATCCAGTAGTACCCAGCTCTCAATATCTTCTTCGCCATGGCGTGCCCACATGAGTGAGTTCCGAAAGAGCCTTCATGAATCTCGCACATCAATTTTTCTGCTTCATGCTTATCCACACATCTAAGTAGGACCCTATCAAAGTTCCTTTTATACAAAACGTCTTCGTTAAGGAAGAAACGGCTTGACAATTTTCTCAATGTTTTCTTGTCCTTGTTGGATGCCCCAGGTGGGTACTTTTGAGTTTGAAGGAAAACTTGGATATCATGATACCATGGCTTGTCATCATCAATTGCTTCAGCTACAAACACATAAGCAGGTCGGTCGAGAAATTGGACATTGATTACTGGCACAGTATTGTGACCATTCACATTGATCATTGAGGATAGAGTAGCTAAAGCATCTGCCATTTGATTCTCATCGCGGGGCACATGATGTAACTCTACTTTGTTGAAGAAAGTCAGCAAACGCCTTGCATAATCTCTGTAGGGAATCAATCCAGGATGACGAGTTTCCCATTCTCCTTTGATCTGGTTAATCACAAGAGCGGAATCTCCATAAATGACAATTTTCTTGATCCTCAAATCGATGGCTTCCTCGATACCCATGATGCAAGCTTCGTACTCTGCGATGTTGTTTGTGCAATCAAAACGTAACCTCGCGGTAAAAGGGATGTGAGTACCCTTAGGGGTAATGAGCACCGCACCAATTCCACTTCCATAGACATTAACAGCTCCATCAAATATCAAACCCCATTCGGATTCAGGATCAGGACCTTAACCGAACACTGGTTCGTCACAATCTTTTGCTTTTAGATACATAACCTCTTCATCTGGGAAGTCGAATTTGATTGGTTGATAGTCTTCGATTGGTTGATGAGCCAAATGTTCTGCCAAGATGCTACCTTTGACTGCTTTCTGAGTGCGATACTCGATATCATACTCGGACAATAACATCTGCCAGCGAGCAATCCTTCCAGTTAAAGCTGGCTTCTCAAATATGTACTTGATAGGATCCATCTTGGATATCAACCAAGTTGTATGATTAATCATATAATGACGGAGACGCTTGGCAGCCCAAGTTAAAGCACAACAAGTTTTCTCAAGTACAGAATATCGGGACTCACAATCAGTGAACTTCTTACTCAAATAGTAGATAGCGTGCTCTTTCTTTCCGGTTTCGTCTTGTTGACCCAAAACACAGCCCATGGAATCTTCTAGTACTGTTAAATACATGATCAAAGGTCTTCCGTCAACTGGAGGAACAAGAATTGGAGGTTCTAACAGATATTCTTTGATTTGATCAAAAGCCTTCTGACAATCATCATTCCACTTCACCCCTTGATCCTTGCGGAGTAACTTGAAAATTGGTCCACATGTGGCGGTCATGTGAGAGATAAATCTGGAGATATAATTGAGTCTACCAAGAAAACCTCTGACTTGCTTCTCTGTCTTTGGAACAGGCATTTCTCTGATGGCTCTGACCTTGTCGGGATCAACTTCAATACCCTTTTGACTGACGATAAAGCCTAGGAGTTTACCAGATCTGACACCGAAAGTACATTTGTTAGGATTCAACCGGAGCTTGTACTTTCTCAACCGCTGAAACATCTTCAACAAATACTCAACATGTTCTTCTTCTGTGCCAGACTTAACAATCATATCATCTACGTAGACCTCAATTTCTTTGTGAATCATATCATGAAAGATTTTGGTCATACCCCTTTGGTAAGTGGCACCAGCATTTATCAAACCAAATGGCATCACCACATAGCAGAAAGCACCCCAGGGCGTGATGAAAGACGTCTTTTCTCTATCCTCAGGAGCCATCCTGATCTGATTGTAGCCGGAGAAACCGTCCATGAAGGAGAAAACCTTGCACTTAGCAGTATTATCAACCAATACATCAATGTGAGGTAAAGGAAAATTATCCTTCGGACTAGCCTTGTTCAAGTCCCGATAATCAACACACATTCTGACTTTGCCATCTTTCTTTGGAACAGGCACTATGTTGGCCAACCATTGAGGATACTCTGATGTGACTAGGAAACCTGCATCAATTTGCTTCCGCACTTCCTCTTTGATCTTGAGGGCCATATCAGGATGAGATCTTCTCAATTTCTGCTTTACCGGAGGACACTCAGGCTTCAAAGGTAGTCTGTGTTCAACGACATCAGGGTCTAGACCCGGCATGTCTTTGTATGACCATGCGAATATATCAACATATTCTCTGATAAGCTCAATTACTCTTTTCTTGACAGATACATCCAACGATGCCCCAATCTTGATTTCTTTCTTGTCTTCCTCAGTACCCAGATTGATGATTTCTATCTCTTCCTGATGAGGTTGAATTGTCTTCCTTTCTTGTTCCAACATCCATTTGATCTCATTCGGGATCTCTTCATCCTCCTCTGCCACAGCCTCGTAAACCGGGACCTCAAAGTTGGGAGAAAGCATGGGGTCACTGTGTTCAACGGATTCACTTATGTTCAGTCTGCACATGATTCATGATTGATTTTAATGAGTAAATGCAGACCTTTGGTTTTGAAATTTAAAAGAAAAAAGAGAATGATTTTTTTTTGGATTTTTGTATTACCATTTTTTCCAGAAAAAGCAACAAAAAAATAAAAAGTAATAAAAGCCGTGATAGAAACGACGATTTTTATTTGTAATAAAAGTACTAGAAGCAAAACAAAGCCCTACATGATTTCACTTTCGCCTTGGGCAGAACGAAAGGAGTTTTCTTAAAAAACAAAAAAACAACAAAAGACAAGACAAACACATTACTTAGAGCGGGGCGTCACAGAAGGAATGTCAACAGCAATCCAGTTGCAGCAAGCTCCTCCAGGCGTCACAAAGACCGGTGTCACTGTAACACCCCGTTACCCAAAAGCAATTAAATAGCATATAAACATCAGAGTATTTCACCAAACGGGCATGCTACATTGCAAATTCAAAATTCCTAAATAGAAAATAGAACTATTTAATCAATCCACTTGATAAAATATGAAAACATAGCAGCGGAATAGTTTTCAATCCAACAACATCTTACGGCATTAAAGGCCTTAGCATAATTCATCAACATTGTTCAAAAGACAATAAAAGGCTCCACACCACAAGTTCCAAAATTTGATACATGGAAAGGAAAAGCAACAATAACAATAAAGATAAATCCCATCCCACGTATCAGAGCCCTAGACACGACTTTGAGCCACCACCAACTACTTAGGATCACCTGCAAGTTACCCATAGGAAGGGCAACGTTTTCAAGCAGAAGGGGTGAGATTCACAACAATAAATATAGATATTAAAAATCATCAATTGAATCTAACACCCTAAGCAACAACACATTATCTTGTAGACATATATAGGTATAAGCCACAAGCAACAACAACATCAACAACACACCATAATCACAATGAGTATAATATATACATATATATATCACATATTCAACACCAGAACCATTTTATCAGATAACAACTGAATATCCACTAAGACTCATGCAAATGACATGACCACTGCTAAGACACCATCTTAGACTTCTTAAATGAAATGCAATAATGCATGTGGTACCAATCAGGACCGAGGCCCTCACCGCTTTTGAATGGTTAAAGCATTCATCAGGACCGAAGCCCTCACCGCTGTTGAGCAACTAGTACTCCAGGACCGAAGCCCTCACCGCTGTTTTATGCATATGCAATGGACCTACTTGTGTATATCTACATACAACTGACCATGCAATGCAA
This sequence comes from Medicago truncatula, assembly GCF_003473485.1. Classification (NCBI taxonomy): domain Eukaryota; kingdom Viridiplantae; phylum Streptophyta; class Magnoliopsida; order Fabales; family Fabaceae; genus Medicago; species Medicago truncatula. The sequence continues at coordinate 19,202,246 of NC_053047.1, read as the reverse complement.
CTCCATGTGACTCAACTTGAACAACATGTATGATTCGATACTTTGCATACATTTCATTCATCATCAGCAATCATCAATCCAGCAATCAAAACAACCACAATAATGCATAATTACATGAAACTATGCTCAACACAACAACATTAAGGTACTACCATTCAAGCACGAAATTCAACATTCAGGAACTGAGTAGCTCGCCTCGCGAGCACATCTGCTCGCCATGGCGAGTTCACAAAGACACTAGCTCGCCATGGCGAGTTCAAGGCGAACTCGAGGCGAGTGAAAATTAGGTGCTCTCGGGAAAAAGTGCTATTTTCTCACTCAAACTCCAATTCTAAGCTCCCTATTCATCTTTTTAACCTAAAACTTCCACCATACATCTTTATTATCATCTAGGTACCTTAAACCATTCCCAAAACATCTTATAACAACTTTTCAAAAATCAACTTTTATCTGGGCTTACTCGCCATGGCGAGTTGGACTGCTCGCGAGGCGAGCGATGAAGTTGCTCACTCGCCATGGCGAGCACAGCTACTCGCGAGGCGAGCGATGAACTTCTGTACGGGCAGAAAACTGGTTTTTCCCAAAAATCCCATTTTCCTTCCAATCACTCCCCAAATCAGTTTACAGATGAGAAATGAATGTTTCTATGCAACCAAAACCAAATTCTAACTTCAGAACAGCAATATCTACTCCAAAAACCATAAATTCAATTAAAACCCAATTCCTCAATTTCACTCCAAAAACCTGTTAAACTCAAATCAGACTTTAAAATCTATACTATTGAAGTAAACCTCACCCTTACCTTAGAAATTGAAGAAGAAATGCACAGCAATGATCAACTCCTGGTTCTCCTCTCTTGTTCCTGGTTTTCTCTTGTTTTCTCCCAAAAACTGCTTCTACGTAAAAACTAATTCTAACTTCTCTGTATTAACCTCCCACCAAAATGTAACTCCCTTTAATTATACTTAACTCCCCATAACTTCTAATAAATATTAAATAACCCCCTAACTCCAAAATAACTAATATTTCATACTTATTTTAATTATTATTAAATAAACCATATATTAAAATAATACATCACATAGAACATCCAAAAATCACATATATATATAAATACATGCATATACTCCACATAAATCACCAACATCATATATAATAATATATATATATACTCCACACAATAAAATAATTAAATAAATAACTAGGGCGTTACAACTCTCCCCAAATTACAGAATTTCGTCCTCGAAATCTTACCTCAAGCAAACAACTCCGGATACGACTCCCGCATCTTACTCTCCAGCTCCCAGGTCAAACTTTCACCAGTCGCTCCACCCCAAACGACTCTCACAAGAGGAATCTCTTTACCTCTCAAAGACTTCACCTTTCTGTCATCGATCCTCAATGGCATAGTCTCAACTGTCAGGTTGTCCCTAACCTGCACATCATCATCCCTCGGAATCACATGAGAAGGATCCGCAACATACTTCCGAAGCTGAGAAACATGAAACACATCGTGCAAGTTCGAAAGATGTGGTGGCAACCCAACTCTATATGCCACAGTACCAACTCTCTCAGAAATCTGATATGGACCAATAAACTTAGGAGTCAACTTCCTCGACTTCAAGGCACGTCCAACACCCGTCAAAGGAGTGACCCTCAGAAAAACATGATCACCCTCCTGAAATTCAAGATCCTTTCTTCGCTTGTCATGGTAACTCTTCTGCCGACTCTGCGAAGCTTTCATCTTTTCTCTTATCAACCTGACTTTCTCAGTAGTCTCATGCACCAAATCCGGTCCCAACACAACACTTTCACCCGACTCAAACCAACATAAAGGAGTCCTACACCTCCGACCATACAAGGCTTCGAACGGTGCCATACCAATACTCGAGTGATAGCTGTTGTTATAAGTAAATTCAATCAAAGGCAAGTGACTGTCCCAAGCTCCACCTTGCTCAAGCACACACACCCTCAACAAATCTTCCAATGATTGAATTGTCCTCTCCGACTGACCATCTGTTTGAGGATGATAAGCCGAACTCAACTTCAACTTTGAACCCAAAGCGTCCTGTAAACTTTTCCAGAACCTAGAAGTGAACCTCGGATCTCTATCCGACACAATGCTAGACGGAACACCATGAAGCTTCACCACACTGTGAATATAAATCTCTGCTAACTGTGCTACCGGATAACTGATATTAATAGGAATGAAATGTGCCGACTTCGTCAACCGGTCGACAACAACCCAAATAGCGTCATGCCCTCTCGGAGTGTTCGGTAAACTCGTTACAAAATCCATAGAGATACTGTCCCACTTCCACTCTGGTACATCTAACGGTGTCAACAACCCTGCAGGCTTCTGATGCTCAACCTTAGACTTTTGACAAATCAAACATGCATAAACAAACTGAGCAACATCTCTTTTCATACCGGACCACCAAAACAGTTTCTTCAAATCATGATACATTTTTGTAGCCCCCGGGTGAATACTCAACCTACTCTTGTGACTCTCCTCAAGAATCAACTTCTTCAACTCTTCATTGTCAGGAATACAAACTCTACCTCTGAACCTCAGAACACCCTGATCATCAACTTTGAAATCACTATCCTCAGTGTCATTACCAGAAGTCAACAAATCAACAAACTTCAAATCCTCTTTCTGAGCTTCTCGGATACTGTTCAAAAAGTTACTATCAATTTTCAACATTCCCAACTGAATACTCTGGGGTGACAACTCACAGACAAGGCTCATGTCTCTGAACTGTTCTAACAACTCAAACTCTTTCACCATCAAAGCAGACATGTGCAAAGTTTTCCTACTCAAAGCATCAGCAACCACATTGGCCTTACCAGGATGGTAATTCAAGCCAAAATCAAAATCCTTCAGTAACTCTAACCACCTCCTCTGCCTCATGTTCAGTTCCTTCTGGTCAAATAAATATTTCAAACTTTTATGATCACTGAACACCTCAAATCTGGATCCGTACAAATAATGCCTCCAAATTTTCAAAACAAAAACCACCGCAGCTAACTCCAGGTCATGTGTAGGATAATTCTTTTCATGAACACGTAACTGCCTAGAAGCATATGCTACCACTTTGCCATCTTGCATCAAAACACCACCTAAGCCCAGCTTAGATGCATCACAGTATACAACAAACGGTTCTTCTGGTTTAGGCAAAATCAAAACAGGAGCAGTTGTCAATCTTCGCTTCAACTCATTGAAACTACTCTCACACTGAGTATCCCACACAAAAGACTTACCCTTACAGGTCAACTGTGTCAACGGAAGAGCCAACTTCGAAAACCCTTCTATGAACCTGCGGTAATAACCCGCCAAACCCAGAAAACTTCTGATCTCAGTTACCGACTTCGGAGTCTCCCATTGTGATACCGCATCGACCTTTGAAGGATCCACTGCAATACCACTACCAGAAATAATGTGACCCAGAAACTTACTTCATTTAACCAGAACTCACATTTTGATAACTTAGCATACAACCTCTTTTCCTTCAACACTTGCAATACAATTCTCAGATGCTCTGCGTGTTCCTCCTCATTCTTGGAATAGATTAAAATATCATCAATAAACACCACAACAAACTTGTCTAGAAAAGCATGGAAAATTCGATTCATGTATTCCATAAAAACACCAGGCGCATTAGTAACACCGAAAGGCATCACTTTGTACTCGTAATGACCATAACGTGTCCTAAAGGCCGTCTTCTGCATATCCTCATCCTTCACCTTTATCTGATGATAACCAGACCTCAAATCAATCTTACTAAATATCTTAGCACCAACCAATTGATCCATCAAGTCGTCAATTCTAGGAAGTGGATATCTGTTCTTGATCGTAACTTTGTTCAACTGACGGTAATCTATACACAATCTCATACTACCATCCTTCTTCTTTACCAACAACACCGGTGCTCCCCAAGGTGAAACACTAGGTCTTACAAACTTCTTATCTAACAGGTCCTCCAACTGTTTCTTCAACTCAGCCAACTCAGAAGCTGACATACGGTACGGTGCCATCGACACCGGCTTAGTTCCTGGAACAAGATCAATTGAAAATTCAACCTCCCTCTCTGGCGGTACATCAGGAATCTCATCAGGGAACACTTCTGGGAATTCATTCACTACCGGTAAACCATCAACCACAGCTTGATTTTCTAACGACAATTGTGCCATTAGAGAATACATCAGGACACCATCACGTTCAAACTGTTTCATCTGTTTCGTAGACAGAAGCTCAACCTCACCTTCTTCTTCAGCAGAAGAGAAATGTACCGTCTTACTAAAGCAGTTGATATGAACCCGATTATATTCTAACCAATTCATACCAAAGATAACATCCATACCCGTCAACGGTAGACAAACTAAATCAATCACGAAATCTCTACCAAACATAGAAATGGGACACCGCAGACAAACAAGAGAAGTGGTTACTGAACCCTTAGCTGGAGTTTCAACAACCATTTCCCCTTTCATATCAGATATATCCAAACCCAACTTATAAGCACATTCAATAGCAATAAAACAGTGAGTAGCACCAGTATCAATAATAGCAATTAAAGGAGTACTATTAAAGAAACAAGTACCTCTGATAAGTCGGTCCTCATTAGGAGTCTGCGTACCAGTCAAAGCAAACACCTTCCCACCAATTCTAGTCTTCTTCGGCTCAGGACACTGCGAACTAATATGGCCTTCCCCATTGCAGTTGTAACAGACAACGTCCCCACGCTTGCATTCAGCTAAGTTGTGACCCTTCTGACCACACCTGAAGCACTTTCTATCATCTCTACCACAAACATTACTCTTGTGGCCTTTCTCGCCACACTTGTAACAAACAATCTCAGCTGGAGCATCTCTCCTCTTGGGCCTCCTATCATCACCCATCCTCTGCTTTCCCTTGTCAGCAGGAGCACTGTAAGGCTTAGGACGATTCTGTTGTCCCTTACCCCTCCTGTCACTCATAATCTTATAATGAGCTTTGGTGTCTTCTTCATAAATCCTACACTTGTTAACCAACTCAGAAAAGACTCTGATCTGTTGATATCCAATGGCTCTTTTGATGTCAGCCCTCAGCCCATTCTCAAATTTGATACACTTGGAGAACTCAGCCGTCTCCGCACTATAATGAGGATAGAATGTGGCAAGCTCCACAAACTTTGCAGCATACTCTGTGACAGACATGTCACCCTGTTTCAACTCCAGAAATTCTATCTCCTTCTTACCTCTGACATCTTCTGGAAAATACCTGCCTAGGAACTCCTTCCTGAACATGGCCCAGGTAACCACAGCATCACCCTGTTCCAACACAGGCAGCAAACTCACCCACCAATCATCAGCCTCTTCAGCTAGCATGTGCGTCCCAAACCGCACCTTTTGAACCTCAGAACACTGCATGACCCTGAATATCCTTTCAATCTCCTTCAGCCATTTCTGAGCACCGTCAGGATCATACCTACCCTTGAAAGTTGGTGGATGATTCCTCAGGAAAGTCTCAAGCATCCTGGTTCCATCACCACCAGTCTCAACCTTAGGTTGCTGTTGAACAGCTTGAGCTACAGCCTCAAGCGCAGCAACAAGAGCAGCATCACTACTTCCAGTCATCTCGAGATTCTACACGACAAACAACAACTCAGAACAACAACAAAAAGCAACATTTAAGTTGACACTCTATCCTAGGTGGCTCAACACGACTCTACTACTTGGCCGGACGGACCAACCTGCTCTGATACCAAATTGTAACACCCCGTTACCCAAAAGCAATTAAATAGCATATAAACATCAGAGTATTTCACCAAACGGGCATGCTACATTGCAAATTCAAAATTCCTAAATAGAAAATAGAACTATTTAATCAATCCACTTGATAAAATATGAAAACATAGCAGCGGAATAGTTTTCAATCCAACAACATCTTACGGCATTAAAGGCCTTAGCATAATTCATCAACATTGTTCAAAAGACAATAAAAGGCTCCACACCACAAGTTCCAAAATTTGATACATGGAAAGGAAAAGCAACAATAACAATAAAGATAAATCCCATCCCACGTATCAGAGCCCTAGACACGACTTTGAGCCACCACCAACTACTCAGGATCACCTGCAAGTTACCCATAGGAAGGGCAACGTTTTCAAGCAGAAGGGGTGAGATTCACAACAATAAATATAGATATTAAAAATCATCAATTGAATCTAACACCCTAAGCAACAACACATTATCTTGTAGACATATATAGGTATAAGCCACAAGCAACAACAACATCAACAACACACCATAATCACAATGAGTATAATATATACATATATATATCACATATTCAACACCAGAACCATTTTATCAGATAACAACTGAATATCCACTAAGACTCATGCAAATGACATGACCACTGCTAAGACACCATCTTAGACTTCTTAAATGAAATGCAATAATGCATGTGGTACCAATCAGGACCGAGGCCCTCACCGCTTTTGAATGGTTAAAGCATTCATCAGGACCGAAGCCCTCACCGCTGTTGAGCAACTAGTACTCCAGGACCGAAGCCCTCACCGCTGTTTTATGCATATGCAATGGACCTACTTGTGTATATCTACATACAACTGACCATGCAATGCAACTCCATGTGACTCAACTTGAACAACATGTATGATTCGATACTTTGCATACATTTCATTCATCATCAGCAATCATCAATCCAGCAATCAAAACAACCACAATAATGCATAATTACATGAAACTATGCTCAACACAACAACATTAAGGTACTACCATTCAAGCACGAAATTCAACATTCAGGAACTGAGTAGCTCGCCTCGCGAGCACATCTGCTCGCCATGGCGAGTTCACAAAGACACTAGCTCGCCATGGCGAGTTCAAGGCGAACTCGAGGCGAGTGAAAATTAGGTGCTCTCGGGAAAAAGTGCTATTTTCTCACTCAAACTCCAATTCTAAGCTCCCTATTCATCTTTTTAACCTAAAACTTCCACCATACATCTTTATTATCATCTAGGTACCTTAAACCATTCCCAAAACATCTTATAACAACTTTTCAAAAATCAACTTTTATCTGGGCTTACTCGCCATGGCGAGTTGGACTGCTCGCGAGGCGAGCGATGAAGTTGCTCACTCGCCATGGCGAGCACAGCTACTCGCGAGGCGAGCGATGAACTTCTGTACGGGCAGAAAACTGGTTTTTCCCAAAAATCCCATTTTCCTTCCAATCACTCCCCAAATCAGTTTACAGATGAGAAATGAATGTTTCTATGCAACCAAAACCAAATTCTAACTTCAGAACAGCAATATCTACTCCAAAAACCATAAATTCAATTAAAACCCAATTCCTCAATTTCACTCCAAAAACCTGTTAAACTCAAATCAGACTTTAAAATCTATACTATTGAAGTAAACCTCACCCTTACCTTAGAAATTGAAGAAGAAATGCACAGCAATGATCAACTCCTGGTTCTCCTCTCTTGTTCCTGGTTTTCTCTTGTTTTCTCCCAAAAACTGCTTCTACGTAAAAACTAATTCTAACTTCTCTGTATTAACCTCCCACCAAAATGTAACTCCCTTTAATTATACTTAACTCCCCATAACTTCTAATAAATATTAAATAACCCCCTAACTCCAAAATAACTAATATTTCATACTTATTTTAATTATTATTAAATAAACCATATATTAAAATAATACATCACATAGAACATCCAAAAATCACATATATATATAAATACATGCATATACTCCACATAAATCACCAACATCATATATAATAATATATATATATACTCCACACAATAAAATAATTAAATAAATAACTAGGGCGTTACAGTCACTCCTCCAGGTGCATCATCTAAAATTGCATTGGTCTCTGGTGAATCATGAATGAAACCTGCACTGTGGAAAGAACCTCTGGTAGGGTCGAAAATCCCAGGCTTACTGTTAAGGAAACCAATTCCCTCCTTACGCTTGTTTTCTGGCAACTCCACTAGCTGACCCCAGCCTTCGGTTTTGCCTTCCTGAATTACTCTCCGGGCATCCTTCAACGAAGCCATACAAGTCTCAATCCTACCGACACTTTCTTCGGCAGAGAATCCTTGGAATGATGGCCCGTCTGAACCACTACCACCGATAACAGAGAAAGCAGACAAATTGCTGATTAAAAAGGCCGATTCGCCACTCACAGTGATCAACTTTCCACGGCTTACAAACTTCAATTTCTGATGGAGAGTAGATGTCACAGCCCCAGCGTCATGAATCCATGGTCTGCCGAGCAAACAGCTGAAAGAAGCCTGGATTTCCATGACTTGGAAAGTAACCTGAAATTCATGTGGGCCGACCGAAATTGGCAAATCTACCTCACCATACACCGATCTCCTAGTTCCATCGAAGGCCCTCACTGTCACCTTGCTAAGTCTCAAAGGAGCCTCGGAGTACGCCAATTGGTCGAGAGTTGACTTGGGCATCACATTAAGTGCAGAGCCGGTATCTATCAAGACGTTGGATAACGAGTCCGTTCTGCAAAGTACAGAGATGAGTAATGCTCGATTATGCTTATTCCCCTCCGCCGGGAGATCTTCATCACTGAAAGTCAGACTGTTACACGCGGTCACATTCCCCACAATGCTTTCGAATTGACCCAGAGTTACATCATAATCCACAAATGCCTGGTCTAGTACTTTCCTCAGGGCATCCCGATGAGCACCAGAACTTGATAACAGGGCCATGATGGAAATCTTCGCAGGAGTTTGTAACAGCTGGTCCACCACCCTGTATTCACTCTTCTTGATCAGCTTCAAGACTTCATCGGCATCCTCAAAGTCAAACTCTTTGGCCTGCTCCCCAGCTTTACCTTTACCGGCGTTTCGCTCTTTTACTGGCTCATCGACCGGAACACTAACACTCTTCGGACCCACTGTAGGAAAGATGCGGACACTCCTCAAAATCCGGCTATTCTCTGCGATATTATCCACAGCAACAGGTGAAGTTGTCTCACTTCCGGGCTCAAGAATCGTGCCTTCATACTTATAGGGTACAGCTTTCTGAGCAGTAGTAGGCGTGGGCCTAGGCACACAGATTACCAAGGGAGTACCAACGGGCTTTGTACAGTTAGGGTTTATCACCAGCGGCCTCCTGGCTCTGAATACCGGAGTGACAACACAGACGTCCTTGCTCTCGGGTTCCCTTGTAACCATAAGTTCCCTTCTATTTAGGAGACCCTGCATATCATTCTGGACTTGTATACATCCACGAGGATCCATCAAACATATGTCACAAGCTTCATGATTGTGGTTGAAGAGAGTTGCTTTACACATTTTCACATGTATCGGTACCAGAGGAGTCTTGATATCACCTACAGAGAGAATGCGAGCCTCTTCCTGATCGTCTTGAATCATATTAACAGCAGGCCCATGAGTAGGCAGAGGATTGTTCTGAGCTACAGCATCAGGATCGGTGAAGGTTAACTCTTTACTATTTATCAGTTTCTGAACCTCTTTCTTAAGAGCAAAACAACGCTCCACATCGTGGCCTGGTGCCCCTTGATGGTAAATACAATGAAGGTCCGGACGGTACCAGCGTGGGAGAGGGTCCGGAATGCGAGGAGGTGGTATTGTTTGGACCAGATTCTGTGCAAGTAAAGAAGGGAGCAATGCTCCATAGGTCATTGGCAAGGGGTCAAATTGTTGCCTTTGATACTGCTGATTGTGAGGAACCTGAGGACGGGGTTGTTGTTGTGGGGGGTTATATGGCCTTTGTTGGTATGGTTGTTGAGGATAGTAGGGTTGTTGAGGATAGTAGGGTGGTTGAGAGAGTTGTTGTGGGTTATATGGTTGTTGATATAGTGGGGGATAGTATAATGAAGGCCCTTGAGGTCTTGGTGGTTGATAGTTTGGGTTCTGGGGTGCGGTCATTTGTGGGGTGATGTTGGCAACAAAAGGGTGATTAGGGTACACGGGCTGAGGTCCTCCATGAGCCACCATGCCAACCTCTTGAGCATTCCTCTTTGGGTAACCATTCCCAAATTTCTTATTACCATTGGACGAAACCCCTGAAGAACCACCTGAAGAACTTCCCGAAACAGCTGCTCCCTTACGAGCCCACTCCTCGATACGCATTCCTGTTTCCACCAAGTCAGTGAACTTCTGTGATGCACAGACAATCATCTTTTCTGAATAACAAGGACTCAGGGTTTCATAGAACAATTCTGAAAGTTCCCTCTCATCCAAGGGAGGACGAATCTGAGCAGCTTTTTGAATGAAGCGTTGTGCGTATTCTTTGAACGATTCTTTATCTTTCTGGGTTAAGGACTGCAACTCTTTGCGACTTGGCGCCAGATAGGTATTATATTTGTACTGTTGCATGAAGGCCTCAGCCAACTGTTCAAAAGTAGTGACTCCTTTCAACCCCATGAACCAGGTATGTGCCGGACCAGTCAAACTATCCTGGAAGCAGTGAATGAGTAAGGGAACATTATTCTTGTAAGCTATCGTCCTCCTAATATACATAGTTAGATGATTTTGTGGACATGTGTCCCCTTGATACTTCTCAAATACAGGCATCTTGAACTTTGGAGGTATGTTTACATCTGGTACCAAGCAAAGGTCATATATGCTTTGGACGACTGTTTCCTTTCCCCGCATATTACTCATCTTCTTCTCTAGAGCACCGAACCTTTCTTCCCAATCGATTGCTTTATCATCCCCCATTATACTGTCGGAGTGATAAATCTGCTCTTCATGTTGTGGCCCAACATGCACAGTAGGACCTGCTTGAGTCATGGTAGCTTGAGGAATCGGTTGACTCATCTGGAAATGTGCCGAAGTCTGTTGACCCTGTGTGCAAGGCATTTCTGTAGCGCCTGGACCAAAAACCCCCGTTGGTTGCAATCGGCATGCCCCAAGGGTAGCCTGAAGGCATGGAATACTGAGGAGTAGCAAAGGGACCCTGGGGGCCAAGAGGACGGAAGCCTGAGTTGCCCATAGTTGCCATATTACCAGAAGAAAAATCAGTCATCAGAGGCTGGGTGAGGCCGATAGTTGTAGTAGTAGTCGGAGATGGTTGCGGGGGACCCTCAGGTGCAGCTGTGACGACCACAACAGGAGTTGAATTGGAGATTGCTGCTTGCTCTCTCTCAGCCATCATAGTTTCCATCATAAGTGCCATTCTTTCCATCTCCCCCTTGAGGTTAACCAGTTCCTCTCTGAGCTGAGCGTTTTCCTGTTCTGCCGCTAACATCCTTTTCTTGATATGAGCTCGAGTGTTGTGAATGCGAGTGGGTTTGTACTGAATACGCCGGGCCACTTTGCTTTTCTCTGGCAGAAATGAGGAGAGTATGAGACTTGGATTTTGATACTTTTTATGAATGCAATATGATGCATGATATGCTATATGCCAAAATATGCAATTTTTATATATATATTTTTTATTTTTATTGAAGGACCTATAGAAGCAGTTTTGTAAACATACCAACCTAAACAAATCATAAAAAAACAAAGTTGATTACAAGAGAAATCCCTTTCTAACAACAAAGCCAAGAGATAAACTTTCAGAATAAAACAAGATAATTCCCTTTCTAACAACAAAGCCAAGGGATGAACTTTCAAAGTAAAACAAGATAATTCCCTTTCTAACAACAAAGCCAAGGGATAGACTTTAAAACTACACAAAGACATCAAAACAAACTGAAAGACTCTCAAGCCTCTGAACCGAGCTACTCCTCAAAATCAGAATGCGGCCCATCAAAGAGATCCATGCGCTTCTTCTTCCGCCCGGGAATTTGATCAAGCGCGGCATCTTTCTCTCTGATACCCTTTTTCAGCTGGGCGATTATCACATCTTTCTTGTGGCTATCATAGGATTCTTGCTCTAGTAGGGCCATCACAGCCTCATATTCCTGATCCTTTTTCTGATACTCCCCTTTCCACTTTTGTACTTCACGTTCCGCCTCAACTAAACGCTCTTGGTATTCCTTCTCGGTGTCAAAGGTCATAGGTAGGGGTGGTGCTGGAGTGATTGCAGATACAAATCTTGATATCTTGTAAGGCATCCCAACTTGAACAGCTCTATCTATCACCCACTGAGTATATGATTCATGAACGGCTCCTGTCTTCCTCCCTAAATGGCTCTTGTCTCTTCTACGAATGGTGTGCCAAGCTCGCACAACCTGCTCTTTCATGCCTTTACTGTCATCTACGTTGAGGTAATACACATTCTCTAGATAGATGCTGAGCGGCTTCCCTTCCATGGGATATCCGAACTGACGTCTGGCAAGTGTAGGATTGTAGCTAATTCCTCCTTCTATACCAAGAAGTGGTACATTGGCAAATTTCCCACAACTGTCAATAATAGTTCCTTTGTCATAAACCCGATCGTACCACACTACCTCGGTTGGAGTCAGGGACATGAGTCTTTTTGACCAAAGAAGGTTTTCTGGATTGGTGGTGAAGCGAGGAGTTCGGGGTAAGTGCGAGGTGATCCATCGATATAGCAATTGTGCACAACAAAGGATAGTTCCACGACCAGCCTGGGTGCGCCTATGGATGGAGAGGTAAGTATCACCTAATAAGGTAGGGACAGGGTTCCTTGACAAGAAAATTTGAATGGCTTTAATGTCCACAAAGTTGTCGAGGCTAGGGAAGAGTACGAGGCCATAAATAAGCAAGGCAAGGATGGAGTTAAAGGCATAGGCAACCCCCATTTTGTCAAAGAATGTGGTCCTTTCGTAAAGAAAATCGGTGGAGAAACCCAAAAGTTTTCCCTTAGTGATGAGATGTGCTTTCACTTCGTCCGTTTCAAGATGGAGAGCTGCGGCAATGGTTGAGTGCTTGGGGATTTCCTCGAGGCCACTGAAAGGTACTTTGTCCAACACTGGTAGATTAATCCAACAAGAGTACTCCTCCAAGGTGGGGAGAATCTGGTAATCTTGAAAAGTAAAGCAATGGTAGCCCGGGTCATAGAACTGAACAAAAGCGTTGAGAAGCCCTTCGTCGATATCTGTCTTAACAACACCCATCAAATTTCCATGTTGCTTGTAGAAATCGTCCATACAAACCACTTTCTTCCCTAGCTTCCTCAAACTCAAGAGATCTGGCCTCCTGAAACTATACTGCCTAAGGTTCCTCATATCTACAATGTTTACAACAAAGCTTTTATAAGTCCTTCAAAAAAATGATGAATGGAAAAAATATTTATGGATGGATGCATGTATGCATGATGAGGTTAAATTCATATGTTGGAGTCAAAGGGTAACAACGCCATTTGGTAAGGACTAAGGTTTTTAGATTGCACTTGTAACAAGGGTTCTACCAAGTTCCCAAAGTCTTTAACCACTTCCGAATATTTATCGGGTGACGGGAGTACTCCCATTCCAATTATATTCGTCGGAAAGTCTCGTTTGGGTGTAGTATCGCGTATCAACTAATTCAAGAGTACTCTCGATTAGCCACCGCACTACGTTCCTAAAAGGCCAAGATGGGTTAAAGGTGACTAAAGGTCCTCAACTTCAAAGGTCACTTGAAAATAGCATGCCAAACATGAGTACTCACGTTGACAACATATACTTCCAAGATCCCTCCGTTGAGTGGGGTTATCACATGTGCCAATACCGAAGAGTACTCTTGGCATGGAACTATGATTATACCACCGTCCTATCTTAAGTTTCCCTTAAGCTCGGGTGTAGAGCTTATCTCACCACTCACGTAATAAAGTAAACATGTAAGCAAAATATTTACAAAGCATAAACAAATAATAAAGCACAAAATAAAGAAAGTAAGGTGGGTTTAACCCGTGTAGGATCTATATCCCCAGTGAAGTCGCCATTTCTGTGCTCGCGATTTTCGGATATCAAACCATTGATTGATTTGAATCGTCAATCTTTGAACTCTCGATTTTTATTCTTGGGAAGGGAAAAAAATGAGTAAAAACCCTTATCGAGACTTTGGATTCGGGGGTTGGTTACGCGAAGGGAAGGTGCTAGCATCCTAAGCGTCTATGGTATTCCATAGGAACCTCTTACCTAGATTATTTTGTGCTAAACTACTTGTTTATTTGAAAAATTATTGCCTAATGTCTAAGTGAAAGAATGGAGGGAGAAGAAGTATGTTTTTGGTTATTTTTATTTGATTTGGAAGGACAAGTCCTCTGCCTACGTACCCTTTTGGGAAAGGGATCAAAACCGACGTAGTTCCACTCAAAAATTTCTTTAGTGGGTTAGGTTGATTTTAAGATTTTTTGAAATAGGTTTTAAGAAGAGAAAGAGGCCTCAAGGCATGAGATAAAAGAAATGAGTGAGGTTACTTGATTTTAAATTTTGAAAATGATTGAAGTTGAATTAAAATTGATTGAGAGTTTGATTAAGAAAATAAAGAAAAAAAGTTATTAAGAAAATGATTTTTGAAGTTTTGCATATTTGACTTTTTGAGAAAAATGATTTTTTTCTAAACTAACGGTGAAAACTAACGTAACGTCGTAAAAAATTAACGGAAAGCGGTAAATAAAATGTGGTAGTGTCGGTGCATGTGTCGGTGCTTGTGTTACCTACATTATTACATCAATTCCTAAATACAACCCTAAGGCCTTTATGCCAAAATAAAATGCGAGAAATAAAATTACATCAATTCCCTATTTATACATACTAAGTCAATGACAAAATAAAATGATGAGAAAATTAAATATGCATGCTATGATTTAGGATAAAAATTAAATGGTTAGTAATCACAAGAAATATTATAGTGAATGAGACATAAGAAATAATAAGCAAGAATTAAGACAAATAAAAATTAAGGTCATCATATAAGAAATAAATAAAAAAACATAAAAAGAAAACAAATAGAAAGGATTTTTAAAATTAGGGAAAATTAAAATAGTGAGAGAATATATTTTTTGGAATTTTTCTAAACACAAAAATGTCAAAAAGTGTAAAAACAGCATTTAAAAAATAAAGATAAATAAGAATAAAAAATAATAAAACATTGCAGCAGGATTAATTCTGGACCATTGGATGAATCCAGAGGTCCAGATCTGAATCCCAAAATCTCATCACAGCCATTGGATCAAAGATCCAAGGGTTTAAAAAAAACCACAAAAATAGAGAAGATAACAAGAGAAAGCACAATGACCGTCAGATCAACGATCTGACGGTTCAAACAGAAAGCATACCACAGTCCACACAGCAGAACACATACAGAATTTAAAATAGATCAAACAGTGGCCGTCAGATCATGGAACGATCCAGATCTGATGGCTACTAACGCGATGGAGCATTGTATGGTTATGAGTATGCGCGCGTGTGATCCGGCAAAAAGAAAACATTCTAAAAGCAAATTTAACAAAAAAAATAACATAAAATTAAAACACTTCTCTCTCTAAGTTAAACTTAGAGAGAGAAGCTCTCCCCTCCCACAAAGAACACACGCGGCCGGAGAAGAAGAAGAGGGGCGGCCGGAGCGCCGCCGCGCCGGAGTTTTTTTTGCTTTTTTTTGAAATTTTTTTACATCAAAATACTCCTCTTCCCTTCCTCTACTCGAATCCAAGCTCAAAATTTCGAAAACATACACCAAAAATCCTAGATCTACAAATGAAAATGTGAAATTTTTACCTCTTTTTCCGGTCTCCTCCTTTCCTAGCTTGAATCCGGTCCGGCCTTCCCTCTTCTCCGGTTCGGTACTGCTTCTTTTCCGGTTCGCCTCCTTTCCTAGCTTTTTTCAGATCCGGTTCTCTCCTCCCTCTCTTGTTACGGTTCGGTCCGGTTCGGTTTCTTTCCGTTCCGGTTCGGTTTTGGTTTGTTTGGAATGATGATGATTTGTGGTTGTATGAATGGTTTGAGGTGTTTATGTTGTTATTGTGTGTTTCTGAAAATGATTGAGGTTCATGTGTTCTTGATATGGTTCATGTGAGTTCATGAAATTTTGGGTTTTTGATCCAAAATTTTGGAGAGAGAAGTTTGGAGATTGTTTGTGAGTGTGATTGCTGTTGACTGACTTTTTCTGACGTGAATAGTGTTTTTCTGCCCATTTCCCAATGATTGACAGTGTTTTTATAGTGACAAACTAGGGTTTCTCTGGTACAAACAAATGACCAAAATGCCCCTGCAGCTGAGACTTGGAGAAAAAGATTTGACAAAAAAGATAAATAAATAAATAAAAAAACAAAATGAGTAAAATAAGTAAAAAAATAAATAATAAAAAAAGAAAAGAAAAGGGAAAGAAGAAAGTCACGTGAGTGACTTTTGTTTTTTTCTTTTTTTCTAAAAAAAATAAAAAAAATAATAATAATAATAAACAAACTAGCCTAAAAAAGAAAATAAAAAAAAGTCCCTTCGAAATCTGACATGAGGTACTTCAAAGTATCCTCCCTGCCGAAATTTTGTTTGAAATGATTAATAAAAAAACGCCTTTTAAAATGCGATCAGGCCTTCTCTTTTTTTTTTGACGTGATCGTTACGATTAAAAAAAAAAGACTATGCGACGTAAAAATGAAAGTGTGAAATGCGAACGTTGATTTAAATGTAAAAATAAAAACTTTTTGAATGACTAAAGACAAGAAACCCGAATTTTAAATGGTACAAAAAAACGAATAAAAGGGAACGTGAACCATTTTAAAATACGGACAAGAGATTTTAAACGGTCCAAAATTGGGGTATGACACTCCAAAACTCATAACTTAACATGTCATCAATCAAATCACCAAAATCACCACAAATCATCAAAACATATCAAAATCATGCATATATTATATAAATATAATATAATCACCTAAACTCGATTAAATAAACGATTAAACGAAAGTGGGCGTTACATCGTCAATGGCTCGATTTGTTCACAATAGTATCATCTCCAAGGAAGTTTGCCGAGTGTTTGTACTACGATGTCAGTCCACCTCCCATCTTGCCTGTCTTGTCTCGTTTCATCGAGTCACCTGTCATATACAGTCTATATAGTCATGCAGTTGCATATTTGTATATTCACACATTCATACATTTACACATCCATGCATTCATACAATCATGCATTCATCAATATTTTCACATATTCGTACGTTTATACGTACACATCATATGCACAACATCAATTCACAAATAATTGCATCAGTCGTCCAGAATCTTGATTCGATCGTGTCTCTTCGGTTCAGTCTTAACTTACCATTGTGTCAAGCCGCAAGTTTCTACAAATAAGCCTCTTCCATTTACCTTCTTATTGTCAAAGTGTCATCCCCGGCGTGAAGCCGTGCTAGTCATGACACTAATCAAACTTCAATTTCAATTTCAAAATGTGTCATCCCCAGCGGTAGCTAAGCAAGTGGTGTGACCAGTCAATTTCAACTCTCAATAGTGTCATCCCCAGTGTGACTGACCAAGTTGTCCTTTCATTCTTACCTTTGTTAAGCTATCTCATCGATAGTTAGGTAAAAGTATCATTTGTCTTTGTTAAGCTATCATTTCAGGATAGTTAGACGATGTTGTCCTTTCATTCTTACCTTTGTTAAGCTATCTCATCAATAGTTAGGTAAAAGTATCATTTGTCTTTCTTAAGCTATCATTTCAACGATAGTTAGACGATGGTTTTTCTTTCATTCTTACCTTTTTAAGCTATCTCATCGATAGTTAGGTAAAAGTATCAATCGTCTCTGTTAAGCTATCAATATGATAGTAGACAATTATTTTCCCCGGTGAAACTACATTCCCCTAGCGGAGTCGGACCCCTTTTCTTTCAACGAATTAGGGTATCCCGTTATTGTTTCTCATTCCAGTCAAATCACATTTGTCGTCCTGCATTCATACTTGCATCACATGCATTCATAGCATCTTAGGTCGAAAATGGTGTACTTTGTATTTAAGTCTCTTCGACTCGTCAAATCCAAGATTTCATCTTCGAATCTCCGAACGAAGAAAATTAAATAGGGGCATCTGTCATACCCTAATTTTTGACCTAAGGCTCCACTGACACATGTCACTCGACTCTGATCGATCTCTGATTTTTCAGTAAAAAAATTCGGCAGGGAGGTATTTTAAAATACTTCATTTTTTTGATTCCGAGTCGGACCTTCTTTTCTCTTTTTATTTTCTTTCCATCTTTTATTAATTTTAATTTTAAGATTAGTTACTTTTATTTTATATTTAATAATTTTTATTTTCCATCTTTTAATTTTATTTTTCTTTAAATAATTTAGTTTAATTTGTTTTTATTTTATTTCGTATTAGATTTATTTTATTTCTTTTTAATTAATTAGTGTCAAAAAAAAACAAAGTGTCAACAGGTCCAAAATAAAATGTACAAGGTCTAAAAAAATTTCAAGTCAAGTGTCAACTTTAACATTCCTTTTTCAAAATTCACCATAATTGTCCATCATTTCCATTAAACCAATTTTCCATTTTTCATCAACCTCCTCACCTATCAATAGAGCCCTCATTCCACACAATTTCACACACCAAAAGTTCTCTTGAGTTGTCAAATAACTTTTCTCTCTTCTCCCTCTTTAGCTTGTGTTGACGAGCTATTCTTTTGTTCTTCCTCTTTTTTCTGTCCCTTCGGAATAACTCCATTCGGAAAAGTCCCTTCGGTAATTTTTGTCCCTTCGGTTGTCAATTTATTTTATTTTCTTGCATTTTATTTCTTTTTAGCATTTTTGCATTTTTTTTATTTCTATTTAGCATTTTAATTATTCTTATTTATTTTCCAGCAATTAGAATGTATTTAGGTCCAATGTAAATATAAATGAGAAAAGTGTGTGGGTGTGTGTGTCCTTTTATTTCTTTACCGCCTTATATATATCCAAAAATGCAAAAAAATTAGATCAGGGATTTTGTGGTGATCCAACGTCACTACAAAAATCCACGCGCTTTTATTTTTATTGCTCCGTTAGTTTAATTTTTATTTAATATTCCAAAAAAACAACAAAAAACATGCAAATAATCAAAATCACAAAAATATTTTCATAATAAACCTTGATCCAAATCAAGTGACCGCATTTTTATTTTCTTTTCTTAATCAAACTTCAATCAATTTAACTTTACATTAAGCCTCTTTTTTCAATATTAAAAAACACAAACAAATACTCATTTGCCACTTGGCTTTTCATTTTAAAACCTTTTTCAAAACTAATAAAATACACTAAACAAATCAAACGTCAATTTCTACCCCGAACTACGAGGTTTTCATCCCTCACGGGTACGTAGGCAGAGGACCATGTCCTTCCAAATCAATAAAAAATGTAGATAATTAGGTCTTTATTTTTCCACTTTAATTCCTTCTTTTCAAAAATAATAAGCAAGTTATAGCACATTAATTAAATAAAATCAAAAGGTTCCCGTAGAGTACTACGGACATAAAGGGTGCTAATACCTTCCCTTTATGGAACTAACCCCCGAACCCTAAATCTTTTCAAATAGGGGTAGTTTGAACTTTTTCCCCCTTTCTCTTTAAAAATTAAATGTTCAGTCGTGAAATGAATTAGTGAGTCAAAAGTTAATCAAATAGTCTTGATCTCCAAAAAATAACGCGACAAGTCTGATCGTCGATTTCAAGACTAACAATTTCTTCCTCTATTGCTTCCATTCCAACTTTGCTTCTTCTATTTTTTTTTTCTTTTGTTGTGTGCTTCATCATCAATTTCAACAGTGGTAACAATTCATCCAAAACTCAACAATTTCTGGGTTTAATAGTTAAAGAAAGTTATACAAAACTCAACAATTCATCCAAAACCCATTTCTTCTTCCTTCACCTCTACCACTCCCCAAACAGTCACACAATTATCTTTTCCTAAATCAACAACACAACAAAAAAAATCAAGACATAAACAGAACACAACACAATTATCTTTTCCTGGAAACACATAGGCATAATAACATTTTTTTCACCCTTCTTCATTTACCTTCATCCTTCCAAATATGATTCAAGCTTCTTATTCTTCTTTCCACCCTCGATTCAGTTCATCGTCGTCCTCTCTTTCACTTCTAGATCTAAATCGAACTTGAAGAAGATGAAGTGGGAAGGATTACGATGTTGGTTTTTAAAGATTGATGGGTTGAAGATTTAATAGTGATAGTTATTAGGTTTGACAGTTATTAGGGCTAATGGTGTTTGATGTTGTGTAGATATGAATATTGTTGATTTTGAGAGAGAGAGAGAGAGAGAGAGAGAGAGAGAGAGAGATGGTGAAGTAGATGAGATTGGAGGAAGAAGAAGGTGGAACACGACGGCGAAAGAGGAAGAAGGTGAAACACGACGATGGTGGCATGAGTGGTGGACCAAGAGTGGAACGGCGGCGTGAAGACTAGTTGTGGTGGTGTCCAAGGAAGGAAAAAGGAAGAAGAAGGGTAGACTTATATGTTCTCAATTGTCTTTAGTCATTAAGGGCATTTTCGTCCTTTCCTGTTAGTTTCTATGAGTCAACAACAATTTTTCCTATTGAACATGGCCACGTCAGCTAATCAGAGCCACATCAGCGAGATTAGGAGACCTAGGACTAAAATTAAAATGATTAATATTTGCATGGACAAAATGGGAGGATTAGTAAGTTCAGGGATGAAAAATCAAATGGCCTATATTTGCAGGGATGAAATGCATATTTAAGCCTTAGAAGAATAATATCTTTAGCGACAAATCCGGAGCCTAGTTTTACCCATCCAGGAATAAAATCTTGAAGAATATGTTGTGAATTCCGGACAAAATCACACCAATACAAAACTATGATGTGTGGAGCAAAGGAAAGTAATAACCAATATCAAAGTGAACACAAGCAATAATCAACAATAACAGCACCTAGATCTAATCTAGGAATCAAAGTGAAAAGCACAAAACCACAAGCAAAAGATAAAAGGAGAGAAGAGAGAAACAAACACACCAAAGATTGTTCACCTAGTTCGGTCCAAACTTGACCTACTCTGGAGGAGAGATTGATCTCTCCAATCTACTATCAATGAGTTCTTACAAAGAGATACAAAAGGGTTACAAGAAATTAGTTTTGACAAGTTCACAAAGAACAACCCTAATTTCTACCCGTTTTCCCAATCTCACCAATGAACAAGAAACTCAATGATTTTCACTCACCAATGTGTTTACAATGTTTCCCACCCCAAGAGAACTCTAATAAAAAAAACCTCAACCCTAAAGTTACCTCCTTTGATTTCCCAAGTTTCTCTCTCTTCAAGCTCACCTTCAAAATCTGCAAAGAACACTTATATAGCAGTCTTCAGCGTCGAAATCGTGTCACGTTTTCCATCAATCGTGCCACGATTGATGCGTACGACCCAAGGTACGACCAACCTTATCTTGAAAATCTTGCCCAGCAAGCCAAAATCATGTCACGTTTTCCCAAAATTGTGTCATGATTGGACGCCCTGATAAAAACTCATGACAGTACCAAAATCGTGACACACTTGCTAAATCTTGTCACGATTTCTCTGCTTCCCAACTTTGCAATTTGAAGACATACACAACATTCTCCACCTTGATTTCAAATTTATGATGATGCCACTTTAACCATGAACCACCAATCTCCTTTTTCTTTTTCACTTGCATCCAACTACACCAAGTAGCTCCACAAGTCGACACCAAACCCTCTTCAACCACGGAACGTTTCCCGCTTCCTTGAAGATCACCTTCCATCCAATCACCTTGGTCTTTTAGGCAATCACACAAGCCACACCATACATTCTTCAAACCCCGAAATGCCTTTCATCCTCATGAAGAATTCACATGCTCACAACTAGAGCATAAACACCCAAGGCCTCCATAGTCGTACCATTCCAGGTGTCACCAACTCCACCTCAAGTTGAGCTTTCTCTACCTCAAATTCCAAATGTGTACACACACTATGCCTTCACCTTGCAACTCCACCTCAAAGGTTGATCACGAGTATTATTCACACCGCCTCTCCAAACTAACCATAAGTATTCTTGTAACGCCCTATTTCTTTTAAAGCGAGAAAACCCGCGAATAAAGCAATTATTCAAGAAATAGACGCTACGTCGTCATACAAAATTCAAATTCAATATGCATGCATAAAAATATCAACAGTCGCAGTGGATATAAACCATATAATTCAACAGCATACATGTCATGATATCAATAATACATCAACATAAATGATCTCCAAATTCCAACAATGGGTAAATCTCCAACATGAATAAATAATCCAAACAAATAATCTAGACAAACAAACAGACGCCTAGATCAGAGCCTATTCTAGACCCTACTACAACGATACCGGAGATAGCTCCCGATATCCAACCAAGAATCAAATCAACTCACTGGAGCAACTAATCATGCTCAACATCAACCCATCCATACAGACAGGTAGGCGGTCAAAACCACCGGGTAAGTATTATGTAACACCCCGTTTTCCCAACATAAAAATTTCATTTAATTAATCAGAGTAATTCACGTAAACGGAATGTCACACTTCTTTTCTTAAAATCATAAACGGAATAATTAATTAATTATCCTTCAAAATTCAATAACATAATATTTAATACTTCGCAGCGGAATTTATTCAAACATATAAAATAGTCTTTGCACGAAGGCTTCATCAAAAACATCTCATAAAAATCCAATTAACAACTTAATCATGTAAGTTCATAAGCAATACGTAAGGAATAGAAAAGCATGCAACAAAGTTCTCATTCCGTTACGTATCAGATCACCTATAGACACACGTGAGAGATAATCCACTCACGACAGCAATCTAACAGCAACTTAAACTTGATCACTTGCAAGTTACTCATACGAAGAGCAACATTTCCAAGCAGAAGGGGTGAGATTTCACAAACAATAATATTAAGCATATAATTCATCAAATGCATTTAACTTAAACTTTATCTATTAGTAATAATAATTCTTCATGTAATACTCCTTAATAACTCAACCAACTTCTAATCATCATTAACTTCATATTCATCACATTATAAACATTATCATATAGCACTTAATAACCAAATCATAACCAACATAGATCATCACATCATAAATATCATCTTTTAACACACAACATAATCGTCATCTCACAATAACATAAACAACAACATATTCATCATCTTATAATGATATAAACAACAACATAATCATCATCTTATAATAACATAAGCAACAACATATTCGTCATCTCATAATAACATAAGCAACAACATATTCATCATCTTATAATAATATAAACAACAACATAATCATCATCTTATAATAACATAAGCAACAACATATTCATCATCTTATAATAATATAAACAACAACATAATCATCATCTCATAATAACATAATTCATCATCTTATATAACATAAGCAACAACATAATCATTAACATTCTATGGTTTGTCATCAACAACAACTTCAACGATTCGACGATGACAACGTAAACCTGTCAATACAACTACGTGAGAGTACACCACCTCTTATAAAACAACGACATCAGAGTACATTACCTCTTATAAAACAAGGACGTACGAGTACACCACCTCATATAAAATAACAACGTAAGATTACACCACCTCTTATAGAACAACAACGTAAGAGTACACCACCTCTTATAAAACAACGACGTAAGAACTTAGACAACATTAACAACTTAAGACTCCAATAGTTTGGAACACTTTTGAAAGACAACTTACAACTTTACAGCTTAGACCAACACCTGCAACTTGATCAATATGCAACAGCAACAGAAACAGTACAAACAATTCACAACATAACAATATTAATGAAAAGCATCAACAACTTAAACATCGTACATTTTTCACATAAGGCATATAAATATTTCACATAACCAACAACAACAACATAGACAATACATAAAACAGTTCATGATATAACAATATCAAAGCAAATCAATAACATCTCAAACATTATATATAATTCATGTAATGCATATACATTTATATCACATTATTAACAACATCAAATCATATTATAACAGCTTCATAGATCATCAGTAATATTATATTCAACCTCCATTCCTACCCCAAGGATCAACTCATAATATCTCGTGCGACAAAGATCGCAAAACCCTAAACAAGGTATTATGTCTTACAGGAGCTCGCGAGGCGAGAAACATTACTTGCTATGGCGAGTTCAGAAAATTGACTATTTGTAACGCCCTAGTCATTATTTAATTATTTCTGATTTATTTAGAGTCTTTTATATGATTTTAAATAATTATTGTTGATGTTGTGGTGTGATGTATTTTATTAAATGATTTATTTGATTATTTAATAGAATCTGTGGAGATATAGATTTATTTTAGAGTGATGGGTCTGTTTTAGAATTAAAGAGAATTAAAGGGAGTTAATGAATAAGTGGGAGGTTATGTTTTACTGAGTTGTTAGAAAATAGAACCAAGAGTTAGAGAAATAGTTTTTCAGGTAGAAACAAGAGTTTTGGGAGAAAAGCCAAGAGAAGCTAAAGAGCCAATAAGAGGAGTCCGATTTCTGTAGAGCTGTTCATCGAAATTAAGGTAAGGGTGAGGCTAACATTTAGTAATCATAGTGTATAAATTCTGAATTTCTGATTTAACATGTTGTTGTTCTTAGGTTGGATAATTGGGAATTAGGTTTTGAGAATTGTAATTAGTTGTTAATTAAATAGAAAATCCATATTATTTGTGTACATATGGTGTTATGATTATAGGTTATTCATAGTCTAATGTTCCAATCAGTTTTGGGGTTGGGTTAATGAAAATTGGGATTTTATGTTTGAAAAGTTGGTGTCCAACGTTTTGCAAATACGAGATCATGTGAGTTTTGGGAAATCGATTTTTGGTGGTTGAAACTTGAGTTTTTCGGTAGATTATGATAGAGCTAAGTCTCAGGAGCGTGTAGGCGAAAATGGCATCGAAAACGGGTTAACGGTTTGGGTTTTATGCGCGAAAATGTGAAGGTTGAAAATCTGATGTTGTCTGTCAAACCATGATCGTGCCACGATTCGGGACCAACTTGCCACGATGCAGTCATCCAATAAACCTTAAAAATGCAATTTTCTTCACTCCAAATGCTTCCAAACTTATTCCTAAGTGTAGGGACTTTATCCTAACCATCTAGAGATGTTTTTAGGTATCAAATAACCTTGTATAAAGGGGCTAATGAGTTCATGAGTTGGTCTTTGGGGTAGGAATGGAAGTTGTTTATAAAGGTATAGCCTTTCAGTGAATCTAAACTAATATAATTGATGTTGTTGGTTAACTTAAGCTATTTATATAATATGTGGAAAATGTATGAGATAGAAAATATCGTTGTTATTATCATTCAAGTTGTTATTATTAATATTGCTATGTTGCAAGTTGTTTATTGATGAGTCATTTATTATCTATTATAATATGTTATTTACTTTCGTTTTAATTAGGTTTAAGTTTATTTTATATTAATATTATTTCCTTTTTTGAACTATTTTACTACAATTGCATATTGTTATATTTCAGGAAAGAATATTTGATAGATTGAGTCTTGGAGCAAAAGAAAGGGGTTTTGGAGCTGATTTGGTACGAAAATACGAAGATTCGGAGACAAAAGTATATCTCCCTCAAGTCATAAACTTGGCACGGCCCGTGCTAGGCTTGGCACGGTCGTGCCACACTCCAGAACTACTTTTGCTGCTTTTGCTTAGATTTTAAGCTACTCTGTTTTAGTTTACTTGTGGAACATTCTAGTGATTGCTTAGATTTTAAGTGGAATGTAAACTATAAATAGAGTAGCTAGCCATCACAAATATTCATCTTTTGTTCTCGGAAATAATAAGTGACAATTGTTTCTTTGAATAAAAGTTCACCTTTACTTTCTTGTTATTTACTTTTATGCTTTCTCTCTTCTTCTCTATGTCTACAATGAACGTTAGTGAGTAGACTTCTTCTTGTCTTGGGATTGTTGGATAAGTCTAAATGAATAAACCTGATTCGCTAGAGATGCAGAGAGTCGATCCAAATGTTTAGTGAAGAATCCGCAGAGAAATCTGAAGCGTAAAAGATTCTACGAGAAAGTTCAAATTTAGTTTAGAATTCTCATTTTCATTTAGACAAACTTAAATATCACAATGCTTATTCTCATATCAGATCATGTTGTACTAATCAAGAAAAAAAGCAGAAAAAGGAAAAAAATTCAAGTTATAAAGGTGGGCATTTCATATCATAATTTCACCCAACAATGGAAGATTATGATCCAAGCCTCATGCAAATCCAAGTTCTAGGTCATTATATCATAACATTAAAGATAAGAAAAGCAACAACAATAAAATAATTGTGAGTTCTAAAAGGGTATCTTCAAATGTATGACATGGAGAAAGCTTCATTTCTGAAATGTCTTAGCTTAAAATGATAATCTCAAACTATTCAAAATCCAACTAGTATGCAGTGATGATAACATCTACACATAATGCATTATCATATAATCATCCAAATTGCATAAGCAGAATAAAAGTTTAATGATGTCTAGGTTTTGTTATTTATAATTTACTTACGTTTCTCAAACTGCCAATAGTTGCTGGCAAGGATGTTAACGAATTCCCAGAGATGGATAAGCGTCCAAGCCTTACTAACTGGCCCACACACTGTAAGTTAGTACAAGAAAGAGGGACGGTAACGTCTCTTTCAAATCATATACTATTGTCTTAAAGAAGAGAATTACATTCATCTGGCAAGGAAGTAATTCGATTTCCATCAAGGTTCAAGAGTTTAAGAGAATGGAGTTTCCCCAAGTTCACTGGAAGTCTATCAATGAGGTTATCCGCTAATATCTGCGATGTTAGTGAAACTTCATTATGCAATATTATTTTTCATCGATCGTTAGCAATTTCAGTACACCACTGAAAAAAATAGTAATGCAACCATTACCAACATTCTACCATGAAAAAAAAAAATGAATGATAGCATTGTGCTTAGATCCATAAGATGTGTCCAAAAAGCATGACTTTCAAAATGAATAAATAAAATTTAATGGTTCCACTTGAATCAATGAGTAACTAAACTTCAAAACGTAAGATAAAATGTATAGTGTTTAAGAAATGAATGCTGGAAGGATAAAGTAAAATCTTAGGTTCTTGTCTTGGGATTGTTGGATAAGTCTAAATGACATAATGCTAATCAAACCAAGCTTTAAACCTTAATCTTATGTAACCCTAATCTCTAATCTAAATTCACCGTTTTAACATGAAGTAACCATTATCAAACTGTGGAAACGAAAGTGGAGGGTTTGATAATTGTTAATCCATCATCTCAAATTTCAATTCATAAAACGAAAGTGGAGCTTTGATATTCGAACAAGTGAATTTAGACAAAGATTGTAAAGGTAGCGAAATAGTCTTTACAATCTTTAAGACATATAGTTTCGAACTTCAAGGATTCTAAATTGTGATCAAGTCAGCGAAATAGGCTTGGTCGCAACTTAGGACCAAAATCTAATAGTAATCAAGTCAGCGTAATAGGCTTGATTGCTAGAGGAACAAAAGAGAAACTGTCTTTAGAAGTTATGTCTAACATAAAGTTATAAGTTTAATAATTTGGTTTGTGAAGGACTTGTCAATTAGATGAACCAATAATCCCAAGGCACCTCTTTTATTTTATTATTGTTATTTTCTTTTAATTATTTAATTATACAAAAATAAAACTTTCAATCTTTTAAACTTTAATTCTAATCATTGTTAAAAGATAATTGAATTCATAACTCCCTGTCGGAACGATACTTTTATTACTACTTCGGTAAGACCGTGCACTTGCGGTTTTATCCCATCAAATTTTTGGCGCCGCTGCCAGAGAGTTATTGTAATTTGAATAACTTTTTAATAGTGGTTAGTCTAAAAAAAAATATATAAGTAAATAAAATATATATAAATATATTTTATTTCTTTTTCTTATCTCTTTATTTATTTTATATATATATATATATATATATATATATATAATCTCTCTCTCTCTCTCTCCCTTTCTCCTTATTTTATTTTTTTTATTTTATTTTTATTTTTTATTTTCTATCTTTAACCGTTTTGATTTCAGGCATGGCTCAAAGAAGATAATAACGATATGGCTGAGAAACGTGCTCTCAAAGAGTATGCAATCACATCTTCAGATGAGCAGTACAATGCTATTGTGTACCCAACGGTTGAGGTTATTAAATTTGAAATAAAGCCTGCACTTATTTATCTAGTGCAGCAAAATCAATTTTTCGGATCACCCACTGAGGATCCGAATCTTCATGTTTCAATTTTTTTAAGACTCAGTGGAACTTTGAAGGCAAACCAAGAGGCCGTAAGGCTGCACCTCTTTCCTTTCTCTTTGAGGGGATAGAGCTAGTGTTTGGTTTCATTCATTGCAAATTGGTTCTATCACTTCATGGGACCAAATGAGGAAGGCATTCCTTTCCCAATTCTTTCCCCATAGTAAAACTGCTCAATTGAGGAGTCAAATCACACAGTTCACTCAAAAAGATGGTGAATCTCTTTACGATGCGTGGGAGCGTTTCAAAAAAATGCTTAGGCTTTGCCCCATCATGGTTTTGAGAATTGGCTTATTATCCACACTTTTTATAATGGTCTTTTGTTTACCACAAAAATGAATGTTGATGCAGCTGCCACTGCAACATTTTCGGTCTGTATCAACGGCTGAAAACCGTCGCCTAATTCGTTAAAAGCGTTGTCGTATCTTTCGACAATGCTTTTTCCAGCGTTTTAGTCTAAGGCGTTGCCTTTTCTTCTGACAACGGTATTATTGTATATAGGTAATTGCAACAGATAAAGGCCGTTGTCATAGCTATTACAAAAGAAATGATAAAACCGTTGCCATTGATTCTAGTAAGCAAAATTAACCATTGTTGTTAGCAACACTCTAAAAATCTATGCTATTAATGAGAACAACTAAAAAAGCTACCATTAAGTTTTGATAACAGTTTAATACTATTACTTAACATGAATCAAATATTTATACGTAAAATGAACCAAATTAAATATCAAACTAAAATCAATCACTTTCATAGTGTATATCGACAATTTGTCATTTCCTTTAATTTATTACATCAAAGAAACTAGGAATTACTTCTATTAAGCAAACAACATTAAATAAACTCTATATAACTAATAATGTTGATCCAAGAATATGAGTACTTAGACGTTAGTATCATACACCGATCAATTCAAATCACATCACATTCCCTTTACTTTAATGTACACTTAATAACCAAGTTTCCATCTTCAACTTTTCCTCTTCAAGTCTGCATATTAGGTTCTAATATTAACCAACAAGAAATAAAAAGAATCGTCTAATGATAGAGTCAATCAAGAAGATAAAATAAATAAAATCTACATGATGAATGAAAATGAATAATCCAATTTCTCTATGAAGCACCATGATGAGATCAAGCTATTCCTTAGATTATGTTTTCAAATATGATTTGTAAAATTACTAGAAGTTATAACAACTTTTGAAATATATAAAGCTTACACCACTTATATTTTACATAGTTTAAAACTCTAGCACTCTTCAAACAGGAACAAAAAAAATCACTAGATCCCTAATTCTTTAAACAATCACATAATGCATATACAATATATCACATTATTAACAACACCAAATCATATATATCAGACTCACCGAACATCAACAGTATTATAATCAACTTGCATTTCTACCCTAAGGATCTACTCATAACATAGGTTAAACACTCTTAAACACCCTAATTGAACTCATAGTACTTCTAGTTTTGAGGTTTGAAATTATCCCATAAGTTTTGGATTAACTTATAAATGATTATACTGAATTTTCCTAAGATTTCACTAAGACCTCCTTGGAGTATTTTCATCATATCTCAAAAACTAAAACTAATTTTCAATTCAAACCGAAGTCA
Organism: Medicago truncatula; assembly: GCF_003473485.1. Lineage (NCBI taxonomy): Eukaryota > Viridiplantae > Streptophyta > Magnoliopsida > Fabales > Fabaceae > Medicago > Medicago truncatula. The sequence continues at coordinate 19,172,428 of NC_053047.1, read as the reverse complement.
TTGGAAAGCTAACAAAATTATCTAAAACTTTCATGTTTACACCAAGAGCCAGTTCAAAGCGGAAAGAGGTGAAAAATAGTGAAATATAAAGGATCTGATTCACAAAAACCGTGTCACAATTTTGGAAAATCGTGCCACGTTTTTATGCCCAGAACCATTGAACTTTCGGCCAACAAAATCGTGACACACGTGCGAAATTGTGACCCGTTTTGACAGCATCAGGTCCAGAAATCTGCTTTTCAAAAAGTGCGATTTTCACCATTTCGCGCGTAAAATTCAAACCGTTAACCCATTTTCGATGCCGTTTTCGCCTACACGCTCCTGACACTTAGCTCTATCATAATCTACAACAATTTCAAGTCTCAACCATCCCAAGAATCATTTTCCCAAACCTCACATAATCCCTTATTTGGAAAAACGTTTAGACACCGACTTTTCAAACGAAAATCCCAATTTTCATCAACTCAACCCCAAAACTGGTTATAATCATTGTACTACGAATAATTTAAGGTCTGAACACTGTTTCTTCATGAATTCAACAGATTTCTATCATCTAATCAACCAATTACAACTTCTAACCCTAATTTTCCAAATTCCCAAAACTATAACCTACAACATGTCAAATCCAATTTTCAGAATTATACAACTTAGAATTAAAGAATGTTAGTCCCACCCTCACCTTAGGTTAATCAATTGGCAGCCTCTTCTCTTTGGTTCTTCTCTTCTTTGGTTTTCTCTCTTTTCTCCAAAGCAACTTGTTTCACGTGAAAACTATTCTGACCTATTTTCTCCTATTTATTTCCTCAACCCTCTTTATCTTATTTCCACTTATTCCACTAAACTCTCTAAATTCTCAAAACAGCCCCTCATCTCAATATTATTTTATTTTCAAATCATATTCTATTAAATAATAAAATAAGCCACTTAATAAATCACATAATCATATAAATATATTCTAAGCCTATTAAAATAATCAAATAAATCGAATAATTCAAAGAGGACGTTACACTAAGTCCTGGAACCAAAAATCAAAATGTGCTGGAATAAGGCAGCTCGCTTAAGCGACCACCTGGTTCGCTTAAGCGAACGAGTTCCAGTGAGCTCAGATTTTGCTCGCTTACTGGTCGCTTATGGCTCGCTTAAGCGACCACTCATAATTCGATAGAAAAATGTTACGGGTTTCAACCCTTTTTCACCCAAAACCCCCAATTTTGATCCCTTAATGCCCAAATGTGTTTCCAAAGATTATTTATAGGTCAATACAACTAAAAGGGTTCACAAAAACACAATCAACATGAAAACAATGGATATATGAGCACAATTCATCAACCAACTCATTTCACCGATAACAACTCATTTCTCATCACCAATTCATGAATTATGAATACCCAAGCTATGAATCATCAACAACAACATCACATAGCAACAACAACATCAATTGAACATGGTTCTCATCATAATTCCACAACAACATAGCATAATTCACCCAATTGAGCATAAATCATAAGTTAGCACTTATACATACTTTGAACATGCAAATTCACCAACAACAATTCAATTATCATCAATTTCATGCATACAAACATATCATCATAGTTAGAGCACGAATTTTAACATCTATGAACAATTAATCATTTATCCAATTAATCACTTATTCATACAATAATTGAAAAATTACATTAAAATGATTATGATGAATTCTAACCCCCTTACCTTAGGTTGTAGTTAATCTTAACCCAAGCTTCACTTTAGCTCCTAGCTCTCTTCCAATCCTTGAATATTCAAGTTCCTCTTCTCTCTAACCCTTTTCCTCTTTGCTCCCACTTTCTCTCTCTAGCTCTCTCAAAATATCCATGTAATGAAAATTGTGTGACATTTTCTCTTAAGACATCTCTTATATTGTCTATCCTCTTAATGGGCTTAACCCTAAACCTTAGTGGACTTAACCCACTCCAACAGAATTCTAAAATGTTACTACACTCACAACGGCAAAATGCTACTAACGGTCACTTAACGGTAAAATACTACCAACGCTCCACACTGTACTTGTCGAAAAAGTACGGTAAAGAGAATTAGGATTTTCTCAGTATACTAGGGTTTTTCATTGATTATCGGATCCTTGACAATGATCTCAAGAGTAGTATTTATAGCCTTCTATGGGCTTGGGTTTCGGTTGCTTAATCTCCAAGTAATAGGGGTGTTTATGTATTTAGGGGCGGTTTCTATGTAACGCCCTAGTTGTTATAATTAATTATTTTAATTTATGTGGAGTATATATATATTTATATATGATGTTTGGTGATTTATGCGGAGTATATGCATATATATATATATATATATATGTGTGTGATTTTGGATGATTTATGTGGTGAATTATTTTATTATATAGTTATTTAATAATAATTAGAATAAGTATGAAATATTAGTTATTTTGGAGTTTGGGGAGTTATTTAATAATTATTAAAATTAATGGGGAGCTAATGGAAATATTAGGGAGTTAAGTAAGAGGGAAGTTGGGAAATAGATGTCAGAAGCAGTTTTTACGTGAAACCAAGCCAAGGGAGAGAAAACCAGGAACAAGAGAGAAGAACCAAGGGAATCCATTTTTGCTGTGCATTTTCATTCTGAACTAAGGTAAGGGTGAGGTTTACTTCAAGAATGTAGTTATTGAATTCTGATTTTGTGTTTAACAGAGTTTTGGTGAGAATTGGGGGAATTGGGTTTTTATGATGAAATGATAAATTTGAAGTTGTAAGTGTGAATTTGGTGTTAGAAATAGGTTCTAAGTGCATACAGAAAGTTAATTTGTATCTGTAAACTGATTTGGGGAGTGATTGGAAGAAAAATGGGATTTTTGGGTAAAACCAGTTTTCTGCCCATACAAAAGTTCATCGCTCGCCTCGCGAGTAGCTGTGCTCGCCATGGCGAGTGAGCAACTTCATAGCTCGCCCCGCGAGCAGACCAACTCGCCATGGCGAGTAGCCCAGATCAAAATGTGATTTTTGCAAAGTTGTTATAAGATGTTTTGGGGATGGTTTAAGGTACCTAGATGATATTAATGATGAATGGTGAAAGTTTTAGGTTAAAAAGATGAATAGGGGACTTAGAATTGGGATTTGATTGAGAAAATGACATTTTTCCCGAGAGCACCTAAATTTCACTCGCCTCGAGTTCGCCTTGAACTCGCCATGGCGAGCTAGTGTTTTTGTGAACTCGCCATGGCGAGCAGTTGTGCTCGCGAGGCGAGCTGCACAGTTCCTGAGTGTTGTTTTGCTAGCTTGAATAGTAGTGGTTGATGTTGTTGTTTTTGAGCATGGTTATATATAATTATGCATTATTTTGGTTGATTGAATTACTGGATTGATGATTACTGATGATGGTTGAAATGTATGCTAATTATTGAATCATACATATTGTTAAAGTGGAGTCATATGGAGTTGCATTGCATGGTCAGTTGTATGTAGATATACACAAGTAGGTCCATGGCATATGCATAAAACAGCGGTGAGGGCTTCGGTCCTGGAGTACTAGTTGCTCAACAGCGGTGAGGGCTTCGGTCCTGATGAATGCTTTAACCATTCAAAAGCGGTGAGGGCTTCGGTCCTGTTTGGTACCACGTGCATATTGCATTCATTGAGAAGTCTAAGATGGTGTCTTAGCAGTGTTGTCATGTCATTTGCATGAGTCTTGGTTGTTGATTGCAGTTATTATCTGATGGTTGATGTTGATGTTGAATATGCATTTATATATTCATTGTGATGTGGTGTATTGTTGATGTTGTTGTTGCTTGTGACTTATATATATATATATATATATATATATATATATATATATGTTTACAAGATGATGTGTCTGATGATTAGGGTGTTAGATTCAATTGAAGATTTAATATCTATATTTATTGTTGTGAATCGCACCCCTTCTGCTTGAAAATGTTGCCCTTCCTATGGGTAACTTGCAGGTGATCCTGAGTAGTTGGTGGTGGCTCAATGTCGTGTCTAGGGCTCTGATACGTGGAATGGGAACTATTATTTATAATTATTGTTGTTTCTTTTCCATGTATCAAATTTTGGAATTGTGATGTGGAGCCTTTATTGTCTTTTGAACAATGTTGTTGAATTATGCTAAGGCCTTTAATGCCATAGACTATTGTTGGATGTTATGAGGTTATGGATTTGAAAACTATTCCGCTGCTATGTTTTCATAAATAATAAGTTGTTTGATTAAATAGTTCTATCTTCTATTTAAGAAATTTTGAAAATGATGTGTAGCATGCCCGTTGTGGATTACTCTGATGTATAAATGTTATTTAATTGATTTTTGGGTAACGGGGTGTTACAGTTTCTAGAAGATTCTAGAGTTTATTGAGGCGACGCCATGAATAATGCGCGTCCGAGGCTCAAGGGCTTCTTTTAAGGGCGTTAAGACCTTCTTGAGGGGTCTAAAAAGCCCTTTTGGAGGTCTTTCAGGTCCTTAGGAATATTATGACGGTCCAATCCAATTAATCACTTATTCATACAATAATTGAAAAATTACATTAAAATGATTATGATGACTTCTAACCCCCTTACCTTAGGTTGTAATTAATCTTAACCCAAGCTTCACTTTAGCTCCTAGCTCTCTTCCAATCCTTGAATCTTCAAGTTCCTCTTCTCTCTAACCCTTTTCCTCCTTGCTCCCACTTTCTCTCTCTAGCTCTCTCAAAATATCTATGTAATGAAAATTGTGTGACATTTTCTCTTAAGACATCTCTTATATTTTCTATCCTCTTAATGGGCTTAACCCTAAACCTTAGTGGACCTAATCCACTCCAACAGAATTCTAAAATGTTACTACACTCACAACGGTAAAATGCTACTAACGGTCACTTAACGGTAAAATACTACCAACTGTCACTTAACCGTAAAATACTAATTACTACCTTATTAACTTAGTAAAATAATGGTACTCACTAAACATTAAAAATAATCCTCACCAAAAATTACTAATTTACCCTTACTCGTAAAATGACCAAAATACCCCTGAGTCCAAAACTACTAAATTACCCTTCTAAATCGAAAACCCAATAAATGCACCCGATGATAGTTAATCACACACAAGCACATTCAAACACATAATAAAACAATTAAAAATAAATCTAGCGAAAATCGGGCTGTTACAAAACTCACATCCAAGGTAGACTGCATTTCTACTCATACTAAGATGCTTGAAACTTACATCTCTCAAGTGGCCCAACAGGTGGTTGCTTCCTCTCAAATCTCGGGACTCTTTCCAGGTCAAACTGAATCCAACCCCAAATTTCATATAAAAACTATTACCCTTAGGGATAGTAAACAATTAGAAGACCCCGTTGTCAAAACTGAAAACAAAAGGGTGAGATAGAGAGTGAAAAGCCTCTAAGTGAGAAAGCCATAGGAGAAAAGTCGGTTGTTTCACCACCTCATAGCCCTAAAGTTCCCTTTCCCCAAAGGCTTGCTAAGCCTAGCTTGGAGGCACAATTTGAAAAGTTTATTGACATGCTAAGAAAGATTTACATTAACATTCCTTTTGTTGAAGCTTTGTCTTGCATGCCCCTCTATGCAAAAAATTTAAAAGATATCTTGTTAATGAAAAGAACAATAGAGGGTAATGCGACGATAGCCTTAACAAAGGAATGTAGTAATGTCTCAAAGAAAACGCCTTCAAAGCTTGGAGATCCAGGTAGTTTTTCCATCCCTTGTGTGATCGGGAGTGAGACCATTGAGAAAGCCATGTGCGATTTAGGGGCTAGTATTAGCTTGTTACCCTTGTCCCTGTTTAAGAGGATGGGTATAGGAGAGTTGAAACCTACGAAGGTGACCTTGAAGTTAGCTCATCGTACCACCATCCACCTCGTCTGATTTATTGAGGACATCCCCGTTAAAATAGAAGGGATATATAACCCGGCTGATTTAGTGGTAGTGGACGTTGATGAAGACCATGAAGTACCTATCCTTTTAGGAAGGCCCTTTCTCGCTACTGCGGGGGCTATTATTGATGTTAAGGGTGGTTGGATTATTTTTCAAGTGAGTGATGAGTTGGTAGGATTTGAAATAGAGAATCTTAATAAGGACCCTACTGATTTTTCTTGTTGCATGCTTGATGATCATAGTGTGAAAGAACACTTTCTATCGTCATCTGCACAATATGATCTCTTTGATCCTTTTTAAGAACGCTCTCTCACCGTCAAGCTAATGACTTTAAACGAGCGCTTCGTGGGAGGCAACCCACGAGTTTAATTGCTTTTATTTTGTTTGTTTTGTGTTATTTTGTTTTGTTTGTTAGTGTATTGAATTTTGATTAATCATAATACAATTCATAGTTGAATTTCTTATTCATATTGAATTAGTATTATCACATGATTTATCTCTTATCATTCGACCCGTATGCATAAATTCAATAGTCATATCATTTTCCAAAGGATTATTGAAAACCGCTCTTTCACAAACTTTTAATTGAAAAAAGCTATTTATCCCCACCCCCACCCCGATCCTCTAGCTTTCTATTGTTTCCGTCATATTGGCCAACAAGTTCCATCAAGACCCTGATGTTTTCACTAGCGGTTTAATCACCGGATGAGTACAATGGAGCTCCCATCTTTGAGAGGGAAAATTATGATTATTGGAAAGAATGCATGAGCGTGCATATTCAATTGGTTGACACGTATGTTTCAGATGTCGTCATAAATAGGAGATTTGAACCGCAAATAGATGTTAATGGTGTCATACAAAACAAGCCCAAGACTTGTTAGACATCTTATGACAAGAAGAAGGTGCAATATGATTTGAATGTAAGGAATATACTCATCTATGACCTATGCTGTAAATGAGCATCACTCAATTTCACATTGTAAAATGGCCAATGAAATATGAGACGCCTTGGAAACCCTACGTGACGTTATCAAAGATGTCAAGAAATCAAAAATAAATACTCTCACACAACAATATTAGTAATTTCACATGCAAGATGATGAAATCATATTTTCCATGTAAATGAGATTCACTCACATTGTTAACAAGTTACAAAACTTAGGAAAAACTATCAGTAAAGATTGTAGTATTGATGAGTCAATAATTAGTGTTTTTAATATATTATTTGAGTCTATTTTATTTAGATTTTATATGTTTTTATTTCCTCTTTAAAACTATTTTACTTCAATTGCAAGTTATTTAATTTTAGTAACAAATATTTGAAAGATTTATTCTTGGAGCAAAAGAAAGGAGATTTGGAGCTGATTTTGGCTAAAAACACGAAGATTTGGTGCAAAAATATGAAGCCTACCAAGTGAGAGAGTTGGCACGGCCCGTGCCTCCAGCCACACGGTCGTGCCAATTTATTTCTAACCTAAAACCCATAGTTTCTTGTGGAACATTCTACTGATGTATATCTTGGGACTTAAGTAGTTGTAAACTATTTAGCTAGCAAACATATTCAATCATCTCTTGTTCTTGGAATTTAATAGTGACAATTGTTTACCTTTGAATAAAAGTTCAACCTTTATTTATTTTATGTTCTTATTCTTCTTCTATTCTATGTCTATAATGAACATGAGTGAGTAGACTCTTCTTGTCTTGGGATTGTTTGATAAGTCTAATGACCTAATCCCTATCGAACCAAGCCTCGAACCCTAAATTTATGTAAATCTATTTTCTAATCTATTCCACCGTTTTTATAATGAATTAACAAGTATTAAATCAATAAATCGAAAGGCGAGGGTTGATAGTTGTTAATTCATAATCACAAATATCAAGCGAAGTATCGAAAGATGAAGTTTTGATATTGGAACAAATGAAATTATACAAGGATTGCAAAACATGTGAATAGTCTAGCAAACCTTGAGACAATAAATTTCCGTGCTTCAAGGATTTCAATAGCAATCAACCATGAGAATAGGCGTGGTTGCTAGAGAAACACACTCACTGAAGATGTGATAGACTAAAGAGAAACTTGTCTTTAGAAAATAGGTCCAACATAAAGTTCTAGGTTTAGGATTTGGTTTGTGAAGGATTTGTCACCATGACGAACCAATAATCCCAAGGAACTTTTTCTTATTTTTTTCAAACCGTTAAAAATCCCAACTTTTCAACTGAAACTCTCTTCTAATCATTCATAGAAGTTGATTAAATTCATAACTCCCTGTCGGAACGATACTCTTTATTGCTACTTCTCTAAACTGTGCACTTGTGGATTTACCCATCAAGTTTTTGGAGCCGCTGCCGGGGAGTTAGGTAATTGAATTAACTTTTTAGTAGTGGTTAGAATTTTTCTTTTTTTTCTTCTTTCTTTCTTTCTTTCTTTTACCGTTAACTTCTTGGGTTCTTATTATTTTATGCGAAGAAACAAAAATCTTGGTGAATTAGTTCCCCAGATCAAAATGCTCTTGCATAAAAGAAAGAGAGAAGCACAGAAAAATAACGCTATGTGTAACACCCCGTTTTCCCAACTTGAAAATTTTTACATAATAATCAGAGTATTCAACTTAAACAGGATGTCACACTACTTTAAAAGAAAAATAGAGTAAAATTACTATTTATTTAAACATCTTTCATCAATAATTCAAATTACATCGCAGCGGAAAAACATTTCATTATTCAACAAAATGGCACTACGGCCTAAACATAAACAACTTCTTAAAAATCCAGTTTCAAATGGTTCATCAACATAATTCATAATAATACATAACAAAAAGGAAACAATGCAAAGATCATCATCCTGTTACGTATCAGAACGACCCTAAGACGACGCGTGAGAGAGTCAACTCACATCAACAACTAGTTCTTGTTATCTGCACGTTACCCACGTAGAGGAAACATTCAAACACAAGGGGTGAGATTTCACATTCAATAATAATAAGCATATAATTCTTTAAAAGACTTTAACAACACATAACAACATTTATTCATCATTAGTAAAACTAATAAACAATAATTTATGTAAGAGAATTTATCAACACAATGTAACAGCAAATCATCATCAACAATGGTTCACATAATTTCTCAATAACAACTCATTAATTATTTCGACAACTTGACGACACGACAACAACACCGACATCAACGACAATGAAATGACAACAACATCAACTTGACAATGCAACAACAACAACATCAACTTAACAATGCATTATGCATGTGGTACCAATCAGGGCATCAAGCCCCCAACTTATAGAGCACAAAAGAGTTCACAAGGCATCAAGCCCCCAACTTATAGAGCACAAAAAGGCTCACAAGGTATCAGGCCCCCAACTTATAGAGCACAAAAGGGCTCCTAGGGCATCAAGCCCTCAACTTAATATGAATGATTATACATTCCAGAGCATCAAGCCCTCAACTTTAATGATTATGCATGGACTCAGCAACCAACAACTTTAACAACTTAGACAACTCCAACAACTTACAACTTGCAACTTAACGACATTGACGACAACAGCGACAACGACATATACATTCATATAATTCATCAATCATGAACATCATATTCATCAACATATACATCATATAACGACATTGACTTCGCATTATAATATCATAATTCATCAATTATGAATCAACATCATGTAACATCATATTCATCAACATATACATTCATATAAATTCATCAATCATGAACAACATCATATTCATCAACATATACATTCATATAATAATTCATCAATCAAAGATATTCACGTCAAACCAAGTTAGATTCATCACAACATAGGTTAAATACTCTTAAACCCCTTAATTGAACTCATAGTACATGATCTTTGAAGTTTGGAGAAAATCCATAAGTTTTGGGTTGACTTAGAAATAGTTATGCGGAATTTTCATAAAATTTCACTAAGACATCCTTGGAGTATTTTCATCATAACTCAAATATAATCCATAAAATTAATCGACTTTGATTGGTTGTAACATGAAAGGATTTAAAGGCTACTCTTTAACATTACATTTTGCTCACGCTTGTTACTAGTCTTTTTTTTTTCTTCAGAATATTTAAAGTCCAATATTTAACATTATTTTTTGCTCATGTTTGTTACTAATATTTTTTTTAGAGTATTTAAAATCCAATCTTTAACATTATGTTATTTTTTTTAGAGGATTTAAAGTTCAATCTTTAACATGACTTTTTGCTCACGTTTGTTACTAATCTTTTTTTAGAGGATTTAACGTCCAATTTTTAACAATTTTTTTTGCTCATGTTTGTCACTAATATATTTTTTTAGAGGATTTAAAGTCCAATCTTTAACATTATTTTTTGATCACGTTTGTTACTAATTTTTTTTAGAGGATTTAAAGTCCAATCTTTACTATTATTTTTTGCTCACGTTTGTTACAATTGATCAAAAGTTAAGAAAGAATAACTTAATAAAATAATAAAATAATATGGAAATACTGTTTTTTGTGGAAATAATAAAATAATATCGAAATACTGTTTTTTGTGGAAGGGATATGAAAATACTTGGAAATCTTTGTCGGTTGTATTCAGGGGAACAACACATATGTACAACATAAAATCGGCATATAAAAAAGTAACATGAATTTTTGTTTTGTGATAGTTTTTTGTGTGTTTGATCTATGGTTAACGGAACTAAAAGAGGGTTAACGGAGACAATTAGTGACATGGATTAGTAATCCATGTATTATTTTATAATTGGTTAAGGTGTTGTGCGTAAGTTTTCTCCTTAAATTAAATTTATTCTTATCTATTTGTTACATGTGTTATTTGCATTTAAAATTAAAATTAAAAATTAAGCGTATTTTTGGAAAGAAAATTTCAACCCAAAAGTGTGTTGAAAGGGGTAGTTTTCTTTATATATAGTATAGATGTATAACAATAACCGTAATTTTTATCAGGAGAATACTAAATAATGCCCTTAAGGCATTGGTTAAACAATCAAAACAAATAACTTTTTTATTAAAAGTAATATAATTATTAATTAATCAAAATTCGAAACTTATATTTTCAACTCAAATTTTCTATTTATAGATTCCTTAACTTTTTCCCTAAGGGCATTGGTTAGGAAGACCTTTTTTTTTACTACCTCCATCCTTATTTATAGAGGGCTAAAATATGGTTTTAGTCCCTGTAAAAAAAAAATTGTTTTTTATCCCTGCAAAATTTTTTGTTTTTGAAAATAGCCCCTGGAGGGACTATTTTCAAAAACAAAAATTTTTGTAGGGACCTTTTTTAAAAACAAAATATTTTGCAGGGACCAAAAACTACAAAATTGGTTCAGTTATAATGTGTCACGTATGCAAATCATCACAAAAGTGGGGTCAGGGACTATTTTCAAAAACAAAATTTTGTAGGGACGAAAAACAATATTTTTTTTTTTACAGGGACTAAATCCAAAACGAGGCATATTCGCAGGGACTAAAACCATATTTTAGCCTAAAAAATAATTTGGCTCTTTTTTTTGTAATTACATTTTAATTGCATTGAGGCAACAAGAATATTGAAATGCTTGAAGTGAAAAGTGTACATTGAAATGAAACCTCGAGAGAGACATATGCTTTTATTTAAAGTGTCATATATTAATCCTTTTGTTGCTGCCATGTCTATGCCTTTTGCTTGAGGACAAGCAAAGATTCAAGTGTGGGGGAGTTTGATGAGTAATTTATTGACTATTTTAATATGCTTTTTAGTTTAGTTTTATTTAGATTTTATATAATTTTATATTAGTATTATTTCCTTTTTAGGATAGTTTACTTTAAATTGCATTTTATTATATTTCAGGAAAGAATATTGGATGGATTGAGTCTTGGAGCAAAAGAAAGGGACTTGGAGCCGATTGGACACAAAAATATGAAGATTGAGAGACAAAATATGTCTCCCACAAGTCAGAAGCTTGGCACGGCCCGTGCTAGCCTAGGCACGGCCGTGCCACCCTCCATAGTGTCTTTTGCTGCTTTTGCTTAGATTTTAAGCTACTCTATTTTTAGCCCAAATGTAATAGCTTAGATTTTAAGTCGATCAAATGCTATAAATAGAGTAGCCATCTATCACAAATATTCATCTTTACTTGGAATTCAATAAGTGACAATTGCTTTTCTAATTAAAGTTCTTTTCTTTTCCTTTATTTTCTTGTCATTACTTTTATGTTTTCTCTCTTCTCTCCCATGTCTACGATGAACATGAGTGAGTAGACTTCTCCTTGTCTTGGGATTGTTGGATAAGTCTAAATGACATAATCCTAATCAAACCAAGCTCTAAGCCTTAATCTTATGTAACCCTAATTTCTTATCTGAATTCACCGTCTTAACATGGATCAACCATTATCAAACTGTGGAAACGAAAGTGGAGGGTTTGATAATTGTTTATCCATTATTCCAAATATCAATTCATAAAACGAAAGTGGAGCTTTGATATTCGAACAAGTGAATTCAGACAAGGATTGCAAAGTCAGCGAAATAGGCTTTGCAATCTTTGAGACATATAGTTTCGATTTTCAAGGGAACTAATAACAATCAAGTCAGCGAAATAGGCTTGGTTGTTAGAGGAACCAAAATCTAACAGTAATCAAGTCAGCGAAATAGGCTTGGTTGCTAGAGGAACATAAGAGAAACTGTCTTGAGAAATTAGGTCTAACATAACATTATAAGCTTATAGTTTTGGTTTGAGAAGGACTTGTCATTTAGAGGAAACCAACGATCCCAAGGCTCTTTTTATTATTATTACCTTTCAAACGCTTGAAAACCCCCAACTTACAATTCTCTTCTCTCTTCTAATCATCTCTAAAAAGTTAATTGAATTGAACTACTCCCTGTCGGAACGATACTCTTTTATACTACTTCGGTAAGACCGTGCACTTGCGGTTTTATCTCATCAAGTTTTTGGCGCCGCTGCCGGGGAGTAAACTAATTTGATTAACTCTTTCTTTGTGATTAGAACTCTCTTCTCTTCTTCTTTTCTTCTACTTCTTTCTTTTGTATTACCACTAACTTCTTGGGTTCTCGATTTCTTATGCGAAGAAGTAAAAGTCTCGGAGAATTTATTCCTGAGATCGAAAGGTTTTTGCATAAGAAAAAGAGAGAGGCACAAAATAGTACTGCTATGACTGAACGCACTCTCAAAGAGTATGCTACTCCTTCAACGGAAGAGCCACAAGCTATTATCGTGTACCCAACGGTTGCGGGTAATAACTTTGAAATCAAGCCTGCACTACTCAATTTGGTGCAGCAAAATCAGTTTCCTGGATCACCCACTAAGGATCCAAATCTCCATATTTCTTCCTTCCTAAGACTCAGTGGCACCATAAAAGAGAACCAAGAAGCCATAAGACTTCATCTCTTTCCCTTTTCCTTAAGGGATAGAGCTAGCGCTTGGTTCCATTCCCTAGAAGTCGGTTCCATTACTTCATGGGACGATATGAGGCGAGCATTCCTCGCCCGATTTTTCCCCCCATCTAAAACCGCTAAGCTTAGAGACCAAATCACGCATTTCAATCAAAAAGATGGGGAATCTCTCTATGAGGCGTGGGAGCGTTTCAAGGAAATGCTTAGACTTTGTCCCCACCATGGCCTAGAGAAGTGGCTTATAGTCCACACGTTTTATAATGGCTTGTCTTATACCACTAAGATGTCTGTTGATGCAGCTGCAGGTGGAGCTCTAATGAACAAAAATTACACGGAGGCTTATGCTTTGATTGAAGACATGGCTCAGAATCACTACCAATGGACCAACGAGAGAACCGTCACCACTCCTACTCCCTCTAAGAAAGAGGCAGTTATATATGAAGTCTCTGAATATAACCACCTTGCTGCTAAGGATGAGGCATTAACCCAAAAGATTGAAAAACTTAATGTTAATGATGTTACACCTTCTTCTGCATCCCCTCCTTGTGAAATCTGTGGTATATCCGGTCATATAGGTGTTGATTGTCAGTTAGGTAGTGCTGCCAATATTGAGCAACTGAATTACACTCAATATAACCAAGGAACGAGGCCAAATCAAAATTTTTACAAAAATCCTCAAGGTTCCTATGGACAAGCAGCACCACCTGGCTACACAAACAACCAGAGAGCGGCTCAGAAATCTAGTCTGGAAATTCTGTTGGAAAACTGCATGATGAACCAAAATAAAAATCTTCAAGAATTGAAAAACCAAACAGGATTTCTGAACGACTCTCTCTCCAAACTCAATACCAAGGTTGATTCTATCGCCACACACACCAAAATGCTTGAGACCCAAATCTCCCAAGTGGCCCAACAAGTGGCCACCTCTTCTCAAACACCAGGAGTCTTTCCTGGTCAACCTGAAACTAACCCCAAAGCCCATGTCAACGCTATTTTTCTAGGGGGTAGTAAGCTAGAAGAGACTGTTACTAAAGCCAAAAGTGTCAAGAGGGAGAGTGTTAGGTGTTTAGGTAAGAATGGTGTGATAAAAAGTGAGAAACCGCTTGATAAGAACAAAGCCCTTACACCATTAAGGCTTACTAAGCTCAACTTGGAGGCTCAATTCACTAAATTCTTTAACATAATTCGAAAGATTTGCATTAAAATCCCCTATGCTGAAGCTTTGTCTCGTATGCCTCTATACGCCAAGTTTTTAAAAGAAATTTTTTCAAAGAAAAAGGCTATCGATCATAATGAAACAATAGCTTTGACAAGGGACAATAGTGCAATCGTCAAGAAGCCACCTACAAAGCTTAGAGATCCATGAAGTTTTGCCATCCCTTGTATGATAGGGAATGAAACCTTAAACAGAGCCTTGTGTGACTTAGGAGCTAGTGTTAGTCTGTTGCCCTTACCCCTCTTTACAAGGCTGGGGTTAGGCAAGCTAAAGCCTACCGAAACAACATTGAAATTAGCCGATCGTTCTGATATCCAACCTGTCGGATATGTCGAGGACATCCCCGTTAAAATAGAAGGGATAGACATCCCAACTGATTTCATGGTGCTTGACATAGATGAGGACAATGCGTGCCCTATAATCTTAGGACGGCCCTTTCTCGCCACTGCGGGTGCTATAGTAGATGTTCAAAACGGTAGGATTGTTTTTCAAGTGAGTGATGAGTTGATAGGATTTGAGTTGGAGAATTATATGAAAGGTCCCGCCCTTTATTCTTGTAATATGATTAAAGGTCATAATGTGAAAGAACGCTTATTAGCGCCATCTACACAATATGACCTCTTTGATCCTTTCTAAGGATACTTTCTTATAACGTCAAGCTAATGACTATAAAGAAGCGCTTCGTGGGAGGCAACCCACGTATTTAACTGCTTTCGTTTTGTTTGTTTTTGTTGTTTAAATTATTTTGTAGGTAATTGTCCGAAGGTGATTCAAGAAAACGAGAAAAATTTTGAGGCCCCATGTCCAGAACCTTGGCACGGCCCGTGCTCACACTGGCACGGCCGTGCCAGACCATGCCATCCAAAACCAGCTGAAACTCCAGAATGTTGGCACGGCCCGTGCTAAGTTTGGCACGGCCGTGCCCGACTACAGGTAAGGATAAACCTCCCCTTTCATCTTCTTCTTCCATCATTCTCCACCACAAACTTCTCTCAAAAACCTCCATAACCATAGAATTTTAAAACCTCCATATCTCCCCCAAAACCTCACCATTTCACAAAATTTCTTCACCCAATCAACCACAATCCCCATTTCCATCATAACCCATCAATCAAAAACAACTTTCCTCCATCCCTACCAAATATCATCAAATTCGTAGCCCCCATTCACCTACCTAAAAACCCACAAATTCTTCACCAATTCACCCAACCCAACTCCTACCACTTACTCAAACCCCAACCCCATCACCCAACCAACCTTTTCCACCAAAAACATTTCCCAAAACACAAAAGGTCAACCAAGATTCAGGATTAATGGCATCTAGGAAAGGTGGCACAAGCTCTTCCGGAGGACCACAATCAAAGAAGAAAACGCAAGCCAAGAATCATGGCATAATCTTCAAGGACACCAAGCAAAGGGAAAGGTATAAAATTCTTCTCTCTAAACCTTTGCATCCTTGTCGATATCCAGATCCTTATACTTTGAGTGTGCTAGGACTAAGGGATAATGTGTTTAGCTTACTAGGAAATCTGGGATGGGTTGATATGCTTAGACCTATGAAAGGTTTCGAAAATTTCACTTATGAATTCTTAAGTTCTATTGAATTTACGAAGGATAAAGTGAATTTTGACAACCCCGACCATAGAGTCTCTTTCCGACTTTTGAATATGGATTATGAGATGTCTCTCGAAAATTTCTGTTTAGAGATGGACTTCGCAAATGCGGGGTTCATCCATGACTCTTGGAATCCAAATTTAAAGTCGGAAAACTATGACCCCGCTCTCTTTTGGAAACGCATTACCGGGTTAAGGCAATATAATCCTCGCAACAACAAGGCTAGTAACATTCACAACCCAGTACTTAGATACCTCCAGAGAGTCATGGCTTGTACCATTTGGGGTAGAAAAGAGGTAGGAACAACTAGGACGGATGAACTTTTTATGCTTTGGGCAATGCTTAGTAACAATCCCGTTAATACTTGTTTCTACCTACTTGATTACCTTTCCTCCATAGGAGCTAGACCTGATAATAGAGCTGAGATAGTAGTCGGTGGTATCATTACCTTCATCGCTAGGAAGTTTGAAGTGGGTGAGGAAGATGGGATAAATCCAATTGAGGGCAACAATAGGCTTATGAACTTCATTAAGATTCACCCACCCATGACTTATGCACTTCAACTTCGCATACCTCTTTTATTTCTACTTCCTAACCCATCTCAGACTAACCCCGAGGTGGAGGAAAATTTGTTGTATGTTGGTGATGGATTACAGGTACATGAAGAGCATCATCAAGGTGACGAAGAAGGTGCCCACATGCACCATGAAGAGGAGCCCCCATGACCATAACGACAACAATGAAAGATGGGCATGGATGCAAACCGAGGTACAAAGGATAAGCACCGAGCAACAAAGGCAAGGTGTTGAATTATCCGGGCTAAGAACTGATGTCCTACGGGGCAACCGCATATCCGAAGAAAATAACCAAATGCTTCGGAACATGATGCAACACTTCAACCTCCAAGGCCCTCCCTATGGACCTCAATAAAAATGTGAGCTTTCCTCTTCCTCTTTTTCACCTTATCTCTTCACTCTCTATCTCACTCTTCTTCCTCTCCTTCCCTTTTATTCTTCTTTTATCTTGAATCATTGAGGACAATGCTTCTCCTAAGTGTGGGGGGAGCCTAATAAAGTGTCTTTAGTCATAGTGTTTCCAAACTCCCTTGAACTTTATTCTTTTGTTTTGTTTTATTGTAAAAGGCATGAATAAGCAGCTTGTTTTTATTGTTTTATTATGACATAAATTTTTTGTTGTCTCTTCAATGGTCGTTTCTTGTACATGAAAGTGATTTCTTGTGTTATAAGTATTCTTGCTATACCCACATCAAGTTTTATTGTGAAATTAATTCTCCAATGAGAAAAACACCTGGTTGCAATCCTTGAGTAAGTGTATGAATAGGTATTTTAAGGAACACGTTCTAACTTTAATGGTAACCTGGACCCTTAAAAATCTTCAGAGTAAAAGTAGTATAAGTTTATGTGGGAATAATTCTAATGTGATGAAATGTGTAAACCGAAATGGGGCGGAAGGATATCACCACACGTGGAGGAAAGGATACCCTCTCACTAACTTCCTAAATGTGGTGATGACTTCTCAAATAAATTGTGCTTGAATTAAACCCTCTAAAAAGAGGAACTTCCTAAGTGAAGTAAACAAGTTGTAGCACTACTTAGGGTGCTCATAGAAACTTGGAGGAAAGGATACCCCCTCACGGACTTCCAATGTGAAATGATAGCCCCTAGGCATCTACAAGCCCCCAAATGTATAAATTCATCAAGTCTATCTTAACTCTCCCACTTCTCTTATATGAAATGAAGAAAAGTTTTTTCTCGGTCATTTTAGTGTTAAGGTTAGAACCTGTTCCTCATAATATCTATCTTATACAGGAACAAGAAAAGGGTTGGACTACACACACACACTCACTTGAAATTTGTTGTCGGGTTGAATAAGTTTACAAGGAATGCTTGAAGTTGTGATTAGTGTACATTGAAATGAAACCTCGAGAGAGACATAAGCTTTTATTTAAAGTGTCATATATTAATCCTTTTGTTGCTGCCATGTCTATGCCTTTTGCTTGAGGACAAGCAAAGATTCAAGTGTGGGGGAGTTTGATAAGTCATTTATTGACTATTTTAATATGCTTTTTAGTTTAATTTTATTTAGATTTTATATAATTTTATATTAGTATTATTTCCTTTTTAGGATAGTTTACTTTAAATTGCATTTTATTATATTTCAGGAAAGAATATTGGATGGATTGAGTCTTGGAGCAAAAGAAAGGGACTTGGAGCCGATTGGACACAAAAATATGAAGATTGAGAGACAAAATATGTCTCCCACAAGTCAGAAGCTTGGCACGGCCCGTGCTAGCCTAGGCACGGCCGTGCCACCCTCCATAGTGTCTTTTGCTGCTTTTGCTTAGATTTTAAGCTACTCTATTTTTAGCCCAAATGTAATAGCTTAGATTTTAAGTCGATCAAATGCTATAAATAGAGTAGCCATCTATCACAAATATTCATCTTTACTTGGAATTCAATAAGTGACAATTGCTTTTCTAATTAAAGTTCTTTTCTTTTCCTTTATTTTCTTGTCATTACTTTTATGTTTTCTCTCTTCTCTCCCATGTCTACGATGAACATGAGTGAGTAGACTTCTCCTTGTCTTGGGATTGTTGGATAAGTCTAAATGACATAATCCTAATCAAACCAAGCTCTAAGCCTTAATCTTATGTAACCCTAATTTCTTATCTGAATTCACCGTCTTAACATGGATCAACCATTATCAAACTGTGGAAACGAAAGTGGAGGGTTTGATAATTGTTTATCCATTATTCCAAATATCAATTCATAAAACGAAAGTGGAGCTTTGATATTCGAACAAGTGAATTCAGACAAGGATTGCAAAGTCAGCGAAATAGGCTTTGCAATCTTTGAGACATATAGTTTCGATCTTCAAGGGAACTAATAACAATCAAGTCAGCGAAATAGGCTTGGTTGTTAGAGGAATCAAAATCTAACAGTAATCAAGTCAGCGAAATAGGCTTGGTTGCTAGAGGAACATAAGAGAAACTGTCTTGAGAAATTAGGTCTAACATAACATTATAAGCTTATAGTTTTGGTTTGAGAAGGAGTTGTCATTTAGAGGAAACCAACGATCCCAAGGCTCTTTTTATTATTATTACCTTTCAAACGCTTATAGTACTTTAAAATGTTTCATCAAGGATGATTATTAATTAGGCTATGGTCCGCCGAATTAATCTAATTAAAATGTATATTAATTGACAACTAAAATCATTAATTTTATACTTTATATTATTTTAAACTATCTCATATTTCGTAAAATATATCGATGCCGCCATTCCAACAACACATTTTAAATAAAATTAACCACAATGAAATATCTCATTTATTTTTTGTTTTAACCCTTGAGATCCTATGGTAAATAGGTCATGGTAATCCAGTGTCCGATCAGGAGGTAAGTAAGGATAAGATTTGTTCCACTAAAGAATCAAAACTCAGGTCCTCCTGAACAATTTATCCTTTGGTGGTACTCTCGTTAACCATTTGAGCTTATTTGTTTGGTTAGTTGATTGTCTTTTTTGCGTGTCCATAGAAATACACTTTTCATTTCCAAGTTCTCCTTTTGAAATAAATTTCAAAGATACATACAAAATATATCGTTAAATATGTTTTTGATTTTTACAAAATTACGAGCTTTTAAGTTTAGTCCATGTTAAATTTTAAGTATAAGTTTAATCCTCCATAACATTGCACTCTATAAGAATAGTCAAACAAATTATTTTTTGTCCTCAAAATAGTGCATATAAATGCAAATAAGGATTTAAATTGAACAAATTGTTTTGAGGGACTAAACTTGAAAATGAATAATTACTGATTAATGTCTCTAATACTAAATATAGTTATAAATCTCTTTAGCAAGAGAGAAAATATTAGTTTAGGGTTTCTTATATACCTTTTATATTGTCACAATTATTATTTTAATCAAATTAAGTTTCTTGTATTCGGCCCCCCTGACTTTAAATTCCTGGCTCCACCCTTAGTGTGACCACTAGTTTTTCAGAATTTATTTGGTAAAATAAGTGGAAAAATAGTGGTCACGCGCATTTTAATGCGTAACCACATTTTTTAGCTTCTAAATAGTGGTCATGCAACTGAAAAAATGTAGTCACATAGACGACATATATTCGGTTCACTGAAATTTTTCAGATTGATACAAATTAAAGGGGTGTTTACATTAAGGGTGTCTACCAATCTTTGTTCTATTTATAAGACCTTTTTGATAAAATTAGGTGAATTAAGAATGGGGGTGTTCGTGGGTGGGTTTTGTAACACCCCGTTTTCCCAACATAAAAATTTCATAACAAATAATCAGAGTTTTCCACATAAACGGAATGCTACACTTCTTAAAAATCATAAATTGAGTAAATAACAATTTATCCTTCATAATCCAGTCAACATAAATATTCAAAACTTCGCAGCGGATTTAATTCAACAGCATAATTAGTCTTGGCACGAAGGCCTCATCAAAACATCATCATAAAAATCCAAACTAAATCATAGTCATGTAAAATCATAAGCAATAAGTAAGAAATAGAAAATAGCCACAAAAGTTCTCATCCCGTTACGTATCAGAGCACCTAAAGACATAGTGAGAGATAGCCACTCACGACAGCAATCAACAACTACTTATTCTCGATCACCTGCAAATTACCCATACGAAGAGCAACATTTTCAAGCAGAAGGGGTGAGATTTCACAAAACAATAATATCAAACATATAATTCATCAATTATATTTAACAACATAGCAACATCATAATCTCATCATAGATGATAATATAATCATATAACACTTAATTAACAATGCAACTTCAACTCGACTATGCAACTTAGACCTCTTATTCATGCATGTGGTACCAATCCAAAGCATCAAGCTCTCAACGTGTTAAGTATTAATATACTTCTAGGGCATCAAGCCCTCAACTTAATTGAGCTAAAGCTCCAGGGCATCAAGCCCCCAACGTGTTGAGCAAAGGCTCCAGGGCATCAAGCCCCCAACAATGAATGAGTATGCATGGACTCAACAACTTACATCTTAGAACATCGACCTCTATTATAAATCCAATAAATTGGAACAACCTCTTTCAACTTAGACCGACTCATGCAGCTTAGTTAATAAACAAACAGCAACATAGGCAGTATATAAAACAGCTCATGATATAACGATATCAATGCAAATCAACAACATCTCAAACATCATATATAATTCATGTAATGTATATACAAATATATCACATTATTACAACATCAAATCGTCTTATAACAGCTTCACAGATCATCATTAATATTATATTCAACCTTCATTTCTACCCCAAGGATCAACTCACAACAACTCGTGCGACAAAGGTCACATTTATCCTAACAAGGTATTATGTCTCACAAGGGCTCGCGAGACGAGAACCTCTACTCGCTATGGCGAGTTCAGGAAATTGGCATTCGCCTTGGCGAGTAAGCTACTCGCCTTGGCGAACAAGGAACTAGGTGCTCTCGGAAATTTGACATTTTTCACCCAAAAATCCATTTTTAAACTTTTCCAAGTTCAATCTCAATCTAAAAACTTGCCTAATCATTATTATACATTTTCAGGCACTCAAAATCATCTAAATCTCGACCTAATAAGTTAAATCACAAATCAGGTTTTCCCCACTGGTCAAACTCGCTATGGAGAGTTGCGAGGTGCAACTCGCGAGGCGAATGAAAAGTGCTCGCGAGGGCGAGGATCATCCCTCGGGAGGCGAGCGATGAATGTTGGCTCGGGCAGAATTGCAGTTTTCACGAAAATTCACCTAAAGTCATGGTTTTAAGCTTAACATTGATTTTAGATATCAACCTATGGATTATCTAAGGTCTGTAAACAGTTTTTACATCAATCTAACAATTTTTCATCAATTAATCACCAATTCCTCACTTTAACCTAATTCTCAAATTCTCTAAAACCAATCCTACACTTGTTAAATTTAATCATCAGAATTACAGGCTTAATAAGATTGAATGCTAGTCTCACCCTTACCTTAGAAAATCGAAATCGCAGCCTCTCTTGGTCCTCTTATCTTCTCTTGACTTTTCTCCCTTTTCTCCAAAACTGATCGTACGTTAAAAACTATTCTGACTTAGGTTTTCTCCTATTTATATCTCCTCTATCTATTCTATCTTATTCCTCTTTCTCCCCCAAAACTCTCTAAAATTTCAAAACAACCCCTCATCTCAATATTTATTTTATTTTCAAATTTTATTTTATTAAACAATAAAATAAGTCACAACACCTCATTAAATCACATAAATCACTTAAATCAAATAAATCATACAAATATATTCTAAACTCAACAAAATAATTAATTAATCAAAACGGGCGTTACATGTTTGAGTTGGGTTTGGCCAAACCCAAGACCCGAACCATAAAGGATACTCCGGTTTAGGTAAGATAAAACGTCCACCCATTATATTAATGGGTGGATTTGCGCAAAACCACTAGTTTTCGGTTTGGTTTGGGTTGGGTTATTGTACCCAAATTATTATATTTTTTTTTTAATATTAAATGACTAAATGACGCGTCCTCGTATTTTTTCCCATAAAAATTATTCAACTTTTTATTTTCTTAAAAAAATTTGTTTAACCTATTTCACTATATTATAGCGTTATAAAATAATAAGTTATAATATTAAATAATAAATTTCATAAAATATTTGCAACAAACTAAAGTTGGATGACATAAAATTGTTTTAACATCAAAATAACTAAAAAGTGCAACATCATAATTTGTAATATAAATGTTTTGATTTTAAATATAGAGGATGTGTTGTGTCAATTTTAGAAATTAGACTTTGATTTTCAATATAGAGGATTTGTTGTGTCAATTTTTGAAATTATACTTGATTTATAACCACTTTCTTTTTTTTTTTAAAGAAAGATTATAACCAAAATCTTTGTAATTCTCCTTCCTCGCTATGAAAATGAAAATGAAAATGAAAATATGAATACTATTGGGTAAGTGGGTTTATTGGGTCTGTTTTTACATAAAACCCGTTATTTTTTATGAGTTTATCACTTTTTAAAACCATATCCACCCAATCACCCAATCCAACTCACATATATCATTAATTGAAAGAACCTAATAAATAAAATTTGCTTATATTTTGAAACAGAGGGAATCCTAAGGAATGCAAACATGCAGAAAGGATTCATCCCAATGCTACCAAGGAAAAACCAATCCCAGACCTCCAGCCTTTAATAACAGACGATAAAAATAAATGGGCTAGTGAAAGAAACTGAACAAACAGCAGGCAAGAAAGAAAATTTAAAGATTTTGAACATTTCAAGATAACAATTAACCGATCAGAATCCCAACATTTCAGAATATTGTGATCTATTTACCCAGGGATGAGGAAGTGTTGCTTCAACCAAGGCATTACTTCAACCAAGGCACTGCTTCATTGATGCATTGCATTATGGACAGAGATCAAAAGATTTCACAATATTTAGAATTTTGTTATTTAAGCACCTGAGTTCATAAAGGCACGCATTACAAGCATTCGCAGGAGTAGTTTCTTTCAAAGATAATAATGGACGGTAAAGGATCAAACTTTTATTGGTTACGTTAACCGGTGCACCCAATGCAATGGTTAAGTAAGTCAAAAGAGGAAATTCTAAGCTAAAAAGATTTTTTTTTAAGTTTTTAATACATTGAATACTCAACTTTTAATGCAAAATAGTACTATATTTGACTTCTTAATCAAAGCCCCGGAACATTGGTTAGTATTTCGCAACTTTTATTTCACTATTGTTAAACAAATACTCACTCCTTATTAAGAAGAAAAAAAACCAAAAAAATAATTAGTTATAGTAATTTTTTAATGTTTGTGCAAATATAGTTCATAGAAATATGTGAAGTATATATTTATTACTTCCTTCGTTTTTAAATAGGTGTCGTTTAAGATTTTTATACATAAATTAAGAAATGTAATAATGATGTTAAAAGACATGATAATTTTACTAAACTAACCTTATTTACTATTGGTGTAAGTCTTTGAAAGTAGTGTGCACTCAATTAATTTGAACTCTGGTCTTATTTATAAGAAATATTTAACTTTTTTGTGATTCATTGCATAAATGATGTATTTGATCTATATTTTAGACAAGATATATCAATTATTCAATAAATTTTAAAAGTCAAATTTTTCTTATATATAGGACCGGAGGGAGTACAATGAGAAGTAAAATAATAATTATACATTGAAAAGTGCAAGTGACATTCATTTTAAAATAATGTTTTTTGGTTAACACGACACTCACTTTAAAAGAGATAAACAACTATTGAAGGGAGTATAAAATATCCTTCTTTGAAGCTTTTATAGGTCATGTTAACCAGTGTCCCCGAGGCATCGGTCAAGTAAGTCAAAAGAGGACATTCTAGGCTAAAAAGAATTTTTTTTAAGTTTTAAATACATTGAATACTCAACTTTTAATGCAAAATATTATTATATTTGACTTCTTAATCAGTGCCCCGGAGCACTCGTTAGCATTTTTCAACTTTGATTTGAATTAAAACTAAAAATATAAATGTTTGTTGCTAATCATGATTATTTATTTCAATGACACCAATAATATAACAAAAAAAATATGATTTAATATATTTTAATGACACCAAAAACGATCTATGTGTTATGGAAAAAATTGTGTAAGGGTATAATTGGGATAATGAAAAAGTAAGTATAAACATACTCATCTAGTTAGTTAATCTTTTTAAATGATAATCTAAATTCATTTTTCATATCATGTTTGTTACATTTTTTTAATATTTAAATTTATTCTTATCTATTTGTTTACATGTGCTATTTATATTCAAAATTGAGGACATTTTTGAAAAGAGAAAAGGTCAGACAAAAAAGATCAATGGGGTTATTTTCTTTATATATATATATATATATATATAGAATAGATATGAAAGTTAATGACTAACAAAAATACAATATTGCCCCATCTTAATTGTTTGAATATCAGCATATTTAAACCATTTTGTGTCTTTTGAAACAAAAGATCATATTTAGAAGAGAGGGAAAATAACCTTCAAAAGATTGAGATTATTTTGTAACAAAATATTCCTTTTATATAGTTGTATCTAAACAAACTAATTTATTCGGTCTGGATGTCGTCTCTTCCACCTGTTCTGTTGTTGGATTTTATACGTGATAGGTGTGGCCTTACTAACTACTCCCTCCGGTCCTATTTACAAGAAACAATTTACTTTTTAGATACATTAAATAATTTATGTATTTGGTTTAGGTTCTTGACTAGATACATACATTATTCAATGTATCTAAAAAGTCAACTTTCTCTTGTAAATAGGACCGGAGGAGATTCCCCGAGTATGTTAGTCTGCTTGCTTTTTTTTTTTTTTTGCTCTCTTTGTTTTTATGTCGACTTCTAAAAAAAAATATTATTTTATATAGTTGTATCCAATGAATTTTTTTTTTTTTTAAGAAGTGATTGTTATTACGATAAACAAACACAAGGTTAATTTTTTTTAATCTCTGAAAATAATATCTAAATTGATGAATGTGAACATCATTTCTTTTAATCTATAAATACGACTCATATATTTAATTTATATTTACTAAAATTAAGCTTTACGGTGTTCCTGTGTTTTCATCTCACACTAAGTCTATTTGATTCAATAGAACTACCTATGAGTTTTATTTTAGGTATTCCAATGAAAAATGACAGTTGTTTCAATATTTAGTATAAATTATTATTAAT
Source organism: Medicago truncatula (assembly GCF_003473485.1). Taxonomy (NCBI): domain Eukaryota; kingdom Viridiplantae; phylum Streptophyta; class Magnoliopsida; order Fabales; family Fabaceae; genus Medicago; species Medicago truncatula. The sequence continues at coordinate 19,146,529 of NC_053047.1, read as the reverse complement.
AAAATAAATTCAAATAAAAAATATTAACATATACATTTCACTTATCATTAATATAAAAAAAAATATATGGGAGAAACATTTATCGCCGATACATAACAAGTCACGGGAGCAATATATTCACTAATGAAATAAAAAAGAAAAAACATAGACTTTTTTTTTTTGCTAAGTAGGGAATAAGGACAAACATCATAGGAGAAACACCGACATCCCAACTAGGTTGGCATCCCGGAAAACCTTCGTCCTATGCCGTCAGACTTTAAAATTTAATTAAAAAAATGGGAAAAAAATATATATATACAAGAAGAGGGGGGACTTGGCCAAAACCCTCAAAAATAAATAAACAGAAAAAAGTGAGAGCAAACAACAAAAGACTAAGGGAATCTACAATTAGGCAAACCAATAAAAACTAACAATGGCTTATTTGTCAAAAATAATTTTTTTTAACGTTATTCTTGCATCCGAATTGCCAATACCTTTGACATTCTGATATAATAAATTCATTGGACAAATGGAGGAGCATCACCCCCTTGCACAGACTATTTGTTACTAATACATATTTTTGCATCAAAATTTATTGAATTATACTTTATTGATAATCATAAATAACACAACTTTAGGAAAGTTACAATTTTTTTGTCATTTATAAATTATACATGGGATTAATATTTATAATAAGGCAAATGGCTGATTTTCAGAAAATTACAAATTTCATACACGGACATATTTTTTATTTATAAATTTATACAAATAAATAAACATCAATTTTTGAATGATACATAAACAAATACTAGGCATATTAACACCATCTTTACCATTTAATAAGATATATTTGTAGTCTACCATTTTGTAATTATAGTATACTAATAAAAAAAAACGTGCCTGTCTTTTCGCTCTTTTTATTGCGCTAACTTTAGAAAATTTTGAACGGTGTTTTTTTATGAAATTTAGATTTTGATTAAAACTAAAAATATAAATGTTTGTTGTTTTCATGTTATAACAAATCAAACTAACCATGATTATCTATTTCATTAACACAAACAATATAACAACAAATATAATCTAAATTTCTTTTTTTAATGACATCAACAACAATCTTTATTCTTTACTATACAAAAAGTTGTTTATGGGTATAATTGAAATAATAAAATAGTAAGAGAAAATATACTTATCCAGTTTGTTACACATTTTAAGTGATAAAGAAAAAAAATCGAACATATATATATATATTCATATCGTGTTTGCAATATTTCTTTTAATATTTAAATTTATTCTTATCTATTTGTTACATGTTTTATTTGTAATGAAAATTAAGGGAATTTTTGGAAAGAGAAAAAGTCAGGCCAAAAAAGCTGAAGGAGGTTATTTTCTTTATATATGGTATAGAATAGATAATTATAATTCAATTTTAAAATCAAGCATTGGATGCATATTTATTATTTATAAATGTATATAAAAAATACAAACATTTGTCAATGATGCATAAAAAAGCACATGACATACTAATGTCATATTTTTCATTTTGCAGTATTTTGAAATATTTTATTCTAACACTTTATAATATTTAATAACAACTAATCCCATGTTTGTAATAGTTAAATAGAATTTTTTGATGTATCCCATAAATAATAATAAGAGTGATTCTAATATAGTAATTATAATTTACTATAGTAATCATTCACGAGATACATATTTTTTATTTAAAAATATATCTAAATAAATAAACAAATATTTTTCAATGATACATGAAAAAATACACTGGACATATTAACACCATCTTTATCACTTTATAATATTTTAATATATTTGTAGTCTAACATTTTGTAATTATAATATATAATTAGTTTAATTTTAAAATCATGCATTGGATGCATGTTTATTGTTTATAAATGTATATAAACAAATACAAACATTTGTCAATGATACATAAAAAAGTACAAGATATATTAATGTCATATTCTTGTGACTCATGATTATATGGTAGTTGGATGGAGTAGTTGGTAATTCTTGAATTATGTAGTCATGGTAGTGGAGTTCAATTACGACTCTAATTGTTTGGATGTTGGTATGATTGATTTCTAAATTGGCTTCCAAAAAGGGATTGATCATGAAGACAATTAGTTGTCGAGGAAATGAGTCTGATAAGTTGGAATTGCAGGGGTTTGGGTAGCCCGAATGCAATTCCAGATTTAAAGTATCTAGTTTGGCACTTCAAACCGGACCTCTTATCTTGTCGTTATACAAGCCCGTGGTGCATTTTTGGAGACTTTAATGACATCATGGATGCTAGTTAAAAGAGAGGAAGAACTTCTAGATCTAACTAGCTCATAAATGGTTTCAGACAATCAGTTCTTGACTCGGGTTTGTCGGATGTACCAATGGAAGGTTACCCTTTTATGTGGTTTAAAAGCTTGGGTACCACTCGTGTAGTGAACGAGAGATTGGACAGAGCTTTTGCCACTTCTACATGGTTTACTTTATTCCCCAATGTTGTTCTAGAGAACCTTATCGCTCCCGCTTCCAACCATGTAATCCAGTTCAATGGCCACACCTTCACAAACGTAATTTTCGTTATGAAAATGACCGGAAATTGGAACCTGGCTTTAAGGACTTCTTAAAAAAAAATTGGCAACAACGAAGCGAAATTACTTTACTCCCAAAGTTGAGTTCTTGCGTAGAGGATATGACAGGTTGGAGTGGAGGGTAAAACATGATATTGATGATTGTAGGCGTCAATTAAATAATACTCATCTTAATTTTTCCAGTGAAGGGTAGTCCCAAATGATAGAACTTCGACGAAAAATGAACAGACTCCTAGCACAAGATGATGCTTATTAGAGCCAACGCGCAAAGACTCATTGTTATCGAGATGGCGATAGAAACACAAAGTTTTCCATGCCTTCGATGTAACACCCTAAACCCTTAAAGCGATAAATCACGTAAATAATACAAATCATGCAAAGGATTTAGATCCTACTTCTTCCATTACTCCAAAACATACATAAATAATTTTCTCAAAACATTGCAACGGAATGATAATATCATACAACTCATCAACAAATAATTAAATCCTTCAAAGTCGCCATGTCACAAATCATACTACATCACCAAAATAAATCTGACATCTCAACATACTGAATGATAAAACATCAAATAGTCATAAAACATAACATACAGACACCCTAATCAGTGCCGACACACTACAACTCTGAAAGCAAAAGACGAGGTAGCTCCAAAGCTAGCCTCCAGCAAACTCACCAAGCAAGCAAAGCAACAAATCCTACACGCCGTCTACCCATTCATACAAATAGGCAGGCGGTCAACGAAACGAACACTCAGGGTTAGATAACGTTCAAGAATTAAAGTATAATCAAACATATGACATTCAAGGATTCCATGCATAACACATATACATATACATACTCATTACTCCTAGAATACTAACATCACAAGAACATTAAATATAAATCATGTTATCATATTTCTATCATAGCTTATCAAGCATATTCGTTCTTATATCAAAGCATCATCAAAATCTTATCACTTAACAACATCAATCAATATAATAATTTCTCACCTTATTCCCTATCTAGCTCAATCATTAAACCACACCAAACTTATCATTTAAGAATTATAAACATACATGCAACTTTATTCATTTTACATAAAGCACATACTTTCCCTAATGCATACAATTCATCTAATTCACATTGACCATAGGGATTACATAAAATCTTGCCTAATCAACTCAACCAATACAATTCATCATTTCAAAATATAGACAAAGAAATAATCATCATCAACGAAGACACCAAATCAAACCCATATGATTCATACTTCATTACTATCACCAACCAACTATTATCAAATAAAATTATCAAGTATATGAGCATCTAAAAAGATAACAAACATCATCTTGTGCACATCTCCACATTATTCACCGATCACACAAATCACCAAATTCATATAATTCACCAAGTTTTACCAATGCACATAATCACCAAATCACATAGTCAAGTATAACACAATTTCACGAAATATCAAATGCATGCAATGTTCTAGACTCTTCTCTAGATGCATGTGGTACCATTAGGATTCCGGAGATAATTTTACCGTTAATGAATCCACCAACATAATTTCAAGAAATATCAAGTGCATGCAATGTTCTAGACTCTTCTCTAGATGCTTATGGTACCATTAGGATTCCGGAGATAATTTTACCGTTAATGAATCCACCAACATAATAAACATCACCAATTATGTTCTGCAGAAGCTATGTAATAAACATCATCAATTACATTCTTCAAATGACCTCAAAATGACTATGAATGCAACGACTTCGAGTAAGGACTCGACAATGCATAATTCACCAACAATTATGTTTTTCACCAACATTTGCATTATCAAATACTTACACCCATACAATCAATAAGTCACAATTCAACAAGTCATCATGAATTCATCAAGTTAAAATCACCAAAGGAATCATCATATCCATCATCAACAAATATCACTCATAGGAAATAAGATCATTTCACAAAGTACAACTCACACAAAAATAAGCAATTCACCACGCCATGATAACCAATACATTTAACACCAAATTAATAATTGATTTATCTTTATTTAACTATCTTATCATGTTTACAAATCCATTTACAAGTTATGACAACTTATACTATCACCATAAGTAAAACACAATCGTCTCACAAACCACAATTTTGCATAAAAGACAACATAGAACTACATCATGTTAATTAACATATCACACACTCAACAATCATCATTTCATTCTTAATTCATCATATTATCATGTTTCCAAAACCATTTGCAAGTTATCCGATCAAGAAAACTCATTTTGACAAAATTCGTCTATTTTGGTGAAATGTCGATTTCCAAATATTTCACCAAAATGAAGTTTCAAGTATCAATAATACACTCAAAACATCCCTACATATCACTTATTATATAGGGAAAACATTCACGGCATTTTCGTTTCACAAAGTTAATTCATTTTCCAAAATTTCACAAGTTCGTCTCATTTTGAACATGCTTTTTAACCAATAATTTTCCTCAAGATTAAGCCATGTTAAACCACTTATTAAAGCTCGTTTAAACCCTATTCAAGTAGGTACATGGATTAGGGACTTTTAGAGATGAAAACAGGGCCTTAAAATGTGAAAAATTGGAGTTCAGGAACCATACATCATGTGCACGGTCGTGCACATCAAAATGCACGATCCAGAAGAAAACGCACGGTATGTGCACATCCTGCACCAGACCGTTCGTTTTGCACCAGTCAGCAAAACACACTTGCGCATTTTTGTGTGTAACCTCAACTTCTTCTCCTTCTTCAAGCTCCATCCTCTTCTTTCTCTATTCTCCTCTTCTTTCCTCTAGTGATCTACTTTCTCTCTCTACCTCTCAAAATATTTTGTGAAGTGTTATGGGTTTACTCACACGCCTTTGGCTGGTGGTGCGACTTAACTCACGCACCTTTGGCCGGTGGTTATGAACAAAGAACACGTTTTTTTGGACGGTGATCAAGGTTTTTTAATGGATTTTACACATTCTTTACAAGGTTTTACACATTTTTTACTACATTAAGTGTAGTTAAAACGTATGTTTTAAAACCCCCTATAAATACCCTTCCAACCTTCACCATTTTTCACACCATTTCCCACATTCTCTTCTCCTCACTCTCTCCTCCTCTTCCATCTACAACAACAATGGTTTTTCATCTTTGGCCTTTCATAGAAAGATGCCTCTTTGAAAATTTCAGGGGTTGTATGAATGGTCAATAGAGATGGCAACGAACTGCAAAGAAGGTGGGCATCGAAGATTTTTTCACATAAGATAAGAAACATACCTTACCCAAGAGGGTTTTTTTAGGTTGATTTCTATTTACCCCAAGGTTGGGCCAACCTTCTTGGGGTAAAAAGAATCAGATTTAGTTTTACCCCAAGAGGGTTAATTTCTTTTTACCCCAAGGTTGGTTTTCTTATGGTTTTTTTTACCCCAAATTTAGTTTTACTCCAATCGCCCTTCCCTAGATAAGAAACATACCTTATTGTAAATGTATCAATTATATTAACAAAATGGGATTTTATATCTATTATTTTTGTTTATATTTGCATTTATTTTATGATTGCGTATTGAATAAATAAATTCCAATAAAAGTTGCGTATTAAATAAATAAATTCAAATAAAGACTAATTAAACCCAGCGTGAATTCGAATAAAATTTGTGTATTAAGTACATAAATTCGAATAAAGTTTAGTCGAATAAAATTTGCGTATTAAATAAATAAATCCGAATAAAGACTAATTAAACCCATCGTAAATTCAAATAAAATTTGCGTATTAAATAAATAAATTTCAAGAAAGTTGCACAATTACACAAAATCATTTAAAAAAATATACAATTTTATTTAGTTTTAATTTCATCGTCTCTAGCATCTCCTATCTTTTTTTTCTTGTTACGCTTATTTCTTTTCTTTTTGCATTGTAACCAAAAAAAAAAAATATAGGTATAGATAAAATAATTGTTTCTTAATTGTTGGTAGGAATAAACTCCGGTTATTTTATAAAAAGTCAAAAGGAACCGGATCTTCTCCAGCCACAGGAGGGTCCTGTCCAATCTCGACCATTTATTTCATTCTCCTGCTTGTGGTCAGTGACACGGAATGATGGATGTACAACTCTGTTCAGAGCAACACAACAAACATGTGAGGAAGGACATGAAACAATATGGATCCAGTCAAACGGAACCGGATCTTCTCCAGCCACAAGAGGGTCCTGTCCAATCTCGACCATTGATTTCATTCTCCTGCTTGTGGGCAGTGACACGGAATGATGGATGTACAGCTCTGTTCAGAGCAACACAACAAACATGTGAGGAAGGACATGAGACAATCTGGATCCAATCAAACGGAACCGGATCTTCTCCAGCCACAGGAGGGTCCTGTCCAATCTCGGCCATTGATTTCATTTTCCAGCTTGTGGTCAATGACGCGGAATATTGGATGTACATTTTTAAATGGATAAAACTCATACAGTATCCTAGGTGCTGTTCGTACTTGTCTCCAATATAATCCTAACATGTTTTAATTACTCCAACTCATTTCACACCGTGTTACTTCTATACTCTTTCTCTAAAAAATAAAAAGTTCGTATACTCATTACAATCAATAACACAAGGTTTGCAGATAGAGTTATGTTACCACGACTCCACTCAGTGAACCTCCAACCGAGAGCAACCCTTCAACCTCACCGGCCATGCCTACTCCCAATCCTCCGCCCAGTTGCTCTCCCGTCCAGTATTCAATGACAAATCCACCATTGTCGACATCCTTTACCACTCAACCATTCTGCCGTTGTTGTGGAATTCTTTGACCAAGTATCTACGTCGTTCAGTTCTTGGAAGCGCTCACAACATCCTTCAAACGTTTTCCCAGCCTGGTGACAAAATGCTCTCTGCGAATCTGTGACTTGGTATATCTTTTATAGTTTAAACGACGGAGCACTCACAGGTGTTAGGTTAATTTAGAATGAAAGCCTACATGACAGTACAAAACAGTATCTAGGTTATCAATTTGAACCAATCACCGGTAATTTCTTTGTTCTTTCTTCAAACTACAAAACCACCTATCAAATAATTTCACAAAGCTATACATCTCTACATTTTTATTGTCTATTATAATAGATTGTTTTATATATACACGACAATTCCAACTGAATGAAGAGAATCAAGGCTTTTGTTAGCTTCAACAGCAATTACAAACTAGTACAAGATCTTGTGACTGGAACCTCTCAGCTTGTGAACTTTCCAATGCACCTTACCTAATGCAAAATTATGGATTCCAATTGCTGAAAACATGAACCAATCTTATGGATCCAATCCCATATATTTAAGTGGTAGCACTCTTCAATGGCTCGTCGTGTATCGGTCTATCTGGATTGAGATAGCTGTTTGTCTCTAGATCAACTTCATAGGATGAAAGCAGCTTTTTCTGCAAGAAATTTGCAGCATCCTCATCAGTCATCAGGAAAAACGGCACACAATCATATATAAAAAGGCTTAAAATGCAGTTATGTTATTATATCTGCAAACTTTGGTCCAATATTTTTCCCCCGCAATTTTGGTCCCCCTATTTTATAAAATTTGCAATTTTGGTCTACTCCCATTTTGGCCTTCAATTTGGTTGACATGACACCTCATTAAATGACGTGGAGATGTCCACTGTGATGAGGTGGCAGTCACATCAGATTTTCATTTTATTTAAAATCACTTAAATTTTATATTTGATTCTCTTGAATAAAAATGACCCAAAATATACGACTTCAATAAACGGTTAAAGATTAGCATTGATACTTACTTATAATGCGGATTGCAATCACCTGAGGTATGCCTAAATAACATTCACCTCCCCCTCAGGTCTATTTAAACCCTGTAGTTTTACAAAAGAGATGAGAGGTGGTGAGTGAAATTTGGGCGTCTTTTGTAAAATGGAAAGGTATGTGTTATTTTGACATATTAAAAGGGAGGCGAACACAATTTACGATTATTTCTAAATTCCAATATTCCTACCAAAGAAATTGATGGTACCATAATGAACTGTAGGAATGTTTCTACAATGGTCTAGTAGAGGCATGTACTACTCATCGAAACATATTTGATATTTTTTAACAATCTAAAAGATCAATGGCATGAATACTTACGTGATCCTCAAAATCGGGGCTAGTTAAATTGATGGACAGGTTTCTCATCAACAGAAGCACCTATACAGAACCAAGACCATACATTTGTAAGCACATTTGAACAGCCACAAATTTCATTTACACAATTATCACACAGGTCAATGATAAATCAGGTGCAATAAAGCTTCAATGTTATTTCATAATGTAGATATTAAATGTCGGGGGAATTTTAAAAATTAATTTGTTATAACTAAGTACAATACAATCAAATCAAGCTGACAGAATAACAATACCGTCTCAACATCTATACGGTCCATCTGTTTGAGTTTCTGCAAATGCTCAGATGCTTCTGGGTCAAATACACTGCCAATGAAGTTGTATACTTGAGAAAAATCTGGAAGAACTGCATTAAAAATAAAATCAAATAAAATAAAAGTCATTACAATGCTGATTAAATTATCAAGAATCATAAATATAGTAAATATGTGGTACTCTCAATATACAGATCTTGGCATAACCATAGATTTGAGATGAGCCTTGATACCATCTCAAAATTTGGAGACATGACCTAACACAACCTACATAACTTCCTTTTGAATGCCTAAGCTCTAATTGACTTTTTCAGACGATACTTCTAGCCACTGTGGGTGGATGATACGGGCGGCCCAAAGCGGATCCGGGTAGGTTTTAATATCAACTAGTTTTTTGTCTAACTCAACCTCTCAAATTGGCTAATTAGGTGAGGGTTGTCCAGTCTTCTAAGCAGTTAAGCACTACCTAGGCAATATATCTAGTTGATTTAGGATTCTCAACACACCCTTCTACGCTCAAGACTGAATATCTGATGCGACAAATGAGGGTAGAATAACAAGATCATAACACTTTCAAACAAGTGGGTTAAATTAAGTTACTAGAAACCCCACGTACCATGGCTTCTAGATATGAAATTGGTGTCAAGCATACAAATGTTTAACACATGCCTATTTCAGAAAAAACTGTGTATATAACAACACATAACCTTGCACTGCTTACATGAAACTGCAAAAGGAAATCAACTTGAATTATAAAGCGAAAGCATTAAAGTCTTGCCTCTCAAAGGAAGGCTTTTATTCACTTGATTATTAGATTCACCAACCGGCCGCACTTTTGGAGTACTTTCAGTGCTACTGCAAGAATTATTCACCTTTGGCACTGCAAAAGGCATGATGTTGCAAACAAAAGAAAGTAGTCAGATCATTTTCTTGAGGTTACAAGTTCCTACTATCATGAATAAAATGACGATATCAAAATTATATACAAGCAAAATCCTAAGCTCCAAAGACTTGTAGCACTAAATACCATGTAACAAATTGGTGTTTTGCAACGTGTGGTTTGACCAGGATGACACAACAGTGTTCATAATAGGAGTTTCAAGCATTGGTATGGATTCATTTTTCATTATATATCCAGGTTCAAGCAAAGCCGGTGAAGATTGAAAAGATCCTGGTAATTGTCCGAGTACAGGAGCTGTCAAATATTAAATACAAATCATTAGAAAGAACTGTAGTTATATTGTCTCACAGGAAGAAAAAAAATAGTATATATATGGTAAAGATTGTTACCACTTTTGGAAGCTTTTTGAGGATATGGATGGGCAGCTTTTCTTTTAGGTCTGGGCGGAGGAAGATGTTCATTGGCTCCACTCTTCTGAACTTTTAGAAAGTATTTTTGTGCATGGCTACGTATCTACAAAGTCAGGAGGAAGTATTCTTTTAGTCCTTCTTAACACGAGGCATGCATACGACATTGAAATAACACAAGCCCCAAACAAAAACATTAATATCTTTCAAGACACTCAATCAATAGACAAGCATAGAAGTAAAAAAATTACTAATATTGTTCACTGCAATCATTGTGGTTGGTTCATTTATCATGGTATCAAGTCATGTATGATTATGTAGTAAGTACTTAAATTGTTTAGCACATGCCATGATGGGCCAGTGTTCTGATAGACCAACCCTCCACTGCTGAAACCCTTAACCATTGGATATAAATCATAGTGCAGGAATTTCATGCCATGTCTAGGTGAAGAATAAACGAGAAATTCACGAGAAAGGGATGAATGTGAAAGAAAGGGAAGGAATAGAATCACAATGTTTGTGTCAATCTGGTAACCTAAAGGGCCAAGCCTATCTAATGAAGAAAAGAAATGGCCTCACACAAAAGAGGTTGCATCTGATTCTTAGAGTAATATTAAGTTTTGTGCAGAAAATCACATGGCAAATGATGCTATAGCAGCGACAATATGCCTCTCTCAATCTCTCCTTTTATCTATAGCCTATATTCTCCAAATTATCTGGCTAACTCGCCTACTACCTCACTCAATCACAAGGGATTATCTATCACTCCCTAGATTTTCACCTTATCCTCATGGTAAATAAGATTGCCCGCTTACAGCTCCCTTTCGCGGGTACCAAACAATGTATTAGTGTCGGGAATTGGGGATTGTCCTCTAACTGGATAATGTTTGATATAGAATAAAGGAGAGTCGGTTAGTGAAGTTAGGTAGCTAGTTATTTGAGAGCTGGGAAAACATCAATCAGCATAGAAAGTACAGATAGACCCTCAATGTTATCAGTGAATACTCAACCCCTATTTCTTTTCATGGGTCTGTTGATTTGACTCCCAAGCACCAGTAACAAAAAATTTGTAAGGAAAATGAGATGAGTTAACACATACAAGTTGCAAAGTAAAATGAAAGGTGTAGACTTAAAGCAGGAAATGTTTAAAACAGTGATATTGATGCACTTCTGGTGAAGAATTTTTCATGAAATTGAAATTACCTGTATAACAGTCTTCGATCCAACAAATGCTTCAATCTTTTTCCAATCACGGTCAAACCTTGACAAAGGAATAAGGGAATAATAAATGTGAGAATAATAAAAAATGGAGACACCAAGAATGAGAAAGGGCCGCAACTACCACATTTATCGAAAGGAATTCATTTCGACCTTGAAATGCAATGATTTACATCACTCTAAAGCTATCTTCATAATTAAAGTAAAAAAGTAATAATAATTTGAGTTGTATATATGGTAAGAGAAAAATGCATATATTTTAAAAAGTAAAGGATGATAGAAAGTGTTTATCGACCTTTACATTTGTTACAAGAAAGTGTTGTGTTTATGGTTCTATTCGGTGCCTTCGGATGTTTCGAGAATGTTTTATTAAGGGAAGGCAAAGAGATACACAGCTTTGTATTTTATAGCCACTTTGGCTTACTTGTTTCTTCTTTTTACTTTTCAGGAGGGATTCTTAATTCCCATAGATGTATTTTCTATTTCTTCTTTCTATCGTATTTTCTTTTACGAAAATGGAAAATATCTTCCTAATATGGCACAAAATTATAGTAACCATCCAAAGTACGCCGCTTCATGTCATTTTGTTTTGTTTAATGGAAGAATAAAATATTTACTTTGCTAATAAAATTCTAAGTCCCGCGTAGAAGAATTATACTGTCAACATATACACATTCTAGGTGTATTTATTTTAAATGAAGATAATCTCCATAACAATCTGAGTGCGAATATAGATTAATTAGTCAAATAATCCTTTTTTTCAGACATTTTCCAAATATACTTTTATCCCGATGCCATATCAATACACCTAGGTTCAATTAGATCTAGTCTCCTTCATTTATTTGTTTTTGTAAGGAAAAACAAATTGTCCATTCTAATCAAAATCAGAAAATGAAAATAGAAAATAATAGTTCAAACAGCTAACTTCACTTTGACCGAGCACCACCGAGAAAAGGGAAAGTACTACTGGTCAACTGGGAAACAGGAAGCGATTTTCAACCAGTTAAACACAACTATAATATCAAATATAAGTAGCCCGAGTATTTCATTTGAAGTGGAACGTATGGTGCAATTCTAGTTCTAGTATATAGCTAATGATCATTGCCCCATTCCCTCTCCTTAAAAACTAAAATCAAACCTCTGTCCTTAAGCTATAACTTTTCCAATTGATATCTCAAATTCATCCCCTTGAGCGTGGCTTACACGCCAGGGTTTGAACCAAAAGTGGAATTTGGCACCATAACGACAAAATAAATACGTAAACTGACAAAAACAGTTCAAAAAATATATATAATCGGCTCTCAAATCCATTTTTGATACTCTATTACAAAACAACTCATACAAATCTTCATCTTTTCTGTGATAAACATTAGGTCTGTGATAAACATTAGGAAACTAAAAGGACAGGTTTGGTTCACGGAATTATTTCTGTTGGCATTTCCTATTTTCATTATTAATCTAGAAAATATCACCTTGTGTTTACTTTATCAAAGATCAGTATTTTCTACAGAAGATGGTGTAAATACCAAAATAGTGTTGTCAAAATTTCATTTGCAAATATTTGTTTAAAAAAATGTTCTGACCATTTTAGTAAGGCCAAAGAACCATTCTAGTCCCTAAATGTATCAAAATTGACCGACGAGGACTAAATTGACCAATGAGGACTAAACTGACTACCTAAACAATGATTTTGACCAACGAGGACTAAATTGACCAATGAGGACTAAACTGACTACCGAAACAATGATTTCGACCAACGAGGACTAAATTGACCAACGAGGACTAAACTGACTACCTAAACAATGATTTCGACCAACGAGGACTAAACTGACTATCTAAACAAAGATTTGAAGCCAGAATAACTAATAAAAAAGACAATTGAGGATGTTTTGCAATTTCGATAGGTTTAGAGACCAATGAGAGTCTGTGAATTGGCGAATTACACTTCAGGAACCAAAATGATGGTTTGCCCATTTTAGTAATTAAGGGAAACTAGGTAATGAAAACATAAAATCAAACAAACCCTTAATTCACTATTGTTTCACTGTGTTAACTAACTCAAATTAAAAATGAGGAAAATGCTATCGAGTGCCCCCTGACGAATTGGTTAAACAATCAAAAACGAAGGTAAGTTTGTATGGGATAAAGTTGTATTTAGTATTATATTGATAACTGTTTGACTTGTATTTTCAACAAAATTTTCCTTTATAGGTTCCTTAACCAATGCCCTTAGGACACTTGTTGGCAAGACCTTAAAAATAATCAAACTTTACCCTAGCCAATTATCACTTACACTCCATCTTTAAAGTCATAAAGAAATCCCCAATTCAAAAACCCTAAATTCATGGACTATATTGACCAACGAGGACTAAATTGACTACCTAAATGAACATTTGAATACCAAAATGACTAATTAAAAAGACACTCGTCCCTCAAAAAAAATAATTAAAAAGACACTCGTGAATGTGTTTGCAATTTCGATAGATTCAAGGACCAATGTGACAACCAGTTACACCTGGAGGGACCAAAATGATGGTTTGCCCATTTTAGTAATAAAGGCAACAAGCTAATAAAAACATAAATCAAGCAAACCCCTAATTCACTATCATTGCACTCTGTCAACTAACTCAGCATTAAAACTCAAAAGATGAGTTTGTATGGGAAAATATTGACTAGTGTTTGACTTGAATTTTCAACAAAATTTTCCTTTAATAGGTTCCTTAACTAATACCCAAAGGACACTCGTTAGCAAAACCTTGGTCTACAGAAGAACACAACTGCGAGGTCTCGGCTTTGAATCCAAGAAAAAGTGTGGAAGCCTAGCAATATTGATATTGTCAGTTGAGCTAGGTCTTACGAACAAAAATAATCAAACTTAACACTAGCCATTTATCATTCTACTCCAACATCTTCAAATTCATAAATAAATCAAAAATCCTCACTTCCATAAAAACCTAAATTTCACACCTTTGCACACAATTCACCACATAAAACTAACAAAACCATGTCTAAACACTCATTTCAACTTAACAATACTAAAGTTCAATTACAAAATTTTCTTAAGCAAAAAATAATAAATGCTATAAGAATAAAAGTAAAAAAGTCAAACTTGACCCTACCCATTTATCATCTATGAAGCACAGACACTTCTCAGATTAACCATGTCCCAGTGTCGGACACGTGTTGTGTCCAACACCGACACGATACCGACACATATAATTACACTGAATTATGTGATTTTCTCAAATTTTTAGCGGTGTCAGCTTGTCCCTGTCGTGTCTGGTGTCTGTATCCATGCTTCATAGTTTATCATTTCCACTCTAACATCTTCAAATTCATAAAAAAAAAAAAAAAAACCTAATTCCAGAAAGAAAAAAAAAAGAAAAAAAAACTAAATTCCACACCTTTGCAACCAATTCACCACATAAAACTAACAAAACCGTCACTGAACAGTCACAACCACTAAATAACATATCAATTTAACACTAAAATTCATATGAAGTAAAAATTGTGCATAAAAATGTAAAAAAGGAAAAAGCAAACAAGTGAACATTACAATTGAAGAGCTTCAAGAAACTTGTCATGTTCAGGTTCAGTCCAATTTTCTCTAGACTTGGTTATCGTGTACGGCTTCCTGATCTTCTTTGAGGCGTCTTCCGACGAGTTCACGGCGGCGAAGGGGCCGAAACCCGGTAGAGCCATGCTGGTCGGATCCAGGCAGAAACCTTCTGGCGGGTTCGGGTTTTTGGATACCATTTTTGGAAGGTTTTAGAGAGAGAAAGTTGGGGGGAGAGAGAGAGAGAGAGAGAGAGAGTTTTGTTTGGCCGTTGAAAGGTTAAGGTTTGGTGTGTGTTGATGTAATGTGGTTTGGGTTTGGTATGAGATTGGACCAATGGTTGAATGCCACGATGGTATGTTACAAACTTACAAAGTGAAGTTTGGTGTTTGTTAGGAGATGGTGTAAGCTTGAATTCTAAAAATATTGAGACGAAATCGTATCGGATATGTATTGGATAACAAAATTACATGGATATTAGTCGATACATATTCATGGAGTATCGAAGTTTATTATTTGTTTATAGATGGTGTAAACAAATAATTTAATGATAAAAATATTTATTAATTATTTGTTTATCGAAAAAAATAACACTAAAGACTAAATTTAACGATAAATGTCATCTTGAGGACTAAATTTAACACTAAAGACTAAATTTAAGGATAAATGTCATTTTGATCATTATGAAATATATTTCATATTATAATATTCTTTATTTTTATTTTTGTTTTCATATTTTGTATTTTTTATCGATCGTAATGAAATGCCTACTTTAATTTATTTGTATCTTATAAAGTTTTTGTTTAAGGACATTTGTGTCCTTCTTTTGTAATCTATTTGTGTCATTTAGCGTGTCATGATTAATTTTTCTCTGTGACTAAAAGTTGTTTTTATGTTCTCAAGGATTAAATTGAGTCTTACAAAGATGATCTCATTAGAAAACCACAAATACTAGATGATTTATGATCAAATCCTAGAAATGAAAATAATGACAATGATAACAAACTATACTCTCAAGGAAATTTTTGTTTTTGAATGAGCAAAGTTATCATTATTAAGTGAAGAGTCGTAGCACAAGTTGTGCCAAGACATCCAATTACAGTGTTACGTACATATTAGGCAGGTGGTAGGAGATGGGAGGAAAACTTTGTTTTGGCATGACAGATGGCTAGGAGACATCCCGTTGAGACTGAAATTTCCTCGCCTTTTTGACTTAGGTGGAAAAGGATTGTTCAATGGGAAACATGGAGGGTAGCGGTTGGGGCATTGATGGAGGGGCGTCGATGTGGAGGTGTCGTTTGTTTGCGTGGGAGGAGGAGGAGTCTGTGAGGGAATGTTCTATTTTATTACATAATGTTGTTTTGCAGGATAATGTTCATGATACTTGGCGGTGGCTGTCAGATCCTATTCATGGATATACAGTGCGGAGAGCCTACCGCTTTATTACTACCACGGAGGACTGTAACGCCCACTTTCGTTTAATCGTTTATTTAATCGAGTTTAGGTGATTATATTATAATTATATAATATATGCATGATTTTGGTATGTTTTGATGATTTATGATGATTTTATTGATGACGTGATAAGTTATGAGTTTTGGAGGATTTGATTATGAAATGAGATTTATTTTATTGTTAAATAGAATAAAGATTTGAAAATAATATAAAATATTTAGTTGAGGGCTGTTTTGATATTTTAGATAGTGTTGGGGGAGAAAGTGAGATAAGATAAGTATTTTAAGAGGAGATATAAAAGGTTAGACCTAGTTTAGAAAAACATAAAGTACGTACGACTGTTTTTGGAGAAAAGGAAGAAAAAGCCAAGAGAAGAGGAACCTAGAGTGAGGGCTGCGATTTCTTCATTCAAGGTAAGGGTGAGACTAATAATTCAATAATGTTATTTACTGTAATTCTGATGATTAGTTGACAAAGTTAGGATTGATTTAGAGAAGTTTTGGAATTAGGTCAAAACCCTAAAAATTGATGATCAAACGGTAAAACTTGTTAGATTGATGAAAGAACCGTCCTTTAACCTTAGAATATGTTTAGGATGAATTCTGGAATCAAAACCACGCTTTGAACCATGTTGTGTGATGGATTTTTGAGAAAAACCCTAGTCTGCCCGTGCTTCTATTCATCGCTCGCCACGTCGAGGGATGATCCTCGCCTCGCGAGTGATGAACTTCATCGCTCGCCACGCGAGCCCCCTTCCCTTCGCCTCGCGAGTTGTTTGGTGCAACTCGCCATGGCGAGCAACCCTTCCTCGCCTCGCGAGCTTAGGCAGAGTGCATGTCATATTTCGTGTTTCGACCTTTTTAGTTGAATCTTGTATGCCTTTGAGTACCTGAACATACCTAGTATTGATTAGGAATGAATGTAGGATCAGAGGGAACCCAGAACAACCTTAGTTTGGGAGTTGAGTGGTACTCGCCATGGCGAGTAAGTACTCTCGCCTCGCGAGTACAACCAGGATGAACTTGTTTATGTGTTTATGCGATTTGTGTCGCACTTGTTGATCAAGAGTGAACCCCTAACTGGTAATGAGACCTAGTGATGTCGTTTAATGCAGACTGTAGAGTTGTTTAAGTTATATTAGTATTAATTGAATATGAACTATTGTATTGTATATTCATGCAAGATAAGAAGATGTGATAATGATACAAATTATGTGCTTTGATATAATGAATATCATCTTGTTATGTGACCTGTTTATGCTGCTTCCGTTATTTAACTAAGTGCATAATTATATGATGAAGTTTAGCTCCAAATTATTGGATGCATGTTGATAAGTTGATTACGATGTTTTGTTCATATGTGTCCATGCATAGCATATCATTGAGCTTAGTCCTCACCACGAATATTAGGAGCTTTGTCCTCCGCACGTTTTATAGGAGCTTTGTCCTCCGCACGATTAAAGTATATTAATACTTATGATGACGATTGGTACCACATGCATATAAGGAGTCTAGGAGCATTGTCACATTGTCATGATTAAGATGCCTTGTTGATAATGAATGAATATGTGATTACGTGATAAGTGTTTATTGATTATGTTACGTTGTTCATAATGAATTGGATATATGATTACGTGATAACTGTTTAGCATTTATGCAAAGTTAATAATGGAATGATTATGATGTTAATTTATGATTCGCAATTACATTGATTAATGTTATTTTATTATGAAATCTCACCCCTTCTGCTTGAAAATGTTGCCCTTCGTATGGGTAACTTGCAGGTGATCGTGCTTAGTGTGCAGTTGCCGTCGTGAGTGGCCTTGCCTTCACTGTGTCGTCTAGGTCGCTATGATACGTAACGGGATGGGGTTTTATGCCATAACATGCTTCATTCTCTTACGTGAACTGCCATGAATATTTACTGTTTTGATTAACTCTTTTGAGATACTTGTTGGGCCTGCGTGCCAAAACGTTTCATGAATTATGGTTAAGACTTTCCGCTGCAAATGTTTAAGATATTGGTTAAATTATTATTTAACTGTTGGATTACGTTATATGTGATATCCCGTTGTTTGATGTTTACTCTGATAAATGTTATGTTTTTTTTAAAGAAATTTTAAATATTGGGAAAACGGGGTGTTACAATTGGTATCAGAGCAGGTCGGTCCGTCCGGTCAATTAGAGAGTCGTGTCGAGTCTTAGTAATATTTATATTACTATTTTATGTTGTTGTTTCTACTTTTGTAGAATCTCGGAAATGGCTGGAAGAAACGATGCTGCGTTAGCTGCTGCTCTACAAGCTGTTGCCCAAGCTGTGGGACAACAACCTAACGTGAATGCCGGTGCGAATGCTGAAGCTAGGATGTTGGAGACGTTCATGAAGAAGAACCCTCCGACTTTCAAAGGACGTTATGACCCTGATGGAGCCCAGACGTGGCTTAAGGAGATTGAGAGGATTTTCCGGGTTATGCAGTGCACGGAGGATCAGAAAGTGCGGTTTGGTACTCATCAGCTAGCCGAGGAAGCTGATGACTGGTGGGTTGCTCTTCTGCCTACCCTTGGGCAAGAGGTAGCTGTTGTGACTTGGGCTGTTTTCAGGAGAGAGTTCCTGAGAAGATACTTTCCGGAAGATGTTCGCGGGAAGAAAGAGATCGAATTCCTTGAGCTGAAGCAAGGAAATATGTCCGTGACAGAGTATGCTGCCAAGTTCGTGGAGCTGTCTAAGTTTTATCCGCATTATACTGCTGAGAATGCTGAGTTCTCGAGATGCATCAAGTTCGAGAACGGTTTGAGGCCCGACATCAAGAGGGCGATTGGGTATCAACAGCTGAGAGTTTTTCAGGATTTGGTTAATAGCTGCAGAATCTACGAAGAGGATACGAAGGCTCACTACAAGGTAGTGAATGAAAGGAAGGGCAAGGGACAGCAGAGTCGTCCTAAGCCGTACAGTGCCCCCGCTGACAAAGGTAAACAGAAGATGGTCGATGTTAGGCGGCCTAAGAAGAAGGATGCTGCAGAGATTGTGTGCTTCAATTGTGGTGAGAAAGGCCACAAGAGCTACGCCTGCCCTGAGGAAATCAAGAAGTGTGTCCGGTGTGGTAAGAAAGGTCATGTTGTAGCTGATTGCAATCGTACAGACATTGTGTGCTTTAATTGCAATGGAGAGGGTCACATTAGTTCACAGTGTACTCAGCCTAAGAGGGCGCCGACTACTAGTAGGGTTTTCGCTTTGACTGGGACTCAGACAGAGAATGACGATCGTTTGATCAGAGGTACTTGCTATATTAATAATACTCCTTTAGTTGCTATTATTGATACTGGTGCTACGCATTGTTTTATTGCTTTCGATTGTGTTTCTGCTTTGGGTCTTGATTTGTCTGATATGAATGGAGAGATGGTTGTTGAAACTCCGGCTAAGGGTTCGGTGACTACTTCTCTCGTATGTTTGAAATGTCCTTTGTCTATGTTTGGTCGTGATTTTGAAATGGATTTAGTTTGTCTACCTTTGAGTGGTATGGATGTGATTTTGGGTATGAAATGGTTAGAGTACAACCACGTTCTTATTAATTGTTTTAGCAAGTCAGTACATTTCTCTTCCGTCGAAGAGGAAAGTGGTGCAGAGTTTTTATCTACTAAGCAGCTGAAGCAACTGGAACGCGACGGTATCTTGATGTTTTCGTTAATGGCTACTATATCTATTGAGAATCAAGCAGTGATTGATAGGTTACCGGTGGTGTGTGAATTTCCTGAAGTTTTTCCAGATGAGATTCCTGATGTGCCTCCAGAGAGAGAAGTTGAGTTTTCTATTGATCTTGTTCCTAGAACGAAGCCGGTCTCGATGGCACCTTATCGTATGTCTGCTTCTGAGTTATCTGAGTTGAAGAAACAGTTGGAAGACTTGCTTGAGAAGAAGTTTGTTAGACCAAGTGTTTCACCTTGGGGAGCGCCGGTTTTGCTAAGAAAGAAGAAAGATGGTAGTATGCGGTTGTGTATTGATTATCGGCAGTTGAACAAGGTAACTATCAAGAATAGGTATCCACTTCCGAGAATTGATGATTTGATGGATCAGCTAGTGGGTGCACGAGTTTTCAGCAAGATTGATTTGAGATCAGGTTATCACCAGATTAAAGTAAAAGATGAAGATATGCAGAAGACAGCTTTCAGAACGCGTTATGGTCACTATGAATATAAAGTTATGCCTTTTGGTGTTACCAATGCACCTGGAGTGTTTATGGAGTATATGAATCGCATCTTCCATGCATTTTTGGATCGGTTCGTAGTTGTGTTCATCGACGATATCTTGATTTACTCCAAGACTGAAGAAGAACATGCCGAGCATCTGAAGATTGTCTTACAAGTGTTGAAAGAGAAGAAACTTTATGCTAAATTGTCTAAGTGCGAATTCTGGTTGAATGAAGTGAGTTTCCTTGGCCATGTTATTTCCGGAGATGGTATTGCTGTGGATCCGTCTAAAGTCGAAGCTGTATCGCAATGGGATACTCCTAAGTCCGTTACTGAAATTAGAAGCTTTTTGGGTTTAGCTGGTTACTATAGAAGGTTTATTGAAGGATTTTCTAAGTTAGCTCTTCCGCTAACGCAGTTGACTTGTAAAGGTAAAACTTTTGTGTGGGACGTCCATTGTGAGAAAAGTTTCGGTGAATTGAAGAAGCGTTTGACGACTGCTCCAGTGTTAATTTTGCCGAAGTCAAATGAACCTTTTGTGGTTTATTGTGATGCGTCCAAGTTGGGTTTAGGAGGTGTACTTATGCAAGGAGGTAAAGTGGTAGCTTATGCTTCAAGACAGTTGAGAATTCATGAGAAGAATTATCCTACGCATGATCTCGAGTTGGCAGCTGTAGTCTTTGTATTGAAGATATGGAGACATTACTTGTATGGTTCGAGATTTGAGGTGTTTAGTGATCACAAGAGTTTGAAGTATTTGTTCGATCAGAAGGAATTGAATATGAGACAGCGAAGATGGCTTGAATTGTTGAAAGATTATGACTTTGGCTTGAATTATCATCCAGGTAAAGCTAATGTTGTTGCAGATGCCTTGAGTAGAAAGACATTGCATATGTCCGCCATGATGGTCAGAGAGTTCGAATTGCTTGAACAGTTTAGAGATTTGAGTTTGGTTTGGGAATGGACACCTCAGAGTGTGAAATTGGGTATGCTGAAGATTGATAATGAATTTCTGAAAAGTATCAAGGAAGCACAGAAAGTTGATGTAAAGTTTGTGGACTTGTTGGTTGCTAGAGATCAGACTGAAGACAGTGATTTTAAAATCGATGATCAAGGTGTGTTGAGATTCCGAGGAAGAATTTGTATCCCAGACAATGAAGAGATTAAGAAGATGATTCTTGAAGAGAGTCATAGAAGTAGCTTGAGTATTCATCCGGGAGCTACGAAGATGTATCATGATTTAAAGAAGATTTTCTGGTGGTCTGGTTTGAAACGAGATGTGGCACAGTTTGTGTATTCCTGTTTAGTTTGTCAGAAGTCGAAAGTCGAGCATCAGAAACCCGCTGGGATGATGGTACCTTTAGATGTGCCAGAATGGAAATGGGATAGTATATCGATGGATTTAAAGATGATCAAGGTGTGTTGAGATTCCGAGGAAGAATTTGTATCCCAGACAATGAAGAGATTAAGAAGATGATTCTTGAAGAGAGTCATAGAAGTAGCTTGAGTATTCATCCGGGAGCTACGAAGATGTATCATGATTTAAAGAAGATTTTCTGGTGGTCTGGTTTGAAACGAGACGTGGCACAGTTTGTGTATTCCTGTTTAGTTTGTCAGAAGTCGAAAGTCGAGCATCAGAAACCCGCTGGGATGATGGTACCTTTAGATGTGCCAGAATGGAAATGGGATAGTATATCGATGGATTTTGTGACGAGTTTGCCGAATACTCCGAGAGGGAGCGACGCAATTTGGGTTATTGTTGATAGGTTGACGAAGTCAGCTCATTTTCTACCTATTAATATTAGTTTCCCTGTTGCCCAGTTGGCAGAGATTTATATCAAGGAGATTGTGAAGTTGCATGGTGTTCCTTCGAGCATCGTGTCAGATAGAGATCCAAGATTTACTTCTAGATTTTGGAAAAGTTTGCAAGAGGCCTTGGGTTCGAAGTTGAGATTGAGTTCGGCGTATCATCCACAGACAGATGGTCAGTCGGAGAGGACAATTCAGTCGCTAGAGGATTTGTTGAGAATTTGTGTTCTTGAACAAGGAGGAACTTGGGACAGTCATCTTCCGTTGATCGAGTTCACTTATAATAATAGTTATCATTCTAGTATTGGAATGGCACCGTTCGAGGCTCTGTATGGTCGGAGATGCAGAACTCCGTTGTGTTGGTTTGAATCAGGAGAAAGAGCGGTCTTAGGACCAGAGATTGTTCAGCAAACTACTGAGAAAGTTCAGATGATCCAAGAGAAAATGAAGGCGTCGCAGAGTCGACAAAAGAGTTATCATGATAAGCGTAGAAAAGACCTTGAATTTCAGGAAGGAGATCACGTGTTTTTGAGAGTCACTCCTATTACTGCTGTAGGACGTGCTTTGAAGTCAAAGAAGTTGACCCCGAAGTTCATTGGTCCGTATCAGATATTGGAAAGAGTTGGAATGGTGGCTTACCGAGTGGGTTTACCGCCGCATCTTTCGAATTTGCACAACGTTTTCCATGTGTCGCAACTTCGAAAGTATGTTCCGGATCCATCTCATGTAATTCAGAGTGACGATGTGCAAGTTAGAGACAACCTTACGGTAGAAACTTTACCGTTGAGGATTGATGATCGTAAAGTGAAGACGTTGAGAGGCAAGGAGATACCTCTCGTGAGAGTCGTTTGGTCGGGAGCGACTGGTGAAAGCTTGACGTGGGAGCTTGAGAGTAAGATGCTGGAGTCTTATCCAGAGTTGTTTACTTGAGGTAAATTTTCGAGGACGAAAATCTTTTAAGTGGGGGAGAGTTGTAACGCCCACTTTCGTTTAATCGTTTATTTAATCGAGTTTAGGTGATTATATTATAATTATATAATATATGCATGATTTTGGTATGTTTTGATGATTTATGATGATTTGATTGATGACGTGATAAGTTATGAGTTTTGGAGGATTTGATTATGATATGAGATTTATTTTATTGTTAAATAGAATAAAGATTTGAAAATAATATAAAATATTTAGTTGAGGGCTGTTTTGATATTTTAGATAGTGTTGGGGGAGAAAGTGAGATAAGATAAGTATTTTAAGAGGAGATATAAAAGGTTAGACCTAGTTTAGAAAAACATAAAGTACGTACGACTGTTTTTGGAGAAAAGGAAGAAAAATCCAAGAGAAGAGGAACCTAGAGTGAGGGCTGCGATTTCTTCATTCAAGGTAAGGGTGAGACTAATAATTCAATAATGTTATTTACTGTAATTCTGATGATTAGTTGACAAAGTTAGGATTGATTTAGAGAAGTTTTGGAATTAGGTCAAAACCCTAAAAATTGATGATCAAACGGTAAAACTTGTTAGATTGATGAAAGAACCGTCCTTTAACCTTAGAATATGTTTAGGATGAATTCTGGAATCAAAACCACGCTTTAAACCATGTTGTGTGATGGATTTTTGAGAAAAACCCTAGTCTGCCCGTGCTTCTGTTCATCGCTCGCCACGGCGAGTGATGATCCTCGCCTCGCGAGTGATGAACTTCATCGCTCGCCACGCGAGCCCCCTTCCCTTCGCCTCGCGAGTTGTTTGGTGCAACTCGCCATGGCGAGCAACCCTTCCTCGCCTCGCGAGCTTAGGCAGAGTGCATGTCATATTTCGTGTTTCGACCTTTTTAGTTGAATCTTGTATGCCTTTGAGTACCTGAACATACCTAGTATTGATTAGGAATGAATGTAGGATCAGAGGGAACCCAGAACAACCTTAGTTTGGGAGTTGAGTGGTATTCGCCATGGCGAGTAAGTACTCTCGCCTCGCGAGTACAACCAGGATGAACTTGTTTATGTGTTTATGCGATCTGTGTCGCACTTGTTGATCAAGAGTGAACCCCTAACTGGTAATGAGACCTAGTGATGTCGTTTAATGCAGACTGTAGAGTTGTTTAAGTTATATTAGTATTAATTGAATATGAACTATTGTATTGTATATTCATGCAAGATAAGAAGATGTGATAATGATACAAATTATGTGCTTTGATATAATGAATATCATCTTGTTATGTGACCTGTTTATGCTGCTTCCGTTATTTAACTAAGTGCATAATTATATGATGAAGTTTAGCTCCAAATTATTGGATGCATGTTGATAAGTTGATTACGATGTTTTGTTCATATGTGTCCATGCATAGCATATCATTGAGCTTAGTCCTCACCACGAATATTAGGAGCTTTGTCCTCCGCACGTTTTATAGGAGCTTTGTCCTCCGCACGATTAAAGTATATTAATACTTATGATGACGATTGGTACCACATGCATATAAGGAGCCTAGGAGCATTGTCACATTGTCATGATTAAGATGCCTTGTTGATAATGAATGAATATGTGATTACGTGATAAGTGTTTATTGATTATGTTACGTTGTTCATAATGAATTGGATATATGATTACGTGATAACTGTTTAGCATTTATGCAAAGTTAATAATGGAATGATTATGATGTTAATTTATGATTCGCAATTACATTGATTAATGTTATTTTATTATGAAATCTCACCCCTTCTGCTTGAAAATGTTGCCCTTCGTATGGGTAACTTGCAGGTGATCGTGCTTAGTGTGCAGTTGCCGTCGTGAGTGGCCTTGCCTTCACTGTGTCGTCTAGGTCGCTCTGATACGTAACGGGATGGGGTTTTATGCCATAACATGTTTCATTCTCTTACGTGAACTGCCATGAATATTTACTGTTTTGATTAACTCTTTTGAGATACTTGTTGGGCCTGCGTGCCAAAACGTTTCATGAATTATGGTTAAGACTTTCCGCTGCAAATGTTTAAGATATTGGTTAAATTATTATTTAACTGTTGGATTACGTTATATGTGATATCCCGTTGTTTGATGTTTACTCTGATAAATGTTATGTTTTTTTTAAAGAAATTTTAAATATTGGGAAAACGGGGTGTTACAAGGACATGGTGGTAATGTCCCTTGTTGATGACGTTTGGCATAAGCATGTCCCTTTGAAGGTGTCTTTGTTTGTGTGCCACCTCCTTCGTAATCGCATTCCAACTAAAGATAACTTGGCGATTCGCGGTGTCCTCCCTTCTACGGACATGTCGTGTGCGATTAAGTGTGAATGTAATGAGTCTGTACGTATCACATCTATTTCTTCAATGTACTTTGTCAGCTGATCTTTGGGCTCTTGTTTGGAATTGGTTAGGCATTTCATTTGTGCATGCTGGTGAGCTTCGACAACATTTTACTCAGTTCACTAAGATGGCGGGCATGCCAACCTATTCTCATTTATTTTTCAAGATTATTTGGTTTGTAAATATTTGGGTGCTTTGGAAGGATAGGATTAATCGGGTATTTCAAAATATGGCTTCTTCACACTTTTCTCTCATTGAAAAAGTGAAGCTCCATTCCTTCCTTTGGCTGAAATCTAAACAGATGGCTTTTGCCTATACTTACCACGATTGGTGGAAACACCCAATTCTTTGTATGGGTGGTCGTTTATAATTATTTGGGTGAGGTTGATGCTTTATTTTTAGGCACCATAACTTTGTAAATATTTCTGATGTCCTCCTTTTGCACACCTTGTGCGGGGGCAACATCGTTGGGTTAGTAATTTATCTCATTTTAATTTGTTGAAGAAAAAAAAATATGTCAATAGTAGACAACCCAGTATTGACTCAGCACAAGCCTACCCAATAATAGTATAGGACATCGTTCATGAATGTTTCATCTAAGACAAAAAAATTCAACAATGTTTATCATTGGCTCCCACAAACAAGTTGCATGTTCAATTCATCATTTTTTAGTGTGAATTGTGCAAAATCACTTTAAAGTGAAAATAATACAAGAAATATCCAATTGATGACATTTATTACAAAACCATAAAAGATGAAAGTTTATAGTACATCTTATCACCAAACATTTCAAAATAAATCGTTATAAAGTTCCAATAGCAAGCATGCACTAAAGTTCCCGATCAAAACTGTAAATTATGACGATAAAATGAAATTAAAGAAAAAACGTATTTCTCCTAGGAGCAAACAATATCACAACTTCATGTTGACAAAAGTTTGAATCGTTTGATCGACCATGATGGTCCCTGCAAGAAGCCAGCTAAAACTCTGGAACTGGCCAAAATCAGCAAAAAGGGTTGCACCATCGAGCACGTCCGTGCCACTAGCAGCGCGGGCCAAGCCAAGCTTCTGACTTGGCCAATGAGCTTCAAACTTTGATGGCGTGGCCACGCCGCTGTCCGGCGCGGCCATGCATGATATTTTTGTACATGATCTTCATATTTTTGTCTTCAATCAGCTCCAAATCATATTAAATAACTTGCAATTGAAGTAAAATAGTTCTAGAAAGGAAATAAAAACACATAAAATCTAAATAAAATAGACTCAAATATCCTATTAAAAACACTAATTAATGACTCATCACAACACACCCCCTCATGCTCGGGGCGGGATTTCCACACACTCTCTCACGCTCAGCCCCAATGAGCATGAAGCGTGGCAACGCGAAATCCCGACAACGGTAGATCTTGAATAGGCTCGGATACCATGTAGAAAAATATATGGGTGATAATTGTCTCTTATATTATTATGAAGAAAAGAGGGCTCCTTTTATTGGAGAGAAATACAAAGTTAACTCATTTATGCATCCTTGTTCAATACTACTGCATCCCTGAAGTATGACATAAACAAATTTTACTTAATGAATTCCGAAAGAATTCAACACTAGTGCATTCTAGAAGGATGGCACAAACAAAAGTGCAATCTTTTATGATGCATCACTATTGAACTCTTCAGGAAGTATTGGAGGATAAAAATTGGTTTTTATGTTCTTCAGAAACTATCCAACAAATTTAAGCAAAAGTTCTTCAGGAACTATCTAAAAAATTTAACCAAAAATTGAGACTTTTGAATTCTTCTAAAATTCATAGAGAATAAGATTTAGACTTTTGAATTCTTCGAAAATTCATATTTGAAGTCTTCTAAAATTTATATAGAATAAAATTCAGACCTTTTTAAACTCTTTTTTTAAGTTCTTCATGAACTATATAAGATCAATTATTTATGTCTTCAAGGATGCATGAAGGTTGATGAACGTCGAATTCTTCAAGAATTCATAAGAAAATAAATAAATACTAATTGTGCAATCCTTTAGGGATGTGTTCCTTTTTATGCATCCTTAGAAAAAATTAATTCATCACTGTTGAATTCATCAAGAAAAATTTATTTGTACAATCCTTTAGGATGCATTACGGTTGTATTCTTCAGGAATTCATTAATTATTTTTTAAGCAATCATTTAGGGATTCATGATGAATTAGAAACAAATAAACACTATATAAATTTGTTGGAAATTTAGGTCTTAATTAAAACAAATTTCATAAAAACATGTTCAATAATTATGAATCAATAGCGGAAGCAAACAAAACGTTGAACATAATTATGATCGGATCTACGACGTATTTGATTTATCAATATATTAAGAATTAGGGGTTTTAGGAATACCTGGATAAAACTTTCATGGCAGCCCTCTTAACAACAAAAATAAAGATGAGAAGGTGTGATGATCGGAAACACACAAAAGTCCCATAGAAATTTATTAAGTTTCAAAGATATTCGCCTAAATGGATACCACCTCGAAACATGGATCGAAGAAAGTATTGAATATCTTTGTATCACAAAACATGACTTGGATAAAACATGTGTATTGGAAAAAAAACTACCTTCTTTTTCCTCTGGTCTGTACTACACTTACATTAGTACAATTGAAGCACATGTAATTGTAAACTAGAACTTTACATATCATGATAAATTTGTGGTTTTGCATGATTGGGTCATTCCGGATCTATAATGATGCAAAAAATAATTGAAAATTCATGTAGTCATCAATCGAAGAGCCGAGAGATTCTTCAATCTAAAAAGTTATCACGTACCTCTTGTTCACGAGGGAAGTTAATAACTCGACCATCACCACCAAAATTTGAAAATGAATCTCTAAATTTTTTAGAACGTATACATGGTAATATTTGTGGGCAAATATGTAACAGCCCGATTTTTCGTTTTATTTATTTTAATTACTTTAATTATGTGTTTTATGTGCTTGTGTGTGATTATTCATCATTGGGTGCATTTTCATGGATTTCCGTGTTGGAAGGGTATTTTAGTCATTTTGAACTTAGGGGTATTCTGTTCATTTTGTGAGAACGGGTAAAATTATAGGTTTTGGTGAGAATTACTTTTAGTGATTAGTGAGAACCGTTGTTTTACTAAGATACTAGAGTAAAATTAAGATTTTACCGTTTAGTGACCGTTGGTGACATTTTACCGTTAAATAACTGTTATTAGTGAAATACCGTTGTATGTGTAGAAACATTTTGATGTGAATAGAAATGGGTTAAGTCCATTAAGTTGAGGGTTAGGCCCAATTGTGAGACCTACTATAATAACCTACTCTTATGAGAAATTTCCTCACACTTTCATTCCATAAGATATTTTTGAGAGAATAGAGAGAGAAAGTGGGAGCAAGAGAAGAAAAGGGTTAGAGAGAAGAGGACTTGAAGAATCAAGGGTTGGGAGAAGAGCTAGGAGCAAAATTGAAGCCTAAGCTAGAGAGATTAACCTAACTAAGGTAAGGGGGTTAGAATTCATCATAATCACTTATTGGAATTTTCAATTATTTGTATGAAAAGTGCTTAATTGTTCATAAAAGATGAAATTCGTGTTCTAATTATGATGACATGTTTAGATGTATGAAGTTATGGATAATTGAATTGTTGTTAGTTGAATTACATGTTCAAAGTATGAAAAATGGGTATGTGTTGAAAATATGTTCAATTGGTGAATTATGCTATGTTGTTGATGAATTGTGATAAGTTTCATGATCAATGAATGTTGTTGTTGTTAAGTGATGTTATGGATGCTAATTCATGGCTTGGGTATGCATGATTCATAATTTGTTGTTGTGAAATAAGTTGTTGTTGTTGGTTTGGTGAAAATAGATACTTATGAGTTTTGTTCAATTGTTGGATTGGGATATTGTGTTGTTGAATTCAAGTCTAAATGAAGTGTTGTTGAAGTAGATATGTTGTTGTTGTTGAATGATATTATGGGTATTCCATTTTATGAAATAAGTTGTTTCTATTGCTGAAGTTGTGCTAGATGTTCATGTGAAGGGCCCAAGGTGAAATTTGATATACAAAGTTGTTGACTGAGTTGTCTATGTGGTTGGATGAGTTGAACTTGATGGAATTTCTGTTTTTATGTTGTAGTTGTGATAGTCGAGTCGTTTGGGACAAATCGGGGGTTTCGGGTGAAAATTCAATTGTTAACCGTTTTGGAAAAATGAGTGTTGTGTAAGGCTTTGGAAAATGAATTTGGGAATGTTGAAACTTGAATTTTTCTGTACATTAAGATAGGGCTAAGTGTCATGAACACGTAGGTGAAAACGGCATCGAAAACGGATTAACGGTTTGATTTTTATGCGCGAAAACGTGGAGGTTGAAAATATGGGCTGTCTGTCAAACTATGATCGTGCCACGATTCGGGGCCATCGTGCCACGATTTTGATCAGGATTTCAGTCTTTCTGAACCTGGAAAAACCGTGCCACGATGGGAAACCAACGTGCCACGATGCTGTCTTTCTGAAAACCTTAAAAATGCAATTTTCTTTGATCCAATTGTTTCCAAACTTATTTCTAAATATAGGGACTTTATCCTAATCATCTAGGGGTGTTTTTATTAAAGAATTAACCTTGTGTAAAAGGGGTCTAGTGAATCTTTGTGTCGTTTTGTCTTGAGATTTATCCATGTTGGCCGGTGGCCACTTGATATGGTTTTTGGTTGGAAATGTTTCTTGAGCCAATTGTCTTATGAATTGTTGTGACCATTCTTTTATGACTAAGTGAAGTTGTATGAATGAATGATTGTATTCTGGATATGATATTTATCATGAGATGTATATGCTATCTTACTTAGGATGTAAGAAATGCTTGAATTGGTGAAACTATATGTGATAGTTGATGTTGAATAACATTGTTGATTATTGATGATCATGTTGATGTGGTGATGAATGCTATGATTTAATTGTGTATGGACATGTTTTCTTGATAATGCAAATGTTGTGGAGATGAACAATATAATTGGGTGTTGTCCTATATATTGTGGTGAAAATTGTGATTGTTGTCGCATTATCGAGTCTTGTTACATGTCCATGCATGATAGTTGTGTTGAGATTGTAGTTGTAAAAGGGTTGAACTCTTTTACTTCGGAGATTATGTAAGACGGGTGTGAAATCTTACATACGATGTCTTTGTTGTATCGAAGGTGACGACTTTGAGGTGATCCGGTACCACATGCATTTATGTGTCAATAAGTGCATATCATGACATAAGTCTTATTTGAAAATGTGAATGGTGATTGGTGATTGTGTATGAATAATTGTGAATTGATGTTTGTTTATGACACATGTGATTGGTGATTATTGATGTGAGATATTGGGGTTTGATGTAAGTATATGTATAAGAATGTTATTATTGATCAAGTGCATGATGTTTAAATTGAAATATTCATGTTAACTGTTATTTGGATTATAATGATGTAATACTTACCCTAGTGGTTTTAACCGCCTACCTGTCTATATGGATGGGTAGACGTTGTGCAGGAGTAGTTGCTTGGTGAGTATTTTGTGCTTGGTGGATATCGAGAGCTTTCTCCGATATCGGTGTTAGGGTTTAGTCGGCTCTGATCTAGGCTTGTTGTGTCGGTCTAGATTAGCTTTTATTGGACTTTGTTATGTTTGGAGATTACCCTTATGTTTGGATTTTGAGATTCATCTATGTTGATGTAATAATTGATTCATGACATGTATATTTTGAGTACTCTGGTTTATATTCCGCTGCGACTGTTGAGGTTTATATACATGTTTATGGTTTTTTATTTTTGTATGATGACGTAGCCTCTATTTCTTGAATAAATATATTATTCGCATGCTTAAATGCTTTAATAGAAATAAGAGTGTTACAAAATACACCCACCCTGCGGACCATCTAGATATTTTATGGTTTTAATCGATGCATCAAATAGATGGTCGCATGTTTGTTTATTATCAACTCACACCAAGTCGTTTGCGAGATTAGTAGCACAATTAATTCAAATAAGAGCTCACTTCTCTGATTATCCTGTAAAGAAAATACGTCTCGATAATGCTTCTGAGTTTTCATCTCAAGCATTCAATGAGTATTGCATGTCTACTGGAATTGACATTGAACATCCTGTAGCACATGTTCATCACAAAATGGACTTGCATAATCATTTATTAAGCATATAAAGTTAATTGCAAGACCACTTCTCATGAGATGCAAACTCCCAATTTCCACCTAAGGACAATAATTCTACATGCTGCAACATTGATTCGCATCAGGCCAACCAGTTATCATGACTCTTCCCCTTTGAAATTGAGTTTTGGTCAAAAATCTAATATTTCCCATCTAAGAATTTTTGGATGTGTGGTGTATGTTCCAATTTCTCCACCACAACACACTAAGATGGGTCCTCAATGAAGGTTGAGAATATATGTTGGATATGAATCTCCATCAATTATAAAGTATCTCGAACCCACGACAGGAGATTTATTTATAGCTCGATTTGTTGATTGTCACTTTGATGAATCCTATTTCCCAGCATTATGAGGAGAGAAATGCAGCTGAAAAAGGAGATCAGTTGGAATGAACTTTCATTGTCTCATCTTTATCCTCAGACTAAAAAATGTGAAAAAGGACAACAATGGTGGCATGAAGTCATGGTAACGACAACAAATTCACTCTGGTAACATCATGGTGGTGCAGCGGCGAGAATTTTTGAAGTGGGGGCGGTCCGGCGAGAATTTCTTTGTTTGAAAAAACTGAATGGATGGGATGATAGATCACGATCAGAGAAAATATTTGGTACTGGTTTTATGGCAAGCAGAGATCAGGTGTGTGTCAAAGAGTGGGCAACGATGGTGGGTCTTAAAAAGATGAAGATGGCACTGTCAAACAATGAATTCCAGAATGAATAAAATTAATGAATTAATAAAATATTTTAATTTTAATTATATGATTAATATTATTTTTGACGTTTATGGTTAATATTAACATATAATTGAAAGTGTTTTGAATTGAAAACAGGGGTATTGAAATTGCAATTTAACAAATTTTGTATGAATATGAAGAAGTGATGGAAGGAAGAAGATGAAGAAAGGGAAAAAAACTTGGTGTTGGTGGTTCATTGTTGTATACAATAGACATGCAATCGAATGGTTAAAATCATATCAAAAACATCAGACATTAAAAAACTAACAGAGAGGACCAAAAAAGGTAACACGAGAGGACATAAGGGACCAAATTGAGACATTTTATAATTAGGGGACCAAAATGAAATCCAAAAATAAGTTAAGGGATCAAAGCATGTATTAAGCCTAGAATTTATTAATGGGAGAAGTTACTTGAGCCTTAATTTAGTTTACCACTCTATGAGTACAAAGTGTAAACACAGTCAAATTTATTATAGTGGCAGAAGTTAGTTTAGCTTTAATTTAGTTTGCCACTCTATGAGTACAAAGTGTAAACCCAATCAAACTTATTTGTTGTAAAATTTGATTGTATAACTCCTCGTGTGACGCAAAGAAATCTCAAACTTATGTGTTTGAGCAGTTATACTCTTGTGTGATTATATTGAAAAATACCTTGGAATTGGAAGGGGGGAAATGGTTGTGGATTGCCTCTTAGTTTAGGTTTTGATGATGCTTTTATTTATTAAATAGCTCAATTATGAAAGCACCCTGGTAAATAGATGATCTCAGGTTATCTACAATAGTGTCCCGTGTTATCAAGGATTAGAACTGTGTCAAGGATTTCTTGGGAGTCAAGATTTTCTAGAAACTGTGTTTTTAAGGGATTTGATATGATTGACATCGTTATGAATCGTATCATTCTGTCTCTGGTTGTTTATGCTATTTTGTCTTTTTTTATAACAATAAAATGATGTTTATTTTATGAAATGATATTTTCCTAAAATAAATAAATAAAATCAACAAATAGCTTTTTTATTTTTTACAAAATGGATGAATAGGTTTTATTCAAAAAAATGATCCTTAATTTATTGAATTAGAAAACAAATGATCCATACAATTTTTTTCATATACAGGCTAAAACCAAAATGCATGATATTTGCAAGGATCATTTACATATTTAAGTCTAAATTCAATATATTATTTAACATACTCGTGGGCGGTTCAATTTATTATTATAATTTCACAAAATATTTTACAACTATAAAATAATAATTAGACAATTTCTACAATACACTTAAAATTTGAGTTAGTTGGTACTTGGTGCACCCGATCTTTATTTTCTATAGTAACAATTATAATAACTAAATCTCGTTTAGAGATTAATTACTAAATCCTGTTTATCAAAAGTTGCTTTTTCTTAATTTTTATTACCCATGATAGTGAATAGAGATTTTTCTTAACGAAAAAAATAAAAAATTTAATATGACACTTTTATTATTATTAGCTGAAATAAGCATATGGACCTGCCTTGACCGCTTGACTATCACACGATCTTTATAAACTTTCTAATGAAATGATATATCTTAAAATAAAAATCGACGAATAGTTTTTATTCATAAAAATGATTGTTAATGTAATTTGTTTTGAAATAAATATATATGTATATTTCAATATGTGAGTGTACCGTGAAAACTCTAAATAATTATTACAATTTCTCAAAAAGAGTGTACCGTAAAAAATCTAAATAATTCTACCATTTCTCAAAATAAAATAAAATAATTATTACAAGGGAACTTCTACGGTACACTCACAAAGTGAAGTGTATCGGTACTCCTACTTCATAATTTTATAAATTAACGATCATTTTTTATGAAAGAAATAACTATTTGTTAATATTTATATTTTATAGAACATCATTTCATTGTTTATAAAAATCATAATAATTTTTTTTATATATTATCATAAAAATAATCAATGTTCTCAATTATGAGTGATAAAAATTCAAAAAAAATTAATTTTATTTTGTTGACACTTTTGATGATTAAGATTTAGTTATTGTAATTATAAATGATAAAAAAAAAATTCTGAATATGGCCTATTAGGGGTGTTTTCTGGAAAATAAAAATTTTACGAGGGTGCAAATCAAACCAAAAAATTTTATAGGGGCGAAAACCGGAAATGACATATATTACAGGGTGAAAATCACTATTAACCCTAAAAAATAATATGAGTGAGTGTACCAATACCTCAAATATATTGGATGTACCATAGAATTTGCCTTATTACAATACCTTAGCGTGCTTCCCACGTAATCAAAACCCTAATAATCAAGAGATGAAGGAACTCACCAAGTGCCGCATTCCACAAAAACACCCCTTACAATACAAATTTCTTCAACAACCTTCTTTTCTTCATCGTCAAAACTCTGATTTCAAAAACTGAAATCAAAAGAAAAGGTAAACAAAAAAATGAAGATATCATACCAAAAGGGAATGATTCATTCATCGCCGCCAACAATATGGGAAAAACTATCATTCCTTCCAGCAGCCATCCTCACCCTCACGGTTGTTCTATCACCGGAGGACCAAGAAATCTTAGCTTACCTCATTTCATGCCCTTCTTCTTCTTTCAATGGAAACGGCAGCCAGAAAATCAACGATGTCAGTGACCATTTCCCTCATCTCTTCCATTGCAACTGTTTCCGTTGTTACAAGAATTACTGGGTTCGTTGGAACTCTTCATCGAATCACCTAGTCATTCACAACATCATCGACGATTTTGAAGATTTCGTCTCTCAAACGACCAATAAAAAAAAAGAGAAGAAAAATTCTAACAACAACAAACTGTCTGAATCGACTCACTTTAAGTTGGAATCGGTGACGATGACGGAGAGAAGTAGTAGGAGTAGTAATATTGTTGGTGTTGCTGAAAATGAAGAAAAACTAGGGTTAGTGACAAAGTGTTTGTGTTTAGTTGCAGAATGGATTTTGTGGATGTGGTGTGTTTGGGGTAGGTTAATCAATTTTCAACACAAAAAATAAAATAAAATCAGATGGGTTAATTTTTGTTTTTGTAATTTGTTGTTTCCGATAGGTTGTTTACGTTTCTTATGGCTTTGTTGAACTTATTTCTTTTACTGACTATATTTTTTCTGGGTTGCTGATGGCTTCATTTGTAATTCAAAGAGCTAATCATTGAGGTGATAGCTTTTATCGCAATAATTAAAGGATTTAAATTATAGCTCTATGTCTTGGTTATTTTGTTAAAGAGTTGATCTATATAAGAAGATGTAAGCATGAACATAAATTAAATTTATAAGTGAAGAAAATTCGACAAATTGATTTTGTAAGATTGATTTATATTGAAACCATATTCTTCTAATTACATGATATCACATTCTTTCAAAGACACTCAAGTTCGGATACTTTTGTAAGACGAATTTGCAATTCTTTTTTTTTTTTTTGAAGGAACGAATTTGCAATTCATGTTTGTTGACATTCATAGATGATTTTTTATATTGGGTATATATGTGGTCAGGTTTTTTTACTATTGGAATTGATGTTGTTCTATGATTAAAAAAAGTTGGTGATGAATTCTTTAAAAAAAAAAAAAAAAGTTTATATGTTAGTGATGTGTCTCGTGTCCAACTTGGCATTGTCTTGGAATTTTAATGTCTTTATTGGACCTCAACCTCATCGAGTTTGATCGGGTTTAGGGTCTGAAAATTTAAGATTGAGCTACAAATAGCTAGCTTTGAAAGAACCTACTTTCACCTTGAAAGCCACTAGGGCTTCTTCCCGCGAGATTCCCTTTTTGTTCGAAATCGATATTTCCCTATTGCCTTTGAGAAAGGGTCCCGGGACTGTGCAGGTTTGCAGAGAGGCTAGAGTATTTTACAACATAACGAGAATATACATCATAGAAAACATGGGGGCTAGGGTTGGATAAGGACGCTCTTTCTATGGAATGAGCAACCTCATTTGCTTGACTCCTAACAAAGTTCACAATAAAACTAGTATGAATGGATAATAAACCTTACAAGTAGATAGAATGTCTCCTAGCTCATTTTGTGGCAAATGAGAGAGGAGTTTACAATGTCAACAAAGGCTTTGCAGTCAGACTCAAAGATCACATAGGACATGTCTTTAGCAACAACAAATTTAATAGCCTCTAGAAGACCCCATGCTTCAGCTTCGACAGGCACGAGGGAGCAGTGTGAAAAGTTTGACATACCGGCTATAAATTGGCCTGTTGAGTTACGGATGCACAACCCGTAGCCTGCCACTGAACCGTGCTTTGTCCACAGAACCGTGCTATGTACCTGCTGTCCCGGATTCTTATGATGTTGCATATAACACCATTCATTAAGAGAATCCTTCGCATTTTGCACAATGAAGGTGGGGGCTGAATCTGAATTCTCCCATAACTTAGAGTTACGGTTTTTCCACAAGCTCCATAAGACCATTGACACCATAGATTGGTGTTCGATTGTCAACCTATCAAAGAGATTAAATAAAAGAGTGGAAAAATCATATGAAGTAGGAAGCAAGTCACGAATGATTGCGTCAAGTTGCAACAGCTCCCAACAAGTAATAGCCTTAGGACACACAAAGAAGAGATGTGTATGCGTTCCTGCTAGAACATCACAATGCACACAGGTATCGGAGCAAGGGATACCTTTTTGGATTAAGCCGGAACGGGTAGGAAGACAATTATGTGCTGCACGCCATAGAAAGGAGTGCACCTTGGGGGGACTTTTTGCTTCCAAATAATGTTCCAGTTCTGGTCCGGATCAGCAGCGTTCGACATACTGGCTGCAAGTGTCATACAATGTGTGTAGGCTGATTTAACGGAGTAGGAACCATCAACCGTGTGCTGCCAAACATAAATATCCACCATAGTTATGTTCCTAAGAGGGATAGAAAGAATTGTTGTAGCATCTTGGTAGTTAAAAATAGAATGAATGAGATCATTATTCCAAGAGGACATATCCGGATTAAGCAAATTGTTGACAAACAGCTCAACCGTACTAGGAGAAGGAATAGTGGAGGGTTTAAGTGTAGGGAGGGAACGTATCCAAGGAGCGTTCCAAACATTGATGTGGGAACCGTCACCGATCTTCCATCGATAGCCTGATTTTATAAGGTCTCAGGAACTCCAAGTGCACCACTGTATGCTTATGAGTTTTGAAAAGGTTTTCAAAATTCAAATAACTGCTGCCATTTACAACAACTATGAAACCATATCATAATACTATTGTTTTAAATAATTAATGTCATAAAGGGTTCCAAGTTAAACATAGAACATTCAACAGTAATATTTAACTATTGTTTGATTCAATTGTCAACAACTATGACATTGATCTTAAGTAACCAGATCAGTGCGTATAGCAAAATTGAACCACCAGAAAGCAAACATACATGAACCTACTGTCTCAACAACAATAATTGAATCACATGCGAATGCAAATTGAACACAAATTTATCAATGATTACAACAGAATGATTGTTATAAAAAACAACAAAAAACAATTAATCAGAATCAAAACTAAATTGAATAAATTAGTATAAACTTCAACATGAAAAAAATAACTAAAAAGAAAACCTTAATTTTTGCAGTGGTTGATGTGAAAAGAGACAAACAAAGAATTGTTGTGCCTCTCTTTTTAGTTGTATTTGATTGAGAGCAGACATGAGTTGTGCCTTCATTTCACATCTAATTGGTGGTTATTATAAGTGCAAATTACCAAATTCTATGCAGTTACTAAATAAGTTTTGGAAGAAAATGAAGAATAATCACTACATGCATGTTATAAGAATATTTACCAATCAATTTACATGTCAGCAACTACACCTTATAGAAGGAACACAAAAATAAGAGACAAAGGAATTAGTGAAATAAGTGTGCAAATATCGAAGAGCAAATCTATACGAGTTGCCGCTCTATTCCGTCGCTGACTTTGCCTGTGGCGAGGAAAATGTCATCACCTTCCCCTTTCTCATATCTTTTTCGTCTCTAATTTCTGCCCCCATTCAAAACCATTTCATCTCTTAAAAAAAATATGTTCACTTTTTTTTTGTTTTTGTTTTGGAAAATGATTACCTGGAGTAGTTTTAAATAGATGAAGAGCAAGACCCATTAGCATGTAACCGTAGAATATTGTGGTGGTGGGATGGAATGCTTGGAATTGGGATGGACAATAGTTTGCAATTTGTCCTCTAAACAAAAGCTGTCTCTGACTTAAGTTCTAGTAAATATCCAATTGAAGTTACTTTGAGACAAAACTGTATTTAACGTCAATATAAAAGAAAATTAAAACAAAAATTGTGAAGGGTATTTTAGGAAGTTTCTTGATATATCTTGGAGAAAATTATTAGCATTAAAATAAGGATCCAGCTTGATCAAAAAAAGAAGGATCAAACTTGATAAAAAAATGTAAGATATGTAATTCATGCACTTTTTTAACATGGAGTTACTTAATATATATACTTAGTTTTGTGATGCATACTCATCTATCTAGGGTAGATGAATATGCATGAAACATGAGTCACATTTACGGGGTGGGTTTGATGAAGACATTAAATTTTTCTCATCTCTAACACAATTTACATACCAGTACGCATATGCTCATATTATTTCTCGAGCCATTTGTGTTTGTCACAAAATATAAAATTTAAGAAAATCTAAGACAGACTAATAGAAGAAATAAGAACAAAACTTTAATAACACATTCAAGTCTTGCAAAGGACGAAGACATTTCAAAAAGAGTGAAAGAATGTTTTCACATTAGTCATATCACTTATTCATACTTTGCGATATTTTTGATTGAAAAGGTCAATGTAACATAGCAAGAGGAATGTTAATTAAACTGGAGCATATAAGTGATATTGTTGTTTGAGAAATCTTGGAGAAATAGAAGGAAAAGCCCATGCCTACAACCACCCCTTCCCATTTTTCATTCACGTACCTACCTTTCCTATCCTAGGATTCAAATTTCTCTATATCTCTCTCCCTCTCCCTCTCTCTATCTCTATCTCTCTCCCTCTCCCCCTCCCCCCTCTCCGTCTCCGTATCTGTATTCCTCCCCCCCTCTCTCTCTCTCATGGCCACTGATAAGTGCTAGATATAATTAATTTCATGTTACATTTAAGGCACTTTTGTTACTTGTCTTACAAGTTAGTTAGGGAAAAGTCGAGAAAAAGATGAACAATTGCCCTATTATGCTTTTTATATCTTACTCTATCCATTTGTGCAGGAATTGAATGTCAAGACACTAAGAAAGAAAGAAAAACAAGGATTTGTGAAAAAAGTCAACTTGCCATGGCAAGTGAATTACTCGCGAGGCGAGCATGAAGGCGAGTAGAGGCAGAGAGTACCAGAAGCAGCTCGCCACCAACCTGCCATGGCGAGTTCAAGGCGAGCTAACGTGCCATGGCGAGCAAAATTACTCGCGAGGCGAGTTAAGGCGGCCTAATCCTTCAAAGCTGACGTGGCAGAAACCCACTAGAAAAGAAAGCTCAACTCACGAGGCGAGCAGATTACTTGCCATGGCTAGTTCAATCAGAACAGGCATAGTATAAAAGGCCATTTACTCATTTCAGATGGGATTATCATATCATATGCCACTTTAGGAAGAGAGAAAACAGGGGAAACATAGAGAGACCCTAAAGGAGCAAGGAGCACAAGGATTGAAGGGATTCGCAAGATCATTGAGACATCATGGTTTGCTTCCATTCCATCTCTTCTTTTCTCCTTGTAAGGTTACCATGACAATGAGTAGCTAGACTCTTTTTGTTGGGATTAAATGTAATCAACTCTATTAGTATGTATTCCCTTTGATTATGATGTTGTTTGATTTTAATTATCTTATGATGTTGAAGTTATTCTTATTTTCCTTACAATCTTATGGCTTTGAAATGTTATTGAAAAATACCTTTTGAATCTTGGTTAGAATAATCTTCTATCAAAGCTTTTGTTCTAGACATGGAATTTAGGTTTTGATAATCACTTTGAATATTGGAACTTAAAGCTTTTGTATCATTTAATAGTTTGGGAAATCAACTATGCAATAATACAATCGACTATTAGATCGTTTAATAGTTTGGGAAATCGACGATTAAACGACTCAATAGAAATCACGACATCATTTAGACACAAATGATGTTGTTGAGCAATATGTGATAATATCAATTGATAATTAGAATCCGCAACACTAATCCAAGAATACGTATACGTAGGTTGATGAAGTTTAATCCCAGCATAATAATTTCCCTGTTAACTCTCAAATCTTTTATAATTTCATAGTTTTCTAGTTTATGAAACAAAACTTATTACCACTCCATTACTCAGAACAATATAGATTGTTGAACGGCTTAGAATATCGCACTAGTCCCTATGGAGACGATAACAGAAATACTTACTTTTGATACTACATCAGCCACACATTACACACAGCCATACAACTTTCCTATCGACATATCTCTCAAATCGTTGTTCGGGTTCTTAGCTACACGACAATACAACCAAGCATTTTCTCTGTTCATCAATTATAAAAAAAAAAATTATTCTAATTAAGTTTGTCTAAGAATAATTTTGTTCTATGTTCAGTTTGGAATTTTTTTTTTTACATATATTGTGGAAGACAATAAAAAGCATATGTTTTGTAAGTAAACGGAGATATGATTTTATGATCATCACTTCATGCATAACAATAATTGTATAGTCTTGTATGTATGATAACATGCCGAGCCATATAAACTTTGCATGATACTAATTACTTCCATGTAATTGAATTAGAAGAAGCGGTTCTCTCATCTTATATCGTTAAAACAACTTCATCACTTGGCCTTTAATCCAAAATGATCATCAAAATCTAAAAGAAAAATATATTTAAATAAACATTAGTCACTTAACTTGATATAAACAGTTATATGTAAATAGTCCAAAAATTGTATTATGCGAGTCGGTCAATAGATTTTGCACCTCTATTTGCCAATTTCGTTCCCTTTTCCATGTTTCCTGGTGACATCCATTTGCTACCTTTGGTCAAGAAAAAAAAATACATACAATCTGCAAGGCATTTGTTATTGCTAACTCGTATAAATGTTGACTTAGCATTACTGTCCCATGGATCCTTCACGACTATAAAAAAAAAAAAACAACATCAATAGCAAATAGAAGGCCCTTTTAATTAAAAAAATTAGAAAATTTAAAGTGTGAGATGGAGTTGGGCACCGCCGCATCGAATAGAAAGATACAACTCCATCTATCTTTTGTCTGTATGAACAAATTGAAAGTTAAAATCAATAAGCTATATCAAAATTTCAGAGAATGAATCGTTCAATTGTTTGTATAATTTGTTTATTGGTAACTGCTTTAATTTTTATCATGAAGCCGTGAAATTGAAACTGGAATATGAAGAAAATTCTTAAGAGATCCACAATTTCAACCTAATCCCCTTTATGTTATCATTAATCAGTATTCGGAGGTAATCGTTATCATTTTCCAAATAATTATAAGACCTCATGATCATTTCAATGAACATATATCACTCTCACTATTGATTCCTTGATCATTTAAAGCATGCCTAAACTTTTTAAAATTTGAAGATATATTTGAAATTGGATATAATTATATGAGATAAATTTCTATGCATTGTGAGTATAACATTTTTTACACTTGCATCCAAGCAAATCACATGATAGTTCCATTTTTGTTGGTTAGTTCCTAAAATATCTCCATAAATCCTTCAAAAATAAATATATAACATATATATTTATGTGTCATGATTGGATGTTTGTGTAATATAATTTTACATTGTCAATGCAGTGCACACAAATTAAAGCCTGATTACTATGATTGTATGATGAAACAAGTATTTTGAT
Source organism: Medicago truncatula (assembly GCF_003473485.1). Lineage (NCBI taxonomy): Eukaryota > Viridiplantae > Streptophyta > Magnoliopsida > Fabales > Fabaceae > Medicago > Medicago truncatula. The sequence goes on along the minus strand of NC_053047.1, from coordinate 19,103,889 downwards.
CATATCCTGAAACAAATAAGTAATGCACTACGTAACTACAAAATCTAACTTAACGTAGCATTGATAATTAATTAATGGCTTCCCATTTCTACTACTATAATCAATTCACTTTACAAACTACATCATTTCAATTCATCAAATTGTTTAAAAAAAAAAGGATCAAAATTATGAGAGTTGTTTATGATTTAAATTGACATCACAATCTGGTTGCCAACAAAGAATTAATTAATGTGGAGATCTAGTGGAAGAGATGTAGAGAGAAGGGTTAACCTCTATCTTTTTCAGTTACGTTTTTTTTACTTTCTATGATTCATTGTATGCCATTACCAATCAATGTGTTGAAATAACAAAGAGTGAAATATAATGGAAACTATTGTTTTTTGGAAGTTGCAAGAAGTTACCCAAAACTATCGAAGGTATTATTGGAAAGTAAAATAGGTCATACCAAAAAAACCTATTGCCTTCATTGCTGCAAATTAAAAGTATAAACAACACAATGAAAAAATCCCAGATATCAATATTTCTCCTCTATATATTAGAATATGTGAAAGTTAACAAAAGAAATTAAAGAAAAATCAAAAAAAGAAAAAGAAAAAGATAACTCAACAGTAAAGAAATTAAAACGTAGCGAAGTTATTTACCTCCGTAACTAATATTTTGGAAACACAAATAAGTTTTGAATCCTTACTTAGAATCGGACACTTCAATTCCAATACCCATTATTCACTGATTTTTCTGTATTGACAGAATAATGATACCGCAATTTCGAAGAGATATAAAATTTATCGATGAAAGAAAAATTGCTAGAATAATGAATGTTTGTAGCAATTATGTGTTTGTGAAATCAGGTAGTGGGAAGTAGTTAATGACAATTTTTTTTTTTATTTTTTTTTACATAGTTAATGACAATTTTGTATGAAGAGAAGACAATGAAAAGTAAGTAACCGTAATTAAACTTTGTGGTGAGAAGTTAACCATGTGTAAAACAAAACTGCAAAGGGCAATTTAGTATTTAAAAAAATAGGCTACACCAAACAAAAGTACTGTCTTTATTAATAGGTATAGATTAGACAATTATTTTTCTTTCACATACAAGCCTATTAAAACCATTAAACCACAATTATATTTAGACAAAGGCAAAAATTCGTTTTGTAACGGAAGAAACAAAAGAGAGATGATGAGGTTTTACAAAAAAGGTGGTCACTGATTGATTAATTCCCATTTGGTAATTGTTTTAAATGTTATATCATTGTGTACTATAGTTAGTGAATAATGGTTTAAATGTTTATCATATTTGTTCTTTTGTTTTATTACAAAACCATTAGACAATTATTTTGGTTTCACATTGAAGACTGTCAAAACCATTAAACCATACTTATGGTTTCAGTAATAATTTCAGTGTATAACATGTTAATCATTATTTAAAATCATGTACCAATAATAATTTCATTTAAAACCATTAGACAATTATTTTGGTTTCTCAATGAAGACTATCAAAATCATTAAACCATACTTATTGTTTCATTAATAATTTCAGTGTATAACATCTTAATCATTATTTAAAACCATTACACAATTATCTTGATTTCACATACAATACTATCAAAACCATTAAACCATACTTATGGTTTCAGTAATAATTTCAGTGTATAACCTCTTAATCATTATTTAAAACCATTACACAATTATCTTGGTTTCACATGCAATACTAAAAAAACCATTAAACCATACTTATTGTTTCAGTAATCCATACCCCTAAGTTTGTTTCAATTCATCAAAATTCAAACATCGTAAAGAACAAAAGAGGAGTTATACAAGATTGCAAAGAACTTAATGAATCAACTTTGACTTCCTTAGAAATATCATTAACCGAAATCATAAACTGGAAAGAACATCTAGAAATTTAATTGATTCAAGAACATATCCAGAAATTTATCAACATCTTTATACAAACTCAATAAAAAAAACATTAAAACTAATCCAATCCTTAATCAGAGGTTACATATCATGTTGGACGTGCTAACTTTTGAAGCATTTCTTCATAGTATGAAATTGCTGCATTCTCCACATAGTTTCTTTTGCAATTGCTTGAGTCGCTTAATATTGTGGAACATATTCCAATTCTCAAATCCACAATTTTTGCAATCTTGTCATTCTTCCCATGCTTTCTCATTTTGGACCAATCTTTGAAAGATTTCATTTGTGTATTGTCACCCTCCCATTCAGCAAGAAACTTCACGCAAAAGACTCCACAACTGTCACAAATGCTTCCACCTCCTTCAACCATACATCAAACATCTTTTTATACACAGTCGCTTCGTCGTTCTTCATGTGCAATGTCTCTCCTATCAAGTTGTTCATGAATTGAAATTTTTGGCTCTTAAGATTCACAACGAAGCATACATAATAACTACCCGGATTCCCAATTAGTGGCGGCGTCATTATCTATTTCATAAGTAAAATAATCAACACCATATAATCAACACCAATCAATCTGTAGAAATTTTCAAAACTATAGTGAACTGAGTCTTACATATTCTAATTGTAGGGTCAATAGCTTTCCAATCCATGTATTTGAACTTTTTCAGTCTCTCGATGAATCTTTTCCATGCAACTGGTTTCGTTGTATCTATGGCATCAGGTCTTTCCATGTCAACCTGTTTATCTAAAATGAGTAAAATCAATTCCAAAAAGACCTAAACAGTGTGTAAAATTTTAACATTCATGGAATGTAATGCATACATAATTGATGACTAGTGTAACCAGTCTTGTCATTTTTTCATTTGGTTGATTCCAATTCAAGCAATTGACCCAGACATTTATCACGAAGCATGACACTCATTCATCTTTTTGAAGTGTCCACAAGTCACTCCTTTGTAGAGTGAAAGCATGCAAAATCTCCGAGCAGTACAAAATCTTCGTCCTACATTATTATAAAGCATTTAGGATTTGTACTACTACGATATTATCTGAGATTACAAGATGTAGTATAGCCAAATAAAACAACTAAGTTGGCAAAAAAAATTAACATTTAATGATTTTAGTTCGGCCTAAGAAGCTATTCTTAGTAACTAAAGAACATGTAATCATGAAAATACAACCACACTACCTCGTTGGACCAAAAAAAACAAGAGAAACATGCATGCCGACCTGCCTGCTCAAGGGCACTTTGTATTTAGTAATTGCAACTAGGAATATGAATTTGCTTGTTGGCACTTGAAAATTAATGGTTTCAGCTTTAAAAACTAAATTGCATGCTACTACACTTTTCTTAATTAGAATAATTTAATTTCTTCAAAATATTATTAGTAGTACTATTGCAAAGCTTACTAATTCATATAATTTGTCAATAGATATTAAAAATGGTTTTCACTTACTTATCATGTGAAATGCTCCATGCAAATGTTGGATATATCCTTCTGCATCTTAGTTGCATTTGACTCGTAGACAGCTTCATCGTAGAGGCTTGCAAGGTATTTTGACTTCTTCACTGATCTTGATCTTCTACGCTCAGGGTATGTGCCACCAGAATAAAGCATATCATGCTTCTTTCTTTTCTTTGTCTACACAGTTTCAACAATATCCAAGTCGATTATTTCATCTGGTAACACCGACCTTAACGGAATTGCCCTGTCAAATAAATTACATAATTGTTAGTTTGCAGAATTAATATTGTGCAGAATTTAATGAATCAATTGTAAAGTAAAATTGTCACATTGGTTGATTCTTACTCTAAAGCAAAGTCTGTGTCTGATTCCAAAAGCTTCTGCTCCTCCGGGTTCTCCTCGTCCATCACGTTTGCTTGCTTCACATTGCATTGTGTCTTAACCGATTCACTATTGCATTTTTTCTTCACTGACTCTGTCCTCACATAATCATTATTATTCAACCTGAAACCATTAAAAATCATTTTGGTTTTCAGACATCAAATATCAAAACTATTGGCGAACACATCATATATATAAAACCATTAGTTAGTTCTTATAGTTTTATACATCACAAATTAAAAACCATTAAAACACATCATATATATTCATTTCTTACCCTGCATTCGAAGCTTCTCTCCCATCAAAAAACTCTGGCCACTTCAAGATTGTTTCCTGTGTAAAGGAAATACCCATATTGCATGCTTTCCTCACTGAATCATCAAGGCTTTTGCCATCAATCTCATCTTCTTCATCATCATCATTATCATCAATGATTTTGGCATTGATCTCATCTGCTACATCTTCTTGATTATTCAACCTGAAACCATCAATGATGGCAACACATAACCGACACGGTGATATTAGTAATAATTTGAGAAAATAGGAATTATACATATGCTTATATGTGTCGATCTTGTGCAGATATCAAACATTAAAGCGTGTACACGTGTGAAATACAAAACATAATATGAAACATCGGATGTAGTTAGATGCATTACCTTTCTTCCCCTCGAGTGCTTGTTTGCGGTATGGAAGATTCATTCTGAGCCTCTCCATTATCTACACTAGAACTTCTTTCTTTTCTTTTTCGGGTTAGATATCGGCACTCAAACTTCTATTATCTTCAGTTTCAGGTACTTCCATCCCTTTTTCATTACTTGAATTCTTATTCTCCTCTGTTTCAGGTTTCACTTCAATCGGATTGTCCCTGGTTGTGTTTGTTTCTTTTGGAACTGCATCATTTTTCCTAGAAGTTCCAATATTTTCCTCAGTTATTCTTCTTCCAAGGTTTCTGCGGTTGTAGTGTAGATCCGTATACAAGACCTACAATGATAAAGATGCATCTCTGCCTGCAATTTTTTTATGTATATGTACTATTAGGATTTTCAAAACCATAAAAAGACAATATTATGTTGAAAATCATTAAGATATCCGATTTAACAATACTAATGATTATATAAAACCATTTAACAATACTACCGGGATAAGGAGCATTTATGATGATTGTTTTGTCATGTTCTTGGTAACATGGCATGTATACAAACTTGATTTATTTTATTATTTTAATTAGTATTATGCAACGGCAATTGAATTTCCCCACTGCCATAACCAAGCTAGTTGGATTATTTATATATCAAACAGATACACAGTTTACTTAGGATTGTAGTAACAAATAAGACTTGCGTAATTCATGACTTCAATGATAGACAAAAAGGTTCATGGCTTATTGGACTAATAGGAAGGTTCATGATAAGATCTACAACACTAATAAAAACCATCATATTGCATAAATAGTAGTTATATCATTATTTTGCTCTCATCTTAGAGAGTGGACAAGTATCTGCATCAAAACACAATACAAGCGGACCTTCATCGGTGCTGTACAGTCTGGTTATCCCGGCCGTCAGTCCATGCTCAAGTCCCATAAGGTCATGGACCTTCTGAAGGTCTTGGTTTGCCGTCTTCACATCCCAATCACTTCGTGATGGCCGCATGTGTTTCCCTGTCAATAATGGGTTTCTATTCCCCATGTAATTAATCTGCACAATAAAAACATGCACATACATATTTTAAAAATCCACCACTTAGTTGTTTTAAAAATATATATATATATATATAATGATCACCATTAGGAAGTGGAAGTCCGCTAATGGATTTGCAACTTCCTGAGTTTGCAGGCCTTCTTTCGTATATCCAAAAACATGTGAGCACCAGTAATAAGATGATACCCCAGCTGGATCTTTTAATATGTGCGCATATTGGAAAGATACAAAACTACTATTAGTGGGGCACAAAATTTTGTGAATGATAAAACAGATTGCACCCTTCACCCACGCATTTAGTTTCTCTAGTGTCTTCAATATTCTCTCCAAATCTGTCACCTTCACAAAAGATGAATAATTTCCATCTAGTCATAATTTTGTCATCAATCTCTTTATTGCAGAGCAGAGATCGACGTTAATCTGCTTCCCCGCCATTGGAAGCTCATACACCCTATGTACATCCTCTTCTTTCAATGGAAGTACCTCGGTCTTGCTTAAGGTAATCCACATTTGCTTTTTCTCAAAGTTTTTAACAACCCAATCCGCAAAGAAAGCGTGGACTTTTATCCAAAACCACTGTCATTCAAAAACTCAATTATCTCCTATTTTCTTCTTTTGTCATGTACTAAATGCATAACCTCATATACCTTAGGCACAAGATGAGTATATCTAAGGTATATGAGCTTATGCATTCAGTACATGACAAAAGAAGAAAAGAGGAGATAATTGAGCTTTTGAATGACAGTGGCTTTGGAGGAATGTTGCATATCTGCAATTGAACAAAAGTCCACACTTTCTTTATGGATTGGGTTGTTAAAAACTTTGAGAAAGAGTAAATGTGGATTACGTTAAGCAAGACCGAGGTACTTCCATTCAAAGAGGATGATGTACATAGGGTGTATGAGCTTCCAATGGCGGGGAAGCAGATTAACGTCGATCTCTGCTCTGAAGCAGCAATAAAGAGATTGAGGACAAAATTAGTACTGGATGGAAATTATTTATCTTTTGTGAAGGTGGCAGATTTGAAGAGAATATTGAAGACACTAGAAAAACCAAAAGCGTGGGTGAAGGGTGCAATCTGTTTTATCATTCACAAAATTTTGTGCCCCACTCATAGTAGCTTTGTATCTTTCCAATATGCGCACATATTAGAAGATCCAGCTGGGATATCACTTATTACTGGTGCTCACATGTTTTTGGATATACGAAAGAAGGCCTGCAAACTCTGGAAGTTGCAAATCCATTAACGGACTTCCACTTCCTAATGATGATCATTATATATATATATATATATATATATATATATATATATTTGTATTTTTAAAACAACTAAGTGGTGGATTTTTAAAATATGTATGTGCATGTTTTTATTGTGCATTGTGCAGATTAATTACATGGAGAAAATGGGGAAGAGAAGCCCATTTCTGACAGGGAAATACCAGGATGCAATTAACGTCGATCTTTGCTCTGATGCAGCAATAAAGAGATCTCTGCTCTGATGCTCCCAAGCAAAATAATTTTGGCATAAAAACCATGAATGAATGAATCCACTGGATACCAAATCTAAGAGATACGTAAGCTATATTTTTGATAGATACATGATCATCAGTAAATACGTTTGTTAATCAATGTATACTAGAATCTTGAAGGGAAATGTTGACGATTTTAAACCAAATCTATAAGATACCTAATCTATATTTTCATTGATAATATTCTACCATGCATGATCCAAAAACTAGCATCATATGAAACAAGTTCAAGTTAACCAACAAAGGAAAGATGGTCAAATCATCTAGTAACACTTGAAACTAGCATTGCTACATGTTACTTAATATTGAAAGAAAACATTGTAAAAACAATGAGAGAAAAAATGATTTTATAATGTAAGAAAATGTATTCCTATCTCGTTGGTTTCGTTCGATAATTAATCCCCAACTCATATTATCCTAAATAGAGATGCAACTGACTTGTACTATGAGCTACATATACGTTAATTATTTAATACTTATTTGCATTAATCAACAACACTATCATACTAGACTAGCTTAATAACAAACAGAGAATGAATGATTATGTTAATCCCAAACTGTCATTGGAAAACTAAGGTTTCCAAGATGATTCTATTCTCTCACAATCTCTAGATAACTAAGTGATTTTATATCTTTCAAAAAGAGGAAACAAAGAACCTAGACATTATGAACTCTATAATTTCACAACTATCATCAGTACCAAGAAAAAGAAAAGGCTAATTGGTAGAGAAGCCTCATTAACTTATATTATATATCTTTCAAAAGCTTGTGTCAACATTCTGATGATTTCTTACCACAAAACAACTAACAACTTAGTTATATAAGGATATAAGGACATTTGTGACTGTCATTGAACCAAATCAACACTCTGAAACCATTTCCAACTAACATATACAATTTTTAAACTATTTATTCGAAATTAAACTGTCAATTAGGGTTACACATACAATTACTTTCCAAACTAAAGAAAATCATTTCCAACTAACAGATACACTTTCAAAACTATTGTAATTACTTGAAAGCTCAGGATATTTGAGGAAGAAATTATATATGATTAGTTCGAACCTATTTTGTTTTCATCATTTTGCTGTTTGTTTCGTTTGAATGGTGATGATGATGCTTCCCGTGATGTTGAATGGTGATGAACTCAGTGATGACGATGAATGATGATTTCGGTGACGGTGATGATGATTTTGGTGACGGTGATGATGATGAACACAACGACGGTGGTGAAGACGTAACAGGAGTGATTTTGAACAACTGACGGTGGGGGATGTTGAATTGTGATGCACACAGTGATGATGATGAACACAGTGACGCAGGGGGATGAATGAAGATTTCATTTTGTTTGAATTTCGTTTGGTTTTGGACAGAAAAGTTAAAATAGAAATGATAACCGTTAGAAATAGAAAATAGAGATGCGCTTGGGGTGTATGACATAATGGGTTGGGGTGTACGAAGCAATTATGCACCGTGCATAAGGATTTCCTTATGCACCATAACCACTCCCCAAAAACTGATGACTTCAGTGTTGTTGCATGCATGTCGTCTTCCACCATTGCAAAATCCAGATCTGTACTAATAGAGTCAGTTGAATGTCCACCGGTGGTCGTTAGAGAAAGTTGTCCGATCACGATTTTTTTTTAGGGGTTTTGTAGAATAGATGGAGGGGAGTAACATTATGGTGATAGTTTTTGAAAAGGTGCAATGTGGGAGTCGAAATCTGACCGAAAAGGGTCTGAAATCCGAGTTAAAAAGTATGGTTTAATTAACAATCTTTTAAGTGAATAAGGTAGATCTTGATGAGAGAAGAACAATGGTTGTGATGGTGTTGCAAACAGAGGTTGAACGGTTGGCATGCAAGGGTACAAACAGTTGTGACGGTGGGGGAGAAGATAGCTTATCTGGTTTGATGTGTTAAGGGAGGAAAGAGATAAAAAAAAAAATAAACGATAAATGATGATGAGGGTGGCTTTGCTGTATGCAGAAGAGAAAGAAAAAAGGAATCTCAAAAAGTGGGTCACGTGAGAAATGAAAGGAAAAATGAATTTGTGAGGCTCCTAATTTCTATCTTAATTTTTTATAATAAAAAAAGAAAAAATCACAAATTTAAGGGTATTGTTTAAGGTTTTCACACACAAATTTAAAAATGTAATAATAGTGTTAAAAAGACATATTTTACTCGATGTCAACAATAGGTAAATTTTGACTTTTATAATTCATTAAATTAATGATGTATGTGGTCTACAATATAGATTACTTATATCATTAGTTGTTGCTGACTAAACTAACTTTGATGCAGAAAACAAACTGTTATTTATAAAAAAAAATTGTTTCTGCTATTTATAATATTACCTCACTTCATTTCCATAACGATATTGGTCCCTCATAAATTAAAACGCACGGGATAAGGGAGCATTGATTAAAATTTCATAAATAATATCAAACACGTTGGATAAGTTGTCGTTGACTAAACTAACCTTGATTTATAGGATAAATTATAATTTATAAAAAAAAAATTTGTTTCTATTAAAACGTTTAAACTATTTAGAATATCATCACTTCAATTCAATTCTACAATGTTATTGAATACTTATCAACTAAAATGCACTAGATAAATGGACAATGAACAAAATTTCGTATATAACTGAAATGCGTGCTGAACTGGGCATTGACTAAAATTTCAAAAGTAACGTAAATGCATTGGATAACTAACTTTGTTACATGATATTTATAAAAAATTGTTCATGCTTAAACGCTTATGCTATTTATAATGTCCATCACATCAATTCTATAATGATATTGAATCTTCGTAAACTAAAATGCACGGGATAAATGAACATTGACTAAACTTTCAGAAATAAATAAAATACACGGGATAAGTTGTCACTGACGAAACCAACCTTGATTTACAGGACAAGTTGTCATTCACAAAAATTATTTTTTATCTACAATGTTTAAACTATTTAGAATATCATCACCTCAATTTAATGCATCAATGATATTGAACACTTATCAATTTAAATGCACGAGACAAGTACATATTGAATAAAATTACGTAGATAACTGAAATGCATCTGAAAAATGGTCATTGACTAAACTTTTTAAAAGTAACGTAAATGCACGAGATAATTTGTCGTTGACTAAATTAATTTTCATACACAGAACCCGTTGGCATTTATTTAAGATTGTTCATGCTAAAACATTTATGCTATTTATAATATCACATCACTTCAATTCTATAATGATATTGAAACCCTCATAAACTAAAATTTTAAAAATAAATCAAATACCCGTGAATTTTAAAACCCTCATATGGATATTAGTTTTTTTTTTTTTTTTAACTTGCGTTTAACTTAGAAAAATCATTTTCCCCAAAAAATCAAATATGCAAAACTTCAAAAAATATTTGCTTAATAAACCTTGGATTTTAACTCAAATGTTTTTTCCTTTTATTTCTTTAATCAAATGTTTAATCAATTTAATATCCATATGACTTGGGTTTCTTATAATTAAAATTTGAAAAACTTCATCTTATTTTCTCTCATGTCTTGATGCCTCTTATCTCTTTTTAAAAACTTTTTTTCACAAATGTTAAAATCAAATCAGCCGTCAAAAGACCTCCGATTTATGGCAAGGTAACTACATCAAATCAGATATGATTCATCTGGGGCATCTCAGCTGTTGAAGGACCTCTGATCTGAAGCATTTGCAAAAGAAAGACTTGGAACAGTGGAATTCAAAGTTGTTAGGAAGAACAATGGTTATTGTGTTCAATGTACCTTTCCCATATAATTACCATTTTTCAAACTTTTTAAAATCTGTGGAGCCACGCCTTTGGCGGGCCACCACTCCATTTACATTAATTTGAGCCTATGCCCATTTATTTGAAATTCTCATTTATTCTATTTTGCAAATTTTTTTTCTATTTTTGATGATAATATGTAAAACAAAAATTCTTTTAAAACTTTTTCATGCCTTTTGAAGAACATAAAAAACATGTACATTTTCTTTGAAGTCATGAATAGAAGAAACATACATCAACATCCGTCTCAAGGACAGTTAAACTCTGCAACATAAGCATGACCAAAAGCCGTGAGATGACCTCTGTCAAAAAAAAAAAAAAGGAAAAAAGAAAAGCTCGCTAAGTCGAAAACCCGTAAGGGCGGCTTAGGCAAAAATGAGCGTCCCGATGGACTGAAAACCCGAAAGCGCGGTCCAGGCAAAAATTAGGGGCATACAAAAAAGAATATATTCCCGGTGGATTGAAAACCCGAAAGGGCGATCCAGGTAAAAGTTAAGGATTTTAAAAATACAAAAAAAAGTATATAAAAAAAAAACAAGAACAGAGGCATCACAACTCAAGTGGCCCAAATGGAAGAATGCACTTTGTGCTGGTTTACAAATGGCGACTTCTGCCAGTTTGATTGATGGGTTTTATCCCGAGAAATGGCGACTTCTGCCTGTGGTTTGATTGATGGCGAGCTCAGCATGTGGTTTGTTTGATGGCGACTCCTGCCGAGCTCAGCATGTGGTTTGTTTGATGGTGACTCCTTCCTGTGGTTTGATTGATGGCGACTTCTATCTATGGTTTGTTTGATGGCGACTTCTGCCAGTGGTTTTATTAAATGGTGACTTCTACCAGATATGATTGATGTGCTTTATTCCCAAGAAATGGCAATTTTTGCCAGGCTTTTGATTATTGGGCTTTACCCCTTCAGTGTTTTGATTATTTGAGCTTCCCCTCCGGTGGTTGTTTCTTAGGGCTTTACCCCTTCAAGTGGTTTGAATATGGGTTTTATCCCATCAGTAGTTTCAATATGGCTTTTACCCCATCAGTTGTGTGATTATTGGGTCGTATCCCCATTAGTTGGTTTGATTATTGGGTCGTAACCCCACCGTTGGTTCGATTATTGGGTCGTATCCCCATCAGTTGGTTTGATTATTGGGTCGTATCCCCATCAAGTGGTTTGATTATTGGGTGGTATCCCCATCAGTAGTTTGATTATTGGGTCGTATCCCCATCATTGGTTTGATTACTAGGTCGTATCCCTGTTAGTGGTTTGATTATTGGGTTGTTACGCCATCAGTGGTTTGATTTTGGGCTTTACCCCACCAGTGGTTTGTTTGAAGGGCTTTACCCCGACAGTGGTTGACACATCTCTAGTAATGGTATCCCCGATGGCGATGAAGATTACTGAGTGTTTGTACTGTGATACCGGGCCACTTCCGTTTGGACGTGCCCAATCTTATCTCAACAATCTTACCATTATAGTGTCATATGTGTCTCATACATATTCATTCATTCATGCATACATAGCATGCATACAAATATCATTCATACATGGTTGCATTATTGCCCATTGTATTATTTTAATGTATCTCGTAAAAGTATCATCCCCAATGTGTTTGGTTTCTGGTTTATTACAAATCAAGTTTTGTTTCAAGTGGCAGGTCCCACCAAATCTACCTCTATACCAATACTTTTCAGCTCCCCTCTATACCAAGTGACATGAATTTTGTGTTTAAGACTTGTTTCACATTCATAGTATATGTCTTGATTAAAGGGAAACTTCATACTTGCCCGTGCATTTACATTTGAATCATGCATTTGAGAAATCTTTGAAATCTTGAACTATTTTGCAATTTGCTCAAAACTTTGTCCAAAGCCATGTAAATTTCATTTTTGAATCTTTTGTTTGAGGTCAAACGGAGAGCTAAGTTAGGGAGAGTTTGATAAGTGTTAGAAAGTGAGTTATTTTGTGTCATGTTTTAGGCACTTTAGTTACTTGTTTTGCAAGTTATTTAAGGAAAAACTACAATTTGATGAATAAATGTCATCAATGCTTTGTGTGCCTTACTTTACCCCATTATGTAGGAAATTGCTAGCCATGACCATAAATTAGCAAAGAAAACATCAATTTTCAAAAGTTCAATTTCCACAACCAGCAAAAGCGATAAAACTCCAGAGAGACTCTATTTTTGGATGCCAGCAGCACGCCACGATGAGGCCAGGGCGAGCCAACTCGCCGTGGCGAGCTTAAAGCGAGTGCAGAGCGAGAAAAGTCCAAAGAAGTCTGATTTTTGAGAGACAGGGGCTCGCCACAGCGAGCAACATCCTCACCATAGCGAGCTTAGGCGGTTCAGGACAATTGATGACGTGGCAGAAATCCAATGGCGAAGAATGCGCAGCTTGCCATGGCGAGCTGCAACTTGCGAAGCAAGCTGTCACTTTTAGCAGAAGTATATAAGCCTTTTTCTTTCATTATTTGAGATATCATGTTACAATTTGAGAGATAGAGAGAGAGATAGGGTGATTTAGAGAGAGAACTTCACAACAAGAGTGTTAGAGGTTGGATACTTCTAGATTTGTTGAGAAATCACAATCTTGTATAATGTTTCATCTTTTCTTTCAAATTTGCAAGGCTATCATGAAGATGTGTAGCTAAATCTCCATGGTTGGGATTAGATGTAATTGATCAAGCACAATATGTATCTCTTTTGATCTTTCAATATATGATTCTAGTGTTTTAATTGATATTGATACTATCTTTGCTATTTATGTTCATTTATGATTTGAATTGATATTGAGAAATACTTTTTGAATCAAGACCTAAGTTAATCATCTATCAAAGTTTAAATTCTAGAAATGGGATTTAGGTTTTGATAATCATTTCAAACATCAAATCTTAATGCTATCAGGATGTTAATAGATTGAGAAATAGTCGATTAAACGATACGGTTGAAATCACAACATTATTTAGACATGAATATTGTTGTCGAGAGATATATGATAATATCGACTACTCGCTAGAATTCATATATGTGATCTTAAGGATATATGCAAAAGTTTGATCAATGAAATCTAATCTAACGCTTTTACGCCTTTATGAATCTCATTTTAATTACCATTTTTTAGTTCGATTGTATTTTAAACAAACAAACGATCTGACCTTAACTTAGGATGATAATTAATGTTGAACGGTTTATGATATCGCACTAGTTCATGTGGAAACGATATTAAAAATACTTACTTTTGATACCTAGTAAATTACTACATCAATCTCACACCAACGTTCTTTCCACTCCTTTGAATGGATCTCCTCCATCTTTACTTCCCATCATACCTTCAATTTCAATTAACCCTGTTTTCATTAGTTCCCAAATTCAATTATAGATTAAATTTTAAGTGAACTAAAAAAAATTGATTTTGATCGTGGGGGCTAGGTTTAGGGTTTATCACATAATTTGGGGGAAATTGAATATAATCATAATAAATTGAAATTCAGTCATAAATCTAGTTGGTTATTAAAATATGAAATTGAAAATGGAACTAAGTGAAAAACAGAAAGTTAAAAAAGAGTCGCAAATGGGTAACTCAAATCACCTCGTTTGATTCTATTGTCTTTGTTTAAGATTAGAAAACTTCAAGTATAAGTTTTCTCAATGTTTTAATGTTTTATTCTGTTGCAGTAGAATTGATTTGCACCTTATCCATGATCCATATCTTATGATTTTGGTTTTGACTTTAGAATCATGTGAATATACATACAATTCCTTTCCCTTCATTGTTTCTTATTTGATCAAAACAATAAAATCTCTAACTCTTAAATCCATCAAGATTTTGTTGTTTATGGGTTGATGAATTTTTGTTGATTAGTTTAGGTGGTGTTATTGTTTTGGCTAAACTTCACTTTTCGCCCTCTAAGTTTCAAAATGTTGCGATTTTGACCCCCTATTAAAAAAAATGGCAAAAGTGACCCCCTATGTTTAGGGAAATATGCTCTTTTGACCTCTTAACATAAGGGAAATATGTTCATTTGACCTCATAACATAAGGGAAATATGCTTTTTGACCCCTTATCTTTACAAAAAGTTGCGATTATGGCCCCTTTTTTGGGACACGTGGCGTCTTCTCAACAATTTTTGGATGAAAGGGGCCAAAATTGCTATTTTTTTAATAGGGGGCCAAAATTGCAACATTTTAAAACATAAGGGGCGAAAAGTGCAGTTTAGCCTATTGTTTTTTATGGTGGTAGAGGTGTAATAATGAGATGATGATGTTGTTGTTGATGATTGTTGTTTCTTAAAAATAAAATAAAAAATTGGATTTTTTATGAATATTGATGAAAGTGATATTAAAGATGATGAAGAAGTGGAAGGAAGAAGATGAAGAAAGAAAGAAAAAAAGTCATTTACCCCCTGTGACCTGGTCAGTCCACGTGGAGGTGCTACATGTACAGTTAACTACCACATTAAGGGTTTAACCGGCAAAACAAACAGATGAGGGTAGTTGACTAATATTTGACTATTTTAGGAGGGTTTTTTTGAAGTTTCTTAAATATCGGGGGATTTTTTACGAAAGTTAATTTTAGGAGGGATTTTGTCTATTCATTCCAAAGTCCGATGTGGGAAAACCTATGACAAACACATACATACACATATCAGTTTGTTTTTGAAATGTAAAGTAAAAATACTTAATAGAATGAAGTTAACTACTATCCCCTTTTTTATGACTTGTGGGATTGTGGTTTTAAAAGAAAAATGTTTCCAAACTCAGTGTTATCTCTGTTGCTTCGGTTAAAATAATCTGCTACACGTTTCGAATCAACCTCAAAATCAACATTTTGAAGTCTTAGTTCATGAACCCATTGAATAGCATAAAACAGTCCCAAAGCTTCCCCAACATCTACCGAGCAAACCGGGAAAAACCACATTGTTTTTGCGCGTATAAATCGTCCCTCTTCGTTACGGATACACATACCTATATCCAACTTGTTCTCGGTCATTGAGAAGGACGCGTCGACATTGCACTTGAGCCTTCCACGCCGCGGTTTCTGCCATTTATGTATCATGTTGCTGCTATCCGAAGCTACACTGCTATGCTGTCTCGTGACAGCAGCTGCCTCTTCCACATGAGTTGTTCTCGGCAGCTGCTTTATATTAGCATGTCTCCACCCTTCAAGCAAGTGTGTAGCTCTTTCAAACACATTCCTGTTACTTTCTGTCACTTGCCTCCACAAGGTATGATTTCTCCTTTTCCATATGCTCCACAAGGTCGTGGCAAACAGCTCTGCTTGTGTTGCTGCATGTTCCAAAATATGAAAAATGATTTCCGACGCGTCATCAAACCTGTTTAGTAACGGTTCAATTAAGTGCCACAATCCTAATGTACGCCACACACCTACTGTTGTACAGCAGTGCAAAAAAATGTGATAAATGTCCTCATGCGGATCATTGCATAACACGTCACCCAACGGACAACTAACCCCTCTCCGATTCAGTCTGACGCGAGTAGGCAAACATTCTCTACAAAATTTGGTTGATCATTATTGAATTATCTATTAGAAGTTTGATTATAATGTTTACTTTTAATTTGAATTGTTCAATTTTTTGCTGAAGTTACACTACAAAAAATCGTGAGCATTGCGGCAGCTAAATTTTGCATGTTCTGGCGGTTTTAGCCGCCGCTATATACTAAACTGGCGGTCTTAAAACTGCCATAATTTTTTCTGCCACTAGGTGTAAAGTGGCAGTTTATGACCGCCACAGCAACTGCCGTAATAAGCAAAGTTTAAAATGGCGGCTAATTTTGCGCATATAATGGCAGTTCGAACCGCCAGAATTGTCATTTCTTTTGTTAAAAAAAATATAAGAATTGTGGCAGTTTCAACCGCCACAATTGCCACCTTTTTTTATTAAAAAAAATAATAATAATTTGAACAACAATTACTGCATAAAATGCATACATTTATGGCCCAAAAATAATTTAAAAAATAGTATGCTGATAAAAAGTATAACAAACATAAATATGCTGACAACATATAAATGAAAAGAAACTCTACAATTACATAATCTGACAGGTCTTTTACAAAGAGTGAACTAATTGTTAATTTATGAAACTCAGTAACTAAATTTACACCGAATATGTGCAGTATGAATGAATTTCCAAGTACCTCTTCATACTTGCTTCCCCCTCTACCAATAAGTTGTATTCCGCAAAAGAATAGTTCCCTGCTAGCTAAAGAGACAATTGCAAATCTATGAGCATGAAAACCAGTCAAAGCAAGTTAATAACATCTTGTTGGACACCACGTTTTCACTTTTACATATGGCCACAAGCATTGAACAACCAAGCAATCCTTGTTAAAGTGACACCTAATGTGAAGCAAATAAACTTTAGTTGTTAATGTTCAGTATTTCATATGACTCGTTTGTCTTCCAATAAGTGAATGGAGAACCATTTATAGCAGTTTAATACTTTAAAATCCAGCAAGACCATAAGCAGGGGCCAAATCTCCAAAGTTTTGACTCTAGTTGCAAAAAAAAAAAAAAACCAACCTAAAAGGAAAAGCAAAAAATATCATGAAATCTTCACCTCCCAATGTAGCATTTGTAGCTCACAAGACACAAGAGGGTGGATGTTTGTAGTGTTCCAGAAACGAATACACCTATCAGCAGTTCCACCTCCGGACACAAGGCTGCTATAGTGAGGGGACCAAGCACTAGCCTTCACAGCAGCAGTGTGCTATGTTAGTCTCAAAGTTGGTTGGAGAGTTATGATTCCATACCAAAAGCTGCTCATATAAGAAAAAAGAGATGTGCTAAATGTTACGAAGCACTTAGCACAATAATTACACATGTTTTACTTTAAAAAAGGAAAAAATCTGTCATTTGTGGTTTTGCCAGAAATCAAAGTTGAGTTGTGCGTTGAAATGAGCCTTTCAATTAGCCCTTTGTGTGTTTCGTCCTTTCAACATTCGTAATAATTATCATTTCTGAATAACAAAACATGACATTGAACAAGAGGTGAATTAAAACTCATAAATGAATGTACTAAACAAAAAGTAATTTTGTGTGAGTTGGCATACCTGATTATCATTACTACCATAAGCAAGTTATTTGTCATCACAAGACCATTCCTATCCACATACCTATCAAGTTGAAGGATAAAAATTGCCATCAAACAGGAATTAGTGCTAGTTTAATGTGCATTTAGAAAATTATTTTTTTACCTCAAACTTATGGCTAACAAGCTTGCCAATAAAGTGACTTGAAACCCTCATGTGATGTTGAAGTATGTTCGTATCCATACTCCCTGAAGCCAAAAATGCGAGAGTTGCGCTATTCACAATCACCAGAGTATATTTCAGGTGTTGTTGATGCTGCAAAGTTGCAGAATCCATCTTCTAAAACGAATATGCTGTTAATGCATATCATCATGAACTTTTCACTTTTCACCAGATAGATATAATAAGCCCCTCAAAAATTAAGAGGCCAATATAAATTAGAACTGGCATGAACAAATTTTCAATGTTAAAGAAAGTATGAATGCTCTAAATGTATATATATAAATCCATTCTCAAAAATTTACAAATTTTACTCCTGGAATCATAACAAACCAGTTAAAAGCCAAATATATCACACATAAAGGCATGACGGTAAATGGTTCTCTCTGTTTTGTTGTCTTCGTTTTTTCACTGAACAAAAATAGATTAAAAATAAATTAAGAATTGACAGTATTGCATATTATGCATAGAACATTGAATCCTTGACACACAAAAAATTAGACTATAACAACACTGAATCCTTGACACACGCAAAATTAATACCCAACCGAAGCAAAATTGTGGATGAGAAGGGAAAAAAAATTAGGGTTTTTATGGGATTTGAGCAATAACGCAAAAGAGAAATTGAAGCTATGAAAGACTTAAATTATAGGACAAACCTGCCTTTTTCAGCAACCGATTAACCTTTTAGTTTCTACAAACATTGGAGACGGCGGGAAAGAACTTGCCTCTCGAAGATGGGAGACAACCACAAAAGATTTCGGCGTACGGTGGGAGACAGAACTGATGACGAGAGAGAAGTGTTAAGCTTAAGTAAGGGTTTGTTTGTTTCGTTTTCGAGAGAGAGAGAGGAGTTTTTTTTTATCGATATAGAGAATGGATCTAGACAAAAAGAAAAAATAAGAGGGAAGAAAAGAGAGGGATAATTTCACTAAAAAGAAGGAGAGGGAAAGCTGAAAATAAAATTGGAGAGTAGCGGCGGCTGATACTGCCACAATACACCATAATAATTGTCAAACATAACAAGGGCGGGTAAAACCGCCGTAATATACGGTATAGAGCGGCGTCTTAAAAAACTGCCACAATGTACAGTTTACAGCGGCGGTTATTGACAACCGCCATAATAAAACCGCCGGAATTCCCCCGTTTTTTTGTAGTGTTATTAATGGTCCATTGGGTTTTGTCATTGGTATGTGATTTAATTATTTAGAATTCTGATCTTTAGCCAACACGTTTTACTCATTCTCAATTGAAACTTCAAAATTACCCCTGTGTGAGTTAACTCACACTAGTGTTAAATTTGCGTGACTTAACTCACGATGCGTGCTGTTTTAAAGACAGGCAGAACCTCATTTCCTCATTTCCCAATTTAAAATCTCCAAAATCTCTCTCAAATCACTAATAACAGGTTCAAATCAAACAAAACTCCAATAACAAGTAAGTTTTCATAATCAAACAACATCAACCTTTTTATGTTTATAACTTAGATTTTTCCTCTTAAATAAGATTTTTTTTTAGTTTTAGGGTTTTGTTTAAATTTTGATTTTTTTTGAAAGAAATGATACAATGTTACATGTAAATGACTTATATTGCTTAATTGTTTAGATGTTTGCATGTTTATGTTGTAGTTATGAGTTTTATGGTTTTTGTATAATTTTCACTCCAAGTGTTTGATGAAATGTTTGAATGAGTTTTTCATTGATTGTTTAATTTTTCTATAGTGTAGATTTGAAACAATGAGAGATTTTGTGTTTGCATACGCTTAAACGGTGGAAACCCTCAAATGTTCAAGGTTCGGTACATTAATGTCACGTTAAAAGGTCTCAATGACCAAAGACCCAACCCCGGAGACACAAGGAGGGTGGAATACATTTGGTACGAACGTCCAAAGTTCGACAAGGGTTGAAAACGTTCAGTCGGCCAGATTTAGCGAAAGACGACGATGTGAGGAACATGTTCTCGATTTTTTGTCAGCACAACATGTTCTCGTGGATCGATATGTTTGTCATGTTGCTGAGATCGTCTGAAGATATTCTCGACAGTTTGATTCCTCCATAAGATTATGATTATGTATCATCATTATTATGTAGTGTCTTTATTTTCTTGGAATTTAAGTTTAATTCTTGTTAGTTTGCTGAAGATGTTGGTATTGAAGTGTTTTATACTTAATGTAGTGATTTGCAAGCCTTTTGAAAAGTCAAAATATTAAGAGAACACAACATATATTTTACGAAATCTAATACATATGATTTCACATCGAATTCCCTTGTATAAAATGAGTGTGACGAAAGGGAATGTACTTCTAAGATGCTGTTTTGTGTTTGATCATGCTCCTCTGTCAATTGAAAATTGTCAATGCATTAGGATTGACTCCAAAAGAATATATTGGAATACATTCCTTTTTATTACTACTCATTTTATATGAGGGAATTCAATGTGAGAATTTATATAGTTGATTTTGTAGAATGCATGTGTTGGTCTCTTCATTCTTTCGACTTTTCAATGGACGCTGCAAATCACTATGCTAAGTACAAGACACTTCAATACCAACATTTTGTGCAAACTTTGAATAATTTAATTTAAACCCAACATCATTCATGATGATACCACATATATTTAGGGAGAATGTAATGTAATGTAGATGAAATTAAATCTAAATAAAATTGGGTATTTGTTTAATTGATTTTGTGTAATTGTGTCACTTTATTCGAATTTATTTATTCAATACGCAATTTTTTATTCGAATTCTTGCTAGGTTTAATTAGTCTTTATTCGAATTTATTTATTCAATACACAATTTTTATTTGAATTCACGCTAGGTTTAATTAGTCTTTAATCGAATTTATTTATTCACTTTATTTGAATTTATTTATTCAATACGAAATTTTTATTTGAATTCACGCTAGGTTTAATTAGTCTTTATTCAAATTTATTTATTTAATACGCAATTTTTATTCGAATTCACTTTATTCAAATTTATTTATTCAATATGCAATCATTAAATAAATGCAAATATAAACAAAAATAAAGGAACAAAAATGATAGACTTTATTAATATAATTGATACATTTACAATGGGGTAAAACTAAATTTGGGGTAAAAAGAAAACCACAAGAAAAGCAACCTTGGGGTAAAAAGAAATTAACCCTCTTGGGGTAAAACTAAATTGCTTTTTTTTTCTACCCCAAGAAGGTTGGTCACCAAGCATCTTAGTAAGGTATGTTTTTTTTTTTCTTAAGTTCAAAGCAACCTCTTGAAATTTTAAAATATGCCTCTTTCTATGAAAGACCAAGGATGGAAAAACATTGTTGTTGTAGAAGGAAGAGGAGGCGAGAGTGAGGAGGAGAGAACGTGACATGATGGTGAGAGAAATGGTGAAGGTTGGACGGGTATTCATAGGGGGTTTAGGGTAACATAGATTTTAACTACACTTAATGCAATCAAAAAACGTGTAAAACCTTGTAAAAGAACGTGTGAAATCCATTAAAAAACCTTGACCACCGTCCAAAAAAACGTGTTCTTTGTTTATAACCACCGACCAACCTACGTGAGTTAACTCACGCCACCGGTCAAATGTGCGTTAGTTAAGTCACGCTACCGTCCAAAAGTGCGTGAGTTAACTCATGTTGCATGGATGGGGTGCGTGAGGTGCGTGAGTTAACTCATGCACGCAGGGGTCCTAAAGTCTTTTTAGTTGGGAATGAGCATTTTTGGTTGGGTAAAGAGCATAAATCAATTATTTATTGGGTCTGGTAAACAAGTGCCTGCACTTGTTAATGATTTAAAAATAGAAATAATTGATAAATTTTACGTAGAAAAAGTTACTCCCTCCATTTCTTTTCTTTTGATGTTTTACCTCTTGGCACAAGTCTTAAGGAATAATTAATGTATAAAAATATTTGTGTGTTTTGACTAAAATATCCTTATATATCAATAAATTCTCATGTCATAAGCCAAAAGTCATAACTCTTTTTGCAGTACGGTGTGTTTTTCAACAAGGGTAAATTTGAGAATACAATATTAAATATACTAAAACATCAAATGTTTTGAAATAAAGTTGAAGTCCTAAAACATCAAAAGAAAAGAAATGGAGGGAGTACTTTTTAAAATATTTATGCATTGAGGCGCCTCCACCTCCAGCACTGCAACATACAGCCACGGCTATCCCTGCCCATGTCCCCGTTCAGCAAGTTACAATCACGGCAGACAAGCACCAGGATGTTGATCAAATCCAACAAGAGATTGTTACCCAAGATGTAGATATATCAGATACACAAAATGAGGCAGACACAACCATGAACATTCATGTCGAAGAGAACTTGGAGCAGACAAGTGATTCCTCAAGACCTATTCAGGCAGCCATGGTAAACAACATTACTTTGTCGCAAAATTCTTTCAGTATGCAACTTAATAATGTTATAGATGAAATTGTTCGTACTGAAATGATTAATGATGCTCCAATTTCAACGCTGGTCCGGACTCTAGATGTCTCCTCTATAGCGGCAGACCAAAATGCAAATATTGATCCTACTTTATGGACATAAACGGATTTTATGCAAACATGGTTAGATAAGGCTGCTGCAACTGACGTTCCTTTTTCTCCCGTGCTTTCCAAGTCTTAAAAGAAAAAATTGGATAAGCAGAAGGTAGACTTTCAAACCAAAACCCGTTCACAGGGTCCTCTTCCAACCTCTAAATGAAGATTATTTTTTGGAACATTAGGAGGATCGGTAACAATGATTCCCGAATAGCATTTAGAGATATGTGTCATTTAAATACTCCATCTTTAGTATTTATTGCTGAATATTGTGTGAATAAAAGGGAGCCTTTCATTCCTAACCTTTGGGTGTTGTCCTATATATTGTGGAGAAAATTGTGATTGTTGTCGCATTATCGAGTCTTGTTACATGTCCATGCATCATAGTCGAGATGAAATGATGTTTTATTCATTATTGGGCTCCGGCCTAGCAGAGATCTTTTGACGTCTAGTTTTAGGGCTTCGGCCTGGCAGAGATCTTTTGAGATCTGGATACGATGTTTTATTCGTTATAGGGCTTCGGCCTAGCAGAGATCTTTTGAGATCTGGATTTGGGTGACGACCCTTTTTGGAGATTTGGTACCACATGCATATATGTGTCTATAGGTGCATATCATGACATGAGTCTTATTGATATATGTGATTGGTAACTGTTCATGAAATGTGATAATGATTATTCATGATAAATGTGATTGGTAATTGTGAATGAATATTTTTGAATTGATAATTGTTCATATGATTGATGATTATTGATGTGAGATATCTGGATGTGATGTAAGTATTAATGTGTGATTATTATTGATCAAATGCATGATGTTTATATTCAAATATTCATGTTAACTGTTATTTGGATTATGATAATGTAATACTTATCTCCAGTGGTTTTAACCGCCTACCTGTCTGTATGGATGGGTAGACGTTGTGCAGGAGTAGTGCTTGGTGAGTTTGTGCTTGGTGATATTGGGAGCTTTCTCCGGTATCGGTGTTGAGTCGCCTCTGATCTAGGCTTGTTGTGTCGGTCTAGATTAGGTTATTTTTGGATTTTGTTTTGTTGGAGATT
The DNA here is from genome assembly GCF_003473485.1 of Medicago truncatula. Lineage (NCBI taxonomy): Eukaryota > Viridiplantae > Streptophyta > Magnoliopsida > Fabales > Fabaceae > Medicago > Medicago truncatula. The sequence continues at coordinate 19,080,225 of NC_053047.1, read as the reverse complement.
ACCTGTTTTGTTTGGGATTTTTGAGATGCATCTATGTGATGTAATTTATTGATTCATGACATGTATATATTTTGATTACTCTGGTTTATATTCCGCTGCAACTGTTGAGGTTTATATACATGTTTATTGGTTTTGAATTTTGAATGTGGCGTAGCCTCTATTTCTTGAATAAATGTATTATTCGCATGTTTAATTGCTTTAATAGAAATAGGAGCGTTACACAACTGACGTTCCTTTTTCTCCTGTGCTTTCCAAGTCTCAAAAGAAAAAATTGAATAAGCAGAAGGTAGATTTTCAAACCAAAACCCGTTCACAGGGTCCTCTTCCAACCTCTAAATGAAGATTATTTTTTGGAACATTAGGGGGATCGTTAACAATGATTCCCGGATAGAATTTAGAGATATGTGTCATTTAAATACTCCATCTTTAGTATTTATTGCTGAATATTGTGTGAATAAAAGGGAGCCTTTCATTCCTAAACTTTGGGCGGTTTGGGGTCCTGAAGTTGCTTTTACTGTTATTTTTACGTCATCTCAGTGTTTGGTGCTGGAACATGTTTGCAATGGGCACTAAAACCTATATTGCTGGAGTTTATGCGAGTTGTGCAGATGCTTTGGCAACTATGGGGCATGATTTGCTCGACACTACTTGGTTCCACATTATGCCGTCTCCTCTGCTGGTTGATTTTACTAGAGATAGAAATGGGTTGCCCAACATTAGATTACCGTAACCATTTCTGTCTTTATTTTTTTTTCTGTATTGTTTTTCTTGGTTTGTTTTGAGGGTTTTGGGGCCTAGTCTCCCCTCCTTTGTACAATTTTTTATCCTTTTTTATTATTACGTATTAGGAAGGCGGTAGAGGATGAGAGTTGTTGTTGGGTGCCAATCTAGTTGGAATGCTTCAACCTCTTCCTGATGCCTAACCCTTCTATTTGCCTATAAAAAAATATGCACATTTTTCAACACAAAGTTTCTTCTTTAGACGTTTTAACTAGTTTCTTAATGACACTTGTTAGTATTTCCTTTATTTATTTGTGAGTAAATAGTCAATTTCCCCCCTGAAATTGTAAGTTTCATCAATTACCCCCTGAAATTAACAAAACTTCAATTACCCCCCAGAAATTTCATAACGTTAGTCAATTTACCCCCTCCGTCAAATTTTTCTGTTAGTGAACATGACGTTTTGCAAATACTCCCCTGAAGTTTTGCACTTATGTGCAAAATGCCCCCAAACTTAAAAATTTATATTATTTTTTTCTTAAAAACAAACAATTAATAGTTAAATATTAAAGCTAACTATTAATTTTGGAGTTTAGAAAAACTACATACATATATACATCAAAATAGGGAAAAATGTGTATTTTTAAAGTGACAATAATGGTTATTTCTAATAGACAAATTATTATTTTTAGAGGTTTATAAACAAATTAATAATCAGATTTAAATTTATATTTTCTCCTTCACCATCTTAGTCTTTTAACTCCTCCAATTGCTTCAACAATTTGCTCAAACCATTTAAACTACACAACCCCCAATATTAATCCACAAATCATCACATTATTGTCACTTTAAAAAAATACATATTTTCCCCCATTTTGGAGCTATTTTGATGTATATGCATGTAGTTTTCTCAAATTCCAAAATTAATAGTTAGTTTTTGTTATGAATACAAGTAAATAGAGATGATAATAATAAAGGGAAGGAGAAGAAGAGAAAATAGGAGCAGTATTCTTATTTACTGACGTGTCTCTCAATGTTACAAATGAGCTCTATTTATAGGGAAATAGAGTAGCTTATGAACTAAGCCCAATAACCTAGTAGTATGGCCCACTAACACATTTGCTATTTGGACATCCACTATTAATATTTATAACAATTTTAATATTTAACTATTAATTGTTTGTTTGTAAGAAAAAAAATAATATAAATTTTTAAGTTTGGGGGACATTTTGTTTATGTGCAAAACTTCAGGGGGTATTTGCAAAACGTCATGTTAACTAACAGAAAAATTTGACGGAGGGGGTAAATTGACTAACATTGTGAAATTTCAGGGGGATAAGTGAAGTTTTGTTAATTTCAGAAGGATAATTGATAAAACTTACAATTTCAAGGGAGAAATTGACTATTTACTCTTTATTTGGTCACGTTGATGTGTTTTCTTCTTCCTATTATCACCGAGAATTTTGTGTTCTGTAATTACTAGCTGCAATTGGAATTGGAATAATTTTCCAATGTTGTTGCTATTCAAAGCGTAAGTATCAATTATCTAGCGTAATTGGTTTTGCTCTCCATTTCGTCCTTATTTTGTTCCTACCCATTTATTTTACTCCCCTGTTTTTTTTACAGGAGTAGTTTACAAAAAAAATTTGTCCTCAAATATAAAATCATTTACAAATTCCTTTTTTTTTTTTTTTTTTTTTTTTTTTTTTTTTTATACAAAGTCATTTACAAATTCCTAAAATTACTCTTTTTTCATATATACCTTTTTTTTTTGTCAAGTTATTTACCTTTATTGATATATAAAAAGTTAAAATTAAGGATGTGGAAATGTTAACGAGTACACCGGAGCACTCTTTAAACACTTTAAATTGTAAGTTATTTTATAAAAAATTGTTATTTAATGCATTGAAAATTGTAATAATTGATTTTTAAAAAAGAAGAATTACTAAAATTTGGATCCTTAAAAAGTGCTATGGAGCACTCATTAACAAGACACTTGAGGATGATATAGTAAGAGTCACACATATAAGACAACTCATCGTTCCAACTTCCAACAACTTTTCTTAATAAAAAGGGACGAAAGGAGTACGTTTTCTTTTTGAGAAATGATATTTGAACAACCATTTTTTATAACTTTTTCTCTCATACTTGCATTATCTTTTTACTTTCTCTCTTTATTGTTTTGGTTTTTGTGACAATACCTCATTTTCTTTGTAAAATTTTGGTTGTCACAAAAGTTGTCACATACATGGATGTTCAAATAACACTACTGTTTCTTTTTTACATAAGAAACATCTAAGTTATTTTTTTAATTTAATTCAAAAACAATTTCTCCGTGCACTGACACACTAGTAAAATTAAATTGAAAGGCTAGAGAAAGTATAAAATAATTTTGAATTAAAATATACAAATGAAAATGGTAAGATACACAAATAATAATACTATCTTTGTTTTAAAATGAGCGTCGTTTTAACTAAAAAATTGTTTTAAAATGAATGTCACTTTCAGTTTCCAATGCAATAATAACTCTTTCTTTTCAATTATACCCTTTAATTAATATTATATACACTACTTTTAAAGTACTATTATTTTTTCTTTAATGAAAAATAAAACAATAGTTAATTAGGATAATTTGATAAATTAGCGTCTCTGTTTCTTTTAATTAATGCATTTTTTAATATGTGCGTAAAAACTTTAAACGACATTAATTTTCAAACGAAGGGAATATTATTTATTTGGATGTTATATAATTAAGTTTTAACTTACGGAATCTCAGAAAAATAGTACTGACAATACTTATTAATACACCACATCAATAGCGGTTTAATCACCTTTGGACAATCATCAACGGTAACACAACGAATGTTAACTGCATTGACAATTAAGAAAAAAAATGTTACTAAAATGTGATAAAATATCATGTACAAGACAAACTTGGGAAAATAAAAAATGGTTTGAAAAAAGTCATACGTCTGAATGTGGATGCTTCAATAAGAAATGGAAAAAGAAAGATGATCAAAGCATAAACAAATATGAGAAATTGAGCCATATTTTTTCTTCTTAGAATGTAATAAAGTAAATTTTTTGGATCATTTTGCAATCGATTTATTAAATTACAATTAACGGTAAATGTCTCAATCAATATGTCACGCCTTTCCCTAAAGAAAATGTTGTGTTGATCGCTTCGATGCTTTTTATTCGTATTAAACTTCATTATAATCCTATTTTATCCCTAATTATTAACAATTGGTCAAAAAACTTTTATTCTTATGAAATTTATTTATTTTATTTATATTTTGGTCTTTCGTAAAAGATGGAAGCGAATGGTGACAAAAAAAATAGATGTACAAATGCATTAAAGAGGTGAAAAGACATTTTTTATTATTTTAAAATACTGTTCTGGACCGGCCAAAAGGATTTTTGGCCCATTTACTTAGGCCCAATAATATCCAAAGCCCAAACACCACGTTTGGCAAACTTACTTGCAATATACCCCTTTCCCGCAAGAGGGGTGCACGGAGCGAGCGAGATTGGTTCAAACGAGCCACAACGTCTCTCTACACGTTCCCGCAATAAACTCTCTGGCGATTAGACTTCCCACAATTTCGTAACCGCCAGAGCCAGGTGTGCCATTACAACGGCTCAGCAGCCCTCCACCTCTATAAATAGGGGACTCATAGCAGTCCCCAAGCTAGAATTTATCTCTTCCTCTAAACCCTCGCTATCTAATCTCTACTTACTTGAGCGTCGGAGTGTCTGTAGGTACACACCCCCTTTCGCTCCAAGAAGCATTCTGACACATTCTACCACCACCTAAACCACTGCATTCAAAGCACCGACAATCACCTTATGATCAGGTACGATCAGTGGCGCCATCTGTGGGAAAATATAAGCTCTCCCTGTTTTTATACTCCTAGAAACCAAATCTTTCCAAGAAATTACCATGGTTGCCAACGATGCAAATTCCCAGATACGATGTGAGATTCGCATCCCCCAACGAGATGACATCACATCTTCACCTTCTCTTGGGGATACACCTAGAGAGGAACCAGTACTGATAATTCCTCTCCAAGAAAGGCCTCTGCAAGGTCCAACCCGACCTACAGAGACACCTGAAGATACCACGTCAACTGGTGCCCTCGTCAGCAACATGCTCCACACGGTTCAACGACAGACGTCGTTAATCGAGGAATAGAACTGACGCCTGATGAATCTGTAGTAAGCACGTCCTCTAGTTCGAGCCAAACAGACTCCTTCCCCAATACATAGCAGAAGAGAAAGGAGCCCTCGCCAGTCACGTTCCAGGTCCCCTCGGCACTCAGTAAACGTCAGATCTCCTAGTTACACTAGGAGATCAATCAGAAGGAGATTGCCTAGACGAACTCCTCCAAGGAGCTCCTCTCCGAGGCGATCCCCACCTAGACGATCCCCTCCAAGGTGATCCTCGCCAAGACGTAACGGACACTACTGGTCTTCTTCTAGCTCCGAGGACACTCGCGACGCTCGGAATGACCGTAACGCTTACGGTCCATTCACACGGCGCATCCGAGAAGCTCCAATCCCCCGCTGGTTAGAAAATCATCCCCAGATGGACTCATACGACGGGACAACCGATCCAGATGAGCACATTAAGAATATCAAGGCAGTTCTCACATACAGATCAGTGCAGGGCGCTGTGAAATGCAAGCTCTTCGTCACTACACTGCGACGAGGAGCTGTCACCTGGTCTAAGAACTTACGGAGAAACTCCATTGACTCATGGAGCGACCTCTGCTACGAGTTCACAACCCACTTCACCGCTTCAAGGACGCAACCAAAAATGGTAGCATCCCTCGAAGCCATTGTTCAAGGAAAGAGCGAACTTCTCCAAGATTAAATTGAGAGGTTCAACAAAGAACCTGTTCAAGTAAAGGTGCTGATGAGACAATGAAACGGTACCTTATTGCCAAAGGTCCGCGCGAAGGCACAGACGTAAAGAAAGCTGTCTGCCTGGATCGCCTGAGGACTATCAACGAGTTCCTAGCGATCGCTAATATCTACATAGCATATGAAGAGGAGCTATACGCAGACAGCCTCAACAAATCCAGGAAGGAGGAGCCTGCTGTTGAATCCTTCAAAAATCCCTTCCATGACAAAAAGAGGGAAGGCAAAGTGACTCGTGAAGGAAAACGACCCAATGGTCACTTCACAGAGTACACATCCTTGGTCATGTCCAGGGAAAGATCCTCGTCGAGATCGCAGTAGCCGATCTGACAGAAGCTGGCGTCAAGCCACCAAAGGCTCCATCTCCGGAGAGGAAGCGAGTCGACAAAACAAAATACTGTCGAATCCGCAAGTTCCACGAACACGTCACTGACGACTGCATCCACCTAGAGGATGCCATTGAACTCCTCATTCAACGAGGACGGCTCAAGCAGTTCATCAAGAACCCCAAGCCAGAAAGAAAATTCGTCAAACTCATCGACGATGGGACAGAAACGGGTAAAATAATCGCCATGTCCGTTGAACATCTGGGTGATTTCCTTGATAACTTGGAAATCACCCCCTACTCATTCACCTAGGAGCAGTTTCCCTCTGCCAACGTCATCACGGGAGGAACGGTCAACATCTCCATGGGAAGCATGAAGAGAAAGTTCGAAGAACTCAAAAGTGTCAACTTGCTGGAACCCTCCAACCTCAAGGGTAAACCACCTCTGGCGTTCTACAATTCAGAACTACCAGGTGGAGCCTCAAATTCAGTCATTCCGTTGCTCGTACGAGCATCAATGGCCAACATCGATGTCCGTCGAGTCCTAATTGACACAGGGGCCTCATGCGACATCATGTACACCGGCCTGTTCAAAACACTCCCACTTACGGAGGAAAATCTTTCCCCCTATGTTGGAAACAAACTCTACGGCTTCAACGACTCGTCTTGTAACAACCCGATTTCGCTAGATTTAATTTTAATTGTTTTTATGTGTGTTTAATTATGCTCGTATGTGATTAATTGTCTATGTCTGTATTTTAATGGGTTTTCATGTTAGAAGGATATTTTGGTCATTTTGTGAGCAAGGGTAAATTAGTAATTTCATGGTGAGAGTTATTTTTAGTGTTTCAAGTGAGAACCGTTATTTTACTAAGTTATTAGTGGGTTGTAGTAATTTATTTTATAACCGGTAAGTGATCGTTATTATTATTTTACCGTTAAGTGGGTAGAAACATTTTTGAATTGGTTAATGAGTGAGTTGAGCCCATTAGACTTTAAGCGTTTAGCCCAATAGTGTGGACACTATTTAAGCCTTAGTCTTTAAGAGAATTAGGGTTCACAATCATTTTACAAAATTTTGAGAAGAGGTAGAGAGAGAAAGAGCAAGAGAAAGGGGCAAGAGGAAGAGAAGAGGGTTGTAGATAAAAACTTGAAGAACCAAGAGGAGCTAGAGATTCTAGGAGCTTAATTGAAGCCTTTGCTAGGATTATTCCTTATTGAGGTAAGGGGGTTAGATTTCAATCATAATCTCTTACTTGTAGCTTCTTCTCTAATTCTTTGCATAAGTGCTTATTTTGGATAAGTGATTATGGTGAGCTTTGATGGGATAAAACCGCAAGTGTACGGTTCTATCGGAGTAGTAAAATAAGAGTATCGTTTCGACATAGAGTTTTTAAATTTAATTAACTTTTGTTGATGATTAGATGATAATCAAGTTGCAAAGTTGGGGTTTTCAAACGGTTGAAAGGATAATAATATAAAAAGGGCCTTGGGATTAGTGGTTCATTTTAACGACAAGTCCTTCTCAAACCAAACTATTAAACCTAGAAGCTCATGTTAGACCTAATTTCTAATGACAATTTCTCTTTTGTTCCTCTAGCAACCAAGCCTATTTCGCTGACTTGATTACTATTAGATTTTGGTTCCTTTAATAATCAAGTCTATTTCCCTGACTTGATCACTATTAGTTCCCTTGAAGTTCGAAACTATATGTCTTAAAGATTGCAAAGACTATTTCGCTGCCTTTGCAACCCTTGTCTAAATTCACTTGTTCGAATATCAAAGCTCCACTTTTGTTTTATGAATTGATATTTGAGATGATGGATTAACAATTATCAAACCCTCCACTTTCATTTCCACAGTTTGATAATGGTTGATTCATTATAAAACGGTGAATTTAGATTAGAGATTAGAGTTACATAAGATTAGGGTCAATATCTTGATTTGATTAGGATTATGTCATTAAGACTTATCCAACAATCCAAAGACAAGAGAAGCTACTCACTCATGTTCATCGTAGACATGGAGAAGAAGGGGAAAAGCATAAAAGTAAATAACAAGAAAGTAAAGGAAAAAAAAAAGAACTTTTATTAGAAAGACAATTGTCACTTATTGAATTCCAAGAAAAGATGAATATTTGTAATGGCTAGCTACTCTATTTATAGTTTACATTCGAATTAGAATCTAAGCAATTACATTACTAGAATGTTCCACAAGCAAAGGGCTTTTTGTTAAAACTAAAATAGAGTAGCTTAAAATCTAAGCAAAAGCAGCAAAAGTTGTTCTAGGAGGTGGCACGGCCGTGCCAAGCTTCTGACTTGAGGGAGATGTATTTTTGTCTCCGAATCTTCGTATTTTTGCACCGAATCAGCTCCAAAATCCCTTTCTTTTGCTCCAAGACTCAATCCATCAAATATTCGTTCCTGAAATATAATAATATGCAATTGAAGTAAAATAGCTCAAAAAGGAAATATTATTAAACTAAAATAAACTTAAATCTAATTAAAACGAAACTAAATATTAAACTAAAACAGATAATTATTGACTCATCAAACTCCTCCACACTTGAATCTTAGCTTGTCCTCAAGCAAAAGGCATAGACATAGCAGCAATAAAAAGATTAACATAAGACAATTCAAATAAAAGCTTATGTCTCCTCTAAGGTTTCATTTCATTGTACACTAATCACAACTTCAAGTATTCCTTGTGAACCTATTCAGCCCAACAACAAGTCTCAAGTGAGTGTGTGTGTAACACCCCATTTTCCCAATATACAAATTTCTTAAACATTTATCAGAGTAAAAACCATAAACGGGATATCACATAGAAACGTAATTCAAAAACAATTAAATAATAATTTAACTTTCACATAATATCTTAACATAGCAGCGGAATATCAGTTCAGAAATCATAAATCAGTTTGGCACGTAGGCCCCATCAAAACAATTCATATCGTAATCCATAACATGATAAAAATAACATATTAATCACGTAAGAGAATGAAGCATGTATAACATTAAACCCCATCCCGTTACGTATCAGAGCGACCTAGACGACACAGAGAAGGCAAGGCCACTCACGACGGCAACTGCACACTAAGCACGATCACCTGCAAGTTACCCATACGAAGGGCAACATTTTCAAGCAGAAGGGGTGAGATTTCATAACAAAATAACATTAATCAATGTAATTGCGAATCATAAATTAACATCATAATCATTTCTTTAACAACATTTGCATAATTGCTAAACGGTTATCACGTAATCATATATCCAATTATCATGAACAACATAACATAATTGATAAAAACTTATCACGTAATCACATATTCAATCATTATCAACAAGGCATCTTAATCATGACAATGTGACAATGCTCTTAGACTCCTTATATGCATGTGGTACCAATCGTCATCATAAGTATTAATATACTTTAATCGTGCGGAGGACAAAGCTCCTATAAAACGTGCGGAGGACAAAGCTCCTAATAAACGTGGTGAGGACTAAGCTCAATGATATGCTATGCATGGACTCTTAACAACAAAACACCGTAATCAACATATCAACATGCATCCAATAATTTGGAGCTAAACTTCATCATATACCATATGCACTTAGTTAAATAACGGAAGCAGCATAAACAAGTCACATAACAAGATGATATCATTATATCAATAGCAAATCATTTGCATCATAATTAACTTTCATATCTTACATGATTGCACAATACATTAATCATGCTCAATTAACGACAACATGTCTTAAAAAGGCTTTACAGATTGCATTAAACGTCATCATTAGGTTTCATTACCAATTACATTCTTTATCAACACGTGCGACACATATCGCACAAACACTCAAGCAACTACATTCTGGTTGTGCTCGCGAGGCGAGAGTTCTTACTCGCCATGGCGAGTACCACTCATCTCCCAAACTAGTGTTGTTCTAGGTTCAATCTGATCCTACATTCATTCCTAATCAATACTAGGCATGTTCAGGCACTCAAGACACTCAAGGTCTAACTAAAAAGTCGAAAACACAAAATCTAACATGCTCTCTGCCTAAGCTCGCGAGGCGAGGAAGGGTTGTTCGCCATGGCGAGCGATACCAGAATCACTCGCGAGGCGAGGATCATCCCTCGCCAAGGCGAGCGATGAACAGAAGCTCGGGCAGAATACGGGTTTTCTCGAAAATCCATCAAATAACATGGTTCAAAGCCTAATATTGATTCCATAATCCATCCTAAACATGTTCTTAGGTTATAGAACGGTTTCTACATCAATCTAATCAAGTTTTACCGTTTGATCATCAATTTTTAGGGTTTTGACCTAATTCCAAAACTTTTCTAAATCAATCCTAACTTTGTCAATTAATCATCAGAATTACAACAATCAACGTTATTGAATTATTAGTCTCACCCTTACCTTGTATGAAGAAATCACATCCCTCTCTCTTGGTTTCTCTTCTCTTGACTTTTTCTCCCTTTTTCTCCAAAAACGTACGTACAACAATGTTTTTCTAAAAACTAGGTCTAACCTTTTTATATCTTCTCTTAATTACTTATCTTATCTCACTTTTTCCCCTAAAACTATCTAAAATATCAAAACAGCCCTCAACTAAATATTTTATATTATTTTCAAATCTTTATTCTATTTAACAATAAAATAAATCCCTTAATCTTATCAAATCTTCCAAAACTCATAACTTATCACGTCATCAATCAAATCACCAAAATCGTCGCAAATCATCAAAACATATCAAAATCATGCATATATTATATAATTATAATATAATCACCTAAACTCGATTAAATAAACGATTAAACGAAAGTGGGTGTTACATGTGTGTGTAGTCCAACCCTTTTCTTGCTTCTGTATAAGACATATATCATGAGGAACAGGTTCTAACATTAACACTAAAGTGACCGAGAAAAATCCTTTCTTCATTTCATATAAGAGAGATGGGAATTAGTTAAATTAAAATTGACAAATTAAATACTTAGGGGCTTGCAGATTGCTTAGGGGATATCATTTCTCATAGGAAGTCCGCGAGGGGGTATCCTTTCCTCCAAGTTTCCATGATCACCCTAAGTAGTGCTACAAATTAATCATCTTCACGTAGGAAGTCAGCGAGGGGGTATCCTTTCCTCCATCATCAACCTAAGTAGCGCTACAAATTAATCATCCGGACAGGCCAAAAGGATCTTTGGCCCATTTACTTAGGCCTAATACTATCCAAAACCCAAACACCACGTTTGACAAACTTACTTGTAACACACCGCTTTCCCGCAAGGAGGGTGCACGGAGCGAACGAGACCGGTTCAAAGGAGCCACAACGTCTCTCTGCACGTTTCCGCAATAAACTCTATGGCGGTTACACTTCCCACGATTTTGTACCCGCCAGAGCCAGGTGTTCCATTACAATGTCTCTGCAGCCCTCCACCTCTATAAATAGGGGACTCATAACAGTCCTCAAGGTAGAATCTATCTCTTCCTCTAATCCCTCACTCTATGATCTCTACTTACTTGAGTGTTAGAGTGTCTGCAGATACACACCCCCTTTCGCTCCAAGAAGCAATCTGACGCATTCTACCACCACCTAAACTACCGCATTCAAAGCACCGGCAGTCACCTTTAGATCAGGCACGATCAAATACCATTGCATGATTATTATTTTTTCTTACAAAATTTTAAAATAGATGTACAAATGCATCAAAGAGGTGAGAAGACATTTTTTATTATTTAAAAATACCATTGCATGATTTTTTTATTTATTTTTAATTTTTTTTACAAAATTTTAAAATAGATGTACAAATGCATCAAAGAGGTGAGACGACATTTTTATTATTTAAAAATACCATTGCATGATTTATTTTTACAAATTTTTATATCAAATTTAATACATATTAAATGTGGAAGTTCTATGAAATGAACAAATATTATGTTTTCTTGCATAAGAAAAAAGATATTTAATTAAGTTTTTTAGGTGATAATTAATCATACAATATAATAAAGCAAACATAGTTCTTTGGCAAGTATGACATTTGTCGCTTAGTAAGACATGTTAATAATATAAACTTTCTACTAATTATTCGTCGTAAGATTTCTTTTATTTGCTTATTTAAAATTATTTTTATTGTTTAATTACATGAGTTTTAATTAATTTCAGACTTTTAAAGAATACTAAAAATTACTACTGCCAAATTAAAGAAAGAGATGTATTGTTGGCTTTCAGACCTTTAAAAAACTTTAATTTCCATTCATAATAAGAGTAGATGAATAGGTTGGAGTATAAGTAATTGATGCAGAAGGGGTTTAGTTGTATTTTCTTATTTCAGCATAATTTTATTATTTGTTTGTTTTATTTTCAATTTGTTATTTTTGATTCATTAGTGTTTTTTATTTTCCTATTTAAGCTTAAGAGTTGTAGCCTAAAGGGATAACTTTTATTCAATCAATTATATTTTAGAGAGTTTTCTCAATTTCTGGTGGATTTCGGAACCTTATTTTTCACCGATTTATTGCTTGCAAACTTATTTCTTTTTCTATCTAAGTTTAGCGTTTGCTAGCCTACACTTTCGTACTGCGCGTCAGTATATAGTTCCAATGCAAGTAGAATAGTAGTTTTTCTGTTACCAGACTGTACAATATTTTATCGCTGGATGCATGCACCGTAGATTAAATAATGGCCATAACCACAAGTATATTTCTTCTTTTTTGTTGTTAACTTTTACTTTTTTGTTTTGTTTGTCTTAACATGTTTCAAATCATGGTACAAAGTTATTATTGAGTCCGAATGAAGTTAACTACTATCCCCCTTTTCTGTGACTTGTTGGAATGTGGTTTTAAAAGAAATATGTTTTAGAATAGAAAAAATAAATTTGATTGATAAAGTTAATCTTTATCAATTATTATTTTTTATTTTTTACCTAAATTATTTTAATTCAAAGCGTATCAATGTTATATTAAAACATATCATTAACAAAAATAGCTTATCAACTATGTATGTACCCACCATATGGATAATACTTTGAGATTTGTTACTTACCATATAGGTTAATTGAGAACTAGGTGACTAAGGGGCATCTTGTAGACATATAAGTTAATCACCTAATTGTCATCCATGGTAGCATGTTTTTTTTTGTTTTTTTTTTTTTGTTTTTTTTGTTTTTGTAATTGTTTTGTGATTCTAGAAGTAGAGGAGACAATTATTAAAGAGTTTTAAATAAAGGTTTGTTGACACGGTGCGGAAGCGTAGGCTAGCAAACGCTAAACCTAGATTGAAAAACACAAGTTCGCAAGCGACAAACTTGTGAAAAATAGGGGTTCTGAAATCCACCAGAAAATAAAGAAAGTCTCTGAATATTTTTGATTGAATAAAAGTTATAAGTTCCTCTTAGGTTACAACGGTTAAGCTTAAATAGCTAAAAAAATAACAAACCCGTGGGCCGAAATAAAAAAAACGAAATAATAATAGAAAGTTCTAGAAAATGACTAAGATTTGGCTAAAATAAAAAACTATAAAATTACTAAAAAAACCCTCCTGCATCAGTCTGTTGGAACAAAATGTGTTTCACAATGAACCTTATTAAGTTTTGATGATAACAAGGTATTAAAAATTGTCAATTGGTTATTACTAATAATTGTTCAAGTGTACAGGACCAAAGGCTACTCAAGTTATTTCAATAGGTCTTGGAAGAACAATGGAAAGAAAAAGAAATTCTGAGCATCTGAAGAAAACTGCTCCTGAAGCTGAAGTGCTCCTGAAGAGATGACGTCATCAGAAGCAGAAGGTCATCAGAAGCAGAAGTTTTTATCAGAAGCAATATCTTCACCAGAAGCTACATTTGATCCTTTAATCAAACTGAAGATTCAAAGTAGCTGATTCTCAATTCAGTCTTATCAAAGAAGAACGAAGAATTGAAAGGGAGGTATCAACGGATATATGGATAGCACTGAGCACTTGTCTCTCGTTAATAGAGTTGACAAAGTACAAGTGTACAACTACTACCTCCACTACTCTGTTTTCTGTCTACGCTACAAGACAAAACAACAGCCATGCCTGCAGAATTTGTACACTCAAGATGGGAATGAATTTGAAGCTTATTCTTCAAAGGACTACACCCAAATCAGGCAAAGGATCACTGGTGGATAATCAAAGGATTTCAAATGACTCTTAGACGTGCTGATTATCTCAACGTCTCTTTCACGCCTCTATATAAAGGAGTGAAGACTTGAAGATTGTAGATATAGAATACATAAGTTCAAAAGCGCCAAAACTCTGTCAATTTGATTCTACAAAGCACACTGAATTTCTGCACTGATTTGATACATCTTAGAAATTCAAAGTCTAGAGTCTTTTCTGTATTGTATTGTGAACACCACTGATTGTATATCAAGTGTTCAATTCAAACTCAATTCTCTGTATTTTTGTTTGATTAGAAGTCTCTTGCCTGCGTGCTTGAGCATTAGAAGTCTCTTGGTTAGTGCTTGAGCATTGGAAGACTCTTGCGTGTATGCTTGAGCATTTTTGTGAAGTCTCATACTTAGAAAGTATTGAGCAGTTGTAATCTTGTGATTATAGTGAAATCTCCTTGGAAGTGCAAGGGGGACTGGACTACTTCCGTGTTGTGGAAGGAACCAGGATAACTGCTTGTATCTTTGTCTTTCTTTTCTCTGCTCTGTTATTTTCCGCTGCAATCTGACTCTGATCATTTCATTAGAAGCAATCAAACTGCTTCTGAAGTTTTATCAGAAGGAGTATTTTTTAAGAGAAAAAGAAAACACAATTCAACCCCCCCTTCTTGTGTTTTTCACCTTCAATTGGTATCAGAGCTTGCTCTGTTATCACAGCACTTAACCGTGTTACAGTTCAAGATCTATTAGAAAAACATGTCTGGAGATGAGGAATCAGTTACTACAAAATACACAAGTGTCAAGCATGACTATGATACTGCTGACAAGAAAACAGACTCTGGAAAAGCTCCAATGTTTAATGGAGATCCAGAAGAGTTTTCATGGTGGAAAACTAATATGTACAGCTTTATCATGGGATTGGATGAAGAGCTATGGGATATACTGGAAGATGGAGTTGATGATCTGGATTTGGATGAAGAAGGAGCTGCTATAGACAGAAGAATACATACTCCTGCTCAGAAGAAGCTTTATAAGAAACACCACAAGATAAGAGGAATCATTGTGGCTTCTATACCTCGCACCGAATACATGAAAATGAGTGACAAATCTACTGCGAAGGCTATGTTTGCTTCTCTATGTGCAAACTTTGAAGGCAGCAAGAAAGTAAAAGAGGCTAAAGCTTTGATGCTAGTTCATCAGTATGAACTTTTCAGAATGAAGGATGATGAGAGTATAGAAGAAATGTACTCAAGATTTCAAACTTTAGTTTCTGGATTGCAAATACTGAAGAAAAGCTATGTTGCTTCTGATCATGTTAGTAAGATTTTGAGAAGCTTACCTTCAAGATGGAGACCCAAAGTAACTGCTATTGAGGAAGCTAAGGATCTAAATACTTTAAGTGTTGAAGATCTTGTTAGCTCACTCAAAGTGCATGAAATGAGTTTAAATGAGCATGAAACCTCTAAGAAGAGTAAATCCATTGCTTTACCATCTAAAGGAAAGACCTCAAAATCTTCCAAAGCCTACAAAGCCAGTGAATCTGAAGAAGAATCACCTGATGGAGATTCTGATGAAGATCAATCTGTAAAGATGGCTATGCTGTCCAACAAGCTTGAGTATCTGGCAAGGAAGCAGAAGAAATTTTTGAGCAAGAGAGGTAGCTACAAGAACTCCAAGAAAGAAGATCAGAAGGGATGCTTCAATTGTAAGAAGCCTGGTCATTTCATTGCTGATTGCCCTGATCTTCAGAAGGAGAAGTTTAAAGGCAAATCCAAGAAATCAAGCTTCAACTCCAGTAAATTCAGAAAGCAAATCAAAAAGAGCTTGATGGCGACCTGGGAAGATTTGGATAGTGAATCTGGTTCTGATAAAGAAGAAGCTGATGATGATGCTAAGGCAGCCGTGGGGTTAGTGGCAACAGTATCATCAGAAGCAGTATCAGAAGCTGAATCAGATTCAGAAGATGAAAATGAGGTATATTCCAAAATCCCTAGACAAGAACTTGTTGATTCTCTAAAAGAACTTTTATCACTGTTTGAACACAGAACCAATGAGTTGACAGATTTAAAAGAAAAATATGTTGATTTGATGAAACAACAAAAGTCAACTCTATTGGAACTGAAAGCTTCTGAAGAAGAACTCAAAGGGTTTAACCTCATATCAACAACATATGAAGATAGACTCAAGAGTCTTTGTCAGAAGCTACAAGAAAAATGTGATAAAGGTTCAGGCAATAAACATGAGATTGCCTTGGATGATTTTATTATGGCTGGAATAGACAGAAGCAAAGTTGCTTCTATGATCTACAGCACATACAAGAACAAAGGCAAAGGGATTGGATATTCTGAGGAGAAATCCAAAGAATACAGTCTCAAGAGCTACTGTGATTGTATCAAGGATGGATTGAAATCCACCTTTGTGCCTGAAGGTACAAATGCTGTAACTGCTGATCAGTCAAAATCTGAAGCTTCTGGTTCACAGGCTAAGATCACATCAAAGCCAGAAAACCTTAAGATCAAGGTAATGACAAAATCTGATCCTAAGAGTCAAAAGATTACAATTCTGAAAAGATCAGAAACTGTTCATCAGAATCTGATTAAACCAGAATCTAAAATCCCAAAACAAAAGGATCAGAAGAACAAAGCAGCTACTGCTTCTGAGAAAACAATACCAAAAGGTGTCAAACCTAAAGTATTGAATGATCAGAAGCCACTCAGCATTCACCCTAAGGTACAAGGGAGGAAAAGTAAAACCTCCAAAACTAACCCAAAAGGACCCATGAAGATATGGGTACCTAAATCTGAATTGTCCAAAAATGCAGGTGTGCTTAAGGGCAAGAGAGAAACAAAGGTCATGGTACCTAGACAGCGGATGTTCAAGGCACATGACTGGAGAGAAAGCTTTGTTCCTTACCCTTACAATGAAAGATGGAGGAGAAGTGAAGTTTGGTGGCAACCAAACTGGAAAGATCATTGGTACAGGTACTATTGGTAATTCCTCCATCTCAATTAATAATGTGTGGCTAGTAGATGGTCTGAAGCATAACCTATTGAGCATTAGTCAATTTTGTGACAATGGGTATGATGTAACGTTCAGTAAGACCAACTGCACACTAGTCAACAAGGATGACAAATCCATTACATTCAAGGGAAAGAGAGTTGAGAATGTCTATAAAATAAATTTCTCTGATCTGGCTGATCAGAAGGTAGTTTGCCTTCTGTCAATGAATGATAAAAAATGGGTATGGCATAAAAGGTTGGGACATGCTAATTGGAGATTAATTTCTAAAATTAGCAAGTTACAACTGGTCAAAGGATTGCCTAACATTGATTATCATTCAGATGCACTTTGTGGTGCATGTCAGAAAGGGAAAATTGTGAAAAATTCTTTCAAATCTAAAGACATTGTATCAACCTCCAGACCCTTAGAATTACTCCATATTGATCTTTTTGGTCCAGTTAACACTGCATCTTTATATGGAAGTAAATATGGATTAGTCATTGTTGATGATTACAGCAGATGGACTTGGGTAAAATTCATTAAAAGTAAAGACTATGCATGTGAAGTGTTTAGCAGCTTCTGCACTCAAATACAATCTGAAAAAGAATTGAAAATTTTGAAAGTCAGAAGTGATCATGGTGGAGAATTTGAAAATGAGCCATTTGAACTTTTTTGTGAAAAACATGGGATTCTCCATGAGTTTTCTTCTCCTAGAACTCCACAACAAAATGGGGTTGTAGAAAGAAAGAACAGAATCTTACAAGAAATGGCCAGAACCATGATCCATGAAAACAACTAATTAGCTAAACATTTTTGGGCAGAAGCAGTCAATACTTCATGTTATATTCAAAATAGGATCTATATCAGACCTATGTTGGAGAAAACAGCATATGAACTCTTTAAAGGAAGAAGACCCAATATCTCTTACTTTCATCAGTTTGGATGTACTTGTTACATCTTAAACACTAAAGACTATCTGAAGAAATTTGATGCCAAGGCTCAAAGAGGAATCTTTTTAGGTTACTCTGAAAGGTCAAAGGCATACAGAGTGTATAATTCAGAAACACAATGTGTTGAAGAATCTATGCATGTAAAATTTGATGATAGAGAGCCTGGAAGTAAAACTTCAGAGCAAAGTGAAAGTAATACAGGTACAACTGATTCTGAAGATGCATCAGAATCTGATCAACCTTCTGATTCTGAAAAGTATACAGAAGTTGAATCTAGTCCAGAAGCTGAAATCACTCCAGAAGCTGAGTCTAATTCAGAAGCAGAACCTAGCCCAAAAGTACAGAATGAAAGTGCTTCTGAGGACTTTCAAGATAACACTCAGCAGGTTATTCAACCTAAATTCAAGCACAAATCTTCACATCCTGAGGAGCTAATCATTGGAAGCAAAGATAGTCCTAGAAGAACAAGATCACATTTTAGACAAGAAGAGTCATTAATAGGACTGCTTTCAATAATTGAGCCTAAAACTGTTGAAGAAGCTCTCTCAGATGATGGATGGATATTAGCTATGCAAGAAGAGCTAAATCAATTCCAAAGGAATGATGTGTGGGATCTGGTACCCAAACCTTTTCAGAAGAATATTATTGGAACAAAATGGGTATTCAGAAACAAGCTGAATGAACAAGGAGAAGTAACCAGAAACAAAGCCAGACTTGTTGCTCAAGGCTACAGTCAACAAGAAGGCATTGATTACACTGAAACATTTGCTCCAGTTGCAAGATTGGAAGCAATCAGGTTACTTCTATCCTACGCAATTAATCATGGCATAATATTATATCAAATAAATGTCAAAAGTGCCTTTCTTAATGGTGTCATTGAAGAAGAAGTGTATGTTAAACAACCTCCTGGGTTTGAGGATCTTAAGCATCCTGACCATGTTTATAAACTTAAGAAATCACTATATGGCTTGAAACAAGCTCCCAGAGCTTGGTATGATAGACTAAGTAATTTCTTAATTAAAAATGATTTTGAAAGAGGACAAGTTGACACAACACTCTTCAGAAGGAGTCTTAAGAAAGATATTTTGATTGTGCAAATATATGTTGATGATATAATATTTGGTTCTACTAATGCATCTCTTTGCAAAGAATTTTCTAAGTTAATGCAGGATGAATTTGAAATGAGTATGATGGGAGAACTGAAATTCTTTCTTGGAATTCAAATCAACCAAAGTAAAGAAGGAGTATATGTTCATCAAACAAAATATACAAAGGAGCTTCTGAAGAAGTTCAAGCTAGAAGATTGTAAAGTGATGAACACTCCAATGCATCCAACCTGCACCTTAAGCAAAGAAGATACTGGAACAGTAGTAGACCAGAAGCTATACAGAGGTATGATTGGTTCTCTGTTATACCTCACTGCATCTAGACCTGATATTTTATTCAGTGTATGCTTGTGTGCAAGATTTCAATCAGATCCTAGAGAATCTCATTTAACTGCAGTTAAGAGAATCTTCAGGTATCTGAAAGGAACAACTAATCTTGGACTCCTGTATAGGAAATCCCTAGATTATAAGTTGATTGGATTCTGTGATGCTGATTATGCTGGTGATAGGATTGAAAGAAAATCAACCAGTGGAAATTGTCAATTCCTGGGAGAGAATCTGATATCCTGGGCAAGCAAAAGACAAGCAACTATTGCTATGTCTACAGCAGAAGCAGAATACATTTCAGCTGCAAGTTGTTGCACACAACTACTTTGGATGAAACATCAGTTGGAAGACTATCAGATTAATGCTAACAGTATTCCCATTTATTGTGATAATACTGCTGCTATCTGTTTGTCAAAGAATCCAATTCTACATTCAAGAGCCAAGCATATTGAAATCAAACACCATTTTATCAGAGACTATGTTCAAAAAGGGATTTTAGATATACAATTCATTGATACTGAACATCAATGGGCTGATATATTTACAAAACCTTTATCTGTTGAAAGATTTGATTTTATTAAGAAAAATTTGAACATGCATTTTGTGTCTGATTGAAAAATTGCTTGCCTCTGAATAAGAAGTTTGGTTCTGAAGTTTATTCAGAAGCATTTGGTTCATCAGAAGCTCTTAACTGAGGTTCTGAGGAAAATGTGCTTCTGAAGATGACGTCAGCACTAAAACTTCAGAAGTGTTATTCTTTGCTTCTGAATAGCATGGTTAGTGGGAACGTTGGTAGTTACTTTATGTAACAGCTGTCCCATTACCCAAAAGGTAGTTTTCTGAAGAGTCTCTGACGTGGTCTATTTGTATTGGAGTATAACAAAAAGGGCAATGATGTTTTATTTGCTTTTTAACATACTTACACGCGCCCCCAATTTGTCATTAATGCTGTGTTTGTTTGTCCCTTCTGAATTACAAACGTTTTAATAAAAACACTAAGTCAATTCACACACTTCTCACTTCACAACAAACACTTTCTATTTTCTTCTCAACCCTCTGCGAAAGTAAGCGCATTCACTCAACCTCTCAAAACACCTTAGAACCCTAAATCTACTTCAAATCAATGGCATCTTCAAGTTCTGCTGGTGGTTCTTCATCAAATATGGATATAGATACTCCAGCATATGAGATCAAAGGAAGAACTATGTCTATTGAGGAATGGGAGTTAATCATTCAAGCGGGAAATCCAGTGGATTTCGCTTCTCTAACTCACCATGGGTGCGACTTGGTAAAGTTCTACAAGAAGCAGAAGCTGATGAGTTACTTCAGTCTTCTCAATGGTCCAACTTATGAAGTTCTGGTCAGACAATTCTGGGTAAGGGCTTCAGTCTTTGACATTGAAGCTGCTAGACAGGAAGAAGCTCAACTGATTCTGGTTGATCCTACTCTAAAGGGAAAAACCAGAGAAGAGATGGGTCTACTCTCCTTCACCGGCACAGAGATTAGATCAAATGTCATGGGTATTCCTGTAACCATAAATGAGCAGATTATTGCTCAAGCCATGGGAAGGGATACTTCTGGCAAATACTTTGGAGAAGAAATTCCTAATCCAAGAACCAGCTCTTGGAAGGAAATTGTGAATGAGACCATCTATGGGTCTAAGGTTGCTCAACCTTACAGCACTTTGAGCATTGAGAAGAAAATGCTGCTGAAGATACAGAATGAAAACATCTTTCCCAAAGGTGGAGGAAATGATCAACCTTCACTTGGTCACAAAGTCTTTCTGCATCACACCATCTCTCAGGAAACAACAATGAACGTTCCCAAGTATATGTTTAAATACATGATCAAGGAACTCAAGAAGAGCCAGATGGAGAACAGGAAGTTTGTTCCCTATGGAAGACTACTCTCTGTAATCTTTCAAGAAGGAGGACTTCTAAGTGCCTTGAAGGATGTGGGCATCTATGATAACCAGAAGCTGGGAGCAGTAACTGGGAAGATAATCAATGCATCAACTCTTGTAAAGATGAAACTCATTCCAACAAATGCTCACAAGAAACTAGATTCTGATATGCGTGAATCAGATGCAATATCTGATCTAGTCACTCATCACATCCCCATCTGCAAAAAGGATCCTCTGGATGTGCAGAGAGCCTACATCTTGGACTTCTACAAAACATACAACAAGAAGATCAGCTTGAAAGATGTCCCTGAGGAAATGTATGGTGGTGATCTGCCTGTGGCCAAAGGCAGAAAATCTAAGAAGAAGCAGATCACCAAGGAAGAATACCTTGCTGAAGATGCTACTGAGGAGGGTGCTCAGAAGCATAAGAAAGCCAAGAAGGAAAAATCTGCTATGTCCACCATTCTTGAGGAAGTGGAGGATTTGGATGATGTCCCTCTTATCTCAAAAAGGACAAGGAATGCTCAAGAAACAGCAGAACAGCCTGCTTCTGAACAAACAGGTTCTGAGCAAGCTGCTTCTGAAGAGCCTCTAAGTCCCAAGAAGAAAAGAGAAGCTGCTCTTAAGACCATCAAAAGGAAGAGATCTTCAAGGAATCTGAAGACAGCTGAAGGACGAAGGGCAGAAATGTTGGAAGAACTGGAAGAAAACTGGGATGAAGACTCAAGCCCCAAGAAGGCAAAAAGGACTATAACTTCAGAGCCTATAGTCATGCCCAGTTTTGAAATGACTGAGGAAATAAAGCAGTATGCTAAGGAGTACTCTGCATCCAAGATAGCAGAGAAGAAAAGGTTGAAGGAAGTGTTTGAGAAAGAAAGGGATGAGCGTCTCAAGGCTGCAGGGTATGTGCCTACTCCTAACATTGCTGCTTTAGCGTCTGAGCTAGAAACTGTTCAGTATGGAGCAACTCTGCTCTCTCAAGCCTTGAAGAATAAGCAAGCTTCAGGAGCAACTTCATCAGAACCTGTTTCAAAAGCTCCAGAAGCAGTTCATCCAGAAGCTCAATCTTCAGGTAATTCATCCAAACCTGACATCTATACTCAGATTCCATCTCTACCCTCTTCACCCTCTTCATCATCCACATAATCAGATGACCAACCCCTTAGCCAACACATAGACAAACTTCTAAAGACCAAACCTACCAAACTAACAGAATATGGAACACTTGACTATGAGAGCACTCAAATAGAATTTTCCAAAAATAGGATTAAATTGTGTGAGAAATTCAATTTGCCTACTACTCATCCACTATATCCAGATATTCCAGAGCCTGTTAGTGTACAACCACCTGAACCCAACCAAGAACCTAACCAAACTCCACAAAGAGCCTCTGAAGTAGTTTCAGAAGCAACTACTTCAGAAATCCCCCAACAACAAGAATCCTCAACCATTCACAATTTAGAAAAACACTTAGGTGGTGAAATGCAACCTACACCTACAAAGGCCTCTAAGACAGTCCCTGGAAAGACTGTGTTAGAAAACCAACAAACAGAAACCATCCCTGAGCAAAATGTTCCTGAGCAAACTGTTCCTGAACAAACTGTTCCTGAACAAGATGCTTCTAAACAAGTTGCTCCTGACCTTCAAACAACAGAACCAGAACAACAACCAGAACCACCAATAATTGACCTAACTTCTTCTGACCAACAAACAGCCTCTGACCAACCCTCCACATCTCATACAACTCAATCTGAACCTTCAACCATCCCTGACTATATCCTTGAATCTGAGTATATTGATGAACAGTTAATCAAGCTTAGTGATGAGATTCAGACACTGATTCTTCGCAGAACAGTTCCTGTACCTCCTATTCACTATCTTGATCAATGGATGGATCTGAAAAAGAGTTTTGATGACCTGCTGGATAAGCTTAGTTCAAAGTGTGTCTCATCTCACTCTGCCATGCTGCAAAAGATGTTGGATGATATGCATGAAGCAGCTAGAGTGAAAGAGCTGAGTTACGTGCCTATGCTGGACATCACTCCTTTCTATCCAGAAGAAGAGTACATCTCAAGGGCAACAAGAATTCATGCTGGGTACAAAAGAAGATTGAGGGAAAAAGATGAGCTACTCAAAAAGAAGGATGAGCAAATCAAGTATCTATTGGAACAGATGTACAAGCAAACCCAACCTTAGTTGCACATTTTTTTTGCTTGTTTTAATTGTTATTCTAAGTACTCTAGTTGCACTGCATTTGTATCTCAACTTTTCTATATATATATATTATCATTGTTTCTGGATCTTGTGCTTTTTCACCTTCAATATGTTTTACAAGCTTTAACTCTGATGATATTTACTGTTTTCAATGCTGCTTGCTCTGAAATACTATTTTTAAAGGTTATATGTTTATTCTTTTGTTTTGTTTTGCTCTGATACTCTTTCTTTTGTTTCTATTCTTTTTGTTGATGACAAAAGGGGGAGTAAATGTATAGTATTTTTAAGGCACTGAGCCCCACTACAACCACTTCTAAATTTCTTTTAAATACTTCTGATTTGATTTTATGAGTATTTTATTGAAATTTAATTAATAAGAATAGAACTTAGGGGAGCTTACAAACCTCACCTTAAAGATCTATTAGACTCAGGGGGAGCTTACAAACCTCTATCCCAGTGGTCAACTTATTAATTAGATCAACAACAATTGAACATTTTAAATACTATTGTTTGTCATCATCAAAAAGGGGGAGATTGTTGGAACAAAATGTGTTTCACAATGAACCTTATTAAGTTTTGATGATAACAAGGTATTAAAAATTGTCAATTGGTTATTACTAATAATTGTTCAAGTGTACAGGACCAAAGGCTACTCAAGTTATTTCAATAGGTCTTGGAAGAACAATGGAAAGAAAAAGAAATTCTGAGCATCTGAAGCAAACTGCTCTTGAAGCTGAAGTGCTCCTGAAGAGATGACGTCATCAGAAGCAGAAGGTCATCAGAAGCAGAAGTTTTTATCAGAAGCAATATCTTCACCAGAAGCTACATTTGATCCTTTAATCAAACTGAAGATTCAAAGTAGCTGATTCTCAATTCAGTCTTATCAAAGAAGAACGAAGAATTAAAAGGGAGGTATCAACGGATATATGGATAGCACTGAGCACTTGTCTCTCGTTAATAGAGTTGACAAAGTACAAGTGTACAACCACTACCTCCACTACTCTGTTTTCTGTCTACGCTACAAGACAAAACAACAGCCATGCCTGCAGAATTTGTACACTCAAGATGGGAATGAATTTGAAGCTTATTCTTCAAAGGACTACACCCAAATCAGGCAAAAGATCATTGGTGGATAATCAAAGGATTTCAAACGACTCTTAGACGTGCTGATTATCTCAACGTCTCTTTCACGCCTCTATATAAAGGAGTGAAGACTTGAAGATTGTAGATATAGAATACATAAGTTCAAAAGCGCCAAAACTCTGTCAATTTGATTCTACAAAGCACACTGAATTTCTGCACTGATTTGATACATCTTAGAAATTCAAAGTCTAGAGTCTTTTCTGTATTGTATTGTGAACACCACTGATTGTATATCAAGTGTTCAATTCAAACTCAATTCTCTGTATTTTTGTTTGATTAGAAGTCTCTTGCCTGCGTGCTTGAGCATTAGAAGTCTCTTGCTTAGTGCTTGAGCATTGGAAGACTCTTGCGTGTGTGCTTGAGCATTTTTGTGAAGTCTCATACTTAGAAAGTATTGAGCAGTTGTAATCTTGTGATTATAGTGAAATCTCCTTGGAAGTGCAAGGGGACTGGACTACTTCCGTGTTGTGGAAGGAACCAGGATAACTGCTTGTGTCTTTGTCTTTCTTTTCTCTGCTCTGTTCTTTTCCGCTGCAATCTGACTCTGATCATTTCATCAGAAGCAATCAAACTGCTTCTGAAGTTTTATCAGAAGGAGTATTTTTTAAGAGAAAAAGAAAACACAATTCAACCCCCCCTTCTTGTGTTTTTCACCTTCACAGTCTCCTCCACCTTTGAAGAACTCGACCCCGAATTCTAATTTTGATAAAAGAACTTCCATGCATGTTGACTTCAGACTACCCTCCTAGATCCCATGTCATAGAGTTTCCAACAAGCATCATAAGATTAACACCCATCATTTAATAATTTCAACATTGATTAAAGATTTGTGTACTTGCATTCTGCTTAACCAAATACCATTGCACCTTTTGTTTTCAAGTAAAGTAGAGCCATTCAATGTATGTAAATGTCCTCCAACTCCACTTCTTAAATAGGATGCATCTGAACTACTAGCTAAGGCTGCTGCCATATGATCTTCTTTGTTTTCCACACAACTAACTCTTTTTAGATAGAGTCTATATTTCTGGAGATGGCTGGCCACCTTCTCCCATGTCAGATTTTCAACATTCATCAGTTCAAGAATCTTTTTCTGTACAACCTTGTCAATGCCTAATTGATTAACACTCTTTTCAATTGCTTCTTTAGCACTCCCATCAATTTCTTCATGTGCCTTACTTTGCCATTCTTTATATTCTGCTAATAGAAGAACTCCCCAAGTAAACAAGTTAGATGTTGTATCTTTTCCAGCAAAGTATATGGTTTTACATTCATCTATAATTTCATCCAGCTGTAGTCTATCTTCTCCACCAACTTCATTCTTGTAGGAACTCATTAATGAATTTTTTGTATTTTCTTTAACACTCCTCTTGGTCTCAATCAGTTTTCAAATTGATTCACGTGTCTGTTTATCTAGTCTCCACCTTCCGACTGCTTGTGAGAAAAGATGCATCTGCTGCACATCTATTTTCATGCTCAATGGACTTATCCGCGCCGCAATTAAATCAGCTTTCAATACACCTCTACAACAAACGATGTTCCACGACACCCATGGCCAGCAAGAAGCTTGACTGGATGGCCACTCCATTTGATAACCAATATTCTTGTGTCACGAAGCATCGCAGATTGGAGGGAGAGGTCTGATTTTGCAAACATGAGCTCAACCCAACTAGAAACCCGCCTGGATTGTAACATCTGAGAGTTCTGAAGCTTAGATATCTTGATTGTGCAAGCATATATGGATTGTGTCACATGAAAAGTTAGAAGTAACCATAAAAGATCTTAGTATATCAATGAAATTGATGGTGTGAACAACTTTAAACCATTGAGTAGCTTTCTCCAAAAAGGGTTCAGCAAGCTTAACAACACCAGAAGAATCAACAAGCAAGTTAGCCCCTTTGATCTCTCTGTGAATTGTCTTTTTGCTGTGCAAGTAAGCCAACCCCAAAAGAAATTGTCTTGTGAAATTCTCCCAAATCAGATTTCTTAGGCACACATGTCTTCGTTGATACGAACACTCATTGAATTCATCAACCACTTTGTTTTCAAACACGTCTCCACATTTAATTTGGCATTTAAGTCTCATCCGGCCTATTGCTGCAATTTTGGAGACAAGCAATGTTGACAACACATGATGAGTTTGCCAGACACCTAGCCAATTCCGAACAACGGATTCTGTTATCACTTGAGCAGGAACAAATTGTGTTTGGTCTTTAACAAGGCCAGTAACTGCATCACTCGTTTCACCATATTCATTTTGAGAACTAATATTTTTCGCAACATCTCCAGAAGGTGGATCCAATAGCTGATTCACAGAATTTGAGGCAGTTGAATAACAGAATTCTCAGTCATATTCGCCGAAAAAAAATATAGCCTCAAAGAATTTCTAGAAATAGCCTAAAAAAATATTCAGAGACTTTCTCTATTTTCTGAGGAATTCCAGAACCCCTATTTTTCACAAGTTTGTCTTGCGAATTTGTCTTTTTCAATCTAGGTTTAGCGCTTGCTAGCCTACACTTCTGTACTGCGTCCGTTGGTATCAGAGCAGGTTTCTCCTGTTCTTTTCCTAACATGATCAGCCATGGGAGATCAAATTATGACGAGGGTAGAGTTTGCCGGCATAAGCGCGACTCTTACCACGACATCAAAGTTTTGTCAGTTCAGATGGCGGCGTGGACAACTAAGGTTGAGAACAACAACGACAACAACAGAAACAATCTGAACAGAGGAGTAGAACTAATTCCGGTTATTAGGGTTTGTAATAACATCCCAACTATTGTTACGTACCGAAAATCAAAACATACCTATGTATCTGATTTGGAATACTATGAGCATAGATAGTACACATAGTTGAAGGATGATTTCTACAAATTTGAAATCTCCGATTCCATATATCGTTGTCCGTTTTGTTACAACAAAGATTACTCTTTGACCGCCTTTTTAGACGTGCTTCCAGAATTGTAGATAACTCACGTAGGACAGTTAAAGATATTGCTAGACAATCTGTTTTGATAACGTATATTCTAAGGTATCATAATGTTAATGTTGATGTTGATAAAAATAAACCACTTGATGTTAATATTATAAGCAATATGATGTCAGTTTTCTCAAACCAATGATTAGTTCAACAGGAAATTCAACAAGCCCTAACAACTTTACGACTAAGGAGATAGGAATTGAACAACGTGACATGTCTGAAGAAACAACTCAGGTTGGCTCTGAATGTTTAGAGAAAGAATAGAGTGTGCTTGGTACTGTGGTAACTGATTATGAGAGGGACTCATATGACAATAGTTCTAAGGGATCTCATATTATCTTAACTATAAATTTGTAAACATTGATAGTGACTATTCTTCAACAACGTGCATCTCACTTCAATTACCATCTATTTCAAGTGTTCAATTATTTTCAACTGTCAATTACTCATTTTTTGTGATTGAAATTAAAATATAGTAAGAAATTGATTCACACAAAAATATTAACATCAAAATTGATTTACACAAAAACAAAAAGAAGTAACAACTCATCCCTATCTTTATCATTTTTCAATTTACTCTAATTGCATTTTTGTTTTTTAATTTTTGTCTCTTTTTGGGTTATTTGTTTTTTTAAAGAAGTTTTTTGGGTCATTTGTTAATATACGTGATCATTTTTTAATTCTCTTTTGTTTACTACTGTCATTATTAATGTTGGTGCATTTTTTATACCTTTCTAATATATGGTTAAATTTAACAAAAAATATGATTTGGTTAGTAAATGAAGACAATAAGTGTGTGTTTGCGTCTGTGTATGTGTGTTTTAAGTGTTTCTATGTTTAAAGTACTTTAATTTGAAATAGAGATGAATGACTCTTCTGTATTTTTTTTTTGGGTGCTCATATGGTACTTACTTGGTAGCCCTGTGTCCTCATTAGACTTGAGGTAGGTTAAAAGTATTTCTTAATTTTTTTACTTACAGTTTGTACTCAAATTAAATTTCAATTTTGGCCTATTTTACTTTCATTTTTACAATTATGTGAACCGTTATTTCAGAGGAATTGTTTTATCCTTTGTGTCCAACTTTACTTTGGGTGTATTGTATTTGTGTTTTAAAAGACTATTTTGGCAAAAAGAATGTCTTAAAGATTTTATAAAACTACAAAAACAAAGTTTTCCTTATAGTTAAATTGAAGTTTTCTTATCATTGAAAGCTCTATGTTAGTTACGTTCTTAGTTAAAATTCTCTCATTAATCTTCTGTAGTTAAAATTCTCTCATTAATCTTCTATTAAGTCTAAGTATATTCCTTACACGTTTTCAAGTGGTCAACACAATAACATGATGCAATATGTTTGTATTATTCTTAAAAATAATATTTAAAAGTCAATATGCTTTGTAAAATGATACTTACAAGTTTACATTAAAATTTTGGAATCATTTTAAGAGCAAGTATATATGCTATATATCAAATAATATTTAAATGTCAATATGCTTTGTAAATGATACTTACAAATTCACATTCAAATTTTGGAATCATCTTAAGAGCAAGTATATATACTATGCTTTTTTATCTTGAATATCCTATTTCTATCCCATAGGAGGAATTTATAGGTTCAATATCTCCTATATCAAGTGGAAGGGATGAGAGATTGAGATGAGTGAAGGAATTGAAGAAGAGAGCAGAAGAAGATCGACTGGAACGAAAAAGAAGAATTTGAAGTTATCAAAAAATGGTGCTACATTATCGACAACAAAGCGTGAATGAAAAAAAGGAAAGGGGTCGTTGTATGCAGGCTCTCTTGCCTTCTATTTATCCGACATTTATGAAACAACACAACAATTATATGCCCCAGTTTAATTAACATTCCACTTGCTATGTCACATTGACTTTTTCAATCAAAAATATCGTAAAGTATGAGAAGTGATATGACTAATGTGTAAATATTCTTTCACTCTTTTTGAAATGTCTTCTTCCTTTAAAAGACATAAATGTGTTATCAAAGTTTTGTTCTTATTTCTTCTATTGGTTTTCCTTCTATTTTCCAAATTTTATATTTTGTGACAAACTTAAATGGCTTGATAAATAATATAGAGCATATGTTTACTGTTTTTCTCTAAAATGTGTTAGCGATGGAAAAGATTTAATATCTTCATCAAACCAACCCTCATAACCATCACTCATGTTTCATGCATATTCATCCTCCATAGATAGATGAGTATGCATCACAAAACTAAGTATATGTTAAGTAACTTCGTGTTAAAGAAGTGCATGAATTACCTATCTTACATTTTTTATCAAGTTTAATTCTTCTCTTTTTGATCAAGCTTGATCATTCATTTAATTCTAATAATTTTCTCCAAGATATATCAAGAAAAACTAAACAACATTGATGTTGAAAAACATACTGTTTATGAGTTACATGCTATAGCGTAGTAGAAAGAGCGGACAAACAGGCACGGGAGTGCCCGTCTGAACGCTAGTCCAAATAAAGAGAGAAGAATATAATCTAAATAATATGTGCTGCTGTCTTATTTCATTTCATTATCATTATTTTAGAGTGCAAATATAAATCTAAAAAGTTCTTCAAATTCTAAAAAGAAAAAAAAAATTAATTTATTGGGTTGTGAGAAAATAACTAAATGACAGCTCGTGGAATATTGTAGGAGCATTTGTGTACTATTTGGGGTCTAGAAATAAATGAAGAATCATGTGAGCACACGATTTGTTTCCTTCCCTATCGGATAACATTTAATTACTCCATACTCACATATCGGTTCCATACCAGGGGGACACCTATTTAGTAGATCATCAGGACAAGTAACGAGACATGGATTACACCCTATAATAAAAGAGAGAGAATAAAAAGTGTGAATAAAATAGTTCAATATTTTGTGTATGAAGTAGTGAAGAAAAATTTAAATGGTTAGAAATGACTTACCTCCAGCATTCGTTGCAACCAGAAATAAGGAAAAAAAGATAATCATATTATAAACAAAATTGATAATTTTAGCCATATCTCCCTCCTTTGTTTGTAATATATGTATTTATCACTTTATTATTTATATAGCTCATTTTCTTGGTAACATTACAAATACCCATTAAGTACATCAATGTGTTGTGTTTATCTCTTCATCGTACTAAAAAAAGAGGTCACACAAAAAGATTCTTCTTAATATTATATCTATTACAAAATTCTTCTATCTATAATATATTAACATATTAATATATTCTTTATCACTTTATTATTTTTAAAGCATGTCTTCTTCTTAACATTATAAATATATTAACAATGTGTTGCGTTTGTCTCTTCCATTAAATATCCATTATGTTTATTTTTATCTCCATCTCTGTAGTATAGGTCACCATGACCTAAACCCCTTCTTGTTGTTTAGACAAGGTGAGTTTATGATATTTATTTACTTGCGATATATAAATATGTAGTTTCGAGCTTTTCTAACAAACTGCTTTATCTCAAAATCTTTAGACGTAAAATTTGATCACTTTTATTTTTAATGCTATAGCTCCCTGATCGTTAACATGTTGTTAGCCTGTAATTTCGACAAGCTCATTTAACGCGGTCAACATTTGTTGACTTTTGTCTTTGCCGGAATCAAATTCTTTTCCTTCAACTTAAGGAGTTTGAGGAGATGTGGACGTAGCATGAAAGGGTCTAAAAACCCTAGAGTTCGACAAGACGTGAGTCAGGAATGCAAGACCGTCGAAGCCAAGCAATTACAGTTGAGGCGGGAAGATTTTCAATTTCAAAGAGAAGCGGTTTCCTTAATGGGAGACAAGCGGTTGTCCAAATGGAAGAAGTGTTGATCATGGAGTTAGGCTTTTTCTAGTTATTTTGCTATGTATAAGTAGTAGTTTTCCATAGGGAAAATAGGTTAGGTCGCTAATAACTTTAGAAATTCTATAACACTCAAAGTACCGTCACGAGAGAAAAGAGTTATACAGAATGTATGTAAAGGATTTACTGAACCACCTTTATTTTTAATGCAATGTAATTTACCTTTTCTTTAAGTTTATGTGTTTTAAACTTTTAGCCTTTATTTTGCATTTACTGCGTTGCTTTTTATTTTAAAACATTTTTCTGTCAAAAGACGTCATACGAACTCGTATTGTTCATAAAGCTACCTATGAATTTGATGAACGCGAACTGTATTTTCTTAAAAACATTGCGCAACATGTCCAAGGATTTCTGGTTTGATCTTGCTTGTAATAATCAAAACCAGCCCTTCTTGTTTACCAAAAAACACTGGTATACACCGATCTGGGAGTGGAACATATTTGTTAGATATGAATTTATCCTTATGCATCAAAAAGTGAAAGTATAAAGAGACACTTTTTTAACATTAGCTTGAACTTATAAGAGCCTGAAAACTATAGGAAGTTATATCTAAGAGCTAAGTACTTGGTAGGACTATTGTCATAGGCCAAGGAGCTCAGGTCCTAAATACTATTCGTGAGGAAAAGGTGAGCACCTAACCTAAGTTCTGCGTAATCGTACCTCGAAAGGTGTGTCGTTACGACGTTAACACGAAGGATGAGGTAAAACTCCATAAGATCAATTGTTTTTCAGGAAGTCGGAGTGATATATAGCTCTGTGAATCTCAATAACTTAATACGCTAATAAACGGCTATTAACCAACAACATTGTTGCTCTCTACACACAACCTCATAATGTCGTCCTTCTTCTTAACAAACAACGATGGTGCTCCCTACGGCGAAACACTTGCTCTGATAAACTGCTTCTCTAACAACTCCTCTAACCCCTTCTTCAACTTACCCAATTTTGATGCAGACATTCGATAAGGTTGTTGAGGCAAAATCCCTAATTAATTTTAAAGATAATAAACTTTAATTATTAAGGATTAAATGGACTTTGATTAATTCCTTGGTATTTAAGTTGTGCTCTTGAATGTTTTTACTAAGGCAGGAACAAGGTTTGAATCATACCAAGATGCATGAAATCAAAGGACATTGAATCCATGAACTAAAAGGTCCAGAAAAGTATACTTGACATGCAAGTATACTTGACATGAATAAAAGGTCCAGAAAAGTACATCTGCATGGATCTATCAACAAATAAAGGCATGGACAAGTAACTATGTGAAAAGGATCTTTAATGTTCATCTAAGACTATGAACATTAAACTACTATGAATATTCCAGTGAGAATATTATCCTAGATGTTGCATTCATTGCACTTCAGTTGTGTTTTACTATTAAAGTTGATTACATTAAAAGTCAAGTCTTACAAATCAACCTAAAGTAAGAACAAATGAAACATTCTGAAGGTCAGAATGTTCATTTCTGCACATGCTTTCAACCATGAACAGTGTAGTTGGTGGAAAGATGAAAAAGCTAGCAAAAGGAGATCTTGCATCAGAGATAACGTGTCCTCTTATTTGAATCAAGCAAATCTCCTTGAAGCATGGGCCTGAAGATGTAGATCCACTATCCTATCTCTCCTGCACAAAGTCCAAGACATATTTGGTAACTTTATCCTACTTTTTCCAGCAACTTTTGATGCATATGGAGAAGTAACTTTTTAAGGATAAAACCTGAACAAATCTCATGTCACGTATTGGATAAACCCAGAAACTCATCAGACATTCATCATTGATGAACCCAGATGAAGAACATCATGAATACCAAACATTTTGATGAAGAACACAGCAACATTCTGATGTTCATCCTGGGAACACAACAACATTCTGATGTTCAGAATGTTCATCCAGATTTTCAAGTAAAAGCTTGTGGGGCCCAGGACACATGGCATAACACCATTGGTCACCTTACAATGGCTATATGAGCCCAAAAACTCTATAAATAGAGATCAAAGGCTCAACATTACTTGCACCATTGAAAAGCATACAAGAAAACAACAGAAATTGTTTGAAGCTCTTGCAATTTGAATTGATCATCACTGAAGGATCTTTTTATCTTTTTTGTAGTGTAAATCAATTCTCTTCTTGTTATCTCTCTTAAGGATAACTTCTTCTTCCTCCTATTCTGTTTGATTCACAAACATTCAAACCTCTCACAAATTGTAATCAAGTCTCATCTAACTTTTGGGGTACTAAAGTGTTAGCTTGAGCTAAGATTGTAAAAGTCTAAGTGGTTAACTTAGCAACAAGGTGTAAACCTGCTGAGGCTTAGAGAATACAGAATTGTAAGTGTTCAGGTGAACACAGATTGTAAGGTGCAAGATTTGAGAGGTTATCTCAAGCATCATAGTTGAAACTCTCACAAGATTGTGAGGAGTGGACTAACCCACATTGGGGGAACCACTATAAATTTCTGTGTGTTTATTCTCTCTTCCCTATACTCTTTACTTACTGCAAACACAAACACACACAAATACATTTACTTTGTTAATCTATTTTTGCAATCAGACGTCAGAACGTTCTGAAGTCTGTCATTAACTTAACTATTCCAAGTTTCAACTTGAGAATTACTTTTTAAGTTACAGGATAATTTTTAAAGGGTCACAATTCAAACCCCCCTTCCTTGTGACTATTTTATCTACTTCAATTGGTATCAGAGCCTGGTTCTAAGGGTTTGAACACTTAAACAAGTGTTAGAGAAAAGATTCAGGAAGTATGTCTAAAGTCAAGTACAAAGCTGAAGGAGGATCATCAAACATACCACCACTTTTTGATGGCTCAAACTACTACTTCTGGAAAGGTAAGATGGAACTCTTTCTCATATCTCAAGACAATGATATGTGGACAGTTATCACAGATGGAGACTTTGTTGCAACAACCAAATAAGGAGCTGTAAAGGAAAAGAGTGCATGGTCAACAGATGAAAAAGCTCATGTATTACTAAACTCTAAAGCTAGACTCTTTTTATCATGTGCACTGACCATGGAAGAAAGTGCAAGAGTTGATGAGTGTAAAAATGCCAAAGAGGTATGAGACACTCTGAGAGTACATCATGAAGGTACATCTCATGTCAAAGAAACTAGAATTGACATTGGAGTCAGAAAGTTTGAAGTCTTTGAAATGAGTGAAAATGAAACCATTGATGAGATGTATGCTAGATTTACTACAATAGTAAATGAAATGAGATCTCTTGGAAAGGAATATTCCACTCATGAGAGAATCAGAAAGATTCTAAGATGTCTTCCAAGTATGTGGAGACCTATGGTCACTGCAATTACTCAGGCCAAAGATTTAAAATCTATGAACCTGGAAGATCTCATTGGTTCACTGAGAGCTCATGCAGTTGTACTTCAAGGAGACAACCCAGTGAAGAAGGTAAAATCACTTGCCTTGAAAGCTTCTCAGCAAACCTCATAAGTAGCTGATGATGATGTGCAAGAACCACAAGAGTTAGAAGAAGTTCATGAAGAATAAGCTAAAGATGAACTTGCACTAATCTCCAAAAGAATACAAAGAATGATGATAAGAAGAAATAAAATCAGGAAGAAGTTTCCAAACACCAACAACAGCACCAGAACTGAAGCTGAAAAAACCAAAGTCACTTGTTTTGGATGCAACAAAACTGGACACTGTAACGTCCTCTGTAACGCCCTATTTTAATATTTATTTATTTTATTGAGTTTAGAGTCTATTTTTATGACTTATGTGATTTATATGATTTTTGTGATGTGTTGTTGATTTATTAAGTGGCTTATTTTATTATTTAATAGAATAAGATTTGAAAGTAAAATAAGATTAAATTGTGGGGGCTGTTTTGGAAATTAGAAGAGTTTAGTGGAATAAGTGGAAATATTATGTTATTTGGTGTATAAATATATATGTTATTTGTTGTGGAAATATTATGTTATTTGGTGTAGAAATATTATGTTATTTGGTGTAGAAATATATATGTTATTTGGTGTAGAAATATATATGTTATTTGGCGTAGAAATATATATGTTATAGAAATATATTTGTTATAGAGATATAATTGTTATTTCTTATAGAAATATTTTATATATATATATATATATATATATATATTAGAATAAAATATTGAGATTTGGAGGGCAGATTTGGAAATAAGAGAAAATAAGTAGGTTAAGGATTTATATAAAAGGGGAGAGTTAGAATTAGAAAACAAGGATTACGTGAAACCTGTTTTTGGAGAAAAAGGGAGAAAACTAAGTGAAAGGAGAAGTCAGAGAAGAGAAGAATCTTATGAGAAGAGGAACAATCTTGTAGAGTCCGATCATCTAATTTAAGGTAAGTGTGGGACTAACTTTCTCTAATTCTAAGTTGTATAATTCTGAAATTGAGTTTAGAATGTTGTAGGTTGTAGTTATGGGAATTTGGGAATTAGATTTTGAAGTTGTAATTAATTGGTTGTTAATAGAGTAGAAAATCCGTTGAATTTGTATAGAAGTGATGTTCAGATCATTGGTTATTTTTAGTGCAATGTTTTATATGGTTTTGAGTGTCTTAACATAAATAGAAATGGTTAGACAAGTTTTGAGATCAAATTTGGGCATAGGGAAGTTAAAATTGGGATTTTGGGGTGAAAAGTGGGTTTTTTCCGAGTTGCTCTCTGACAACACGTCCTGTTTCATGTTTTTGCGTCTTTTTCACACGTTTCTGTTTTGAATTGGCCTTTGGTGTAAACATCAAAGTTGTAGATCATTGAGTTAGCTTTCCAATGGCTTTGGTTTGACGTGAAAATGATTTTTGGTTCTTGAGATATGATGAAAATACTCCAAGCAGGTCATAGTGAAATCTAATGAAAATTCAGCATAACCGTTTCTAAGTTAATCCAAAACTTAAGGAATAATTCCAAACCTCAAAACTAGAAGTACTATGAGTTCAACTAGGGTGTTTAAGAGTATTTAACCTATGTTGTGATGGATCTAATTTAGTTTGACATGAATATCTTTGTTGGATAATTTGAAATACATATATTATGTGAATGTTGTTGTTGAATAATTTGAGTTACATATAGTTATGTGGAAAAGGTATGATATAGAAAATAATGTTGTTATACCATTCAAGTTTTATTATTAATGATGCTATGTTGTGAAAGATGTTGATATGAAGTTGTAATGGTTATATTGGATGATTATTGTTTATGTTGACTTGCTGCATATTATTTAATGGTGATGCCTTGCTGTCGTGATTAGGATGCTAATGTTGGTCTAAGTTGTTTAAGTTGTAAGATGTTGATCCAAATTATTGGAGTCATATGAGATGTCTAAGTTGTTTAAGTTGTAAGACGTTGAGTCCATGCATACTCATTTAAGTTGAGGGCTTGATGCCCTGTAATGTACATTTATACATATTATGTTGAGGGCTTGATGCCCTGTAAGTTGAGGTCTTGATGCTCTGTGAGCCTATTTACGCTCAATACGTTGAGGGCTTGATGCCTTGTGAGCCTATTTACGCTCAATACGTTGGGGGTTGATGCCCTGGTTTGTAGTCCCACATGCATGATTAAGAGGTCGTAGTTGCATTTTGTCTAGATGGTTCAAGATGTGTAAGATGTCTAAGTTGCATTGTCGAGTTGAAGTCGTGTCGTTGTTGTTAAGTTGTTATTTATCCATGTGTCATTAATGAAGTGCTTATGATGTTGATTATTATGTTGTTATGGTGTTTATGATGTTGTTTATGATGTGATGTTTATGTTGCTGTATGACGTTGTGTATAATGTAATGAATATGAAGTTAATGATGATTAGAAGTTGATTGAGTTATTAATGAAGTATTATAAGAAGAGTAATGTTATTAATTGATGAAGTATAAGTTGTTAATTGCTTTTGTTGAATTCTATTCTTATTATTATTGAATGTGAAATCTCACCCCCTTCTGCTTGGAAATGTTGTTCTTCGTATGAGTAACTTGCAGGTGATCGAAATTAAGTTGTTGTAGTTGTTTTCGTGAGTGGTTTCCTCCTCACGTGTGTCTTTAGGTGCTCTGATACGTAACGAGATGGGACTTTGTTGCATCCTTTTATATTCCTTACGTATTGCTTATGATTTTACATGACTATGTTTTAGATTGGATTTTATGAGACGTTATGATGAGGCCTTTGTGCCAAAGACTATTTAGATGTTGAAATAAATTCCGCAACAAAGCAATGAATATTTTGTTATTGAATTTTGATGCATAATTAGTTAATTATTTCGTTTATGATTTTTAAGAAAAGAAGTGTATCATTCCGTTTATGTGGAAAACTCTGATTATTTTTATGAAATTTTTATGTTGGGAAAACGGGACGTTACACCCTCTTTGAATTATTTGATTTATTTGATTGTTTTAATAGGTTTAGAATATAATTATATGATTATGTGATTTATTAAGTGACTTAAATTAGTGTTTAATAGAATAAGATTTGAAAATAAAATAAATATTGAGATAGGGGCTGTTTTGTGAATTTAGAGAGTTTTGTGGAATTAAAGGAAATAAGATAAAATAGATGGGAAATGATAAATAGGAGAAACTAGGTTTAGAATTATTTTCACGTACAACCAGTTTTGGAGAAAAGGGAAAACAAGAGGAGAGAAGAACCAAGAGAGAGCTGCTGATCGATTTTCTTAAGGTAAGGGTGGGACTAGCATTCAATCTTCTTAAGCCCATGATTCTGATAATTAGATTTAACATGTTGGAGGTTTAGTTTTGAGAATTGGAGAATTAGGTTAAAAGTGAGGAATTGATGATTAGATGATGAAAAAGTGTTAGATTGATGTAAAAACTGTGTACAGATCTTAGACAATCCATAATATGATATCTTGAATCAATGTTAAGCTTAAAACCATGCCTTTAGGTGAATTCTCGTGAAAACTGCAATTCT
Source organism: Medicago truncatula (assembly GCF_003473485.1). NCBI lineage: Eukaryota > Viridiplantae > Streptophyta > Magnoliopsida > Fabales > Fabaceae > Medicago > Medicago truncatula. The sequence continues at coordinate 19,041,731 of NC_053047.1, read as the reverse complement.
ACCCGAGCCAACATTCATCGCTCGCCTCCCGAGTGATGATCCTCGCCATAGCGAGGGATGATCTTCATCGCTCGCCTCGTGAGCAAGTTTCATTCGCCTCGCGAGTTGCATGCTGCAGCTCGCCATAGCGAGCAGTTCACTCGCCATAGCGAGTGTGACCAGTGAGTCAACCTAATTTTGAGAACTAAGTCCTTAAGTTGAACTTTAGATGATTTTTGAGTGTCTGAATATGTATAATAATGATTAGGCAAGTTTTTAGATTGAGATGGAACATGGGGAAGTTAAAAATGGGATTTTTGGGTGAATAGTCAATTTTCTGAACTCGCCATAACGAGTAATGTCCCTCGCCTCACGAGCTCCTGTAAGACAGAATACATTGTTTAGGGTTTTGCGATCTTTGTCGCACGAGATGTTATGAGTTGATCCTTGGTTGTAGGAATGGAGGTTGAATATAATATTACTGATGATCTGTGAAGCTGTTATAATATGATTTGATGTTGTTAATAATGTCATATAAATGTATATGCATTACATGAATTATATATGATGTTTAAGATGTTATTGATTTGCTTTGATATTGTTATATCATGAACTGTTTTATATATTGCCTATGTTGCTGTTTTTGGTTATGTGAAATATTTATATGCCTTATGTGGAAAATGTATGATGTTTAAGTTGTTAAATGCATTTGATGAATTATATGCTTAATATTATTGTTTGTGAAATCTCACCCCTTCTGCTTGGAAATGTTGCTCTTCGTGTGAGTAACTTGCAGGTGATCGAGTTTAAGTTGCTGTTAGATTGTTGTCGTGAGTGGATTATCTCTCACGTGTGTCTTTAGGTGCTCTGATACGTAACGGGATGGGAACTTTGTTGCATGCTTTTCTATTTCTTACGTATTGCTTATGAATTTACATGATTGTTATCACGATTTTGGGGTATCAAGTCATTAATTAGGCTTGAACCTTTCAATCTTTGATATTCTCTATTTTTTCTTGGGAAGGGTAAAATTGAGAAAACCCTTAGAAATTCTAAGTTCGGGGGTCGTTTTCACTAGGGAATGTGTTAGGCACCCGCGATGGCTATAGTACTCTATAGGAGCCGTTTTCTTAGTTTTATGTCTACGCTTTATTTTTAATGCTATTTATGAAAAAAGAAATTTATTTATGTTAATAATGGGGGGAGAAAGTGTTTGAGGTTTTATTTTAGTGGACTTGGAGAGGTTTTGACCTCATGCCTACATACCCATTTAAGGGATCAAACTCCATGTAGTTCTCTTTCAAAAAATGTTTTTTGTGTGTTTGGTTGATTTTAGTTTTTGTTGGAAAATGGTTTGAAGAAGAGAAAGAGGCCTTAAAGGCATAAGAGAAGAAAATGGTGAATGGTTGGTTCAATTGTTATTAAAAAAGTCTAAGTAGGAATTAGGATTCATTTGAATTTGATTAAGAAAATAAAGGAAAAAATTCAATGGAGTTTTGACTCCAAGGTTTGTTTAGAAAAATTTGAGTGATGGAATTTGTTTATTTTTTTGGAAAATTGGCATTTGTCTAGAGATCGCGTTTCCTAAGCATACATCTAAACGGTAAACATGCAACGTGTGTGCGTGTCGGTGCTTGTGTCGGTGTACATCATTAGAGTCCATTGTCCTTTACACTTTGCCCTAGTTTACATGCTATGGTCTTGCGAGTAATTAAAAGAAAGCTAATCTACCTAAAATTATTACAAACCCATTTGATATAGAAATGAATAGAAAAATAATGCCTAAACTATGAGATGGATGAAATATGAAATGAAATGATTAGTATCATAAGGCATAAAATGGCAAGAAGAAAGAAAGCAATATTGAAATAGGATAGCAAAAAGAAAAGAACAATGAAATGAACTAAAAATGACAAAATATACTTAGAATTTGGTATAACACTTGGACATGCACATGATCTATAATTCCCTCATCATAGCCATTTTTAAAGGAGGTTTGATTTTAAGCTACAATGTGAGGATCACAAGAACACCCACAAGCAAAGCATTATAACACATTCATAGAGATATTTTACACTTCATTTCTTGATAAAAACACACATTATTTATCAAACAAGAAAAAGAAAAGAAAATTCACATCCACAAACAGCAAAACACACATATGATCAGAGGCTTATTCATCATGAAATTACATATTAATCACTCATATCATGCACCAAAACCATGAACACAATGTGACGAAAAAATTCACAAGAAATTCCATTAAAAAGTAAAAACATCAAGAACTATCACATGCATTTTTATTAAATTTTTTGTGTAAAAACATCACAAGAAATACCAAAAATGAATTAAAAACATATAGGAATTCTTTTAGAATTTTTAAGAGAGAAAAAAAAAATGAACATGCAGGGGTCCAAATAACAAGAAACATGGGTGCAAATAGCAAGAAATTAACAAGACACAAAGGAATCTGCGCAAAAGGAGGCCCAAGCCCAACGCAGACTGGACCTGGATCATCCAAAGGCCTCAGAGGCGTTGGATTGATCTAGATCTAGATCTGATGGTTCAAAAACACGCAGCGCATGGTAACACAGATCAAGCACATGGAAACAAAACATCACAGCCATTCAATCAACAAAACCCTAGATCTAAAGGTCCAGGATGAAAGAAAGATGAACCGGACCGGTTCAGGTGTCTATATAAACATATAGACACCGGTCCAATTCATTTCTTTTTCTTCTTTCTCTCTCTATGTCTCTCCTAGTGAGAGAAGCTCTCATCTTCCTTCGCCGGTTTCTGGGAAGAAACGGCCGGAGAAGATGAAGATTCATAGGAATCTTCATCAGTTCCGCCGTGAATTCCAGATTCCGGCGAGCCTCAAACTCTCAGATCTAAACCTAAACCATACCTAATCTACTCGTTCTTTCAATCTAAACACAGATCTAACATCAGAAGTTGCATGCAAGCCTTAAATCAACGCGGATAGAAAAAAAATCTTTACGGTTTTCAAAGAAAATTTTAGGTTCTCAATTTTTTGAAAGAAACTTCTAAGAAACTCACAGATCTACGTTGATTTGTTCTCGTTGATACTTTTGAAACGAAAAGGAGAAGGTTTACATGTTACCTGAGGTTTTAATCGGAGATTTCAACGGAGATCTTCGGAAAACTTCGTCTTGTTGCTTTATCGCTTTGAAACCGAAAATAAATCGGTGTTTTCCACCGGTTTGCTTTCTTTATCTTCTTCGCCGGTTTGAATCTCTAATTCTTTCCCTCTTCTTCTTTACTTTGATCTCTGTGATCGGTGCTTGAGTCTGCCATCAACAATGGCGGATTCACGCCTTGAATTGCAGAGATAAAGGTTCAATGATGATGATTCTGTGTGAATCTCTGAGAACAACAATGAATTCTATTGCATTTGGCTTTGATTTGTGGTTCTGGAAATTTAGGGTTTGAGGATTGTTCTTGTGTTCTTGGTGAATTCTGAGTTTTTTGATCTAACTGCCAAGAGAGAGAAATTTTTCAGGTGTTGGTGATGTGGCGTGTGATTAATGGCTTGACTCTGACACTTGGCTATTTATAACCTGCCACTTGTGATCTTGGCCAATGAAATGGTGACACCTGTTTATGAACTTGGTTGGCTCGGCCTTGGGCAATTTGTGATTTAAGGACCTTTCTGCAAAAAAGTGAAATTGCGGACTAAACTGCAATAAAAAAAGGACTAAAAAGTAAATTTAAGAATTTTTGGACTAAAATGCAATTCTGGAAACTATTTGAGGAACCATAATGTAATTAAAATAAAATTGAATTAAAATTGGTAAATTGAACAAAACGTAAAGTGAAACAAAAAATAAAATCAACAAGAGGACTAAAATAAACCAGTTACTGACATGAGGTATTTTAAAATACCTCCCTGTCGAAATTTTGACAGGAAAAGACCAAAATGCCCCTAGGGACTAAACTGACCCAGATGCAATTTTGAAATGACTTTAAACAGAGATTCAAAAATGATTTGTACAAACAAGTTTAAAAGACTCAGAGATAAACACAGGACTAAAATGGGTTCCACTGCAGGAAATGACCAAAATACCCTTTTTGTATGATTTTTTTGAAATGAAATGCAAGAAAAGTAATGCAATGATTCAGAGAGTTTTCAAATGACTTGTAATGCAAGAAAAACATTTTGGATAGTTTTATGCAGGAAAATCATGATTGAACACACTTCGAGACAGAGACAGTAAAATATGCAGATGAAAAGAGAGTAAAGGTTCAGAGTAAAACAACAGTAAATCGACAAATATCAGTGTTAAAAAAGAAATTTAAATGAGTATTTTTAGGTCCAAAATCAGGGTATAACAGCTGCCCCTATTTAAGTTTCTTTGTCCGGAGGGTTAAGAGACGGAGTCTTTGGCTTGACGGGACGAAGATACTTAAATATTAGCATTTGCACTGTGTTTGGACGTAAAAGTACGCCAGCACATTTTCAAATATCATGAATGCCATGCAACATTTGGATTATGAATGCGAGACAAACGAGAGTTGGAACTAACAAAAGATGTCGTATCCATTGCGGGATTGGTAGACATTGGCAAGATAACAGATAACAGAATAGGTAGGGAACTAGAAACAAATTGACGGGTACAAGCTGCTCTTGGATTAAGCTGGGCACTTGACCGGGAATAAAGGCAGACAGACAGGTGTGAGATGTTCTTGGATTTGAACTGGCCACTCGACCAAAATCATAGACACATAGACAGGTACGAGCTGCTCTTGGATTCGAACTGGTCACTCGACCAAAATCATAGACACATAGACAGGTACGAGCTGTTCTTGGATTCGAACTGGTCACTCGACCAAAATCATAGACACATAGACAGGTACGAGCTGTTATTGGATTCGAACTGGTCACTCGACCGAAAACAAAGGCAAATAGACAAGTGCGAGCTTGTTCTTGGATGCGAACTGGTTACTCCACCGGAAACATAAACAAACAGACAGGTGCAAGCTGCTCTTGGATTGAGCTAGCCACTTGACCAAACAGAAACAGATAGACAGGTACAAGTTGTTCTGGGATTTGAACTAGCCACTTGACCAAACAGAAACAGATTCACTGGGGATTGGTTTTTTAACAAAATATAGATTGAGATTGACTTGACGTCGATTTGATTTGAAAGGTAGAAATTGACCAATATTATTGGCTCACAAGGTTTTAACGGAGAACCTGACATGAGTATTGAATTGAGACTGATGTTGACATTGGAAATGCAATATGCATGGATGATATGACAGTTTCATCAAATGCATGGGCACGTAATATGCATGATTATGCATGTATGAATGCTTGTAATGCATGACTGTTGGCAGTTTGTAGACATAGTTTCGTAGAGACGGACAAGACATTGGAGTATTGGGCACGTAGTGGCTCGTGCTATATTACACATTCCTGGAAATCCTCTTTGGAGATAACGCCGTTGGGAGACGTATCGGAACCATGACTGAGGGCAGGTAGCTATGCAACTTGCTTGGGGATAGAATCTCGGAAGACTCTACTGGGGATAATGCCGTCATTGCCGGGCATTTCAGTGCCGGGTGTACCGTGGATGTCGCATCTGTGGTCAATGCTTTTTGCATGTTATTTTCTCAATTTTTCATTCATTTTTTTTTTGCATCCCATTTTTGCCTGGATCGCCCTTTCGGGTTTTCGATCCACCGGGGAAATAAATTCTTTTCATTGCCCCATTTTTGCCTGAACTGCCCTTTCGGGTTGTCAATCCAGCGGGGTGCTCATTTTTGCCTAAGCCGCCCTTCCGGGTTTTCAACTTAGCGAGCCTATTCATTTTCATGCATTTTCATTCTGTTTTTTCATTCTTGCCATTGACCACAGACTATCCTGGAGAAGAATCTGCTTGTAAAATATATTGAAATAGACAGCAACATACACTCGCTCATGCATGTTTCGTTTGAATGTACCATGTTGCTCAAGTTTGCTTTCAAAACTTTTTCAATTTTCAAGATGTTTGTTTCAAGCATTTGTCATTATTAAAATAGAAAGAAAATGTTTTTTTTTTTTTTGTACATAGCTTTGAAAGTAAAAAGAAAATAGAGTTTTAAACAAAAGCACAGGCTCAAATTGATGTATAAGAGTGGCGGTCAGCCGAAGGCGTGACTCCACGGATTTACAAAGCTTGGAAAATGGTAATTTTATTGGTTGGTGGTACATTGAACACAGCAATCATTACATTTCCTAGAAACTTTGAATTCGCAAGCATAGGAGCTTTTGATGAAGATGGTCATTAACAGCTGCAGATGCCCCAAGGGAACGGTGGTTGGCCAGATATAGTTACTTGCCTTTTGTTTCAATCTCATTTTTGCATGAACCGCCCTTCCGGGTTTTCGGCTCATCGAGACGCTCATTCTTGCCTGAGTTGCGTACAATCTCAGCGAGCTTTTTCATATATTTTTTTTGTCCCTTATTTTTGCCTGGACCGCCCTTTCGGGTTTTCGATCCACCGGGAAGCTTATTTTTGCCTAGGCCGCCCTTTCGGGTTTTCGACCTACCACGCTGTTCTTTTCATATTTCTAGGCAAAGTATTTCTTGACTATATCAGCATTCACAGGATTTGGAAGTTCTACACCATCCATGTGTGTAAGAATTAAAGCACCACCGGAGAAGGCCTTCTTGACAACATAAGGACCTTCATAGTTAGGCGTCCACTTGCCCCTTGGGTCGGGTTGCTGGCTTATCCTCCTTTTCAATACAAGTTCACCTTCCTTGAATTCTCGAGGATGGACTTTCTTGTCAAAGGCAGTCTTCATTCTTGCTTGATATGACTATCCACGAGCCATGGCATCCATACGTTTTTCCTCAATAAAATTCAACTGATCATACCGGCTTTGGCACCATTCGGCCTCGGATAACTTTGCTTCCATGATCACACGGAGAGATGGGATCTCCACTTCCAAAGGAAGAACTGCTTCCATACCATACACAAGAGAGAAAGGGGTTGCCCCGGTTGAACTGCGCACTGTAGTACGGTAGCCATGCAGAGCATAGGGTAACATCTCATGCCAGTCCTTGTAAGTGGTTACCATTTTCTAGACAATCCTCTTGATATTCTTGTTGGCGGCCTCAACAACACCATTCATCTGAGGTCTATAGGGAGAAGAGTTATGATGCTCAATTTTGAATTCTTCACAAAGAGCTTGCACCACATTGTTGTTCAGGTTGGTACCATTGTCGGTAATGATCTTGCTGGGAACACCATATCGACAGATGATGTTGTTCCTGATGAACTTGGCTACCACTTGCTTGGTCACATTGGTATAAGATGCTGCTTCAACCCACTTGGTGAAGTAGTCAATTGCCACAAAGATGAAACGATGACCATTTGAAGCCTTCGGTTCAATTCTTCCAATCATGTCGATGCCCCACATTGAGAACGGCCATGGGGATGAAATAACATTGAGAGCGTGCGGAGGCACATGAATCTTATCAGCATAGATTTGACATTTGTGGCACTTTCTGGCGTGCTGGTAGCAATCATGCTCCATGGTCATCTAGTAGTAACCTGCTCGTAACAACTTCCTTGACATAGTATGCCCTGTAGCATGGGTCCCGAAGGTACCGTCATGTACATCATGCATTAATTGCTCTGCTTCGCGTTCATCTACGCATCTTAACAATACCATGTCGTAGTTTCTCTTGTACAAAATGTTTCCATCTAGCAAGAATTTACTGGCCAATCTTCTCAGGGTTTTCTTGTCTTTGTTAGAAGCACCCGGCGGATACTCACGGCTTAGCAAGAACTGTTTGATGTCGTAGTACCAGGGTTTATTGTCAACCACATTTTCACCAGTCTGATCGATCACATCCCCAATAGCGAACACATGCGAAGGTCTTTCAAGGCGTTGCACTTTGATTATTGGCATATCATTCCAATGGTTTACTCGAAACATGGAGGATAGAGTAGCAAGAGCATCAGCCATTTGGTTCTCATCACGAGGGATATGGTGCAGCTCAACCTTTGTAAAATATGTCAGCAAACGTCTCGCATAATCACGATAAGGAATCAACTTGGCATGGTGGGTCTCCCATTCACCCTTTATCTGGTTGATGACGAGTGCAGAATCTCCATAGATGTCGAGGTGTTTGATTCTCATGTCAATTGCTTCCTCGATCCCAAAGATACATGCTTCATACTCAGCCATATTGTTTGTACATTCGAACAGAATCCGGGCGGTAAAAGGAATGTGATGCCCCTGCGGGGATACAATGACTGCCCCGATTCCTTTACCATAAGCATTGACAGCACCATCAAAGACTAAACCCCACTTGCTATTGGGATCTGGACCTTCACCAATCAACGGTTCTTCGCAGTCTTTTGATTTCAAATACATGATCTCTTCATCGGGGAAATCTAACTCAATTGGTTGATAATCATCAAGAGGTTGGTAGGCAAGATGATCGGCAAGAATGCTACCTTTGATTGCCTTTTGAGTTTTGAACACAATATCATATTCAGACAAGAGCATCTACCAGCGTGCAATCTTCCCAATAACAGCAGCTTTCTCAAAGATATACTTTATCGGATCCATTCTGGATATCAACCAAGTTGTATGATTTACCAAATAATGACGCAGGCGTTTGGCGACCCAGGCCAGAGCACAACAAGTCTTCTCAAGCATTGTATACCGAGTTTCACAATCGGTGAACTTCTTGCTTAGATAGTAGATAGCATGTTCTTTCTTTCCAGTCTCATCTTGTTGACCAAGTACGCATCCCATGGATTCACCAAATACTGCCAAATACATAATCAAAGGCCTTCCTTCCACGGGTGGGACAAGGATAGGTGGTTCCAGCAGGTAATTTTTGATGCTATCAAAAGCTTCTTGGCATTCATGGTTCCATACAATAGGCTGATTCTTTCTGAGTAGCTTGAAGATCGGCCCGCAGGTTGCGTTCATGTGAGATATGAATCGGGAGATGTAATTCAATCGTCCGAGGAAACCTCTGACTTGTTTCTCGGTCTGCGGAGCTGGCATTTCTCGGATGGCTCGGACTTTATCAGGGTCAACTTCAATGCCCTTTTGGCTGACAATGAAGCCTAGTAATTTTCCGGATCTGACGCCGAACGTACATTTGTTAGGGTTCAATCGAAGCTTGTACTTTCTCAACCTTTCGAACATCTTTGTCAAGTATTCAACATGTTGCTCCTCATCTGGTGACTTTACAATCATGTCGTCCACATATACTTCGACTTCTTTGTGAATCATGTCATGAAACAGAGTAGTCATCCCTCTTTGGTAGGTAGCACCAGCATTTATTAGGCCGAACGGCATCACTTTGTAGCAGAAAGTACCCCATGGAGTGATAAAAGACGTTTTTTCTCTATCTTCAGGGGACATTTTGATCTGATTGTAACCGGAGAAACCATCCATGAAGGAGAACACCTTGGACTGAGCAGTATTGTCAACAAGCACATCAATATAAGGTAATGGAAAGTTGTCTTTTGGACTGGCTTTGTTCAGGTCTCTGAAGTCAACACACATCCGGACTTTACCATCCTTCTTTGGCACAGGTACAATATTGGCAACCCATTCAGGATACTCGACTGTCATGAGAAAACCTGCATCAATCTACTTCTGAACCATATCTGGATGAGTCCTTCTCAATTTCTGCCTGACGGGAGGACATTCAGGCTTTGTGGGGATCCGATGCTCCACAATCTTAGGATCTAGACCTGGCATATCTTCATACGACCATGCAAAAATATCTGGGTATTCTCGGAGGAGCTGGATGATCTTCTTTTTAACCCCTTCCTCTAGAGCAGCACCGATCTTGATTTCTCGCTTGTTCTCCTCGATACCTATGTTGATGAGCTCAATCTCTTCCTGGTGAGGCTGAATGGCTTTCTTTTCTTGCTCAAGCAGTCGAGTGATCTCATACGGTATGTCATCACCTTCCTCATCTTCGGCTTCATACACCGGGAATTCAAAATTCGGAGGGAATGTAGGGTTACTGTGCCCAACGGGTTTATTATAGCTCAATCTGCGTAAAATGGTTGGATGATTTTAGAAAGAGGTTTTTATGCAGATTCTTTTGAAATTAATAAGAAATTACAGATATTTTGGTTTTTTCTGGCATTACCATTATTTCCAAGGAAAAAGGTACTAGAAAATAAAAGCCGTGAAAGAAACGACAATTTTTATTAATAACGGCGATGCCGAAACAAACATGCCCTTACAGAAAATATCACTCTCGCTTCGGGCAGAGCGAGAGGATTGTTATTTTGAAAAAACGAAATACTTAAGCAACAAGACATATTACTCAGAAACATGCATGATTGAGGGAATGTCGATGGCATCCCAATCTCTCGCAATGCCTCTTGGTATAACAAATACAGGTGTCGCGCCATTTTTCGGAGGTCAAGGCCATTTGACTAGCGTTTGACTCACTTTTTATATCACGACCGAACAAATTTTTTTAAGGGGAAAACGTTCCAAACAACCCATTTTGAAGAGATTCAGGGTTCGGGGGTTGGTTATATTTAGGGAAGGTGTTAGCACCCTAAATATTCGTAGTACTCTACGAGAACCTCTTGATTTTATTTAACTTTTTGTGCTTAAACTTGCTTGCTTTTAAAGAGACGAAAATGGAATTGAATGATGAGTTGAAAAAGAAAAGAAGATTGATTTTAATTGAAGAGAAAAAAGAAAAATATTTTTTAGTTGAAAGTTGAAAAGAAAAAAAAGAAAATTGTTTTTTAATTGATTTGGAAGGACAAGGTCCTCTGCCTACGTACCCGTGAGGGATCAAAACCTCGTAGTTCGGGGTAGAAATTGACGTTTGATTTGTTTGGTGTTTTTTATATGTTTTGAAAAAGGTTTTGAAATAAAAAGCCAAATGGCAAATGAGAATTGATTTGTGTTTTTTAGATTGAAGAAAATTGACTTGAAGTTGAATTAGACTTGATTTGAAATTTGATTAAGAAAAATAAAAAGAACGATCACTTGATTTGAGAATCAAGGTTTGTAATGAAAAAATATTTTTGTGATTTGTTATTTGAATGTTTTTGTTGTTTTGGAATAAAGATATGAAAATTATATAAGCAGAATGAGAAAAATGAAGTTAAGCTGAATTGTGAAGTTGTTTTAACATGGACCAGAATATTCTGGAGAATAATTAAATTAAACAAAAATAAATAAATATTAACATTTAAGTTTGGACCAGAGCACTCTGGATTAACAAAAATATAATATTAACAGTTAATTTAGGACCAGAGCACTCTGGATTAATTTAATTAACAATGACCAGAGCACTCTGAAGAATAATAAAACAAAAATATAATATTAACAGTTAATTAGGACCAGAGCACTCTGGATTAATTTAATTAACAAGGACCAGATTGTTCTGGAGAATAATTAAATTAAACAAAAATATAATATTAACAGTTAATTAGGACCAGAGCACTCTGGATAGAGAGAGAATTAAAATGCATGAAAAAGAAATTAAAAAAAATGAGATGCCGGGGGTGTGTGAGCAAGAAATAAAAGGGTGTGCAAGAACGAAACATAAAAACAGAGAAAAGGAAAGGGCCAAAGCGCAGGGCCCAGTTGTATTGGGCTTAAAGCAGACCGGTTTGGGTCCGGTTCGGTTTGGGGAGAACCGGACCGGATTTCAGCTATATATATGTAGTGCCGGTTTTTTTTCTCATTTTTTCTTTCTCTCTCTCTCTCTCTACCCTCTTCTTAGAGAGAGAAACTCTCTTCTCTCTCTCCTTCTTCTCCGGCCAGGTTGGGCTTTCCGGTGCGGCGGCGCCACCGCGCCGGAGTTAAAAACTTCTCTTTTTTTTTTTTTTTTTTCGTCCTCTCTCCTTCTTTTCACTCACTCTTTCTGATTTTTGAACTCAAAAATTATTTTTACTAAGCGGTTTGACCTAGATCTAAAGAGAAAAAAAAAAAATATACTACCTTTTGGGTAGATCCGGTTTGGATTCGGTTTGAGTTGTGATGGTTCGTTGTTGTTGTGAGAATAGTTTGTGTTCTTGTGACGTGTGTGTTGTGCGGTTTGGTTACCGGATCTGTGAGTTTGGTTGTTGATCTTGTGTTAGATATGTTCTGGTTTGAAATTTGTGTTTGGTGATTTGCGATGTTATTTGTGCGATGTTGATTATGTGAAAAAAAAATGTTTGTGTTTTGGTTCTGGCTGTGATTGCAGGTCGGGAAAAAAGAAGTGGAGTGAAAATTGTTGTATGTGTTCTAGCCGTGGAATGTTTTTTCACGTTGGGCCCCCCTCCCCTTCTTGGCTGCTTGCGTGTTTGTATATATAGAGCTGAGTTGAGCAATCTTTTGTTGCTTGGAGAGGAAACATGATAGCCTGTTTTGAGCTGTGTGTTTGGATATTATCGGACAAAATTTTGATTTATTTTTAGACATTAAAAATAAAATAAAAGGACTAAGAATAAATAAAACAAAAATAAGATAAAATAAAGGTTAAAAAAAAATGAATTTTAAAGTTAATAAAAGATGGAAATTAAAATTAAATGAAAATTGAGAGAAGAGGGCCCGACTCAAAATCAACTATGAGGTATTTTAAAATACCTCCCTGCCGAATTTTTTTCGAAAGGCTGAGACCGGTCGGAGCTAAATGACACGTGTCAGTGCTGTCTTAGGTCAAAAATTGGGGTATGACAGATGCCCCTATTTAAGTTTCTTCGTCCGGAGATTCGAAGATGAAATCTTTGAATTGACAGGTCGAAGAGACTTAAATACAGAGTACACCATTTTTGACCTAAGATGCTATGAATGCATTTGATGCAAGAATGAGTGCATGATGACATGGGTGACTCGACTGGAATGAGAAACAACAATGGGATACCCAAAACTCGCTAGAGAAAGGGATCCTGACTCCGCTAGGGGAATGTAGTTTCACTGGGGAAAATGATTGTCTACTACCTGTATGATAGGTGATTGAAATTAACCAGTGACATCACTGGCACAGCTTCATGCCAGGGATGACACTTTGAAATTGATTAGTGACATCACTAGCACGACTTTACGCCGGGGATGACACTTTTGAAATTGAAATTGAAATGGAAATTGACTAGTGTCATGACTAGAATGGCTTCACGCCGGGGATGACACTTTTGAATTTGAAATTGACTAGTGTCATGACTAGAACGGCTTTACGCCGGGGATGACACTTTTGAAATTGAAATTGACTAGTGTCATGACTAGAACGGCTTTACGCCGGGGATGACACTTTTGAAATTGAAAATTGAAATGGAAATTGACTAGTGTAATGACTAGAACGGCTTTACGCCGGGGATGACACTTTTGTAATTGAAATTGAAATTGACTGGAAATAGGTTCAAGCTGTCCTTTTGTCGAAAACTTGCCGCTTGAAATTGACTGGAAATAGGTTCAAGCTGTCCTTTTGTCGGAAACTTGCCGCTTGAAATTGACTGAAAATAGATTCAAGTTGTCCCTTTATCAGAAACTTGCCGCTTGAAATCGACTGAAAATAGATTCAAGTTGTCCTTTTGTCGGAGCCGGAGACTCGCCGCTTGAAATCGACTGAAAATAGATTCAAGTTGTCCTTTTGTTGGAGACTTGCCGCTTGAAATCGACTGAAAATAGATTCAACCTGTCATTTTGTCGGAAACTTGCCGCTTGAAATCGACTGAAAATAGATTCAAGTTGTCCTTTTGCCGGAGACTTGCCGCTTGAAATCGACTGAAAATAGATTCAAGCTGTCCTTTTGTCGGAGACTTGCCGCTTGAAATCGACTGAACAAGCTGTCCTTTTGTCGGAGACTTGCCGCTTGAAATCGACTGAAAATAGATTCAAGCTGTCCTTTTGTTGGAAACTTGCCGCTTGAAATTGACTGAAAATAGATTCAAGCTGTCCTTTTGTCAGAAACTAGCCACTTGAAATTGACAAAAATAGATTCAAGCTGTCCTTTTGTCGGAAACTTGCCGCTTGAAATTGACTGGAAATCTATTCAAGCTGTCCTTTTGTCGGAAACTTGCCGCTTGAAATTGAATGAAAATAGATTCAAGCTGTCCTTTTGTCGGAAACTTGCCGCTTGAAATTGAATGAAAATAGATTCAAGCTGTCCTTTTGTCAGAAACTAGCCACTTGAAATTGACAAAAATAGATTCAAGCTGTTCTTTTGTCGGAAACTTGCCGCTTGAAATTGACTGGAAATCTATTCAAGCTGTCCTTTTGTCGGAAACATGCCGCTTGAAATTGAATGAAAATAGATTCAAGCTGTCCTTTTGTCGGAAACTTGCCGCTTGAAATTGATTAAAATAGATTCAAGCTGTCCTTTTGTCGGAAACTTGCCGCTTGAAATTGACTGGAAATCTATTTAAGCTGTCCTTTTGTCGGAAACTTGCCGCTTGAAATTGAATGAAAATAGATTCAAGCTGTCCTTTTGTCGGAAACTTGCCGCTTGAAATTGATTGATTCGTGACATCTCTCGACCAGACACACTGGGGATGACACTTTGAAATTGATTAGTGACATCACTAGCACGACTTTACGTCGGGGATGAAACTTTTGAAATTGAAATTTAGTATTGAAATCTGACATTGAAATTTGAATAGTGACATGACACATTTGAAATTGAAATTGATTAGTGACATCAGTGGCACAACCTTCGCTGGAGATGACAGCTGAGAGAATAGAAATTTAGTGACATCTCGTCATCCGACATACCGGGAGATGACACTATTGACATTCCGTCATCCGACAAACCGGGGAATGAAACTTGGGATATTATCAAACAAAAACTTTGTGTATATGTTGTGTATGCATGCATGAAAGTATTGATGCATGGATGTATGAATGTATGGATGTGTGAATATGTGAAAGTGCAACTGCATGACTGTATACGCCAGGTGACTCGATGAAACAAGGCAAGACGGGTGAGATGGGAGGCAGACTGACAACGCATTACAAACACTCGGCAACCTTCATTGGAGATGATATTATTGTGAACAAATGGATTCGTTGACGGTGTGAAAACCATGCACAAAGTAGCAACTTGATGCCTCCTGGGGTAAAGCCCATTGTCGATCAAAGATCTGGAAGAAGTCGCCATTTGTAAGACGACGCAGGGTGTTCATCCCCTGCCATGCTTCAACAGTCGTGTTTTTTTTTTTTTTTTTTTTTTTGAAATCCCTAACTTTTGCCTCGACTGCCCTTTCGAGTTTTCAGTCCATCGGGAGTATATTCCTTTTTTATGCCCCTAATTTTTGCCTGGACCACCCTTCTGGGTTTTCAGTCCACCGGGACGCTCATTTTTGCCTAAGCTACCTTTCCAGGTTTTCAACTTAGCGAGCTTTGACTTTTTTTGTATTTTTGGACTGTGACATCATCTTGCTCAAGGCAGAGGTCCTTTCCATAGTGCTTAGCCCTGCTTCTCTTTCGGAGTGTAACCGTTCTCGAGGCGAATGTTGATGTACGCTTCACCTACTTATGAGTTCAAAGAGAGTGTGTTTGTTGTTCACACTTTACAAAAGATGTAAAAAATGTTTTGTATTTTGAAAATTTTTGCTTTAAGTATTGCCATCAAAATAGAAGAAATTTTAGAATAAATGAGAGTTCCAAATAAATGGGCGCAGGCTCAAATTTGATGAATTGAGTGGCGACCTGCCTAGGGCATGGCTCCACGGATTTTGAAAATTTTGGAAAAATGGTAAATGTAATGGGAAGGGTTCATTGAACACAATAACCGATATTCTCCCTAACAACTTTGAATGCCCCTGTTTCGAGTCATTGATTTGTAGATGCTTCGAGTCGGAAGTCTTTTGATAGTTGGATGCCCCAAGTGGGTGGTGTCTGACTGATGCAGTTACTTTGTCTTTTGATCCTTAACTTTTGCCTAGATCGCCCTTTCGAGTTTTCAATCTATCAGGATAATCATTTTTGTTCATGTCTCTAATTTTTGCCTGGACCGCCCTTTCAGGTTTTCAGTCCACCGAGACGCTCATTTTTGCCTAAGTCGCCTTTTCAGGTTTGCGACTCATCGAGCTTTCATTTTTTGACAAAGTATTTCTTGACTGCATTGGCATTCATAGGAAGTGTGAGTTTGACACCATTTGTGGGCACAAGAGTCAGTGCACATGGGCTTTCATAGTTAGGCGTCCACTTGCCCTTGGAGTCTGGTTGGAAAGATAATACCTTTTTGGGCACAAAGTTTCTTTCTTGAAATTCATGGGGACGAACCTTCTTGTTGGAAATTTGTTTCAACCTCTTTTGACATGGTTGTACAAGGTTGTCATGTATTTTAAATTCAATCAAGTTTGAACTTTGGTAGAACTCCTATTGTCGGGACTTCGACCTCCATGGGAAGCACAACCTTTATGTTGTATACTGAGGGACGGAGGGGGGGGCGCCCCTGTTGAAGTGTGCATTGAAGTATTACACTTATGAAGTGCGGATGGTAGCATCTTGTGCCAGTCTTTGCAAATGACAGCCATCTTTTGGACAATCTTCTTTGATATTTTGTTTGCAGCTTTGACTGCTAAGATGCCCCAGTATGTGAGAGATCTCATCGGGAGTCCCTTCATTTTCCTCCTCTTCATCTTTAGACGTAGAGAACTCAAAGTTGGAAGAGAGTACATGGTTATTGTGTTCAAAGGGTTTATTAATGCATGATTTGATTATTGATTTTGAAGAGTGAGTATAAGTTAGGATTATGCAGATATTTGAAAATGATTAAAATAAAAGAAAAAGAATTTTTTTTGGTTTTTTTGTATTACCATTTTTCCAAGAAAAAGCACGAAATGAAACAAAGTCGGGATCGAAGCGACTTTTTTATTAATGATGGGAAATGCCTGAAGCAAACAGCCCTAAATTAGTTCACTTTCGTCTTGGGCGGGACAAAGGGATTTTTTGAAAAGTAGCAAACAACAAACGCATTATTTGAATGGATGGGTAGTAGAAGGAACATCAACGTGACCCAATTGCGATTATCCGCTCCGTGTGTCACACCATCAAGTACCCTGATCCGGTAGCGGGTTGACTTGCACATTCGGGTTCAATTCTTTTTGGCTTGAACCAGCTTCTGGATTTCAGCCTTCAAAGCGTAACAATGCTCAATGTCATGGCCGGGTGCCCCTTGATGGAAGGCACATGAGAGATCAGATCGATACCCAGCTGGCAATTTGTCAGGCACCCGAGGAGGCGCTCTAGTTTGGACCAGGTTCTTC
This sequence comes from Medicago truncatula, assembly GCF_003473485.1. NCBI lineage: Eukaryota > Viridiplantae > Streptophyta > Magnoliopsida > Fabales > Fabaceae > Medicago > Medicago truncatula. The sequence continues at coordinate 19,024,536 of NC_053047.1, read as the reverse complement.
TCAAGCAAAATTGGGAGCAACTCCGCATATTTTATGGGAATTGGATCATAACGTGCTCTCCGAGCCTGATTCTGTGGATTAGATTGTTGAGGGGCCTGTTGTCGAGGCTGCTGCGTGAATGACGGCTGACGTGGTGGTTGGGGCCTTCGCTGGAATTGTGGTAGATCTTTTGTAACCATCAGCGAAGATACCCGGTTGGTTAATTCCTCTACCTTGGCCCGAAGCGCTGTCATTTCTTTACGAAGCTCGTGGAGCTCTTGTTCGAGTTGATCCATTTTATGTGTTTGCACGAGTGTTTGCATATGTGCGCTGAGATTGAACGAAGACATCGTACCACTTTTGACCTTTTCTGGAAAAGAAAATTCGATGAGACTCGGACTCGAAACTATGAAATGCAAAATGATGCATGATGCTTATGCAAAAAATATACACATATTTTTTGAAGGATTTGTCAAAGTGATTGGAAACATCATAGAAGAACATTGTTTCATTTTGAAAATTGTAAAGATATTGCAATAGGTTCTTTTTCCAAAAGGTAAGAGCGAACCCAAGGGGAAAGTTCTTAACAAAAGCTAAAGCTTAGTTAAGATTTTTGAAGTTGTATTTCTTGGTGTTCTTTCTTGCAAGGTCTGTTCATCTGCGATGTTTGCAACAACTTGTCTAGATCCTTCGACATTTGATGAAAAAAGGTTGTTTATGAATGAATGTATGTATGCATAACTATGCTGTACAAACGGTGAAAACATGGTGAGGTTAAGTTCATAATGTTGGAGTCAAGGGTATAACGCCATTTGGTAAGGACTATGGTTTCATTTGTATTTGTAACGAGGGCTCTACCAAGTTCTCAGAGTCTTTAACCGCTTCCGAATGTCATCGGGTTGCGGAAATACTTCCGGTCCAACAACGTTCGTAAGAAAGTCTCGCCTGAGTGTAGTATCGCGTATCAACTAAACCAAGACTACTCTTGATTAGCCACCGCACTACGTCCTAAAAGGCCAAGATGGGTTAATGGTAACTAAAGGTCCTCAACTTCGACGGTAACTTGAAAATACAATGCCAACACGACTACTCATGCCAACATAAATTACTTCCAAGATTCCTCCATTGAGCGGGGTTATACCACATGAACCAAAACACGAGACTTGACTCTCAGAATGGCACTTTGGTTATACCACCATCTTAACTTATGTTTCCCTCAAGCCCGGGTGTAGGACTTATCTCACCACTCACGTTAAGGAAAAAAGAAAGAAGAAAAGAGAACATGTATACCAGTATTTCCATCCTTTATTTTTGTTTTTGTTTTAAGCAAGTTAGAGCACAAAGAATTAAATAAAGCCAAGTTAGGCTCAACCCTCTTAAGGGTTCCCCAGTGAAGTCGCCATTTCTGTCGCGCCATTTTTCGGAGGTCAAGGCCATTTGACTAGCGTTTGACTCACTTTTTATATCACGACCGAACAAATTTTTTTAAGGGGAAAATGTTCCAAACAACCCATTTTGAAGAGATTCAGGGTTCGGGGGTTGGTTATATTTAGGGAAGGTGTTAGCACCCTAAATATTCGTAGTACTCTACGAGAACCTCTTGATTTTATTTAACTTTTTGTGCTTAAACTTGCTTGCTTTTAAAGAGACGAAAATGGAATTGAATGATGAGTTGAAAAAGAAAAGAAGATTGATTTTAATTGAAGAGAAAAAAGAAAAATATTTTTTAGTTGAAAGTTGAAAAGAAAAAAAAGAAAATTGTTTTTTAATTGATTTGGAAGGACAAGGTCCTCTGCCTACGTACCTGTGAGAGATCAAAACCTCGTAGTTCGGGGTAGAAATTGACGTTTGATTTGTTTGGTGTTTTTAATATGTTTTGAAAAAGGTTTTGAAATAAAAAGCCAAATGGCAAATGAGAATTGATTTGTGTTTTTTAGATTGAAGAAAATTGACTTGAAGTTGAATTAGACTTGATTTGAAATTTGATTAAGAAAAATAAAAAGAACGATCACTTGATTTGAGAATCAAGGTTTGTAATGAAAAAATATTTTTGTGATTTGTTATTTGAATGTTTTTGTTGTTTTGGAATAAAGATATGAAAATTATATAAGCAGAATGAGAAAAATGAAGTTAAGCTGAATTGTGAAGTTGTTTTAACATGGACCAGAATATTCTGGAGAATAATTAAATTAAACAAAAATAAATAAATATTAACATTTAAGTTTGGACCAGAGCACTCTGGATTAACAAAAATATAATATTAACAGTTAATTTAGGACCAGAGCACTCTGGATTAATTTAATTAACAATGACCAGAGCACTCTGGAGAATAATTAAACAAAAATATAATATTAACAGTTAATTAGGACCAGAGCACTCTGGATTAATTTAATTAACAAGGACCAGATTGTTCTGGAGAATAGTTAAATTAAACAAAAATATAATATTAACAGTTAATTAGGACCAGAGCACTCTGGATAGAGAGAGAATTAAAATGCATGAAAAAGAAATTAAAAAAAATGAGATGTCGGGGGTGTGTGAGTGATGAGTCATTTATATGCTATTTTAATATGCTTTTTAGTTTAGTTTTATTTAGATTTTATATAATTTTATATTAGTACTATTTCCTTTTTAGGATAGTTTACTTTAAATTGCAATTTATTATATTTCAGGGAAGAATATTGGATGGATTGAGTCTTGGAGCAAAAGAAAGGGATTTGGAGCAAATTGGACACGAAAATACGAAGATTGGGAAACAAAATATATCTCCCACAAGTCAGAAGCCTGGCACGGCCCGTGCTAGCCTTGGCACGGCCGTGCCACCCTCCAGAAGACCTTTTGCTGCTTTTGCTTGGACTCCAAGCTATTCTATTTTGGCGCACAATCTACCGAGGAATATTCTTGGAATATACTTGCTTAGATTTTAAGTCAATTGTGTACTATAAATAGAGTAGCTAGCCATCACAAATATTCATCTTTTCTTGGAATGCAATATGTGACAATTGTCTTTCTAATAAAAGTTCATTTTACTTTCTTGTTATTTACTTTTATGTTTTCTCTCTTCTTCTCCTTGTCTACGATGAACGTTAGTGAGTAGACTTCTCTTGTCTTGAGAAATTAGGTCTAACATAAAGTTATAAGTTTAATAGTTTGGTTTGAGAAGGACTTGTCGTTAGGATGAACCAATGACCCCAAGGCTTTTATCTTTTATTTTATTATTTACTTTCAATTAAAAATAAAAACCTTTCTACCTTATAAAATCTTCAGTCTAATCATTATCTAAAGTTGATTGAATTCATAACTCCCTGTCGGAACAATACTCATATTTTACTACTTCGGTAAGACCGTGCACTTGCGGTTTTATCCCATCAAGTTTTTGGCGCCGCTGCCGGGGAGTTATTGTAATTTGATTAACTTTTTAATAGTGGTTAGTCTAAAATATATATATATATATATATATATATAATAATATATATATATTTCTTACCTTTTTATTTTTTATTTTCTTTTTATATATATATATATTTAAAATATATTTTATTTCCTTTTCTTATCTTTTTATTTATATATATATATATATATATATATATATATATATATATATATATATATATATATTTATTTATAAAATATTCTATCTCTCTCTCTCTATAAAAAATAAAAAAAATATAAAAATATAAAAAATAAAAATATATATATTTATATATAAAATCTCTCTCCCTCCATTTCTCCTTATTTTATTTTATTTTATTTTATTATTTTATTATTTTCTATCTTTAACCGCTTTGATTTCAGGGATGGCTCAAAGAAACATACAGTAATAACGATATGGCTGAGAAGCGTGCTCTCAAAGAGTATGCAAGCACATCTTCAGATGAGCCGTACGATGCTATTGTGTACCCAACGGTTGAGGATATTAAATTTGAAATAAAGCCTGCACTTATTTACCTGGTGCAGCAAAATCAATTTTTCGGATCACCCACTGAGGATCCGAATTTTCATGTTTCAACTTTTTTAAGACTCAGTGGAACTTTGAAGGCAAACCAAGAGGCCGTAAGGCTGCACCTCTTTCCTTTCTCTTTGAGGGATAGAGCTAGTGCTTGGTTTCATTCATTGCAAATTGGTTCTATCACTTCATGGAACCAAATGAGGAAGGCATTTCTTTCCCAATTCTTTCCCCATAGTAAAACTGCTCAATTAAGGAGTCAAATCACACAATTCATTCAAAAAGATGGTGAATCTCTTTACAATGCGTGGGAGCGTTTCAAAGAAATGCTTAGGCTTTGCCCCCATCATGGTTTTGAGAATTGGCTTCTTATCCACACTTTTTATAATGGTCTTTTGTTTTCCACAAAAATGAATGTTGATGCAGCTGCAGGTGGAGCTTTGATGAATAAAACTTACACAGGAGCCTATGATTTGATCGAGAACATGGCATACAACCACTATCAGTGGACAAGTGAGAGAGTTATCACTGAAGGTACTCCTCCACCCTCTAAAAAAGATGAAGGTATGTGCCAGGTTTCTACCCTTGATCATCTATCTGCTAAGGTGGACACACTTCTTCAAAAATTTGATAAATTATCTCTAAGTGTCGTCACACCTGCTCTTGTTTCACCACCTTGTGAATTTTGTGGAATACTCGACCATACTGATGTTGAATGCCAACTAGGTAGTGTTGCTAAAAGTCCCGAGCAAAAATTTTATACCTTTGGACAACAAACAACACCACCCATTTGTGCAAACAACGAAAGAGTCTCTCAGAAATCCAGCTTGGAAATTTTACTAGAAAAACATGCTATGGAGCAATCCAAGCAATTTCAAGAACTTAAAAATCAAACTGGATCTTTGAATGACTCTTTTGTTAAGCTTACATCTAAAGTGGACTCCATTGCTACTCACACTAGAATGCTAGAAACTCAAATCTCTCAAGTAGCCCAAAAAGTAGCTACTTCCTCTCAAACCCCCGATGTCTTTCAAAGTCAAACTGAAGCCAACCCCAAAGGCCTTATAAATGCTATTCAACTTAGGGTTGGTAAGCAGTTAGAGGACCCCATTATGAAAACTAAGACAATTGAGGGTGAGATGGAGAGTGAAAAGCAACAAGGTGAGAAAGTCATAAGAGAGAGTGATAAGCCAATCGTTTCGCCACCTTCTAAACTCAAAATCCATGTCCCACAAAGGCTTGTTAAGCCTAACCTCATAGTGATTGAGAGTTTTTTCACCCCTTGTGTGATTGAGAGTGAAACCATTGAAAAAACTATGTGTGATTTGGGAGAGAATCTCAGGTTGATGCCACTATCCCTTTGGGAAAGATTGGGTATTGGGTAGAGAAACCTTCTAATCGTCAAGCTAATGACTCTAAAAGAGCGCTTCGTGGGAGGCAACCCATGAGTTTTATTGCTTTTATTTTGTTTGCTTTGTTGTTTTAATTTGTTTTGTAGGTATTTGTCCAAATATGATGCGAAAAAGTGAAAAAGATTTGAAGCCATTGACCAGAAACTCACTCAAAAAAAAAAAATATAATAATAAAAAAAAAAATCTTCCCTCTTTTTCCAGAAAGTTAGCACGGGCCGTGCCTAAGTTGGCACGGCCGTGCCAACCCATCAGCACAAAAAAAAAAAAAAAAAATTATATAACATCTATAATCCTTCTTCCGTAATTCTCTCCAAACTTCACCAACATTCATCCACCCACAACCAAACCAATCTAAGGTCAATGGCATCAAAAAGGAAAGGTGAGAAGATTGAAGCCTCCAAAAGTGGTGCAAGCAAGAAGCAATCAACAACCCGAATCATGGGATCCAATTCAAGGATTCCGAGCAAAGCAATAGGTATAAATCTCTAATCTCTAGAACTATCTCTCCTTGCAGGTACCTTGATGTTAATGCTATGGATAGACTAGAAATAGATGAACATGTGATTAGGCTGTTGAATAAATTCCCAACCCTGTGCTTAGGTACCTTCACACGGTTATTGCTTGCACCATATGGAGTAGAAAAGAGGTAGGAATGATGAGCTATTTATGTTGTCGGACATGCTTTATAACCACCATGTTAACATTTGCTATTTTTTTGCTTGATTATCTTGTTTCAATTAATAAAAAGAAACCGGATGATAAGGGTGATATAATGGTAGGTGGAATCATCACTTTTATTGCTAAGAGGTTTAGGGTGAGTGTGAATCAAGGGATCAAGAGGATAGATGAGAATTATTATCCAAACTTATATACTCTCACTACTTTGTCTTTCCTTAGAACCCATGACCATACTCACAATTACCAATATGAATGGAGGATTATTAGAACTAATTGTTTGATTATTCTACCTAATTCGGACATTACTAATCCGGAGGTGGTGGAAAATTTGCTTTATGTTGGTACTAACCCACAGGTACAAGATGATGGTGATGATGATGGTGGTGATGAAGAGGAGGTAGGTGCACAACACCATGAACAAAAAGCCGGTGGAAACTATAATGATAAACGGTGAGCATGGATGCAAACCAAAGTTCAAATAATATACACCGAGCAACAAAAACAAGGTGTTGAAATGGTCGGGATAAGAAACGATGTCCTAAGGGGCAATCAAATAAATGAATAACACAATCAAATGTTCCGATCATGATGCAACACCTTCACCTCCAAGGTCCACCTTGTGGATTTCCATAAAATTGTGAGCTCTCCTCTTCCTCTACTCTTCTCTACTTTTCTTCTTCTTCTTCTTCTTCTTCTTCTTCTTCTTCTTCTTCTTCTTCTTCTTATTTTGAATCATTGAGGACAATGCTTCTCCTAAGTGTGGGGGGAGCCTAATAAAGTGTCTTTAGTCGTAGTGTTTCCAAACTCCCTTGAACTTTATTCTTTTGTTTTGTTTTATTGTAAAAGGCATGGTTAAGTAGCTAATTTTTATTGAAAATATCATGACACAAAATTTTCATTGTCTCCTTTTATTTGATTGATTCTTGTACATGAAAGCAAACTCTTGTGTTTTAAGTCTTCTTGATATATCCACATCTTGTTTTAAAGTGAATAAGAAAAACACAAATTTGCTTCCCTTGAGTAAATGTATGAATAGGTATTTTAAGGAAACGCGTTTTAATCTTAGTGGTGCATTAACATTTAAAGATTCTCAAAGTGCCAGTAGTATAAGTTAGTATAAGGGAGTTCATAAAAAGCCAAATAAATTCCAAAGATCTAATCATTGAATCTAGATTGGGGAAGGAGGTAGGCCCTCCGACTTCCTACGTGAAGATGATTGTTATCTTGAGGAAAAACTTTAAAAAAGCATCATTGAATCTAGATTGGGGAAGGAGGTAGGCCCTCCGACTTCCTACGTGAAGATGATGTTTTAAGGGATACCATTGAATCTAGATTGGGGAAGGGGGTAGGCCCTCCGACCTCCTACGTGAAAATGTTGTTCCTTAAATAAAGAACTTAAAATGTGCATATGGCAAAGAACAAAGATTCTCAAATACTCCCATCTCTCTTATATGAATTGTGGAAGGAATCTTCCTTGGTTAGTTTAGTGCTAGGATTAGACCATGTTTCCTCATAATGCCTATCTTATACAGGAGCAAGAAAAGGGTTGGACTTCACACACACACTCACTTGAAACTTGATCGTTGGGTAGAATAAAGATTTCAAGAAATACTTGAGTTTGTAATTAGTGTACATTTTGGATTTAAGCCCTTGAGGAGACATGTACTTTAATTTAATTGTCATTTGATTTAACTGTTGGTGCACCTATGTTTATGCCTTTTGCTTGAGGACAAGCAAAGATTCAAGTGTGGGGGAGTTTGATAAGTCATTTATATGCTATTTTAATATGCTTTTTAGTTTAGTTTTATTTAGATTTTATATAATTTTATATTAGTATTATTTCCTTTTTAGGATAGTTTACTTTAAATTGCAATTTATTATATTTCAGGGAAGAATATTGGATGGATTGAGTCTTGGAGCAAAAGAAAGGGATTTGGAGCAAATTGGACACGAAAATACGAAGATTGGGAAACAAAATATATCTCCCACAAGTCAGAAGCCTGGCACGGCCCGTGCTAGCCTTGGCACGGCCGTGCCACCCTCCAGAAGACCTTTTGCTGCTTTTGCTTGGACTCCAAGCTATTCTATTTTGGCGCACAATCTACCGAGGAATATTCTTGGAATATACTTGCTTAGATTTTAAGTCAATTGTGTACTATAAATAGAGTAGCTAGCCATCACAAATATTCATCTTTTCTTGGAATGCAATATGTGACAATTGTCTTTCTAATAAAAGTTCATTTTACTTTCTTGTTATTTACTTTTATGTTTTCTCTCTTCTTCTCCTTGTCTACGATGAACGTCAGTGAGTAGACTTCTCTTGTCTTGAGAAATTAGGTCTAACATAAAGTTATAAGTTTAATAGTTTGGTTTGAGAAGGACTTGTCGTTAGGATGAACCAATGACCCCAAGGCTTTTATCTTTTATTTTATTATTTACTTTCAATTAAAAATAAAAACCTTTCTACCTTATAAAATCTTCAGTCTAATCATTATCTAAAGTTGATTGAATTCATAACTCCCTGTCGGAACGATACTCATATTTTACTACTTCGGTAAGACCGTGCACTTGCGGTTTTATCCCATCAGTGAGCAAGAAATAAAAGGGGGTGCAAGAACGAAACATAAAAACAGAGAAAAGGAAAGGGCCAAAGCGCAGGGCCCAGTTGTATTGGGCTTAAAGCAGACCGGTTTGGGTCCGGTTCGGTTTGGGGAGAACCGGACCGGATTTCAGCTATATATATGTAGTGCCGGTTTTTTTTCTCATTTTTTCTTTCTCTCTCTCTCTCTACCCTCTTCTTAGAGAGAGAAACTCTCTTCTCTCTCTCCTTCCGTTCTCCTTCTTCTCCGGCCAGGTTGGGCTTTCCGGCGCGGCGGCCGGCGAGTCATCGCGGCGGCGCCACCGCGCCGGAGTTAAAAACTTCTCTTTTTTTTTTTAATTTTTTCGTCCTCTCTCCTTCTTTTCACTCACTCTTTCTGATTTTTGAACTCAAAAATTATTTTTACTAAGCGGTTTGACCTAGATCTAAAGAGAAAAAAAAAAATATACTACCTTTTGGGTAGATCCGGTTTGGATTCGGTTTGAGTTGTGATGGTTCGTTGTTGTTGTGAGAATAGTTTGTGTTCTTGTGACGTGTGTGTTGTGCGGTTTGGTTACCGGATCTGTGAGTTTGGTTGTTGATCTTGTGCTAGATATGTTCTGGTTTGAAATTTGTGTTTGGTGATTTGCGATGTTATTTGTGCGATGTTGATTATGTGAAAAAAAAATGTTTGTGTTTTGGTTCTGGCTGTGATTGCAGGTCGGGAAAAAAGAAGTGGAGTGAAAATTGTTCTATGTGTTCTAGCCGTGGAATTTTTTTCACGTTGGGCCCCCCTCCCCTTCTTGGCTGCTTGCGTGTTTGTATATATAGAGCTGAGTTGAGCAAACTTTTGTTGCTTGGAGAGGAAACATGACAGCCTGTTTTGAGCTGTGTGTTTGGATATTATCGGACAAAATTTTGATTTATTTTTAGACATTAAAAATAAAATAAAAGGACTAAGAATAAATAAAACAAAAATAAGATAAAATAAAGGTTAAAAAAAAATGAATTTTAAAGTTAATAAAAGATGGAAATTAAAATTAAATGAAAATTGAGAGAAGAGGGCCCGACTCGGAATCAACTATGAGGTATTTTAAAATACCTCCCTGCCGAATTTTTTTCGAAAGGCTGAGACCGGTCGGTGCTAAATGACACGTGTCAGTGCTGTCTTAGGTCAAAAATTGGGGTATGACAACAGGCCTAGGGCCAAATCCAGTTGCTTCTTCGGTGATTGCATTGACAAACCCAGCACTGTAGAATGCTCCTGTGGAGACTCCTGAAGTCGGGGAAAAGCCAAGACCTTCCTTATGCTTGTTCTCACGAAGTTGTATTAACCTGCCCCAACCGGCAGTCTGACCTTCTTGGACGGCCCTCTGTGCATCCTTCAAAGAAGCCATAGCAGCTCCATCCCTTTTGGGCTCCGTACCCTCGACAGTTAAACCTTGAAAAGCGGTTCCTTCTGCAGACCCTGCTTCTATGCAAGAGAAAGATGATAGCTGGCTAACCAGGTATGCTTCCTCTCCATGAATTGTAACGAGCTTTCCACTCTTTGCAAACTTTAACTTCTGGTGCAGGGTAAAGGTCACCGCCCCAGCGTCATGTATCCACGGTCTTCCCAAGAGACAGCTATAAGAGGCATTGATGTCCATGACCTGGAACGTGATCAGAAAGGTTTCGGGACCAATAGTTATTGGCAAGTCTATCTCCCCGAGAACGCTCTTACGGGTTCCATCGAAGGCTTTAACCAGAAAAGTGCTCCTCCTCAAGGGAGTTCCCCGATAACTCAGCTGATCCAGCGTCGACTTAGGCATCACATTCAAAGATGAGCCAGTGTCCACCAACACATTTGATAGCATGTCAGACTTGCAATTCACGGAGATATGTAAGGCCAGATTATGATGCTTTCCTGCTTCAGGCAATTCATCTTCACTGAACCACAGATTGCTGCAAGCGGTGATATTCCCCACTATGCTGCCAAAGTGATACACAGTAACTTCGTGATCCACATAGGCTTGCTCCAATACTTTCAAAAGGGTATTTCTGTGAGCTGCGGAACTCAGAAGTAGAGACAAGATGGATATCTTCGACGGAGTTTGTAACAGCTGATCCACGATCTTGTAATCACTTCTTTTGATTAACTTCAAAATCTCGTCCAGATTGGAATCCTCTATAGATTGGCTTGGTTGGCTCGCATCTCTAGTAACAGGAGAAACATCGGTCGGGGTTGCTTTGTCAATGGGTGGTATGGTAGGTGTAGCTGCTTTCTTTTGAAACAACGGTGGACGGACCCTTCCGCTTCTCAGGGCTGCTGAAGTTCCTTCGGCGATGTTGCTCATCATGGCCAAGGACGCCAGAGGCACTTCTACTCCGTTCTCAATCATGGTAGCATTGTACTTGTAAGGGATTGCCTTTTCTGAAGTATAAGGTACTGGTCCGGGCAACCTTATCACTAGAGGCTCAACATTCTCTTTCAAAGGCATACTCTTGACAGGCGGATCATGAAAAACTGGCACAATCACACAGACATCACTGACAGTCAAATAATTGTCATTCATCAAGCTCTGGATGTCATTTTGAACAGTATAACAACCCAAAGGATTACGAAGGCATCCTGGGCAATTGGCATGATCATGGTTAAACAGAGAAGCTTTGCATAGCTTGATGTGTAGAGGCACCAGAGGAGTTGCAACATTACGGACGTCAAGTCTGGGAGCTTCCTCATATACCTCAATCATGTTCACAGCAGCATGATTCAGAAGAGGATTGTCGAGGACATGAGGGACATTGTTCTCAAAAGTTAACTTTCCTTGATCAATGAGCTTCTTCACGATGTACTTCAAAGCATAGCATCCTTCGACATCATGACCCAGAGCACCTTGATGGAAATCACATTTGAGGTCGGACCGGAACCTGGGAGGGAACGGATCAGGTGGAGGTTTGCCCTGTCTGGTAGTGCAGTGCCCTCTGAGGAGTAGAGTCGGAAGCAACTCGGCATACAGCATTGGTATCGGAGGAAAGGTAGGTCTAGCTTGTTGATGTTGTTGTTGTTGTTGAACCGGTGGCTGTTGTTGCATTTGTTGAACGATGGCATTAACGGGTACCTGAGGTTGACCCGATGGCAAAGGATACTGATGATAGAATGGTGGAAAGAAAGGATGCTGAGAGTACGGCGCATATGGGTACGACGGAGGCATTTGGGCAGCATTAATAGGAGAAACAGTAGCCATGGATTGACCGGCTCCGGCAGATACCATCCCTACTTCTGTTTCTTTCTTCTTATGATGTCCGTTACCATACCTCTTTGATGCATTCACGGAGGATTCAACTTTCTCGAATACAATAATTCCTTCTCTGACAGCTTCTTCCAGACGAGTCCCCATGGTGACCATCTCAGAGAAGTTATTTGGAGCAGCAATGATCATTCTTTCGACATAATCCTTTTTCAGAGTCTTCAGGAATGTCTGAGTCATCTCTTCTTCATCAAGAGCGGGAGTGATGCGGGCAGCTGCCCCCCTCCATCTTTGTGCATACTCGCGGAAGCTTTCATCTTTCTTTTGGGAGAGAGATCTGAGAAATTCCCTGTTTGGTTTCAATCTGGTATTAAACCCATAGTGGCTTTTGAAAGCAGCGGCTAATTCATCAAAGGTATGAACGTCATTTTTTCTCAAGCTAGTATACCATTCTACAGCATCTTCCATTAAGCTATTTTGGAAGCAGTGAATCATGAGTGAATCATTGTCTTTGTAGTTACCCATCTTTCGGACATACTTGATGATGTGGTTCTGGGGACAAGTCAGCCCATTGTATCGGTCGAAATCCGGGATCTTGAACTTCTTGGGGACATCCACCGTTGGTACCAAGCAGAGATCATGAGTCTTAAAAGAGTCCCCGTTCCCTCGGTTAGCTTTGATTTCATGACGGAGTTCTTTAGCAAGTTCCTCCATCCTTTCTTCCATGGTTTTAATCACGGGGATGTTTCCGTGATGTGCGTTGATGTTAACACCTTGAGATATGGCATGCACAAGAGACTCAGTGACAGTTGCCGTTGTCTGAGGCAAAGTAGTATTGATGGAGACAGCGTTTGTTGCAGGAATCGGACCATTGTTAGCGGTACCAGAAGTGCCTGCTGCAGTACTAGGAGTGAAAAACGGTGGAAGTCCATACGGAAACCCAGTCGGCATAACGAAGCGAGCATCAGTAGATGCAGTTTGGATCACACTTGTAGTTATAGGGATAGCTGCGGCTATAGGGATAGCTGTGGCTGATTGTTCCTGGGCGGCTAGCAGAGCAGTCATGGTATCATTGGCCTTAGCCAATTCTTCCCTCAGAGAAGCTAACTCGGTACGGAGCTGAGCATTTTCCTCTTCCATAGCTACCAAATTCTTCTTTCTGTATAGTCTAGTCCGATGTATTCTGTCGGGTTCGTAGACTTTCCGAGCACGAGCCACCTTTCAATCTGTGGCAGAAGAACCAGGAGGCAGTGAGCACTTGGAAACCTTTTGTGACTTGATGAATGATGCACATGATGCATGATATGTACAGATGCAAATGCAAAAAGCTTTTTTTTTTTTTTTTTTTTGTCATCGAAGGGTTTTTTAGACAAATCAGGAACTTTGTAAACAATTTTAAACAAGCAAAGCAAAACAAAGTTTTTCAAAGGTGAATCCCTTTGAAGTACTAAGCCAAGGGAAGACTTTGAAATATAAGCAAATAAAACTCTCAAGCATAGGAAGTGGTGGGATGATCCTCAGACTCAGACTCCGAATCCGAACCGCAGTATCTAGCATAGAAGTTGCGTCGTCCTCTAGCTCTCTTGGAGTCCCGCATAAGTAACTCATCTTTTTCTTCGAGTTCCCTTCGGACCTTGATCAATTCCTTCTTCAACATCAGGTTCTCATGAGTCTTCTGCTCATCCTTACCATCCAAAGTCATGATTAGATTCTCAGCTTCATTGTATCGGGCTTTCCACATCTGCTTCTCACGACTCTCCATGGCCAGATGCTCCTGATACATCTCCTGAGTTGTGGGAGGTAGAGGTAAAGGTATAGATGGAGCAGATGCAGACACATGTCTCATAGCAGGGTAAGGCATACCAATCTCTTCAGCTCGATTTATTACCCACTGAGTATAGGCCTCATGAGCAATACCGGATCTCACACCCAAATGTTTCACACTCTTCCTACGGACTTTGGACCAAGCATCTATGAAAGCCTCCCTTTGTCCGGTGGGGGCATTCGAATAATAGAAGAATTCTGGAGATGTAGCAAGATTAATGGGCTTTGCCTTCATTGGGAATCCAAACTGTCTCATAGCAAGTTCAGGATTGTAGTTGATTCCCCCACGGGTACCAAGAAGAGGTACATTGAGAAAATCCCCACAACCGGTAATGATTTCCTTAACCTGAGCGGCGGGAGTGAGCCAGACCACCTCATTAGGAGTGAGGGCCATAATCCGCTGTGAGTAAGACCAATTCTCCGAGTTGTCATGGAAAGAACTCGGAAGGTGAGAAATAAACCACCTATATAGGAGAGGCACGCAGCAAAGGATATACCCACGACCTTTGAGAGTCCGTTCATGGATAGCATGGTATGTGTCAGCTAGCAAGGTGGGAACCGGATTCTTGGAATGGAAAATCTCAATAGCATTCATATCCACAAAGTTGTCGAGATTCGGAAAGAGAATGAGCCCATAGATAAGCAATGCAAGAATAGCCTCGAGTGTGTCCTGACAAGTGGTTTTGAGATTAGCCTGTTCAAGTAGATACTTCGAAGTGAACCCTCGGATGTGAGACTTGGTAGTAAGATGATTGGAGACATCAGAAGTCCTGAGATAGAGATCCTTAGCAATAACCAAAGGAGTAAGAGAAGTCCCGGGACCGGTGAAAGGCGTCTTCTCGGCTATAGGTGAATCTAACAAGTGGGAATAAGCCTCAAGAGTAGGGACTAACTGGAAATCCGGGAAAGTGAAGCAACGGAAACTCGGGTCATAGAATTGCACTAGAGTGTGCACTAGCTTCTCTTCAACATTGGTCCGGAGAATAGTAAGCAAACCACCATATCGGAGTCGGAAACGTGTTTGATTCTTAACCTTGAGTGCCAAATCTCTCAAACTAACCAAATCAACCTCCTTGAACTTGTAGGATTTAGTCTTCTTCATACCTGTAATGTTTACAAAGTTTTTAATTTGTCCAATCCTTCGATGAATGCATGAGAAAAAATTTATGCATGATTGTTTTTTTTCAATTACAGAGAAAACATGGAGGGTTGAGACTAAAAGTCGAGGAGCCACGGGCGAACACGGTGCCCGGTAAACTAAGGCTTAGGATAATAGTAACCAAGGTTCTAATGAAGTTCCCAAACTGCAACCTCTCTTACGTATATCATGGTAGCACGGGACAACGTCCGTTCCATGTTTATTCGCAAGAAGGTCTAGTTTGAGTGTAGTATCGCGTGACGACTAAAACTTGAGACAAAACTCGGTTTAGCCACTGCACTACGTCCTAAAAAAAAGGCCAGGGATGGGTTTGGTAACTACGGTCCATAGCATCGTCGAACAATTGAAAGCAAAATGCCTAAGCATGACAACACACGCCGACAATATTACTTCCAAAATGCCTCGGCTATGTGAGATTGATCGCATAACCCAATACACGAGGCAACCCTCGGATCGAATTGTCGATTATATCTCTACCTATTCCTAAGTTCACTCAGCCCGGGTATAGGACTTTTGATATTCTCACCCCACACGTCAAATGAAAATAAACAAATATTCACATATGTAAGCAATAAAACAAAGCGTAAACATAAACTATGGAAAACTAGGCGTGACCCGCTTAAAACTGTCCCCAGTGAAGTCGCCATTTCTGTTATCACGATTTTGGGGTATCAAGTCATTAATTAGGCTTGAACCTTTCAATCTTTGATATTCTCTATTTTTTCTTGGGAAGGGTAAAATTGAGAAAACCCTTAGAAATTCTAAGTTCGGGGGTCGTTTTCACTACGGGAAGGTGTTAGGCACCCGCGATGGCTATAGTACTCTATAGGAGCCGTTTTCTTAGTTTTATGTCTACGCTTTATTTTTAATGCTATTTATGAAAAAAGAAATTTATTTATGTTAAGAATGGGGGGAGAAAGTGTTTGAGGTTTTATTTTAGTGGACTTGGAGAGGTTTTGACCTCATGCCTACATACCCATTTAAGGGATCAAACTCCATGTAGTTCTCTTTCAAATAATGTTTTTTGTGTGTTTGGTTGATTTTAGTTTTTGTTGGAAAATGGTTTGAAGAAGAGAAAGAGGCCTTAAAGGCATAAGAGAAGAAAATGGTGAATGGTTGGTTCAATTGTTATTAAAAAAGTCTAAGTAGGAATTAGGATTCATTTGGATTTGATTAAGAAAATAAAGGAAAAAATTCAATGGAGTTTTGACTCCAAGGTTTGTTTAGAAAAATTTGAGTGATGGAATTTGTTTATTTTTTTGGAAAATTGGCATTTGTCTAGAGATCGCGTTTCCTAAGTATACATCTAAACGGTAAACATGCAACGTGTGTGCGTGTCGGTGCTTGTGTCGGTGTACATCATTAGAGTCCATTGTCCTTTACACTTTGCCCTAGTTTACATGCTATGGTCTTGCGAGTAATTAAAAGAAAGCTAATCTACCTAAAATTATTACAAACCCATTTGATATAGAAATGAATAGAAAAATAATGCCTAAACTATGAGATGGATGAAATATGAAATGAAATGATTAGTATCATAAGGCATAAAATGGCAAGAAGAAAGAAAGCAATATTGAAATAGGATAGCAAAAAGAAAAGAACAATGAAATGAACTAAAAATGACAAAATATACTTAGAATTTGGTATAACACTTGGACATGCACATGATCTATAATTCCCTCATCATAGCCATTTTTAAAGGAGGTTTGATTTTAAGCTACAATGTGAGGATCACAAGAACACCCACAAGCAAAGCATTATAACACATTCATAGAGATATTTTACACTTCATTTCTTGATAAAAACACACATTATTTATCAAACAAGAAAAAGAAAAGAAAATTCACATCCACAAACAGCAAAACACACATATGATCAGAGGCTTATTCATCATGAAATTACATATTAATCACTCATATCATGCACCAAAACCATGAACACAATGTGACGAAAAAATTCACAAGAAATTCCATTAAAAAGTAAAAACATCAAGAACTATCACATGCATTTTTATTAAATTTTTTATGTGTAAAAACATCACAAGAAATACCAAAAATGAATTAAAAACATATAGGAATTCTTTTAGAATTTTTAAGAGAGAAAAAAAAAATGAACATGCAGGGGTCCAAATAACAAGAAACATGGGTGCAAATAGCAAGAAATTAACAAGACACAAAGGAATCTGCGCAAAAGGAGGCCCAAGCCCAACGCAGACTGGACCTGGATCATCCAAAGGCCTCAGAGGCGTTGGATTGATCTAGATCTAGATCTGACGGTTCAAAAACACGCAGCGCATGGTAACACAGATCAAGCACATGGAAACAAAACATCACAGCCATTCAATCAACAAAACCCTAGATCTAAAGGTCCAGGATGAAAGAAAAATGAACCGGACCGGTTCAGGTGTCTATATAAACATATAGACACCGGTCCAATTCATTTCTTCTTCTTCTTTCTCTCTCTATGTCTCTCCTAGTGAGAGAAGCTCTCATCTTCCTGCGCCGGTTTCTGGGAAGAAACGGCCGGAGAAGATGAAGATTCATCGGAATCTTCATTAGTTCCGCCGTGAATTCTAGATTCCGGCGAGCCTCAAACTCTCAGATCTAAACCTAAACCATACCTAATCTACTCGTTCCTTCAATCTAAACACAGATCTAACATCAGAAGTTGCATGCAAGCCTTAAATCAACGCGGATAGAGAAAACTCTTTACGGTTTTCAAAGAAAATTTTAGGTTCTCAATTTTTTGAAAGAAACTTCTAAGAAACTCATAGATCTACGTTGATTTGTTCTCTTTGATACTTTTGAAAAGAAAAGGAGAAGGTTTACATGTTACCTGAGGTTTTAATCGGAGATTTCAACGGAAAACTTCGTCTTGTTGCTTTATCGCTTTGAAACCGAAAATAAATCGGTGTTTTCCACCGGTTTGCTTTCTTTATCTTCTTCGCTGGTTTGAATCTCTAATTCTTTCCCTCTTCTTCTTTACTTTGATCTCTGTGATCGGTGCTTGAGTCTGCCATCAACAATGGCGGATTCGCCCCTTGAATTGCAGAGATAAAGGTTCAATGATGATGATTCTGTGTGAATCTCTGAGAACAGCAATGAATTCTATTGCATTTGGCTTTGATTTGTGGTTCTGGAAATTTAGGGTTTGAGGATTGTTCTTGTGTTCTTGGTGAATTCTGAGTTTTTTGATCTAACTGCCAAGAGAGAGAAATTTTTCAGGTGTTTGTGATATGGCGTGTGATTAATGGCTTGACTCTGACACTTGGCTATTTATAACCTGCCACTTGTGATCTTGGCCAATGAAATGGTGACACCTGTTTATGAACTTGGTTGGCTCGGCCTTGGGCAATTTGTGATTTAAGGACCTTTCTACAAAAAAGTGAAATTGAGGACTAAACTGCAATAAAAAAAAAGGACTAAAAAGTAAATTTAAGAATTTTTGGACTAAAATGCAATTCTGGAAACTATTTGAGGGACCAGAATGTAATTAAAATAAAATTGAATTAAAATTGGTAAATTGAACAAAACGTAAAGTGAAACAAAAAATAAAATCAACAAAAGGACTAAAATGAACCAGTTACTGACATAAGGTATTTTAAAATACCTCCCTGTCGAAATTTTGACAGGAAAAGACCAAAATGCCCCTAGGGACTAAACTGACTCAAACTGATCCAGATGCAATTTTGAAATGACTTTAAACAGAGATTCAACAATGATTTGTACAGACAAGTTTAAAAGACTCAGAGATAAACACAGGGACTAAAATGGGTTCCACTGCAGGAAATGACTAAAATACCCTTTTTGTATGATTTTTTTGAAATGAAATGCAAGAAAAGTAATGCAATGATTCAGAGAGTTTTCAAATGACTTGTAATGCAAGAAAAACATTTTGGATAGTTTTATGCAGGAAAATCATGATTGAACACACTTCGAGACAGAGACAGTAAAATATGCAGATGAAAAGAGAGTAAAGGTTCAGAGTAAAACAACAGTAAATCGACAAATATCAGTGTTAAAAAAGAAATTTAAATGAGTATTTTTAGGTCCAAAATCAGGGTATAACAATGATTAAGTTGTTAATTGAATTTTTATGAGATGTTTTGATGAGGCCTTCATGCGAAGACAATTTTAGATGTTTGAATAAATTCCGCTGCGAAGTATTAAATATTATGTTATTGAATTTTGAAGAATAATTAGTTAATTATTCCGTTTATTGTAACACCCCGTTTTTCCAACATAAAAATTTCTTAACATAAATCAGAGTAAACATCACAAACGGGATATCACCTTTCACATATTCTAAAAACAGTTAAATAACAATTTTACTTCCAACAAAATATCTTAATCAATCGCAGCGGAATTATTTCAAAATTATAAAATTGTCTTGGCACGCAGGCCTAATCAAAACATCTCATAAAATTCAGTTAAACATCATAAATGAACATGTAAAAGAATGAAGCATGCATATCATAAACCCCATCCCGTTACGTATCAGAGCAACCTAGGACTCAGTGAGGCAAGGCCACTCACGACAGCACAACAGTAACTTAAGCTCGATCACCTGCAAGTTACTCATACGAAGAGCAACATTTCCAAGCAGAAGGGGCGAGATTTCACAAAACAATAATATTAATCAATATAATTCAACAATCGTAATTAACAACATGAACATCTTAAACATCATTGCATTTTTGATAATCAAATATCAAGCAATCACTTCATTCAATCATCATAAATAACATAACATCTTTCATCAATTGACTCGACAATGCGACAATGCAACCTAAACCTCTTATATGCATGTGGTACCAATACAGGGCATGAGCCCCCAGCATTATAGTATTAATATACTTTCAGGGCATAAGCCCCCAACAATTATTTTGAGCAAATGCTCCATCGTGGTGAGTACAAAGCTCCAGGGCATAAGCCCCCAACAAATGTATGCTAATGCATGAACTCAATCATCTAAAACATCTTAATCATCATCTCATATACATCCAATAATTTGGAGTTCAACATCATCTTAATCATCTTGTATAGACTCATGCAACTTAGTTAAATAACAATAGCAGCATAATCAGATCACAACAACTTTATACTTCATCATATCAATTCATTTCATCAACATCTTGATCATTCAATAATATTTCAAGTAATGCAATTAATCATTAAATCACATTATAATCAGCTTAACAGTTCATAGCAGCTTCACAGATCTCAGTTAACATCTTAAACAGGTCACATTACTACCTAAGGGTCCAACCCTAATCAATTTATGCGAAACAGATCACAACATACTAACTTGCATTCAGTTCTGGAAGTGCTCGCCATGGCGAGTACAAGCCAGAATTCCAACTTAAGTTGTTCTAAGCTACACCAGGTTCAATCTCGTTCTAAATCATCATCTAATCTTTAATAAACATCTTAAGGCACTCAAAAGCATCTAAGGTTCAACTCAAAAGTCAAAATTACAGAATTCAACATGCTCTCTGGTCATGCTCGCTATGGCGAGTAAGGTTGCTCGTTGTGGCGAGCTACGACTTGTAACTCGCGAGGCGAAGGGAAATGGCTCGCGTGGCGAGCGATGAACTTCATCACTCGCGAGGCGAGGATCATCGTTCGCGAGGGCGAGCGATGAATGTAGGCTCGGGGAAAATGCAGTTTTCTACGAAAATTCATCTAATCTCTTGGTTCTAAGCCTAATTTCAATTCCAGAATTCATCCTAATCATAATCTAAGATCAAAGGACAGTTTCTACATCAATCTAATCAATTTTCAACGTTTAATCATCAATTCTAAGAATTTGACCTAATTTTCGATTTCTCCAATTCAATCCTAATTCTTGCTAATTACAACCGGATGGATCACATGATTAATAGAATTGTAGAGTTAGTCTCACCCTTACCTTGTATGAAGAAATCGCAGCTCTCTATGGTGATTCTCCCTTCTATGGCTTTTTCTCCCTTTTCTCCAAAAACAGTTGTATGTACTAATTTTTCTAAGACTAGGTTTTCTCTTTTTATATTGCCTCCTAAAATCTTATCTTATCTCACTTTCTCCCCCAAAATTCTCTAAAATCTCAAAACAACCCTTAACTAAATATTTTATTTTATTTTCAAATCTTATTTTATTAAACAATAAAATAAGTCTCATAACCTCATAAAAATCATCAAAACACATAACTCATCTAAAATCATCCAAATCATCTAAATCATCATAAATCATCAAAATTCACACATATATTATATAAATATAATATAATTCGTTTAGACTCAATTAAATAATTAATTAAATAAAAGTGGGCGTTACATTTATGATTTTAAGAAAAGAAGTGTGACATTCCATTTATGTGAATTACTCTGATTAATTAAATGAAATTTTTATGTTGGGAAAACGGGGTGTTACAATTGGTATCAGAGCAGGTCGGTCTGTCCGACCAAGTAGATGAGTCGCGTAGTGTCGTATGACAGTTGTAATACTGTCATTATGTTGTCCTGATTTTTGTTCGTTGTGTTTCCTGATAAATGGTTATGTTATTATGTGATCATATTTGATTGATTAACTTTAATGTGGTTTGTATGTTTTGTTTGAAGGTTCTATTTGGCTATATAAAGTTTAAGGTATTTTGAATTCATTTTCTTGTGTGCTTTGAATTTCGAGGACGAAATTCTTTTAAGGGGGGTAGAGTTGTAACGCCCTCTTTGAATTATTTGATTTATTTGATTGTTTTAATAGGTTTAGAATATAATTATATGATTATCTGAATTATTAAGTGGCTTATTTTAGTGTTTAATAGAATAAGATTTGAAAATAGAATAAATATTGAGATAGGGGCTGTTTTGTGAAATTAGAGAGTTTTGTGGAATTAAAGGAAATAAGATAAAATAGATGGGAAGTGATAAATAGGAGAAACTAGGTTTAGAATTATTTTCACGTACAACCAGTTTTGGAGAAAGGGGAGAACAGGAGGAGAGAAGAACCAAGAGAGAGCTGCTGATCGATTTTCTTAAGGTAAGGGTGGGACTAGCATTCAATCTTCTTAAGCCTATGATTCTGATAATTAGATTTAACATGTTGGAGGTTTAGTTTTGAGAATTGGAGAATTAGGTTAAAAGTGAGGAATTGATGATTAGATGATGAAAAAGTGTTAGATTGATGTAGAAATTGTGTATAGACCTTAGACAATCCATAATATGATATCTTGAATCAATGTTAAGCTTACAACCATGCCTTTAGGTGAATTTTCGTGAAAACTGCAATTCTGCCCGAGCCAACATTCATCGCTCGCCTACCGAGTGATGATCCTCGCCATAGCGAGCGATGATCTTCATCGCTCGCCTTGCGAGCAAGTTTCATTCGCCTCACGAGTTGCATGTTGCAGCTCGCCATAGCGAATAGTTCACTCGCCATAGCGAGTGTGACTAGTGAGTCCACCTGATTTTGAGAACTAAGTCCTTAAGTTGAACTTTAGATGATTTTTGAGTGCCTGAATATGTATAATAATGATTAGGCAAGTTTTTAGATTGAGATGGAACATGAGGAAGTTAAAAATGGGATTTTTTGGTTAAAAATGTCAAGTTCCCGAGAGCACCCATTTCTTGTTCGCCAAGGCGAGCAGCGTACTCGCCAAGGCGAATAGTCAATTTTCTGAACTCGCCATAGTGAGTAATGTCCCTCGCCTCGCGAGCAAGTTTCATTCGCCTCGCGAGTTGCATGCTGCAGCTCGCCATAGCGAGCCGTTCACTCGCCATAGCGAGTGTGACTAGTGAGTCAACCTGATTTTGAGAACTAAATCCTTAAGTTGAACTTTAGATGATTTTTAAGTGACATAATATGTATAATAATGATTAGGCAAGTTTTTAGATTGAGATGGAACATGGGGAAGTTAAAAATGGGATTTTTGGGTGAAAAATGTCAAGTTCCCGAGAGCACCCATTTCTTGTTCGCCAAGGCGAGCAGCGTACTCGCCAAGGCGAATAGTCAATTTTCTGAACTCGCCATAGCGAGTAATGTCCCTCGCCTCGCGAGCTCCTGTAAGACAGAATACCTTGTTTAGGGTTTTGCGATCTTTGTCGCACGAGATGTTATGAGTTGATCCTTGGGGTAGGAATGGAGGTTGAATATAATATTACTGATGATCTGTGAAGCTGTTATCATATGATTTAATGTTGTTAATAATGTGATATAAATGTATATGCATTACATGAATTATATATGATGTTGGAGATGTTATTGATTTGCTTTGATATTGTTATATCATGAACTGTTTTATGTATTGCCTATGTTGCTGTTGTTGGTTATGTGAAATATTTATATGCCTTATGTGGAAAATGTATGATGTTTAAGTTGTTAAATGCATTTGATGAATTATATGCTTGATATTATTGTTTGTGAAATCTCACCCCTTCTGCTTGGAAATGTTGCTCTTCGTATGAGTAACTTGCAGGTGATCGAGTTTAAGTTGTTGTTAGATTGCTGTCGTGAGTGGATTATCTCTCACGTGTGTCTTTAGGTGCTCTGATACGTAACATGATGGGAACTTTGTTGCATGCTTTTCTATTCCTTACGTATTGCTTATGAATTTACATGATTAAGTTGTTAATTTGATTTTTATGAGATGTTTTGATGAGGCCTTCGTGCGAAGACTATTTTAGATGTTTGAATAAATTCCGCTGTGAAGTATTAAATATTATGTTATTGAATTTTGAAGGATAATTAGTTAATTATTCCGTTTATGATTTTAAGAAAAGAAGTGTGACGTTCCGTTTATGTGAATTAACGGGGTGTTACATTAAGCAAGCTCCTAGAGCTTGGTATGACAGACTTAGCACATTTTTAATTGAAAATGGATTTTCAAGATGAAAAATTGATACCACACTTTTGGTGCAACTAAAGAAAAAATGTGTGAAGAGTTTTCCAATCTTATGCAAAATGAATTTGGGATGACCATGATGGGTGAACTTGATTTTTTTCTTGGTTTACAAATCAAACAACATCCAAATGGAATTTTCATAAGTCAAGAAAAGTATGTCCAAGACATTCTTAAGAAATATAAAATGAATGAGGAAAAAATCATGGTCACCCCTCTGCATCCATCTTCATGTTTAGATAAGGATGAGAGTGGAAATTCTATTTCTGAAAAAGAATATAGAGGCATGATAGGTTCATTATTATATTTGATTGCTAGCAGACCTGACATAGTGTTTGCAGTAGGTTTATGTGCTAGATTTCAAACTTGTGCAAAAGAATCCCATTTAACTGCAGTTAAAAGGATTCTTAGATATCTAGTAGGTACTACTGATCTTGGCCTTTGGTATAGAAAAGGTTCTAGTTTTGATCTTGTAGCTTATTGTGATGCTGATTATGCAGGAGACAAAATTGAGAGGAAGAGTATAAGTGGTTCCTGTCAATTCTTGGGACAAGCATTGATTGGATGGTCTTGCAGAAAGCAAAACACCATTGCACTCTCCACAACTGAAGTTGAGTATGTATATGCAGCAAGCTGTTGCTCTCACATTTTGTGGATCATAAATCAGTTGGAAGATTATTCACTAAGGTACACAAACATTCCTATTATGTGTGATAATACTAGTGCTATTAATCTTTCTAAAAATTCAATACAACATTCTAGGTCTAAACATATTGAAATTAAGCATCATTTCATAAGAGACCATGTTCAGAAAAAGGATATTGTATTAAGCTTTGTTGATACTGAAAATCAACTAGCTGACATTTTTACAAAACCCCTTGTAGAGGATAGATTCAATTTTCTTAAAGAAAAATTGCAAATCATAAAAAATTCCAATAAAGATTGATCACTGATCACTATGGGCCTTAGACTAAACCCCCTGATGTTATCTGATCCAAATCAGATATATTCACATCAATCAGAATGTTCCTTCCTTCAGAATGTTCATCAAAATGTTCATGACGTCAGAATGTTCATTAGAACATTCATCTGGTCAGTCTGTTCTTAAAGGTCAAAATGTTTAGCCTTTGGATTTTGGGTCAGAAAATCACATACGCAGGATTTAGTGTGTTTATTATCCAGAAATCTCCTCAAAATATCAAGCGTTAAATGCTTGATTAAGGTTTGTTATGTTTAAGCTATATCCATTAGACAAAAGCTTAAAAATCATTTCAACCACTCTCCTTCAATCTTGTCAAATGGCTAGTTCTTTCTCTCTCCCACAACTTTTCAGTTTTTCATCTTTCCCAATAAAACTGCCAACATCTTTCTTTACTCTTCTAACTGCACACGCTAGTCTATACCTATTAATATTATTAGGCAATACTTTTCATTTGGTGTAGCCTATTTCCTATTCCAAAAATACCCTTCACTTTCTTTAATGTTTAAAAAGTAACCGCATATAATTTAGTAATTTATGTCTTCACCAACCACTTAGAAGAAAGGGTAACTGATTCCTTCACAAAAACAACACAATTGACAACCACACATACAAAGAATAGAGGAGATTGCAAAGGTTGGTTTACACATAACTGAAAAGGTTGGTTTCTTTTAAGCAATTTCATGATAGAGATTTCCATATGATTGGCAACAGCATAAAAAAAATTCAATTTTTTACAGGAAAAAGTTTTGGTATGCAAGAAATAGAAGACAAGGTAGACTGCAAAAGGAGAACAAAATTGTCAAGACACTATACAGAGTGAAACCACACTATTAAATTTCAAAGTATGTATCTTTACAATTCCATTTCCCCATCATTGAACGTTAATTGAATTAATATTAAAGATGGAAAAAGCATGGTGCATTGAATACTAGGAATTCATGGCCTTATTATGCTTTATGAGAACAAGGGGAAATTTGTAGAACAATCAAGAAGAAGAATGAGATTACAAACAACCACAATTAAAAGCTTATGAAAAGGAAGAGAAATGAATACTTGCATACACGTATTCCTTTTTTTGTTGAAGAGAAAGGAAGAGATTACAAACAACCACAATAAGGAAATTTGAAATCCCTCTGCCCAAAGTTATCGATGGTTGGCAATTTTGTTTTTTGTTTCCTTCAATTTACCATTAGTCCATTACCATATTTAATTTATAACACTTGCATACATGTATTCCTTTTTTTGTTGACAAAATGTATTCCTTCTTTTGTTATAAAAAAAGAAAGGTTTAATTACTTTTTTGGTCCCTTAACTTATTTTTTGGTTTCGTTTTGGTCCCTTAACTATTAAAAGTTTCGTTTTGGTCCCTTAACTTACTTTTTGGTTTCGTTTTGGTCCCTTAACTATTAAAAGTTTCGTTTTGGTCCCTTAACTTATTTTTTGATTTCGTTTTGGTCCCTTAACTCTTCCTCCGTCAACCACTGTGGTCCTTTATGTTAGGATGAATGTATTAGAGTTAAGGACCAAAACAAAATCAAAAAATAAGTTAAGTGACCAAAACGAAACCAAAAAATAAGTTAAGGGACCAAAACGAAACTTTTAATAGTTAAGGGACCAAAACAAAACCAAAAAGTAAGTTAAGGGACCAAAACGAAACCAAAAAATAAGTTAAGGGACCAAAAGAGTAATTAAGCCACTTCTTATAGCAGAGCGAATTACAAACAATTTTTCCTATTTATTTATACTTCTTGGTTAATATAAATTCAGTTATAATGGAAAATGCTTTGCATTCAGAGGAAACTGCTTACATATAGGAGGTTACGAAATTTTTATCTGTATTCTCTCTCAGTTTCTTATTAATCGAAAGAGAAATGGTACAACTGATGGTGCTACGGATACTTCCTTCTGTTTTTCTTCTTCTTTAGTGTTGATGTTGTTTGTAATTGTTGTGATGTTATTCAGGTTGAGCAAGCAAAGACGGTTCACTAATGTTCCCATGACTCAATTTCTCAATAAATTCAAAGAGAGTGCATGTAGGATGTACGTGTTTCTAATTCCACTCTTTATGATCATCATTTGTTTCATTTTTCTCACAATATTCCATGATTTTTTTTTCTTCTCAACTATCTTTGTTGTTGTTCTATCTTTTTTTTTTTGTTACACTTTATTGTTTTTCTCTAAAGCTATGGTTATGGGTGCAGAGAGTCAACAAAGATATATAACATGAAGGGGAGTTTGAAATTGTAGATCTCTAGAAGGAAGCACTTCATAACTTCCAGAACCATTCCCTCAAGAAAGAAAATAAACTTCCAGAACCAAATTTACTTCTTCGATAATTAAGTTCTATTTTTCATGAATTTGTTTTTCTTCTGATTGGTCGTTTGCAATATTCTATTTTCTATTGAATTGGAAGAGGGAAAGCAAGAAAGAATAAACTACCACCTATAGCGCGCAAGTGGTGGAGAAATGAAAGATGTCATTTTTCATAGCTGATTTGTGAATGGAAGATTAGGACATCACAGCGGTGATGCAATATCGCAAAAGATTAGGACATATAATGCATGATTATGCTTTAGTTATCAAGCATGTATTGATCATAATTAGCTATGTCGACATTGATCTCCCATAGGAGACCTGTATTGGATATAGTAGAAAAAATTAGTCCAAACTTTTCTTCAGTTTTGTAATTTTATTTGGTAGAACAATTATATGATATCTCTTTATTTATGGAATATCTACTACTCAAAAGTAACATTTTATTTTTGTAACCTAACACTGAAATGTTTAGATACATGTGTTAGTGTAATAAAAAGGTTAATAGTGTTTTTCACCCCTGTAATATATGTCATTTTCGGTTTTCGCCCCTAAAAAAATTTCGGTTTGATTTGCACCCTCGTAAAATTTGTATTTTTCGGAAAACACCCCTAATAGGCCATTTTTAGAATTTTTTTTCAAGAAATTTTTGTTTTTGAATGGCCTATTAAGGGTGTTTTCCGAAAAATAAAAATTTTACGAGGGTGTAAATCAAACCGAAAATTTTATAGGGGCGAAAACCGAAAATGACATATATTACAAGGGTGAAAAACACTATTAACCCTAAAAAAAACAGACACATCAAATAGTGTATGCATATCTTAGTGTAATACCAGAACAAAAAGTAGCGGGAATATGGGAAACAAAAGGTTTCTATGCTTCAGGTTTTTATTTCCTATATCATAACCGTGACTTCTTAAATACATTATATTTGTGCATGACATACTATAAATAAATTTATACAAATTAAGAAACTTAATCAAGTATATACATACGCAGCAGAAAAAGAACATACGGGAGTGCCTGTCTGAACGGAACGAACCAATCACAAACCAAAAGAAATTTTTTGTAATTAATCATTGATATATAAATATAATTTTGTAAAAACAAAAATTAGAAATTAGATAATTCAATTTCAATTTGTGCTTTGTAATTTCGTTGGGGTGCATCCTATTGAGAGAAATAGAGATGAAGAAGGGGAAAAGGGAGGAAGAAGATGGAACAACTTGATGTATCCTATTTTCCTCCACCATTAATTAAAGTGTTTAAGGTAAATGCAATTATATAGGCTATTGTTTCTTATTTTTATCTTTTTCTGTTTGATCTATTAATGATTCATTTCTTATTTTTATGGTCTGCCAAATCTCACCTGTTAATTCTGTGTATGGATGGTGATCCGCACACCAACAAAAACATGAAGAAAGAAGTTTAGGAAATTTGAAAGGCCTTTTCCTCATCATTGTACTGCCACAAACTAAGGCTATTCTATTAGAAAGGGGCATAAAAGCCTAAACAATCACTTCAAGAAGCCTATGCAGAAAGTTATGCTTCGTTGGCAATTTTCTTTTAAATTTCCTTCAATTTACCTTTACTACATTTACTTTAAACAATTGCATACACGTATTCCCTATTTTTGTTTTAAAAATCATATTCCTTCTTTGTTGTGTTAATTGTTGTTCCACAGAGGAAGCCACTTCTTCTCACGGAACAAATTACATGCAATAATATTTCTTGATGATTGAAGAACTGTTTTTGTATTCTATTTCCTATTTACTCTTCTTGGTTAATACAAATTCAGATATAATGGGAAATGTTCCGCATTGATAGATAAGCTCCTCATATATAGGATGGTTGCCAAATTTTTCTCCATATTATCTCTCGTCTCTTTCTAATTCTTTTATGTTGTTGTTTGCATGTGATTTGAGTCCTTATTCCATAATTGTCGCAAAGGGTGAAATGGTGAAGAGGAAAGGAAGATGGTTACATATTAGTAAATATGGTTTTAAGATGCTTGAAGTTTTCAAGTATGTTTGATGTTCAATAAATATCTAACTTCCTTTAACATAAAAGGTGGTTACATATCAGTAATTGGGAAATGTATAAGAATATTTACTTAGATAATATTTTATTTGATTTCTCCAAATTTGGTAAGTTAGCATCACTTTTGCAACATGGTAACTTTGTACATCTACTCCTTTCAATTTTACATTACAACTGTTACATTAATTTACGTTGGAGAAACAACCTTAAAGAGTGAAAATTGGTGTCAATGTGGAGTAACTGCCATTAGCTAAGATACACAGAGAGGTTTCCTAATAGTTTTAAATGTATGCTACAAGAATTCAATTATACCCAGGGTTTTTTCTTTTTCTTTTTTTTTTCGTTGTGTTTTTGTTTTAATCTGCTTATTTTGTTCTAAATAATATTTCAGAAACACAATAACTCAGAGCGATATATAGATACCAGAGGGAATATTGTTTCTTAAGGAATGGCCTGAAATAGAGTAATAACAAAAATATGAAGAAATACATAATATCAACGGAGCATCACAACAATGTTTTTGTAATGGAAAATCTAAGATTGTGATATTTGATATAGGCAGCAGGACTATGAAAGCCACATAGAGTCGGTGTTAGAACGTTGGTCTTTCTCTTGTGAGGAAGAGAAATGAGAAAAGGGGATGGTTTGTCGTCCTTGGCCACCGGCGAAAAGTATCAATGTGCATCAAGGTTCTACCATTAATCAAGAAGAAAGTGTTCAAAATGATTTTCTATTTCATACTATGATCAAGTATAATCTTCAGCGCCATCAACTTTTTGTTTTTTTGTTTGAATTTTGTGGTTGCTTTGTTTTATGTGCACTGAAATGGGAATTTTAGAACAAACAGAAATTAAAAAGAAAAAAAAAAGGAGAACAAGAAAGCTCAAAATGTAAGCATACATGTTATGAAATACACTTTGATGAAGTGATTATGCAACAGACTCTATTCTAAGATTCTGAAATGCTAAGTGCTAAAGAGATTAATTTTGCATTTGGAATCACAATGAAAAGTTTTCGATAAAGGCTTGATATTATAATTTCCCTACGTTTCATTTATATTTATACTTTATTGTGTGCATCGAGGATAGTATGAAGTGTGATTAGTGAGAAATATGTCAACTATCTCATGAATAAAACTGTTTGTATTAATTAATAAATAATAATTAATCCTCTCTTATTCTCTTACTATCTATCTATATCTCTTTATTTATAAAATAGCTATTACTCAAAAGTAACATTTTCTTTTTCAACCTATCACTTTTAATTTAGATACATGTGTTTGCGCAGTAGAAAATGCGGACAGACGAACATTGTATTTTTCTAATTGATTATTGGATTGGTTATTTTGTTTTCACATTTGTGAGTGTTATTATGTGATTCATCTATTGTTTTTCAAAACCAAACACGAATAAAAAAAAAATGAGAATAGTATTACCTACATTAGCGCAGTAGAAAAAGCGGACAGATGGGCACGGGAATGCCCGTCTAGACGCTAGTACTTCTAATGTTGAAAAGAATTAAAATTTTTGACTACTTCCAAACCTAGGCCAGCCAAGCACAAACAATACACATTATACACTGATGAATATGCATAGTAACCATATACCCATATTGCTTCCATATATATTTCAAAGTACTTGAAAATGTTATAAATTCTAAATACAATGATAAAGTATCCAGAAGTAATGTGATATCAGTGCGACATGACGAGGATATCCAATTTCTTGCCAAGGTTTGGAAAATTTGGGCTCCGTCCAAAGAAATTATCTTCTCTTAGAAATTACTCCAAGAGAGTGTTCCTATCTATCTTTGAAAAAGTACTGTTATTTTTTTTTTATCTCAGTGGTGCAATGCGTGTGTTTTGTGGGGATCCAGACAACTTTGATAGCTATCTATTTCTCAGTTGTGTCTTCGATTATCAAGTTTCGTATAATGTTTGTAGGTGGTTAGGTTGGAAGTTGGTTAGGCGGTGAATGGATGGGGATCAGAAGTACTCCTCGCTACCGGAATACTCCTTTTCAAATTCCTTCATTTGAGCGTAAATTCCTCCTTTGCTATATTTCTTAGGTCATCTCTAGATTGATAATGTAAGCTGTGACAACAAAATTGCACACTTTTAACTGCATGGATGTGTACAATGATGAGTATAGTAACCTTTGCAATGTATAAAAGAAGAAAAAATGCAAAAACTTACTCGTTTTCGCAATGTCATATTTCAAAGAAATCAGTTGCTTCATTTTGAGATGGAGAAACATCATTGTTATATTCTCATACATTTAAAAAATTAGTGTGTGCCCTAATATTTATGACCGACATCGAAATTTTACTGTAATATTCTTAGTCCTTTTCAATTATTATTCATCATCCAAAACACTGAAAATGGCAAATGAATCATTCAGTTAAATCTTATCTGTTAAATTACTCAGTCTCAGAGGGAATGTAACTACATTATTCATGTTCCCTTTCGGAGGTTGTGTTGTCGGTCACTCTGCATCAAATAGAACATGTCAACTGTGTCCTTCCATCAATTTGAGTGTATAAATCAATTCTGGAATCAAAAGTTGCAAGTTAGAATCAATTCTACTTGAAAGCAACCAAACATGTCAAAATCAGTCTTGACTCCTCCAAAACTAGAACCAAGTGTCTATGCTATAAGATAACTACCCTTGTTTTTTAAGCTTATTATTATTTTCATAAGTTCTCTAAGATAACTTCTGAAAGTCACTTATCACTTATAGCATATATAAAAAACAGTTTAAATTTATTTTATCCTTTGCTATAAAAGTACCTTATGTAACCTTATACATAAGCGCCAAATCAGATTTTTCACTTCTGGGAGGGTTTTAAGCTTCCAAATTCCATCCCAATATCCCGGTTTCTGAAGGTGGGAAAAATCTACTAACTCAGTGACACATAAACGGTACGCACAGAATAACGCCCGTTCTTCTCAGCCTTCCAGATAAAAGTATCCAATTGAGCCTGCTCAAATAAAGGGGTGTTAAGAATTTTAGAAGCTAAATCCTCACTGAAAACTTGTCGGACAACAGGTTCGTTCCACCGTTTGAAATAAGGATCCATAAGACTATTTATCGAAGCATGATTCACAAAATTAGCTCCTGTTATAGTTTCCCCATTTAGCAGCCACGACTCATTTAAAATTGGGATATGGTCTCCATGCCCAATAATCCATCACGCTCCTCCACAAACTATGAAACGAGCCCGGAGGATGCTACGCCACACATAACTCGGATTATGCCCAATAGTAGCCGTAAGATAGGAATTGTTCGGGAAATAACGCGCCTTAAAAATAAGAGACACAAGGGAATCCGGTTCCGTCTGAAACCTCTAGCCTTGCTTTCCCAACATTGATAAATTGAACGCCGAGATATCCTTAAAGCTGATGCTTCCTTG
Organism: Medicago truncatula; assembly: GCF_003473485.1. Lineage (NCBI taxonomy): Eukaryota > Viridiplantae > Streptophyta > Magnoliopsida > Fabales > Fabaceae > Medicago > Medicago truncatula. The sequence continues at coordinate 18,992,110 of NC_053047.1, read as the reverse complement.
AGTTTTGTGCATCGACAACTTTTCCCAGCTTAGCCAATTGATGTCACGGTGGGAACTACGATCGTGACCCCATCAAAAAGAATTCATCATTTTTACGATGGAATTAATTAAATTAGATGGCAGCTGGAATATACTCATAACGTATGATGGAATAGCTTGCAAGACGGACTTTATCATGACCTCGCGCCCTGCCTTCGACAAACATTTGCTACTTCACGAATTAATTTTTTGCCACACCCTGTCTTTAATGTTAGCAAATGTTGCATTTCGATCCCAACCAATCATTGAAAGCAAGCCTAAATACTTTTATGTCCCAAGAAACGCACGTACACCCAAAATATGCGTAATAGCATTCTTTAGATTTTCCGCGACATTCCGGCTATAAAAATTCTTAGATTTTGCCAAGCTGATAGATTGACCAGAAACCGCTTCATACTTTAACAAGATTTCTTTTATTATATGTGCTTGCGCCTCTTCCGCTCTAAAGAACATGAAACAATCATCGGCGAAGAGGAGAGACACGTAAACATATAAATTTACATTATGTAGCAAATGATCATTTAATAACATTTATGAAAATTTTAACTATTTGATAAAGTGTTTTTGACAAATTATTAACAATATTAAATTTATTTTTATACTATAGATAGAGTTTAATATATATTCTTTAATAATATAATTTTTTGACGCAAACGTTGAATAGGGTTTACGCATTTTAGATATATTACAATATTATTTTCTAAAATATATATATACAAATAGAGTCTAATGGTGGTGGGTTGACATTCCAAAACAATTTTCACACAACCAATCAAAACATTTAAAATTGTCACATCAATTAATGTTTTTAATTTAAATAGCAATTATGAATGTTTTGATTGGCTGTGTGTGAAAATTTATTTTGGACTGTTGACTCATCATCGATAAACTCATACAAATATGTGAATAGTAAAAAATAATTGAATGTATGTGTAAAACTATTTTAAATTGTTAGTAGTAGTATATGCAAAATATATATACATATATGTAAGTAGTAAAAAAAAATTGAACTTGTGTATAAAACTATTTTAAATTGTGTGTAAATTCAAATTCAATTTTGTTTGTGATATTAATATATTTGAATTCTCATTGAGTTTTTACTGATGTACTTATAAAATCACACATATCCACTGCCATTGTTGTTAAATATAGGACTCTCTTGAGAACCATTCTCATTCCTATTTATATCACCTCACAAATTCTTAATTTCATAAATTATATCTTTATCAAAATATTGTTAATTATACAGTGAATAAAGTGGTATCCTTGAAGTGTAGTTGAGCATATATCTATCATCCAATTATTCAATGACATTCATATTTTTACATTATTTTTATATTATTCCTTCGAGTCTTGTGGGGACCAAAATAACGACAAACACGTCCTAAAAAATTTAACGCTACTACATGCTCAAAGTTGTATCCTATCAAATAATTTGTCTATTTATATTGCATATTTTTTTTTATAGTAAAGAAACAATAAATACTATGATTGATAAACTTGGGAAAATACCACTAAATATAAATAAATTTAATTCTTGTACCAAATATCATGATTTAGTCAAGAAAGTCCAATATTCAAATCATGGAATTATGAAGGAAAATATATTCAAATAATGGATATGGTAATAAATAATAAGTGAAACTTTATATAAAAATTGATATAGATCCATTGAACTAACACCAATTAATCTGATTGCTTTGGATTTGACAAATATATCCTATAAGGGTCCCCACAAAAAAAGACATCCTATAAGGATGTAAATACAAATCTCATCAATATTAGAATTTTATTAATGGACAATATATTAGTACCTCTCAAATGCTCTTTGTGTCTTAAAATTTTCTGTCTCAATTATCATCTTAAACTAAATGTATCTAAACTTTGTATTTAGAAGAAAAAGAAAAAAACAAATCTTTAAAAATCTATTATATGCTTATAGTAAAGATTCTTTGTCATTTTTGAATTGAAGTAAATAAGAATCTGATGTACGAAACTTTTGATGATTGCATTCTATGATTCTACTTAATAAGATAATGGTTTTTTATTTGTAAAAAAAAATATAATGGTTTTTGATATTGATATTATTGAAACTTGAAAGTTCACATTTCTTCCTTCATTTCTTTTTGAATATCGTTTTGTAAGGATATTATTTAAAAATCAATAATTAATGTTGTATAAAATTTTGAAAATGACAGTTAAAAAGGAACGAAAATTTATTTTAAATGTAACACTTAAAAAGTAATGGAGGGAGTACAAGTCAACATATATGACTAAAAAGGATGACATTAAATAAGGTGCAAACAAATAACCTTTGATAATTTATTCCTTTGTCTAATAAAAAAAGTACATCCCAATTGAAACTGAATTACATATAATAAATCGATCATTTATCTAATATTTTCTTGCCCTTAGTTGATTGGCTATCAAATCCAAGAGTGAGTTCCAAATTCACTTGATTCTCAGCAGCTTCATTAATTTTCTCTGTTTGAACCCTTGATGAAGTCTCCCCAATTTCCATGTTGGTATTCTTCAAAAGAGATTTCAACATTGTAGCCGAGTCGATTGAACCAACTCGTGGCTTGGGCTTCAGAACTTGCCCAACTCTTTTGAATTGAGTTTTCCCTTTGATGTCCACATTGGTATCTTTTGCCACGTGGCGTATATCATATGTTTTTGGAAGAACATGATTTTCAGCATTGAGTGTACCTGAAGATGTCTTCCCATCAATAGTTGAAAAATTGTCATTAATATTCGATCCAGTCAGCACAGCTTCAACTGCAGCTTCACAACGACTCCAATTCCCAGTCCAGAGTAAGCCAAGCGCCCCATATGTGGGATTCACCAATCTACCAGATGCCTCATACAACAATGATTTAAACACAGCTGAAAATTGTGACAAAATTTAAGACATTAAGCATTATATATTAAAAACTAAAATCAAATTTGATGTAGAATCTAAGAAAATATTTTACAATATATGGAACATAAATGAGACATAGGTTTAAATTATGATCCCTAACGGTATTGCGGCCACATCAATTTAAGTTGGTTACATTTATTATTACATTAAAAAAGCTAGGCATGTAACGGCAACTACAACAACAACCACATTTTAAAACCCTGATAAATAAAATAATTGATTAATCATTCCAGCCATCAATTATTAATGAATTAAGTTTTAGATTATGATAGTGAACATAGATAGCTACCTGGGGGATTTTGATTTTGATTGGTAGCATTGGTGAGGAGATTGAGCAAACCGGTTCGGCCATAAAATTTGGCAAGGAAGAGGGTGGCATTCCCTTGGGATTCAGGACAACTGATCCACTCAAGGCAGGGCTTGATGATACAATCATCACTGCAACCTTTGCGAAGCACACGACACCCATTACAACTAAACTTCATTGTGAGCACTTATGGATGTTATAAGAACTACTCATGGGGTATTTATAAACTAATTAGTCAATGCAATTGGTAATAAAGGTGACTAGAGGCCTTATTAACCGGGGCAGTGCTTTTGTAATATTGGTTTTTTTTTTAGGAGATAAATTAGATATGATACACTAATTAACTTAATGATTAAGTGAAAAGATGGTAAATTGGTAATTTTGAATGTCTACAAAGTGAGTAATAATTGAAACAAAAAGTTGTGCCTTTTATGGTTGGTAGTAATACGAGGATAAATTAATGTGAGGCTTGATAAGAAGATGAATCAAGCTGCCTAAAAAAAAAGACAAATTAAGCAAAAGGAAGTGCGTTGACTAACGTGACGTAAAACTGGAAATTAGAAAGTGGAAATTTTTTAATTTTTTTTTACGATAGAGTGGAAAGATGTTGTTTATCATGGGCTAAGCGTGAGTAAATAATAAATAACCATATGAAAATCCATAAAATAGAAAAGTACTTTGCTTTTCCCCATTTGATCTACATCAAATATTTGTCTCGATCTTCTTTCCAATTTAGAGAGAATTGGGTAATTAGAGATTGTGGGTGTGCCCATGGTTTTCTGGTGGTTTCCAAGATGTATGCAATCTCCTTGTAATATATAGATGAACTAAGAATGTGTTTAATTGTGTTAACGAGAGTAAATTATAAATGATTTTTTTTTGTATGATTTTGAATTTTATTTGAAGTGTTTAATTATTTATTTGATTTAGAAATAATATAGACGTGTTTGAGTCGTGACTTTAAAATTGTAACAACAATCGTGTTTATACATTTCAATTAGAATAACAATATAACATTATATTTCTAATTTAATTTATTTTATGTACTAATTCAAAATCTTATCTTAAATATACATATATAATAACAATTTGATTTAATTTCTCAAAGTTTGAGAAAGTTTGTTTAAAGGTATTTTTTACAAAAAAAATCAAATAAAAAAAAAAAGGTCAGCTCAAATTGATGTATCCATTAATTTATATATTGTTATTATAAATTAATATTGATTTCCCAAGAGAATTTAATTGTCGCATTATGAATTGATTGTTCAGGCCCACAAGCCCATTCACTTATACTTCCTCCGTTTTTTAATATAAGTAAATTTTGATTTTTAGATTCATTCAATCAATAATGTATTTAATTTATAATATAAACCACATATAATTTTAAAAGTTAAAATTTGTTTATATTAAAAAATGGAAGGAGTATGTCTGTTTGTGTGTTCCACGTCCATTAAATACGAGTCTACATAAAAGTTTTACTGTTAGTAACTTCTCGCCAAATGCGTGAATAGAGCATCTTGACGCTTTTCCAAACATACCAGAATATGCGGGAGTAAAAATGAATCACGATTAATAAAATTTCTATTGGAGAAACGACAATTTTGGATCTTTTCATGTTCGAATTATTTATAGATTGAATGAAATTTCTTTGCAATAAAAAAAATGCTATGACACAAGTAATTAATGCTTATATTCCTTAATTATTTGGTCAAGGATATGATACTGAAAAAGTCACTTTGTAAAAAATTCATATTAAGAATAGTTTTTAATTATAAGTAATTACTACATTCATAATAAAATGCAAGTAAAAAATTATACATGTTTGATCTAAAATTTTGGATTTGGATGATACTCGTGTATCTTTCTGCTCATATTTTATGTAAAAGAGTTTCAATCTTATCAGAATTTTTTAGCACATAAGAGAAAATGTGGGTACAACCAATTTTATGAACGCAAATAAGTCTGTTTGTAGGACAGAAAATGAAATTTGATAACTTTTAGGGACAAAAAACTTATTTTACCCTATTTAAAATTACTGTTACAAGGAATTTTGTACAAAAATATTACAAGTACAAGTTTAATATTACTGTATTAACTAATTTTTATGGAAATTGCATTACCTATATATAAATGCATACTACTCCAGACTTAAATATAAAGAAAAAAGAATATGTATTTCCACTAGAAAAAGCATATATATTTTGACTAAATAAATATAACTTTTTCCTTATAAATGAAGATGAGTAATTAATATATACTATTAAAAAAACAATTTTTGTATTTGTCTTTATTAAAGAGTAAATTTTCTCTTGACCCAAAAAAGAGAGTACATTTTCTTAGCTTATTATTTATTATATAATTAATTAAATGTATAATACTTTTTATGAGTATTAAATTTATCATATTTAGATCATAAGTCATAACACAATTGACACATGCTGAAAATGTTAAGATTAAACACTTGTGTGTGTGAGTTTTAAAGTGATTATTATCATTATGTATATCTACCAAAAAATAAATTATATTCAAAACTTATTAATGGTAGTCTTTTAAAATAGGCTTAAATACTCTTTTGTTTCCTTAACTATTTAATTGGTATCGCTTTGGTCCCTTAACTAAAAAAAAGATTGTTTGAGGATTTTAAGTTTTTTTTTAGTCTCATTTTGGTCCCTTCTGTTAGGTTTCCGTTAGTTTTAATAAAAAACGTTAAGTGTGGACACGTGTCACCTTGTCTTTGGCTCTGAGATTATTTTTTTTACAAAAAAAATATATATAATTTAAAAAAAAAATAATTTTTTTGTAAAAAAAAAAAACTCAAAGCCAATGACAAGGTGACACGTGTCCAGGAGTTAACTTTTTTTTAAAACCCTAACGGAAACCTAACAGAAGGGACCAGAACGATACTAAAAAAAAACTTAAAATCCTCAAACAATCTTTTTTTTAGTTAAGGGACCAAAGCGATACCAATTAAATAGTTAAGGAACTAAAAGAGCATTTAACCCTTTAAAATATATATTTTTTGTAAAATGATTTTTTTTATATACAAATAGGTTTTTTTTAACAAACAAAAATTGGATATATTAACACCGAAAGCGTAATTGTTGCAGCACAAGGTGTGCCAAAACAATCACAAAAAGAAACACTGTCTAGTCAGTATTACAAAATAATCAGTCGATACCCATACATAAGAGCGGATTCGACCACCAACTATGAGCACCAAAACTACAAGGCTTAATTTCACTTTTGGACCCCTATTTTTCCAAAAGTTGCGGTTATGGACCCCTAATTAATTTAAATACAAAACAACCCCATATGTTTTGATTCTTTGGTAGTTTTGGACCCCCAGTCCATTGTTGACTCAGTCAACGCTGACGTGGCACCCTAAGTGAGGTGCCACGTGTCAATTTTATTATTTTTTTGACTTGGGGGTCCAAAACTGCCAAAGAATCAAAACATAGGGGGCTGTTTTGTATTTAAATTAGTTAGGGGTCCATAACCACAACTTTTGAAAAGATAGAGGTCCAAAAGTGCAATTAAGCCAAACTAAAAACAACATTACTCGCTTTCAGCCAGCACAAGGAAAATGATTTTACTTTATCTAACATATGCGGTAGCGAGCTTTGTTTGTTCCTGAAAAGCTCTATGATTTCGCTCATTCCACAACACCTAAATACATAAGAGCCATATAAGGTGAAAAAACGAGCATCGCGATCTCAAACCACCTGCATAATTAATGAATTGCAAGAAATGGTCTGAAATAACCTGAGATTCGACCCCAACTATGCCAAGCCAAGACTGAACCAACGGCCACAGCGCACCAAAATACGGACAAGACAAAAACAGATAATTGACATCCTCCACATGCCCACACCCATCTATGCATGACCGTGCCTCCACAGATAACACCCCATGGGTTGCCAAATTTACTTTAGTAGGTAACCAATCCCTCGACAAACGCCAAAAAAAGATAGAAACTTTCAAAGGTACTTGTTTGTGCCGTATCAACTCCAGATTTTGATGCAAAATGGGTTGTTCCTGCGATGTCAACAACTCAACACACCACGGACCAAAGCCACCTGTCAGAAGTAGAAACCTACAAAGTAACTGTGAGTAATAGAGCCCTACACTCCTCTGCCAACTCTTCCTCCCAACCTCCACACCCGACTAGAACATGTTCCTTACCGTGACTACTTTATTGATAGCCAACTCAAACAACTGTTTAAAACACACAGAAAACGGAACATTCCCGCACCAACAATCACGCCAATAGCTTGTATCTGGGCCGTATCCCACCTGTCTCCTAATACACGATGCAAACCATCCCTCCTCACCCTCACCTATACCATTATTAATCTTCACTATCTCCCGCCACCAAGAAGAACAACTCCGGCCCCCATCCTCCAAACCTCCATCCTCCGAACCATACCTGGCCACCAACACCTTACACCATAACCCCTCTCTGTCAACTAACAACCTCCAACACCATTTTCCTAACAAAGCAGTGTTAAAATCCCTCAACCTCCGAAAACCCAACCCTTTATACTCCTTCCTCATACAAATAGAATTCCATCTAGTCCAAGAAATTTTTCTTTTATCCTCACTCCCTCCCCAAAAAAATTTATTTAACAAAGATTCAATGGGAGAGATTATACCCGATGGAGCTTTGAAAAAGGAAAGAGCGTAGACAGGAAGTCTAGTCAGGACAGATTTGAGCAGGATCAAACGACCACCAAAATAAAGGAACCGACTATGCCAACCAGTCAATCTAGCTTTAATACGATTATCGATAGGATCCCAAAATAACACCCGGTGCGGATCACCCCCAATCGGAATACCCATATAGAGAAACGATACTTTACCCACTTTACAACCTAACACAGAAGCCGCTTCAGACAACCAAGAAGCATTGATATTGACCCCAACCAGAGAGCTTTTATGGAAATTAACTTTCAAACCAGGCATAGCCTTAAACAGACCTAAACCAGCCCTCATTGCCCGAACATTTGCCCAACTCTTGTTGCCAATTAACAAAGTATCATCAGCGAATTGTAAATGTGACACAACCACATAGTTAGCGCCACCTACTCTGTACCCTATAAAGGTACCTGTTCCAACCAATGCTTTCATCAATACATTCAAGCCTTCTGATGCTAATAAAAACAAAAAAGGCGATAGAGGGTCACCCTGACCGAGACCCCATTCAAGATGGAACTCATCAGTAGGACTGCCATTCACTAACACTGATGCAGTAGCGGTACAGACACACTCTTTAATCCATTTTCTCCATAGGGTTGGAAAAGACATAATACCCAACCTCATCAAGATACCCCCATTCAACGGAATCATATGTCTTTTCAAAGTCCACTTTAAACAACAAAAGCTCTTTCTTCGTTTTTCGAGCCTCATCAACCAACTCGTTAGCTATCAAGATTCCATCAAGAATTTGTCTATTTTTTACAAAGGCGGATTGAACTTCTGACATAACACTGCCAATAACGTGTCTCAACCTGTTTGCTGAAACTTTTTCCAGGATCTTATAAAGACTCCCCACCAACGAAATGGGTCAAAAATCAATCAACGACTAAAGACTCTCGACTTTAGGAATAAGAGAAATAAACGTAGAATTTATACCTTTCGAAAATTTACCATTCCTGTGAAACTCTGAGGAAACCGTAAAATATCATATTTCATCTCCTGCCAGAAATTCATGATAAACCCAAAGTTGTTGCCATCTGAACCCGGACTTTTAAAACTGTCACAGTTCCAAACTGCTCCCTTAACTTCATCCACGGAAAAATATTTTGTCAAAGAGCCCATTTCCATGAATGAAAGCTTACGAAACTGTAAATTACCCACTAAAGGCCAAGCCACTCTATCAGACAAGAAATGATTTTTAAAATGTATAAAGACCGCTTCACGAACAGGGTTAACACCATCCACCACCTCCCAATTCACCATAATCGAAGATAAAGAATTATTACTCCTTCTACCTGCTAGAATAGAGTGAAAAAAATTGGAATTTGCATCACCATCACGGAGCCAAATCAATCTCGATTGTTGCCAACAATTACTTGTATTACGGCGAGACAAGGAATGAATGTCCGTTGAAATACCATACAATTCACCCAACTCTTCTTCCGACAACCCCGCCTCCTCCCATTTACTATCAAGGACCGCCTGTCTATCTTTCAAAGCAGCAATTCTCGTCGGTAAATTACGAGTGTTGGATTCGTGCCATTCATTCAAAGCCACTTTGATAAGTTTCAATTTTTCTTTAAGGACATATCTGCCCCACCCTTGAACTTGGAAAGAACTCCATTTTTCGAGACCAAAATTATTGTAACCAGGCATATCTTGCCAACGGCAGAGGTCTCGGTCCCAAATTTTGATCATCCACTGACAATTAGGCCATAACAAACACCATTCTTAAGAGAGCAAAAACCTGTCCAGCCTACTCATTGAACGCCCATCACCTTTAAATCACGTGAACTTTCGACCTCCCAGAGGTAAGTCAACTAAAACATAATTCTCAATAAAGTCGTTAAAAGGTGCATAATCATCTACAACCTTCGACCCACGAACGAACGTCTTTCCTCCTAGGACCGGATGGAATTAAGTTCCCCACACAAACACACATTATAGTTAACCAATGAATGCAAACGTGTAGATAAAGAAGTCCACAAAGTCTGTTTAGCTCGCTTGTCACAAGCAGCATACACATTGAACAAATAAAACTCAACATTAGATTTAATAAACTTGCCATGAATACACAAGAAATTATCCCCTCGAGACGATGCCGACACCTCCACCTCAAAAGTATCCCAAACATTCAGCAAACCACCTGACGCCCCAACAGACGGGATATAAGAATAATCATGATTCAAAGGCCCCCAAAGCGATGTACATAAAAAATCATCTATGACCTGGATCTTAGTTTCTTGGATGCACAACACGAATGGACACTTCACCCTTACCAATTCCTTAACTTCCTTTCTCTTCTCCAACCCACCTAACCCTCGCACATTCCACGACAACAACCTCATCTCACACACCCTCACCCCACGGTCCACAACCCCCACCACCTAGCACCCTCCACCAGCCGAACTCCCTCTCTCACCCACCTCACCCTTCAAACTGTAACCATATTGCCTTCGATATACCCCACACATATTCAGGCTCCTCCTTCTCCTTCCCATGTAACACCACCCAATGATTCCACTCTTTGTTAACAGATGCATTAAAACAAGCTTCGTTAGAAGTACCTTGAGATGATTCAACACCACCTAGTTGAGATGTAACAATATTATTCTTCCTCTTTTGAGCTCTTTTCTTTAAAGTATGCAACAATGCACATCTATATTTACTAGATAAATGTGCCACCTTTTTCAGAGTATGAACCGAATGACGCAGCTCACCACCAATTTTCCTCTGTTTCGAACCAACGCCTCCTTCCGGAATATCATTCACTTTTGTTTTTCCCACCTTAAAAAACTTTATTTTAGCAGTAAAAATAATACCAGCCCCTCCATGATGATCCTTCAACCATTCTGTACTCCACGGACCAGATACCACATACTTGCCTGCAAAATCCACTACCCTATTTCTGAACCGCATCTTGCTTTCCGATCTCACCATACGAATTGCTAACAAAAATAGTGTGGTTCACCTCTATTAAAACACCTTCATCTTGTAACAAATTTCAAGTCATTCCTATTTGATTTGTACATATGAACCAACTTCTTTGCAACCGGTTGCTCCTTTTCCACCACAGGAACCGTGGCCTTCCCCACCTCTCTCACCACATTCGCCACATGACCACCACACCTTTGCCCAAACTTCTCCTTACCCTCCCTCACCAGAACAACCACCTCCCCCACCCTCACCATTTTTTCTCCCTCGTCTACATGTTTCTTCCCAACATCCTTCAAAACCACAATGTTTCCTCCCTCACCAGCTTTCTTCTCCACCACGGAAACACCCCTACCTCCACTCGCCTTCCCCACCGCACGCACACCCTCACCATCTCTCATAAGCTTCCCCTCATTCGCAACACAACGGTCAAACCGAGCAACTTTTTCCCTTACACGAAAACTTCCAAAACACACAGCATTCAAAGCCTTTAGTAATTTACTAACGTCCATAACCTTTGAAAATCGAACAAACCCATAAACTTCCTCATTGGCATTCCTTCTGCTCGGCACTACCACCTCCTCCAATAAACCACAAACCTCGAAACCTTTCCGCAGATAAATAATTGATAATTGAGGCAGAAAATTGGTAAAATAGAAGGTTACAAACCGTTTATATTGTGAGAGTTCAGTCTGGTTTGTTTCCTTGTCAGTGCTAACGTGCGCGGCCTTCCCATGAGCTACATCAGCACCGCGCGACCTGTGTTGATCGCCATCAAAAGCCTCTCGCCGTCGAACCAAGTCTTCACGTGGTGGTCGCAAGTCTGAGTGCACCACCAGTCCTATATATGAACTGTCTCAGTCGTCATTATACCAGTCTGTCGAAACCCTAAATCTAGATTGTTTGTTGCCATAGTCACCCCTTTCCTCAAGCTTCTAGTTCCCTTGCTGATCATCCCAACCGCTGCAATCTTGTCCCTGTGCTTTCTGTTGAACAAGTGACTTCAAACACACAAGAGGGGAGGTGAATTGTGTTCTTTCGAAAATGATTTAAAATAAGGACTTAAAAATAAATGTTTTAACCAATTAAAATAAAGTGCTTATAAAAGGTTTAAATAAATATAAAAAATAGATATGGTGAAATAAAATAAATGACAAATAAATTAAAAGAGATAAATGGATGAGAGAAACTGACGCAAGATGTTTATCCTAATTCAGCCTAAAACACCACGGCCTACGTCTAGTCCCCAAGGAAAAGCCCCTTGAGATTTTCACTAACCTAGCTTTTAAACGGGATAAGCTAGTAATATTTACAAATAAACGAGCACTCTTCAAACAAAACAAACCTTTGTAGAAGAGTCTCTAAACCCAAGAGATATCACCTCTCTTGAAACTTTGGGATCACACCCAATACAAAATAAGAGTTACAATAATAAAGTAATACACCAAATGTGTAGATATAACAAATTGAAGCACAAGAACTACAAGATAAACTATGTAGTATAAAAGAGCTCTCAAGATAATAAATTAGCAAGTGTAAAAATAATGAGAGAGTGATAAATAATATTTTTGACAATGTTTAGTGCAAATATGAGTTGTTTTAAATGAGCTACCACAAAGCATCTATTTATATGTAAAAATGAGAATGAAATTCATTTGAGAAAATAACTAGCCGTAGCATGATAAAATCAAGTAGCCGTTGGACATTTAAAATTAGCCGTTGAATACATATAGACCAATTAGGCAATATGTAATTTTTTAAGAATCAAATCCATTCAATTGCATGGTAATAAAAACTTGATTTCATTCCAACGATTACATGTTTAATTGCCAACGGATAGAAAAGAAAATATCATGAATGCAGAATATAGCATTGAAATAATTAGGCCAATTTGAAAATCACATAATCAATTATGTAATGAAAATATTTGCATGCAAAAGTCAAAGCCATGATATTTTGATTTACGAAATGATTAAAATCAAGCTCAAATATATTTTCAATGTCAAAACCAATTATGCAATTTGTAAAATAAATTATGACTTTTCATGTAAAAATATTTGACTGGTGCTAGTCACACAAAAAAAAAACAAGTTACACCTAAATTTATTTAAAATTTTTATAATAATACCAAAATTGTCCTCTTCATGTAAATTTTTAAAAATTCATCTTTTATGATCATTCTGAACCCTTACCCCTTTCATCCACAAATCACCATAGATGTGCAACCAATATCTGAATCAACATCTTTGTTATTGATCTGTACTACATTCATAAAGGTTGATGAATTTCATGAATTTCATTTTCGATGAGTTTCTATTTGTTTATTGTTTGTTTTGGTATGAGATATGCTTGTCAATTTGATTTTAAGTGAAAGGTTAGTGTAAATTAAGTTTACGTGTATGTATATAAAATGGGTTAGTGTAGTTTACGTATGTAGGTTAATGCAAATTCAAGTTTACGTATGTTCAATTTAGGTTAGTGTAAATTCAGTTTACTTACATTCAATCTAGGTTAATGTAAATTGAGTTTACTTATGTTCAATTTAGGTTAATGTAAATTTAGTTTACGTATGTATATAAGAGGTAGTGTAAATTCAGTTTACTTACGTTCAATCTATGTTAATGTAAATTAAGTTTACTTACGTTCAATCTAGGTTAATGTAAATTAAGTTTACTTATGTTCAATCTAGGTTAATGTAAATTCAGTTTACTTACGTTCAATCTAGGTTAATGTAAATTAAGTTTGTAAATTCAGTTTACTTACGTTCAATTTAGATTAATGTAAATTAAGTTTACTTATGTTCAATTTAGGTTAATGTAAATTAAGTTTACTTATGTTCAATTTACGTTAATGTAAATTTAGTTAATTTGAAATTTTTATTTTAGTTAAAGGGTATATTAGTCATTCTGGGGTGTAACTTGTTTTTTTTGGGGTGTGACTAGCACCAGTCAAAATATTTTCATGTAAAATTACTTTAGATGAAAATCATTGTGAGTGTGTGATTTATTTTCATGAGAGCTTTTTAACCACTTACAATAAAGTCCTAATATAAACAAAAAACTCAAGACTCAAGATTTGATAGCTTGAATTTCTTTTCCGCTTTTTGCATCGTTGCTCTTCTAGGACTTCTTTTGTCCATCATCAAAACCAAAGTATTCCTGTCAAGGCATATATTCACACTTTCCTTCGTCGCCGACTCACGACAAGAGAATCATCCTCATCCCTCCCAATCTGTGGCATCTTCCTTGGATCCCTTCCCCATGGTGGTCACAGGACCGTTCCTAGAGTTTTATGGGCCTTAAGCATAATATGAAAAAGGGCCCTTACATAATACATCATAATTAATTTTAACTCATTGTTGTGTTTTTTGTAGCTCGTCGTTTCGTTTTTTTATTTCGCTTTTCACTACCAAATAAATAGTTTTTAGACAACATCTGAAAATAAATTAAATACTCTATATACACCAAAACAAAATAAAATATCGCAGGAGTAGAGAAAAATAACACATGCGAAGTAGACTGAAATTTTAGCACCCCATTTTTAACTAAAATAGAATTTGCTTTGTTATGAAAATTATCCTAATTTCTTGGATAATAAATATCGACAATATTTTTAATATTAGTGAAACACGTTATTAGGAACAAAGGGCCCAAAAAAATATCACCAATTTCTTCGACGATAAATTTTCGAGCATATTATTAAGAACAACCAAATTGTTTTACAGGAGGATGTATATAGAAATTTTTGTACTGCATAGGATATATATAGCAAATCTCACTAAAAGGGCCAAAAACATTAACAGATTTCAGCCAATTCCTATATCATGTCAAAATTTGGGCCTTTTCAGAGAAGTTTGCTATATATATTCCCCAAAATTTAAATATTTCTATATACACTCCCCACCTTAAAAACAAATTTGGACCCCCTACCGGCAAGGGCCCTAGGCCGTCGCACCCGCGGCCTATGCCTTAGGGCCGGCCCTTAGCCGGCGTGATGGCTAACCTCTCTCTCCTAGTCTATCGCTCTCTCTCAAATCGCTCACCTATGTGTTGTTTCCGCTTATCGGGTTGTGTTTGATTTTTATACAAATAGTTAATGATTATTTATTTTTTCATTTGATAGTGTTATTTATTGCTTATTAATGGAATCGCTTTTTTTTTAGACTTGTTAATTTTTAGGTGGTCTTGGATTTTTGTCCCCCTACTTGTTTTCCTTTCTCTATCTTATAATATTTTGTTGTAGCAGCCCTTTACTGCTCCTCATTTTTTGGTTAAAAAGAAATATTGCTTATTGAAATTCGGAGTAGGAATTTCTGTGAAGAGTATTTACAACCACATATTCTATCTCTTATAAATTTAGTGGAACCTATAAATGTAATTTTCAATTAAATGGAGTCGAAAAATATATCTATACTTTTAAATAAAAGCGATACCAAAAAAATAAATAATGAGATGCTTGATTCTAAAACTCATTTGCCTCAGTTTACTTAAAAAAAAAAAAAGGAATATCAAATTTGTGGGTTATATTTTTAAATTTTTTCAATAAAATTAACAAGTGAATACCTAATAGCGCTAATATCAGATGATGCTAAGGATTTTTCAAAAATAAATTAATATAATTATTTTATCACAAAATTAATGTTTCTTTTTTACAAATAATAACTTAAGTACTTATTCAAAATTGAAACAACGGTAATTTTTTTTAGTTGTTACATCAATATTTTTTCCCCCTTTATTCGAGTTTGAATCCGGAATTTTCAACTTTTGTGACTCTTATATCTCAAACCGGTTAAGATAAGTGAAAAAGAAAAAAATGAAAATCGAGAAAAGTGAACATGCATTACAGTTACATGTCTATCATCATGCAAGTCATAATACTTTTTTCTTTTATGACGTATTATTTTGGAGATGGAGTAAAAGAAGGGTGAGAGTTAGAAGCAGCCTTGGTTAATCAATTTGACCGCCATTATAGATGTTATTTCAATCAGAAAATTGTGTGTTCCCTCACAAGAAAAATCCTTCAAAGCTATGCTTGAATTACGGAACAAGCTCCCAGATTAGCCAAAAATCCCTAAAGAAGTTTACTTGAAGCATCCTCCCAGGCAAGGTCAATGTTTATGTCTCTAATTTGTTATTTTTATTTAAATTTACAATAAAATTTGGTTTGATAAATTGAATTAATCAAATTTTCGCACGTTGATAATTTTTCAATTTTATGTGAAAAAGTACACATATGACATTAGTTTGGATTCTTAAAAAAAAAAAAGCACACATATGATATGTCCATAAAATGATTTTTTTTTCAAATTTTAATTTATTTTAAGTCATTTTAATTTTTTTTTTTGAAGAGGCTAAAATGAATATATTACCACAACAAACGGGCCTTCCCAGCACAAAATATGCTAAGGAAGAAACACCTGAGAACAAGCAAAAAGTATGAAAGTATTTACAAGGCTTCCGCCAAACCACCAAAAACCAGCAAAAAAATACAAACAGTTAGCCAATGCCTAAAATAGTAAACGGGCTAAGCCACCAACCATGATAATTGAGGGGAAGACTGACATATTTCTCCTTCAACCACATAAAAGTAAGAGACTTAATTTTATCCACCACCTGCGGAATAGAACAATTTTTGTCGTTGAAAATCCTATTGTTTCTTTTTTTCCAAATTTCTCATACTGATGCAAACCAAATGACTTGTAAAATGGATTGCCTTGTCTTAGCCACGCCACCAATAAAACTAAACTGATAAAAATGACTAGTAGCTTCTCTAGGCAAAACCACGGACAATCCAAGCCACCTAAGAATATGATACCAAACAGAGCCAAACAAAGAACAATGTAACAATAAGTGTGAAGATGTTTCCACCTCCCCACATCCGCCAACACACAACTGAGCATCAATATCAATTACTTGTCGACGGTATAGGTTGTCTTTAGTAGGGAGCCTGTTACGGAACAGACACCAAGCAAATAAAACCACCTTCAAGGGAACATCCCTATGCCACAGAGAAGAGACAGGCACCACAGCATCAACCGAATCATTATCGTTTAAAAAGCTGTAAGCACTACGAACTGTGTAAACGGAAAAAGGTTCCAAAAGCCACAACCACCTGTCAACCCTGTCAGACTGCAAGGTAACTGTAAGAAGTAAAACCCTAAGCTCCCCTAACATATCCTCCTCCCACACAAACAACCAACGCCTCCAACTCCAATCCCCCAACCTAACAAGTGCATATTAAAAACAGATTCACTCTTTAATTTTACCATTTTGTAGACGTATAGATGCAAATCTATTTTCTTACACACACCAATTTTTCGTGGACACTCCGCTACTTCAGTGTTTTTTGGGTGTGATATCCAAAATTCAATCGTTTAATGTCATATCACAACACAAGATAGGAATGACAACGATGAAAGCATTGCCCCTTAGCCAAATCAGAACCAGCTTAATTGGTAGCCAGAATTCCAAAAATATCACGAGTTATTGTAGAACAGGGGTATAGGTCAGCACTAAATATTTATTTAGCAAGACTATCAAATATTCAACATTCTAAATTAAACTAAATAAATTTAAATTCTTAGTACAAGTTTGACTCGAAAATGTGAATTGAAACGGTCAACTACAATGCCGTCCTTATAATGTGGCTAACTTAGGTTTTTTTTTTTTTTTTTTTTTTAAGGTTAAAATGAAATATATTAACACAACAATGGTCTTCCTAGCATTAGGTGTGCTAAGCAAGAAACACCAAAGACAAAAAAGTGCAACATCAATATTTACAAAGTATGAGCCAGCACCAGAAAACAACAAAGGAGACTACAGAGATTAGCCTATGCCTAGTAAGGTGAACGGACTCAGCCACCAACCATGATAGTTAAAGGGAAGAGTAGATACTTCACCTTCAACCACTTATAAGTTAGCAACTTAATCTTGTCCACCCCCTGAATAATTGAGCTATCTTTTGCATTAAAAATTATGTTAATCCTTTCCTTCCAAATTTCCCACAAGTTGCACACCAAATAACTTGTAAAATAGACTGACGCGACTTAGTAACACCGCCTAAGAGCCTGAATTGAGTGAAATGCCCTGATACATCCTGATTGAGTGTCGTAACAACACTAAACCATTGAAGAATGAAATTCCAAATCAAGGCAAAAAGATTAAAATGTAAAAATAAATGGATCGATGTTTCGGCAATACCACAACCACCAACACAATTTTGATCATCAAAGTCTATAACATTTCGCCTAAATAGATTACTCTTTGTAGGGAGCCGATCACGAAACAAGCGCCACACAAAAAACACCACCTTCAAAAGGATGTCTTTATGCCAAAACGAAGGTGCTACCACCGCAGTATCAGTATAAACTTGTTCCATAAGCGAATTATATGCACTACGGACTGTATAGCACGAAGAAGAATCGGCCTTCCACTTCCAATGATCCTTTCTAACTTAGGTTTTAATGTTCAGGTTATAACTTGGTGGGATAATGTTCCAAGGGAGGCAAATCATGATTTCATTAGAAACAAATTAGGTTTACCTAATTTCAATTGAAGGGTCTTGGCCTTAGTCCCCCTTCCTTTTTTTGTAATCTTTGTTCCCTCTTTTCTTATATATATATATATCAAGGGTAGCTCTTTGCTTCCTTTTTGTTAAAAAAATTTGCATCGATGTAATATATTGTTGGAATTTTATTTTATTTAATAATTCATTTTAAAGTTAATTATTTATTATTCTATTCCAGTTTTATATCGACAAAGTCATTTAGCTTCATCCACGTGTTTTATCATGCCTAATTGATACTTTAATGCGCTATAACAAACTTCTTCCTCTCTTATGTTACTTACACGAAGTTCTTTTGTGCTTCAGTCAATTTCGATAAGTTTCTCTATTCTCTTTTATTTATTTTATTTCGAAAAATTTCGATAACTTTTATGATTAGGTACCTTGGTTTGCACAATGTTTGAGTGTGGTGCTCGATTTGGAAAAGGAGAGGTACGTTAAAATGCCTTTTACATTTCTTTTACAATTCAGGAGAATAGAAATATGAAATTAGATTATATCTCACTAAAAAGCTATGTGAATATAGTTGTTAAGATCACAAGTTAAATCATAGCATCAATAAATATTACGATCTTACATCCACTTGGAGATAACGTTACAAATTTATGTCTGATTTATGTATGATTTAGTAATCACTGTTATTTATATAATAACAAATATATAGAATTATTTATTTTTGATAGAAAAATATGTCAAAAGCATGTAAGAGTATATAAAATTAGTTCTTGAGGATTCAATCAAACTTTATTATCATATAAAATAAACTATTCTTTGCAAATGGCATGTAAAGGAAAGAAAAATAGATTATATTCTCCTATGTAATGAAAAAAATATAACAAGTAATAAATCAAAGAAAAAATATAACAGGTAATGAAAGATACCGCCAAACACAACACTTATGACATGTTTGTTATATCATAAATTCTCTTATTCATATAACTCATACCTTCTCATTGTAAATTTAGCCAATGCATTCTCACCAACATATGAACATAAAATGTTATGATAATTCTAATTTATATGAATTGATTTAAAAATAATAATTTACTTTAATATAAAATAGTACATTGCTCTTTGTATAAATTTGATATCTCTATATTAGAGTTCTGCGTTTCCCTTTATGTATAACTAGCGTCCAGACGGGCCCGTCTGTCCGCTTTTTCTACTGCGCTAACGCATATATACTTCGTGATTGTTTTTTTTTTACATAAAATAAATTAATAATAGTTTATCATTCACGAATACTTCTAAGAACTAAAAACCTAATGAATAGAGATTTATTGGTGCCCTTTTTATCCTCCCTTTTTTGGTTATTTGTTTCGATAAAATATGTATACAATATATTTACCCTTCTTTGTATAATTTAATAGAGGGCAATCAGATATAAATTAATATTCTTTCTCTTAAAAAATAACAATTTTTTTCAAACATTAAATCATATTGAAATAAGAAGAGTTTAAAAATAATGAGATTCATCATAACCCTTAGTATGGTATTTAGCGATGTAAGTGATTAAAAAATAAGAGATTACATTTAATTCTTAGTCAACGACTACCCATGCTCGTACCAAATAAAATTTCAACTTGCCTATATCCCTCTAATCCCTAACAAGTGGATCCAAAATTATAATAAAGTACAACAAGATTAATCACCCCCTAAAATAGAGATGGTAAAAAATTTGTTTGAAAAATTTAGCTCCACACAGAATACAGGACTCTAGCTATCTCCTATTGCATCTTCAAACAATGTTGGTCTTTGTCTTACAAGGGAAATCTACTTCTGCAACTGCATTGCTGGGATGAGTTTCAACGGAGGCTACAAGCTTTCTCATAACTTGCACTCTAATACCCAAGAAATACACCCTATACAATCACAATTCGAATAAATCAGTCAAAGAAAATCAACAACATTATGATATGTAAATATCTTAATATAATGTGGAGGATTGTTTTTCCCATTAAACTAAGAGCCAACAGAGATTCAAATGCACACTCACAAATGCCACATGACTTATTGACATAACCAGTATCCTTGGAGTTTTTAATCAAAGAAATTACACTTGGTGTACGATGATGACGATGAAATAAAAAGCTTCTTCAACGTGAGAGAGGTCAAGGTGTTATTGAGAATAGTTTTCAATCCTAGTGCAAGAAAGGTGGGGTGGTTGGTGAGGTTGAGGGATGTGAGACGGGAAACAGAAGGGGGAAAACAGGAGAGAAGTGCAATAAGGTCACCACAGAAGCTAGAGAGATCGACGGAGGTGAGGTTTGATAATCTTTGGAAGAGGCGATGGATTGGTTATGGATTGTAGATTAATGTGACAGAATAAACAAAACGGTTTGTGATGGAGAGGAACTGTTTGGAAAAAAGGCATAGTGTATTTAATCTAAAAAATAAATGAAAATAACAATTGAATGTTTTAATGTCAGTCAACATTGGTGGTCAATGATCATTTAATAATATACTCCCTCCGTTTCAAAATACATGTCCAATTTTTGCAATGTGCACTATTCACTTGACTTGCTTTGACCATATTTTTTAACTAATGTATAAATACAAATATTAGCATGTAAGATGTTGTTTGATTTGTCTCGACAAATATTTTCAAAATATTAAATTTTTATAATTTTTTACTTTAGATAATTAAAGATATTAACGGTCAAAATTGTGCATTGGCATATATGAAGTGGTTGACTTGGACATGTATTTTGAAACGGAGGGAGTATTAAAATTGAAAACTTTGCTAATGACTTGGATTCAATTAATCATCCATTTTAAAATATGGATGTATTCAATTCATCTATTTATATTTTTTAATCCAATATATGAATCAACTAAAATCGAAATACAAATCCATTGAATATGATATAAATATTTTATTTTCAAATTAACCATTATTTATAAATTAACCTTTTGACAATATTAATTTATTCTATAATTAAAAAATTTGTAAAAAAAACCTGCATATTTAAATTAATTCAAATATGTCTTTTTAGACAAATTAATTTAAATATGTTAATAATATGTTTAACACTAAAAAATAAATAAAAATTACAAATTGAATATTTAAATGTGGGTCAACATTGGTGGTCAATAATAATTTAATTATGTACTAAAAATTTAATTACTTTCTCTGTTAAAAAGAATTGAATTACTTTTTTTTAGAAAAAAACAAAATATTCTATTTTACAATTATTTATTTTAAATTGGAAAAGAAAAATATAAAAGATGGTGGTCAAGGGGGTGCTACCGACAGTCAACATTGGTTCAAATAATTTTATTTTATTTTTGTCTTTTTTAGGGTATCACCAAACAAAAGGTAATCCTCAAGGCAAATTTTATTGTACAACCAATATTTGAGTGTACATGTAAACCAACCTCTAAAATTTATAGTTAAATGAGTTTCTTTTTTTAAGAAAAATATTATTTTTTATCATGTATAATTATAATAATTAAATGTTATTCACCAAAAGCGTCAACGAAATAAAATTGAATTTTTATCGTTTATAATAGATAACTTTGATTATTTTATACGATAATATGTTAAAAATTTACTATAATTCTTATAAACAATGAATGATGTGTTTTTCTTATAAAATGATATTTTCTAAAATATAAATGTTGCCGATAAATAACTATTTATCTCATAAAATTGATCGTTAATTTATAGATTTAGGAAGTAAGAGTACCGGTACACCACAATTTACGAGTGTACCGTAGAAGTTCTGAATGCTCAATGGTATTACTATGTTTTTCATGACTTTTTGTTATCATTCACCATATTTATGTTATACTCATGACATTGTTCTATTATTGTTAAGTTCTTAGTTATTTTACCATTCTAAAACGTATTACTTTGTTTCTATTTCGTTCTCTCTTTTTGTGCATATATAGGTTTTTCCTCTCCAACGTATTAAAACAATTTTGTGTAAGCTTAAAGCCGTTTTTACGTACTTACTATATTCCGAGTTAAATACCTATTTTGTACAAGTTGTCTATAAGATTTGTGTCTAAACTTCTTTAGATTTTATTTTTATTTTTACTTACATTCAATGAAGTTATATGAAGATGTTATGTAGTTCATCCTTGTTCGTCCTCGCTAAGGGTTACCTCTACTCTACTTGATGAAGTACGCTTTCACCAATGTCATCCACAATGTATGAAAAGTTGATTACAATGTTTACAAGAGTTCCTTCAAATTAAAGCCCTAATTCTTCAACTTCTATGTAAAACAAAGCTCCCCCAAACTTCAAGTACCCTTTGCATTTGGTGCTCCTTGAATCTTCAGATCCTTTAATTACCCGTGCAGTTCTTCGATCTCTTCACACGAGTCTTCCTATATTTCATGGAGGCCATAGTAGCATCCAATTCAATTGATTAGAAAATATTGTAATCAATAAATGAATTTGGGTCTCCACGCAAATGATACTAAATTTTGTAGAATGACAGGATGAAATACTTATAGTATCATCTCAGGTCCAAGTTAGATCATATTTTGTATAGGATCATTGTTTTCAATCGATTTAAGGACATGCATGGTTTCTTCTTAAAAAAACAAAAAACACTCACTGCCTAGTTTTAGGAACAAGATCATGATCATGATCATTCTCATGCAAAACACCTTCAATACATTGTTTTATTTTTACATATTTTGGGATGCACTCTGGATGACATTTTTTCAATAAAAAATACAATATTATTTAATCATTTTTTTAGCAATGACATGAATTCGGCATATCATTAATAATCAAACGATACAAAGTACGAGATACATCATGAAAAATATGAGGGAAGCAATATTTCTCTTGAATGATTGAACTATTAGGATAAGCTGAGTTTGAGATAAATGGCTATTTCTATTGCAATATTTCTGTTGAATGATTGAACTATTTCTTTCAGAGCAACCGGCAACAAGTTTTTTTTTTTAGGGAAGCAACTAGGCACAAGTTAATTTCTTCAAAATTTGCGCAAAGATAAAAACATTCAATAAGTCCAAATTGAAACATATTAAATGTTAATATATGTGAAACTCCCGAAGTGATGATTGCTTTAGGGGTTCTATGTGTGAGAAATCAATTGATCAATCATTCTTTTGTAGGCATTTGTTTTTTCTTTCTCGTTAATAGAGGCAACTAATAAAAAAACACAGTCAATTTTGGGTAAAAGCATACAACAGAGGGCAATCACATAGTTCAATCAAAATTAACCAACTTTATAATTTATCCTTGTGGTATTTTAAAAATAGGTAAAATGAAAATTAATATTTTTCAGTTAAAAAATAACAAAAAAAATTTCAAACATTAAATCATATATTGAAATAAGAAGAGTTTAAAAATAATGAGATTCATCATAACCCTTAGTATGGTATTTAGCGATGTAAGTGATTGTCATACCCCAAATTTGGACCATTTGAAATCTTTTTTGTCCACATTTTTTAATAGTTCAGATTCTTTTTTATTCGTTTTTTACCTTTTAAAACTCGTGTTTTTCGTCATTAATCATTTAAAAAAAAACTTTCATCTTGCATTTAAGTCCTCGCTTGCATTTTCGACAACATTTAAAATCACTCCATTTGCATTTTTATAAACGCATTTTATAATCCTTTTAGTCATAACAGGCAAGTCATTTTAAAACGGCTAATTGTATGTTAAAAGGCGTATTTTATTAATCATTTCAACCGAAATTTCGGCAGGGAGGATACTTTGAAGTACCTCATGTCAGATTTCGAAGGGACTTTTTATTTTCTTTTTTTAGGTTAGTTTGTTTATTATTATTTTATTTTATTTTTTTTAAAAAAAAAACAAAGAAGTGAAAGTCACGTGAGTGACTTCCTTCCTTTTCTTTTCTTTTCTTTTTTATTTTTATTTATTTATTTTATGCATTTTGTTTTTATTTTATTTATTTATTTATTTATTTGTTAAAATCTTTTTCTCCAAGTCTCAGCTGCAGGGGCATTTTGGTCATTAATATGTACCAGAGCCAACCCTAGTTTGTCTCTATAAATACACTGTCAATCATTGGGAAATGGGTCCGAAAATCACTGTTCACGTCAGAAAAATCAGCAGCAATTCACAAACCCTAATTTTCTACTTTTCCAACCCTTTTTCAGATCAAACACTAAAATTACAAAGAAATAACATGAACTCATGAAGAACATTCATAGATTCATCAAAATCCAGCAACACAAAACTTAAATAAAACCTCAAATCAACCCATACAACCACACAAATCATCATCATCCAAACCAAAACGGAACCGGACCGGAAAAGAGAGAAGGAGGCCGAACCGGAAGAAAAGAGAGCAAGGAGCCAACCGAACCGGAAAAAGAGGAGGAGGCCGAACCGGAAAGGAGAGAAGGAGACCGGAAAAAGAGGTAAAAATTTCACATTTTCATTTGTAGATCTAGGATTTTTGGTGCATGTTTTCGAAATTTTGAGTTTAGATTCGAGTAGAGGAAGGGAAAAGGAGTGTTTTGATGTAAAAAAAATCGAAAAAAAGCAAAAAAAAAAAAACTCCGGCGCGGCGGCGCTCCGGCCGACCACCACGCCGGAGCTGCTCCGGCCGCCCCTCCCCCACCTTCTTCTCCGGCGAGATTCCTAGAGAGAAGTGGGAGCTTCTCTCTCTAGGTTTTTTTAGAAAGAAGTTTTTTGTGTGAATTGTGTTGTTTTTTTTTGTTAAAACTCTTTTATAGTGCTTTCTTTTTTGGTTGGATCTTGTGCACATGCGCATACTGCAATTCAGTGCTCCATCGCGTTACAGCCCTTGGATCTGGATCATTCCTTGATCTGAGGGCTCCTGTGTATCTTGATTTTGGATCAGGTGTGTGTTTTTTCTGCGTGAGTGTGGTGTGGTTTCTGTTTGGACCGTCAGATCGTTGATCTGACGGTCACTGTGTTTTCAGTATAATCCCTTTGTTTCTATGTTGTTTTTGTGACCCTTGGATCGTTGGATCCAATGGCTGTGATGAGATTTTGGGATTCAGATCTGGACCTCTGGATTCATCCAATGGTCCAGAATTAATCCTGCTGAGCCAATGTTTTATTATTTTTTATTTCAATTATCTTTATTTTTTTTAAATACTGTTTTTACACTTTTTAACATTTTTGTGTTTAGAAAAATTCCAAAAAAATATTTTTTCTCACTATTTTAATTTTCTCTAATTTTAAAGATCCTTTCTATTTGTTTTCTTTTTATGTTTTTTTTCTTATTTATTTCTTATATGATGACCTTAATTTTTTATGTGTCTTAATTCTTGCTTATTATTTCTTATGTCTCATTCACCATAATATTTCTTGTGATTACTAACCATTTAATTTTTGTCTTAAATCATAGCATGCATATTTAATTTTCTCATCATTTTATTTTGTCATTGACTTAGTATGTATAAATAGGGAATTGATGTAATTTTATTTCTTGCATTTTATTTTGGCATAAAGGCCTTAGGTTTGTATTTAGGAATTGATGTAATAATGTAGGTAACACAAGCACCGACACTACCACATTTTATTTACCGCTTTCCGTTAATTTTTTACGACGTTACGTTAGTTTTCACCGTTAGTTTAGAAAAAAATCATTTTTCATAAAAAAAATCAAATATGTCAAATTCAAAAATCTTTTTTTCTTAGCAACATTTTCTCTTTATTTTCTTAATCAAATTTTTAATCAATTTTAATTCAACTTCAATCATTTTCAAAATTTAAAATCAATCAACCTCACTCATTTCTTTTATCTCATGCCTTGAGGCCTCTTTCTCTTCTTAAAACCATTTTCAAAAAAATCTTAAAATCAACCTAACCCACCAAAGAAATTCTTGAGTGGAACTACGTCGGTTTTGATCCCTTTCCCAAAAGGGTACGTAGGCAGAGGACTTGTCCTTCCAAATCAAATAAAAATAACCAAAAACATACTTCTTCTCCCTCCATTCTTTCACTTAGACATTAGGCAATAATTTTTCAAATAAACAAGTAGCTTAGCACAAGATAATCTAGGTAAGAGGTTCCTACGGAATACCGTAGATGCTTAGGGTGCTAGCACCTTCCCTTCGCATAACCAACCCCCGAATCCAAAGTCTCGATAAGGGTTTTTACTCATTTTTTCCCTTCCCAAGAATAAAAATCGAGAGTTCAAAGATTGACGATTCAAATCAATTAATGGTTTGACATCCGAAAATCGCGAGCACAGAAATGGCGACTTCACTGGGGACTTAGGTCCTATGCGGGTTAAACCCACCTTACTTTCTTTTTTTTTGTGCTTTATTATTTGTTTATGCTTTGTAAATATTTTGCTTACATGTTTACTTTATTACGTGAGTGGTGAGATAAGCTCTACACCCGAGCTTGAGGGAAACTTAAGATAGGACGGCGGTATAATCATAGTTCCATGCCAAGAGTACTCTTCGGTATTGGCACATGTGATAACCCCACTCAACGGAGGGATCTTGGAAGTATATGTTGTCAACGTGAGTACTCATGTTTGGCATGCTATTTTCAAGTGACCTTTGAAGTTGAGGACCTTTAGTCACCTTTAACCCCTCTTGGCCTTTTAGGACGTAGTGCGGTGGCTAATCGAGAGTACTCTTGAATTAGTTGATACGCGATACTACACCCAAACGAGACTTTCCGACGAATATAATTGGAATGGGAGTACTCCTGTCACCCGATAAATATTCGGAAGTGGTTAAAGACTTTGGGAACTTGGTAGAACCCGTGATACAGGTACATTTGAAACCATAGTCCTTACCAAATGGCGTTGTTACCATTGACTCCAACGTTGTGGAACTTACCCTCACCATGTATTCTATCCACTTAGCATAACCATGCATACATGCATTCATTCATAAACAACCTTTTCCATCAAAAAAATTTTTTTGAAGGACTTAGACAAGTTTTTGTAAACATCACGGATATGGACCTTGTAAGAATGAACACCGAGAAATACAACTTCCAAAATCTTAACTAAGCTTTTAGCTTATGTTAAAGAACTTCTTCCTTGGTTTCGTTCTTACCTTTTGAAAAAGAAACCTATTGTAAATATCTTGACAATTTTCAAATGAAACCATGTTCCTCTGCCATGTTTACATTTCACTATAACAAGTCCTTCAAAAAAAAAAAAAAAAAAAAAAAAAATCTATTTTTGCATAAGCATATCATGCATCATTTTGCATTCATAGTTTCTAGTCTGTATCTCACACTGTGTCTTCTCCATAAAAGGGTCAATTCATTAGTAAAGTGGTCAGATGTCTTCATCCAAGTTCGGCTCACATAACACAAAAGATGGATCAACTTGAGCAAGAGGTCCACGAGCTTCGTGGAGAAGTAACAACACTTAGGGCTGAGGTAGAGAAGTTAACTAGCCTTGTATCTTCATTGATGGCTACAAACGATCCACCGCTTGTCCAACAAAGGCCTCAATCACCATATCAGCCAATGTGCCCTCAAAAGCCTCGACAACAGGCTCCTCGGCAGTCTATCCCTCAGAATCAGGTTCCTCAGAAGTTCATTCCGCAAAATCAGGTCCAAAAAGCATCTCAGTGTGACCCGATTCCTGTGAAATATGCGGATTTGCTTCCCATTTTGCTTAAGAAGAACCTTATTCAAACCCTACCACTTCCTCGGGTGCCGAATTCGCTGCCACCTTGGTATCGCCCTGACCTCAACTGTGTATTCCATCAAGGGGCACCAGGTCATGACACTGAGCAGTGCTACCCTTTGAAAGAAGAAGTTCAGAAGTTGATTGAAAATAACGTCTGGTCCTTCGATGACCAAGATATAAAAGTGCTACTTCAACAACAACATCTGGCTCCTCACTCTGTTGCCGCTGTTAGACCCATCACCAATGTTGTTCAAGATCCGGGTTATCAGCCCCAGTTTCAGCAATATCAACAACAGCCTCGACAGCAGGCTCCAAGAATTAAATTTGATCCGATTCCAATGAAATATGGGGAGTTGTTTCCCTATTTGCTTGAGAGGAACCTTGTCCAGACTAGGCCACCTCCTCCAATACCGAAGAAATTGCCGGCTCGATGGAGACCTGATCTCTTTTGTGTTTTCCATCAAGGGGCACAAGGTCATGATGTTGAGCGCTGTTTTTCTTTAAAGATTGAAGTCCAGAAACTGATCGAAGACGATCTCATACCTTTCGAAGAATTTGGATCTGAATGTGCAAGTTAACCTGCTATCGGATTTTTGGACCGTGTGTTGACATGTGGAGTGTTTAGCTACAATTGGGCCTTTGCTGATGTTTATTTCTACTACTCTTTTGTTCAATTAATATGTTTGTTTGTGGCTTTATGTTTTTTTTTTAAAAAAAAAAAATAATAAAAAAAAAAAAAAAATCCTTTCGTCCCACCCGAGACGGAAGTGAACTTGTTTAGGGCTTTTTGCTGTATCTATTTTCATCACTAATGAAAAGGTCGTCTTGGTCCCGACCTTCTTTTATTTTGTGCTTTTTCTGGAAAAATGGTAATACAAAAAAAAACCAAAAATTTCTTTTTCTTTAATCATTTCCACATATCTGCATAATCATAATATTTGTATCAATAATCAAATCATGCATTAATAAACCCATTGAACACTTAAACCCTGTACTCTCTCTTGACTTTGAGTTCCTTGTATCCGAGGCTGAATAAGAGGATGATGAAGAAGTTTCCAATGAGTTTTCTCGCCTCCTAGGGCATCTTGACCATAGAAGCAGCAAATATCAAGAAAGATTGTCCAAAAGAGGACTTTCATGTACAAAGACTGGCACGAGATGCTACCGTTTGTCTTGCAAGGATATTATACTTCAAGTGCACACTTCAACATGGGCACCCACCCTCCATCCCTCAGTATACAACATAAACGCAGTGCCTCACATGGAGGTCAAAGTCCCGTCAACGGGAGTTCCAATGAAAGCTAAGCTTGATTGAATTTAAAATTGTTACTGCCATATGGCGTGGACAGTTGTATCAAAAGCATGAAGCAAGTTTTCAACAAGAGAAGGCTCGTCCCCATGAATGTCAAGAGAGTGGCCTTGTGCTCAAAAGTTATACTATCTGAGTTAACCGAGTTCCAGGGGCAATGAATGCCTAATACAAAGAATGAGGGTAAACTTGTATGTCCTGTGAATACCGATGCAGTCAAGAAATACTTTGTTAAAATGAAAAAGCTCGATAAGTCGCAAACCGGAAAAGGCGGCTTAGGCAAAAAAAGAGCGTCTCGATGGACTGAAAACCCGAAAGGGCGGCCCATGCAAAAGTTAGAGATGTAACACCCCGTTTTCCCGACTTAAAAATTTCATTTAATTAATCAGAGTATTCAACATGTAAACGGAATGCTACACTTCATAAAATCATAAATAAGTTAATTAACTAATTTTATCCTTCAACATATTAATTCAAACTTTGCAGCGGATTAAATTCATTAACATAAAAAGTCTTGGCACGAAGGCCTCATCAAAACATCTCATAAAAATCCAATTAACAACTTAATCATGTAAATTTATAAACAATACGTAAGGAATAGAAAAGCATGCAACAAAGTTCCCATCCCGTTACGTATCAGAGCACCTAAACGACTCAGTGAGGGATAGCCACTCACGACAGCAAAAACACAGCAACCTACTCTCGATCACCTGCAAGTTACTCATACGAAGAGCAACATTTTCAAGCAGAAGGGGTGAGATTCACAATCAATAGTAATAATATATAATTCATCAAATGCATCTAACAACTTAAACTTCATCAATTAGTAATAGTAATTCTTTTAACGACTCCTAAACCATATCATATACTCATCATATCAACAGTCATAACTCGATATCATAAACAACATCATAACAGCATCATTTAACTTCATAATTAACATCTTAATCATAATCATATAACATCATACTCATAATTCGTATATAACATGACAACTTCATAATCAATGACCTAAACAACGTAACAACATCATATTCATAGTTCATATACAACATAACAACATCATTAATTCATATTAACATTCTCCACCTAGCACCTTATTAACAACTCATGAATAGAGGACAACTTAGCAACTATACGTAACATCATCATTTCATAATAATAATTATTCATCAAACATTCCATTAGCAATTCATGAATAAAAGACAACTTATCAACTTAACATAACCATCATCAAGTACATTTAACAACTCATAGATAACATCTCATAATCATCATCACAACATTCATAACAATCTCATATTCAACACCATAAACAGTCATCATAACATCGTAATCAATATCATAAACATCTTCTCATAATAATATAAACGACACGACATAATCATCACATCATAACAATATAAACAACTACATATATTTAACAATAATGTTCTTACTTCTTTAACTTTAGTAACACTTACTAATTCAACTAACAACGACGATAACTGCAATTATCCAATATATGTATATATTTCATAATCAACAATATCGTCAATAATAAATATCTAACTCATCAATTAAATCTATCACCCTGTCATAATAATAATTCATCAATATATAAGTATATCATCATTAACAACATCAACCAAATGATAATTACAACCAACAACAACGACTCATGCAACAACTCGACACCACCGCTAAGACTCATGCAAGACATGACAACTCCACTAAGACTCCTCAACAAATGCAACTATGCATGTGGTACCAAAATCAGGGCCGTGACCCACACCGCTGTCGAATGGTTAAAGCATTCTCATCAGGACATAAGTCCTCACCACTAACACCACTTTGAGCAACTAGTGCTCCACCACTTTGAACGACAAGGCGTTCCAGAGCCGAAGCTCTCCCATTGTTATGCTCATGCAACTGACCCACTTGAGTATATCTACATACAATCCCACCTAAGCATATATGTATATATGACTCACCACTCCAATTTACAATATTCATGTAAAACTTAATTAAATAAAAGCATACATCCAGCCAGCATCCATTCATCAATCACAACCAAATTAGAACATCCAGAGAAATACACCAACATACAAGCCATGCTTAATCAACAAGATAAATCAACCATCAACAACAGAAGTCAAACCAACAAAATTCTGGGCAGCTCGCCTTGCGAGCACATCTGCTCGCTATGGCGAGCTCAGGAAATAAGGTACTCGCCATGGCGAGTTCGAGGCGAACAGAAATATGGTGCTCTCGGGAAAAATGATATTTTTCTCACTCAAACCTCAATTCTAAGCTCCCTAATCATCTTTTAAACCTAAAACTTGCTCCAGTCCTCTTAAAAATCATCTAGGCACATGAAACTACCCAAAATACGGCTTGTAACAACATTTTAAAAATCCAGATTTTCACAAGGCTACTCGCCATGGCGAGTTGTATCACTCGCGAGGCGAGCCATGAAGTTGTTCACTCGCTATGGCGAGCATAGGCTACTCGCGAGGCGAGCGATGAACTTCTGTACGGGCAGAATGCAGGTTTTTCCCAAAAATCCCATTTTTCCTCAATTCACTCCCCAAATTAGTTTACAGATATGCAATGAAAGGTTTTATGCACTCAGAACCCATTTCTAACTCCAATTCAACAATTCCTACACTCAAAACCCATTAATTAACAAAACCTAACTTTAATCAAATATTAACCAACATTTCCCACAACATTAACCAACAGATGCATCTTAATCAATAATAAACAGCAACATGGCAGTACACAAACAATCTCAAGATATAACAACATCAAATGGTAATTAACATCTTAAAACACCATATATACATATAACCCTTCATCAATCATTGACAATATCGTATTCACAAATATATACATACATATATTAATTCATCAATCATAAACAATTCTTCACTGTGACCTACGTGCAGTAATTTGACCATAGCTCAAGTTCTATAAATCATTTTGAAGTCAAACCAACGGCATTAGAAAGCTAACATCCATACCTACAACTTTCGTGCTTACACCTAAGACCAATTCTGTATCAATCAATACCAGTTTTCATTTCAAATTCTGACAAAGTTGTGCTGAAATTCATAAAAATTCACTAAGACCTCCTTGGAGTATTTTCATCATATCTCATAAACCAAAAATCATTTTCGAGTCAAACTAAAGCCATTGGAAAGCTAACAAAATTATCTACAACTTTCATGTTTACACCAAAGACCAATTCAAAACAGAAACATGTGAAAAAGACGGAAGAACGCGAAACAGGTGATGCTGTCTCTGTGCAGCTCGCGAGGCGAGTAAGTTTACTCGCTGTGGCGAGTTGCGACGAACAACCCTACGGGAACAGACCAGTTTTCAGCCAAAAACCCAATTTTTCATCCACCCAAACCCCAAATTTGATAGGAAACTTAACCTATGTTTATTCTACAATCTGAACATCGATTCTTAACATAATTGTCATGATTTCTACACTTTTCAATCCAAGAATCATACTCCAAAAACCTAACCCCCAATTCCCAATTTCAACTAGAACTATGCTAAATCAAAATCAGAATTATATAACCATTACCATTGAGAGATAGTCTCACCCTTACCTGAATTCAATTGCACAAACAAAGCTACAGCAAAATCGATCCTCTCTTGCTCTTGTTCTCCCCTTGGCTTGGTTTTCTCTCCCAAAACTTGTTTCACGTAAAACTGCTTCTAACCTTTTCTTTTCCTAACTCCCAAAATATAACTCCTCCCTTATTTCATTAATCTCCCCTTAATTCTATTAATTCCTAATTAACTCCCCAACCTCCAAAATAATATTAATTCTCACATTATTCTAACTAATATTAAAATAAACTATATAATAAAATAATACACACCACATAATCAACCAATATTATTTAAAATCACATAAATTATATAAATATATCCTAACTCAATAAAAATAATTAAATAATCAAATAATTCAAGGAGGGCGTTACAAGAGACATATAAAAAAAAATGATTATCCTGATAGGTTGAAACCCGCAAAGGCGATCTATGCAAAAGTTAAGGATCATGACAAAGTAACTGCATCTGGTCGGACATGATTCATATGGGGCATTTCAGCCGTCAAAAGACTTCCGACTCATGGCAAGGTAATTGCATCAAATCAGATATGATTCATCTGGGGCATCTTAGCTGTTAAAGGGATTCCGATCTGAAGCGTCTGCAAATCAAATACTCAGAACAGTGAAATTCAAAGTTGGTAGAGGAAACAGTGGTTATTGTGTTCAATGTACCTTTTCCATTTAATTACCATTTTCCAAACTTTTAAAATCCGTGGAACCACGCCTTTGGCAGGCCACCACTCCATTTACATTAACTTGAGCTTGTGCCCATTTATTTGAAATTCTCATTTATTCTGTTTGCAAACTTTTCTTCTATTTTTGATGTTAATACCTAAAGCAAAAAAAAAATTCAAAAAAAAATCTTTTAAAAAAAAAAAAAAAAAACAACTTTTATCATGTCTTCTGAAAAGCATAAACAACAGGTACATCTTCTTTGAACCTATGAGCAGGTGAAACATACATCAACATCCGTCTCAAGGACAGTTAAACTCTGCAAGGTTGGCATGACTAAAAGCTGAGAGATGACCTCTGTCAAAAAAAAAAAAAAAAAAAAAAAAAAAACTCATTGAGTCGAAAACCCGAAAGGGCGGCTTAAGCCAAAAATGAGCGTCCCGGTGGACTGAAAACCCGAAAGGGCGGTCCAGGCAAAAATTAGGGGCATACAAACAAAAAGAATATGTTCCCGGTGGATTGAAAACCCGAAAGGGCGGTCCAGGCAAAAGTTAGGGATTCAAAAAATATAAAAAAAATGAAATGAAAAAAAAAACAAAGACAGAGACATCACAGTGCAAGAGGGTCAAATGGAAGAATGCACTCGGTATTGGTTTACAAATGGCAACTTCTGCCTATGGTTTGATGTATGGCGACTTCTGCCAAAACATGGGTTGGTACCTCTCTTGTGGGTTGATTAATGGCAACTTCTGCTTGTGGTTTGATTATGGGGCATTCTCCCTTCAAGTGGTTTGATTATGGGGCATTCTCCTTTCAGTGGCCTGATTAATGGTTTGTTTCCCCTACTCGTGGTTTATTTCCAATGAAGATTGCTGAGTGTTTGTACTGCGATGTCGTTCAACCTCCTATCTTACCTATCCAGTCTTGTTTGTCGGTTTCACCTGTTATATACAGTCATACGGTCCTACAAGTTTCATGCGTATATTCATACATTCATTCATATACATATACATGCATATAACATTCATGCACATCTAACATGCATACAAATATCATTTATAAATAAATTGCATTACCATCCAGTGTCTTATTTCAATGGTATCTCATTAAAAGTGTCATCACTAGTGTGGCTGATCCAGAGATGTCGCCAATCCACAATATTTCAAATGGCACGTTCTCCATCGAACAGTTTGAAAATACAGAAGTATGTGTCAACAGTTGGTCCGAAACTAGCAGGTTCAACGAAGGAGCAGTAGTCATTGCAAAAAAAAATAAAATAAAAAATAAAAAAATATACCTCCCCGGTGGATCCAAAATCCGAAAGGACGATCCAGGCAAAAGTTAGGGATTTCAAAAATATATACAAAAGGCAATGACTATTCGGACAAGACAATACGGTGTTGCATTGGTGAAATGGCGACTTCTTCCCCGGTTTGTGAGGACTTACCCCAGCAGTATGTTTAAGGGCTGTACCCCAACAATGGTTGATTCATTCCCCGTGGCTTTATCCCCAATGAAGGTTTCGAGTGTTCGTCCAGTGATGCCGGGCCGTTCTCCTTGTAGACCTGCCCAGTCCTACCTCAACAATCTTACCATTACACCGTCATATGAGTCTCATACATATTCATTCATGCATGCATACATAGCACGCATATAAATATCATTCATACATAGTTGCATTTTTGCTCAATATTTTGCTTCACTATCCTCAGATACCACACCCAGTGTGTCTAACTCCAAAATGTCATCAAATCAAACATGTTACAAAGTGGCAGGTCTCACCAGTAATCAGTCTATACATACATACATTCCCCTTTAGCCTCATACAAATTCTTTTTCCCCTAAGCTTTACCCTTATCAAGTTACTCCTCACTGATACCAAGCTCTACATTGTCTTTACTTTCACCGGAGGCTTTGCTTTTAGCAAATGCTAATGGTCCGTCTTGCCTTTATCTTTTACCGTGTGTTTGCTATCCCACAATGTTAGCAAACCCTGTCGGTCCGTCTTGTCTTTACTTTTACCGGAGGCTTTGCTTTTAGCAAATGCTAATGGTCCGTCTTGCCTTTATCTTTTACCGTGTGTTTGCTATCCCACAATGTTAGCAAACCCTGTCGGTCCGTCTTGTCTTTACTTTCACCGGAGGCTTTGCTTTTAGCAAATGCTAATGGTCCGTCTTGCCTTTATCTTTTACCGTGTGTTTGCTATCCCACAATGTTAGCAAACCCGGTCGGTCCGTCTTGTCTTTACTTTCACCGGAGGCTTTGCTTTTAGCAAATGCTAATGGTCCGTCTTGCCTTTATCTTTTACCGTGTGTTTGCTATCCCACAATGTTAGCAAACCCTGTCGGTCCGTCTTGTCTTTACTTTCACCGGAGGCTTTGCTTTTAGCAAATGCTAATGGTCCGTCTTGCCTTTATCTTTTACCGTGTGTTTGCTATCCCACAATGTTAGCAAACCCTGTCGGTCCGTCTTGTCTTTACTTTCACCGGAGGCTTTGCTTTTAGCAAATGCTAATGGTCCGTCTTGCCTTTATCTTTTACCGTGTGTTTGCTATCCCACAATGTTAGCAAACCCGGTCGGTCCGTCTTGTCTTTACTTTCACCGGAGGCTTTGCTTTTAGCAAATGCTAATGGTCCGTCTTGCCTTTATCTTTTACCGTGTGTTTGCTATCCCACAATGTTAGCAAACCCTGTCGGTCCGTCTTGTCTTTACTTTCACCGGAGGCTTTGCTTTTAGCAAATGCTAATGGTCCGTCTTGCCTTTATCTTTTACAGTGTGTTTGCTATCCCACAATGTTAGCAAACCCTATCGGTCCATCATGTCTTTACTTTCGCCACTCGTCGGCTAAATCATGTCCTTACTTTCGCCACTCGTCGGCCAATCATGTCTTTACTTTCGCCACTCGTCGGCTAAATCATGTCTTTACTTTCGCCACTTGTCGGCCAATCATGTCTTTACTTTCGCCACTCGTCGGCCAATCATGTCTTTACTTTCGCCACTCGTCGGCCAATCATGTCTTTACTTTCGCCACTCGTCGGCCAATCATGTCTTTACTTTCGCCACTCGTCGGCTCAATCATGTCTTTACTTTCGCCACTCGTCGGCAAATCATGTCTTTACTTCCGCCACTCGTCGGCTAATCATGTCTTTACTGTTGCCACTCGTCGGCTAATCATATCCTTATCTTATCTTGAAGCAACGTTAATAAACATCATCGTTCATACTCTAGTTGTTTCAAGCTATCTCACGGCGACTTTAAGCATTATTTATCAGTTCTTTCCCCAGTGATACCTATCCAATTGAACCCCAGTCAGTCTTTATGCATTATCTTTACATTCATACTTGCATCATGTTCAGTCATATCATCACATTCATCAGCATCACATCCCTGGCATTTCAAACGGTCCAAAATTGGCGTTTTTTATATATTTAAGTCTCCTCGACCCTTTGGTTTAAAAGTTTCCCTTTTAAAACCTTCGTGACGAAGAAACTTAAATAGGGGCATCTGTCATACCCCAAATTTGGACCATTTGAAATCTTTTTTGTCCACATTTTTTAATAGTTCAGATTCTTTTTTATTCGTTTTTTACCTTTTAAAACTCGTGTTTTTCGTCATTAATCATTTAAAAAAAAACTTTCATCTTGCATTTAAGTCCTCGCTTGCATTTTCTACAACATTTAAAATCACTCCATTTGCATTTTTATAAACGCATTTTATAATCCTTTTAGTCATAACAGGCAAGTCATTTTAAAACGGCTAATTGTATGTTAAAAGGCGTATTTTATTAATCATTTCAACCGAAATTTCGGCAGGGAGGATACTTTGAAGTACCTCATGTCAGATTTCGAAGGGACTTTTTATTTTCTTTTTTTTAGGTTAGTTTGTTTATTATTATTTTATTTTATTTTTTTAAAAAAAAAAACAAAGAAGTGAAAGTCACGTGAGTGACTTCCTTCCTTTTCTTTTCTTTTCTTTTTTATTTTTATTTATTTATTTTATGCATTTTGTTTTTATTTTATTTATTTATTTATTTATTTGTTAAAATCTTTTTCTCCAAGTCTCAGCTGCAGGGGCATTTTGGTCATTAATATGTACCAGAGCCAACCCTAGTTTGTCTCTATAAATACACTGTCAATCATTGGGAAATGGGTCCGAAAATCACTGTTCACGTCAGAAAAATCAGCAGCAATTCACAAACCCTAATTTTCTACTTTTCCAACCCTTTTTCAGATCAAACACTAAAATTACAAAGAAATAACATGAACTCATGAAGAACATTCATAGATTCATCAAAATCCAGCAACACAAAACTTAAATAAAACCTCAAATCAACCCATACAACCACACAAATCATCATCATCCAAACCAAAACGGAACCGGACCGGAAAAGAGAGAAGGAGGCCGAACCGGAAGAAAAGAGAGCAAGGAGCCAACCGAACCGGAAAAAGAGGAGGAGGCCGAACCGGAAAGGAGAGAAGGAGACCGGAAAAAGAGGTAAAAATTTCACATTTTCATTTGTAGATCTAGGATTTTTGGTGCATGTTTTCGAAATTTTGAGTTTAGATTCGAGTAGAGGAAGGGAAAAGGAGTGTTTTGATGTAAAAAAAATCGAAAAAAAGCAAAAAAAAAAAAACTCCGGCGCGGCGGCGCTCCGGCCGACCACCACGCCGGAGCTGCTCCGGCCGCCCCTCCCCCACCTTCTTCTCCGGCGAGATTCCTAGAGAGAAGTGGGAGCTTCTCTCTCTAGGTTTTTTTAGAAAGAAGTTTTTTGTGTGAATTGTGTTGTTTTTTTTTGTTAAAACTCTTTTATAGTGCTTTCTTTTTTGGTTGGATCTTGTGCACATGCGCATACTGCAATTCAGTGCTCCATCGCGTTACAGCCCTTGGATCTGGATCATTCCTTGATCTGAGGGCTCCTGTGTATCTTGATTTTGGATCAGGTGTGTGTTTTTTCTGCGTGAGTGTGGTGTGGTTTCTGTTTGGACCGTCAGATCGTTGATCTGACGGTCACTGTGTTTTCAGTATAATCCCTTTGTTTCTATGTTGTTTTTGTGACCCTTGGATCGTTGGATCCAATGGCTGTGATGAGATTTTGGGATTCAGATCTGGACCTCTGGATTCATCCAATGGTCCAGAATTAATCCTGCTGAGCCAATGTTTTATTATTTTTTATTTCAATTATCTTTATTTTTTTTAAATACTGTTTTTACACTTTTTAACATTTTTGTGTTTAGAAAAATTCCAAAAAAATATTTTTTCTCACTATTTTAATTTTCTCTAATTTTAAAGATCCTTTCTATTTGTTTTCTTTTTATGTTTTTTTTCTTATTTATTTCTTATATGATGACCTTAATTTTTTATGTGTCTTAATTCTTGCTTATTATTTCTTATGTCTCATTCACCATAATATTTCTTGTGATTACTAACCATTTAATTTTTGTCTTAAATCATAGCATGCATATTTAATTTTCTCATCATTTTATTTTGTCATTGACTTAGTATGTATAAATAGGGAATTGATGTAATTTTATTTCTTGCATTTTATTTTGGCATAAAGGCCTTAGGTTTGTATTTAGGAATTGATGTAATAATGTAGGTAACACAAGCACCGACACATGCACCGACACTACCACATTTTATTTACCGCTTTCCGTTAATTTTTTACGACGTTACGTTAGTTTTCACCGTTAGTTTAGAAAAAAATCATTTTTCATAAAAAAAATCAAATATGTCAAATTCAAAAATCTTTTTTTCTTAGCAACATTTTCTCTTTATTTTCTTAATCAAATTTTCAATCAATTTTAATTCAACTTCAATCATTTTCAAAATTTAAAATCAATCAACCTCACTCATTTCTTTTATCTCATGCCTTGAGGCCTCTTTCTCTTCTTAAAACCATTTTCAAAAAAATCTTAAAATCAACCTAACCCACCAAAGAAATTCTTGAGTGGAACTACGTCGGTTTTGATCCCTTTCCCAAAAGGGTACGTAGGCAGAGGACTTGTCCTTCCAAATCAAATAAAAATAACCAAAAACATACTTCTTCTCCCTCCATTCTTTCACTTAGACATTAGGCAATAATTTTTCAAATAAACAAGTAGCTTAGCACAAGATAATCTAGGTAAGAGGTTCCTACGGAATACCGTAGATGCTTAGGGTGCTAGCACCTTCCCTTCGCATAACCAACCCCCGAATCCAAAGTCTCGATAAGGGTTTTTACTCATTTTTTCCCTTCCCAAGAATAAAAATCGAGAGTTCAAAGATTGACGATTCAAATCAATTAATGGTTTGACATCCGAAAATCGCGAGCACAGTGATTAAAAAATAAGAGATTACATTTAATTCTTAGTCAACGACTACCCATGCTCGTACCAAATAAAATTTCAACTTGCCTATGTCCCTCTAATCCCTAACTCGTGGATCCAAAATTATAACAAAGTACAACAAGATTAATCACCCCCTAAAAAGGAGATGGTAAGAAATTTGATTTTGAAAATTTCAACTCCACACATAAAACAGGACTCTAGCTATTTCCTATTGCATCTTCAAACAATGTTGGTCTTTGTCTTACAAGGGAAATCTACTTCTGCCTCTTGTAAATTTTAGCCAAGAAGGACTTCAATATACTTCTTGAACTTCTTTGCTGGGATGAGTTTCAACGGAGGCTACAAGCTTTCTCATAACTTGCACTCTCATACCCCAGAAATACAACCTATACAATCACAATTCGAATAAATCAGTCAAAAAAAATAAACAACATCATGATATGTAAATATCTTAATATAATGTGGAGGATTGTTTTTCCCAATAAACTAAGAGCCAACAGAAATTCAAATGCACACTCACAAATGCCACATGACTTATTGACATAACCAGTATCCTTGGAGTTTTTAATCAAAGAAATTACACTTGGTGTACAAAGATGAAGATGAAATAAAAAGCATCTTCAACGTGAGAGAGGTCAAGGTGTTATTGAGAATAGTTTTCAATCCTAGTGCAAGAAAGGTGGGGTGGTTGGTAAGGTTGAGGGATGTGAGATGGGAAACAGAAGGGGGAAAACGAGAGAGAAGTGCAATAAGGTCACCACAGAAGCTAGAGAGATCGACGGAGGTGAGGTTTGATAATCTTTGGAAGAGGCGATGGATTGGTTATGGATTGTAGATTAATGTGACAGAATAAACAAAACGGTTTGTGATGGAGAGGAACTGTTTGGAAAAAAAGGCATAGTGTATTTAATCTAAAAAATAAATGAAAATAACAATTGAATGTTTTAATGTCAGTCAACATTGGTGGTCAATGATCATTTAATAATATATTAAAATTAAAAACTTTGCTAATGACTTGGATTCAATTAATCATCCATTTTAAAATATGGATGTATTCAATTCATCTATTTATATTTTTTAATCCAATATATGAATCAACTAAAATCGAAATACAAATCCATTGAATATGATATAAATATTTTATTTGCAAATTAACCATTATTTGTAAATTAACCTTTTGACAATATTAATTTATTCTATAAATAAAATATCTGTAAAAAACACCTGCATATTTAAATTAATTCAAATATGTTTTTTTAGACGAATTAATTTAAATATGT
The DNA here is from genome assembly GCF_003473485.1 of Medicago truncatula. Lineage (NCBI taxonomy): Eukaryota > Viridiplantae > Streptophyta > Magnoliopsida > Fabales > Fabaceae > Medicago > Medicago truncatula. The sequence goes on along the minus strand of NC_053047.1, from coordinate 18,950,863 downwards.
TAATAATATGTTTAACACTAAAAAATAAATAAAAATTACAAATTGAATATTTAAATGTGGGTCAACATTGGTGGTCAATAATAATTTAATTATGTACTAAAAATTTAATTACTTTCTCTGTTAAAAAGAATTGAATTACTTTTTTAGAAAAAAACAAAATATTCTATTTTACAATTATTTATTTTAAATTGGAAAAGAAAAATATAAAAGACGGTGGTCAAGGGGGTGCTACCGACAGTCAACATTGGTTCAAATAATTTTATTTTATTTTGGTCTTTTTTAGGGTATCACCAAACAAAAGGTAATCCTCAAGGCAAATTTTATTGTACAACCAATATTTAAGTGTACATGTAAACCAACCTCGAAAATTTATAGTTAAATGAGTTTCTTTTTTGAAGAAAAATATTATTTTTTATCATGTATAATTATAATGATTAAATGTTATTCACCAAAAGCGTCAACGAAATAAAATTGAATTTTTATCCTTCATAATAGATAACTTTGATTATTTTATACGTAATATGTTAAAAATTTACTATGATTCTTATAAACAATGAATGATGTGTTTTTTTTATAAAATGATATTTTCTAAAATATAAATGTTGCCGATAAATAACTATTTATCTCATAAAATTGATCGTTAATTTATAGATTTAGGAAATAAGAGTACCGGTACACCACAATTTACGAGTGTACCGTAGAAGTTCTGAATGCTCAATGGTATTACTATGTTTTTCATGACTTTTTGTTATCATTCACCATATTTATGTTATACTCATGACATTGTTCTATTATTGTTAAGTTCTTAGTTATTTTACCATTCTAAAACGTATTACTTTGTTTCTATTTTGTTCTCTCTTTTTGTGCATATATAGGTTTTTCCTCTCCAACGTATTAAAACAATTTTGTGTAAGCTTAAAGCCGTTTTTACGTACTTACTATATTCCGAGTTAAATACCTATTTTGTACAAGTTGTCTATAAGATTTGTGTCTAAACTTCTTTAGATTTGATTTTTATTTTTACTTACATTCAATGAAGTTATATGAAGATGTTATGTAGTTCATCGTTGTTCGTCCTCGTTAAGGGCTACCTCTACTCTACTTGATGAAGTACGCTTTCATTTATGTCATCCATAATGTATGAAAAGTTGATTACAATGTTTACAAGAGTTCCTTCAAATTAAAGCCCTAATTCTTCAACTTCTATGTAAAACAAAGCTCCCCCAAACTTCAAGTACCCTTTGCATTTGGTGCTCCTTGAATCTTCAGATCCTTTAATTACCCGTGCAGTTCTTCGATCTCTTCACACGAGTCTTCCTATATTTCATGGAGGCCATAGTAGCATCCAATTCAATTGATTAGAAAATATTGTAATCAATAAATGAATTTGGGTCTCCACGCAAATGATACTAAATTTTGTAGAATGACAGGATGAAATACTTATAGTATCATCTCAGGTCCAAGTTAGATCATATTTTGTATAGGATCATTGTTTTCAATCGATTTAAGGACATGCATGGTTTCTTCTTAAAAAAACAAAAAACACTCACTGCCTAGTTTTAGGAACAAGATCATGATCATGATCATTCTCATGCAAAACACCTTCAATACATTGTTTTATTTTTACATATTTTGGGATGCACTCTGGATGACATTTTTTCAATAAAAAATACAATATTATTTAATCATTTTTTTAGCAATGACATGAATTCGGCATATCATTAATAATCAAACGATACAAAGTACGAGATACATCATGAAAAATATGAGGGTTAAGATGAGATAAGACAGCTCTATTTGTTTGTCAAATGAAAAACGAAATTACATAGTCAGAATTTCTACATAAGAGACTCTTACATTCAAATACAAGATCACCAGATTCGTTATGAGGAATAATGTGAGTTTTAACGGCGTCCACAAAGTTTTTCTATCTGTTTCTGTTGGAACATTGGTATGATGTTGAAAGATAAATTGGAAGATTAAACACCAATTATACTTTTATGTAATGTTGTGTGAATTGAAAACTAGAGTGTGGGTGTCCCACATAAAATAAAATACACACATTAATATTGTTTAAATTACGGTATTTAATTTTAAAGACTTGATAATGATAAAAATAATAATATTATTATTTTTATTCGTGAATATCATTTCGCATAAACTTAGCTTATGGTGATTGTGATGAGAATAAAAATAGAATTCAATTGAATTTCTTATATTTCCTTCATTCAAATCCAATGAGATTGTTTCTTGTACTTTTGTGGATTTGTTTCTTTTTTATCATATCCACAAGTGTTGTTGAACTGGTTAATGAATAAGTTCCTTTAGATCTTATACATTAGAGTACCTGCTACCGCAATTTTTTCTAAACCAGTTACAAAATCTCTATATAAATAGAGGACTCCACTTAGTTAAAAAATCACACCAAAGAATTTCTATTGAGTTGTCGAGAACTCTTTCCCTCTTCTCCCTCCAGCTTGTGTTGCCGAGCTATTATTCTCCACAATAATTTCCCGTCGTAATTAAGAATGTATTTTTAGCTAGATTCTATGTTGGTTTAGCAGAATTGCCAATATATGAGTTAAGACATTTGATATGTTTATGATATATGTTAAAAATAGAGTTCAAGGAAGAAGATATTCAATACCCTCGTAAGGGCAAGGATACAAAAGGGAAAACTTAGATGATTTGAGTCTGGGGGCAAAGAAAGTTCTCGGGATAGAAAGCCACAATTGAAGTCCTCCCCAAAGCACATGGCTCTGGCGGAAAATGTTGAAGTCCTGAAGGACGAGAAAGGATCACCGGAGTCATCTCCCCAACCTTTCCCAGTTTCACTTTCAATTTCTGGAGGAATGTTTACCGTGTTCGGGTCAAGCATGGTTCTAACGAAACAATCCATATCTTAAAAATATAATGTACATGGAATAAAACAATTATTCTCTTGTTTCAATTCCTAGTAAAGTTAAAAAAATTAGGGATATAAGTAAAAAAAAAAAAAAAAAAAAAAGTTCGAACTTACCGAGCAAATGATACAACACAATTAAATATCTCTGTGAGCTTAGTTGAGTTTGTAAGGACAATGCATAATATATGCAACACAATTAAACTATAACAAGACTCATAATCCATAATATTGTTGGTTTATACAGTTACATCAAAATATGTTTTGAGAACTGTTAAGAGTCCCACATCGGATAGTAGATGGCTTGATAATGTGTTTATAAGTGGGGCAAAATCCTCACCTCACAAACCCTTTTTGTAAGGATGAGTTATGCCCCAAATTTCAACATGGTATCAGTGTTTGTCGAATTCAAGGACTGCCTAAACCTATTCACGTGATGGGCGTGAGAGGGGTGTATTGGGAAAAACCTAAGTCTCACATCAGATAGATAAGACTCTCGAGAAGAGTATATAAAGAAGAGGTAATCCTCACCTTACAAGATAATTTTTAGGGTTGTGTTAGGCCTAACCATCATTTCTAAGATGGTATCAGAGCCTCTTCAAGATCTATTGGACCAGCCGCAATCAGATTATCGCTATTGGAACACCCACCATTTATGTCCACGAACCAAGCCCAAGAGTGTTGGTCGTGAGGGGGTGTGTTAAGAGTATCAGATCGGATAGGAGATTGTCTGGCAATGTGTTTATAAATTGGGGCAATCCTGACTTCAGAAGTCGATTTTGTAAGAGGATGAGTTAGGCCCCGATTTTCAATAAGAACTTATCCGAGCACCATATGCTCCCTGATATAACTTTAATAGCCAGATGGTTTACCTTCAAAATGTTTCTTATAATTTTGTAAGAACAACTCATCAGACAAATAAAATTGTGTAGCTAAGCTAGAATCCTTCTTAATCAAATCTTTGGAAAGAAGATATTCGACAATAGAGGCCCTTGAAATTAACTTATTCTTAATACTAAATTCGAAAAGGCTTAATAGCTCATTTGGTCCCTCAATTAATTTTCAGTTTTCATTTTGATCTCATAACTAATAAAACTCATGTTTTGCTCCTTCACGTTTGCCTCCGTCGGTCAAATAAATCTTTTCTGTCAACTTTAACCTCAAATTTCTATTGTGGACCAACATTATAGATAGTCCACCATAGACCTAATAAATTTTTCAATTTTAACCCTTTGATATTTTTTTAAGAGAGAGAACTGTTGGATCATGCAAGTCTATTGTATCTTCAAGTGAATCATCAACACTTAATTGTTTTTTTCATTTCTTCATCTTCCTCCGCAACTTCTTCATACAATCTTCAAGAACATTCATAAAAGAAAAAAAAAAACCACAATTTATCAAATTCATCACAAACCAAAGCAAACTACTTTCTTCATCATCATCCTCATAATCTTCGATAACATTCATAAAAAAACCCATAAAAAATTCCAAAAACAACAACAACACAGAACATTACATTAGCAACATAAACATTTTTAATATACAGAATTTTCAAATTAAAAAAAATCAGCATTACATCAGCATTTTCAAATTAAAAGAATCCAGAATTTTAATTTCACCAAACATTAGCATTTTTAATATCCCAAACACCATTTTTAATTTCACCACTTCATTCTTTCAAAGAAAAAAATTTCACCACCACTTCGTTCTCTTTCATTTCCTCTTTCTTCACCCTAGATCTTCTGCATTCTTTTTTCGCTCATCAATCACCACCACACCAATCTCATCACCACACTGTCGCACCACTAGCCACCGTCACACCGTTGCACCACCAACCACCACACGCACTTTCCTCTACGTTCTATATTTCGCTCGCGTTCTCTCCACCACCGTTGGATCTAAACGGCGGCGTGTGGCTTTCCCTCTCTTGCAAACACTCACCGATGCGGTCAGATCTGAGCGGTTGTGGTGTGGTGGTGAACGACCACTGATGCGCTGTTCTCATACTAGTCGGAATCGGAGAGGAAACGTCGACAACGTGGCGGGGTAGGAAGAGAGTTGAAGGAAGAAGAAGACAAATTTTTATTTGTTTTTAAGTTATTTTTGTTTGCTAATTTTATTATTTTTTTACGAAGAAAAAAAATTCTGGATTTACGTTTGAAGATGATAAATATTGAATGAGAAAGAGGGGTAATAGGTGATGAATGATGATGATGAATGATCCAACAGTCCTTCCCTAAAAAAAAAATTAATGAACGATCCAACGGTCCTTTTTCTTAACAAAAAAACCAAGGGTTAAAATTATAAAAATTAATAAGGTCTATGGTGGACCACTTTTTAAGGTTGGTCTACCATAGACATTTAGGGTTAAACTTAACAGCAAGGGATTTATTTGACCGACGGAGGTAAAGGTGAGGGACCAAAACATAAGTTTTATTAGTTATGGGACCAAAATGAAAACTTAAAATTAATTAGGGGATCAAATGACCTATTAAGCCATTCGAAAATTTGGGATGCTGCCTGAAGCACTAAATGAACACAACCAAGTTGCTCAATCCAAAAACGCAACATCGCGTTCAGTTTTTTCAGAGATCGTAGAATATAGTTTGACTGTCTTTTAAATGCATGCAAAATTTCATCTTTAGGATAACGAAAACTCTTCGAGGCATCAACTTTGGCATCCCATTGAGATTTGGTAACAACCCTTTTGACCACTAATGCCACACAAAAAACTAATACTGTATTTGGAAGGATATCAAGCTCTAACTCCTTAATCTCCTCCTCAACGTTTTTCAAATTAGTAGGACATATTATAGAAGGTATAGTAAAACTATAAAGTAAACGGTAAATGCTCAAAAGGTTTAGTACATATCAAGAAATCAATCAATCATTATTATTATTAGGTGTGTTTGCGATCCGGTTTGGATCGGTTTTGAAATAGAAGGTCAACCGATCCAAAATAAATAACAGGTGCTGTTTGGTTCAGTTTGGATGATTATTCAAAAAAACTCTAATCCGATCCGATCCAAATATATGCCGTTTACTTTGGATTGGTTTGGATATCCAAAGTGCATACATGTAATTTTTTATTAATATTAAATATTACAGATACACAATAAAATAATAGATTTAATACAAAATATAATACAAATGCATTAAAAAATATAACTTTACACAATGAAATGATTGGTTATATTTGAAATAGATGAAATAGTAATAATAAAGATTAAACTAAATTAAGGCAATATATAAGATTAAATTCCAACAAGAAATATTTTAATGCAACATATAATACAAATAAATAATAAATAAGCATTAAAATTTACTTTTGCGGTTTGGTTAGGTTTTGAAAAGATGATCCGACATTCGATCCAATCATATATGTTTTTTCAAAAAATATCCAAACGCATGCAAAAATATCGGTTTTTTGCGATTTTCGAGTTTTTTGGATTGGGTTGCGGTTTTATTTTAGATCGTTTTAGATTTAAACACCCCTAACTAATATGTGAGCATCATATTAATACTATTAGGATAAGCTGAGTTTGAGATAAATGGCTATTTCTATTGCAATATTTCTCTTGAATGATTGAACTATTTCTTTCAGAGCAACCGGCAACAAGTTTTTTTTTTAGGGAAGCAACTAGGCACAAGTTAATTTCTTCAAAATTTGCGCAAAGATAAAAACATTCAATAAGTCCAAATTGAAACATATTAAATGTTAATATATGTGAAACTCCCGAAGTGATGATTGCTTTAGGGGTTCTATGTGTGAGAAATCAATTGATCAATCATTCTTTTGTAGGCATTTGTTTTTTCTTTCTCGTTAATAGAGGCAACTAATAAAAAAACACAGTCAATTTTGGGTAAAAGCATACAACAGAGGGCAATCACATAGTTCAATCAAAATTAACCAACTTTATAATTTATCCTTGTGGTATTTTAAAAATAGGGAAAATGAAAATTAATATTTTTCAGTTAAAAACTAACAAAAAAATTTCAAACATTAAATCATATATTGAAATAAGAAGAGTTTAAAAATAATGAGATTCATCATAACCCTTAGTATGGTATTTAGCGATGTAAGTGATTAAAAAATAAGAGATTACATTTAATTCTTAGTCAACGACTACCCATGCTCGTACCAAATAAAATTTCAACTTGCCTATGTCCCTCTAATCCCTAACTCGTGGATCCAAAATTATAACAAAGTACAACAAGATTAATCACCCCCTAAAAAGGAGATGGTAAGAAATTTGATTTTGAAAATTTCAACTCCACACATAAAACAGGACTCTAGCTATTTCCTATTGCATCTTCAAACAATGTTGGTCTTTGTCTTACAAGGGAAATCTACTTCTGCCTCTTGTAAATTTTAGCCAAGAAGGACTTCAATATACTTCTTGAACTTCTTTGCTGGGATGAGTTTCAACGGAGGCTACAAGCTTTCTCATAACTTGCACTCTCATACCCCAGAAATACAACCTATACAATCACAATTCGAATAAATCAGTCAAAAAAAATAAACAACATCATGATATGTAAATATCTTAATATAATGTGGAGGATTGTTTTTCCCAATAAACTAAGAGCCAACAGAGATTCAAATGCACACTCACAAATGCCACATGACTTATTGACATAACCAGTATCCTTGGAGTTTTTAATCAAAGAAATTACACTTGGTGTACGAAGATGAAGATGAAATAAAAAGCATCTTCAACGTGAGAGAGGTCAAGGTGTTATTGAGAATAGTTTTCAATCCTAGTGCAAGAAAGGTGGGGTGGTTGGTGAGGTTGAGGGATGTGAGATGGGAAACAGAAGGGGGAAAACGAGAGAGAAGTGCAATAAGGTCACCACAGAAGCTAGAGAGATCGACGGAGGTGAGGTTTGATAATCTTTGGAAGAGGCGATGGATTGGTTATGGATTGTAGATTAATGTGACAGAATAAACAAAACGGTTTGTGATGGAGAGGAACTGTTTGGAAAAAAAGGGATAGTGTATTTAATCTAAAAAATAAATGAAAATAACAATTGAATGTTTTAATGTCAGTCAACATTGGTGGTCAATGATCATTTAATAATATATTAAAATTGAAAACTTTGCTAATGACTTGGATTCAGTTAATCATCCATTTTAAAATATGGATGTATTCAATTCATCTATTTATATTTTTTAATCCAATATATGAATCAACTAAAATCGAAATACAAATCCATTGAATATGATATAAATATTTTATTTGCAAATTAACCATTATTTGTAAATTAACCTTTTGACAATATTAATTTATTCTATAAATAAAATATCTGTAAAGAAAACCTGCATATTTAAATTAATTCAAATATGTTTTTTTAGACAAATTAATTTAAATATGTTAATAATATGTTTAACACTAAAAAATAAATAAAAATTACAAATTGAATATTTAAATGTGGGTCAACATTGGTGGTCAATAATAATTTAATTATGTACTAAAAATTTAATTACTTTCTCTGTTAAAAAGAATTGAATTACTTTTTTAGAAAAAAACAAAATATTCTATTTTACAATTATTTATTTTAAATTGGAAAAGAAAAATATAAAAGACGGTGGTCAAGGGGGTGCTACCGACAGTCAACATTGGTTCAAATAATTTTATTTTATTTTGGTCTTTTTTAGGGTATCACCAAACAAAAGGTAATCCTCAAGGCAAATTTTATTGTACAACCAATATTTAAGTGTACATGTAAACCAACATCGAAAATTTATAGTTAAATGAGTTTCTTTTTGAAGAAAAATATTATTTTTTATCATGTATAATTATAATGATTAAATGTTATTCACCAAAAGCGTCAACGAAATAAAATTGAATTTTTATCCTTCATAATAGATAACTTTGATTATTTTATACGATAATATGTTAAAAATTTACTATGATTCTTATAAACAATGAATGATGTGTTTTTTTTATAAAATGATATTTTCTAAAATATAAATGTTGCCGATAAATAACTATTTATCTCATAAAATTGATCGTTAATTTATAGATTTAGGAAATAAGAGTACCGGTACACCACAATTTACGAGTGTACCGTAGAAGTTCTGAATGCTCAATGGTATTACTATGTTTTTCATGACTTTTTGTTATCATTCACCATATTTATGTTATACTCATGACATTGTTCTATTATTGTTAAGTTCTTAGTTATTTTACCATTCTAAAACGTATTACTTTGTTTCTATTTTGTTCTCTCTTTTTGTGCATATATAGGTTTTTCCTCTCCAACGTATTAAAACAATTTTGTGTAAGCTTAAAGCCGTTTTTACGTACTTACTATATTCCGAGTTAAATACCTATTTTGTACAAGTTGTCTATAAGATTTGTGTCTAAACTTCTTTAGATTTGATTTTTATTTTTACTTACATTCAATGAAGTTATATGAAGATGTTATGTAGTTCATCGTTGTTCGTCCTCGCTAAGGGCTACCTCTACTCTACTTGATGAAGTACGCTTTCATTTATGTCATCCATAATGTATGAAAAGTTGATTACAATGTTTACAAGAGTTCCTTCAAATTAAAGCCCTAATTCTTCAACTTCTATGTAAAACAAAGCTCCCCCAAACTTCAAGTACCATTTGCATTTGGTGCTCCTTGAATCTTCAGATCCTTTAATTACCCGTGCAGTTCTTCGATCTCTTCACACGAGTCTTCCTATATTTCATGGAGGCCATAGTAGCATCCAATTCAATTGATTAGAAAATATTGTAATCAATAAATGAATTTGGGTCTCCACGCAAATGATACTAAATTTTGTAGAATGACAGGATGAAATACTTATAGTATCATCTCAGGTCCAAGTTAGATCATATTTTGTATAGGATCATTGTTTTCAATCGATTTAAGGACATGCATGGTTTCTTCTTAAAAAAACAAAAAACACTCACTGCCTAGTTTTAGGAACAAGATCATGATCATGATCATTCTCATGCAAAACACCTTCAATACATTGTTTTATTTTTACATATTTTGGGATGCACTCTGGATGACATTTTTTCAATAAAAAATACAATATTATTTAATCATTTTTTTAGCAATGACATGAATTCGGCATATCATTAATAATCAAACGATACAAAGTACTAGATACATCATGAAAAATATGAGGGTTAAGATGAGATAAGACAGCTCTATTTGTTTGTCAAATGAAAAACGAAATTACATAGTCAGAATTTCTACATAAGAGACTCTTACATTCAAATACAAGATGACCAGATTCGTTATGAGGAATAATGTGAGTTTTAACGGCGTCCACAAGGTTTTTCTATCTGTTTCTGTTGGAACATTGGTATGATGTTGAAAGATAAATTGGAAGATTAAACACCAATTATACTTTTATGTAATGTTGTGTGAATTGAAAACTAGAGTGTGGGTGTCCCACATAAAATAAAATACACACATTAATATTGTTTAAATTACGGTATTTAATTTTAAAGACTTGATAATGATAAAAATAATAGTAATTATTATTTTTATTCGTGAATATCATTTCGCATAAACTTAGCTTATGGTGGTTGTGATGAGAATAAAAATAGAATTCAATTGAATTTCTTATATTTCCTTCATTCAAATCCAATGAGATTGTTTCTTGTACTTTTGTGGATTTGTTTCTTTTTTATCATATCCACAACTGTTGTTGAACTGGTTAATGAATAAGTTCCTTTAGATCTTATACATTAGAGTACCTGCTACCGCAATTTTTTCTAAACCAGTTACAAAATCTCTATATAAATAGAGGACTTCACTCAGTTAAAAAATCACACCAAAGAATTTTTATTGAGTTGTCGAGAACTCTTTCCCTCTTCTCCCTCCAGCTTGTGTTGCCGAGCTATTATTCTCCACAATAATTTCCCGTCGTAATTAAGAATGTATTTTTAGCTAGATTCTATGTTGGTTTAGCAGAATTGCCAATATATGAGTTAAGACATTTGATATGTTTATGATATATGTTAAAAAGTTCAAGGAAGAAGATATTCAATACCCTCGTAAGGGCCAGGATAGAAAAGGGAAAACTTAGATGATTTGAGTCTGGGGGCAAAGAAAGTTCTCGGGATAGAAAGCCACAATTGAAGTCCTCCCCAAAGCACATGGCTCTGGCGGAAAATGTTGAAGTTCTGAAGGACGAGAAAGGATCACCGAAGTCATCTCCCCAACCTTTCCCGATTTCACTTTCAATTTCTGGAGGAATGTTTACCGTGTTCGGGTCAAGCATGATTCTAATGAAACAATCCATATCTTAAAAATATAATGTACATGGAATAAAACAATTATTCTCTTGTTTCAATTCCTAGTAAAGTTAAAAAAAATTAGGGATATAAGTAAAAAAAAAAAAAAAAAAAAAGTTCGAACTTACCGAGCAAATGATACAACACAATTAAATATCTCCGTTAGCTTAGCTGAGTTTGTAAGGACAATGCATAATATATGCAACACAATTAAACTATAACAAGACTCATAATCCATAATATTGTTGGTTTATACAGTTACATCAAAATATGTTTTGAGAACTGTTAAGAGTCCCACATCGGATAGTAGATGGCTTGATAATGTGTTTATAAGTGGGGCAAAATCCTCACCTCACAAACCCTTTTTGTAAGGATGAGTTAGGCCCCAAATTTCAACATGGTATCAGAGTTTGTCGAATTCAAGGACCGCCTAAACCTATTCACGTGATGGGCGTGAGAGGGGTGTATTGGGAAAAACCCAAGTCCCACATCAGATAGATAAGACTCTCGAGAAGAGTATATAAAGAAGAGGTAATCCTCACCTTACAAGATAATTTTTAGGGTTGTGTTAGGCCTAACCATCATTTCTAAGATGGTATCAGAGCCTCTTCAAGATCTATTGGACCAGTCGCAATCAAATTTTCGCTATTGGGACACCCACCATTTATGTCCACGAACCAAGCCCAAGAGTGTTGGTCGTGAGGGGGTGTGTTAAGAGTATCAGATCGGATAGGAGATTGTCTGGCAATGTGTTTATAAATTGGGGCAATCCTGACTTCAGAAGTCGATTTTGTAAGAGGATGAGTTAGGCCCCAATTTTCAATAAGAACTTATCCGAGCACCATATGCTCCCTGATATAGCTTTAATAGCCAGATGGTTTACCTTCAAAATGTTTCTTATAATTTTGTAAGAACAACTCATCAGACAAATAAAATTGTGTAGCTAAGCTAGAATCCTTCTTAATCAAATCTTTGGAAAGAAGATATTCGACAATAGAGGCCCTTGAAATTAACTTATTCTTAATACTAAATTCGAAAAGGCTTAATAGCTCATTTGGTCCCTCAATTAATTTTCAGTTTTCATTTTGATCTCATAACTAATAAAACTCATGTTTTGCTCCTTCACGTTTGCCTCCGTCGGTCAAATAAATCTTTTATGTCAACTTTCACCTCAAATTTCTATTGTGGACCAACATTATAGATAGTCCACCATAGACCTAATTAATTTTTCAATTTTAACCCTTTGATATTTTTTTAAGAGAGAGAACTGTTGGATCATGCAAGTCTATTGTATCTTCAAGTGAATCATCAACACTTAATTGTTTTTTTCATTTCTTCATCTTCCTCCGCAACTTCTTCATACAATCTTCAAGAACATTCATAAAAGAAAAAAAAACCACAATTTATCAAATTCATCACAAACCAAAGCAAACTACTTTCTTCATCATCATCCTCATAATCTTCGATAACATTCATAAAAAAACCCATAAAAAATTCCAAAAACAACAACAACACAGAACATTACAACAGCAACATAAACATTTTTAATATCCAGAATTTTCAAATTAAAAAAAATCAGCATTACATCAGCATTTTCAAATTAAAAGAATCCAGAATTTTAATTTCACCAAACATTAGCATTTTTAATATCCCAAACACCATTTCTAATTTCACCACTTCATTCTTTCAAAGAAAAACATTTCACCACCACTTCGTTCTCTTTCATTTCCTCTTTCTTCACCCTAGATCTTCTGCATTCTTTTTTCGCTCACCAATCACCACCACACCAATCTCTTCACCACACTGTCGCACCACTAGCCACCGTCACACCGTTGCACCACCAACCACCACACACACTTTCCTCTACGTTCTATATTTCGCTCGCGTTCTCTCCACCACCGTTGGATCTAAACGGCGGCGTGTGGCTTTCCCTCTCTTGCAAACACTCACCGATGCGGTCAGATCTGAGCGGTTGTGGTGTGGTGGTGAACGATCACTGATGCGGTGTTCTCATACTAGTCGGAATCGGAGAGGAAACATCGGCAACGTGGCGGGGTAGGAAGAGAGTTGAAGGAAGAAGAAGACAAATTTTTATTTGTTTTTAAGTTATTTTTGTTTGCTAATTTTATTATTTTTTTACGAAGAAAAAAAATTATGGATTTACGTTTGAAGATGATAAATATTGAATGAGAAAGAGGGGAGAAAGAGGGGTAATAGGTGATGAATGATGATGATGAATGATCCAACAGTCCTTCCCTAAAAAAAAAATAATGAACGATCCAACGGTCCTCTTTCTTAACAAAAAAACCAAGGGTTAAAATTATAAAAATTAATAAGGTCTATGGTGGACCACTTTTTAAGGTTGGTCTACCATAGACATTTAGGGTTAAACTTAACAGCAAGGGATTTATTTGACCGACGGAGGTAAAGGTGAGGGACCAAAACATGAGTTTTATTAGTTATGGGACCAAAATGAAAACTTGAAATTAATTAGGGGATCAAATGACCTATTAAGCCATTCGAAAATTTGGGAAGCTGCCTGAAGCACTAAATGAACACAACCAAGTTGCTCCATCCAAAAACGCAACATCGCGTTCAGTTTTTTCAGAGATCGTAGAATATAGTTTGACTGTCTTTTAAATGCATGCAAAATTTCATCTTTAGGATAACGAAAACTCTTCGAGGCATCAACTTTGGCATCCCATTGAGATTTGGTAACAACCTTTTGACCACTAATGCCACACAAAAAGGTAATACTGTATTTGGAAGGATATCAAGCTCTAACTCCATAATCTCCTCCTCAACGTTTTTCAAATTAGTAGGACATATTATAGAAGGTCTAGTATAACTATAAAGTAAACGGTAAATGCTTTAAAGGTTTAGTACATATCAAGAAATCAATCAATCATTATTATTATTAGGTGTGTTTGCGATCCGGTTTGGATCGGTTTTGAAATAGAAGGTCAACCGATCCAAAATAAATAACAGGTGCTGTTTGGTTCAGTTTGGATGATTATTCAAAAAAAATCTAATCCGATCCGATCCAAATATATGCCGTTTACTTTGGATTGGTTTGGATATCCAAAGTGCATACATGTAATTTTTTATTAATATTAAATATTACAGATACACAATAAAATAATAGATTTAATACAAAATATAATACAAATGCATTAAAAAATATAACTTTACACAATGAAATGATTGGTTATATTTGAAATAGATGAAATAGTAATAATAAAGATTAAACTAAATTAAGGCAATATATAAGATTAAATTCCAACAAGAAATATTTTAATGCAACATATAATACAAATAAATAATAAATAAGCATTAAAATTTACTTTTGCGGTTTGGTTAGGTTTTGAAAAGATGATCCAACATTCGATCCAATCATATATGTTTTTTCAAAAAATATCCAAACGCATGCAAAAATATCGGTTTTTTGCGATTTTCGAGTTTTTTGGATTGGGTTGCGGTTTTATTTTAGATCGTTTTGGATTTAAACACCCCTAAGTAATATGTGAGCATCATATTAATACTATTAGGATAAGCTGAGTTTGAGATAAATGGCTATTTCTATTGCAATATTTCTCTTGAATGATTGAACTATTTCTTTCAGAGCAACCGGCAACAAGTTTTTTTTTTTAGGGAAGCAACTAGGCACAAGTTAATTTCTTCAAAATTTGCGCAAAGATAAAAACATTCAATAAGTCCAAATTGAAACATATTAAATGTTAATATATGTGAAACTCCCGAAGTGATGATTGCTTTAGGGGTTCTATGTGTGAGAAATCAATTGATCAATCATTCTTTTGTAGGCATTTGTTTTTTCTTTCTCGTTAATAGAGGCAACTAATAAAAAAACACAGTCAATTTTGGGTAAAAGCATACAACAGAGGGCAATCACATAGTTCAATCAAAATTAACCAACTTTATAATTTATCCTTGTGGTATTTTAAAAATAGGGAAAATGAAAATTAATATTTTTCAGTTAAAAACTAACAAAAAAAATTTCAAACATTAAATCATATATTGAAATAAGAAGAGTTTAAAAATAATGAGATTCATCATAACCCTTAGTATGGTATTTAGCGATGTAAGTGATTAAAAAATAAGAGATTACATTTAATTCTTAGTCAACGACTACCCATGCTCGTACCAAATAAAATTTCAACTTGCCTATGTCCCTCTAATCCCTAACTCGTGGATCCAAAATTATAACAAAGTACAACAAGATTAATCACCCCCTAAAAAGGAGATGGTAAGAAATTTGATTTTGAAAATTTCAGCTCCACACATAAAACAGGACTCTAGCTATTTCCTATTGCATCTTCAAACAATGTTGGTCTTTGTCTTACAAGGGAAATCTACTTCTGCCTCTTGTAAATTTTAGCCAAGAAGGACTTCAATATACTTCTTGAACTTCTTTGCTGGGATGAGTTTCAACGGAGGCTACAAGCTTTCTCATAACTTGCACTCTCATACCCCAGAAATACAACCTATACAATCACAATTCGAATAAATCAGTCAAAAAAAATAAACAACATCATGATATGTAAATATCTTAATATAATGTGGAGGATTGTTTTTCCCAATAAACTAAGAGCCAACAGAGATTCAAATGCACACTCACAAATGCCACATGACTTATTGACATAACCAGTATCCTTGGAGTTTTTAATCAAAGAAATTACACTTGGTGTACGAAGATGAAGATGAAATAAAAAGCATCTTCAACGTGAGAGAGGTCAAGGTGTTATTGAGAATAGTTTTCAATCCTAGTGCAAGAAAGGTGGGGTGGTTGGTGAGGTTGAGGGATGTGAGATGGGAAACAGAAGGGGGAAAACGAGAGAGAAGTGCAATAAGGTCACCACAGAAGCTAGAGAGATCGACGGAGGTGAGGTTTGATAATCTTTGGAAGAGGCGATGGATTGGTTATGGATTGTAGATTAATGTGACAGAATAAACAAAACGGTTTGTGATGGAGAGGAACTGTTTGGAAAAAAAGAGATAGTGTATTTAATCTAAAAAATAAATGAAAATAACAATTGAATGTTTTAATGTCAGTCAACATTGGTGGTCAATGATCATTTAATAATATATTAAAATTGAAAACTTTGCTAATGACTTGGATTCAGTTAATCATCCATTTTAAAATATGGATGTATTCAATTCATCTATTTATATTTTTTAATCCAATATATGAATCAACTAAAATCGAAATACAAATCCATTGAATATGATATAAATATTTTATTTGCAAATTAACCATTATTTGTAAATTAACCTTTTGACAATATTAATTTATTCTATAAATAAAATATCTGTAAAGAAAACCTGCATATTTAAATTAATTCAAATATGTTTTTTTAGACAAATTAATTTAAATATGTTAATAATATGTTTAATAATAAAAAATAAATAAAAATTACAAATTGAATATTTAAATGTGGGTCAACATTGGTGGTCAATAATAATTTAATTATGTACTAAAAATTTAATTACTTTCTCTGTTAAAAAGAATTGAATTACTTTTTTAGAAAAAAACAAAATATTCTATTTTACAATTATTTATTTTAAATTGGAAAAGAAAAATATAAAAGACGGTGGTCAAGGGGGTGCTACCGACAGTCAACATTGGTTCAAATAATTTTATTTTATTTTGGTCTTTTTTAGGGTATCACCAAACAAAAGGTAATCCTCAAGGCAAATTTTATTGTACAACCAATATTTAAGTGTACATGTAAACCAACCTCGAAAATTTATAGTTAAATGAGTTTCTTTTTTGAAGAAAAATATTATTTTTTATCATGTATAATTATAATGATTAAATGTTATTCACCAAAAGCGTCAACGAAATAAAATTGAATTTTTATCCTTCATAATAGATAACTTTGATTATTTTATACGATAATATGTTAAAAATTTACTATGATTCTTATAAACAATGAATGATGTGTTTTTTTTATAAAATGATATTTTCTAAAATATAAATGTTGCCGATAAATAACTATTTATCTCATAAAATTGATCGTTAATTTATAGATTTAGGAAATAAGAGTACCGGTACACCACAATTTACGAGTGTACCGTAGAAGTTCTGAATGCTCAATGGTATTACTATGTTTTTCATGACTTTTTGTTATCATTCACCATATTTATGTTATACTCATGACATTGTTCTATTATTGTTAAGTTCTTAGTTATTTTACCATTCTAAAACGTATTACTTTGTTTCTATTTTGTTCTCTCTTTTTGTGCATATATAGGTTTTTCCTCTCCAACGTATTAAAACAATTTTGTGTAAGCTTAAAGCCGTTTTTACGTACTTACTATATTCCGAGTTAAATACCTATTTTGTACAAGTTGTCTATAAGATTTGTGTCTAAACTTCTTTAGATTTGATTTTTATTTTTACTTACATTCAATGAAGTTATATGAAGATGTTATGTAGTTCATCGTTGTTCGTCCTCGCTAAGGGCTACCTCTACTCTACTTGATGAAGTACGCTTTCATTTATGTCATCCATAATGTATGAAAAGTTGATTACAATGTTTACAAGAGTTCCTTCAAATTAAAGCCCTAATTCTTCAACTTCTATGTAAAACAAAGCTCCCCCAAACTTCAAGTACCATTTGCATTTGGTGCTCCTTGAATCTTCAGATCCTTTAATTACCCGTGCAGTTCTTCGATCTCTTCACACGAGTCTTCCTATATTTCATGGAGGCCATAGTAGCATCCAATTCAATTGATTAGAAAATATTGTAATCAATAAATGAATTTGGGTCTCCACGCAAATGATACTAAATTTTGTAGAATGACAGGATGAAATACTTATAGTATCATCTCAGGTCCAAGTTAGATCATATTTTGTATAGGATCATTGTTTTCAATCGATTTAAGGACATGCATGGTTTCTTCTTAAAAAAACAAAAAACACTCACTGCCTAGTTTTAGGAACAAGATCATGATCATGATCATTCTCATGCAAAACACCTTCAATACATTGTTTTATTTTTACATATTTTGGGATGCACTCTGGATGACATTTTTTCAATAAAAAATACAATATTATTTAATCATTTTTTTAGCAATGACATGAATTCGGCATATCATTAATAATCAAACGATACAAAGTACGAGATACATCATGAAAAATATGAGGGTTAAGATGAGATAAGACAGCTCTATTTGTTTGTCAAATGAAAAACGAATTACATAGTCAGAATTTCTACATAAGAGACTCTTACATTCAAATACAAGATCACCAGATTCGTTATGAGGAATAATGTGAGTTTTAACGGCGTCCACAAAGTTTTTCTATCTGTTTCTGTTGGAACATTGGTATGATGTTGAAAGATAAATTGGA
Source organism: Medicago truncatula (assembly GCF_003473485.1). Lineage (NCBI taxonomy): Eukaryota > Viridiplantae > Streptophyta > Magnoliopsida > Fabales > Fabaceae > Medicago > Medicago truncatula. Next base: position 18,932,325 of record NC_053047.1, on the reverse strand, counting down.
AGATTAAACACCAATTATACTTTTATGTAATGTTGTGTGAATTGAAAACTAGAGTGTGGGTGTCCCACATAAAATAAAATACACACATTAATATTGTTTAAATTACGGTATTTAATTTTAAAGACTTGATAATGATAAAAATAATAATATTATTATTTTTATTCGTGAATATCATTTCGCATAAACTTAGCTTATGGTGGTTGTGATGAGAATAAAAATAGAATTCAATTGAATTTCTTATATTTCCTTCAATCAAATCCAATGAGATTGTTTCTTGTACTTTTGTGGATTTGTTTCTTTTTTATCATATCCACAAGTGTTGTTGAACTGGTTAATGAATAAGTTCCTTTAGATCTTATACATTAGAGTACCTGCTACCGCAATTTTTTCTAAACCAGTTACAAAATCTCTATATAAATAGAGGACTCCACTTAGTTAAAAAATCACACCAAAGAATTTCTATTGAGTTGTCGAGAACTCTTTCCCTCTTCTCCCTCCAGCTTGTGTTGCCGAGCTATTATTCTCCACAATAATTTCCCGTCGTAATTAAGAATGTATTTTTAGCTAGATTCTATGTTGGTTTAGCAGAATTGCCAATATATGAGTTAAGACATTTGATATGTTTATGATATATGTTAAAAATAGAGTTCAAGGAAGAAGATATTCAATACCCTCGTAAGGGCAAGGATACAAAAGGGAAAACTTAGATGATTTGAGTCTGGGGGCAAAGAAAGTTCTCGGGATAGAAAGCCACAATTGAAGTCCTCCCCAAAGCACATGGCTCTGGCGGAAAATGTTGAAGTCCTGAAGGACGAGAAAGGATCACCGGAGTCATCTCCCCAACCTTTCCCAGTTTCACTTTCAATTTCTGGAGGAATGTTTACCGTGTTCGGGTCAAGCATGGTTCTAACGAAACAATCCATATCTTAAAAATATAATGTACATGGAATAAAACAATTATTCTCTTGTTTCAATTCCTAGTAAAGTTAAAAAAATTAGGGATATAAGTAAAAAAAAAAAAGTTCGAACTTACCGAGCAAATGATACAACACAATTAAATATCTTTGTGAGCTTAGTTGAGTTTGTAAGGACAATGCATAAAATATGCAACACAATTAAACTATAACAAGACTCATAATCCATAATATTGTTGGTTTATACAGTTACATCAAAATATGTTTTGAGAACTGTTAAGAGTCCCACATCGGATAGTAGATGGCTTGATAATGTGTTTATAAGTGGGGCAAAATCCTCACCTCACAAACCCTTTTTGTAAGGATGAGTTATGCCCCAAATTTCAACATGGTATCAGAGTTTGTCGAATTCAAGGACTGCCTAAACCTATTCACGTGATGGGCGTGAGAGGGGTGTATTGGGAAAAACCTAAGTCTCACATCAGATAGATAAGACTCTCGAGAAGAGTATATAAAGAAGAGGTAATCCTCACCTTACAAGATAATTTTTAGGGTTGTGTTAGGCCTAACCATCATTTCTAAGATGGTATCAGAGCCTCTTCAAGATCTATTGGACCAGCCGCAATCAGATTTTCGCTATTGGAACACCCACCATTTATGTCCACGAACCAAGCCCAAGAGTGTTGGTCGTGAGGGGGTGTGTTAAGAGTATCAGATCGGATAGGAGATTGTCTGGCAATGTGTTTATAAATTGGGGCAATCCTGACTTCAGAAGTCGATTTTGTAAGAGGATGAGTTAGGCCCCGATTTTCAATAAGAACTTATCCGAGCACCATATGCTCCCTGATATAACTTTAATAGCCAGATGGTTTACCTTCAAAATGTTTCTTATAATTTTGTAAGAACAACTCATCAGACAAATAAAATTGTGTAGCTAAGCTAGAATCCTTCTTAATCAAATCTTTGGAAAGAAGATATTCGACAATAGAGGCCCTTGAAATTAACTTATTCTTAATACTAAATTCGAAAAGGCTTAATAGCTCATTTGGTCCCTCAATTAATTTTCAGTTTTCATTTTGATCTCATAACTAATAAAACTCATGTTTTGCTCCTTCACGTTTGCCTCCGTCGGTCAAATAAATCTTTTCTGTCAACTTTAACCTCAAATTTCTATTGTGGACCAACATTATAGATAGTCCACCATAGACCTAATTAATTTTTCAATTTTAACCCTTTGATATTTTTTTAAGAGAGAGAACTGTTGGATCATGCAAGTCTATTGTATCTTCAAGTGAATCATCAACACTTAATTGTTTTTTTCATTTCTTCATCTTCCTCCGCAACTTCTTCATACAATCTTCAAGAACATTCATAAAAGAAAAAAAAAAAACCACAATTTATCAAATTCATCACAAACCAAAGCAAACTACTTTCTTCATCATCATCCTCATAATCTTCGATAACATTCATAAAAAAACCCATAAAAAATTCCAAAAACAACAACAACACAGAACATTACATCAGCAACATAAACATTTTTAATATCCAGAATTTTCAAATTAAAAAAAATCAGCATTACATCAGCATTTTCAAATTAAAAGAATCCAGAATTTTAATTTCACCAAACATTAGCATTTTTAATATCCCAAACACCATTTTTAATTTCACCACCACTTCGTTCTCTTTCATTTCCTCTTTCTTCACCCTAGATCTTCTGCATTCTTTTTTCCTTCATCAATCACCACCACACCAATCTCATCACCACACTGTCGCACCACTAGCCACCGTCACACCGTTGCACCACCAACCACCACACACACTTTCCTCTACGTTCTATATTTCGCTCGCGTTCTCTCCACCACCGTTGGATCTAAACGGCGGCGTGTGGCTTTCCCTCTCTTGCAAACACTCACCGATGCGGTCAGATCTGAGCGGTTGTGGTGTGGTGGTGAACGACCACTGATGCGCTGTTCTCATACTAGTCGGAATCGGAGAGGAAACGTCGGCAATGTGGCGGGGTAGGAAGAGAGTTGAAGGAAGAAGAAGACAAATTTTTATTTGTTTTTAAGTTATTTTTGTTTGCTAATTTTATTATTTTTTTACGAAGAAAAAAAATTCTGGATTTACGTTTGAAGATGATAAATATTGAATGAGAAAGAGGGGTAATAGGTGATGAATGATGATGATGAATGATCCAACAGTCCTTCCCTAAAAAAAAATTAATGAACGATCCAACGGTCCTCTTTCTTAACAAAAAAACCAAGGGTTAAAATTATAAAAATTAATAAGGTCTATGGTGGACCACTTTTTAAGGTTGGTCTACCATAGACATTTAGGGTTAAACTTAACAGCAAGGGATTTATTTGACCGACGGAGGTAAAGGTGAGGGACCAAAACATAAGTTTTATTAGTTATGGGACCAAAATGAAAACTTAAAATTAATTAGGGGATCAAATGACCTATTAAGCCATTCGAAAATTTGGGATGCTGCCTGAAGCACTAAATGAACACAACCAAGTTGCTCAATCCAAAAACGCAACATCGCGTTCAGTTTTTTCAGAGATCGTAGAATATAGTTTGACTGTCTTTTAAATGCATGCAAAATTTCATCTTTAGGATAACGAAAACTCTTCGAGGCATCAACTTTGGCATCCCATTGAGATTTGGTAACAACCCTTTTGACCACTAATGCCACACAAAAAACTAATACTGTATTTGGAAGGATATCAAGCTCTAACTCCTTAATCTCCTCCTCAACGTTTTTCAAATTAGTAGGACATATTATAGAAGGTATAGTAAAACTATAAAGTAAACGGTAAATGCTCAAAAGGTTTAGTACATATCAAGAAATCAATTAATCATTATTATTAGGGGTGTTTGCGATCCGGTTTGGATCGGTTTTGAGATAGAAGGTCAACCGATCCAAAATAAATAACAGGTGCTGTTTGGTTCAGTTTGGATGATTATTCAAAAAAAATCTAATTCGATCCGATCCAAATATATGCCGTTTACTTTGGATTTGTATGGATATCCAAAGTGCATACATGTAATTTTTTATTAATATTAAATATTACAGATACACAATAAAATAATAGATTTAATACAAAATATAATACAAATGCATTAAAAAATATAACTTTACACAATGAAATGATTGGTTATATTTGAAATAGATGAAATAGTAATAATAAAGATTAAACTAAATTCAGGCAATATATAAGATTAAATTCCAACAAGAAATATTTTAATGCAACATATAATACAAATAAATAATAAATAAGCATTAAAATTTACTTTTGCGGTTTGGTTAGGTTTTGAAAAGATGATCCGACATTCGATCCAATCATATATGTTTTTTCAAAAAATATCCAAACGCATGCAAAAATATCGGTTTTTTGCGATTTTCGAGTTTTTTGGATTGGGTTGCGGTTTTATTTTAGATCGTTTTAGATTTAAACACCCCTAACTAATATGTGAGCATCATATTAATACTATTAGGATAAGCTGAGTTTGAGATAAATGGCTATTTCTATTGCAATATTTCTCTTGAATGATTGAACTATTTCTTTCAGAGCAACCGGCAACAAGTTTTTTTTTTTAGGGAAGCAACTAGGCACAAGTTAATTTCTTCAAAATTTGCGCAAAGATAAAAACATTCAATAAGTCCAAATTGAAACATATTAAATGTTAATATATGTGAAACTCCCGAAGTGATGATTGCTTTAGGGGTTCTATGTGTGAGAAATCAATTGATCAATCATTCTTTTGTAGGCATTTGTTTTTTCTTTCTCGTTAATAGAGGCAACTAATAAAAAAACACAGTCAATTTTGGGTAAAAGCATACAACAGAGGGCAATCACATAGTTCAATCAAAATTAACCAACTTTATAATTTATCCTTATGGTATTTTAAAAATAGGTAAAATGAAAATTAATATTTTTCAGTTAAAAAATAACAAAAAAAATTTCAAACATTAAATCATATATTGAAATAAGAAGAGTTTAAAAATAATGAGATTCATCATAACCCTTAGTATGGTATTTAGCGATGTAAGTGATTAAAAAATAAGAGATTACATTTAATTCTTAGTCAACGACTACCCATGCTCGTACCAAATAAAATTTCAACTTGCCTATGTCCCTCTAATCCCTAACTCGTGGATCCAAAATTATAACAAAGTACAACAAGATTAATCACCCCCTAAAAAGGAGATGGTAAGAAATTTGATTTTGAAAATTTCAGCTCCACACATAAAACAGGACTCTAGCTATTTCCTATTGCATCTTCAAACAATGTTGGTCTTTGTCTTACAAGGGAAATCTACTTCTGCCTCTTGTAAATTTTAGCCAAGAAGGACTTCAATATACTTCTTGAACTTCTTTGCTGGGATGAGTTTCAACGGAGGCTACAAGCTTTCTCATAACTTGCACTCTCATACCCCAGAAATACAACCTATACAATCACAATTCGAATAAATCAGTCAAAAAAAATAAACAACATCATGATATGTAAATATCTTAATATAATGTGGAGGATTGTTTTTCCCAATAAACTAAGAGCCAACAGAGATTCAAATGCACACTCACAAATGCCACATGACTTATTGACATAACCAGTGTCCATTGAGTTTTTAATCAAAGAAATTACACTTGGTGTACGAAGATGAAGATGAAATAAAAAGCATCTTCAACGTGAGAGAGGTCAAGGTGTTATTGAGAATAGTTTTCAATCCTAGTGCAAGAAAGGTGGGGTGGTTGGTGAGGTTGAGGGATGTGAGATGGGAAACAGAAGGGGGAAAACGAGAGAGAAGTGCAATAAGGTCACCACAGAAGCTAGAGAGATCGACGGAGGTGAGGTTTGATAATCTTTGGAAGAGGCGATGGATTGGTTATGGATTGTAGATTAATGTGACAGAATAAACAAAACGGTTTGTGATGGAGAGGAACTGTTTGGAAAAAAAGGGATAGTGTATTTAATCTAAAAAATAAATGAAAATAACAATTGAATGTTTTAATGTCAGTCAACATTGGTGGTCAATGATCATTTAATAATATATTAAAATTGAAAACTTTGCTAATGACTTGGATTCAATTAATCATCCATTTTAAAATATGGATGTATTCAATTCATCTATTTATATTTTTTAATCCAATATATGAATCAACTAAAATCGAAATACAAATCCATTGAATATGATATAAATATTTTATTTGCAAATTAACCATTATTTGTAAATTAACCTTTTGACAATATTAATTTATTCTATAAATAAAATATCTGTAAAGAAAACCTGCATATTTAAATTAATTCAAATATGTTTTTTTAGACGAATTAATTTAAATATGTTAATAATATGTTTAACACTAAAAAATAAATAAAAATTACAAATTGAATATTTAAATGTGGGTCAACATTGGTGGTCAATAATAATTTAATTATGTACTAAAAATTTAATTACTTTCTCTGTTAAAAAGAATTGAATTACTTTTTTAGAAAAAAACAAAATATTCTATTTTACAATTATTTATTTTAAATTGGAAAAGAAAAATATAAAAGACGGTGGTCAAGGGGGTGCTACCGACAGTCAACATTGGTTCAAATAATTTTATTTTATTTTGGTCTTTTTTAGGGTATCACCAAACAAAAGGTAATCCTCAAGGCAAATTTTATTGTACAACCAATATTTAAGTGTACATGTAAACCAACCTCGAAAATTTATAGTTAAATGAGTTTCTTTTTTGAAGAAAAATATTATTTTTTATCATGTATAATTATAATGATTAAATGTTATTCACCAAAAGCGTCAACGAAATAAAATTGAATTTTTATCCTTCATAATAGATAACTTTGATTATTTTATACGATAATATGTTAAAAATTTACTATGATTCTTATAAACAATGAATGATGTGTTTTTTTTATAAAATGATATTTTCTAAAATATAAATGTTGCCGATAAATAACTATTTATCTCATAAAATTAATCGTTAATTTATAGATTTAGGAAATAAGAGTACCGGTACACCACAATTTACGAGTGTACCGTAGAAGTTCTGAATGCTCAATGGTATTACTATGTTTTTCATGACTTTTTGTTATCATTCACCATATTTATGTTATACTCATGACATTGTTCTATTATTGTTAAGTTCTTAGTTATTTTACCATTCTAAAACGTATTACTTTGTTTCTATTTTGTTCTCTCTTTTTGTGCATATATAGGTTTTTCCTCTCCAACGTATTAAAACAATTTTGTGTAAGCTTAAAGCCGTTTTTACGTACTTACTATATTCCGAGTTAAATACCTATTTTGTACAAGTTGTCTATAAGATTTGTGTCTAAACTTCTTTAGATTTGATTTTTATTTTTACTTACATTCAATGAAGTTATATGAAGATGTTATGTAGTTCATCGTTGTTCGTCCTCGCTAAGGGCTACCTCTACTCTACTTGATGAAGTACGCTTTCATTTATGTCATCCATAATGTATGAAAAGTTGATTACAATGTTTACAAGAGTTCCTTCAAATTAAAGCCCTAATTCTTCAACTTCTATGTAAAACAAAGCTCCCCCAAACTTCAAGTACCCTTTGCATTTGGTGCTCCTTGAATCTTCAGATCCTTGAATTACCCGTGCAGTTCTTCGATCTCTTCACACGACTCTTCCTATATTTCATGGAGGCCATAGTAGCATCCAATTCAATTGATTAGAAAATATTGTAATCAATAAATGAATTTGGGTCTCCACGCAAATGATACTAAATTTTGTAGAATGACAGGATGAAATACTTATAGTATCATCTCAGGTCCAAGTTAGATCATATTTTGTATAGGATCATTGTTTTCAATCGATTTAAGGACATGCATGGTTTCTTCTTAAAAAAACAAAAAACACTCACTGCCTAGTTTTAGGAACAAGATCATGATCATGATCATTCTCATGCAAAACACCTTCAATACATTGTTTTATTTTTACATATTTTGGGATGCACTCTGGATGACATTTTTTCAATAAAAAATACAATATTATTTAATCATTTTTTTAGCAATGACATGAATTCGGCATATCATTAATAATCAAACGATACAAAGTACTAGATACATCATGAAAAATATGAGGGTTAAGATGAGATAAGACAGCTCTATTTGTTTGTCAAATGAAAAACGAAATTACATAGTCAGAATTTCTACATAAGAGACTCTTACATTCAAATACAAGATCACTAGATTCGTTATGAGGAATAATGTGAGTTTTAACGGCGTCCACAAAGTTTTTCTATCTGTTTCTGTTGGAACATTGGTATGATGTTGAAAGATAAATTGGAAGATTAAACACCAATTATACTTTTATCTAATGTTGTGTGAATTGAAAACTAGAGTGTGGGTGTCCCACATAAAATAAAATACACACATTAATATTGTTTAAATTACGATATTTAATTTTAAAGACTTGATAATGATAAAAATAATAGTAATTATTATTTTTATTCGTGAATATCATTTCGCATAAACTTAGCTTATGGTGGTTGTGATGAGAATAAAAATAGAATTCAATTGAATTTCTTATATTTCCTTCATTCAAATCAAATGAGATTGTTTCTTGTACTTTTGTGGATTTGTTTCTTTTTTATCATATCCACAACTGTTGTTGAACTGGTTAATGAATAAGTTCCTTTAGATCTTATACATTAGAGTACCTGCTACCGCAATTTTTTCTAAACCAGTTACAAAATCTCTATATAAATAGAGGACTTCACTCAGTTAAAAAATCACACCAAAGAATTTTTATTGAGTTGTCGAGAACTCTTTCCCTCTTCTCCCTCCAGCTTGTGTTGCCGAGCTATTATTCTCCACAATAATTTCCCGTCGTAATTAAGAATGTATTTTTAGCTAGATTCTATGTTGGTTTAGCAGAATTGCCAATATATGAGTTAAGACATTTGATACGTTTATGATATATGTTAAAAAGTTCAAGGAAGAAGATATTCAATACCCTCGTAAGGGCCAGGATAGAAAAGGGAAAACTTAGATGATTTGAGTCTGGGGGCAAAGAAAGTTCTCGGGATAGAAAGCCACAATTGAAGTCCTCCCCAAAGCACATGGCTCTGGCGGAAAATGTTGAAGTTCTGAAGGACGAGAAAGGATCACCGAAGTCATCTCCCCAACCTTTCCCGATTTCACTTTCAATTTCTGGAGGAATGTTTACCGTGTTCGGGTCAAGCATGATTCTAATGAAACAATCCATATCTTAAAAATATAATGTACATGGAATAAAACAATTATTCTCTTGTTTCAATTCCTAGTAAAGTTAAAAAAAATTAGGGATATAAGTAAAAAAAAAAAAAAAAAGTTCGAACTTACCGAGCAAATGATACAACACAATTAAATATCTCCGTTAGCTTAGCTGAGTTTGTAAGGACAATCCATAATATATGCAACACAATTAAACTATAACAAGACTCATAATCCATAATATTGTTGGTTTATACAGTTACATCAAAATATGTTTTGAGAACTGTTAAGAGTCCCACATCGGATAGTAGATGGCTTGATAATGTGTTTATAAGTGGGGCAAAATCCTCACCTCACAAACCCTTTTTGTAAGGATGAGTTAGGCCCCAAATTTCAACATGGTATCAGAGTTTGTCGAATTCAAGGACCGCCTAAACCTATTCACGTGATGGGCGTGAGAGGGGTGTATTGGGAAAAACCCAAGTCCCACATCAGCTAGATAAGACTCTCGAGAAGAGTATATAAAGAAGAGGTAATCCTCACCTTACAAGATAATTTTTAGGGTTGTGTTAGGCCTAACCATCATTTCTAAGATGGTATCAGAGCCTCTTCAAGATCTATTGGACCAGTCGCAATCAAATTTTCGCTATTGGGACACCCACCATTTATGTCCACGAACCAAGCCCAAGAGTGTTGGTCGTGAGGGGGTGTGTTAAGAGTATCAGATCGGATAGGAGATTGTCTGGCAATGTGTTTATAAATTGGGACAATCCTGACTTCAGAAGTCGATTTTGTAAGAGGATGAGTTAGGCCCCAATTTTCAATAAGAACTTATCCGAGCACCATATGCTCCCTGATATAGCTTTAATAGTCAGATGGTTTACCTTCAAAATGTTTCTTATAATTTTGTAAGAACAACTCATCAGACAAATAAAATTGTGTAGCTAAGCTAGAATCCTTCTTAATCAAATCTTTGGAAAGAAGATATTCGACAATAGAGGCCCTTGAAATTAACTTATTCTTAATACTAAATTCGAAAAGGCTTAATAGCTCATTTGGTCCCTCAATTAATTTTCAGTTTTCATTTTGATCTCATAACTAATAAAACTCATGTTTTGTTCCTTCACGTTTGCCTCCGTCGGTCAAATAAATCTTTTATGTCAACTTTCACCTCAAATTTCTATTGTGGACCAACATTATAGATAGTCCACCATAGACCTAATTAATTTTTCAATTTTAACCCTTTGATATTTTTTTAAGAGAGAGAACTGTTGGATCATGCAAGTCTATTGTATCTTCAAGTGAATCATCAACACTTAATTGTTTTTTTCATTTCTTCATCTTCCTCCGCAACTTCTTCATACAATCTTCAAGAACATTCATACAAGAAAAAAAAACCACAATTTATCAAATTCATCACAAACCAAAGCAAACTACTTTCTTCATCATCATCCTCATAATCTTCGATAACATTCATAAAAAAACCCATAAAAAATTCCAAAAACAACAACAACACAGAACATTACAACAGCAACATAAACATTTTTAATATCCAGAATTTTCAAATTAAAAAAAATCAGCATTACATCAGCATTTTCAAATTAAAAGAATCCAGAATTTTAATTTCACCAAACATTAGCATTTTTAATATCCCAAACACCATTTCTAATTTCACCACTTCATTCTTTCAAAGAAAAACATTTCACCACCACTTCGTTCTCTTTCATTTCCTCTTTCTTCACCCTAGATCTTCTGCATTCTTTTTTCGCTCACCAATCACCACCACACCAATCTCTTCACCACACTGTCGCACCACTAGCCACCGTCACACCGTTGCACCACCAACCACCACACACACTTTCCTCTATGTTCTATATTTCGCTCGCGTTCTCTCCACCACCGTTGGATCTAAACGGCGGCGTGTGGCTTTCCCTCTCTTGCAAACACTCACCGATGCGGTCAGATCTGAGCGGTTGTGGTATGGTGGTGAACGACCACTGATGCGGTGTTCTCATACTAGTCGGAATCGGAGAGGAAACGTCGGCAACGTGGCGGGGTAGGAAGAGAGTTGAAGGAAGAAGAAGACAAATTTTTATTTGTTTTTAAGTTATTTTTGTTTGCTAATTTTATTATTTTTTTACGAAGAAAAAAAATTATGGATTTACGTTTGAAGATGATAAATATTGAATGAGAAAGAGGGGAGAAAGAGGGGTAATAGGTGATGAATGATGATGATGAATGATCCAACAGTCCTTCCCTAAAAAAAAAATAATGAACGATCCAACGGTCCTCTTTCTTAACAAAAAAACCAAGGGTTAAAATTATAAAAATTAATAAGGTCTATGGTGGACCACTTTTTAAGGTTGGTCTACCATAGACATTTAGGGTTAAACTTAACAGCACGGGATTTATTTGACCGACGGAGGTAAAGGTGAGGGACCAAAACATGAGTTTTATTAGTTATGGGACCAAAATGAAAACTTGAAATTAATTAGGGGATCAAATGACCTATTAAGCCATTCGAAAATTTGGGAAGCTGCCTGAAGCACTAAATGAACACAACCAAGTTGCTCCATCCAAAAACGCAACATCGCGTTCAGTTTTTTCAGAGATCGTAGAATATAGTTTGACTGTCTTTTAAATGCATGCAAAATTTCATCTTTAGGATAACGAAAACTCTTCGAGGCATCAACTTTGGCATCCCATTGAGATTTGGTAACAACCTTTTGACCACTAATGCCACACAAAAAGGTAATACTGTATTTGGAAGGATATCAAGCTCTAACTCCATAATCTCCTCCTCAACGTTTTTCAAATTAGTAGGACATATTATAGAAGGTCTAGTATAACTATAAAGTAAACGGTAAATGCTTTAAAGGTTTAGTACATATCAAGAAATCAATCAATAATTATTATTATTAGGTGTGTTTGCGATCCGGTTTGGATCGGTTTTGAAATAGAAGGTCAACCGATCCAAAATAAATAACAGGTGCTGTTTGGTTCAGTTTGGATGATTATTCAAAAAAAATCTAATCCGATCCGATCCAAATATATGCCGTTTACTTTGGATTGGTTTGGATATCCAAAGTGCATACATGTAATTTTTTATTAATATTAAATATTACAGATACACAATAAAATAATAGATTTAATACAAAATATAATACAAATGCATTAAAAAATATAACTTTACACAATGAAATGATTGGTTATATTTGAAATAGATGAAATAGTAATAATAAAGATTAAACTAAATTAAGGCAATATATAAGATTAAATTCCAACAAGAAATATTTTAATGCAACATATAATACAAATAAATAATAAATAAGCATTAAAATTTACTTTTGCGGTTTGGTTAGGTTTTGAAAAGATGATCCGACATTCGATCCAATCATATATGTTTTTTCAAAAAATATCCAAACGCATGCAAAAATATCGGTTTTTTGCGATTTTCGAGTTTTTTGGATTGGGTTGCGGTTTTATTTTAGATCGTTTTGGATTTAAACACCCCTAAGTAATATGTGAGCATCATATTAATGCTATTAGGATAAGCTGAGTTTGAGATAAATGGCTATTTCTATTGCAATATTTCTCTTGAATGATTGAACTATTTCTTTCAGAGCAACCGGCAACAAGTTTTTTTTTTTAGGGAAGCAACTAGGCACAAGTTAATTTCTTCAAAATTTGCGCAAAGATAAAAACATTCAATAAGTCCAAATTGAAACATATTAAATGTTAATATATGTGAAACTCCCGAAGTGATGATTGCTTTAGGGGTTCTATGTGTGAGAAATCAATTGATCAATCATTCTTTTGTAGGCATTTGTTTTTTCTTTCTCGTTAATAGAGGCAACTAATAAAAAAACACAGTCAATTTTGGGTAAAAGCATACAACAGAGGGCAATCACATAGTTCAATCAAAATTAACCAACTTTATAATTTATCCTTGTGGTATTTTAAAAATAGGGAAAATGAAAATTAATATTTTTCAGTTAAAAATAACAAAAAAATTTCAAACATTAAATCATATATTGAAATAAGAAGAGTTTAAAAATAATGAGATTCATCATAACCCTTAGTATGGTATTTAGCGATGTAAGTGATTAAAAAATAAGAGATTACATTTAATTCTTAGTCAACGACTACCCATGCTCGTACCAAATAAAATTTCAACTTGCCTATGTCCCTCTAATCCCTAACTCGTGGATCCAAAATTATAACAAAGTACAACAAGATTAATCACCCCCTAAAAAGGAGATGGTAAGAAATTTGATTTTGAAAATTTCAGCTCCACACATAAAACAGGACTCTAGCTATTTCCTATTGCATCTTCAAACAATGTTGGTCTTTGTCTTGCAAGGGAAATCTATTTCTGCCTCTTGTAAATTTTAGCCAAGAAGGACTTCAATATACTTCTTGAACTTCTTTGCTGGGATGAGTTTCAATGGAGGCTACAAGCTTTCTCATAACTTGCACTCTCATACCCCAGAAATACAACCTATACAATCACAATTCGAATAAATCAGTCAAAGAAAATAAACAACATCATGATATGTAAATATCTTAATATAATGTGGAGGATTGTTTTTCCCATTAAACTAAGAGCCAACAGAGATTCAAATGCACACTCACAAATGCCACATGACTTATTGACATAACCAGTGTCCATTGAGTTTTTAATCAAAGAAATTACACTTGGTATACGATGATGACGATAAAATAAAAAGCATCTTCAACGTGAGAGAGGTGAAGGTGCTATTGAGAGATGTTGAGGGATGTGAGACGGGAAACAGAAGGGGGAAAACGGGAGAGAATTGCATTAAGGTCACCACAGAAGCTAGAGAGATCGACGGAGGTGAGGTTTGGTAATCTTTGGAAGAGGCGATGGATAGGTTATGGATTGTAGATTAATGTGACAGAATAAATAGAACGGTTTGTGATGGAGAGGAACCATTTTGGAAAAAAAGGATAGTGTATTTAATCTAAAAAATAAATGAAAATAACAATTGAATGTTTTAATGTGGGTCAATATGATGGTCAATGATCATTTAATAATATATTAAAATTGAAAACTTTGCTAATGACTTGGATTCAATTAATCATCCATATTAAAATATGGATGTATTCAATCCATCTATTTATATTTTTTGATCCAATATATGAATCAACTAAAATCGAATTACAAATCCATTGAATATGATATAAATATTTTATTTGCAAATTAACCATTATTTGTAAATTAACCTTTTGACAATATTAATTTATTCTATAAATAGAATATCTGTAAAAAAAAAAACCTACATATTTAAAATAATTCAAATATGTTTTTTTAGACGAATTAATTTAAATATGTTAATAATATGTTTAAAACTAAAAAATAAATAAAAATTACAAATTGAATGTTTAAATGTGGTCAACATTGGTGGTGGTCAATAAAAATTTAATTATGTACTAAAAATTTAATTACTTTCTCTATTAAAAAAAATTGAATTACTTTTTAAGAAAAAAAAAATATTCTATTTTACAATTATTTATTTTAAATTGGAAAAGAAAAATATAAAAGATGGTGTTCAACGGGGTGCTACCGACAGTCAACATCGATTCAAATAATTTTATTTTATTTTTGTCTTTTTTTAGGGTATCGCCAAACAAAAGGTAATGCTCAATGGTATTACTATGTTGGTGACAACTAGGCTACCCATGAAAGAATGATGGATAATTTATCCCAACCAATACATATTAGCCACATAAGCACATATTCATGAACTATCTTGACCCCACAACTAGGCTATCCATGAAAGAATGATGGGTAATTTGTGTAAGCTTAAACCCGTTTTTATGTACTTATTATACTATATTTCGCGTTAGATACCTATTTTGTACAAGTTGTCGAAAAGATTTGTGTCTAAACTTCTTTAAATTTGATTTTTATTTTTACTTACATTCATTGAAGTTATATGAAGATGTTATGTATTTACTCCATTTTGGCCTAAATACATATTTTGTGCATCCTCTCTTAGAATATGTTTGTTGCGTCAGAAATGTATTTAATTTTTAATTTTTCTTCTAGCTTACATGCAATGAAGTTATGAAAGAAAGGGGACTTTGTTGTATCCTGTTTGTTTAGGAGTATTTTTTAATTTTTAATTTAGGAGTATTTTTTGAATCCTGTTTGTTTTCCTAAGTCAGGGTGATTTTAGTTTGGTGGGTAGAGTGTACCCGTTATATTCTTTATACCCAGCCTTTGACTTTATTACTTTTTCTACTTCTCTCAATTTGATCCAATAAAATTCATTTTGCTCTTAAAACAAAACTTTTATTCTTAAAAACTTGTCGGAAATTTTATAGTATGTTATCCAATGTACTTAAATTTGTGATGGGATACATAACTTGGTAGATGAATGGTTTTTTATAGTAGCACAAGAAGGTGCAATGAGGTAAAGAACAAATCTATCTCAAAGTAAAATTATATAAGGTAGAAGATATGAACTTTTATGCATGAAGACGTCTAAGTTAAAGTGATGGAAAAAGCATGAATAAAATTATTTTTAATATAATGGTATATAATTCTGAACTCTTAAGTGTGGCAGAGGAAATTATTCGTCATGGACACACATTTGTGCATCATCGCGTAGTGTCGTATGACAGTTGTAATACTGTCAATGTGTTGTCCTGATTGTTGTTTGTGATGCAGAGAACTAAGATGGTTGGAAGAATTGACGCTGCTATTGCTGCTGCATTGGAAGTTGTGGCTCAAGCTGTGGGGCAACAGCCTAATGTTGGTGCTGGTGCTAGTGGTGAGGTTAGAATGTTGGAAACTCTTCTGAGAAATCATCCACCTACTTTCAAGGGAAGGTATGACCCTGATGGAGCTCAGTCGTGGCTCAAAGAGTTTCCAACCTATCGGAGTAATGAAGTTCAGAAGGTGCGTTTTGGTACGCACATGTTAGCGGAGGAAGCTGATGATTGGTGGGTTAGTATTCAACCTATCTTAGAGTACGGAAGTGGAGTTGTTACTTGGGCTGTGTTTAGGAGAGAGTTCCTGAACAGATACTTTCCGGAAGATGTTCGCGGGAAGAAAGAGATTGAGTTTCTTAAGCTGAAGCAGGGTGACATGTCAGTGACCGAGTATGCGGCAAAGTTTGTAGAGCTGGCTAAGTTTTATCCGCACTACACTGCTGAGACTGCTGAGTTCTCCAAGTACATCAAATTTGAGAATGGCTTGCGTGCTGAGATCAAGAGGGTCATTGGATATTAGAAGATCCGTAACTTTTCTGAACTGGTGAGCAGTTGCAGAATCTATGAGGAGGATACGAAAGCTCATTACAAGGCTGTGAGTGAGAGGAAAGGTAAGAGTCAGCAAAGTCGTCCAAAGCCTTACAGTGCTCCTGCTGATAAGGGTGAGCAGAGGGTTAATGATGAGAGGGGACCCAAGAGGAAAGAGAATCCTACTGAAGTTGTTTGTTACCGATGTGGAGAGAAATGTCACAAGAGTAATGCTTGTACTGGTGATGCGAAGCGGTGTTCCCGTTGTGGCAGAAAAGGGCATACAATTGCAGATTGCAAGCATGAAAATGTGGTGTGTTTCAACTGTAATGAAGAAGGTCACATTGGTTCTCAGTGTAAGAAACCTAGGAAAGCTCAGTCTAGTGGGAAGGTGTTTGCTTTATCTGGTACTCAGACAACGGATGGGAATCGTCTGATCTAAGGTACATTTTCGAGGACGAAAATTCTATAAGTTGGGGAGAGTTGTAACGCACTATTTAATTATTTGATTTTTTTTTATTGAGTTTAGAGTCCATTTTTATGACTTATGTGATTTATATGGTTTTTGTGTGGTGTTGTTCTTTTATTAAAGTGGCTTATTTTAATATTTAATAGAATAAGATTTGAAAATAAAATAAGATTAAGGTGTGGGGGCTGTTTTGAAATTTAGAAGAGTTTATAGGAATAAGTGAAAATAAGATAAATAGGGTTGAGGAAATAAATAGGAGAAACATAAGTCCGAATAGTTTTCACGTGAAAACAAGCCTTTGGGGGAGAAAAAGGGAGAAGAGCCAAGTGAAGAACCGGAGAGATTGTAGAGCTTCGTTCGTCAGAATTAAGGTAAGGGTGAGACTAACTCTCAATAATCATAGTGTATGTAAATTCTGAAATTGATTTAACATGTAGTTGTTTATGAATTTGGGAATTAGGGTTAGAATGTAGAATTGAATCGTTGGAAGAAGTAGGTAATCTGATGGATTAGGGTGATAAAGGATGTTTAGATTGCAGATTAATCACGGACTAGGTTCCCAATCAGTTTTGGGGTTTGGGTTGATGGAAGTTGAAATTTATGCTTGAAAAGTCGGAGTCTAAACGTTTTTGCAAACAAGAGATTATGTGAGGTTTTGGGAAATCGATTTTGGGGTGGTTGAGACTTAAAATAGTTGTAGATTATGATAGATCCAAGTTTCAGGAGAGTGTAGGCGAAAACGACATCAAAATCCGATTAACGGTTTGACTTTTACGCGCGAAATGGTGAAAATCACATTTTTTGAAAAGCAGATTTCTGGACCTGACACTGTCAAACCGTGCCGCGATTTTGATGGCAGAATTTTCAGTGGTTCTGGACACAAAAACGCACCGCGATTTCTAAAATCGTGATACGATTTTTATGAACCAGATCCTTCATATTTCACTATTTTTCACCCCTTTCCGCTTTGAACTGGATTTTGGTGTAAACATGAAAGTTTTAGATAATTTTGTTAGCTTTCCAATGACTTTGGTTTGACTTGAAAATGATTTTTGGTTTTTGAAATATGATAAAAATACTCCGAGGAGGTCTTAGTGAAATCTTATGAAAATTCAGCATAACCATTTCTAAGTTAATCCAAAACTTATGGGATAATTCCAAACCTCAAAACTAGAAGTACTATGAGTTCAATTAAGGTGTTTAAGAGTATTTAACCCATGTTGTGAGTTGATCTTGGGATAGGAATGGAAGTTGTTAATAAGTTATAGACTTATAGAGAGCCTGAATCAAATGATTAATGATTGTTGGCTAGTTTAAGATATTTATATTATGTGGAAAATGTATGATATAGAAAATATCGTTGTTTATATCATTCAAGTTGTTATTATTAATATTGCTATGTTGCAAATTGCTTATGTTGTTGTCTCTGCTGTTGTTGATTATTAATATCCTTCAGTTGACCAAGTTGTGGAGTAAATCATAATTATTTATGCACAGTTGTTGTTGTCATTGTCGTCGTCTACGTTGTCGTTGATGTTGCTGAGTTGTATGTTGATATACACAAAGTTGAGTCCATTGCATACTCATAAACCGTTGAGGGCTTATGCCCTGTGAATGCCATGTCATTCAAATTGTTGAGGGCTCATGCCCTGTGAATGCTAGTTCATTCAAATTGTTGAGGGCTTATTGTAACACCCCGTTTTCCCCAATATAAAAATTTCTAAACATTTTATCAGAGTATTCAGCATAAACGGGATATCACATACAAACATAGTCCAAAATTAGTTAAATAACAATTTAACTTCAACAAATATTTCAAACGTTGCAGCGGAATTTAGTTCGTAATCCATAAAACAGTTTGGCACGTAGGCCCCATCAAAATATCTCAAATGAGTTAAATAAACTTCACAAAACATCATAATTGTTCAACATCATAAAACATAAACATGGTAGTCACGTAAGAGAATGAAGCATGCAAATAACCTCATCCCGTTACGTATCAGAGCGACCTAGACGACACAGTGAAGGCAAGGCCACTCACGACGGCAACTGCACACTAAGCACGATCACCTGCAAGTTACCCATACGAAGGGCAACATTTTCAAGCAGAAGGGGTGAGATTTCATAACAAAATAATGTTAATCAAAGTAATTCGAATCATAATTAACATTAACATCATAATCATTCTTAAATAATTTTGCATATTCAAATAACAAGTATCACGTATTCACATTTCAATCGTCATCAACAACATAGCATTATGGACATGACAATGTGACAATGCTCTTAGACTCCTTATATGCATGTGGTACCAATCGTCATCATAAGTATTAATATACTTTAATCGTGCGGAGGACAAAGCTCCTATAAATCGTGCGGAGGACAAAGCTCCTAATAATCGTGGTGAGGACTAAGCTCAACGAAATGCTATGCATGGACTCTTATGAACAAATCACCGTAATCAACATATCAACATGCATCCAATAATTTGGAGCTAAACGTCATCATTTCATCATATATATAGACCTTATGCACTTAGTTAAATAACAGCAGTAGCACAGTCAAATCACATAACAGGATGATATCATCATATCAATAGCACATCAATTGCATCATAATTAAACCTTCATATCTTACATAATTGCACAATACATTAATCATGCTCAATTAAATTTCAACATATCTTAAACAGCTTTACAAACTGCATTAAACGTCATCATTAGGTCTCATTACCATAAGGGGGTTCTCTCTTGATCCAAACGTGCGACACAGATCGCACAAACACTCAAGACACTCCAACCTGGAAGTGCTCGCGAGGCGAGAATTCTTACTCGCCATGGCGAGTACAAGACAAGTTCCAAACTAATGTTGTTCTGGGTTTAATCTTGTCCTACATTCATCCCTATTCATTACTAGGTATGTTCAGGCACTCAAAGGCACTCAAAGTCCAACTAAAAAGGTCGAAACACAAAATCCAACATGCTCTCTGCCTTAGCTCGCTATGGCGAGTAAGGTTGTTCGCTATGGCGAGCAATACCAAAAGAACTCGCGAGGCGAAGGGAAAGACTCGCGTGGCGAGCGATGAAGATCATCACTCGCGAGGCGAGGATCATAGCTCGCCGTGGCGAGCGATGAATGTCGCTACGGCCAGGCTTCCTATTTTCACAAAAATCCGACGATTCACATGGTTCTAAGCCTAGTATTGATTCCAAAGTTTGTCCTAAACATTATCTAAGGTCCAGGAACACTTTCTACAGCAATCTAATCAATTCCTACCGTTAAATTATCAATTTTAGGGATTTGACCTAGTTTTCGTTTTCTCCAATTCAATCCTAATTCTTGCTAACTAAACATCAGAATTACATTCAATTAACAATACAGAGTTATTAGTCTCACCCTTACCTTAATTTGCAGAAATCGCAGCTCTCCCTCTTGGTTTCTCTTCTCTTGGCTTTTTCTTCCTTTTCTCCAAAAACGTACGTACAACAATGTTTCTCTAAAGCTAGGTCTAACCCTTTTATATCTCCTCTTAAATACTTATATTATCTCACTTTCTCCCCCAAAACTATCTAAAATATCAAAACAGCCCTCAACTAAATATTTTATATTATTTTCAAATTTTTATTTTATTTAACAATAAAATAAATCCCTTAATCTTATCAAATCTTCCAAAACTCATAACTTATCACAATATCAACCAAACCATCAATATAGTCGTAAATCATTCAAATCATACCAAAATCATGCATATATTATATAAATATAATATAATCGCCTAAACTCGATTAAATAAACAATTAACAAAAGTGGGCGTTACACTTATGCCCTGTGAATGCTCATTCATTCAAACGCGTTAAAATGGTACCACATGCATGTGCATTGTCGCATTTGTCGTTGTGTCGTTGCATGGTCGTTGTTGTTGGTTGAGTTGTTGTCGTTGTTGTTGGTTGAGTTTGTAGGTGTTGTTAATGTTGATGAAGTATATGAAACAAGACTGTTGAATTATCCGTTGTTAATTAGGTTGTTAAATACAGTTGATGATTTATATACCTATTATTATTGTTTGTGAATCTCACCCCTTCTGCTTGGAAATGTTGCTCTTCGTATGGGTAACTTGCAGGTGATCGAGAATAGTTGTTGTTAGTTGCTGTCGTGAGTGGGCCTCCTCTCATGTGTGTCTTAGGTGCTCTGATACCTAACGGGATGGGAATTTGTTATTGCTTTATGTTCCTTACGTATTGTTTTATGAAGTTTTAAGGACATGTTGTTGGAACAAGTTTATGAGATTTTACGTTGAGGCCTGTGTGCCAAAGATGTTTAAATATTGAAATAATTTCCGCTGCGAAGTAGTAATAAATATGTTGTTGAATTTGTAGGATAAATAGTTATTTATTCAGTTTATGATTTTATGAAAAGTAGTGTGACATTCCGTTTACGTTGAAAATACTCTGATTTATATGTGATTATATGTGAAATTTTTAAGTTGGAAAAACGGGGTATTACATTAACCACGGTGTTGCTTCCCCTTAGGTGCGCTTTTTACTCTAATTTACAATATCAATTCAATTAGGACTCGATGTGGTTGTAGGCACTGCTACAATCCAATATTTAAGCCGCATGCATAACATGATACAATCCAATTTAAAATATATAATGACATTGTATCAAAATTTACTTATTCTTATTTATAAATTATAAATTTTTCAAACATTAAATAAAATGTTAGTTAGTTAATTGTTAAATTTTCTACTAGTTGTTGATTTTACTATAAACTCTAATAATAACGTGTTCATTAATATTATTTATTTGGATATTTAGGTTTTCTACCATAATGATAACTGAGTGGAGTATTTGGAACCTAGAGAAGTTTTGAAAAATCTGACAAATAAGGAAGATATATGTGGGCCTCAACAAGTACCACCACTACAATCAAGGTATTATAAAAAAAAATAAAAATAATAAACAAATACCTCTCTTGATGTTGGATTCTATCGATTTATCCATTAGGGCCATAAAAATACTTTATGCTTTTTTTATTTGTTATCAATATCTATATTCATTAATGATTAAATGTGTACGATTGTAGCAATAGCTCAGAGAAGGACACTGAAAGTCCAATGAAAAACGTCGTTGCACTTGGGGAGGCATCCACCTCAAACAAAAAGAGGAAAAATATCTCAAGTAAAAGGAAATTTTGATTGATTGTGAACATTGAAATATTTTACAAGCAATGCGCTTGATTCAATTTACTTTAAGAGAACATATTTGCACGTTTATAAATGAATATCAAAATATTTAATAGACCAATGGGTTTGATTCAATTTACTTTAAGAGAACATATTTACAGATTTCTAAAAAAGACATGCATGATTTAAATGAATACTATACTTTTTTTATGAGTACTTCGTAAATGTTTTTGGGGTGGAAAAATGTAAAGATGTTTCACTTTCTCTTAATTGTGTTGTAATCTCCATATAATAGTTTACTATTTTCTACACCATTATAAATAATACAACTATAGTACAAAGAATTAAAAGATACTTAAACTATGATTATTAACTTAGTGGTCCCAAGATTAGGGACATCATTTTTTTTAAAGAAAATATTAGGAAAATCATTGCTAATTATGGATACATATGTGTGTGTATGCATGTTGTGATATATGTACATATATATTTGAGAAAATGGAAAATGCAACAGCGTAAACTAGTTTTTTGTTTGTTTATACAACAACAGTATAAACTTGTTTTATAATTATGTTCAACAAGAATCAGATAACTTTTCGGCATTTGAAAAATAATGACACAATATAGATTTATGTACGTGTTAATATGATCAGTTCTTAGTGAATATCCGTGAAATACGAAAAACTATTTCATCACTAAAATTAATCACTAAAATATACATTCAATGCTTGGATGTTATACATGTTTTATTTTCATCATTTGTTTAATATAAAATGTACTAAATGTTAATTTTAATGAAATTTTTTTTATGTATTTCAGACAAAAAAAAGAAGCGGAAACAAAGCACAGACCATGGAATTCCAAGAGAGAAAACCCGACAAAAACTGAACCTTATGAGCCTTATCAATTTGTGGGACTCTTTATCTGCAAGGAATATAAAGGAAAAAGATTCATAGGAACAGTTGATGGCTATAGTCCTGAAAAGAATATCAAGCTCAGAGTATGCTTTTTTTTTTAAATTTATGCAACTTACTTAGTTTATCGCTTTATAACTTATTAATTTTTTTGCAATGTTTATTTTCTATAAAAAAAAAATGATAAGCTGTGTTGAGTTTTACACTAAAACAGTACTATATATATTTTTTCATATATATATAAGTAGATAAAGAAAACTAAGTTGTTTTACTAATTACCCTAAAACTATTTGAAATGTTGATTATACTCTCCATATGTAGATATAGGTAGATAAGTTATTAACCGACAATTATTTGGATGTAGGTTCAGCACAAAGTTGATGAAAGGATAGAATACATGACCCAAATTGAGGCTTTGTATAGTATGGCAAAGTGTGAGGACTTTTCGTCAGTTCAACTAGTACTATATGCAAGGTATGCATAGATTGTTATGATAGTACTCTATAACAAAAAGTTGAATTGTCGATAAAAATCAAAGATGAAACAAGGTAGTCTCTAATTTTGTTGTTTTAATGTATAAAAGTCAAATTGAATTGAAGATAAAAAAAAAATTGTCAATTTTTTTTTTTTTTAATTCAACATTTTTAGTAGTAATATTTAGAAGCAACTAGATAAACTTCTTGGTTTATTTTAGATATTTCCAACTTAACCACTAGAATACTAATAATACCATTGATCTTGTTATTTTTGTACAACTGTATGTTTAATTTTATATTAATTATGGACAATTGAAGCAATCACTCAAAGAATAAAATCAATACGAAAAAGGATGATAAAGAAAAAGGATCAACTCCAGGGAAGAAAAAATGAAATTCATATTGCGGTAAGTAGAAAGATAATTAAATTTTTTTGACATCTATAAAATATTCCGATAGCTAGTAGAAAATATCGTTAATTTACTGAATTGATGACCATGATATGTTATTATGAAGTAAATATTAGGGTTTAAAATCGAAATGAATCTATGGTTCAATGACTTGAATAGTTTGATTGCAATTTTATTCATATTCAAACAATTTAATCAATTTGAGACAAAAATAAATAAAAACTAATCAATTGAACCATAACTAGGAGGTCTAATAAGTTCAAAATCTAATTTAATTCTAAAAACATTAGCTAATAAACTTTTGTCTGTAAAAATATGTAAACACAATTAGCATAATTTATAATTTTATGATTTATTGATTGAGATAACAAAATATCTTTTAGACTTGCCAGAACTCTTGTTTGTCAATAATTTTTATCATGTATATTTCAGGTCCAAAAATATGAAGGGAATGCGCAACAATGGAGAATAATTAGCTTTACAAAAGCTTTTGAACCTTAATCTA
Organism: Medicago truncatula; assembly: GCF_003473485.1. Classification (NCBI taxonomy): domain Eukaryota; kingdom Viridiplantae; phylum Streptophyta; class Magnoliopsida; order Fabales; family Fabaceae; genus Medicago; species Medicago truncatula. Next base: position 18,907,952 of record NC_053047.1, on the reverse strand, counting down.
TTTTATGATATTTTTAAACTCTTCTATGTCATATTTAACTTTGGTTTATGTTAATTTCCTTTGTTTTGACACTTTACCAATCCATTATACTAGTTTGTTAAACTTGTATTTTTTTTAATCCTTTAAAGTGGATATAGAATTTAGATTGCTTTATAAATTTGCTTGTTATTTTTTATTAAATCACAACCCATTGCATTGATCCATATTAGAAAAATCTAGTGGGTGAAAACAACCAAGTTTGGCTTTCTCTCATTTGGGTGTTGTGTCAAGAAAATTGAAAGTTAAACAACTTGGCATAAATTGATTTTCAAGTTCCAATTTTTTGAGGAACTTTCTCTACTTTTTTTTTTTTTTTTTTTTTAAACAGGTTATCATTTGCACACAACTGAAGAGACTAATTCTTTAAGCCTTTTGGAATGCAAATGATAAATAAAATCTTTTTAAGAGTTTTAACGCTCTACTCCCCTCAATTTTAAAAAACCATACATGTATTTTTTTTTTTTTGAACAAGCAAAAATGAGATATATTACCACGGACACCGTAATTGTTACAGCACAAGATGTGCCGAAGCAATCACGAAAATTTCAAGGTCCAAACAAAATTACAACCAAATTAGTCAATACCCAAACATAACAGCGGGTTCGACCACCAATTCTGAGTACCAAAACTAAACACAACATTATGAGCTTTTAACCACCACAAAGAAGATGATATAACCTTATCTAGCATTTGTGGCAAAGAGCTTTGTCTATTTCTAAAAATTTTGTCATTCCGTTCATTCCACAACACTGAAACACAAAGTAACCAAATCAAGTGAAAAAAAGATCGTCGCCCTCTCGAACAACCTGCATAATTAATAAATTGCAACAAATGATCTGAAGTTGATTGAGAGTCGACCCCGACCACTCCTAGCCATGCTCGCACCAATGGCAATAAGGCGCTAAAAGTTGGACACACAAAGAACAAGTGATTGACATCTTCAACGGTCCCGCATCCAGAGACACACAACCGCGCATCCAAAGGTAAAATCCCACGGTTTTCCAAATTATTTTTTGTAGGTAACCGATCCCTCAGAAGTCGCCAAGCAAGGATAGAGACTTTGAGAGGAACCTGTTTATGCCAAATTAACTCCATATTTTGATCTAACTGGGGCTGCTCCTGTGATGTCAGCATGTCATAGACTCCATGTACAGAATACCCACCATCCTGATTTGGTAACCACAACCATCTATCTAACCATACATGTATTTTATTGTGAACCCAATACATTGATCCATATTAGAAAAATCTAGTGGGTGAAAACAACCAAGTTGGGCTTTCTTGCATTTGGGTGTTGTGTCAAGAAAATTGAAAGTTAAACAACTTGGCTTAAAGTGATTTTCAAGTTCCAATTTTTTGTGGAACTTTCTCTACTTTTATATATTTTTTTAAACATGTTATTCTTCGCACACAACTGAAGAGACTAATTCTTTGAGCCTTTTGAAATGCAAATGATCAATAAAATATTTCTAAGAGTTTTAACGCTCTACTCCCCTCAATTTAAAGAAACCATACATATATTTTATTGTGAACCGACTATAATCATGATCCCCTCCCCCTAGTAGGTACTCCAAGGAATAGTATAACTAGGTATTTTTACTAGGGTTGTGCTACATTTCAAATGGCCAACTTTAGAAATCAGATGTGGTTTTTGGAAATTTTACCTCTTACTCCTATATTCATACCTTCACCCGAACGAAACACTTATAATTCCAATTTTACCCTTTTTGCCATTCATTTTTTTTACACATTTATTTGTCACCCTTACTTTCAACTTTTTCAAATTAAGCATGAGTTCACCCCATTTTAAGATTCCTAGCAACCTAAACACATCCTAATTGGTATCAATTCGGTCCTCTAGCTTTAAATAAGACAAACCGGGTATTCACAAAGATAAATTGGGTAAAGGCTCAAGGTTTTTGGTTTTTTTGACTCTCATGCTACTTTATCCTTACATAAGAACTCTTTGGACTTGAAACATGGACAAAAAAAAACCTGTTTTACTGTATGTTGAACCTTAACTTTATTTATAAGAATGGGGAAAGCAAGGATCAAACTTATGAGTTATGACCACTAGGTCGCATGTGCTAATATCAATTTAAATGATCTATTTTTCAAAAAGCTAAGTTGATCTCCAACCAATATCTTGGCCTCACAGGTAGAGGAATGATGGAATGATATTAGAGTGTAGATCAAACTTGTGTGCTTAACTTTTTTTTTGAAGAAACAACTTTTGTGTTTAACTTATCTGATGTTTTATTTTTTATTAAAAATCAATTATAAAGAGGGCAAAGGGTGCAGTGTACGCGGAAGCAAAGATGTTGTTTCTAGGATTTGAACCCGAGACGTTCAAACAAACTAACCAATTGGGTATTCATAAAGACAAATTGAAGACAAAATTATATATATAGGGATAGGATCAAATGACACCATGGTGTCAAATTAAATTTGACACCAAATCATAACCATTAATTCAACTTTAATCCGACGTCTCTCATCAATTCATTGAATGCTCACATGCTTAACAAATTATCTAAATTTTAATTTTAGAAACAATTTATTCTTTCTTTTTTTGAATAATTATTTACCAAAAATTCTCTATTGGTATTATTATAGTTTGTTTGCCAAAAATTATTCACTGACATTCTTTTTTTTAGGGCTTATCATCCTTATTTTTTTTATTCCTATTAACCTTTTTTATTTTTATTTTTCCTAGAAGTACCAAAGGAAATTGATTTATAAAGAGCACATTGCACCAAAAAATAAAAAAGAACTTATGCTACTAAACGAAAGCAAAACACAAATGCTAGAACATCCGATACAAGAATATTAGCAGCATGAACTCAAGAATACTACCATCCAACAAATGAAAGAGTAGTCAATACAAAGATGATTGAACAAAGATTAGTAAAAAAAAGAAATTGTAGGGAAAAATCAAATGGTAAATAATTAATCAAAAAAAGAAAGAATAAATTGTTTCTAAAATTAAAAATTAGATAATTTGATAAGCATGCGAGTATTTAATGAATTGATGAGAGACGTCGGATTAAAGTTGAATTAATGGTTATGATTTGGTGTCAAATTTAATTTGACACCATGGTGTCATTTGATCCTATCCCATATATATATATATATATATATATATATATATATATATATATATATATATAGAGAGAGAGAGAGAGAGAGAGAGAGAGAGGACCTATATTAAATTTTCCCTTTCTCAATTTGATAAAACTAGACTTTCGACCCGTGCATCGCACGGATCTTGTCGACTCTAATAGAAACCAATAAGTAACCTTCAAGATGTGTGATGTACGGGTATGATGTAATATTACCATTCGATTAAATTATTATTTATAAATAAAAATATATCAATTAATGTTTTTATTTTAGACAGTGTAATCCATTTATTAAAGGGTTGAGGCATTAAAAGAGTTAAGATTAAGAAAAAGGTCAAACGTTCAATCCATGGAAACCAGATTTGACTGGATAGGTTTAATATGAAGTATCATACCTCAAATATATTTTCAATTTCCACCAACTATTCAAATTTTTAAGTTGAATTTAGAGAAGCACATATACAAACTTAGCATTTCTAAAAAAAAAAAAAAAAAACTTGTAGGCTGCAATGTAGACATATAAAGGCAGTAACAATAACAAAACAAAAAAGGCTTGAGCGGAGACACTAACACAATACAGCTGCAGTAAACCAACAAAAGAAAAACCTTCTTCAATCAAACCTAAAGACTAAATATGCAAGCCTCCAAACACCACCTCTGGACTGAAAAAATTGCAAAATCTCTTAGCAAATGTAAAATAATAGTGAGAATATTCTCTTAGCAAAATCTCTTGGCTCAAATGTAAAATAATAGTGAGAAAAATCTCTTAGCAAAATCTTAATAGATCAAAGAAGAGGAAACTCTAAAAGAATTAAAGCAATGAATAGAAATAGAACATGAATAGAGTAACTAAGTTTCATTCCAATGAGATCGGGCTAAAATTTCGTAGAGTAACTAAATCTCAATGGTTTCATGAAACAAAACTATAGACATTAAAGTTAAAAACCGAACTTTATAGAAAAACAAAAAAATTAAAGTCACTTAATAAAATTAATTCCATTGAACATATCTCTCCATGTGCCAATAAAAGAGAAGGAAGCAGTACAGCGAGACTTGAGGAGCATCATATCTTTATTCCAAAGATAAGGAACTTCACGTATCCATCATCAAAAAACAAAACTACGTAGTTTGCAAATGTACTGTTGCTACTAACTACAAACTAAGATGAATAAAATTATGGTTAGCAATCCAACTCACAAACTATTATTATCAATAAATATAGTGTTGAAGACAATAACAATAAAAATTCAAAACATAAATAAATATGGCTAAAATCATAAACAATACATTTTTTTTAATGAGTAAATATTAAGCAAAGACTTCTTAATAAAAAAAGATATATAGAGCTTTTGTAGAGCAATTTTTTTTATTGATTAAGAAGTCTATGCTTGTTCTTATACAAATCTCTTGTCACATATTTTTAAATGATTTCAATACTTTGATACATGAAAATATGTATGAACCATTATCGGGGACTCTTCTAATGTTGCTCGTATTTATACCTATATTTTTCGATGAGTGGTCAAAATTTTAATAGATGTGATCCTTACCCTTGTTATAAGAGCTACAAAACTGACCTAAACTGAGCTTAAACAGGGTCAAATAATGATTTAGAAGCTAATTAATGGAGCTGTAAAAAGTATAAAATAAAGGCGAGAGAAGAAAAATAAACTTGTAGCATAGACTTCAAGTCAACCTGAAATGAATTCAAAAAGGTTGTAGGTAAAAAAACTTGCAGGTGGGACAAAGTTACCATTGAAAGAAAATCATTAGATTCAAAACGTATGAGTATTTGCAGGACAAAAACCATTGTTCTTCAGCCCAATATTTTTTCTATAGTTTTAATAGTGTTATGATAACCTTAAGGCATAATATAATAAAAGTGGAAAATGTGCTCCCTCCGTCCTGAAATATAAGCAAAAAAATGTCATTTTTTTGTCTTAAAATATAAGCAAAAAAAATTAAAGTTGACCAATTTTAATCTAGTGTTCCAAAATTACCCTTTTACATTTATGGAGCATGAACATTGAAGTTCAATTACCTAAGTGTGTTTAAGGAGTATTGGAATTGGAATGCCACTAATATTAAGTACCTGCAATAATTAAGTGTATTGGAATCATGGTTTACGGTATTGAAATCAACTGGATTACAACTATTTAGTGTATTGAAATCACATGATAATATTCATGCTTCCTTCTCCATTTGAAGTTTAATATTCTTAATAAGTGTGTTTTTTTTATTTTTTGCTTATATTTTAGGACGGAGGAAGTATAATCTAAAAGTAATTAAAACATCACTGTAATCTCTATTCATGGGGTTAGAAAGTTTCATAAAATATCAAGTTTATAATCAGCATATAAAACTGAATCATAAAATATCTAAAACAAACATATAAACAAAATTGTTAATCCTTTATTTATTGCTAATATTGGACACTAAACATCAGAAATTTAGAAAGGGTGACACTGCCTACTTTTCCCACTCTTTATACGTTACTCTATTTGATTCGCTGCCAACTTTTCATTAGAAATCTAATTTCACATTTAACTAAAAACATACTTTCCTTTCAATTTCTCATAGTAATTTGACAATAAGTCTTAGGCACACGGATAGGGGAAACTACTACCACCGGTATGAATCACACAAACAATGGAAAATCCACACAATATGATGGAAAAATTAGAGAGAGCTCAACTTTTAGTTAAAATACAACAAAAGAAAGAAAGGTCTTCTCTTAATATAAAATTCAACATTGAAATTGAAATCTAAGTAATTATATGGTGCAAATGCTTATGCAATTTAAAAACTAAAACATCCCTAAAAATTCAGCGTAAGAACATTTACCTTGAAATGGAGAGAGATAAAGAAATGGAGCATAAGAAGACCCTTTCAAAGAAGAAGAAGAATGCATGAGTTCATTGAAAGGGATGTTACCCAGATATTAGAACTGAGTATTTAGAGAAGATGGAAGATAAAACATTGGCATCAGTTGATTTTTTTCGTGGAAAATTGAAAAGATTTGTGGGAAAGTGAGTAAGTTAACTTCTTAATCTTGAAAATGAACAAATGTGAATTGAGTGGGGCTACTGAACTACCTTGTGCTCAGTAATGTTGTTAGTGGAGCCATAAAGTAAATGCAATTAAGGATGGTTGAGATTCAAATTTCAAATTTGAACCGATTGTTGTGATGTTTATGGGAACAGATGATATTATATGGAGATCAACATAGATTAATCTAACGGCTGGAACAATTTGGAGCCAAAAACTTAGGATTAGGGTTAAGAAATTAGGGTAAACATTACTGCTAGGATTAGATATAAAGGATTTACAATAAAATAAAGCTAAAAATCCGTGCAAGGAGTTTACCTGGTTTGCATAACTGATACCCAAGCACGAAGATTGTTTTGGTCAATAGAAAAAACAAAATTCCACTGGGGAAGAATATAGTATATTTGATACAATTGAAACTGGGAATAATCTCATCATATAAAAACAGTAAAAGGAAAACAAAGTAAATGTAATAATACATGGTTTTCAAAAAAGGAATATACGACGAAGGACAATTTAGATATTAAATGTAATTTTAAAGAGATTTAGATGCAACCAGGTGTTTTGGAAGTATTTTCTTTTGTAAAGTTCGAGATATATTTACTACTTAAAAATTAACATATTTTTGGAATTACTTATTATTCTTTAAAAAATATTAGTTTTATAAATTTTTAAAAAGTTAATTATCCATCCTTCAAAAAAAAAAAGTTAAATATCTAATAGTGTAAAAACTCTTTTATATAAAAAATGTATTGAAAATCAAATCATTTTAAAAATAAATTTATTTAATATACTCTGACATTATATAGAATTGAATTATAAATAGATACCCGAAGGAATATCTTTTTGAATATTTCTAATAAAAATATAATAATTAAACTCTTTAAAAACTTCAAATTAAAAATCGAGAATAAAATTACCATATGGAATCTTTTTGAAAATTGGAAATAGATTTGTAGCAATATTTATTTAAAATTACCCTATGCTTTTTCTACCAAAATAAAATTACCATATGGTTTTATGTCAAAATAAAAGACTAATACCTCAAATTCGTCCTTGAATTTTGAAAAATCGGACAATTCGTCTCTGAATTTTGCGAAATATCAAATTAGTCCATGAATTTACAAAATGTCAATCAAATCAGTCCCTCCGTTAAGTTGGTCTGTTAACGGAGGTGACATGTAACGTTAACCTCTGACAAAACTTACCACGTTAGATGTCACGCAAGCAGGGACCAAACTGATCGATTTACACAAAATTTCCAAGGACCAAATTGATGGATTTACACAAAATTTCCAAGGACCAAATTGATGGATTTTCATAAAATTGGCAACAACTCTTTCCCTTCTTTGTGAGTAACGACTCTTTCTCCTCTTCCTCATTAAGGGCTATTTCTTCCCCAAATATATAATTTGGAACCCTAATGTTATAATTCCTTACATAGAGTTCAAAATCCCCAAAATTTCTTCCATGAATTGATGTGTGGTGCGCGAATGGGCAAAAACAACTACAACAATTGGTATTCATCTTCAAGCTCCATGTACAATGATGATGTGAGAGAGCTTCAATGATGATGTGAGAGCACTCTACATAAGGTTTGTTTAACAATTGTTATTTGATATATGAATGTTTTGTTTAAATTATACTGATTTTGTCTTTTGATTGTATAAGATAATTGTGAAAATTGTAATTTTTTTGTGAGGGTTGATGAAGCTGAAGAATTAGGCTATTTTAAAAACAATGGTGTTGGTCATGGAAGAAATGCAAGGTTGATGGAGAAGTCAAATGCTAGGGGCAGAGAAGAGGTTTGGAGGGCAAGGTTGATGGATAAAGTTGATTGAGTAGGAAGTGAACTTAGGTTGATTAAGATATTGATAGGAGTATTTTGTTTGACTGAGTTGTTTAAAATGCTATTGTATTGTGCCAAGTCTGTGTAATGTTGTAATGTTGTAATGAAAAGAGATTGTCAATGAATGAATCAAACCTTTCTGTCAAAAAAATTCAATCACATTGGTCCTTGAATTATATGCATATCCATTATTTCGATCATCAAATTAGTGAAAATACCATCAAATAGGTCCTTGAATTTTCACAACAGATATCACTGTGATCCTTGGTGCATACATTTGCTGAACAAAGTAAAAAGTAAAAGACAGACACTTTGATTATAAAAAGACACACATTTGCATACCATCAAGTCATCAAATTATTTGATGTTCTTAAGTGATTACATATCCAAAAAAACATAAACTAAACAAGTCCAAAAAACATTAATTAAACTAGTCCAAAAGCATAATTTAAACAAGTATCAATGCTTTGGAAATCCTGGAGTTGGGATAAACTCCATGTATTGGCGTTGAGTAGAAGCGGATTTTGGATTTGAAACTCTAATAACTTTAGGAGCAGTTGGATTTTGTGAAGCATGACCCCTCAGTGGTGTTTGTTTATGCATGTCATTTGAAATCACTGGTCCTCTCATGCCATATCTCCTTGTACTCATTCTCTGCAAATAAAATCAATCATATCAGCCTTAAATTATAACAAAATCAATCAAATTAGTCCTTAAATTAGCCCTTAAATTATAACAAAATCGATCCATATTTTAGAGGGGTATAATTGGAAACACAGGAAAAAATATATTGAAAAGTTAAGTCTTGAATTTTTACCATTTCCATCAATTTAGTCCTTGTACACGTGGTTGCCTTGTTGACACGTGTACAAGACAACACAGCATGCAAGGGATACGTCATCACCACTAACGGAGCTTTTGGACGGAGGGACCATTTTGATGGACGTCTGTAAAATTCAGGGACTAAATAGATATTTCATAAAATTCATGGACGAATTTAACCAATTTTTTAAAATTCAAGGACGGATTTGAGGTATTAATCCAAAATAAAATTACGGTGTGCATTGGAAAATGGGGTGATGAGAATTGAGATATATGAAGATTACACACACCACATCGTGAGCCATTCATCACACTGAGCATATAGAATAGGATGAAGATTGACGGGGCCCACAAATACCACTTGTCTCTTAAACCAAAAACACTCTCACACTCTCACACTCTTCTTCCTTATCGCTCTTCTTCTTCTTCTTCAGATTCAGGTTTTCGTCTTCTTCACTCTTCTCCTTAATTACTCTTAATTTTGCTTAATTTTCATTTCTTACTCTAATTTTTGTTTTACTTATTCAATTTGAATCTTTAAAATTTATCGTCTAACCTAGAAATTGTTATTCGTTTTTTTCAGCTATCTAGGTTTCTTCGCTCATGGCTTCCAATTCTCAAAAGGATATTCCTTCTGGTATTTATCTATAATTCAATTCTATTCATGATGATGATGATATCGTTATTCTGTTATTGATTTTTTTTTTTTTTTTTTTTTTTTTTTTTTTTTGTATTATCGGTTCAAAATTTGTGTTCTGATCTCAATAGATTCATCCTGATTTTTTTTTTTTTTTTTTTTTTTTTGTGTGTATATTACAATCAAAGGATAGGATTCTAAATTAGTTGTGATTAGTTCATTCTAGCTAAATTGATGATTTATGTTGTGTTAGTGTATGTAGTTTGGACACAGGAAAAAAAAACCAATTTTTTCACTCTCTTGATCTTATTATTAGCATTTCTTTTGAAGTTTTAGTCTTTGTTTAGTGAAATGGATCCCAATAATAATCAATTCAACACCCAAAATTCTTCTCATTATACTTTTAGCTACCAAAATCCCAACAATTATCAACACCCAAATCAATTTCCCAACCAACATCTTCTAAACCCAAATCAATTTTCCAACTAACATCCTCAAAATTCAAATCAATTTCCCAATCAGCATCCTCAAAACATGTCTAATTTTGGTTTTGCATTAAATTTCAATCAATCATCCTCTGTTCCAAACAACTTTAATCCATATCATAGATCTATGATGGGATATCCATCTCAAACACCCCAATTTAATGGATATATGTCAATGGTGAATGCAAATTTTCAGAGTGTTGGTGAATATCCTGAATATTCAACGCAAATAAATCGTGGTGGAATGACAAGAGCTAATGAAATCATTCCAATTCCAGAGGATACAACTCCTAAGAGCAAGAGAAATCCGCAACCAGTATGGAACACTGAACAAAATCTGGTGTTAATTAGTGGGTGGATAAAATTTGGAACATGCAGTGTTGTCGGGAGAAACCAGACAAGTGAAGCATATTGGGGTAAAATTGCTGAGTATTGTAATGAGCATTGCTCATTCGATCCTCCGCGTGATGTAATTGCTTGCCGAAACCATTTTAATTATATGAGCAAAGTAATAAATAAATGGATTGGTGCTTATGAAATCGCTAAGCGTTTGCAAAGAAGCGGTTGGTTGGAAGATGATGTTTTGACAAAAGCGCAAGAATTATTTGCATGTGGGAAGAATGTTCAATTTACTTTAAAGGAAGAATGGCGCATTCTCCGTGATCAACCACGTTATGGTAGTCAAATGGGAGGAAATAATGGGTCAGGAAGTAGTGGATCTAAGAGATCTCACGAGGACTCTGTAGGATCTAGTGCTTGTCCAATGGGTAGGGAGGCAGCTAAAAAAAAAGGTAAAAAGAAAAGCAAGGACGTTGTTGGCTTGGAGCAGCTGGAAAAGGAGTGGGTTGAATTCAAAGAAATTAAGGTGCAAGAGATTGAAGAATTGAAAAAGTTCACCTTGGTGCAACAGGAGACAAATAGATTGAAGAAAATGAAATTGTATATAAAGTTAAGTTCCGAAGAGCATCTCGATGACCGAAAAAAAGAGTTGTTGGAGAAGTTGGAGCGTGAGCTGTTTTGAAATTAATTTCAATCAAATATTTGTTTGTATTCGTTCAAAATTGTCAGTGTTGTCTAGTTTCCAATGTTTAGTTTAATAATTGTCAATGTTGTTTAGTCTTCAATGTTTACTTTAATAATTATCAGTGTTGTATAGTCCTCAGTGATAGTCCCTAGTGTTGTAAGTCCCCGTGACTTATTTTACATACTATTTGCTTTAATAATTATGTCCACTGTGTGTCCATTATTTCACATACTATTTGCTTTAATAATTATCTCCACTGTTTGCTTTAATAATTATCACCACACAATGTACTTATATATAGGGACTCATATCTACTTCCATTTTCACAAATCTCATTAATATCTTCCAAAAAAACTATCAATGTACCCTTTTGATATCGAAGCCTACTTCCAAAAACGTGATGTTGAGGACACTTATATCGTTGTGCATCTCGTACTAGAAAATATTTCAATAGAGATCATGCAGCGGCAAACCAAAGACTAATTGACGACTACTTGGCCAATGAGCCTACATACGACGATTCAATGTTTCGTCGTCGGTACCGGATGCAAAAACACGTTTTCCTTCGAATTGTTGGAGACCAACATCAAGCGGGCGCGTCGTGGAGCGGCCAAAATCAAGGGGTGCGTCACAACGCTACCAATCCACACGTTTGTGGATAGCGGGTATCGCGGACGAGTTTCTGCGACGCGGAGCAGATCAATAGCGGGTCAAATCGCCCGCTTTCATGGGTCGAAGAGAAAATACGAAACTGCCCCTCACTTAAGAACCGTTTGGAGGGACATTTTCGTCATGAAATAGCTCCCGCGCCGCGTCAATGAAATTATGCAGATTTTGCGCCCTAAATTCAGGCAATCCCGATCCCAATTAATTGGGCCCAAACCCAAACCGCAGAGAATCCATCATCAATATTCCACCGTATATACTGACTATGTTTTTTTGAAGCATTCAAAGTGTCATATTTACCTTCTTCTTTTTCCCTTAACTAACTTGCCATCATGAACCCAACCTGAGTATTAACAACCAACTGATTCTATCTTTCTCACACAGTGGGAATGATTAATTTGATAAAGGATTTATTACGTTCTATCTATTTCCTCTGCTCGATTCAATTCTTGAGAATGGCGTTGCTTTGGACCTTTTCTGTTGCATTTTCTCATTACCAATTGTTTAAGGATTCGCTCTTTTCTCACAAAATCGTATCCTACCCAAGGTCTTCACCTTCCACTTTTCCTAATAAGCCCATTTGCGTCATCACCGGTGTAAGTTCTTTTTTCTTTCTTCCCTCTCTTGCAAATTTCATTATTACTATGTGAATTCTATCATTTTTTTGTGTAGGCAACATCAGGCTTGGGATTATCTACTGCATGTAAACTTTCTAAGGAAGGATATGTTGTTGTTATTGGTAATTCTTTATTCTTTTTGCTAATCACGCTACAAATGCTATAATACCTTATGTTTTAACTCCTTTTATATGCTAATAATCCACTATTTTCTACAACTCTATTTAATTCTAAGTGAAATCCACTTTCTAAGTGCATGCTTTCATTCACAATAAAATTGATCAAATTGCACCACCACTGTGATTATATAAAGCTCTATCTCTAAACTGTAGTTTTTGTCCAAATCTTGTGATTATGTCAATCTCACCATCAATCCAGACATGCACTAATAGAAAGTGGATTTATGTATCATCGAAGCTTCAGATTAAGTGCATGTTTGACACGTGTTGGTGTCTAACACTTCTTTTTTATCAAATTTCTATGGTATCTATGCGTCAGTGTCAGTGTTGTGTTGTGTCTGGTGTATTGGTGCATGTGTCTATATATTGGTGTTTCATTGTGTGGTCTAGGTTATTTAGTGGGATTTATTCAATAATAGAGTGTGTCCAAAAGACTATTTGAAAAAATGTGTTGCTACTTGCTAGAATTCTTACCTAAGATTCCTGTTATGGATTGATGCAGTGGGAAGATCAGAGCAGTTGTTGTCAGAGGTATTTTCAATATTAATTATTAGCATCATGGTAATGATGATTCCATGCATTGTGAAGATCTTAATCGTGTTCTTCCCGTTGTTTGATAGACCATAAAAAAGATTAAAGGTTGGAATGAGGATGCCCACCTCAAAGCTTTTCAGGCTGATATTTCGTCGGCTGAGTCAATTATAAAGTTCGGTACTTCCCTGCGGCAATGGCTTTTGGATTCCGATTTGCACTGCTCGGTACAAATACTAATAAACAATGCTGGAATACTTGCAACATCTCCTAGAGTCACAACTGAGGGCTACGATAAGTAATTACTTTTTTTTATCTAATCTTTTGTTAGTGGTTAACAAAATTCTATCTTTATCATTGAAACCTCCATGCTCATGCTTGCCTTGCATAACACAATACAAAGTGCATAAGACACACTTTCAAATAATTACTTTCCTGATCTACATAATTTATTTATGCTTTGGGGATATGGTAATAGGTATTATTAATTAAATGTCAACTTTTGAGATGAAATTTATTATGGAACTGATACTTGAGAAACATAGTTAGAAGCATTTGTATGCACAAAGGATACATTTTTATGGGAGCCTTTGATGCAAAATTATTTATCTGTTTTATATCTGCTCCATGTTTGTCTACTGTCTTAGTTTTGAAATTAGTAGTTACTCTTAAAATCCAATTATATTTTCCATTCTTTCTCCCAGGATGATCGCCACAAATTATATCGGCCCATTTGTTATGACCAAGCTTCTATTACCACTTCTTGAAAGCAGTCCTGTATCTTCCAAAATTGTTAATGTAACATCATTTACTCACCGAGCTGGTAGGATAATCATTTTAGTTCTCACTTTTTGATTTATATTATTGTTTAATGATCTTACTCTTTGGGTTTTACTGCCTTCCATAAAATATTTGTTGATTTTCTCTACAATGGCGCGCTCCTATAGAACCTTCTCAAACTCTTTTTTTCAGTTACTAATATGCAGGTTGATGAGGGAACTGTATCTGGGAAGAGATTTTTAAAATCAAAACAATATCCATATGCTCAGATCTATGAGTATTCAAAATGTGAGCTGCATATTCTGAATGAACTTATGTAGATTACACCGTATTTTTAGCCCTAATTCTTAACTAGCATGTATTTTTGTTGAAGTATGTCTACTTCTCTTCTCATATGAGCTCCACCGACAGCTGTGCCAGATGGGTAAATCTCATCAGATATTTGTCAAGTATGTTTACCAAATTAACTTTTATTTCCTTTTGCCATCTTTTTTCCAAGTGATGTGTGTTTTGTATAGGTTACCTAATTAATGTATTACTGTGATCTTTATTGCTCGGATATGTTTTTCTGATTGCTTCCATGACTTTCCTACAAATTATTGTTTCCCAAGTTCTTTTTAGCACAATCCATGGGCTCTTGCTTTTGGCAAATGTATATGTCAATCTGAACATAGTGTCCTGTCTGTCGATCTCATGTCAAACCTGTAATTCTCATGTAGTTTTGAACTTTCAATTAAAGGCTTAGATCGGTTATGCGCCCTTGTCTTGTTGAGGATACTATGAAGCTACTATCACAATCTTTGTCTCCTAACAAGGAGCATACTCCGCCCCTGAAGCTACAACTACCTAATTAGCCAATGAGTTTGACGGAAAAATGTTTTAAGTGCGAGCAGATACACTCTTATGAAAACTCACTTGTGCACTTGTGGTTGGGTTTAACTTATTGTTGCATAAATAGCACCAATAAGAGTGACTTTGGGTTTGAGCTAGTGTTGCAATTCGCAAGGAAAACGAACATGAATAAAAATCAGATGGAAAAAAAAATTGCAAGAAAAAGAGAGCCTTGCAAAATGATTTAAGCTTTGTAGATAAATTTTTATTATATTTATGGTTAATAACCATGGTTTCTACTCCACTTTTAATATTCATTTTTTGTATTGTTGTGCATCAGTGTTGCAGATCCTGGAGTTGTACAAACAAACATCATGCGAGAAGTTCCAGCATGCCTGTCTTGGGTGGCATTCTTTGTACTGAAGCGTCTACGCCTATTGGAATCCTTTGAGAGCGGGAATGATTCCATTATTGATGCCGCTCTTACTCCGCCTGTGAGTACTTTTTTAGTAGTCTTTGTTGATTTCTGTTTTACATTTTTATTGTATGCATTGATGTTTCAAAATGTCTAACAACTCACTTACTTATTACCATTAGTTGTCGTCATATCTAAGGTTTATTCTGATGCAATATCTATTGCCTGATGCCTTATCCTTCTGCGTCCGTAATTAATCTTGAACTTACCCAAGGAAACAACATATTGGTCAATCATTTACATAAATACATTAAGCCTGCACACACACACAAGTCAGCAGTCAGATGAAATGATTGAAAGTAGCAACGAATACACTCATGAAATTAAATTTATTGTAAAATATGAGATTAATATATATGTTCATGAAAATATATGTTTTTTTTCCTCGTGTTTTTGTACTGCTAAAAATGTTCTGTTGTATGACTAAAACAGGAAAGTATTCAAAAACAATTATACACTTTTTTAGATGAAAAAATATAGGCTTAAATGCAATTATCGTGTCTCTCTTTTAACTGATAAATTCAGGATTTTAGTCCCTCAGTTTCTTAAGTTTGAGGATATTTTTTTTTTTCACAACCCAGTTGCGAGTTTATTCTTTATGACTTGTCATTTTCATTAATGACGTGGAATTACATTTGATTATTTGACATTACTAATTTGGACCTTTTGAATAATTGATCTTTACAAATAGTTATCCTCGATCAGTATTTCTTGCAAATTTGTCTTGAGTCTTGACTCTAGCCATTGAGTTCAAAATGTTAATAAGCTTACATTTTTTTTTTCTGCAGGGAACATCCGGAGTTTACTTTTTTGGGGGGAAAGGCAGAACTATAAATTCTTCAGCACTTTCACAAGACACCAAATTAGCACATGAGCTTTGGGAAACTACATCCGATTTGCTATCAGTGACCACCTTTGGTAATAAGAGAAACAATTTTTAGCATTGGATTGTATGTCATGTCGTGTAATGACAAAGAATAGTGGCACTTACACTCTTGAAATATGGGTACTTGTAAAATGATGAAGTACATGTACCAAGTACTTATCCGGTATTGGTACACGAATGGTGCTCGTTATACTCAATTTTTGTTAATTGTTCTATTGTGAGTGAAATCTGTGGTTTTATTTTATTTATTAATATATAATATATGCTAATATAATGCTCCTAATTTTTGTGCTTTTGAGTTTCTTTGTTGTTTTAATCAACCCTAATTTTTTTTACTTTTTGGACTTTTTTTGTGATGTTCTTGTTGTGAATCTATCGAAGAATTTAACTCTTTCATGTTATATTATAAAGTAAAATTCATGTTTTTTTTACTGACTTACCCTACCTTACTTTTTTTTTAATTGTCGTATTCACATACCTACGCTTACTATACCAATCACTTACGCGATGTAGACTGATAAGTGGTAATCCCTCTTGTTTTTAACATAAGCAAAGAAGTATACGTATTTGGTCTAAATTTAGATCAAATATACATATCATTTGTTTATAGAAAAAACAGGAGATGTCTATTTACTTATAGAAAAAGCCCGGAGTAATGACAATGATATATGAAACTTTGAGCTTTCTAATGCATGTTAAACTATTTTCTAGAAACATTTTAAAAAGATCTTTGGGAACCGGCAAAACAAGTCATTTTTTATTTTCTATAAAAATAACCAATTAAGCATGCGTGTAAGATATATTTTTTTTTATTACTAAAAGTGGGGTGACTGTAAATTGATTTGTGGTTTAATAGACTCGTGAAAAATGGATTGTACAAAATCAATTTTTACTCGAAAATATCTAAACAAAACAATCTTACCCTTCAATTTTGACTCCTTTAAATGAGAAGTGAATCATATAAGTCATGAATCTCAAAACATACCACAACTTCAAGGAACAGGGGAACACTAAAATGTAATTTCACGTCATTAATGAAAATGACAAGTCATAAAGAATAAGCTTGCAACTGGGTTGTGAAAAAAAAAAAATTATCCTCAAACTTATGAAACTGAGGGACTAAAATCCTGAATTTATTTATAATGGAGAGACTAAAATCATGTTTCAGTTAAGAGATAGGGACGGAAAGTGCCTGTAAACCTATATTTTTCTATCTAAAAAAGTGTATAATTGTTTTTTAATACTTTGTTGTTTTAGTCATACAACATAACATTTTTAGTAGTACAAAAACACGAGGAAAAAATCATATATTTTCATGAACATGTATATTAATATCATATTTTACAATAAATTTAATTTCATGAGTGTATTTGTTGCTACTTTCAATCATTTCATCTGACTGCTGATTTGTGTGTGCATGCTTAATGTATTTATGTAAATGATTGACCAACATGTTTCTTTGGGTTAGTTAAAGATCAATTACGGACCATAAGGATAAGGCATCATGCATTAGATATTGCATTAGATGAAACCTTATATATGACTACAACTGATGGTAATAAGTAAGTGAGTTGGTAGACAATACCTTCAGTCATTTTGAAACATCAATGCATGCAATAAAAATGTAAAACATATATCAACAAAGACTTTCCTAAAAAAGTACTCACAGACGGAGTAAGAGCAACATCAATAATGGAATCATTCCCGCACTCAGAGGATTCCAATAGGTGTAGACGCTTTAGTATAAAGAATGTCACCGAAGATAGTTTTGCTGGAACTTCTCGCATGATGTTTGTTTGTACAACTTCAGGATCTGCAACACTGATGCATAGCAATACAGAAAATGAATATTAAAAGTGGAGTAAAAACCATGGTTATTAACCAGAAATATAATAAAGTTTTATCTACAAAGCTTAAATCATTTTGCAAGGCTCTCTTTTCTTGCAAATTTTTATTTTCCCGTCTTATTTTCCTTGCGAATTGCAACACTAGCTCAAACCCAAAGTCACTCTCATAAGAGTATATCTGCTCGCACTTAAAATATTTTTCCGTCAAACTCATTGGCTAATTAGGTAGTTGTAGCTTCAGGGGCAGAGTATGCTCCTTGTTGGGAGACAAATATTGTGATAGTAACTTCATTGTATCCTTAACAAAAGAGGGGCGCATAACAGATCTCAGCCTTTAATTGAAAGTTCAGAACTATATGAGAATTACAGGTTTGACATGAGATCGACACACAAGACACTATGTTCAAATTGACATATACATTTGCCAAAAGCAAGAGCCCATGGGTTGTGCAGAAAAGAACTTGGGAAACAAGAATCTGTAGGAAAGTTATTGAAGCAATAAAAAAAACATATTCGAGCAACAAAGATCATAATAATACTTTAATTAGGTAACCTATATAAAAACAAATAACCTATAGTTATAAAAACACACAACACATGGAAAAAAGATGGTAAAAGAAAATAAAAGTTGATTTGGTAAACATACTTGACAAATATCTGATGAGATTTACCAATCTGGCAAAGCTGTCGGTGGAGCTCATATGAGAAGAGAAGTAAACATACTTCAACAAAAATACGTGCTAGTTAGGAATTAGGGCTAAAGATACAGTGTAATCTATATTAGTTCATTCAGAATATGCAGCTTACATTTTGAATACTCATAGATCTGATCATATGGATATTGTTTTGATTTTAAAAATCTTTTCCTAGATATAATTCCCTCATCAACCTGCATATTAGTAACTAAAGAAAAGAGCTTGAGAAGGTTCTATAGGAGTGCGCCATTGTATAGAAAATCAATAAGTGTTTTATGGTAGATAGTAAAACATAAAGAGTAGGATCACTTGACAATAATATAAACCAAAAATTGAGAACTAAAATGATTATCCTACCAATTCGGTGAGTAAATGATGTTACATTAACAATTTTGGAAGATACATGACTGCGTTCAATAAGTGGTAATAGAAGTTTGGTCATAACAAATTGACCGATATAATTTTTGCCGATCATCTTGGGAGAAAGAGTGAAAAATGTAGTTGGATTTTAAGAGTAACTACTAATTTTGAAACTACAGTAGACAAACATGGAGAAGATATAAAACAGATTATAATCTTGCATCAAAGGCTCCCATAAAAATGCATTCATTGTGTATACAAATGCTTCTAACTATGTTTCTCAAGTATCAGTTCCATAAAGTTCCTGGTGATCATGTCATGCAAATCAACACCATCTCAAAAGTTGACATTTAAGTAATACCTATTACCGTATCCCCAAAGCATAAATAAATCATGCACATCAGGAAAGTAATATTATGTGAAAGTGTGTCTTATGCACCTTTTATTGTGTTATGCAAGGCAAGCATGAGCATGAAAATTCCAACGATAAAGATAGAATTTTGTTAACCACTAGCACAGAAGATTAGAAAGAAAAAAAAGTGATTACTAATCTTAGCCCTCAGCTGTGATTCTAGGAGATGTTGCAAGTATTCCAGCATTGTATATTAGTATTTGTACCGAGCAGTGCAAATCGGAATCCAAAAACCACTGCCGTAGGGAAGTACTGAACTTTATAATTGACTCCACCGACAAAAGGTCAGTCTGAAAAGCTTTGAGGTGAACATCTTCATTCCAACCTTTAATCTTTGTTATGGCCTATCGAACAACTTGAAGAACACGATTACGAGATTTACAATGCAAGGAATCACCATTACCATGATGCTAATAATTAATATAGACAAATACCTCTGACAACAGCTGCTCTGATCTTCCCATTGAATCAATTCACAACAGGAATCTTAGGTATACATTGCTCAGACTAGAAGAAATGCTAGCAAGTAGCAACACATTTTTTCAAATAGTCTTTTGGACACACTCTATTATTGGATAAATCCCACTAAATAACCTAGCCCACTCAATGAAGCGGCAATATATAGACGCACACACCAGACACAACACAACACTGACACCGACGCATAAACACCATAGAAATTTGACAAGATAGAAGTCATTGTATTTTAGTCTCGACTCACAAGTGTCAGACACGTGTCAAACACGCACTTAATCTGAAGTTTCGATACCACATAGATCCACTTCTACTAGTGCATATCTGGATTGATGTTAAGATTGACATAATCAAGTGATTTAGACAAAAGCTACACTTTAGAGCTTTTTATAATCACAACGGCAGCGTAATTTGATCGATCTTACGGTGAATAGAAGCATGCACTTAGGAAGTGGATTTCACTTAGAATTAAACGGAGTTGTAGAAAATAATGAATTGTTAGCATATAAAAGGAGTTAAAACATAAGGTATTTTAGCATTTGTAGGATCAACTTTCCAATGGCACCTAACTTTCCAATTAATTAATTCAATCTTAAGCATTCATTACACACGCCTCCTTCGTCTCTTTGAAAACTCTTAGGATTATGTTATGTTTCACCTCCAGTTTTGTAAATTGGGTACTTGGCAAAGGGTCAAAGGAGACTCAAGAATTGAGTAGCTCAGAACATTACTTATGCAAGTGTAATTCAAGTTGAAGATTCAAAGAATTTTGTGATAAAGATTGGGTTTGATTGAAGAAGGTTAAACCAAGAAGATCGGAGGTTAATGGTTCAAAGGAGGTTGAAGGGTTGAGTGACTCATAAGGATTGCTTTAACTCAAGGAATCAAAATCGGTTGTTACATTTCATCAAACATTTTACATTCAGATATTGAAGGAACTCCAATTACGTTGGAAGTGAATTAACCCACTAGCAAAGATAAAGTGAGTGAACTATTTGTTAATAAATTGATCCGATTTAAGTTTGTCATAATTATTCTTTTTTTATTTGGTCAGATAGTAGTGGCTAGAATTCACCTTATAAAGTGAATAAGTGGGGTATTTGGGGTTCGAATCCCGACCCCTGCATATAACAATGTATTGTCCTACCAACTGAGCTATGCTCACAGGACGTCATAATTATTCTTTAAAAACTTCATTTCTCATTAAATGAATAAATTAAGAACAATAAGAACCGTTGAAAAGATATAATGTCATTTCAGCCGTTTCAAATTTTATTTTTAAAAACCGTAAAAAAATGAGAAAAACTATCAAATAAAATATAAAAACACCACAAATTTTTTTAAAAATCAAATAAAGGAAATGTAAATTATTTCAGATTTTTATAAAAGCATGAAAAATAAAATAGAAAGTTAGATTTACCAATTTTCTCCCCCCATAGAGAAAATAGAAAATACACCTCCTCTTACGCACAACTATGTAAAAGAACACCTCCTTTTACATTTCACATATGACTCGATATGACGATGATGCATGGACATAAGCAAAGACCGAATAATGCAACTACTCAACTCATACACACCAACACAATGTAAAAGTACACCTTCAATTACATTGTTCAACTCCAACAACAATTGCATTATCAAGTATTTACATCCACACAATCAATATGTCATTATTCAATTAAGAATCATCACCAAATATCATAATTCATCAACATATATTCATTAATCAACTTTAGCTATATTCCATAGTTCATCAACTTTGCACAATTTATCACCATCCAAGTAAAATGTAAAATACAACACCTTGTGATAAACATCACATCCAACACTTACCATTTACTCACATATCTTCATTCAAAGGAATGTAAAGTAATTAACCCTTAAGAATTGTTTTCGACAAAATCCGTACCAAGTGGCAAAACGGCCAACATTGATAATTTCCAAAATAAGACAACTTATTCGAGTTTGAAAACTCAGAAATCAATCTTAATCAATCATGTAGTCATGAGCTTAAGCCACTTACAAACTATTAGACATTAGTTCAAAGAATAGCTTAAGTTCGTATGAGAAAACCAAAGTTCACATTTTCCACCCGAAATTCAAGTTTGACATGATTAAGACATTTAATCAACATTACAAGCCTTACCTAAGTCTATAGGAACTGTAGACCCAACTTGTAATCCTATTTAGTTCACAAAAGTTCTTTTCGACAAAAGTCCGAAATTCCCAAAGTTCAAGTTTCAACCCAAAAATGGAAAATCCCAATTTGAATGAGCAAAACATGTTCCAGTAGGTTTAGGGGTTCAAGCAATGGTTAAACAAGTTGAAAGAAGCATTTTACAAAACTCAGATTGGCCCCCTAAGACCCGGAACAAAAATCAAAAGTTGTTGAAACTGGGCAGGTTCGCTTAAGCGACCACCTGGTTCGCTAAAGCGAACAAGTTCCAGTAGCTACCAGTAATGTACGCTTATTGGTCGCTTATTGGTTCGCTTAAGCGACCGGGTTCCAGAACTTGCTATGCTAGTTCGCTTACGCGTTCGCTTAAGCCAACAGTCATAGTTCTGTAGAAAATATTACGGGTTTCAACCCTTTTTCATCCAAAATCCCCAATTTTGATCTCCCAATGCCCAATTGTGTTTCCAGAGTTTGTTTACAGGTCAATACAACTAAAATGGTTCACAATAACACATCAAACATGAAACCAATTGTCATTTGAACATAATTCACCAAATCAATCCATTTTTACAAAACCAACAACAACAACTTATTTCTCATCATCAAATCATGATTTATGAACACCCAAACCATGAATCATCAACAACAATATCACTTAACAACAACAACAACATCAATTAAACATGATTCTCATCACAATTCAACAATAACATAGCACAATTCAACATTCAGAGCATAATTCACAATATACCACTTTCACATACTTTGAACATGCAATTTCACCAACAACAATTCAATTATCATCAATTTCATGCATTCAAACATATCATCATAATTAGAGCACGAATTTTAACAACTATGAACAATTAATCACTTATTCAATTAAACACTTAATCATACAACAAATAAAAAATTACACTAAATGATTATGATTGAATTCTAACCCCCTTACCTTAGTTAGCACAAATTCCTAGCCCAAGCTTCACTTTACCTCCTAGGATCTATACCACTTCTTGAATCTTCAAACTTCTTCCCCTCAAACCATTTTCCTCTTCTCTTGCACTTTCTCTCTCTACCTCTCTCAAAAATCTTTTGTAATGAAAAATGAATGATATTTTCTCTTAAGATAAGGCTTATATAGGCTATTCTTCTAATGGGCCTAACCCTAATGCCTTAGTGGACTTAACCCACTCAAACACAATTCTAAAATGTTTCTACTCACTCAACGGTAAAATACTAATAACGATCACTTAACGGTAAAATACTAACAACGGTCATTTAACGGTACACAACTAATTACTACACTAGTAACTTAGTAAAAATGGTTCTCACTAAAACACTAAAAATAATCCTCACCAAAAATTACTAATTTACCCTTACTCGCAAAATGACCAAAATACCTCTGAGTCCAAAATGACTAAATTACCCTTCTAATACGAAAACCCATTAAAATGCACCCAATGATAAATAATCACACACAAGCACATATAAACACATATTAAAACAATTAAAAAAATAAATCTAGCGAAAATTGGGCTGTTACATTGGGGACAAAGTCTAAGCATTTCTTTAAAACGCTCCCAAACATCAAAAGGAGATTCCCCATCTTTCTGAGTGAATCGTGTGATCTGATCCCTCAATTTAGCACTTTTAGAAGGGGGAAAGAATCAGGCAAGGAATGCTTTCCTCATTTGATCCCATGAAGTGATGGAACCAACTTCCAATGAATGGAACCAAGCACTAGCTCTATCCCTTAAGGAGAAAGGAAAGAGGTGCAGCCTTAGGGCTTCTTGATTCGCTTCCAAGGTTCCACTAGGTGTTAAGAAAGTTGAGATATGCAGATTAGGATCCTCAGTGGGTGATCCAGAAAACTGATTTTGCTGCACCAAGTTAAGTAGTGCAGGCTTAATCTCAAAATTGTTACCCTCAACCGTTGGGTACACAGTAATAGCTTGTGGCTCTTCTGTAGAAGGGGTTGCATACTACTTAAGAGAGCGTTCCACAGCCATAACGATATTATTTCATGCTTCCCTCTTTCTTCTATGCAAATACCTTTTGATCTCGGGAACGTAATCACCAAGACTTTTAGTTCTTCGCATAAACGATCAAGAACCCAAGAACTTAACGGTAAAAAGAAAGCAAGAAGAAGAAAAGAAAAAGAAAAAGAAAAAGTCTAGCCACTACTAAAAAGTTAATTAAATTAGTTAACTCCTCTGCAGCGACGCCAAAAACTTAATGAGGTAAATCCGCAAATGCACGGTTTACCGAAGTAGTAAAAAGAGAGTATCGTTCCAACAGGGAGTTGTTTAATTCAATTAACTTTTATTGATGATTAGGAAAGAGTTTCAGTTGTAAAGATTGGATATTTAACGGTTTAAAAAGAATAATAAAAAACGCCTTGGGATTATTGGTTCATCTTGATGACAAACCCTTCACAAACCAAACCCTAAACCTAGAACTTTATATTGGATCTACTTTCTAAAGACAAGTTTCTCTTAAGCCTATCACTTCTACTTTCGGTTTCAGGGAGTGTGTTCCTCTAACAACCACGCCTATTCTCATGGTTGATTGCTATTAGAATCCTTGAAGAATGAAACTTTATTTGTCTCAAGGTTTGCTAGACTATTCTCATGTTTCACAATCCTTGTCTAATTTCACTTTTTCCAATATCAAGACTTCTTCTTTCTATGCTTTGTTTTGATATTTGTGATGGTAAATTAACAAGTACTAACCCTGCGTTGTTGCTTTGTGAGTTTGATACTTGTTAATTCATTATATAAACGGTGAAATTAGATTAGAAAGTAGATTTATATAAAATTAGGGTTCGAGGCTTGGTTTGATTATTAGGATTAGGTCATTAGACTCATCCAACAATCCCAAGACAAGAAGAGTCTACTCACTCATGTTCATCGTAGACAAAGAAGAGAAGAAGAAGAACATAAATAAAATAACAAGAAAGTAAAAGAACTTTTATTAAAGAAGACAATTGTCACTATTGAATTCCAATAACAAAAGATGAATTGTTGTGATTGCTAGCTACTCTATTTATAGTTTACAATGACTTAAGCCCTAAGAAATATATCATTAGAATGTTCCACAAAAAACCATGGGCTTTTAGGTCAGAAATAAACTAATACGTAGCTTGTCCATGAAGCAGAAAGTAGCAAAAGGCATTCTGGGAATTGGCACGGCCGTGTGGCTGGTGGCACGGGCCGTGCCAAGCTTCTGACTTGGGGGACATATATTTTTGTATTTAATCTTCGTATTTTCAGCCCGAATTAGCTCCAAATCCCTTTCTTTTGCTCCAAGATTCAATCTTTAGAATATTTATTCCTGAAATTAAATAACTTGCAATTGAAGTAAAATAGTTCTAGAAAGAAAATAAAAACAAATAAAATCTAAATAAATTACACTCAAATAATATATTTAAAACACTAATTATTGACTCATCAGGAATCATTTCTAGTGGTTGTGCAATACGAACAGTTTTCTGGAATTAAGCACGACACTGCAACTTTATATATCGCAAATAATTAATAAATCATAACTTCACCAGTCTAAACCACTTTAAAGGGTTTAGCTCCTAGTGAGCTGAACCATGGAAATGGAAATGAAGATGGAAATAAATAAAAATATAGAAAAATAAATTAATAAATAGATAGAGTTGTCACAAGATTACAATCCTTTAAAGAATAACCAAAACATCACCAAGTAATCTAGTCTAAGAACTCTAGAATTTAGCTACCATGCTCATCTAGGGTAGAAGATGAGATGGAATGAAATCTCTAAAGTTGATAACCCTAGCTGTAACCTGGCCTCTCCAATTATAAGGTGAATTTTCGAACCCTTGGCACTAACACATGGGTGTCCTTTTATAATACATGGCCACCCACTACAAGTTGTACCCTTTGTTCATTTTACATGGGTTGTCCTTATCCATCCAACTCATATTCTTCCTCATTAAGAAATGGACATACTAGACCAACGTATGCATACTATGTATGACCCGACTAGAGTTTCAGGATGCTGCAGTTTTCCACATCTTCAACGATACATCTTCAATCCACGCTGCATCTTTCTACATAGACATTCCTTAACCTACATCATCAAACATCATAAACAAGCATTACTAGTTCCAAAGTACTAAAAACACTAAAAACTAAAAAATCCTAAAATAGACACTGATTAGATGTTAAGGGTTAAGTGCAGGATGATAATCGACTTATTTTTCGGTTATCAATATTGTATATCGGTTTTGTCTATTTAAAAGTTTACTTTGGTGGATGTTTGGCTTCATAAAAAAAATAAAAAAATTGTTGTGTAAATAGCAAATGAAGTAAACCAGCCAGAGTTTATTCCTACCAACATTAAGAAACAATTATTTTATCCATACCCTCGTCAACCTGTCAATAGAAGAAAATTGTAATTAGACATTAATCAGGGAAACATGAAAGCAGATTCAACCGCAACATAGACAGGAGCTTGTTGAAACTAACAAAAAAAAAAAATTATAACTCATTCTCGTACAAGTTCTTATTTATTTATCCTTGTTCAACACATTGACTATTATATTTTTATTTTTAACAACATACAAGTTGTTAAAATTAATTTTGGAATCTCCTCACATTTTTTAAAATATTTTTAATAAAAATATTTCATAATATCAAACAAATATATTTTAGCAGGGCATTACTGCTTTAGGTGATGATATATTAATATTATTGTTTTAGATATTTTATTTTATTGTGCAAACTGTTTAGTTATATTATTGGCGGCAAAATTGAGAATTTCATGGAGATTCATATATAATATGATATGCATGAGTGAAACAAAGGTAATATAGATGTTTTCGCTTAAACTTAACTTAAGCATACCTATATAAGTGTTGGAGGTGAGGTCGCCTCTATGAAAGTTTGGGTACACTTTCCAGAGCCACTCATGAAATCAGACATAGGTGCAAGGCCAAAATACACCACGCCGTGTTGAACAATTTTGGACGAGAGATCAATGTGAGTGGCTCGTATAAGTTATGCATTGATGTTTTACGCTCTTGGGAACACCTAAGACTTTAAAATAAATTATAGGGGATTATTGTTGTATAATATATATACCATATATAAAGAAAACAACATCTTTCAGCTCTTTTGGACTGACTTTTTCTTTCCAAAAACGTCCTCAATTTTAAATATAAGTAACACATGTAACAAATAGAAATTACTTCAGCTCTTGATACCAAAAAAAAAAGTCTCCAGGGTCACAAATCTATATTGGTAACAATTACTTTAACAACTTACAAATTAAAACCAAAGGTTTCGCTTGCATGTGGTATCAGGTTTCAATATACCTTTGGAAATCAACATAACTCTCAAATTTGTACAACTGATACATGGATCTATGTACAAATTTAAGTTGTAAATCCCCAAACGTGTCTCTTCATTATACTCATCAAGTTGTAGAGGCTTTAGTTTTTTGATAGTGGTATACCCTCCAAGCACTGTGGGCTCAAGCAACATGGTAGTCTTACTGGGAATGACAAAGGGTTCCATACTCAATTCAGTGAATCGATTACATTTATACGAAAAATGTGCAAAATATTCCGATTTAGGTTTATATGCTTCTTCGTTGGAGTTTGTTGCTGTCATGTTGACCTTTAACCCGTAAACTATGATGTTGTCGCTTGTAAGGTTGAATTCTATTAACGAAGCATCAACCACTTTGTACTTGATCCCTGACATGTAACCGGTATTGTCTTTTATGAACAACGCAACCATGACAATCATAAACAACACAATTACAATAATCATAATATTCTCAAACTTTCGTGATTGGGATTGAGTCGGAGAGTGAGTCATTGGAGGACGACATCTTGAATGAAATACAAGATTTTCTTCAACTCAGTTGGTTCAGTTTTAAACAATGTTCTTCAACTATGTGGTGGTTTTGGTTTCTACACAATGGTGTTTTTATAGTATTGTTTATTGCTTGTGCTCATTTTAGGCATGATTTGTTGTTTGTTGCTGTAGCAAGCTTTTTATAGTGTCGATTTCTTTTTAAAAAAAATTAGTTGCAATGTTTTTTTATAGTATGTAACTTGTGTACATTAGTGACACGGATAATTATTCCTTGGATAAATGAGTTTAAAAAATATAAATAAACTAGATTGAAAAAATATAAGAATATAAGATTTTGATTTATTAGCCTTTTATGTGTATAAATCGATTCTTAATTTAATTATTAATATAAAATCTCAAATATAAGAATATAAACTCAAATATGGATAAGGTTGGTCCCTTCAAATCAAATCTCTAATTTTTCTTCTTTTGATTGCAGGGACTGGATCTTCAAGAATATCAATCATCAATTGCATGGTATTCAGAAAAAGAAATGAACCACAATTTTTATGGTGTCTTGCTGGCAAATATGGATATGGAGGAACAAAACTATTTTTGAGGATGACTTGCAACGTCCAACTGACCACACTTACAGGATTCTCAAGATGGTTGAAGATATAGACAAATACACCCAACATCCTCTTAATGTTCGCCAATGTGACGCTATTTTCGTTGTTTTGAATAGACCTCAGGAGGGGTGGGTTAAACTTAACTGTGATGGAGCATGCAAAGATTCGTCAGGTCTTGTTGGTTGTGGTGGATTCTTTCGAAACTCAGATGGCAGATGGATTAAAGGCTACTCACACAAAATTGAAACATGTGACGCTCTCTGTGCTGAAATGTGAGGAATGTACTTGGGAATACAACTTGCTTGGAGACAAGGTTTCCACAATCATCAAGTAAAAAGTGACTCAAAAACTTTAGTTGACATAATCACAAGAAAAGTTAAAATTAATGGGAACCCACCCAC
Source organism: Medicago truncatula (assembly GCF_003473485.1). Taxonomy (NCBI): domain Eukaryota; kingdom Viridiplantae; phylum Streptophyta; class Magnoliopsida; order Fabales; family Fabaceae; genus Medicago; species Medicago truncatula. The sequence goes on along the minus strand of NC_053047.1, from coordinate 18,879,133 downwards.
CTTAAAAATATTAGTATTTTGCATATTCATTTAGTAGATTGCATATTCTTGCATATTCTTGAATTTTCATAAGAGGATTGTTGGGTGTATTTGTCTATATCTTCAACCATCTTATGAAGTAGATTGCATATGGTTGCATATGGTTGAATTTTCATAAGAGAATTTTCATAAGAGAAAATTCAAGTAGAGACAAATTTGAATTTTATAAAATTCAAGCAACTTGAATTTTATAAGTTGCTTGATGTTCATTTAACATGTCAACCTTTCGGAGTTCGAAAATTTGTGAGTAATATATGAAAATAATTAGCAAATTCCATAATTCTTTTTCATATGAAGTTGATCTAGAGACAAATAACCATCTCAACCACATAATAACGACGAGCAATTGAGGAGTGCTGCTACATAATTAGATTTGGTTTGATCCTTAAGGTTGATGATCTTTTCAGAAATTGAATTCCATTTGCATAATATGCAGTGAAAATCAACACACTGAGAGGTTCCACTAACAAGAATTTCTCATACTAGTTTGTATATTCTGTTGCAGCTAAGGAAAGCAGAAATGATTTTGCATTAGATCCTATTCATTACTTCTTATTACAAAAGACCAAAAAATGCAGAAATGTATAGTTTGTTTATCCAGTTCTGAGCTTTGTGAAATTAATTTAGATGGATGGTTATGTGTTAAAGGAATAAAAGAAATTGGAGGTAATAGATTCAATTTTTTACTTAAAAGTTGATTGATAGCTAACTTCACTAAAAAGTTGATTGATAGCTAACATTGTTACTTAAATCAACCATACTAGTGAAATTCATCCATCGCATAGCTATAGATGGTTTTCTGGTTTAAAGGAGGAATAACAGAGAAATTATTGTTAGCTAGTGACATGATCATGTTATGACCCCCACAAATTCAACTTTAATTCTAGAAAACAAATTAACTAAAACTTCCATGTATTGGTAATCAAACATTGTTAAGATGAAGAATTTTTTTTCATTAATGACATGGTAATAGACAGGTACAAAGACAAAACCAAAACCTATGACCCATTACTATGCAAGACAAAAAGTTACCAAGACACAAAGCATCCACCATATTTTCACCATCTTTTAAACATACTAACATCATTCCAATCTATAGGCTTTTAGTCAACTTCCTCCATCTTGCTCTCCTCAGCACCATCTTCTTCCAATGGAGGCATGTCAACATCATCCGCTCCAGTTTCGTCCTCATCTATGCTAAGACCCAATTTCAACATCCTATGAATCCTTCCAGCAAAGGTGTTTGGCTCATCAAGGCTAAAACCAGAAGTCAAAAGAGCGGTTTCAAAAAGCAGAAGCACAAGGTCCTTCACTGATTTGTCATTCTTATCAGCTTCGGACCTCTTCCTCAGTTCCTCCATAATGCCATTATCAGGGTTGATTTCCATAGTTTTCTTACTAGACATGTAGCCTGCCATGCTGCTGTCCCTCAGAGCTTGAGCCTTCATGATTCTCTCCATGTTAGCAGACCATCCGTATTCGCCGGTCACCAAACAGCATGGAGAATCAACAATCCTGTCAGAGACAACTACCTTCTCCACTTTATCTCCCAAGATCTCCTTCATGACCCTGCAGAGATCCTCAAAGGATTTCTTCTTCTCCTCTTTTTTCTTCTTCTCCTCTTCAGTTTCATCATCCAGCTTCAATCCTTCCTTTGTAGCTGAAACCAATTTCTTTCCGTCGTACTCTTTGAGTTGCCCTACGGCATACTCATCAATGGCATCGACCATGAAGAGCACTTCATAGCCCTTTTTCTTCAGTCTCTCCAAGAATGGAGAGTTTTCAACAGCCTTTTTGCTTTCTCCAGTGATGTAGTAAATGTCCTTCTGCCCTTCTTTCATTCTGGTAACATAGTCTTTCAAGCTAGTCATTTCATCACCACTCTTTGTAGAATGGTACCTGAGCAAATCAGCAAGTTTAGCCCTGTTCTGGCTATCTTCATGAACACCCAGTTTCAAATTCTTTGAGAAAGCATCATAGAATTTGTTGTAATCTTCTTTGTTCTCAGCAATCTCATTGAACATTTCAATGCATTTCTTGACAAGATTCTTTCTAATCACCTTCAAGATCTTGTTCTGTTGCAACATCTCACGAGAGATGTTAAGTGGCAAGTCATCAGAATCGACAACACCTTTCACAAATCCAAGATACTCAGGTATGAGTTCCTCGCAGTTGTCCATGATGAAGACCCTCCTAACATAGAGCTTGATATTGTTCATCTTCTTTCTGGTATCAAACAAATCAAAGGGTGCTCTTTTCGGGACAAATAGAATAGCCTTGAATTCAAGCTGGCCCTCCACAGAGAAATGCTTCACAGCCAAGTGTTCTTCCCAGTCATTGGTTAGGCTCTTGTAGAAAGCAGCATATTCATCCTTGGTGATCTCTTCTGGCTTGCGCAGCCAGATTGGCTTCTGCTTGTTGATGAGTTCCCACTCATGAGAAACCTCCTTAATCTTCTTTTTCTTCTTGGCATCTTTCTCCTTGTCCTCATCAACTTCCTCGACCACACCTTCTTCTTCCTTCTTGGGCTCATCATCTTCATCATCACTGATCTCTTTCTCAGTAGTCTTTTCAGTCCAAAGGTAGATTGGGTAGCTAATGAATTCAGAGTGCTTCTTCACAAGATCTTTGATTCTCCTCTCTTCCAAGTATTCCAACTGTTCATAAAATAAATCAATCATTAATTCAACACAATCATTGAATAAAATATTGTTTTTCAAATGTAACACACTCGCGTTCATTACAGCTAATCCCTAATTTAATCCGAGTTACAGAAATCATGAGCTATGCAAACTTTCCGGAAAATTCTACACTCAAGTTCATTGAAGGTAATCACTAATTAAATCTGAGTTACAGAAATCATAGAGCTATGTGAACAACTATCCAGAAAAACTTACAATTAACATACTAGTGTCTGCTAGGCAAATTCAGAAGTTGATCTCACAAAATTATCATGATAGATTTTAATTTTGAATACTAACATTAAACAAACTACTTATTTCTAAATTATCACACCAAAGAAACTAAAGCATAACATTAACCTTCTCTACAAAATATCACTAATGGGTTGCAAAAGTAAAACAGTTTTCAATAACATAACAAGTAAAAGAAAATAAGCCAATAGTTATAGCAAAGTTTAGAAAAATAAACTACCTGATCCTCTTTGAGGAAAAGAGTGATCTTGGTTCCCCTACCAAGTTGTTCACCATCAGTATCTCTTGTAACAGTGAAAGAACCACCAGCTTGTGATTCCCAAATGTATTGCTCATCATCATTGTGCTTGGTGGTTACAATAACTTTCTCAGCAACCAGATAAGCAGAGTAGAATCCTACACCAAACTGACCAATCATGCTCACATCAGCACCAGCCTGTAATGCCTCCATGAACTCCTTTGTTCCAGACCTCGCAATAGTACCCAAGTTGTTCACCAAATCTAAAACAAAGACCCAAAACAGAAGTTTCAGAAACTCAAGTTCAAAATATCAATTCCAAATGAACAATACTGAGCGTATGTGTAAATTAACCGGTAGTTTTAACAGAATTACATTTTTCCACCTATGAAGCACCACACTGGTATGTTGACATTGATTAAAAAATAAATTAGATGAATGTAATCTCAAGTGTCACCACCACCGTTCAATGTCGGACACCAGACATACATTCAATCATAAGCGTCGGTGCTACATAATGTTCTACCATGAACGAAATATACACTTCAAACGTTCAAGAAATTCATGGTACCATTTTGAATTCATAAAACTCATCGCCAATTCAAACATGCATCAATCTTCGGAAACAAACGGGAATCATGAGATTACCTGCTTTGGTCATGCCAATGCCACTGTCAATGATGGAAAGAGTATTGTTGGCTTTGTCAGGAACAAGCCTAATGAAAAGCTCTGGTTGCCCATCAAGCTTGCTCTTATCAGTCAAACTTTCAAACCGAATTTTGTCCAAAGCCTTCAAAAACCACATCCAAAAACACAGTTAGTGAAATTTTCAATTAATCAAATACTAACAGAAAAACAATTTAAATCAAAAGGTAAATTGATAAATCGATTATTTATCAAACACAATGCGAATGAATAGAACACAAATCAATAAAACGGTTAATAAACGAGACATTGAAGAAACACGTGCGTGCTTACATCAGAAGAATTACTGATGAGTTCACGCAAGAAAATCTCCTTGTTACTATAGAACGTGTTGATGATCAAGCTAAGAAGTTGGTTAATCTCAGCTTGGAATGCGAATGTTTCAGCGTCCGCCATTGAAGAAACTTGATCGAGAAAAAGCAAATTTCACAGAGATAGAATTTCAGAGAACAAAAAGCGCAACGAGAGAGAATTGCAGAGAATGAAAATTTTGAGGTGCTTGGAATGAATGAAAGAGAGAGATTTTATAGTATGATGAATGAAGTGTTGAAGTGTTTCTGGATTGTTCTATCGTTTTCGAGATTCTTTACTTGTTTTTGAGGGATGGTGTGAAATATACGGTGTCGTTTTGAAAGGATCCAGAACGTTCTGTTATAGCGGTTGAGTCTGGAATGTTCGCTGAGTTTTTAGAACGAGGATAACCTGGCGCGGGAAATTCAGAGTAAAAAGTTTTTACCGTTTGGTAAAATTTTTTTTGCCATATATTTGGTAAATTTTAAGGCCCGTTTATTTTAGTTTTTTATTATAAAATAAATTTTTGATTTAAGTACAGTTTCACCCCTTTATTTTGACAAATTTTGAATTTTAACCCTTTATTTTAAATTTTTCAGATTTTAGGCTTTCTAGCACATTTGGACACATTTTTGCTCATGTGGCAATGCTTATGTGGATTAATATTATTTTAAATTAATTATGCTATCTACACATTTAAATATATTTTACTAATAAATATTAATTTACATATAACATTTGTTAATTTTGTCCCCATGAGCTTAGCTCATTTGGTAAAAGATAATGCACAATATGTATAAGGGTTGGGGTTCGAATCCCGGACACCCCACTTATTCATCTTTAAGTGAATTTCCTCTTCTTTTTGAAATGCTGCCAAACTATGGAAAAGTAATCTTTCCACAACCTTTCTTTCCATTCACAGCCTTAGAGCATGTAGTGTGTTTCTTTCAGGTTTTGTCTAGGAGTTTGGAGATAGGAGAATGAAGGGTTTTTGGGTGAGAAATATAAGGAAAAATGGAGAAATGTTTTACATTTTCAAAGAACAATTAATGGTTATGATATGTTATTAATTTTAAAAATATTATAATAACAAAGATTAAATTTAAAGAATTCATGTAAACACTCATAAATCTTCCTCCAATACAATTTTTGAATTCTCCCAAACGATGAGAGTTTTGTATTATGAAGAAAACGAAACCCTCCAAAACTCTCCCCTCTCCATATCTTCTATTTCTTCTCCTTATTCTTTTTTTCCACCCAAAATCTCCCACTTCCTTCCCCTCCAAGTGACCTAATATCCTATGAAGGTTTTTAAAGTTCATTATTCTTTTATCATAATTAAATGATTATTCATTCATAGACTAACTATTTTTAATTAAAGAGTTAAATTAGATCCAAACAGAAAGTTAAGGTCAATAGTAATTCATTCTTAACATTCAAATATTTAATTAAATGAAGACTAGAATTGCATTATCATAGATAGAGTTTCACAACCTACATGGTTCAAACAGATCCAATAAGTTTCATCTCCCGACCTAATCATTAAGAACTTAACTACTCATAATAAAGATTACAAATAACAAATTCAATTGAAGCATACAAACATACAAGGAATTAACTAGGAATTAACTATCAGTTTGGTAGAAGGACGCCTCTTCAGTCTTCTACTCTCAAATTTGTGCTTCCGATCTCCAAAATTTAGAACCCTATTCCTAACAACAAGTTCAGCTTATATAGGCAAGGTCTTACGCGACCAAAATCATGTCGCGATGACAAAAATTGTTACAAGATAAACTCTTGAAATTCAAAATGCAACTTTGGTGCTCCTCCAATTCGTGTCATGATTATGCAAATAGGCAAGGATAAACTCCAACTTCTACGTAAAATCGTGTCACGATGTAGAAAATTGTGACACGATGGTTTAAACTCAACTTCTTGTAAAATCCTGCTTTTTTCACCACTAAGCTGTCTAAAATTACTACAGACTCATTAAAAATATCAAAATACTGATAAAAAACATGAATGACAGCATGCAAGGTCGTTCCTAGAGTTTTACGGGCCTTAGGCATAGCATGAAAAAGGGCCTTTTACACTACATCATAAATTTTTTTCTTCTAATAAATGATGAATGAGACATGCATTAGTTATGGCAGTTGACATCCCAGTTATGTTGGCACCCCAAAATATTGTGTGTCAAATACACCTCATCCTATATATTATTAATAAAAAGTAAAAATAAATCAAAAAAGTTGGGGGCCGAACCTAACCCAAATTTATCAAGAGCTCATTGTTGTGATTTTATTAGCTCTTCATTTCGTTTTTTTTTTATCAAGAGTTCCTTCTTCTTTTTTTCATTTTTAGCCAACATCTTAAAAGAAATCAAATACTCAATAGAAATCAATGCAAACAAAAAAAAACTATAGAAGTAGAGAACAATAACACCTTAAAAGTAGGCTGTACCTGAAAATAAAAGCGCAATATATATATATCGACACTTAATTAATAAGAATTCACTTTAAGCAAAAATCAATAATTGAATTGGAAAAAAGGGCAAAAAATCGATTCAATATAGTACAAGCTATAACATGTACGGTGTACAATACTTCAATTAGAAAAAGACAAAAATTCATTAATATTATTCATGTGTGTACAATACATGCTTCAATCGTAAAAAACAAAAATCAATTCAATAATGGTGAGAATTAGTGAATTCAATAATGGATTTAATTGGAAAAGTCATAAATCAATTCAATTAGAATTCAACACCTCAAGATATTAGAGAATTGAAACAATAATTATCAAAGAGAATTGGAATAAGAAGAAAAAAAAAACATAAACCTAAAACAATCCACTTGAAGAGAGAATGATTTAAGAAAATGGTGAGAAATCAATAATGATTTTCTTACAAATTGCAATTGCCTGGTTTTGATTTTGATTTTGAAACTTTTTGGTTTTTCTCTTTAGGTTTATTTTCTCATCTATTTTTCTAATTGCACAAAAAGAGTTTTTGTTTAAATGTGTAGAGTTGGGCATTTTCAATTGCACAAAAATAATTTTTTATCTCTTTAGGGGGCCTAAAGAGATATGGGGGGCCTAAAAAGTAACCTTCTTGCATAAAAGGTTTTTAGTTTCCTACTTTTTACATGTTGGGCCGAGATAAGGATTTTAAGCTGGTCCGGCTAATACAAATTGTTATATGCACTCCGACGTTTCTTAGTTTTTCTATATGCACCCCCCTAAAAGAATTGGGGGCCTATTGGCAAGAGCCTTATCCCATCGCAACCTCGGCCTATGCCTAGGGCTGGCCCTGACAACATGTCATCACTTTCCCTTGATAGTCACCATGTCAAGTTGACATGGTCAACACATGATCTCATACCACCATCTTTCTTCTTTACAAGAAACATAAGTACATTCCAAGCAGATGCATTAGGTCTGAAGAAATATTTATGGATTAATTACTCTATTCGAGAGGTTAAATCCTTGCATTCTACTGGTGACGTTCTATATAGTACCCCTGACATTGGCTCTGCTCCTGGGATAAGATTTATAGAAAACTCAACTTCTCTTTTCGGTGGCAGACTGGTTATGTCAGCGGAAAAAACATCTAAATACTCATTCACATTGAACTTAAGATAAAAATTCTAATTTCTAGCAAAATGAGATGAATTATCCTATGAATGTTGTCTATCAACTCCGAGAGTGCTACTCCTTTATTAGTAGGCATCTAAATGATTTTCTCTCCACATCCAATATACACATGATTTGCAGAAAGTCAATCCATGTCTAAAATTACATCAAGTTGATTGATGGGAAGACATACTAAGTCAATGTAGTAAGTTTTACCGTAACGATATTAAACAATTCTAACATAAGAATCATGTTACAATTTCACAGTAAAAATAGCAGAGTCTTATTAATCTTCTTCAGGTCTTCAGCTCCTTATATAGGCAGGGATTTGAGAGACATTGGAAAAGTGTGCCACCACATTAAGAGTTGTTAAGAAGCTTCAAATCAAGGACGTTGAGCCATTGCCTGATATTGATAATTCTGTTGGATAGTCATTCGAAAATCCTTTGCTGAAACTGGAAGTATTCGTGCATTCCTATTGCCCTTGAAGTTCTTTGTATGTTTCTACATGTGGTCAAAAGAAGACAAAACTATGCTCAGATCCTTTGATGTGGACAACTATAGAAGACGACAATCAGACGTGGAGTTTGGGTCCCTCAGCTTCTTCTAAAGTCTGAAGGTCTTCCAAGTCTGATGATGTCTTTTGTGTCTGGCTAGACCTTTTGCGTTTGATGATCTCCACACAGCCTGATGAGGCATATCTTGTGCTTCTGATGGTGTAATACATGTTCAATACTTTGATAGACATAGCCAATGATCCTGCACACTTGAACAAATATTAGTATATTACATTGTTCTTCAATACTTTGTTATCATCAAAACCTAGAGGAATTGTACAAGTCTCTTCTTGTTCCAACATTTTATCCTACATACGTTCACTCGACATATTTTTTTCTAACGTGGTTTTATGCCCGTAAGTGAGTTCGCTGGGTTGCGCTCGTGAGGAGTGCTGGTTTTGTTAGGATTGATTAGGGTTAATCCACCGTGTTTGTAATATCTTGTTTTAGTCTCATTTTAGTTGTATTTGGGTCAGATCTAATGTCCTCGGTCTTCATATGTCATTATTTTTATTTATTATATTTTTCCGTTTTGCCTAAAAAAAATATTGATTTTTATAATTTATTTTATAATAAATAAATATGATTGTTTTTTTTAAAGAATGTTTATGAATTTATGATTCCATCTTGCCATGTCACATATAACTTTCTTACTTATTTAATTTTGATATCCATGCATACTTGTCTCATTTTTTTCCTTCTCAGATAAATGTACAGGAGATTTCATTTTACGTAACTATTCAATTTGTTTTTTTTTAAATAGAATTAGGCCCCGTTTGGATAAACAACTTATATAGATGCTTATAGCATTAGGGCTTATAACATTAGAGCTTACATCATAAGCTCTTATACTTGATAAGCTATTTATGTTTGGATATGTACACTAAAAAGTACTTACATAAATTGAAGTGTTTGGATGTGACATTACATAAGCAATTATCGAAATATTAAATATTTTTAATTTTAAAAAAATCAAAGAATCGAACCACAATTATCAAGATTTATTTTGATAAAATTAATCAAGATGTAAAAAAACAATATTATAATATATTAATTATAGTTATATATATAGTATAATCAATATTCGTCCTTAAAAAAAAATCAAAGTTACCTAATTGTATGCTGCGTAAACACTCTGCATAAATAAACTTGAGAAATTATGATTGTAAACTTATCATATATATATATAGATATTAGTGTACAATTTGATACTGAAAAAAGGCAAGTTAAGTTTGTTTTTTTTATTCAGTTTCATTTTATTACTTAACAAACAAATAATAAAAATCTTCCTTAAAACAAAAAAAAGAAATCTTAGTTACGTGTGTTACTTTAGTAAGATAAACATATAACAATTTTGTTACTTATGCACCGCTAAAGATAACAAACATTATAATTAAAATATATGTTTTTTTTTCTAAAAACAAAAAAATAAAATAAAATATATGTTTTGAAAAAGTGGATCCAGAGAGAATCGAAGGAGGTTACATAAATTCATAAGCTCCTTGTTAAGCTGGAGGGTAAGCTGAAAATTTAGGCTTATTAAAATATGACATAAGCAGCTTATGGAACTATGATAAGCTGTTTTTATTTATTTACCCAAACACCTTTAAAAAGGCTTATGGGAGTAGATAAGTCCGCATAAGCTCAAAATAAGTCAATCCAAACGGGGCCTTATTCTATTTGTTTATATTGTATGACAAATATAATAATTATAATTTTTAAACGGATAGTCCCTGAGAGCATAACTCAGTTGGTTAGGATATACATTATTATATGCAAGGGCTGAGTTCGAACCCCAAACACCCACTTATTCACATTGAAAAATATAAATTCTAACCACAAGGCTACTTCACAAAAAAAAAAAAAAAAAACAACATTATTTTTGTGGATTTTACCGAATATTTATATTCTTATATTTTTTAAATCAATTTAGTTTCAATCCCAAAAAAAAAATGAAAAACTGTAAAAAAGAAAAATAAAAGTAAAGCAACTTTTGGTTTTCTTACAGCTGATGAAAAAATGCTGAATAAATTTAAAAGGTTGATCATGGGGCATTCCGAGAATTAAACTCGGGACCTCTCGCACCCTAAGCAAGAATCATACCACTAGATCAAATGCCCATGTTGTTGTTCGATTCTCAGATCAAGCAAATTTAGTAACGTAACTATAAAACCCGTGTTAGACTCGCAATTAACAAACACTCCTTCAGGTATACGCACAATCGTTTGTTACCATTAATTAATTCATATATTTTTATAGTATTTACATTCTTCTGGCTGGGATGAAACATTTTTCATTGTTGTTTGTTATAAACTTTTAAGTGAGTTATCTAGAACCATTACGGTCCGCCTCTATCTGTGTATTTGTAGCATTTGGATTGCCTTCATTGCAGTCAATGTAGTGTTTAAAAAGTTTGGGCAGCCTTCACCTTACAAGCCGCTTTTGTAAGATTGAATTTGATCATTGATCCTATGAAGCACATATATTTCTCGGATTATTATCGATGTCGATGTATATGTATCGTATCTGACACCAACACATATGATTACATTGAATTATGACATTTTCAAGAATTATTATCGATGTCGATGTGGTCATGTTGTGTCTCTTCATTGCGGATTGATGTGACTCTTTTAAAGTGAACTTTTCATTTTAGAGTGAGTATATAACCATCAAACTAAAATTTAAACCTGTAATTTTCTAACTATACTAACAACACACTGAATAGGTGACAAATCCAACTAGGGGTTTGTTTGGATTAACTTTTTTGAGCTTTTCAACCGACATAAGTTTTGTGGGTGCGGTTATCATGCATAAGGAAATCCTTATGCACCGTACATAAATCCCAACCCATTAACTTGTAGCCCAACATAATTGTTTCCTACACCCCCAAAGGAAACCAAACGCGGGACCAAACAAAACAAAACAAAACGAACCAAACGCGGAAACAAACTAAATCATCACCGTCGTTCATCATCATCACCACCGAAATCTTCAATCTCATCATCAACACCGTCGTTCATCATCATCACTGTCATTCACCATCATCATCACCTTACCGAAATCATCATCATTATCACCACCGTCATTCATCATCATAACCGTCAATCAAAATTGTATATGTTAGTTGGAAATGGTTTCAGAGTGTTGATTTGGTTCAATGATAATCACAAATGTCCTTATTATAGTATGTTTTGTATAAAATCATGTCAAAACCATTTTGCTGTGGAAATGGTTTCTGTGAGTTGTACTCCAAAACCATTAGATGTACTTAATGGTTTCCAGCAGGTGAAAAAAACTAAGGACCCAGAGCCATTGCCATCATTCAGTTTTGGACTGACACAATTGGAGGAGGATGAAAGAAATGGTTTCTGTGAGTTGTACTCCAAAATTTTTTTGCTGTGGAAATGGTTTCTGTGAGTTGTACTCCAAAACCACCAAAATCTCCACCGGCGGTGTCTTCTTCTTGAATAGTAAATTCATTTTCCAGCAATTCATTTTTTGAGTTTTCACTACAAAGCCACCAAAATCACTAAGCTCAAACACTATTTCGATCCATCAAGAATCGAACAGATCAAAGAGAAGGAGGTAGAAAGTTTTTCTGTTCATATCTTAATCCTTAGATCTACGCTTGTTTACCGTTTGTCTTTGAAAAACATTTTCGAAAATGAGAAGTAGGAAGAAAATGATTGTTGAATATATAATTTGTTTTTGAAACGGCGGAGTTTTGAGTTCCGACTTAGTGGTGCCACCACCGGCCACCGCGTCGGAAAAGCAATTCTCGCCGGAGAAGAAGATATAAGGTGGCGCTGGTTTAAATGTCCTAGAGAGAGAAGTGAGCAAAGCATTTTTAATGAGAGGTTTTTTTTGTCAAAATGAAGATATACCTCTTTCCTTTATTCCTTGATTTGGTGTGGTTTGAGAAGCCTATGATTATTACACGTGTACACTAGATCTGATGGTTGTGAAGTGTTTATGCAGAGTGCATAAAGAAATGTCTTATGCATAATAACTTTTGTCAAGTTTTGTGACACTGTTTGAGATAACTTATGAAAACAACTTATAACACTTTTCCTCAGCTTTTTCTCAACTTAATTTCATAAGTTATCCTAGAAATAGCTTTTTAAGCATATACAGAAACATTTTAACTTTATTTTATCTTTATTTTATCTTTTCCTATAGATATAGATTATGTAATCTTATACATATAAGCAATTATCATGATAAGCGCTTGTGCTAGATGCTGCAAATAAGTTGTTTAACATGTTGTGAAATGTGAAAGCCAACCATCATTAGTACTTTTGTTTGAGTTCTTAACCCTGTGTTGGAATGTAGATCATTATTATGAACATTTTTACTCCAAATAATGATACTAATGGAAAGTGCTTCTGATGAAAGTGCTTGTGACTTTCTGAAACTGTTTGTCTAGTAACTGAAGTTAACCAAAGCATTTTGTTGATTGGTTCTTTCTGTTTGTGATGCTTTGTTCAGTGGTGAAATCAATCTTGTTGAATGGTCATTGTTGTCGTTATTGTTAATGCTGACTTGAAGAATTAAATTGAATCGAAATCGAGAATCGAGCGGTGAGTTTAATTAAATGCTGGACGAGGAAGGGAATGACAAAACCAGGATAGTGGTTTTTGTGACTGTAGGGACGACTTGTTTCGATGCTCTTGTGAGAGCTGTGGATTCTGAAAATGTCAAGGAAGAGTTTCTTGCAAAAGGATATACTCATCTTCTCATCCAAATGGGTCGTGGATCCTATGTTCCAAAGAAGGCAGTTTCAAACATTATTTCTTACTTTCCCTCTCTCTATGTCTGTTAGTTCTATCTTCCATGTTTCAGTGGCATGCCAATTTTGTATAAGAATTGCTGATGCACATTGTATAAGGCTGTGTCACACGAGTAAAATACGTTTTTGCCCCTTCGGTAGTTAAATGCCGAGGAATTTGAAACCGGCTGCATTTAACTGCCGAGGAAAACAACTATGCAGATAGTGGGTTCTGCATAATTCTAAAGCATTTCCAAGCCATTTTTCGGTCAGTTTTTACATGTAATTAAACCAGAGCATTTTCAAAGGCAATATAAATCATACAACATTGAAACTCGGTCATAAACAAGAAAAATACAATATCTTTTACAATTGTCCATAATTAAATCAAACCGACATCTGGTTCGAATTACACAAACGTTTGAAATTCATCAAAACGTTACAAAGTGTCCATAATTAAACAACTCATTACACATGATTATATTAAATCCCTACTTACATTCATCACAATTGCATATGGAACGAACATACATATATAATATATAATTTTCCACCATATTCCGAAACATAAATCCGACGTCGCTATCGTCTTTAATAAGCCAAGGCATATAACTTGTCGTTTTCCATGCATATTTATCTCTATCTTCTCCTAGGTCTATTCTATCATAACTTTAATTGTCTTTTTAAAAGCGGAGTACCTAACACGGCCTTCAATTTTTGCATCCTTGGACATGTTTCACTTGACAAAAGCTTTAGGAAAAGAATCATAGAATAGAACAAAATTAAATGAAATGTAATAACGAATAAATCAAATCCGTAAACATTAATAATGAATAAATAAATATTGCACTTGTTTTACCATATAAAAGTCATATTATCATATATATATCAATATAAATTACATAATGTTAATTATATATTGCCCACAAAAAAATTGGCGTTACAATTTCGATCCCAAAATATACGTCGGTGTAATTTCTACCAAAAAAAAGGACTAACACCGACAAAAAAATCACTCATTAAATACCAAGTGATTGGGGAAGATCAAATGAATTAGAATCTTCCTCATCTTCCGCAATAACGTCAAATTGTTTCTTTGGTTTTTCGGGAGTGTCCAACAAAATAGGCCGCTTTGTTTGACTCCTTTTACGGTTTCGGCGGTTTGTTTCCACTTTCAATAGTCATGAGCTTTCGGAAAAACTCATGTTGATCCAAATACTCATCTTCCCAAGTCACCACATCTTCTTTCTTGTGATTGTGCCACTCCGTAGATGATGGAGGTAGTGGACAATCATTTTTCAAATAAATAAGCACGAAATGATTCAGAATTGCCCCAAAGTACATGATGGGAGTATTTTGCTTACCTGGAGGTGGTGGCCCTCTTAGTGGGAAAAAAGATTCCGAGTTTTCAACTTCAAGATTTGTCAACACAACCACACACCTTTTGCGGGAGGATGTCAGCCATTTAAAATGTAGTTATAACGATCCTCACCCGCAAATACTTCAACATAATCATCTCTATGATCTTTCAAATCTTGAATAAGATGTGTACGGATCATGATATGATTTTTTTCGGTCAAGCCCATGAACTAGGCTATAGCCCGGAATCCACAATGTCCATCGCCAATAACATCCACCACTTTTTCAATAAATGGAAGCATGAAGCGTGACATATAATCAATAGGCCTCATAACCGGGATAGCCTTAGACTTTGGATACTGAGAAGGTGGTGGAAGTGGGTTAAGTGATGTTTTACCAAGACGGACACTTTTTTTTCTTTTATATGATGATGTTGTTGGTGATGGCGATGGTTGACTATCCGGATTTTGGGAATCAACAACCTCCCACGAAGAAGGGATCCGACTACTCGATGTAATTTTTCCTTTAGACCTCGTAATGTCCACTTTTTTCTTAGCTCCCTAGGTTGGTACTTTTCGTGGTGGTGGAGACATCATGGTGGTTTCATGAAATAACAATTGTCGCAAACCCTCTTTGACTTCAAGCTTCATTTGGAAAGGGAGTTTCTTGAGACGTTCTACAATAGCCTTCAACTCAAGCTCGACACAAAAACCAACTTCGTTACTTTCTTCGCCCATACGTAACCTATGTCAATGGTGGTGTATCTCATCCAATAAAATTGGCTTCTCTTCAAGGAGTTTAGTAGCAATTTTGCATGCACATGGTAGCCCGTAAGATGTCCTTTGAACACAACCACAAATGTCATTGTTCATGCACAATGTTTCCCTAAAATGTGTCTCTTCCAAAACAATGTTGTCCAAAGCATATCTAAACGCATGACCACCTAAATTGGAGTACAAAGTGACATCTTTGAATCCATGTTCCAACACGCTAACGCTTGGACCAAAGGTTGTTTGTATCGCAGTGATCTGAAGCAACAACATGTCATGTATTTTCTCCCAACAAGTACCCAAATCACCCACACTATTGTCCAAATATTTCTTCAATAAAGCATGAGCCGATTCGACCCAGTTGGTGGTCCTGCAACCAAGATGCAACACATGGTCTGTTCATGCCCTCACTCCTTCACTTCATTCAAGGTGGTCATGGCATAATTTTTGAAAAGTGGGAAATCACTACATGAATCTTCTAACTCCACTAATGCATTTCCATATAACTCTTGATTGGGTGATTCAACCATAGCTTTCCATGCCCTCATTATCTTCTTCACAACATCGCGAGGTTTCACCTCTTTCCCATCATTTTTTCCCAAAGGATATTTACAATCTAAGACACATCTTTGTTTAACATTTGCTTGCACATGAAAGTAACAATTCATTGCATAACTTTCGGGTAAAACATTTGCAACCGCTTTCATCAAAGACATATCCATGTCGGTCACAATCACATTAGGTTGATTCATCTTTGACGTAAGATGTTTACACAACATTTTTAAAACCCAAACAAAGTTTTCCTCTTTCTCATGTGTCACAAATCTAAACCCAACCGAATATGTCAAATCTGTCGAAGTGACCCCAACTACGTCAAACATTGGCATCCTGTACATGTTGGTTTTGTAGGTGGAGTCCATAACCAAAACCGTTGGAAAATTGTTAAACAACTTAACGAATGTTGGATGAGCCCAAAAGATATCTTCGATTGTAGTACTTTCACTTTGTGTTCTTGAGTAATAAGTATTGTTGTGCTCCTCCAACTTAAAAATTAGATATTGCAACGGCTTCTTATCACCTCTATTTGCCTTCCATATTTGTTGATGTTCATTGTACACTTGCTTCACATTTGTCATGCAATGTGGTCTTTTGTTATTCAAATG
This sequence comes from Medicago truncatula, assembly GCF_003473485.1. NCBI lineage: Eukaryota > Viridiplantae > Streptophyta > Magnoliopsida > Fabales > Fabaceae > Medicago > Medicago truncatula. The sequence goes on along the minus strand of NC_053047.1, from coordinate 18,862,677 downwards.
TATCAAAATATTTCTTGGAAGCATCTTGCTCTTGGTCAAGTCACGTACAATCTTCTTGTCGTCCTCCTTTAATCTATCGACAAGAATGTGTCCTTCTAAAGTCGGCTCCATCGCATGGTTGTGAACTCCATTAAGAATGTTCAATCCCCATTCCTTTGTTTGCTTACTTTGATATCCACTAATCATGAACAAGCACCCACATTTTCTTGAGCCCGTTCTCGCATGCTTCGGTTTTTTTTTCGGCACTTTGTGAGCTCCACTCCTTTCACACACTAGGCGGAACATTGGATTGATCAAGCTTGATCTTTGTGTAACAATTATAAATCCCGCCTTATTTGCTTGACGACGTGTCCACTCAAGCAATTCTTCTCTATCTTTCGACTTAACGTCGTCTGAAAAAAATCTAGCAGTGTCAACTTCGTGGGCTTGAAGTGGGAGGACACCGGAGTCAACATATTTTGAAGCTCCGTTAATTTTTGGTTTCGCTTCAACCTTAGGCGGTTTGACAACTCCGGAAAATTCAACAAAATTTGATTTTGTCTCTCTCGGAACATCTTCCGCGTTCTCTACCATTACTATAATTAAACAACACATTAATATGAATTAACAACTAACTAATGCATAAACATCAACGCCATAATGAATTAAAACAAAAAAAAAAAAAAAATTGGAAAAAATGGCAGTAGCTGCCATTTTTTCGTTGTGAAAATTTTTCACAAGTATTCCTCGGTACCTTACTTTCGAGGTTTTCCTCGGCAGTAAACTACCGAAATTTACTTCGGTAGTAAGCTACCGAGGATACCCATAACAAAACCAAAAAATGAACGTATTAAAATGCTCAATACTTGTTTTTTTACGTCAAAAGTGTGTTGATACCTCCTATGCTTGATGCTTGAATGATTTTGAATCAAGATTTGATGGAAAAAAATATTGGATTTGGGGATTGGATGGAAGTGGTATGGAAGTTGATGATGAAAATAGTGTGTAGGGGGAGCAGGTGACTGTTTCATCTGATAAAATATATTTCTCGGCAGTTAAGTACCGAGGTTTTCCTCGGCAGTTAACTGCAGCCGGTGTCAAATTCCTAGGCAGTTAACTACCGAGGGGGCAAAAACGTATTTTACTCGTGTGCCTCAGCCTCATACAATGTGTCAACAACAATTCTCATTTTGTATTTATGTTTCTTAGTGTATATTAAAATACTTAATAGTCTCATCTATTTCTTGATGAGAAACATGGTTAAGTTTAGCATGGGAAAGGCTAATTTTTTCCACCATGGGAAAGTTTGTTTTTAACCATTGGATCAAATGATAAACACACTCTTATCATGCTCCTTTAACATTAGATTTTTCTCCATTTCTCTTCAACCTCACAACCAGATTTCTCACTTTCTCTCTCTACCTCCTCCTCTCCTCTCTTTCCAAACAGAACCATCATAACTACCACCACCACCATGTTTAACTCATAAGAAATTAAAATGGTTTTCATAATAGAATTAGCTTAGACTTAGATCGAAATTGGTTTTGAAAAAATGGGTTAATAATGTTTTTCAAATCCTTATATATCATTGTCTCTATGTGAATGCAAACATGAGATTTTTAATTCATGAGGTTGAATCTGGATTTATAGTGGGAGTTTTCTAGATTCGAGTCATTTGATGTCGCATTCAATTCTTGGGCTGGTTCTTTTCAGAATGTTTTATTATTTAGAGTTGCATATTGGGGTTTTGTTTTCCAGCATGTTGAAGATGATGGTGATGAATCTGGAGTGTTCATAATATTCCAATAATCATGTGTTCTGGATTTTCTGAAATTAACTGTCACACCTGCTGGTTTATTTCAATAATTCTTTTTATATTGATAGAAAAACCACAAACTCTATTGAAGTAAGCATGTATATGTTGTGGTTTCTTCATATGGAAGTTGATGGAACTCTAGCATTGAAAGATGGTGTGATAAGGAGCCATAGTTACGGATGAGGAGACGGCACAAAGGAAGGGGAGAAGGTTGGTGATGGAAGATGATGTGGAAAAAATTTAGTGTTGAGAGACCATGATAAAATTATGTTCCCTACTTAATTCAATGGTTAAAAATTAACTTTCCCATGGTGGAAAAAATTAGCCTTTTCCATGCTAAACTTCACCCGAGAAACATAGCCACAAATTTTTCCGATGATGCAATTTGTACATGTAAAAGTTTACCGTTAGAGAACTCATCCTCATTTCAAATGCGATAGTGTATTTTCATTTTTAGAGAAGTTGGTTGGTTAGATATAGTATAAGGATATAGAATAATGGGAGATACGAAAAGTTCATAGTTGTTAGAGAAGTTAGTTAGGTAGTTGGATAATTAGAGGAATATCATCTATAAATATAAGGATACTTGAATAGAGGGAAGGATTGAGATTTGTAAGCTGTTTCTATAACAAAAGATAAAATAAAAGTCAAATTGTTATGATATGAGCTATAAGCTGTTTTAATAACTTATCTAGGAAACTTATGCAAATAAGCTCAAAATAACTTATGAACATTATATTACTTGTTTCTACAATGCATCCCAAACAGTATCACAACTAATTTCTACGAGTAAATAAGCTCAAATAAGTCAATCGAACTGATTTACTTCACAATATAATAAGGTTTATTTTACCTTTTTGTCTATGTTTGTTGGCCAGGTTGTGCATTTTGTTTTGTGCCTGAATCGAATGATCCCTCAATTCATCAAACATATGATTTCTTTCAGCCATGATCCTGTTAATCTATACTGCTGATTTAGCAAAATATTTAAAATAATTAAATAATCAAAAAATAATTAAAAAAATAAAAATAATATTTTTTTATTTTTTTAATAAAAAATATTAAACAAAAAATTATAAAAATTAAAACAAAAATGCACGTGTGCGTTGACCGAGTCGAAATTGGCCTAGTGGGCCAAAACTGCCACAGGGGCAAAACTTTGGGGGCGGTTTTGTAGTTTTTTTTCTTAAAAGGCGAAAATCGCAACTTCTTAAAACTTAGGGAGCTAAAAATGATATTAAGCCTTTTATCAAGTGTGTAATTTTCGAAGAAAATATGATAAAGAGAGATTAAGTTGTATTTCATTATCTTTAGCTAATTCATTATTTAAGTTAATTATTAAGTTATTTGATTCATATTTTTTTTTAACTCGAGTCTGGTAGTTCTATTGGTTGAGGCCTTATGTAGAATATGACCCACAAAAGAAAAGATGGGAACTATCTGAATAACAAAGATAAGGAAATAGGGGTAATTAATCGATAATCTACCTCCTAATATATTTTAAATTTATGTTCATTGTTTTAGAATTGAAGGAAATGAATGATATTTATTATTTTTTATTTTGTTTGTAGGATAGAAATAGTTAATGCCTTTTTGATTTTGTGTATATGCCTTTATATCCATCATTTTTGTGTGTATGCTTTTCTAAACAATTCATAAGCTCTTATCATGATAAGAGCTTGTGCTATAAATTGTTAATTCAAACAGGGTCTAAACGTGACACCTCTCCTTGTACTGATTTGACTGTTTTTCAACATGTTAGGAAATGTTAAAGCCAACCATCATCAGTACCTTTGTTTAAGTTCTTAACCATGTGTTGAAATGTAGATCATTATTATGAACGATTTTACTCCAAATGATGATCCTAATTCTAATATCAAGATCACAAGAACAATTGAGTCATCAGTTGTAAAACTTCACTAATCCTCTTTAGGGTGTAAAGTTGGATTGTGGGGTAGCCAAAGTTTGAATAGGTTGTCCAATACTTATAAGGTCAGGTAGACTAGAAACGCATAAAAGGGAGCATAGTCTAGGAGTGTATCTTAGACACTATATTGAAAGATCTCACAGTTTGTGGATAATGGACTAACCCAATTAGCGTAAAATAGGATAACTTCTTTTATGTCATCTTCTTTATCCCTTAACTCATTTATTTGATAGTTCAGAAGCAAGCAAAATCATCTAATCTTTTATTGTATCAAATTCATTTTGATACATACTTAAGATCACCATATCTGAGGATCTTCTCAAAGTTGAGAAGCAGCCAAAATTTTAAAGGTCACAATTCAAATCCTCCTTTCCTTGTGACCATTATTATTCTCCAATCCATCATAATTTTCTACTTTGAAAATCGGTAGATTTTCAGAAAATTGTTTGAGGTTGAGCTCTCATTCGCAATTGTTGAAAGCTTGGAACGAATCAGTGATCTATGATACTGATTTGTTGGGATAAGCTTCTATTTTTTTGATAAATCTCAAGTAAATCATGAAAATTAGGTGAAAAGAATACAAGAGAAAGGAAAAAAGGGAAAAAATGAAATTTAATGTGAAAGTTTTATTCTCTTGTGTAATGTAATCAACAATGATTCACACTCTATGTATTTTATTGCATTCTAGTGTTCTCCTTATAAATACAACACAAAGCTTTAAGTAACTTTTCCAACAAAGTGCAACAAACTAACTCCTATTGAGATAACTTGCAAAACAAGTTATCTCCTACTAAGGTAAATTATAATGGTTTTGACAAATGAAGCATATAAACGTCCTCTGTGGTGATCCTCTGGGGATGATCCATTGGAGTCGTCCTCTAAGGTTGATCCTCTGAACCTATATCGTCCTCTAATGCCACCTCATCATTTTAGGGTGCATTTCTCATTTTACCCTTCACCATTTTTTTTAATTACTTTATAATTTTTATATTTTTAATAACTTTTATAATTTTTATTTTTTTAACTATTTTTCAATTTTTTCATCCAAATTCAGTTGCTTCTAAATTGCAGTTGTGGGAGAGTAAGGTATCGCTTGATCCAGCTTTTTTCCAACTTCTCTACATTTTTAAGGAGAAGTTAGGTCAAACACACTATCAATTATTTTAATTTCAATATTGTTTAATCATCACAACCTCAGAAATATTTTTATTCACACTGTCATTTAATGATACCAAATACTATTATTTCCTTTCTTCAACCTCGCAAATATTTACACACACACATTAACGTTTAGAGTAATATTTTATGTCCGTATGTCTGTGTTTTTTTTACGCTGATGCATATAATTTTTTTTAGTGTTGCTTAGTTGAGTGCTACCTCACCGATTTTTTTTAACTATTTTCTAATTTTTATATTTTTAAATACTTTTAACTATTTTCCAATTTTTTCTCCCAAATTCAGTTGCTTCTACACTGCCATTGTGGGAGATTAAGATACCGTTTGACCCGTTTTTTTTTTACTTCTCTACATTTTTAAAAAGAAGTTAGGTCAAACACAATATCAATTAAGTACTTACTAGAAAGGGAACATTTTTTAATGCATAGAATTGAATGGAATGAGCTTTGGCCAAAAGTTGTTGAATGCTACTTTAAAAAAATACTTCTCGACAATATATTTCACAAGCACCTCTTTTCAACTCACGCTGGGAACCTTTTCTTTTATTTTTTAATATTATATTTCAATATATTTTCTTTTCATTTAACTTTATTTTATTTTATTTTTTTGAACAGTTCCATTTAATTTTATTATCTTTTTTTCAAAAGATTTTTATTATCTTTTTATCACTTATATATTTAATTTCAATATTGTTTAATCATCACAACCTCACAAATATTTTTATTCACGCTGTCATTTAATGATACCAAATATTTTTATTTCCTTTCTTCAACCTCGCGAATATATACACACACACATTAACGTTTAAAGTAATATTTTATGTCCGTCTGTCTGTTTTTTGTTACGCTAATGCATATAATTTTTTTTAGTATTGCTTGGTTGAGTGTTACCTCACCGATTTTTATTAACTATTTTTCAATTTTCATATTTTTAAAAACTTCTGACTATTTTCCAATTTTTTTATTTTTAACTATTTTCTAATTTTTTTTCTCACAAATTCAGTTACTTCCACACTGCCATTGTGAGAGATTAAGATACCGTTTGATCCGTTTTTTTTTCCTTCAACTTCTCTACATTGTTAAGAAGAAGTTAGGCTAAGTACAATATCAATTAAGTACTTACTAAAAAAGGTACTTTTTTTAATGCATAAAATTGAATGGAATGAGCTTTGGCCAAAAGTTGTTAAATGTTACTTCAAAAAACTATTTCTCGACAATTTATTTCACAATCATCTCTCTTCAATTCACGTTGGGAACCTTTTCTTTTATTTTCAAAAATTATATTTCAATATGTTTTTTTCTTCCATTTAATTTTTTAAAGGAGGTTCCATTTAATTTTATTACCTATTTTTCAAAGAAATTTTATTATCTTTTTATCACTTATATATTTAATTTAAATATCGTTTAATTATAACAACCTCACAAATATTTTTATTTACGCTATCATTTAATGATACAGAATATTTTTATTTTCTTTCTTCAACCTCGCAAATATACAGACACACATATTAGCGTTTAGAGTAATACTTTATGTGTGTCTGTTTTTTTGTTACGCTAATGCGTATAATTATTATAAAACTTTGATTTTAATTAAAAGTAAAATTGTAGATGTCTTTTCTTCAAAAAAGGTATAGATGCCTAAAAAAATTATGCTTATGTTATATATATATATATATATATATATATATACACAAATAAAAGGTATAGATGCCTAAAACAATTATACTTATCTTTTATATATATATTGCACATTTATATCGTAACAAACTATGCATATCTTTTTCTTATTCAAAAAAACTAAATATTGCTAAATAGAAAAGATATTATTTTCTATTTTGTCAACATCAGATGATAGAATTTTGTATAAGTTTGATAATGACCCGAAAAATGTCTTTTCTTTTGTAGTGGGAATATAGTTGATGTAACACTATGGGAAAAATACTCCGTAGCTTTATCATTTACCATCTATTTACCTTGAGTTCCTTGCTTCTATTTTGTAGTCAATGGCAACCCAAATATATGTAACAATTGGTCAGGTTCGAGGTTGCTCATCAACCTACATCATCCGGTTGTTGAGAAGTTTAAGACTTGGTAAGTTTGCATTATGATTTCACAATACAGTGTTAGAGTAACTTATTATTTCACAATCCGATTTGATTATTTTTTGACCATGTTTCTTGAATTGTTGTCATGACTTTAACACTTCTCAAGCTCAGAGTCAAACTTCAGTTAAAACTTAAGTCAGAGTTCGACTTCCTCTCAACATACTTCGTACAACGATTTTTCCAAACTGTCACATGTTAGGCCAATTGCTGAATTTATAAACTTAGTCAATGTCTGCTTTTTTTATGCACAAACATGCTTTGAGTTTTTTTACGCACAAATTAAAAATACATATTGCATTATTCTTTATTTCATGTGCATAATTTGTGTTAGGAAACATATTGCATCACTATTTGGAAAACAACTAAATTCAATCATAACCATATTATGAGAGTTGCACCAAATGTTCGAAGACATCAATGTCAAATGGTGCTGGCTATATATGCACATGCGGAAGTGATGCTTAATTTCCATTTGTTTCAACAATGTTAATTGGTCAACGGGGTGCATATAATGTACATGCATGCATTTATCTAGACTTTATAGGAAGATAATAGGATGATAAATTAGAAGTCATGTTACATTTTCTTTACCTTAAAATCAGTTATGCTACCTTTATTTTATAAATTATATGTAACTATATTCGCATACATCTTATCCATGTAAATATGCATTAGACTAATATTGCAGTTATTTTCCTGTTTAGCATTTCCCAAACGAGGTGTCAAGAACAATTCTGAAAGGAAAGCGCAAAACAATCACTCTCATTGATGACCAGACACAGAGACAGTATAATTGTCATCTCATTACCGCCGATAGAGCAATCTATGAAAATTACTTGGGTGGGCAGTGGTTCAACTTCTGCAGATAACGAGTGATGGAAGAAGGTGGTAAGCTCATCTTTGATCTCGAAAAGTCACAGAAGAACTTGCAAATTCGAGTTGTTCCAAAGTAGATCTTTGTTGTTGAACTATTTTAACTTCTACTATTTTGATGTATCGCTTTGGACTATAGTCGTAAACTAACTTGACTTTGCAATCTCTTTTATAAACCTAACTATTATGTAACGTTAATCTGTACATTGTTGGTTCCAATTAGTATCATGTTAATTGTAATGTTGTTTTCCTAATCTCTTGAGAAAAATAAAACATGCTATTTTCCTATGGTAAATCTTTACAATGCTTTGGTAAATGTTTTAGACTACAATTTGTTTTGTACCTAGCACTTCTCAAATGAGATATCAATGACATTTCTAAAAGGAACACGGAAAACAATCACACTCATCGACAAACAAGCTCAAAAAAGGTATAAGTGTCGCTTGATAACGGCAAAGAGAGCAAGTTACAAAAAATACTTAGGCGGCCATGGTTCAAATTTTGCCGAGAACATATGTTAGAGGTAGGTGATAAGTTAATTTTTTTATCTAGAGAAGCCACCTAAAAATATGCACGTTCAAGTCGTTTCCAAATAAAGATTTGGTGTTCATGATCCGCACTTTCAACATATCACCTTAACTTTAATCCTAGACTAGATTATCTTCACTCACTGATGCTACTTCTTTGCTTGATTTCATTTGATGTAAATATGGGTATTACAACAAAACTCTTTTTTATAATTTTGGATAATATGTAAATTCACACATCATTGATTCCTTTATTGGTTCCAATAGTTTTCATCCTAAATATTATGTCAATTCCTAATCTCATAAACTGATTATATGCTCTCTTAAGCAGCCCATACATATTTTATGATGAATCACAATGTTCCGTCGTTTTAACATCTCTTCTTTCAAATAATTTTTTTATCGAATACGTTATTGAACCCGTGCGAAGCACGGGTTTGGAACTAGTTATGAATTATACAACTAATTCATTCCATTTATTCAAGTCCAAAATGAGGGTCATCGTGAGCTTAGCTCAGTTGGTAGGTACTATGCATAATATATGCAAAGTTTTGGGTTTGAACCTCGGCCACCACAAAAGAAAAAGTCCAAAACGAGGAGTCATCGGAGAAAAGAAATATGAATTTGTGTATGGAAATATTATTTAAACCTTGCTTGCGGGCTGTATTGTTCTGAACTCTTACTGACCAAACATATGTTATCTATAACCTTTTTGGAGAGTGGTAGATCAATTAGAAAGCTTAGATTTAAGCAGAACTAAAAAAGTAACTGATGTGTATTGATACATGTTATATTTGTATTAGTACAAATTTATCAAAACAAGGAACCCACGTTAACTCAGTATTTAAAAGAATAATTAGGGTGTATATGGAAATAGGCAATGCATATAAATGCACAGGTTTTCAAAATTCATGTAAAAATATATAAAAAATAAATATAAAATCATGAAGATGTCAAAAAAAAAAAAAAAGAGCATGAAGGCAAAAAATTTGCCATTGTAAACTTAATGGTCAAATGTTTTGGTTTCGTACCAAACAAAAACACACATGTCAGCCAGCACACTAACACAAAAAACAAGCATCCTATGAAACATACTCCAAGCAAAAGACAATAAAAGCAATTAATTAACTTATCACACTATCTATTTGTAAGTTTGTGAAATTAATAGTGATTGCTGAGAGATAGATAAGAAATCACTGTAAGAGATTTTCTTATTCAATTTAGAGAAATTAGGAACCTAACGTAAAGATTTGGATAATCTTTCACCTCCAAAAGGGTTTTGGGGTTATTTTTGTTCTTGACATTCACGCAAGGTTGCTAGTGATTGATAAAGATCGTTGTGCATTTGGTTTGTAAAACAGTAAGTATTGGACAGAACAGTACAAAGCAGAACAACACAACACTAGGTAGAACAACACATAATAAATTTTTATGGTATTGAATAATTTTTTGTTTTATATGATTTTTGAGGGACGAAGTACTATTTTAGCGTTTTAGACAACTTATACGTGGGACAAAAAGTTGTGTTGTGGTTTGGTGAGGGACAAAAATTTCAGATTTTGTCATGTCCCTTGCCTCCGGTTTGTCATATCCCTGAAACAGTTTTACAAATCAAACACTGAACAACTGAAATTGTTCAATCCCGTCCTTCATTTTTTAACAAATCAAACGCACTCTAAGAGTTTAATTGGTCAGGATCAAAGAACTGCTCAACCTCGACAAATTGGTGGATTTACGGGTTTCTTTGAATCAAGAATTCTATTGAATAGCTTAGCTAATGGAAATGTTAATTGTGTGTATGTTTTTATGATATTGATGATCTAAGCATTAAATAATTGTTTAATTTTTTTATGGAGCACATAGTTTATACTTTTATTTTATGGTCTTTAATTCATTGTTTTGTCTCTCATATGATTTGTCATGAAATTGACCCCTACAACTAATTTTAGGGCCTATTTGATGCATATAATAGAAAGACATGATATGATAAAACTATCATATCTTGATTCAATTTGATGTTCGATGTACTAGTAAGAAATGATAATTTAAACCTATTTTTAATCCTTTCATACCAACCCTTTATTACTTTTATCCTTAGTTTTTGGTGGGTTAGCAACATAATATCATAACTATCAAACGCGTGTATCCTTTGTAGTTTGCAAGACCTCCTTCGACTCCCAACACGTGTATCAAACGAAGAAATGCTATGTCACGGAGTTTTAATTACCAAATTTTTGTACTAAATAGAGAGGTTGATTTTTCTTCCTCTTAAACTATGTTTGGATGGGGTAACTAAATTTTTTAGAATACTTAGAATTATAGACTATTTAAATGATTTAATTGAATTGAATTCGTTTCTAAATGTTTTTGTTTGAATATAATAATAACCAAATTCATTGTTTTAATTTTTGGGTCACTTTTATAAATTTTGAAATTAATTAGAAAAATTTGAAAGTTGATAAATAGGGGCCAATTTGTATTTTTTTTAAAATTTATAGGGGTCAATTTGGAAATTTAGAAAAATATGGGACCAACTTGCAAAATTTGAAATTTCTAACTTTTAGGTGTCATTTGAAATTCTTTAAATCAAAATTGAAAAAAATAGTTAATACATTTTTTTCATCTTTGAATTTCTTCAAATTATCATCCAACAATCAAATTTATCTAAATGAATTTGGATTCCTCCAAAAAATTACCTCAAAACATTCTTTTATCACAACGCACTCTTAGGAATAAGTGTGAATCATTCCTTTGTTAAGTTCAATAAATTTACTTTCGTGAATTTTTAGTCCCTAAAATGCTTAAAGAAAATGTCAAATGAACTAAAAAGTGTGATTTTAATTTGTTGGGACTAAAAACAAAACCGTGAATATTTATAGAACTAAAAACTTAATTAACCCAAATAACTAAAAATTTTATCTTTTCTGACAAGTACTACCGTGGATCAAAATTCAAGGCGTTACAAATTACAATGATATCTTTGCACTTGTAATATTTCATTAAAAAAACTAAACAAATTTAAAAAAAAAAATGTTAATAATAAATACAACTTTATTTTTATATAAATATGCTGAGACGACTTAAATTAGGAACTCACAAAAGGATTCAATAAGAAGCATTTCATAAAAGATTTAGGTACCGTTTGACCCGACTTTTTTTTCAGCTTTTCTACGTTTTTAAGGAGAAGCTAGGTCAAACACAATATCAATAAAGTACCTTCGAAAAAAAGTATTTTTTTTAGAATGCATAAAATTGAATGGAATGAGCTTTAACCAAAAGTTGTTGAATGCTACTTCAAAAAACTATTTCTCCCCAATTTATTTCACAAGCACCTCTCTTCAACTCCCGCCGGCAATCTTTTGTTTTATTTTTTCAATATGCTTTTTTCTTCCATTTTATTTTATTTTTTTTAACCGGCCCATTTAATTTTTTAATGAGGTTCCATTTAAGTTTATTATCTATTTTTTTAAGGAATTTTATTATCTTTTTATCACTTATATATTAATTTCAATATCATTTGATCATCACAACCTCGCAAATATTTGTATTCACGCTGTCAATGAATGACACCGAATATTTTTATTCCCTTTCTTCAACCACGGAAATACACACACACATTAGCGTTTAGAGTAATACTTTATGTTCCTCTTTCTGTTTTTTTTTTAGTACAAGTGTTGTGTAATGCGTATAATTATTTTTATAAAATTTTGATTTTAATTAAAAGTACAAGTGTAGTTGCCTAAAAAAATTATACTTATATATAATTTACACATTTGTATTGTAACAAACTATGCATATCTTTTTCTTATTAAAAAAACTAAACATATCTTTTTCAATGACACCAGTAATGTAACAAATATAATATTATATAGGGTTAATAGTGTTTTACCCCCCTGTAATATAGGTCATTTCCGATTTTACCCCCTGTAAAATATTTTTTTTGGATTTCGTCCTTGTAATTTGATGATTTTTGGTTTTGGACCTTCATGAATTTTGACAGTACAAAATCAAAGATATGATAGGGGGTAAACCGAAATTTGCTCAAATTAACAGGGGGGTAAACCGAAATTTTCTCAAATTACAAGGGGGTAAACCTAAATTTGCTCAAATTACAGGGAGTGAAATTTTCCATGAAGGTCCAAAACCAAAAAATCTTCAAATTACAAGGATGAAATTCAAAAAAAATATTTTACAGGGGGGAAAACCGGAAATGACCTATATTACAGGGGGGTAAAGCACTATAAACCCTATTATATAATATAAATTCTTATTTTTTTGACCAACACTAAAAATATGGTATTCTTATAACAAAATTTGTTATAGAGTATAATTGGAAAAGAAAAAACCAATTATTCTCATTATATATACACACATATACATTCCTGATTTTAGAGATGGTAGTCAAGCATAAGGTATCCATGAAGTGTTCAACCATGCACATTCTTCATTGAGAAATGTCATTGAAAGAACAATTGGAGTTTGGAAAAAAAGGTGGCATATCTTATGTGATATGCGACCATTTTCACTAATCAAACAACAAAAGATCATAGTTGCAACAACAACACTCCACAACTTTATTCGAATGTGTGGAGTTGAAGATGAAGAGTTTAATAAATGTGATGTTATATCTGAATATATGATTGAGCGTGACGAAGAAAGCAATATAAATGAAGAAATCAGTTCATATAATCCAGGAATAGTGCAAGATGGAGGCTACATGAATAAAGTTAGAAATCAAATAGGAGTTGCGTTGATGGAGAGTAGAAATGTTTGAGTTTGTGATGATTTATGTCTTTTTCAAAACAAAAAAAAGATGATTATTGTTTTTAATTTGTCAAACTACTTTGATATTATTTATGTTATTATTTGAGCCTCCTTAAATTATTTCTCCTATTCAAATATTTAACAAGTCGTTTATATGATGATACAAATTTGTATTCATGTTACACAAAATAAACGTCATTGAGTAAATATAGTATTGGTAAAAATATATCTTTTATATTTTAAATATTTTTTCCCTTCAAAAAATATTTTAGACATTTTATTTATTTATTATGTTAATTCATAATGAATTCAAAGTTTTTTTATTTATAGACAATGCATAAATATATGCAAGGTCCCGGGTTCGAACCCCAGACACCACCAAAAAATAATAAATTCAAAGTTTTGTACAATATTTTGCCAAACAGCTTTTAACTCAAAAATAACTTTAGAACTAAAAAAAAATAAAGAAACCAAACAGCTTTAGCCTTTTTCTTAAAGAGCTTTATTTTAACTTTGTTTTAAAGTAGCTTTTAGACCGAAAAAAAGTCTGGTCAAACGGTACCTTAGTTTGGTCGCATAAATCTTGATTTATCTTGTATATCAATATAAATAAAAGAATTTACGTAAAAGATAATGGTAAAGAAACCATGCAAGCATAAAACTTTATACTCATCTCTATGATAAAATGATTTTATTTATAAAAAAAACCCTAGAACGTGTTGTACTTGTACATAATTATGTTTTTTTTTTTAACAAATTGTACATAATTATGTTGCGACTCCGATTATGCATTAATATATATCTTTTTTTATTTTAAATTTACCCTTTCTATTATCAAAGGTTGAAAAGATGGTTAAAAAATTAATTCTAATGATTAGCAAGTTTTTAATATTATCACTCTATTAAGTGTGTTAAAGGAACAAACACACAACCCATGAATTTACTTAGAGACGTTTAATAATTATTTTTAAAAATATTTTATTGTTTTTATAGCACAAGATGTGCTCTATGTACTATAAAATCATCAAACTATATCATATTTCATACATGCAAGGAGATAAAAAAATATGGTTAAAACTCTCAAGTTTGTGTATTATATGATTTTATTTCTATCCCTTTTTCTTTTTATAAAGAATGTTGATGGCGGTGAGCTATTTTTTTCATCCTTTTAACATTTCCTTTTTAAGTTTTTAGTTTGCAAACAATTTGTTTATTTTATTTTAGGGAAATGCTAATGAGTGCCTTTGGAGTATTGATTAAAGTTCTAAAATAAGTAAGTTTGCATAAAAAAAATAGTGTAATTATTGATAAAACAAAGCAAAAATTTATATTTTTAAAACAAAGTTTCTACTAAAGGATTCCTTAACCAATACCCTTAATGTACTCGTTAGCAAGACTCTTTATTTTAGTATCATTATTTTATTCTCTTTTTCCATTGCAGCATTTGTTAAATGTGAAACTGATGATGATTGTCCAAAATATAATGGGTTTCGCAAGTATGAGTGCGTTAACAATTGGTGTAGATTAACTGGACTGCACTGATGATTGCATGAGTCCTAGACCAAGAAAGTATAATTATGCCTTGCAGGGAAGAGTAATTCCGTATACTGGAAAAAAAAAAAATCTATGAAATATAACTTACACTAGAACGTTATGTAATTTGAATTTATATATTGGGTGAATATTGCTTTACCCTAATAATATAGGTCATTTTTGATTTTCCTTCCTGTAATTTTTTTATTTTTAAATTTCATCCTTATATAATTTGAAGATTTTTTTTGTTTTGGACCTTCATGGAAAATTTCACCCCCGTTAATTTCAGCAAATTTAAGTTTACCCCCTTATAATTTGAGCAAATTTCAGTTTACCCTCTGTTAATTTGAGCAAATTTTGGTTTAATCCATGCCATATCTTTGATTTTATACAATCAAAATCCATGAAGGTCCAAAACCAAAAATCTTCAAATTAGAAGGACGAAATCCAAAACAAAATATTTATAGGGGTAAAACTGGAAATAACCAATATTACAGGGGGATAAAACACTATTAATTAACCCTTATATATTCTACGAGCACCCAATATTTTTACTTTTTTATGATCTTATTGTAATTTTATAGAGCTTGCGATTATGGCTTTGTACCGTAAAATGTTGGTAATAAAATGACACAAGATAATTAAAAAATATTATAATTAGATTGTTTTATTTGAAGGGAAATTGCAGAGGCATACAAATTAACGCAATAGAAAATTAAAATTTATATTTTAATGGATACTTATGAATGGTCATGAATCATGGATTGTGTAATTACCTCTTATAGTGCATAACTTTTGCATACGAAAATAGGGAGAATCATGAATATTTCACGAACAACGATGACTTTATATAGTGCACACAAACTGAATCCGAGTGGCAATAGGCTGCATCCAGTTTGCTAGATGAACAAACATAACTGTTGGAAACACTCGTCTTTCATTACTCCTTATTTGATGTAGTCATTGTCTTAAACCTATAAAAGTTTATAAAAATCGGACGTAATAGCTTTCTGGATTACTATACTAATATAAACAAAGGTTAATAGTGTTTTACCTCTGTAACATAGGTTATTTTTTGTTTTATTCACTGTAAAAAAAAAAAATTGGATTTCATCCTTGTATTTTGAAGATTTTTGATTTTGGACATTCATGAATTTTGACTGTACAAAATTGAAGATATGACAGAGGGTAAACCGAAATTTTCTCAAATTAACAGGGGGTAAACCGAAATTTATTCAAATTACAAGGGGGGTAAACCTGAAATTGTTCAAATTACAGGGGGTGAAATTTTCCGTGAAGGTCCAAAACCAAAAAATCTTCAAATTACAATGATGAAATTCAAAACAAATATTTTACAGGGGGAAAACCGGAAATGACCTATATTATAGGGGATAAAACACTATTAACCCTATAAACAATAATTTTATCAAATTATTGATGACAACTTGTTAGTTGACTTACCTTTGCATGGTCGTAATTTTACCTAGTTTAAGGGTGATGAGAAATCAATGAGTAGGTTAGACCATTTTCTTCTCTCCGAGGAGTGGTGTTTGGAGTGGCCAAATTGTTTACAGGTTGCTCTTTTGCGTGGGTTATCAGACCATTGCATGTTGGTGTTGTCAGTTGATGAAGAAAATTGGGGACCGAAATCGTCTCGTTTGTTGAAATGTTGGCAAGAAACACCTGGGTACAATTCTTTTGTCAGCGAAAAATGGAAATCTTTTCAGATACCGGGATGGGGTGGTTATGTTTTTAAGGAGAAATTGAAACTTATCAAGAAGTCTTTAAAGGAGTGGCACTTTACGCACATTCAAAATTTGTCAGGTAAAATTGAAGCTCTTAAGGTTAGGCAGACCGATTATGATGAGAAAGCGGAAGAACAGGAGCTCTCTGTTGAGGAGCTAACCGAATTACGTAGTATTTCGTCGAACATTCATTATTTATCCCGACTTAAAACTAGTATATGTTGGCAGCAATCGAGGCTTACTTGGCCTCGTGAGGGTGATGCTAATTCTAAATATTTTCACTCCGTTTTGGCTTGTCGAAGGAGCAGGAACTCCTTGAGTTCGATCCTAGTTAATTGTACCGTGGTGGAGAGGGTTCAGCCAGTTCGTTAGGTTGTGTTTGCTCATTTTTCTTGTCATTATCAAGCGCTTAATGTGGATCGGCCTATGATTGATGAATTGAATTTTCGAACTTTGTCTTTTGCTGAAGGGGGTGGCCTCATCAAACCCTTTTCGGTAGAGGAAGTTAAGGATTCTATATGGGACTGTGATAGTTTCAAGAGCCCGGGCCCTGATGGAATCAACTTCGATTTCATTAAGGATTTTTGGACTGGCCTAAAAGATGATATCATGAGGTTTGTGACTGAGTTCCATCGGAACAGGAAGCTGACTACAGGTATAAATTCCACTTTTATTGCTCTAATTCCCAAAGTGGATAATCCTCAATCTCTTAATGATTTCCGTCCCATTTATTTGGTGGGAAGCTTGTATAAAATTCTAGCAAAATTGTTGGCGAATAGATTGCGACAGGTTATTGGAAGTGTCATCTCTGAAACACATTCTGCATTTGTTAAAAATAGAAAAAATTTAGATGGTATTTTATTGCAAATGAGGTGGTTGATGAGGCTCGTAATACTAGGAAAGAATTGATGATGTTTAAGGTTGATTTTGAAAAGGCGTACGACTCAGTTGATTGGGGTTATCTGGATTCGGTGATGGGTAAAATGTGCTTTCCAACGTTATGGCGGAAATGGATAAAAGAATGTGTCTATACGGCTACAACATCTGTTCTTGTTAATGGTAGCCCAACCGAGGAATTCTCTTTAGGTAGGGGTCTGAGACAAGGAGACCCACTTTCTCCTTTCTTGTTTTTGCTGGAAGCAGAAGGCCTGAATGTTTTGATGAAGGCTATGGTGGATGTTGAGTTGTTTCTTGGTTATAAGGTTGGATTGGGCGACTCAGTGACTTTATCACATCTTCAGTTCGCTGACAACACTTTACTGTTAGGTGAAAAAAGTTGGGCTAATGTCCGTGCTTTGCGGGCTGTGCTTGTTTTCTTTGAGGCGGTGTCTGGTTTAAAGGTTAATTTTCATAAAAGTATGTTAGTCGGGGTAAATATTACTGACTCTTGGTTGAATGAAGCTGCTGCTATATTGCGTTGTAAAATGGGTAAAATTCCTTTCCTTTATTTGGGATTGCCTATTAGTGGAAATCCGCAGAGGTTGTCGGTTTGGGAACATGCGGTTAACCGTATAAAATCTAGATTGTCTGGTTGGCAAAGTTGGTTCCTCTCCTTCGGTGGCCGTTTGACTCTGCTTAAGTCTGTCTTGACCACTCTTCATGTTCACTCTTTCCTTCTTCAAGGCTCCATCAGGTATAATCTCTTTTGATTTTTTTTTTTTTGGGGGGGGGTTGAGGATCATAGAAAAATTTCTTGGGTAGAATAGACGTATGTTTGTCTGCGGAAGGAGTACGGAGGTTTAGGTGTTAGACAGATGAATGTGTTTAATGAGGCTCTATTGGGTAAGTGGTGTTGGCGTTTGTTAGTTGATAGAGACGGGTTATGGTATCGAGTGTTGGTGGCTAGATATGGTGAGGAGGACGGGAGGTTGGAGGATGGGGGTCGTGTTGGTTCTTTATGGTGGGAGGAGGTTGTGAATATTAGAGATGGGTTGGGGGGCGGTGATGGATGGTTTAGTGAGTGTGTGGTGCGATGTGTGCGGGATGGGGAATCAACGCTTTTTTGGCATGATCGTTGGTGTGGTGATGTTTCTTTTAGGGAGCGCTTTAGCAGGTTATATGATTTAATGATGCATAAATCAATAACAGTTAAAGATATGTTTTTTCGAGGGTGGGGGGAAGGAGGTGAGGCATGGCAGTGGCGTAGGAGGTTGTGGGTGTGGGAGGAGGATCTTTTAGAGGAGTGTAGGTTGTTACTTCTTAATGTTTCTTTGCAGCCTCTTTCTTATGATGTGTGGTAGTGGTTACCGGATCCATCAAGAGGTTACTCTGTTCGTTCTGTGTATGCTATGCTCACAACTTAGAAAGTTCCCCAGGTTACTCAGGATGTCGATTTACTTTGGCATAAACAGATTCCCTTAAAGGTGTCAATTTTTACTTAGCGGCTGCTCTGTGATTGCCTTCCTACAAAATTAAATTTTGCATTACGTGGTGTTATTAATGTAGAGGTTTCTATGTGTGTTTCGAGGTGTGGCCGGGTGGAGGATGCTCGTCACTTTTTCTGTCATGCTCTTGCTTTGGGTCATTGTGGCCTTTAGTGCGGCCGTGGATTGGTTTTGATGGTGTTGACCATCAAGAAATTTCTGATCATTTTATTCAATTTATTCACTATACAGGTGTTATGAAATCAAGGCGGTCTTTTCTTCAGCTTATTTCGCTTCTGACCGTTTGGATCATATGGAATGAAAGAAATGCTAGATTATTTAAACAAAAAGAGTCATCTATGAACAACTACTAGACAAAGTAAAGTATTATTCTTTGTGGTGGTTGAAATCCAAAAAGGCTTGTTTTGTATTTGGTGATCATATGTGGTGGTCTAGTCCTATGTCGTGTTTAGGCGTTGGCTAGACTCTCTTGTATTTTGTGTGAACTGCCTTTTTTCGGTGGTTTCTTGACACACCTTGTGCTAAGGAGATCACTTGTGTAGTGTTAATATAATCCGTTTTTGTTTTTTCAATTTTTTTTTCTTTCAAATTTGGGGTTTTTATGATTGATTTCTTGCAAAATAAATCGATAAGTGCTATTAAAAATAACACTATTTTAGCACTTATTAAGTATGTAAAAAGTGGATTGTATAAGGTTAGTATTTGCAATAAAAATCATCAAACTAGCACTTTCATAGGCTTGAAAAGCTTCTACCATCCACACATAATTAAGGACATCCACAACTTGAAGCACATACATGTAAAGATAAAATGTCTTTATTAGGGCTATAATGAGGCCAATGTAAAGGTGGGATAAACTTAAGGGGAACTAGGCTGTAAAATCATATAGGATGAAGAAGCATAGTGTGCTCCCCGATTTTCGGATATCAAACCATTGATTGATTTGAATCGTCAATCTTTGAACTCTCAATTTTTATTCGTGGGAAGGGAAAAAATGAGTAAAAACCCTTATCGAGACTTTGGATTCGGGGGTTGGTTTCGAATAGGGAAGGTGTTAAGCACCCTAAACGACTTCGGTACTCCGAAGGAACCGCTTACCTAGATTATCTTGTGCTAAATTCATTTGGCTTACTTGAAAAATTATTACCTAAAAATCTAAATGAAAGAATGGAGGGAGAAGGAGTATGTTTTTGGTTATTTTTATTTGATTTGGAAGGACAAGTCCTCTGCCTACGTACCCTTTTTTGGGAAAGGGATCAAAACCGATGTAGTTCCACTAAAAAAATTCTTTGGTGGGTTAGGTTGATTTTAAGATTTTTGAAAATGGTTTTAAGAAGAGAAAGAGGCCTCAAGGCATGAGATAAAAGAAATGAGTGAGGTTAATTGAAAGTTTGATTAAGAAATAAAGGAAAAAAGTTATTAAGAAAATGATTTTGAAGTTTTGCATATTTGATTTTTTTGAGAAAAATGATCTTTTTAAACTAACGGTGAAAACTAACGTAACGTCGTAAAAAACGAGCGGAAAGCGGTAAATAAATTGTGGTAGTGTCGGTGCCAGTGTCGGTGCTCGTGTTACCTACATTATTACATCAATTCCTAAATACAACCCTAAGGCCTTTATGCCAAAATAAAAATGCAAGAAATAAAATTACATCAATTCCCTATTTATACACACTAAATCAATGACAAAACAAAATGATTAGAAAATTAAATGTGCATGCTATGATTCAAGACAAAAATTAAATCGTTAGTAACATAAGAAATATCATGGTGAATGAGACATAAGTAATAAAAAGCAAGTAATTAAGACAAGCAACAATTAAGATCATCATATAAGAAATAAACAAAAAAAATTCAAAAGAAAACAAATAGGATGGATTTTTAAAATTAGAGAAAATTAAAATGGTGAGGAAAATATTTTTGGAATTTTTCTAAACACAAAAATGTCAAAAAGTGTAAAAAACAGTACTTAAAAATAAAGACAATTAAAAATAAGAAATAAAAAAAAAAATTGGCTCAGCAGGATCTAATCTGGACCGTTGGATGAATCCAGAGGTCCAGATCTGAATCCCAAGATCTCATCACAGCCACAGGATCTAAGATCCAACGGTTTAAAAAAACAGCACAAAAATAGAAAAGAAATCATAGAAAGCACGGCGACCGTCAGATCAACGATCTGACGGTTCAAACAGAAAACACACCATAGTCCATACAACGGAACACATACAGGATTTAAAGACAGATCATACAGTAGCCGTCAGATCAAGAAACGATCCAGATCTGATGGCTACTAACGCGATGGAGTATCGTAAAGTCATGAATACGCGCGCGTATGATCCGGCAAAAAAGAAAGTACTATAAAAGCAATTTTAACAAAAAAAAAAATACAATTCCCAAAACACTTCTCTCTCTAAGTTAAACTTAGAGAGAGAAGCTCTCCCTTCTCTCTAAAAAAAACGTCACCGGAGAAGACGAGGAGGGGTGGCCGGAGCTGCTCCGGCGCGGTGGTCGGCCATAGCGCCGCCACGTCGGAGCTTTTTTTATTTTTTTTTTGAATTTTTTTTACATCAAAAGCTTCTTCTCATTATTCTCTATACAAATCCGGTGTTAGTTTTAAAAAGGGTAGAGAGATTTGAGCTAGATCTACAAATGAAGATTTGAAATTTTTTTACCTCTTTTTGCTTTGTTGTTGTTGTTTCTGGTCCGATTTGCTCTTGTTCTTCCTTTATGTGCGCGTTCCTTTTTCTTTCTCGCGAATCCGGTCTATTTAGCTCCGATCTGGTTCTTTGAAGCTTGAAGACTCAGTTCAGTTCAGCTCCGTTTTCGTCCTTGAACCGGTTTGGTTTGGGTTGGATTTGTGTGTTGGAATCGATGATGATGATTAGTGTTGTTGGAAATTTTGTGTTCATAGTGTTCTTCATGTTCATGAGGTTCTTGAGGTGTTCATATCATTTTTGTTGATCTTTTGTGGTTTGATCAGAATTTGGATGAGAGAGAAAAGTGAAAGGTGTTTGTGAATATTTTATTGGTGGCTGAAATTTCTGACTGACTCTGACGTGGCTACAGTGAATTTTTGGACCCTCTTTCCAATGATTGGACAGTGTATTTATAGTGACAAAATAGGGTTGGCTCTGGTACATATCAAAGACCAAAATACCCCTGTTGGAGACTTGGGGATAAAGACTTAACAAATAACAAATAAAAATAATAAGAAAGAAGAAAAGAAAGAAGAAAAAGAAAAAAAAAGAAAAAAAAAGAGGAAAGAAGAAAGAAAGTCACGTGAGTGACTTTCCTTTCTTTGTTTTTTTTCAAAAAAAATAATAAAATAAAATAATAATAAACAAAAAAAGAAAAATAAAAAATGACAAATAAAATAAAAATAAAATATTAATTAATAATAAAAAAAAAAGTCCCTTTGAAATATGACATGAGGTACTTCAAAGTATCCTCCCTGCCGAAATTTTGTCTGAAATGATTAAAAAAAAACGCGACTTTTAAAATACAATTAGACCTTTTAAAAATGACTTGACCGTTATGACTAAAACTTTTAAAAATAAAATGCGTCTAAAAGTTATAAAAAAAACCAGATGAAGTGATTTTAACTGTTGTAAAAAGCGAGCAGAGACTTAAATGCAAGATGACAGTTTTTTTTTTAATAATTAAAGACGACACAAAAACGAGTTTTAAATGGTAAAAGAAACGGATAAAAGATTTCAAACGGGTCAAATTTGGGGTATGACAGATGCCCCTATTTAAGTTTCTTCGTCACGAAGGTTTTAAAAGGGAAAACTTTTAAACCACAGGGTCGAGGAGACTTAAATATAAACAAAACGCCAATTTTGGACCGTTTGAAATACCAGAGATGCGATGCTAATGAAAGTGATGATATGACCGAACATGATGCAAACATGAATGTACAGTTGATGCATAAAGACTGACTGGGGAACAAAAGGATAGGTATCACTAGGGAAGGAAATGATAGATAATGTTTATGATTGCTGTGAGGTAGCTTAAAACGACTGGAGTATAAATGATAATGTTTGTTAATATTGCTTCAAGGTAAAGGTAAGGACATGATTAGCCGACGAGTGGCGAAAGTAAAGACATGATTCGCCGACGAGTGGCGAAAGTAAAGACATGATTGGCCGACGAGTGGCGAAAGTAAAGACATGATTGGCCGACAAGTGGCGAAAGTAAAGACATGATTGCCGACGAGTGGCGAAAATAAAGACATGATTGCCGACGAGTGGCGAAAGTAAAGACATGATTTGCCGACGAGTGGCGAAAATAAAGACATGATTGCCGACGAGTGGCGAAAGTAAAGACATGATTTGCCGACGAGTGGCGAAAATAAAGACATGATTTGCCGACGAGTGGCGAAAGTAAAGACAAGACGGACCGACAGGGTTTGCTAACATTGTGGGATAGCAAACATACGGTAAAAGTGAAGACATTGTAAAGCTTGGTATCAGGGGAGTGACTTGATAAAGATAAAGTTGAGGGGAACAGGGAATTTGTCTGAAGACAAAGGGGAATTGTATAGACTGATTACTGGTGAGACCTGCCATTTTGGAACACGTTTGATTTGCTGACATTTTGGAATTAGACACACTGGGGGTGATATCTGAAGATATTGAAATAAGCCATTGGGTAAAAATGCAACTATGTATGGATGATATTTATATGCGTGCTATGTATGCATGAATGAATGAATATGTATGAGACTCATATGACGGTATAATGGTAAGATTGTTGAGACAGGACTGGGCAGGTCTACAAGGAGAATGGCCCGGCATCACTGTACGAACACTCAAAGCCTTCATTGGGGATAAAGTCACGGGGGATGAATCAACCATTGTTAGGGTACAGCCCTTAAACATACTGCTGGGGTAAGTCCTCACAAACTGGGGTAGAAGTCGCCATTTCATCAATGCAACACCGTATTTTCAAGCTTGAATAGTCATTGCCTTTTGTATATATATTTGAAATCCCTAACTTTTGTCTGGATCGTCCTTTCGGATTTTCGATCCACCGGGGAGACATTTTTCTTTTTCTCTATGCCCCTAATTTTTACCTGGATCACCCTTTCGGGTTTTCGATCCACTAGGGCGCTTTTTTTTCTTTTCTTCTTTTTTTTTTTTTTTTTGCAATGACTATTTCTCCTTTGTTGAACCTGCTTGTTTCGGACCAACTGTTGACACATACTTATGTGATAAATGTTTTTAAAGATAATATGTTTGTCATTTTTGTTTGTTTTTTTTTTTTGAAAGAAAACATAAAATCCTTAGAAAGGTTTTCAAAGTTTTTGCTTCAAGTACTAATACTAAAAACGAAAGAAAGATTTTTTTGCACATAGAATAAACAAGAATTCCAACAAAGAGGCACAGGCTCAAATTGATTTAATAGAAATGGTAACCGGCCAAAGGCATGGCACCACAGATTACAAAGAGTTGGAATATGGTAATTATATGGGACAGGTACATTGAACACAATAACCGCTATACTTCTTAACCACTTTGAATTCCACAGTTTGGATGCTTCAATATTAGAGAACTTCTGACAGTCAAGGTGTCTCGGGCGAGTGATGTTTCATCTGATGCAGTTACTTGTCTCGATCCTTAATTTTTGCATAGATCGCCCTTGCGGGTTTTCGATCTATCAGGATAATTTCTCTCTTTTTTTTTTTTTTCCCTTTCAAGTTTTCGACCTACCGAGCTGTTCTTTTATATATTTAGACAAAGTATTTCTTGACTGCATCAGAATTCACAGGACGAGGTAACTCCTCTCCATCCATATTTGTAAGAATTAAAGCACCACCAGAGAACGCTCTCTTCACCACGTAGGGACCTTCATAGTTTGGCGTCCATTTGCCCCTAGGATCTGGTTGAAAGGATTTGATACATTTGACCACAAGATCTCCTTCCTTGAATTCACGGGGATGGACTCCTTTATCGAATGCTTGTTTCATCCTTGACTGATATAGCTGTCCATGACACAAGGCAGCCATACGTTTTTCCTCAATCAAATTCAACTGGTCGTACCTGCTCTGGCACCATTCAGCTTCAGACAATTCAGCTTCCATCAAGACTCTTAAAGAAGGAATCTCAACCTCTACAGGTAGTACAGCCTCCATACCATATACCAAAGAGAAAGGGGTTGCCCCTGTCGAGGTTCGCACTGAGGTACGATATCCATACAAAGCGTAGGGTAACAATTCATGCCAGTCCTTGTAAGTAACTACCATCTTCTGTATGATCTTCTTGATGTTCTTGTTTGCAGCTTCAACTGTCCCATTCATCTGTGGTCTGTAAGGAGAAGAATTGTGATGTTGAATCTTGAAGTCATCGCACAACTCTTTCATCATGTTGTTATTCAGATTTGTGCCATTGTCTGTGATGATTCTGTTGGGAACACCGTAGCGGCTGATGATGTTGTTCTTGATAAATCTGACCACTACCTGCTTGGTCACATTGGCGTAAGATGCTGCTTCAACCCACTTGGTGAAATAATCGATAGCCACTAATATGAAGCGATGCCCATTGGAAGCTTTTGGTTCAATCCGACCAATCATGTCAATGCCCCACATAGAGAAGGGCCACGGGGAAGAGATGACATTGAGCATAGATGGTGGTATATGAATCTTGTCAGCATAGATTTGACATTTGTGGCATCTCTTGGCATGATTGTAGCAATCAGTGTGCATTGTTATCCAGTAGTACCCAGCTCTCAATATCTTCTTCGCCATGGCGTGCCCACATGAGTGAGTTCCGAAAGAGCCTTCATGTATCTCATGCATCAACTCTCCTGCTTCATGCTTATTCACGCATCTGAGTAGGACCCCATCAAAGTTCCTCTTATACAAAACATCTTCGTTGAGGAAGAATCGGCTTGACAACTTTCTCAAGGTCTTCTTGTCTTTGTTGGATGCCCCAGGCGGGTATTTTTGAGTTTGAAGGAAGACTTGGATATCATGATACCATGGCTTGTCATCATCAACTGCTTCGGCCGCAAACACATAAGCAGGTCGGTCGAGGAATTGAACATTGATTACTGGTACAGTATTATGACCATTTGTAACACCCCGTTTCCCAAAATCAATTTAATTATAATTATAAAATCAGAGTTCAACACCAAACGGCATGTCACACTACTAAACATAAATTCTTAAATAGATTAAAACTATTTAACAACATCTTCATAAAACTTCATTAAACTGCAGCGGAATATTCTTCAAAATTAAACTCCATTAACCAACATTAACCTTGGCACTAGGCTTCAACATAAAAATTCAACAATAAACATGGACTACATTAACTTGTTCCAAAATTTGATACATAGGTAGAAATTTAAACTATAAATCCCATCCCACGCATCAGAGTCCTAGACACATTGAGCCACCACCAACTACTCAGGATCACCTGCAAGTTACCCATAGGAAGGGCAACATTTTCAAGCAGAAGGGGTGAGATTCACAACAAAATATAGGTAAGGAATTCATCAATTGAATCTAACACCCTATCATATAATTCATCCACATTATTATTTACATAACATCACTTTCGCATTCTATCAACAATATTAATTCATAATCCTCTCAACAACAAATGCAACTTATCACCACTCCACTAAGACTCCTCTAAACACCCATGCATGTGGTACCAAAAATCAGGGCCGTGACCCACACCGCTGTCGAATGGTTAAAGCATTCTCATCAGGACATAAGTCCTCACCACTAACACCACTTTGAGTAACTAGTACTCCACCACTTTGAACGACCGAGCGTTCCAGAGCCGAAGCTCTCCCACTGTTATGTTTATGCAACTAATCCCCTTGAGTATATCTACATACCAACCAATCTAACATATACATATATATGATTCACCATCCAATTTACAACATTTAAGTGAATTTTAATTAAATACAACATACATTCAGTCAGCATCTATTCATCACAACCAACCAGGACATCCAGGGAAATATATATCAACATACAAGCCATGCTTAATTCAACAATATAAACCATCCAAACAACAACATAAATCAAACCAACAAGATACTGGGCAGCTCGCCTCGCGAGCACATCTGCTCGCTATGGCGAGCTCAGGAAATCAGGTACATGAAACTACCCAAAATACTGCTTATAACAACATTTTAAAAATCCAGATTTTCACAAGGCTACTCGCCATGGCGAGTTGTATCACTCACGAGGCGAGCGATGAAGTTGTTCACTCGCTAAGGCGAGCATAGGCTACTCGCGAGGCGAGCGATGAACTTCTGTACGGGCAGAATGCAGGTTTTTCCCAAAAATCCCATTTTTCCTCAATTCACTCCCCAAATTAGTTTACAGATATGCAATGAAAGGTTTTATGCACTCAGAACCCATTTCTAACCTCAATTCTACGATTCCTACACCCAAAACCCCTTAATCAACCAAAAACCTAACTCCTCCCAATTCTCACATAAACCTGTTAGAACAAAATCAGAATTCAGAACCTATAGAATTGCGGTAAACCTCACCCTTACCTTAGAATTGCAGAATAAACACAGCAGAAAATGGTTCCTAAGCTCCTCTCCCTTGCACTAGCTTTTCTCCCAAAACTTGACTGTTTTCACGTAAAACGTTTTTCTCTGTTTTTCTTTCCTTAACTCCCAAAGTGTAACTCCCCTAATTAGCAATTAACTCCCACTAACTATACTAATTATTTCATAACCCCCCAAACCCTAATTAATTATATTCTCCACTTATTATAATTATTTAATAAAATAAATCATATAATAAATATATAT
This sequence comes from Medicago truncatula, assembly GCF_003473485.1. NCBI lineage: Eukaryota > Viridiplantae > Streptophyta > Magnoliopsida > Fabales > Fabaceae > Medicago > Medicago truncatula. The sequence goes on along the minus strand of NC_053047.1, from coordinate 18,835,062 downwards.
ACACCACATAAATCACCAAAAACCATATAAATAACACCACATAATCAAAAATAATTAAATAATGATTAGAGCGTTACACCATTCACTTTGATCATTGAGGATAGAGTAGCTAAAGCATCCGCCATTTGATTCTCATCACGGGGCACATGGTGTAGCTCTACTTTGTTGAAGAAAGTCAGCAATCGTCTTGCATAATCTCTGTAGGGGATCAATCCAGGATGACGAGTTTCCCATTCTCCTTTGATCTGGTTAATCACGAGAGCTGAATCTCCATAGATGACAATTTTCTTAATCCTCAAATCGATGGCTTCTTCGATACCCATGATGCAAGCTTCATATTCAGCGATATTGTTTGTACAATCAAATCGTATCCTTGCAGTAAAAGGGATGTGAGTACCCTTAGGGGTAATGAGGATTGAACCAATTCCACTACCATAGACATTAACGGCCCTGTCAAAAATCAAACCCCATTCGGATTCAGGATCAGGACCTTCACCGAACACCGGTTCATCACAATCTTTCGCTTTTAGATACATGACCTCTTCATCTGGGAAGTCAAACTTGATTGGTTGATAGTCTTCAATTGGTTGATGGGCCAAATGGTCTGCCAAGATGCTACCTTTGATTGCTTTCTGGGTGCGATACACAATATCATACTCGGACAATAACATCTGCCATCGAGCAATCCTTCCAATTAAAGCTGGCTTCTCAAATATGTACTTGATAGGATCCATCTTGGATATCAACCAAGTTGTATGATTAATCATATAATGACGGAGACGCTTGGCAGCCCAGGCTAAAGCACAACAAGTTTTCTCAAGTACAGAATATCGGGACTCACAATCAATGAACTTCTTACTCAAATAGTAGATAGCGTGCTCTTTCTTTCCGGTTTCATCTTGTTGACCCAACACACAGCCCATGGAATCTTCCAGTACTGTTAAATACATGATCAAAGGTCTTCCGTCAACTGGAGGAACAAGAATTGGAGGTTCTAACAGATATTCTTTGATTTGATCAAAAGCCTTCTGACAATCAACATTCCACTTCACCCCTTGATCCTTGCGGAGTAACTTGAAAATTGGTCCACATGTGGCAGTCATGTGAGAGATAAATCTGGAGATATAATTGAGTCTCCAATAAAACCTCTGACTTGCTTCTCTGTCTTTGGAACAGGCATTTCTCTGATGGCTCTGACCTTGTCGGGATCAACTTCAATACCCTTTTGACTGATGATAAAGCCTAGGAGTTTACCAGATCTGACACCGAAAGTACATTTGGTTAGGATTCAACCGGAGCTTGTACTTTCTCAACCGCTAAAACATCTTCAACAAATACTCAACATGTTCTTCTTCTGTGCCAGACTTAATAATCATATCATCTACGTAGACTTCAATTTCTTTGTGAATCATATCATGAAAGATTTTGGTCATGCCCCTTTGGTAAGTGGCACCAGCATTTATCAAACCAAATGGCATCACCACATAGCAGAAAGCACCCCAGGGCGTGATGAAAGACGTCTTTTCTCTATCCTCAGGAGCCATCCTGATCTGATTGTAGCCGGAGAAACCGTCCATGAAGGAGAAAACCTTGCACTTAGCAGTGTTATCAACCAATACATCAATGTGAGGTAAAGGGAAATTATCCTTCGGACTAGCCTTGTTCAAGTCCCGATAATCAACACACATTCTGACTTTGCCATCTTTCTTTGGAACGGGCACTATGTTGGCCAACCATTGAGGATACTCTGATGTGACTAGGAAACCTGCATCAATCTGCTTTCGCACTTCCTCTTTGATCTTGAGGGCCATATCGGGATGAGATCTTCTCAATTTCTGCTTTACTAGAGGACACTCAGACTTCAAAGGCAGTCTGTGTTCCACAACATCAGGATCTAGACCCGGCATGTCCTTGTATGACCATGCAAATATCTCATTATACTCTCTGAGAAGCTCAATTATCCTCTTCTTGACAGATACCTCTAACAATGCCCCAATCTTGATCTCTTTTTTATCTTCCTCAGTACCCAGATTGATGATTTCTACCTCTTCTTGATGAGGTTGAATTGTCTTTCTTTCTTGTTCCAACATCCATCTGATCTCATCAGGAATCTCCTCATCATCCTCTACTATAGCCTCGTAAACCGGGACCTCAAAGTTGGGAGGAAGCATGGGGTTACTGTGTTCAACGGGCTCGCTTATGTTCAGTCTGCACATGATTCATGATTGATTTTAATGAGTAAATGCAGACCTTTGATTTTGAAATTTAAAAGAAAAAGAGAACAATTTTTTTTTGATTTTTCTATTACCATTTTTTCCAGAAAATGCAAAGAATAAATAAAAATAAAGGCCGTGACAGAAACGGCGATTTTCATTCATAATAAAAGTACTGTAAGCAAAGACAAAGCCCTACATGATTTCACTTTCGTCTTGGGCAGAACGAAAGGAGTTTTCTTAAAAGTAAAAGAAACAAAAGACAATTCAAACATATTACTTAGATCGGGGTATCACAGAAGGAATGTCCATAGCAATCCAGTTGCAGCATGCTCCTCCAGGTGTTACAAAGACAGGTGCCACTCCTCCAGGCGCATCATCGGTAATTGCATTGATCTCTGATGAATCGTGGATGAATCCGGCACTGCGGAAAGAGCCTTCGGTAGGGTCAAACTTCCCAGACCTACTGTTAAGAAAACCAACCCCTTCCTTGCGCTTGTTCTCTGGTAACTCCACTAGCTGACCCCAAACTTCGGTTTTGCCTTCCTGGATTACCCTCTGTGCGTCCTTCAACGAAGCCATACAAGTCTCAATCTTACCTACACTTCCTTCAGCAGAGAAACCTTGGAATGATGACCCATCTGAACTACTACCACCAATAACAGAGAAAGCAGACAAATTGCTGATCAAAAAGGCTGACTCGCCACTCACAGTGATGAGCTTTCCATGGCTTACAAATTTTAGCTTCTGGTGGAGAGTGGATGTCACTGCCCCAGCGTCATGAATCCATGGTCTGCCAAGCAAACAACTGAAAGAAGCCTGGATCTCCATGACTTGAAAAGTAACCTGAAACTCATGTGGGCTGACTGAGATGGGCAAATCTATCTCACCATATACTGATCTTCTGGTCCCATCAAATGCCCTCACCGTCACCTTACTGGGCCTCAAGAGAGCCTCGGAATATGTCAATTGGTCAAGGGTTGATTTGGGCATTACATTAAGAGCAGAGCCGGTGTCTATTAGAACATTGGATAAAGAGTCTGTTATGCAAAGTACAGAGATGAGTAACGCCTGATTGTGCTTCTTCCCCTCCGCTGGGAGGTCTTCATCACTGAAACTCAGACTGTTACATGCGGTCACATTCCCCACAATACTTTCAAACTGGCCCAAAGTCACATCATAATCCACAAAAGCCTGGTCCAGTACTTTCTTCAGGGCATCTCGATGAGCACCAGAGCTTGATAACAGAGACATAATGGAAATCTTTGCAGGGGTTTGTAACAACTGGTCCACAACCCTGTACTCGCTCCTCTTGATCAGCTTTAAGATTTCATCAGCATCCTCATAGTCAATCTCTTTGGGATGCTCCCCAACTCTACCTTTACCTGTGTTCTGCTCCTTTACTGTTTCTTCAATCGAGATACTAGTGCTTTTCTGAACCACAACAGGAAGAACGCGGCCGCTTCTCAAAATCTGACTACTCTCGGCAATATTGTCCACAACAGATGGTGAGGTCGTTTCACTTCCGGGTTCAAGAATTGTGCCTTCATATTTGTAAGGTACGGCTTTCTGAGAGGAAAGAGGTACAGGCCTAGGGACACAGATTACCAGAGGAGTGCCAGCGGGCTTTGTACTGTTAGCGTTTATCACAAGCGGCCTCCTAGCTCTGAATATTGGGGTGACAACACAAACACTTTTGCTCTTGATTTCCTTTGTAACCACAAGTTCCTTTTTATCTAGGAGACCTTGCACATCATTTTGGACTTGCATGCAACCACGAGGATCCACCGAACACACCTCACAACCCTCGTGATCATGACTGAAGAGAGCTACTTCACACATTTTCACATGTATCGGTACCAAAGGGGTCTTGATGTCACATGCGTAGAGAATGCAAGCATCTTCCTGACAATCTTGAATCATATTAACAACAGGCCCATGGGGAGGCAGAGGATTGTTCTGGGCAACATGATCAGGGTCGGCGAAAGTTAACTCTTTGCTATTGAGCAGTTTTTGGACCTCTTTCTTGAGGGCATAACAACGTTCCACATCGTGACCTGCTGCCCCTTGATGATAAATGATGAGATAAAACCGCAAGTGCATGGTCTTACCGAAGTAGTATAAAAGAGTATCGTTCCGACAGGGAGTAGTTCAATTTAATTAACCTTTAGAGATGATTAGAAGAGAGAAGAGATTGTAGATTGGGGGTTTTTAAACGGTTAAAAGCAATATAATAAAAGAGCCTTGGGATCGTTGGTTTCATCTAAATAACAAGTCCTTCTCAAACCGAAACCATAAGCTTATAATGTTATGTTAGACCTAATTTCTCAAAACAGTTTCTCTTAAGTTCCTCTAGCAACCAAGCCTATTTCGCTGACTTGATTACTATTGGATTTTGGTTCCTCTAACAACCAAGCCTATTTCGCTGACTTGATTGTTATTAGTTCCCTTGAAGATCGAAACTATATGTCTCAAAGATTGCAAAGCCTATTTCGCTGACTTTGCAATCCTTGTCTGAATTCACTTGTTCGAATATCAAAGCTCCACTTTCGTTTTATGAATTGATATTTGGAATAATGGACGAACAATTATCAAACCCTCCACTTTCGTTTCCACAGTTTGATAATGGTTAATCCATGTTAAGACGGTGAATTCAGATAAGAAACTAGGGTTACATAAGATTAAGGCTTAGGGCTTGGTTTGATTAGGATTATGTCATTTAGACTTATCCAACAATCCCAAGACAAGAAGAAGTCTACTCACTCATGTTCATCGTAGACATGGGGGAGAAGAGAGAAAGCATGAAAGTAAAAGACAGGAAAATAAAGGAAAGGAAAAGAACTTTATTGAAAAGCAATTGTCACTTATTGTATTCCAAGTAAAGATGAATATTTAGTGATGGCTAGCTACTCTATTTATAGTACACAATTGACTTAAAATCTAAGCAAGTATATTCCTAGAATATTCCTCGGTAGATTGTGCGCCAAAATAGAATAGCTTGGAGTCAAAGCAAAAGCAGCAAAAGGCATCTGGAGGGTGGCACGGCCGTGCCAAGGCTAGCACGGGCCGTGCCAAGCTTCTGACTTGTGGGAGATGTATTTTGTTTCCCAATCTTCATATTTTTGTGTCCAATCTGCTCCAAATCCCTTTCTTTTGCTCCAAGACTCTCTCCATCCAATATTCTTCCCTGAAATATAATAAATTGCATTTTAAAGTAAACTATTCTAAAAAGGAAATAATACTAATATAAAACTAAATAAAATCTAAATAAAACTAAACTAAAAAGCATATTAAAATAACATATAATTGACTCATCAAACTCCCCCATACTTGAATCTTTGCTTGTCCTCAAGCAAAAGGCATAAACATAGTAGCATCAACAGTTAAATCAAATGACAATTAATTAAAGCACATGTCTCCTCAAGGGCTTAAATCCCAAAATGTACACTAATCACAAACTCAAGTATTTCTTGAAATCTTTATTCTACCCAACAATCAAGTTTCAAGTGAGTGTGTGTGTGAAGTCCAACCCTTTTCTTGCTCCTGTATAAGATAGGTATAATGAGGAAACATGGTCTAATCCTAGCACTAAACTAACCAAGAAAAATTCCTTCTACAATTCATATAAGAGAGATGGGAGTTTTTGAGAATCTTTGTTCTTTTGCCAAATGCACATTTTAAGTTCTTTATTTAAGGAACAACATTTTCACGTAGGAGGTCGGAGGGCCTACCTCCTTCCCCAATCTAGATTCAATGGTATTCCTTAAAACATCGTCTTTACGTAGGAGGTCGGAGGGCCTACCTCCTTCCCCAATCTAGTTTCAACAATGCTTTTTAAAGTTTTTCTCAAGATAACAATCACCTTCACGTAGGAAGTCGGAGGGCCTACCTCCTTCCCCAATCTAGATTCAGTGATGAGATCTTGGAATTATTTGGCTTTTTGGCTTTTTATGGTCTCCCTTATACTCACTTATACTACTGGCGCTTTGAGAATTTTTAAAGGTTAATGCACCACTAAGATTAAAACGTGTTTCCTTAAATTACCTATTCATACACTTACTCAAGGGAAGCAACTTTCTGTTTTTCTCATTGAAGAACTTTATTCACTTTAAAACAAGATGTGGGTATATCAAGACGGCTTAAAACACAAGAGTTTGCTTTCATGTACAAGAATCAACAAAATAAGAGGAGACAATGAAAATTTTTGTGTCATGATGTTTTCAATAAAAATTAGCTTCTTAATCATGCCTTTTACAATAAAACAAAACAAAAGAATAAAGTTCAAGGGAGTTTGGAAACACTACGACTAAAGACACTTTATTAGGCTTCCCCCACACTTAGGAGAAGCATTGTCCTCAATGATTCAAGATAAAAGAAAAATAAAAGAAAAGGAGAGGTAGAAGAGTGAGATAGAGTTTGAAGAGATAAGGTGAAAAAGAGGAAGAGGAAAGCTCACATTTTTATTGAGGTCCATAGGGAGGGCCCTGAAGGTGTAAGTGTTGCATCATGTTCCGAAGCATTTGGTTATTTTCTTCGGATATGCGGTTGCCCCGAAGGACATCATTTCTTAGCCCAGATAATTCAACACCTTGCCTTTGTTGCTCGGTGCTTATCCTTTGTACCTCGGTTTGCATCCATGCCCATCTTTCATTGTTGTCGTTATGGTCATGGGGCTCTTCTTCATGGTGCATGTGGGCACCTTCTTCGTCACCTTGATTATGCTCTTCATGTACCTGTAATCCATCACCAACATACAACAAATTTTCCTCCACCTCGGGGTTAGTCCGAGATGGGTTAGGAAGTAGAAATAATAGTGGTATTCGAAGTTGAAGTGCATAAGTCATGGGTGGGTGAATCTTAATGAAGTTCATAGCAACAAGGGTGTCAATATTAAGTCTATTGTTGCCCTCAATTGGGTTTATCCCATCTTCCTCACCCACTCCAAACTTTCTAGCGATGAAGGTAATGATGCCACCGACTACTATCTCAGCTCTATTGTCAGGTCTAGCTCCTATGGAGGAAAGGTAGTCAAGTAGGTAGAAACAAGTATTAACGGGATTGTTACTAAGCATTGCCCAAAGCATAAAAAGTTCATCCGTCCTAGTCGTTCCTACTTCTTTTCTACCCCAAATGGTACAAGCCATGACTCTCTGGAGGTATCTAAGCACGGGGTTGTGAATGTTACTAGCCTTGTTGTTGCGAGGATTGTATTGCCTTAACCCGGTAATGCGTTTCCAAAAGAGAGCGGGGTCATAGTGTTCTGACTTCAAATTTGGATTCCAAGAGTCGTGGATGAACCCCGCATTTGCAAAGTCCATCTCTAAGCAGAAATTTTCAAGAGACATCTCGTAATCCATATTCAAAAGTCGGAAAGAGACTCTATGATCGGGGTTGTCAAAATTCACCTTATCCTTCGTAAATTCAATAGAACTTAAGAATTCATAAGTGAAATTTTCGAAGCCCTTCATAGGTCTAAGCATATCAACCCATCCTAAATTTCCTAGTAAGCCGAACACACTATCCCTTAGTCCTAGCACACTCAAAGTATAAGGATCTGGATATCGACAAGGATGTAAAGGTTTAGAGATAAGAATTTTATACCTGTCCCTTTGCTTGGTGTCCTTGAAGATTATGCCATGATTCTTGGCTTGAGTCTTCTTCTTTTGTTGTTGTCCACCGGAAGAGCTTGCTCCACCTTTCCTAGATGCCATTTATCCGGAACCTTGGTTGACCGTTTGTGTTTTGGGTGAGGGTTGGTTTTTGGGAAATGTTTTGAGTAGAAAAGGTTGGTTGGGTGATGGGGTTGGGGTTTGAGTAAGTGTTAGGAGTTGGATTGGGTGAATTGGTGAAGAATGTGTGGGGTTTTAGGTAGGTTTATGGGGGCTACGAATTTGGTAATATTTGGGAGGGATGATTGATGGGTTATGATTGAAATGGGTTTGTGATTGATTGGGTGAAGAAATTATGTGAAATGGTGAAGTTTTGGGGTGGATATGGAAGCTTTGAATTTCTATGGTTATGGAGGTTTTTTGAGAGAAGTGTAAATGGAGAGAGAGTTTGTGGTGGAGAATGAGGGAAGGAGGAGATGAAAAGGTGGGTTTATCCTTACCTGTAGTCGGGCACGGCCGTGCCAACCTTAGCACGGGCCGTGCCAACTTTCTGGAGTTTTGGCTAGTTTTGGATGGGTATGGTCTGGCACGGCCGTGCCAGTGTGAGCACGGGCCGTGCCAAGGTTCTGGACAGTGGCCTCAAAATTTTTTTCTCGTTTTCTTGAATCACCTTCGGACAATTACCTACAAAATAACTTAAAAACAAAAACGAAAGCAGTTAAATACGTGGGTTGCCTCCCACGAAGCGCTTCTTTATAGTCATTAGCTTGACGTTATAAGAAAGTGTCTTTAGAATGGATCAAAGAGGTCATGTTGTGTAGATGGCGCTAATAAGCGTTCTTTCACATTATGATCTTTAATCATATTACAAGAATAAAGGGCGGGACCTTTCATATAATTCTCCAACTCAAATCCTATCAACTCATTACTCACTTGGAAAACAATCCTACCGTTTTGAACATCTACTATAGCACCCGCAGTGGCGAGAAAGGGTCGTCCTAAGATTATAGGGCACGCATTGTCCTTATCTATGTCAAGCACCATGAAATCAGTTGGGATGTCTATCCCTTCTATCTTAACGGGGATGTCCTCGACATATCCGACAGGTTGGATATCAGAACGATCGGCTAACTTCAATGTTGTTTCGGTAGGCTTTAGCTTGCCCAACCTCAGCCTTGTAAAGAGGGGTAAGGGCAACAGACTAACACTAGCTCCTAAGTCACACAAGGCTCGGTTGAAGGTTTCATTCCCTATCATACAAGGGATGGCAAAACTTCCTGGATCTCTAAGCTTTGTAGGTGGCTTCTTGATGATTGCACTATTGTCCTTTGTCAAAGCTATTGTTTCATTATGATCTATAGCCTTTTTCTTTGAAAAAATTTCTTTTAAAAACTTGGCGTATAGAGGCATACGAGACAAAGCTTCAGCATAGGGGATTTTAACGCAAATCTTTCGAATTATGTTAAAGAGTTTAGTGAATTGAGCCTCCAAGTTGAGCTTAGTAAGCCTTAAAGGTGTTAGGGCTTTGTTTTTATCAAGCGGTTTCTCACTTTTTATCACACCATTCTTACCTAGATACCTGACACTCTCCTTCTTGACATTTTTGGCCTTAGTAACAGTCTCTTCTATCTTACTACCCCCTAGAAAAATAGCGTTGACATGGGCTTTGGGGTTTGTTTCAGGCTGACCAGGAAAGACTCCTGGTGTTTGAGAAGAGATGGCCACTTGTTGGGCCACTTGGGAGATTTGGGTCTCAAGCATTTTGGTGTGTGTGGCGATGGAATCTACCTTGGTATTGAGCTTGGAGAGAGAGTCGTTCAAAGATCCTGTTTGGTTTTTTAACTCCTGAAGTTGTTTATTTTGATTCATCATGCAATTTTCCAACAGTATTTCCAAACTAGATTTCTGAGCTACTCTCTGGTTGTTTGTATAGCCAGGTGGTGCTGTTTGCCCATAGGAACCTTGAGGATTTTTGTAAAAATTTTGATTTGGCCTCATTCCTTGGTTGTATTGAGCGTAATTCAGTTGCTCAATGTTGGCAGCACTACCTAACTGACAATCAACACCTATATGACCAGTTATACCATAGATTTCACAAGGAGGGGATGCAGAAGAAGGTGGGACAGCATTAACATTAAGTTTTTCAATTTTTTGTGTTAATGCCTCAACCTTAGCAGCAAGGTGGTTATATTCAGAGACTTCGTGTATACCTGCCTCTTTCTTAGAGGGAGTAGGAGTGGTGACGGCTCTTTCGTTGGTCCATTGGTAATGATTCTGAGCCATATCCTCAATCAAAGCATAAGCCTCCGTGTAGTTTTTGTTCATTAGAGCTCCACCTGCAGCTGCATCAACAGACATCTTAGTGGTATATGACAAGCCATTATAAAACGTGTGGACTATAAGCCACTTCTCTAGGCCATGGTGGGGACAAAGTCTAAGCATTTCCTTGAAACGCTCCCACGCCTCATAGAGAGACTCCCCATCTTTTTGATTGAAACGCGTAATTTGGTCTCTAAGCTTAGCTGTTTTGGATGGGGGGAAAAATCGGGCGAGGAATGCTCGCCTCATATCGTCCCATGAAGTAATGGAACCGACTTCTAGGGAATGGAACCAAGCGCTAGCTCTATCCCTTAAGGAAAAGGGAAAGAGATGAAGTCTTACGGCTTCTTGGTTCTCTTTTATGGTGCCACTGAGTCTGAGGAAGGAAGAAATATGGAGATTTGGATCCTCAGTGGGTGATCCAGAAAACTGGTTTTGCTGCACTAAATTGAGTAGTGCAGGCTTGATCTCGAAGTTATTACCCGCAACCGTTGGGTACACGATAATAGCTTGTGGCTCTTCCGTTGAAGGAGTAGCATACTCTTTGAGAGTACGTTCAGCCATAGCGGTATTATTTTGTGCCTCTCTCTTTTTCTTATGCAAAAATCTTTCGATCTCAGGAATAAATTCTCCGAGACTTTTACTTCTTCGCATCAGAAACCGAGAACCCAAGAAGTTAGTGGTAAAACAAAAGAAAGAAGTAGAAGAAAAGAGGAAGAGAAGAGAGTTCTAATCACAAGAAAAGAGTTAATCAAATTAGTTTACTCCCCGGCAGCGGCGCCAAAAACTTGATGAGATAAAACCGCAAGTGCACGGTCTTACCGAAGTAGTATAAAAGAGTATCGTTCCGACAGGGAGTAGTTCAATTTAATTAACCTTTAGAGATGATTAGAAGAGAGAAGAGATTGTAGATTGGGGGTTTTTAAACGGTTAAAAGCAATATAATAAAAGAGCCTTGGGATCGTTGGTTTCATCTAAATAACAAGTCCTTCTCAAACCGAAACCATAAGCTTATAATGTTATGTTAGACCTAATTTCTCAAAACAGTTTCTCTTAAGTTCCTCTAGCAACCAAGCCTATTTCGCTGACTTGATTACTATTGGATTTTGGTTCCTCTAACAACCAAGCCTATTTCGCTGACTTGATTGTTATTAGTTCCCTTGAAGATCGAAACTATATGTCTCAAAGATTGCAAAGCCTATTTCGCTGACTTTGCAATCCTTGTCTGAATTCACTTGTTCGAATATCAAAGCTCCACTTTCGTTTTATGAATTGATATTTGGAATAATGGACGAACAATTATCAAACCCTCCACTTTCGTTTCCACAGTTTGATAATGGTTAATCCATGTTAAGACGGTGAATTCAGATAAGAAACTAGGGTTACATAAGATTAAGGCTTAGGGCTTGGTTTGATTAGGATTATGTCATTTAGACTTATCCAACAATCCCAAGACAAGAAGAAGTCTACTCACTCATGTTCATCGTAGACATGGGGGAGAAGAGAGAAAGCATGAAAGTAAAAGACAGGAAAATAAAGGAAAGGAAAAGAACTTTATTGAAAAGCAATTGTCACTTATTGTATTCCAAGTAAAGATGAATATTTAGTGATGGCTAGCTACTCTATTTATAGTACACAATTGACTTAAAATCTAAGCAAGTATATTCCTAGAATATTCCTCGGTAGATTGTGCGCCAAAATAGAATAGCTTGGAGTCAAAGCAAAAGCAGCAAAAGGCATCTGGAGGGTGGCACGGCCGTGCCAAGGCTAGCACGGGCCGTGCCAAGCTTCTGACTTGTGGGAGATGTATTTTGTTTCCCAATCTTCATATTTTTGTGTCCAATCTGCTCCAAATCCCTTTCTTTTGCTCCAAGACTCTCTCCATCCAATATTCTTCCCTGAAATATAATAAATTGCATGTTAAAGTAAACTATTCTAAAAAGGAAATAATACTAATATAAAACTAAATAAAATCTAAATAAAACTAAACTAAAAAGCATATTAAAATAACATATAATTGACTCATCAATAAACACAATGAAGTTCAGGACGGTACCAGCGTGGGAGAGGATCTGGAATGCGAGGGGGTGGTAGTGTGTGAACCAGGTTTTGCGTGAGCAAGGAAGGCAGTAATGCTCCATATGTCATTGGTATGGGATCAAATTGTTGTTTTTGATTTTGCTGATTGTAGGGAGCTTGAGGACGGGGTTGTTGTTGTGGTGGGTATTGTGGCCTTTGTTGGTATGGTTGTTGGGGGTAATATGGTTGTTGAGGGAATTGTTGTGGGTTGTATGGTAGTTGATATAGTGGTGGATAGTATGGTGAAGGTCCTTGAGGTCTTGGTGGTTGATAATTTGGGTTCTGGGGAGCGGTCATTTGTGGGGTAATGTTAGCAACATAAGGATGACTAGGGTACACAGGCTGAGATCCTCCATGGGCCACCATGCCGACTTCTTGAGCATTCCTTTTTGAGTAACCATTACCAAACTTCTTGTTACCATTAGACGAACTTCCTGCAGAACCACCTGAAGAACCAGCTCCCTTACGAGCCCAATCCTCAATACGTATCCCCGTCTCTACCAGGTCGATGAATTTCTGTGATGCACAAACAATCATTTTCTCTGAATAGCAAGGACTCAGAGTCTCATAGAACATCTCGGATAATTCCCTTTCATCCAAGGGCGGACGAATCTGGGAGGCCTTCTGGATGAAGCGTTGTGCATACTCTTTGAATGATTCTTTGTCCTTTTGGGTCAAGGACTGCAACTCTTTGCGACTAGGCGCCAGATACATGTTGTATTTGTATTGTTGCATGAAAGCGTCAGCCAATTGTTCAAATGTAGTAATGCCTTTCAATCCCATAAACCAAGTATGTGCAGGACCGGTCAAACTGTCCTGGAAGCAATGAATGAGCAAAGGTACGTTGTTCCTGTAAGCTATCATCTTCGTAATATACATGGTTAGATGATTTTGTGGACACGAGTCCCCTTGGTATTTCTCAAACACAGGCATCTTGAATTTTGGGGGTATATCCACATCTGGTACCAAGCAAAGATCGTATATACTCTGGACGACTACTTCTTTACCACGCATGTTACTCATCTCTTTTTCCAAAGCCCCGAACCTCTCTTCCCAGTTAACTGCTTTGTCGTCCCCCATCACACTGTTAGAATGATAAATCTGCTCTTCCTGCTGTGGCTCAACATGCACAGTGGATCCTGCTCGAGTCATAGCAGCCTGAGGAAATAGCTGGCCCATCTGAAAAAAAGGTGAAGTATGTTGACCATGTGCGAATGGCATTTCAGTAGCACTTGGACGAAAAACCCCATTAGCTGCAAGCGGCATGCCCCAAGGGTAGCCTGGAGGCATGGAATACTGAGGAGTAGAAAAGAGACCCTGGGGGCCAAGAGGACGGAAGCCTGAGTTACCCATAGTTGCCATATTACCAGAAGAAAAATCAGTCATCAGAGGCTGGGTGAGGCCGATAGTTGTAGTAGTAGTCGGAGATGGTTGCGGGGGACCCTCAGGTGCAGCTGTGACGACCACAACAGGAGTTGAATTGGAGATTGCTGCTTGCTCTCTCTCAGCCATCATAGTTTCCATCATAAGTGCCATTCTTTCCATCTCTCCCTTGAGGTTAACTAGTTCCTCTCTGAGCTGAGCGTTTTCCTGTTCTGCTGCTAACATCCTCTTCTTGATATGAGCTCGAGTGTTGTGAATGCGAGTGGGTTTGTACTGAATACGCCGGGCCACTTTGCTTTTCTGAGGCAGAAATGAGGAGAGTATGAGACTTGATTTGGACACTTTTTATGAATGCAATATGATGCATGATATGCTATATGCCAAAATATGCAATTTTTATATATATATATATTTTTTTTATTTTTATTGAAGGACCTATAGAAGCAATTTTGTAAACATACCAACCTAAACAAATCATAAAAAAACAAAGTTGATTACAAGATAATTCCCTTTCTAACAACAAAGCCAAGTGTAACACCCCGTTTTCCCAATATACAAATTTCTTAAACAATTATCAGAGTAAAAACCATAAACGGGATATCACATAGAAACGTAATCCAAAACAGTTAAATAATGATTTAACCTTCACAAATATCTTTAACATAGCAGCGGAAAATCATAAACATAAATCATAAACGTTTTCGGCACGCAGGCCCAATAAGTATCTCAAAAGAGTTTATCAAAACATAAGCAGTTCACGTAAAAGAATGAAGCATGTTATAGCATTAAACCCCATCCCGTTACGTATCAGAGCGACCTAGACGACACAGTGAAGGCAAGGCCAACTCACGAAGCAACTGCACACTAAGCACGATCACCTGCAAGTTACCCATACGAAGGGCAACATTTTCAAGCAGAAGGGGTGAGATTTCATAATAAAATAACATTAATCAATGTAATTGTGAATCATAAATTAACATCAATCATTCCATTATTAACTTTGCATAAATGCTAAACAGTTATCACGTAATCACATATCCAATCATTATAAACAACATAACATAATCAAATAACACTTATCACATAATCACATATCCATTCATTATCAACAAGGCATCTTAATCATGACAATGTGACAATGCTCCTAGACTCCTTATATGCATGTGGTACCAATCGTCATCATAAGTATTAATATACTTTAATCGTGCGGAGGACAAAGCTCCTATAAAACGTGCGGAGGACAAAGCTCCTAATTTTCGTGGTGAGGACTAAGCTCAATGATATGCTATGCATGGACACATATGAACAAAACATCATAATCATCGTAATCATGTGCATTCAATAACTTGATGCAAAACGTCATCATTTTCCTTATATTCATATATAAACATTGCATACTCAGTTAAATAACAGCAGCAGCATAGTCAAGTCGCATAACAGCAAGGAGATATCAATATATCAACAACAATTTACTAGAATCATAATCATTTCAATTATATCTTACATATTGCATAATACCTTAATCATGCTCAAATAATATCAACTTAACTCAATAGCTTTACAGACTGCATTAAACGTTATCATAAGGTTTCATTACCAATTAGGGGTTCACTCTGGACCAAAAAGTGCGACACAGATCGCACAAACACATAATCAAGTTCATCCTGGTTGTACTCGCGAGGCGAGAGTACTTACTCGCCATGGCGAGCACCACTCAACTCACAAACTAAGCTTGTTCTAGGTTCCCTCTGATCCTACATTCATTCCTAATCAATACTAGGTAAGTTCAGGTACTCAAAGGCATACAAGATTCAACTAAAAAGGTCGAAACACGAAATATGACATGCACTCTGCCTAAGCTCGCGAGGCGAGGAAGGTTGCTCGCCATGGCGAGTTGCACCAAACAACTCGCGAGGCGAAGAAAAGGGGCTCGCGTGGCGAGCGATGAAGTTCACCACTCGCGAGGCGAGGATCATCACTCGCCGTGGCGAGCGATGAACAGAAGCACGGGCAGACTAGGGTTTTTCTCAAAAATCCATCACACAACATGGTTCAAAGCCTAATTTTGATTCCAGAATTCATCCTAAACATATTCTAAGGTTATAGGACGGTTCTTACATCAATCTAAACAAGTTTTACCGTTTGATCATCAATTTTTAGGGTTTTAACCTAATTCCAAAACTTTTCTAAATCAATCCTAACTTGGTCAACTAATCATCAGAATTACAGTAATTAACATTATTGAATTATTAGTCTCACCCTTACCTGGTTATGAAGAAATCGCAGCACTCTACCTTGGTTCCTCTAGACTTGGCTTTTTCTCCCTTTTCCAAAAGTTTTCACGTACAATGAGTTTCTAAAATATTAGGTCTTCTCCTATTTATACCTCTTTCTAATAACTTATCTTATCTCACTTTCTCCCCCAAAACTATCTAAAATATCAAAACAGCCCTCAACTAAATATTTTTCAAATCTTTATCTTATTTAACAATAAAATAAATTCTATAATCTTATCAATTCCTCCAAAACTCATAACCTAACACGTCATCAATCAAATCACCAAAATCACCACAATTTATCAAAACATATCAAAATCATACATATATTATATAAATATAATATAATCACTTAAACTCGATTAAATAACTATTAAACGAAAGTGGGCGTTACAACTCTCCCCCACTTAAAGGATTTTCGTCCTCGAAAATTTACCTCAAGCAAACAACTCTGGATAAGACTCCAGCATCTTACTCTCAAGCTCCCACGTCAAGCTTTCACCAGTCGCTCCCGACCAAACGACTCTCACGAGAGGTATCTCCTTGCCTCTCAACGTCTTCACTTTACGATCATCAATCCTTACCGGTAAAGTCTCTACCGTAAGGTTGTCTCTAACTTGCACATCGTCGCTTTGGATTACATGAGATGGATCCGGAACATACTTTCGAAGTTGCGACACATGGAAAACGTTGTGCAAATTCGAAAGATGTGGCGGTAAACCCACTCGGTAAGCCACCGTTCCAACTCTTTCCAATATCTGATACGGACCAATGAACTTCGGGGTCAACTTCTTTGACTTCAAAGCACGTCCTACACCGGTCATAGGAGTGACTCTCAAAAACACATGGTCTCCTTCCTGAAATTCAAGATCTTTTCTACGCTTATCATGATAACTCTTTTGTCGACTCTGCGACGCCTTCATTTTCTCTTGGATCATCTGAACTTTCTCAGTAGTTTGCTGAACAATCTCTGGTCCTAAGACCACTCTTTCTCCTGATTCAAACCAACACAACGGAGTTCTGCATCTCCGACCATACAAAGCTTCGAACGGTGCCATTCCAATACTAGAATGATAACTATTATTATATGTGAACTCGATCAACGGAAGATGACTATCCCAAGTTCCTCCTTGCTCAAGAACACAAATTCTCAACAAATCCTCTAGCGACTGAATTGTCCTCTCCGACTGACCATCTGTCTGTGGATGATACGCCGAACTCAATCTCAACTTCGAACCCAATGCCTCTTGCAAACTTTTCCAAAATCTAGAAGTAAATCTTGGATCTCTATCTGATACAATGCTCGAAGGAACACCATGCAACTTCACAATCTCTTTGATGTAAATCTCTGCCAACTGGGCAACAGGGAAACTAATATTAATAGGTAGGAAATGAGCTGACTTCGTCAACCTATCAACAATAACCCAAATTGCGTCGCTCCCTCTCGGAGTATTCGGCAAACTCGTCACAAAATCCATCGATATACTATCCCATTTCCATTCTGGCACGTCTAAAGGTACCATCATTCCAGCAGGTTTCTGATGCTCAACTTTCGACTTCTGACAAACTAAACAGGAATACACAAACTGTGCCACATCTCGTTTCAAACCAGACCACCAGAAAATCTTCTTTAGATCATGATACATCTTCGTAGCTCCCGGATGAATACTCAAGCTACTTCTATGACTCTCTTCAAGAATCATCTTCTTAATCTCTTCATTGTCTGGGATACAAATTCTTCCTCGGAATCTCAACACACCTTGATCATCGATTTTAAAATCACTGTCTTCAGTCTGATCTCTAGCAATCAACAAGTCCACAAACTTTACATCAACTTTCTGTGCTTCCTTGATACCTTTCAGAAATTCACTATCAATCTTCAGCATACCCAGTTTCACACTCTGAGGTGACCATTCGCAAACCAAACTCATATCTCTAAACTGTTCAAGCAATTCGAACTCTCTGACCATCATGGCGGACATATGCAATGTCTTCCTACTCAAGGCATCTGCAACAACATTAGCTTTACCTGGATGATAATTCAAACCAAAGTCATAATCCTTCAACAATTCGAGCCATCTTCGCTGTCTCATATTCAATTCCTTCTGATCGAACAAATACTTCAAACTCTTGTGATCACTAAACACTTCAAATCTCGAACCATACAAGTAATGTCTCCATATCTTCAATACAAAGACTACGGCCGCCAACTCGAGATCATGCGTAGGATAATTCTTCTCATGAACTCTCAACTGTCTTGAAGCATAAGCTACCACTTTACCTTCTTGCATAAGTACACCTCCTAAACCCAACTTGGACGCATCACAATAAACCACAAAAGGTTCATCTGACTTCGGCAAAATTAACACTGGAGCAGTCGTCAACCGTTTCTTCAATTCACCGAAACTTTTCTCACAATGAACGTCCCACACAAAAGTTTTACCTTTACAAGTCAACTGCGTTAGCGGAAGAGCTAACTTAGAAAACCCTTCAATAAACCTTCTATAGTAACCAGCTAAACCCAAGAAACTTCTAATCTCAGTAACGGACTTTGGAGTCTCCCACCGTGATACCGCTTCAACTTTAGACGGATCCACTGCAATACCATCACCAGAAATAACATGGCCTAGAAAACTCACTTCTTTCAACCAGAATTCACACTTAGACAATTTAGCATAAAGCTTCTTCTCTTTCAACACTTGTAAGACAATCTTCAGATGCTCAGCATGTTCTTCTTCAGTCTTGGAGTAGATCAAAATATCGTCGATAAACACAACTACGAACCGATCCAAAAATGCATGGAAGATGCGATTCATATACTCCATAAACACTCCAGGTGCATTGGTCACACCGAAGGGCATAACTTTATATTCATAGTGACCATAACGCGTTCTGAAAGCCGTCTTCTGCATATCTTCGTCTTTTACTTTAATCTGGTGATAGCCTGATCTCAAATCAATCTTGCTGAAAACTCGTGCACCCACTAGCTGATCCATCAAATCATCAATTCTCGGAAGTGGATACCTATTCTTGATAGTTACCTTGTTCAACTGCCGATAATCAATACACAACCGCATACTACCATCTTTCTTCTTTACTAGCAAAACCGGCGCTCCCCAAGGTGAAACACTTGGTCTAACAAACTTCTTCTCAAGCAAGTCTTCCAACTGTTTCTTCAACTCAGATAACTCAGAAGCAGACATACGATAAGGTGCCATCGAGACCGGCTTCGTTCCAGGAACAAGATCAATAGAAAACTCAACTTCTCTCTCTGGAGGCACATCAGGAATCTCATCTGGAAAAACTTCAGGAAATTCACACACCACCGGTAACCTGTCAATCACTGCTTGATTCTCAATAGATATAGTAGCCATTAACGAAAACATCAAGATACCGTCGCGTTCCAGTTGCTTCAGCTGCTTAGTAGATAAAAACTCTGCACCACTTTCCTCTTCGACGGAAGAGAAATGTACTGACTTGCTAAAACAATTAATAAGAACGTGGTTGTACTCTAACCAGTTCATACCCAGAATCACATCCATACCACTCAAAGGTAGACAAACTAAATCCATTTCAAAATCACGACCAAACATAGACAAAGGACATTTCAAACATACGAGAGAAGTAGTCACCGAACCCTTAGCTGGAGTTTCGACAACCATCTCTCCATTCATATCAGACAAATCAAGACCCAAAGCAGAAACACAATCGAAAGCAATAAAACAATGCGTAGCACCAGTATCAATAATAGCAACTAAAGGAGTATTATTAATATAGCAAGTACCTCTGATCAAACGATCCTCATTCTCTGTCTGAGTCCCAGTCAAAGCAAAGACCCTACCAGTAGTTGGCGCCCTCTTAGGCTGAGTACACTGTGAACTAATGTGACCCTCTCCATTGCAATTAAAGCACACAATGTCTGTACGATTGCAATCAGCTACAACATGACCTTTCTTGCCACACCGGACACACTTCTTGATTTCCTCAGGGCAGACGTTGCTTTTGTGGCCTTTCTCACCACAATTGAAACACACAATCTCTGCAGCATCCTTCTTCTTAGGCCGCCTAACATCGACCATCTTCTGTTTCCCTTTGTCAGCGGGGGCACTGTACGGCTTAGGACGACTCTGCTGTCCCTTGCCCTTCCTCTCATTCACTACCTTGTAGTGAGCCTTGGTATCCTCCTCATAGATCCTGCAGCTATTAACCAAGTCCTGAAAAACTCTCAGCTGTTGGTATCCAATCGCCCTCTTGATGTCGGGCCTCAAACCGTTCTCGAACTTGATGCATCTCGAGAACTCAGCATTCTCTGCAGTATAGTGCGGATAGAACTTAGACAGCTCCACGAACTTGGCAGCATACTCTGTCACGGACATATTTCCTTGCTTCAGCTCAAGGAATTCGATCTCTTTCTTCCCGCGAACATCTTCCAGAAAGTATCTTCTCAGGAACTCTCTCCTGAAAACAGCCCAAGTCACAACAGCTCCTTCCTGCTCGAGGGTAGGCAGAATAGCAACCCACCAGTCATCAGCTTCATCGGCCAGCTGATGAGTACCAAACCGCACCTTCTGATCTTCAGTGCACTGCATAACTCGGAAAATCCTCTCAATCTCCTTAAGCCACGTCTGGGCTCCATCAGGGTCATAACGTCCTTTGAAAGTCGGAGGGTTCTTCTTCATGAACGTCTCCAACATCCTAGCTTCAGCATTTGCACCAGCATTCACGTTAGGTTGTTGTCCCACAGCTTGGGCAACAGCTTGTAGAGCAGCAGCTAACGCAGCATCATTCCTTCCAGCCATTTCGGATATTCTACAAAAGTAGCAACAATCAACATAAGATAGTAATATAAATATTACTAAGACTCGACACGACTCTCTAATTGACCGGACGGATCGACCTGCTCTGATACCAATTGTAACACCCCGTTTTCCCAATATACAAATTTCTTAAACAATTATCAGAGTAAAAACCATAAACGGGATATCACATAGAAACGTAATCCAAAACAGTTAAATAATGATTTAACCTTCACAAATATCTTTAACATAGCAGCGGAAAATCATAAACATAAATCATAAACGTTTTCGGCACGCAGGCCCAATAAGTATCTCAAAAGAGTTTATCAAAACATAAGCAGTTCACGTAAAAGAATGAAGCATGTTATAGCATTAAACCCCATCCCGTTACGTATCAGAGCGACCTAGACGACACAGTGAAGGCAAGGCCAACTCACGAAGCAACTGCACACTAAGCACGATCACCTGCAAGTTACCCATACGAAGGGCAACATTTTCAAGCAGAAGGGGTGAGATTTCATAATAAAATAACATTAATCAATGTAATTGTGAATCATAAATTAACATCAATCATTCCATTATTAACTTTGCATAAATGCTAAACAGTTATCACGTAATCACATATCCAATCATTATAAACAACATAACATAATCAAATAACACTTATCACATAATCACATATCCATTCATTATCAACAAGGCATCTTAATCATGACAATGTGACAATGCTCCTAGACTCCTTATATGCATGTGGTACCAATCGTCATCATAAGTATTAATATACTTTAATCGTGCGGAGGACAAAGCTCCTATAAAACGTGCGGAGGACAAAGCTCCTAATTTTCGTGGTGAGGACTAAGCTCAATGATATGCTATGCATGGACACATATGAACAAAACATCATAATCATCGTAATCATGTGCATTCAATAACTTGATGCAAAACGTCATCATTTTCCTTATATTCATATATAAACATTGCATACTCAGTTAAATAACAGCAGCAGCATAGTCAAGTCGCATAACAGCAAGGAGATATCAATATATCAACAACAATTTACTAGAATCATAATCATTTCAATTATATCTTACATATTGCATAATACCTTAATCATGCTCAAATAATATCAACTTAACTCAATAGCTTTACAGACTGCATTAAACGTTATCATAAGGTTTCATTACCAATTAGGGGTTCACTCTGGACCAAAAAGTGCGACACAGATCGCACAAACACATAATCAAGTTCATCCTGGTTGTACTCGCGAGGCGAGAGTACTTACTCGCCATGGCGAGCACCACTCAACTCACAAACTAAGCTTGTTCTAGGTTCCCTCTGATCCTACATTCATTCCTAATCAATACTAGGTAAGTTCAGGTACTCAAAGGCATACAAGATTCAACTAAAAAGGTCGAAACACGAAATATGACATGCACTCTGCCTAAGCTCGCGAGGCGAGGAAGGTTGCTCGCCATGGCGAGTTGCACCAAACAACTCGCGAGGCGAAGGAAAGGGGCTCGCGTGGCGAGCGATGAAGTTCACCACTCGCGAGGCGAGGATCATCACTCGCCGTGGCGAGCGATGAACAGAAGCACGGGCAGACTAGGGTTTTTCTCAAAAATCCATCACACAACATGGTTCAAAGCCTAATTTTGATTCCAGAATTCATCCTAAACATATTCTAAGGTTATAGGACGGTTCTTACATCAATCTAAACAAGTTTTACCGTTTGATCATCAATTTTTAGGGTTTTAACCTAATTCCAAAACTTTTCTAAATCAATCCTAACTTGGTCAACTAATCATCAGAATTACAGTAATTAACATTATTGAATTATTAGTCTCACCCTTACCTGGTTATGAAGAAATCGCAGCACTCTACCTTGGTTCCTCTAGACTTGGCTTTTTCTCCCTTTTCCAAAAGTTTTCACGTACAATGAGTTTCTAAAATATTAGGTCTTCTCCTATTTATACCTCTTTCTAATAACTTATCTTATCTCACTTTCTCCCCCAAAACTATCTAAAATATCAAAACAGCCCTCAACTAAATATTTTTCAAATCTTTATCTTATTTAACAATAAAATAAATTCTATAATCTTATCAATTCCTCCAAAACTCATAACCTAACACGTCATCAATCAAATCACCAAAATCACCACAATTTATCAAAACATATCAAAATCATACATATATTATATAAATATAATATAATCACTTAAACTCGATTAAATAACTATTAAACGAAAGTGGGCGTTACACCAAGAGATAGACTTTCAAAGTAAAACAAGATAATTCCCTTTCTAACAACAAAGCCAAGGGATAGACTTTCAAAGTAAAACAAGATAATTCCCTTTAAACAAAGTGAGCCAAGGGATAGACTCCATAACTAAAAAAACATCAAAAACAAACTAAAAAGACTCTCAAGCCTCTGAAGCGAACTAATCCTCAACATCGGAATGCGGCCCATCAAAGAGATCCATGCGTTTCTTCTTCCGCCCGGGAATTTGATCAAGTGCGGCATCTTTCTCCTTGATACTTTTTCTCAGCTGGGCGATTACCATATCTTTCTTGTGGCTATCATAGGCTTCTTGCTCTAGTAGGACCATTACAGCCTCATACTCCTGATCCTTTTTCTGATACTCTCTTTTCCACCTATGTACTTCACGTTCCGCTTCAGCTAAACGCTCTTGGTATTCCTTCTCGGTGTCAAAGGTCATAGGTAGGGGTGGTGCTGGAGTGATTGCAGATACAAATCTTGATATCTTGTAAGGCATCCCAATTTGGACAGCTCTATCTATCACCCACTGAGTGTATGATTCATGAACGGCACCTGTCTTCTTCCCTAACTGGCCTTTGTCTCTTCTACGAATGGTGTGCCAAGCTCGCACAACCTGCTCCCTCATGCCTTTACTGTCATCTATGTTGAGGTAAAATACATTCTCTAGATAGATGCTGAGAGGTTTCCCTTCCATGGGATATCCGAACTGGCGTCGGGCAAGTGTAGGATTGTAGCTAATTCCTCCTTCCAACCCGAGAAGTGGTACATTGGAGAATTTCCCACAACTGTCAATAATGGTTCCTTTGTCATAAACCCGATCGTACCACACTACCTCGGCTGGAGTAAGGGACATGAGTCTTTTTGACCAAAGAAGGTTTTCTGGATTGGTGGTGAAGCGAGGAGTTCGGGGTAAGTGAGAGGTGATCCACCGATATAGCAATTGTGCACAACAAAGGATAGTTCCACGACCAGCTTGAGTGCGTCTATGGATGGAAAGATAGGTATCACCTAATAAGGTAGGGACAGGGTTCCTTGACAAGAAAATTTGGATAGCCTTGATGTCCACAAAGTTGTCGAGGCTAGGGAAGAGTACGAGGCCATAAATAAGCAAGGCAAGGATGGAGTTAAAAGCATAGGCAACCCCCATTTTGTCAAAGAATGTGGTCCTTTCGTAAAGGAAATCGGTGGAGAAACCCAAAAATTTCCCCCTACTGATGAGATGTGCTTTCACTTCGTCCGTTTCAAGATGGAGGGCTGCGGCAATGGTTGAGTGCTTGGGAGTTTCCTCGAGGCCACTGAAAGGTACTTTGTCCAACACTGGTAGATTAATCCAACAAGAGTACTCCTCCAAGGTGGGAAGGATCTGGTAATCTTGAAAAGTAAAGCAATGGTAGCCCGGGTCATAGAACTGAACAAAAGCGTTGAGAAGCCCTTCGTCAATATCTGTCTTAACAACACCCATCAAATTTCCATGTTGCTTGTAGAAATCGTCCGTACAAACCACTTTCTTCCCTAGCTTCCTCAAACTCAATAGATCTGGCTTCCTGAAACTATACTGCCTAAGGCTCCTCATATCTACAATGTTTACAACAAAGCTTTTATAAGTCCTTCAAAAAAAAAAAAAAATTTGATGAATGGAAAAAATATTTATGAATGGATGCATGTATGCATGATAATACTAAAGCACATAGGATGTTGGAGTCAAAAGGTAACAACGCCATTTGGTAAGGACTAAGGTTTTAAATTGCACTTGTAACAAGGGTTCTACCAAGTTCCCAAAGTCTTTAACCACTTCCGAATATTTATCGGGTGACGGGAGTACTCCCATTCCAATTATATTCGTCGGAAAGTCTCGTTTGGGTGTAGTATCGCGTATCAACTAATTCAAGAGTACTCTCGATTAGCCACCGCACTACGTCCTAAAAGGCCAAGATGAGTTAAAGGTGACTAACGGTCCTCAACTTCAAAGGTCACTTGAAAATAGCATGCCAAACATGAGTACTCACGTTGACAACATATACTTCCAAGATCCCTCCGTTGAGTGGGGTTATCACATGTGCCAATAACGAAGAGTACTCTTGGCATGGAACTATGATTATACCACTGTCCTATCTTAAGTTTCCCTCAAGCTCGGGTGTAGAGCTTACCTCACCACTCACGTAAACATGTAAGAAAATATTTACAAAGCGTAAACAAATAATAAAGCACAAAATAAAGAAAGTAAGGTGGGTTTAACCCGCGTAGGATCTAAGTCCCCAGTGAAGTCGCCATTCTGTGCTCCCCGATTTTCGGATATCAAACCATTGATTGATTTGAATCGTCAATCTTTGAACTCTCAATTTTTATTCGTGGGAAGGGAAAAAATGAGTAAAAACCCTTATCGAGACTTTGGATTCGGGGGTTGGTTTCGAATAGGGAAGGTGTTAAGCACCCTAAACGACTTCGGTACTCCGAAGGAACCGCTTACCTAGATTATCTTGTGCTAAATTCATTTGGCTTACTTGAAAAATTATTACCTAAAAATCTAAATGAAAGAATGGAGGGAGAAGGAGTATGTTTTTGGTTATTTTTATTTGATTTGGAAGGACAAGTTCTCTGCCTACGTACCCTTTTTTGGGAAAGGGATCAAAACCGACGTAGTTCCACTAAAAAAATTCTTTGGTGGGTTAGGTTGATTTTAAGATTTTTGAAAATGGTTTTAAGAAGAGAAAGAGGCCTCAAGGCATGAGATAAAAGAAATGAGTGAGGTTAATTGAAAGTTTGATTAAGAAATAAAGGAAAAAAGTTATTAAGAAAATGATTTTGAAGTTTTGCATATTTGATTTTTTTGAGAAAAATGATCTTTTTAAACTAACGGTGAAAACTAACGTAACGTCGTAAAAAACGAGCGGAAAGCGGTAAATAAATTGTGGTAGTGTCGGTGCAAGTGTCGGTGCTCGTGTTACCTACATTATTACATCAATTCCTAAATACAACCCTAAGGCCTTTATGCCAAAATAAAAATGCAAGAAATAAAATTACATCAATTCCCTATTTATACACACTAAATCAATGGCAAAACAAAATGATGAGAAAATTAAATGTGCATGCTATGATTCAAGACAAAAATCAAATCGTTAGTAACATAAGAAATATCATGGTGAATGAGATATAAGTAATAAAAAGCAAGTAATTAAGACAAGCAACAATTAAGATCATCATATAAGAAATAAACAAAAAAAATTCAAAAGAAAACAAATAGGATGGATTTTTAAAATTAGAGAAAATTAAAATGGTGAGGAAAATATTTTTGGAATTTTTCTAAACACAAAAATGTCAAAAAGTGTAAAAAAACAGTACTTAAAAATAAAGACAATTAAAAATAAGAAATAAAAAAAAAATTGGCTCAGCAGGATCTAATCTGGACCGTTGGATGAATCCAGAGGTCCAGATCTGAATCCCAAGATCTCATCACAGCTACAGGATCTAAGATCCAACGGTTTAAAAAAACAGCACAAAAATAGAAAAGAAATCATAGAAAGCACGGCGACCGTCAGATCAACGATCTGACGGTTCAAACAGAAAACACACCATAGTCCATACAGCGGAACACATACAGGATTTAAAGACAGATCATACAGTAGCCGTCAGATCAAGGAACGATCCAGATCTGATGGCTACTAACGCGATGGAGTATCGTAAAGTAATGAATACGCGCGCGTATGATCCGGCAAAAAAGAAAGTACTATAAAAGCAATTTTAACAAAAAAAACAATACAATTCCCAAAACACTTCTCTCTCTAAGTTAAACTTAGAGAGAGAAGCTCTCCCTTCTCTCTAAAAAAAACGTCACCGGAGAAGACGAGGAGGGGTGGCCGGAGCTGCTCCGGCGCGGTGGTCGGCCATTGCGCCGCCGCGTCGGAGATTTTTTTATTTTTTTTTTGAAATTTTTTTACATCAAAAGCTTCTTCTCCTTCTCCTCTATACAAATCCGGTGTTAGTTTTAAAAAGGGTAGAGAGATTTGAGCTAGATCTACAAATGAAGATTTGAAATTTTTTTACCTCTTTTTGCTTTGTTGTTGTTGTTTCTGTCCGATTTGCTCTTGTTCTTCCTTTATGTGCGCGTTCCTTTTTCTTTCTCGCGAATCCGGTCTATTTAGCTCCGATCTGGTTCTTTGAAGCTTGAAGACTCAGTTCAGTTCAGCTCCGTTTTCGTCCTCGAACCGGTTTGGTTTGGGTTGGATTTGTGTGTTGGAATCGATGATGATGATTAGTGTTGTTGGAAATTTTGTGTTCATAGTGTTCTTCATGTTCATGAGGTTCTTGAGGTGTTCATATCATTTTTGTTGATCTTTTGTGGTTTGATCCGAATTTGGATGAGAGAGAAAAGTGAAAGGTGTTTGTGAATATTTTATTGGTGGCTGAAATTTCTGACTGACACTGACGCGGCTACAGTGAATTTTCGGACCCTCTTTCCAATGATTGGACAGTGTATTTATAGTGGCAAAATAGGGTTGGCTCTGGTACATATCAAAGACCAAAATACCCCTGTTGGAGACTTGGGGATAAAGACTTAACAAATAACAAATAAAAATAATAAGAAAAAAGAAAAGAAAGAAGAAAAAGAAAAAAAAAGAGGAAAGAAGAAAGAAAGTCACGTGAGTGACTTTCCTTTCTTTGTTTTTTTTCAAAAAAAATAATAAAATAAAATAATAATAAACAAAAAAAAGAAAAATAAAAAATGACAAATAAAATAAAAATAAAATATTAATTAATAATAAAATAAAAAAAAAAAGTCCCTTTGAAATCTGACATGAGGTACTTCAAAGTATCCTCCCTGCCGAAATTTTGTCTGAAATGATTAAAAAAAAACGCGACTTTTAAAATACAATTAGACCTTTTAAAAATGACTTGACCGTTATGACTAAAACTTTTAAAAATAAAATGCGTCTAAAAGTTATAAAAAAAACCAGATGAAGTGATTTTAACTGTTGTAAAAAGCGAGCAGAGACTTAAATGCAAGATGACAGTTTTTTTTTTAATAATTAAAGACGACACAAAAACGAGTTTTAAATGGTAAAAGAAACGGATAAACGATTTCAAACGGGCCAAATTTGGGGTATGACACATAGCCATGCAAATCACTTGAATTTTAAGCATGAGGGATATTTGAGTTCAACATGAAGGTGAGAAAAACACAAGAAGGGGGGGTTGAATTGTATTTTCTTTTTCTCTTAAAAATTCTTCTTCTGGTATTACTTCAGAAGCTAGTTTGGAGTGCTTCTGATGTAATGTTCAGAATTAGATATGCAGCGGAATAAAACAGAGCAGAGAAAAGAAAGAGAGACACAAGCAATTATCCTGGTTCCTTCCACAAACCGGAAGTAGTCCAGTCCCCCTTGCACTTCCAAGGAGATTTCCACTAATAATCACACAGATTATAAATGCTCAATACTTTCTTAGTATGAGACTTCTCAATGCTCAAGCACGCAGGCGAGAGACTTCCAACGCTCAAGCACTAAAGCAAGAGTCTTCTAATGCTCAAGCACACAGGCGAGAGGCTTCTAATAAAAAAAAATTACACAGAAAATGTTTGACTTTGAACACTTGATATACAACCAGTGGTGTTCACAATACAATACAATAAAGACTCTAGACTTAAGAATTTCTAAGATATATCAAATCAGTGCAGAAATTCAAAGTGCTTTTTAGAATCAAATTTGACAGGGTTTTGGCGCTTTTAACTTGTGTTGATTTCTCTCTATTTTTATTCTTCAGGTCTTCACTCCTTTATATAGAGGTGTGAAAGAGACGTTGAGATTTTTAGCACGTCTAAAGAGTCGTTGAGTTCCTTTGATCATCCACCAGTAATCTTTTGCCTGATTTGGGTGTAGTCCTTTGAAGAATCAACTTCAAATTCATTCCCATCTTGAAGGAACATTTCTGCAGGCAGAGTTGTTGTCTTGTCTTGTAGCGTAGACAAAAACAGAGTAGTGGAGGTAGTGGTTGTACACTTGTACTTTGTCAACTCTGATAACGAAGGACTATTACCCAGTGCTTTTCAAACGACCGTTGATACCTCCCTTTCAATTCTTCGTTCTCTTAGACGAGGTTGAAACGAAAAACAGCTTCTTTGAATCTTCAGTTTGAATTTACTGATCACTTGTAGCTTCTGGTGATGATATAGCTTCTGATGAAATCTTGCTTCTGATGGTCTTTTGCTTCTGATGAACTTCTGCTTCTGATGACGTCATTACTTCAGAGGCACTTGTTACTTCAGAAGCACTTTATAGCTTCAGACGCAGTTTTCTTCAGATGCTTTTGATTCCTTTGCTCTCTATTGTTCTTTCAAGACCTATTGAATTTGATTAACTTTGCCTATGGTCCTGTACACTTGAACAATTATTAGCAATAACCAATTGACAATTTTTAATACCTTGTTATCATCAAAACTTATTAAAGTTTATTGTAAAACACATTTTGTTCCAACAATCTCCCTCTTTTTGATGATGACAAACAATAGTATTTAAAATGTTCAATTGTTGTTGATCTAATTAACAAGTTGACTACTAGGTATGAGGTTTGTAAGCTCCCCCTGAGTCTAATAGGCCTTTAAGGTGAGGTTTGTAAGCCCCCCCTAAGTTCTATACTCGTTAATTAAATTTCAATAAAATGCGCACAAGATAATTAATAAGACTTCAGAAGTATTAAAAAATTTCAAGTTTAGAAAAATGGTTCAGAGCAAAATATTAACTTAATCAAGTTAAATTAATGGGGCTCAGAGCCTAAAAATACTATATAACTACTCCCCCTTTTGTCATCAACAAAAAGTAAATAAAACAAAAGAAAGAGTTTGTGCAATCAATGAGAAAAACTGTAAAGATACACAATGTAATATAAGTATCAGAGCATTAAAGTTTGACAGAAATTGTTTTAGAAGCATATGAATGATACATAACCAGCAAGTTAAGATACACAATCAGAGCAAGTTAATACTAATTTGAAAAACAAAATCTAAACAAGCAAAAAAAATGGTGTGCTACTAAGGTTTGGCTAGTTTAGAAACTTGTTCCATCAAATACTTGATTTGCTCAGGCTAATTCTTCAATTCTTCTGCTTGCTTATTCACAACTTCTTCCAGAGTATCAGACTTCTGCTTAACCTTCTGAACTTCTTCATTCTTAGCCTTAAGTCTCCTTTTCATCCCTTGAAAAATTCTGTCACCTCTTGAGACATAGTCACTTTTTGGAAAGAAATGAGCATTAGCTAACAGAAGTATAGAGTCTTTCTCTTTCTCTTTCTCTGCTGAGTGAAGATCTTCCATATGCTTCTTAAGCACTTCAGCTTGAGTTGTTATGCATTTTTCACTTAGTAGTTCCAGCAACTCAGCAAAATCTTTCAGCAAACCAGCTTTCAGATTCATCCATTGGTCTATATAGTGAATTGAAAGTGAAGGAACTTTTCTGAGAAGAATAAGTCCTTGAATTTCATCACTAATCCGTTGAAGCTCTTCATCAATGAATTCAGACTCTAGAATGTTATCTGGGATGGGTATAGGTTCTGGAATGGATGTTGTATGAGATGGAGATGGTTGGTCAGAAGTAGTGTGTTGTTCAGGAATTGTTTCATTCTGAGTTGGTGATTGGTTAAGATTTTATGTTTGTTGTTCAGGATTAGTTTGGGGTAGGTCAGAAGCAATTTGTTCAGGAACAGTTTGTTCAGGAACACTTTGCTCTTGGCTAGTTGAGGTTTCAGGTTGGGGATTTGATTGTTGATTTTCTAAGACAGTCTTTTCAGGGACTGTTTTAGAGGCCTTTGTAGGGGTTGGTTGCATCTCACCTCCAAAGTGTTTTTCTAGGTTATGAAGGGTTGAGGTTTGATGTTGTTGGGGGTCTTCTGAAGTGGTTGCTTCTGAAGCTACTTCAAAGGCTTTTTGTGTTGCTGGATTGGTTTCTAGGTGTTGGATATTTAAAGGTTCGATGATAGGTGGTTGGAAGAAATGATCAGCAGGCAATTTCTCACAGATTTTTATCCTCTGTTGAGAGAAATTGATTTGCATTTGATCATAGTCTGGGATATCAGAAGGGGTTGTTTTTGAAGGTTTGAAGTTTGGTAGACATTGTTTTATGTGCTGACTCAGAGAAATGTCATCTGAGTCAGTGGAGGATGATGATGATGAGGGTGATGATGGAAGGGTAAAAGTCTGAACATTGAATTGAGCTTTTGGATCTGAAGAAATACCTGAAGGATGAGCTTCTGATCTTGTAGCTTCTGATGGTTTTGCTTCTGAAACATTCTTAGCTTTCAGTGCTTCTTTTAACAAAGCAGTTCCTTCCTTAACTGTTTGTTCTTCAAGTTCAGCAGCTAAAGAAGCAATCACAGCAGCTTTCTCAGCATCCAGATCATACCCTGCTGCTTTGAGCTGTTCATCTCTCTTCTTCTTGTAGAGTTCAGCCATATGCTTTCTTTTGGCTAATTCATTAGCAGCAATTTCCTTAGTCATTTGTTCTTGCTCAGGGGTGAGTCTAAAGCAAGGTGTCTCCAATGACACAGGCTTCTTAACCTTCTTCAGACTGGGCTCCTCTTCTTCCCTTCTTAACTGTTCAGCAGCTTCCTTGATTCGCTCCTGAACACTTCTTTCTCCCTTAGCTCTTCTGCTTCTGATAGCTTGAAGAACAGCTTCCCTAGCAGTATCTTGAACCTCTGGCTCTTTGTTTCTCTTCTTCTGAATAACTTCCTCAGAAGTAGAAACAGTCGAACTTTCAGTCTTGACAGTTTTAGTTCTCTTGGGTTTAGGTGTTGCAACACCATCCTTTTCAGCAATCTTTGATCTCTTAGAAGGTTTTCTTGAAGCTTATTCTTCCAAGTAATCTTCCTTGGTTAGAGTTTTGCTCTTTGTCTTCCTGCTCTTGGCAACAGGAAGAGCTCCTCCATACATCTGTTCTGGAACTTCCTTCAAGCTGATTTTGACCTTAGTTCTTTCAAAATGCTCCCTGATGTAGTGCATCTAAACATCCAAAGGGTCTTGTTTACAGATTGGGGGGAAATCAGTCATCAAAGCTGATTTAGAATCGGATACTGTAATATCTATGCTTAGCTACTTATAATCCTCTTTCTTAACCAGATGCATGGACTTCAGAGTTTCTCCATTAATGATTTTTCCAGTTACAGTGCCCAACTGTTCATCAGTGAAGAAATTCACATCCTTAAGAAGATTGAGAAGACCTCCTTGATGAAAGATTTCAGAGAGTAGCCTCCCAAAGGGTACCCAGCACCTATTTCTCAACTGGCTTTCTTTGAGCTGTTGTACCATATGTCTGAAGATGTATCTAGGCACATTTGCATATACACCTGTTATGAAGAAGTGGAGAAGGATTTTGTGCTCCAATGAAGGTTGATCACTACCACCACCTTTTGGTAACAGATTATCATTTTGAATCTTCAGCATCATCTTGGTTTGAGTTGACATATCAGCATAAACACCCTTAGCTTCGTTGTTGTAGAGGGTCTTATTTACAACTTCATTCCAAGGACTAGTCTTGACTTTCGTAATACCAGCTTTGTATTCCCCTGTAGCTGGCCTTCTGAGAACAAAGGCTATAACATCCTCAGAAATGTTAACCGGAATTCCCATTATACTTGATCTTATCTCTGTCCTTACGAAAGGTTCCAAACCCATTTCTTCTCTAGACTTTCCTTTCAATCCTGGATTGAGAAGAACTTTTTCATCTTCTTCAATCTTTGCAGCTTCTCTATCATAAATGCTGGCCCTGACCCAGAAGTGACGTACCAGCGTTTGATATGTTGGACCATTCAAGAAATTGAAGTAGCTCCCCAAGCCTTGAACATCGTAGAACTTTCCAATGTCACAATTGTGAGCAGCTAGTGAAACGAAATCCACCGGACATTCAATTTGAATTTTCAAATCCCATTCCTCCAAGACGTAACTGCCAACGATCCCACTGACCCTGTTATTCAGAAGTAAAGAACACAGCTTCTGAAGTTTTAGTGCTGACGTCATCTTCAGAAGCACATTTTCCTCAGAACCTCAGTTAAGAGCTTCTGATGGATCATAGCTTCTGAATAAACTTCAGAACCAAACTTCTTATTCAGAGGCAAGCAAATTTTAATCAGACACAAAGTGCATGTTCAAATTTTTCTTGATAAAATCAAATCTTTCAACAGTTAAAGGCTTTGTAAATATATCAGCCCATTGATGCTCAGTATCAATGAATTGTATATCTAAAACTCCTTTTTGAACATAATCTGTGATAAAATGGTGTTTGATTTCAATATGCTTGGCTCTTGAATGTATAATTGGATTCTTTGAGAAATAAATAGCAGCAATATTATCACAAAAGATGGGAATACTGTTAGCATTAATCTGATAGTCTTCCAACTGATGTTTCATCCAAAGTAGTTGTGTACAACAACTTGCAGCTGAAATGTATTCTGCTTCTGCTGTAGACATAGCAATTGTTGCTTGTCTTTTGCTTGCCCAGGATATCAGATTCTCTCCTAAGAATTGACAATTTCCACTGGTTGATTTTCTTTCAATCCTATCACCAGCATAGTCAGCATCACAGAATCCAAAAAACTGATAATCTAGGGATTTCCTATACAGGAGTCCAAGATTAGTTGTTTCCTTCAGATACCTGAAGATTCTCTTAACAACTGTTAAGTGAGATTCTCTAGGATCTGACTGAAATCTTGCACACAAGCATACACTGAATAAAATATCTGGTCTAGATGCAGTGAGGTATAACAGAGAACCAATCATACCTCTGTATAGCTTCTGGTCTACTTTAGTTCCAGTATCTTCTTTGCTTAAGGTGCAGGTTGGATGCATTAGAGTGTTCATTACTTTACAATCTTCTAGCTTGAACTTCTTCAGAAGCTCCTTTGTATATTTTGTTTGATGAACATATACTCCTTCTTTGCTTTGATTAATTTGAATTCCAAGAAAGAACTTTAATTCTCCCATCATGCTCATTTCAAATTCATCCTGCATTAACTTAGAAAATTCCTTGCAAAGAGATGCATTAGTAGAACCAAATATTATATCATCGACATATATCTGCACAATCAGAATGTCTTTCTTAAAAGTCCTTCTGAAGAGTGTTGTGTCAACTTGACCTCTTTTAAAATCATTTTTAATTAAGAAATTACTTAGTCTATCATACCAAGCTCTGGGAGCTTGTTTCAAGCCATATAGTGATTTCTTAAGTTTGTAAACATGGTCAGGATGCTTAAGATCCTCAAACCCAGGAGGTTGTTTGACATACACTTCTTCTTCAATGACACCATTAAGAAAAGCACTCTTGACATCCATTTGATATAATATTATGCCATGATTAACTGCATAGGATAGAAGTAACCTGATTGCTTCCAATCTTGCAACTGGAGCAAATGTTTCAGTGTAATCAATGCCTTCTTGTTGACTATAACCTTGCACAACAAGTCTAGCTTTGTTTCTGGTTACCTCTCCTTGTTCATTCAGCTTGTTTCTGAATACCCATTTTGTTCCAATAATGTTCTTCTGAATAGGTTTGGGTACCAGATCCCACACATCATTCCTTTGAAACTGATTTAGCTCTTCTTGCATAGCTAATATCCATCCATCATCTGAGAGAGCTTCTTCAATAGTTTTTGGCTCAATTATTGACAGCAATCCTATTAAAGATTCTTTTTGTCTGAAATGAGATCTTGTACTTCTAGGACTGTCTTTGCTTCCAATGATTAGCTCCTCAAGATGTGAAGATTTGTACTTGAATTTTGGTTGAACCACATGCTAAGTGTTATCTTGAATATCCTCAGAAGCATTTTCATTTTTTGCTTCTGAATTAGGTTCAGCTTCTGAACTTGACTCAGCTTCTGGATTTGATTCAGCTTCTGGACTTGACTCAGCTTCTGAATTCTTTTCAGTATCAGAAGGTTGATCAGATTCTGATGCATCTTCAGAATCATTTGCACCTGCATTACTTTCAACTTGCTCTGGAGTTTCACTTCTAGGCTCTCTATCATCAAATTTAACATGCATAGATTCTTCAACACAATGTGTATCTGAATTATACACTCTATATGCCTTTGACCTTTTAGAGTAACCTAAAAGATTCTTCTTTGAGCCTTGGCATCAAATTTCTGTAGATAGTCTTTAGTATTTAGAATGTAACAAGTACATCCAAATTGATGAAAGTAAGAGATATTGGGTCTTCTTCCTTTGAAGAGTTCATATGCAGTTTTCTCCAACATAGGTCTGATATAGATCCTATTTAGACATAACATGAAGTATTAACTGCTTCTGCCCAGAAATGTTTAGCTAAATTATTTTCATGGATCATGGTTCTGGCCATTTCTTGTAAAGTTATGTTCTTTCTCTCTACAACCCCATTTTGTTGTGGAGTTCTAGGAGAAGAGAATTCATGGAGAATCTCATGTTTTTCACAAAAAGATTCAAATGGCTCGTTTTCAAATTCTCCACCATGATCACTTCTGACTTTCAAAATTTTCATTTCCTTTTCAGATTGTATTTGAGTGCAGAAGCTGCTAAATACTTCACATGCATAATCTTTACTTCTAATGAATTTTACCCAAGTCCATCTGCTGTAATCATCAACAATGACCAATCCATATTTACTTCCATATAAGGATGCAATGTTAACTGGTCCAAACAGATCAATATGGAGTAATTCTAAGGGTCTGGAGGTTGATACAATGTCTTTGGATTTGAAAGAAGTTTTAACAATTTTTCCTTTCTGACATGCACCACATAGTGCATCTGAATTATAATCAATATTAGGTAAACCTTTGACAAGTTGTAACTTGCTGATTTTAGAGATTAATCTCCAATTAGCATGTCCCAACCTTCTATGCCATACCCACTTTTTATCATTCATTGAAAGAAGGCAAACTACCTTTTGATCAGCCAGATCAGAGAAATTAATCTTATAGACATTCTCAACTCTCTTTCCCTTAAAGGTAATGGATTTGTCATCCTTGTTGACTAGAGTGCAGTTAGTCTTACTGAACATAACATCATAGCCATTGTCACAAAATTGACTGATGCTCAATAGGTTATGCTTCAGACCATTTACTAGCCAAACATTATTTATTGAAATGGAGGAATTACCAATAGTACCTGTACCAATGATTTTTCCAGTTTGGTTGCCACCAAACTTCACTTCTCCTCCATCTTTCATGGTAAGGGTGAGGAACAAAGCTTTCTCTCCTGTCATATGCCTTGAACACCCGCTGTCTAGGTACCAGGACCTTTGTTTCTCTCTTGCCCTTAGGCATACTTGCAGTTTTGATCAATTCAAACTTAGGTACCCATATCTTCATGGGTCCTTTTGGGTTAGTTCTGGAGGTTTTACTTTTCCTCCCTTGTACCTTGGGGTGAGTGTTGAGTAGCTTCTGATCATTCAATACTTTAGGTTTAACACCTTTGGGTATTGTTTTCTCAAAAGCAGTAACTGTTTTGTTCTTCTGATCCTTTGACTTTAGGATTCTAGGTTCTGGTTTAATCAGACTCTGAGAAACAGGTTCTGATCGTTTCAGAATTTTGATCTTTACAGTCTTAGGATCAGGTTTTGTCATAACCTTAGACTTGAGGTTTTCTGGCTTTGATGTAATCTTAGCCTTAGAACCAGAAGGTTCAGGTTCTGACTGAACAGCAGTTACAACATCAGTACCCTTAGGCACAAAGGTGGATTTCAATCCATCCTTAATACAATCGCAATAGCTCTTGAGACTGTACTCTTTGGATTTCTCCTCAGAGTATCCAATCCATTTGCCATTGTTTCTGTATATGATGTAGATCATAGAAGCTACCTTGCTTCTATCTATGCCAGCCATTATAAAATCATCCAAGGCAATTTCATGTTTATTGTTAGAACCTTTATCACACTTTTCTTGTAGCTTCTGACAAAGAATCTTGAGTCTGTCTTCATATGTGGTTGATATGAAGTTAAACCCTCTAAGTTCTTCTTCAGAAGCTTTCAGTTCCAATAGAGTTGCTTTTTGTTGTTTCATTAAATCAACATATTTTTCTTTTAAATCAGACAACTCATTGGTTCTGTGTTCAAATAGTGATAAGTGTTCTTTAAGAGAATCAACAAGTTCATGTCTGGGAATTTTGGAATATACCTCATTTTCATCCTCTGAATCTGATTCAGCTTCTGATACTTCTTCTGATGATACTGTTGCCACTAACCCCATGGCTGCTTTTGCATCATCATCTGCTTCTTCTTTATCAGAACCAGATTCACTATCCAGATCTTCCCAGGTTGCCATCAAACTCTTCTTGATTTGCTTTCTGAATTTGCTAGAGCTGAAACTTGATTTCTTAGGTCTGCTTTTTGACTTCTCCTTCTGAAGATCAGGGCAATCAGCAATAAAATGTCCAGGTTTCTTACAGTTGAAGCATCCCTTTTGATCTTCTTTCTTGGAGTTCTTATAACCACCTCTCTTGCTCAAAAACTTCTTCTGCTTCCTTGCCAGATATTCAAGCTTGTTAGACAGCATAGCCATCTTCACAGATTGATCTTCATCAGAATCTCCATCTGGTGACTCTTCTTCAAATTCACTGGCCTTGTAAGCTTTGGAGGACTTTCCTTTAGATGGTAGAGCAATAGATCTATTCTTCTTAGAGGATTCATGCTCATTCAGACTCATTTCATGTACCTTGAGGGAACTGACAAGATCTTCAACACTCAAAGTGTTTAGATCCTTAGCTTCCTCAATGGCAATTACTTTGGGTCTCCATCTATAAGGCAAGCTTCTCAGAATCTTGCTTACGTGATCAGAAGCAACATAACTCTTCTTCAGTATTTGAAGTCCAGATACTAAAGTTTGAAATCTTGAGTACATCTCCTCTATACTCTCATCATCCTTCATCTTGAACAACTCATACTGATGGACTAGCATTAGTTCCTTTTCTTCTTTAACCTTCTTGCTACCTTCGTAGTTAGCACAGAGTGATGCAAACATTGCCTTAGCAGTGGATTTATCACTCATCTTCATATATTCAGTGCGAGGTATAGAAGCAACAATGATCCCTCTGATCTTGTGATGCTTTTTGTAAAGCTTCTTCTGAGCAGGAGTGTGTATCCTTCTGTCAACAGCAGCTCCTTCTTCATCCAAATCCAGATCATCAACTCCATCTTCAAGAATGTCCCATAGCTCTTCATCCAATCCCATGATGTAGCTGTACATGTTGGTTTTCCACCATGAAAACTCTTCTGGATCTCCATTGAACTTTGGAGCTTTTCCAGAATCTGATTTCTTGTCAGTAGTATCATAGTCATGTTTGACACTATTGTATTTTGTAGATGTAGTGGATTCATCTTCAGTAGACATGTTTTTCTCGGATCTTGATCTGTCACACAGTTAAGTGCTTTGATAATAGAGCAAGCTCTGATACCAATTGAAGGTGAGAAAAACACAAGAAGGGGGGGGGGTTGAATTGTGTTTTCTTTTTCTCTTAAAAATTCTTCTTCTGGTATTACTTCAGAAGCTAGTTGGGAGTGCTTATGATGTAATGTTCAGAATCAGATATGCAGCGGAATAAAACAGAGCAGAGAAAAGAAAGAGAGACACAAGCAATTATCCTGGTTCCTTCAACAAACCGGAAGTAGTCCAGTCCCCCTTGCACTTCCAAGGAGATTTCCACTAATAATCACACAGATTATAAATGCTCAATACTTTCTTAGTATGAGACTTCTCAATGCTCAAGCACGCAGGCGAGAGACTTCCAATGCTCAAGCACTAAAGCAAGAGTCTTCTAATGCTCAAGCACAAAGGTGAGAGGCTTCTAATCAAACAAAATTACATAGAAAATGTTTGACTTTGAACACTTGATATACAATCAGTGGCGTTCACAATACAATGCAATAAAGACTCTAGACTTAAGAATTTCTAAGATATATCAAATCAGTGCAGAAATTCAAAGTGCTTTTTAGAATCAAATTTGATAGAGTTTTGGCGCTTTTAACTTGTGTTGATTTCTCTCTATTTTTATTCTTCAAGTCTTCACTCCTTTATATAGAGGTGCGAAAGAGACGTTGAGATTTTTAGTGTAACGCCCTAGTTGTTATTTTTTAGTATTTTAGAATTATTTAGAGTCTTTATGCATTTTTATAAATGGTGTGTGATTTATTTGGTGTGTATTATTTTATTTATAAGATTTAATTTAATATATGAGAATATTATGTGAAATAAGGTTATTTTGGAGTGTGGGGTTTTGATTAGTAATTAATAGAATTTAGGGGAGGTTTAATGTAATAGGGGAAGTTACACTTTGGGGGATTAAGAAAAGAAAAGTCAGAAAACAGTTTTAACGTGAAAACAAGTTTGAGAGGAGAAAAGCTAAGGCAAGGAGAGAAAACCAAGAACAAGGGAGGTGAACCTAGGAAACCGTTTTGCTGTGCTAATTCTGCAATTCTAAGGTAAGGGTGGGATTATCTTTCAATGATCTTAATGTATAATTTCTAAAAATTAATCTAATAGAATAGTTCTTGAAGATAAAATTGAGAATTAGGGTATGAGGCTGATTTTGAAAGAAAGGTGTAAGAATCATGTTTAATGCGTTGTAATTTGATGTTCTGTATGATTTCTTAATCTATAATATTGCTATTTTCTGAATTGGAATGAAATTAGGACTGGTTGAATGAATTGAGAAAGTTGTGTATGATTGTTGGAATGAGTTGAATTGATGTTGTTAATGCATATTTTGTGTTCCTTTCGATGCCTAGTTGTGTATAGGACCTGTAAACAATTGTTGGAAAACGTTTTGGGTGATCAGGGGATTAAAATTGGGTTTTCGGAGTGAGGAGAAGTCTGAAATCGTAAGTTTTTATCTTGCCCAGATGAGTGATCGCTTAAGCGAACATCCCATCGCTTAAGCGAGCGATCAAGATCGCTGCCCAGAATTTGTTGAAGCCAGGTCGCTTGAGCGACCCGTGAGCGAGCCGTAAGCGAAGAACACTTTTAGATACGACATTGTGTTCGCTCAAGCGAACTGTGAGCGAGCGAGAACCTCAACCTTTTGTGTGCTGGTCGCTTAAGCGAGCTACCCTTCGCTTAAGCGAACTGAGCCTTAGTCAGCCTTTTTCTGAACCTTGCTTCGTGCACTAGGGGACCCTTTTGAGTACTTTTAAGTGTTTCTTTTAGCTTGTATAACTCTTGTATAGGCATCAAATTCTACTTAAACACGATGTTAATTGATTGGTTAACTTTATGAATTTTTGGAGATGTTGAAGTACTTGAATCAAGTGAATGAACATGTTGCATTAAAGGGGTGGTGAGTCATATAAATATATATGCATTTGTTGTTGAGTTGTATGTAGATATACACAAGTGGAGTCAGTTGCATAAGCATAAAAATGGTGAGGACCTCGGTCCTGGAACGCCTTGTCGTTCAAAGCGGTGGAACACTATGTTGTTCAAAGCGGTGTTAATGGTGAGGACTCATGTCCTGATAAAAAGAATGCTTTAACCATTCTATAACGGTGAGGGCCCCGACCCTGATATGGTACCACATGCATAGTTGCATTTGTTGAGGAGTCTTAGTGGAGTTGTCATGTCCTGCATGAGTCTTAGCGGTGGAGTCGAGTTGTTGCATGAGTCGTTGTTGTTAGTTTTTATTACCATTTGATGTTGATGTTGTTAATGATGATATACTTATATAATTGATGAATTATTATGATGATAGGGTGTTAGATTCATTGATGTTATTATATATTAATATTATT
Source organism: Medicago truncatula (assembly GCF_003473485.1). Lineage (NCBI taxonomy): Eukaryota > Viridiplantae > Streptophyta > Magnoliopsida > Fabales > Fabaceae > Medicago > Medicago truncatula. The sequence goes on along the minus strand of NC_053047.1, from coordinate 18,794,380 downwards.
GCTTGAGAATCTCACCCCTTCTGCTTGAAAATGTTGTCCTTCCTATGGGTAACTTGCAGGTGATCCTGAGTAGTAGGTGGTGGCTCAAAGTGTCTAGGGCTCTGATACGTGGGATGGGATTTTGTTGATTAATTTCTTTCCTATGTATCAAATTTTGAAACACTGTTGTTGTAGCCCTATGGATGATTTGGTTTCTTTTGATGAGGCTTTTATGCCAAGAATAATTATTGGAGTTTATTTAAGTTGAAAAATATTCCGTTGCAAGTTTAATGATGGTTTTGTGAAGAATGTTTAATTAAATAGATTTTTATATATTCTATTTAAGAAATTTTGATGATGTAGTGTGACATGCCCGTTTGGGTTTTACTCTGATTGCTGAAATATTATTATTTAATTGAGTTTGGGAAGCGGGGTGTTACATTTAGCACGTCTAAAGAGTCGTTGAGTTCCTTTGATCATCCACCAGTAATCTTTTGCCTGATTTGGGTGTAGTCCTTTGAAGAATCAACTTCAAATTCATTCCCATCTTGAAGGAACATTTCTGCAGGCAGAGCTGTTGTCTTGTCTTGTAGCGTAGACAAAAACAGAGTAGTGGAGGTAGTGGTTGTAACGCCCACTTTCGTTTAATCGTTATTTCATTGAGTTTAGGCAATTATATTATAATTATATAGTATATGCGTGATTTTGTTATGTTTTGGTGATTCACGATGAATTTAGTGATTTGATTGATGACTTGAAAAGTTATGAGTTTTGGAGGATTTGATTATGATATGAGATTTATTTTATTGTTAAATAGAATAAAGATTTGAAAATAATATAAAATATTTAGTTGAGGGCTGTTTTGATATTTTAGATAGTTTTGGGGGAGAAAGTGAGATAAGATAAGTAATTAAGAGGAGATATAAAAAGGCTAGACCTAGTTTTAGAAAACATTTTGTTGTACGTACGTTTTTGGAGAAAAGGGAGAAAAAGCCAAGTCTAGAGGAACCAAGGTAGAGTGCTGCGATTTTCTTCATATAAGGTAAGGGTGAGACTAATAATTCAATAATGTTATTTACTGTAATTCTGATGATTAGTTGACAAAGTTAGGATTGATTTAGGGAAGTTTTGGAATTAGGTCAAAACCCTAAAAATTGATGATCAAACGGTAAAACTTGTTAGATTGATGAAAGAACCGTCCTTTAACCTTAGAATATGTTTAGGATGAATTCTGGAATCAAAACCACGCCTTGAACCATGTTGTGTGATGAATTTTTGAGAAAAACCCTAGTCTGCCCGTGCTTCTGTTCATCGCTCGCCACGGCGAGGGATGATCCTCGCCTTGCGAGTGATCAACTTCATCGCTCGCCACGCGAGCCCCTTCCCTTCGCCTCGCGAGTTGTTTGGTACAACTCGCCATGGCGAGCAACCCTTCCTCGCCTCGCGAGCTTAGGCAGAGTGCATGTCATATTTCGTGTTTCGACCTTTTTAGTTGAATCTTGTATGCCTTTGAGTACCTGAACATACCTAGTATTGATTAGGAATGAATGTAGGATCAGAGGGAACCCAGAACAACCTTAGTTTGGGAGTTGTGTGGTACTCGCCATGGCGAGTAAGTACTCTCGCCTCGCGAGTACAACCAGGATGAACTTGTTTATGTGTTTATGCGATCTGTGTCGCACTTGTTGATCAAGAGTGAACCCCTAACTGGTAATGAGACCTAGTGATGTCGTTTAATGCAGACTGTAGAGTTGTTTAAGTTATATTAATATTAATTGAATATGAACTATTGTATTGTATATTCATGCAAGATAAGAAGATATGATAATGATACAAATTATGTGCTTTGATATAATGATATCATCTTGTTATGTGACCTGTTTATGCTGCTTCCGTTATTTAACTAAGTGCATAATTATATGATGAAGTTTAGCTCCAAATTATTGGATGCATGTTGATAAGTTGATTACGATGTTTTGTTCATATGTGTCCATGCATAGCATATCATTGAGCTTAGTCCTCACCACGAATATTAGGAGCTTTGTCCTCCGCACGTTTTATAGGAGCTTTGTCCTCCGCACGATTAAAGTATATTAATACTTATGATGACGATTGGTACCACATGCATATAAGGAGTCTAGGAGCATTGTCACATTGTCATGTTCATAATGCTATGTTGTTGATGACGATTGAATAAGTGAATACGTGATACTTGTTTATTGAATATATGAATACGTGATACTTGTTATTTGAATATGCAAAGTTATCCAAGAATGATTATGATGTTAATGTTAATTATGATTCGAATTACTTTGATTAGCATTATTTTGTTATGAAATCTCACCCCTTCTGCTTGAAAATGTTGCCCTTCGTATGGGTAACTTGCAGGTGATCGTGCTTAGTGTGCAGTTTGCTTTCGTGAGTTGGCCTTGCCTTCACTGTGTCGTCTAGGTCGCTCTGATACGTAACGGGATGGGGTTATATGCTATAACATGCTTCATTCTTTTACGTGAACTGCTATGACAATTTCTGTTTTGTTTAACTCTTTTAAGATCTTTATTTGGGGCCTGCGTGCCAAACTGATTTATGGTTTATGAACTAATATTCCGCTGCTATGTTAAGATATTATGTGGAAGTTAAATTATTATTTAACTGTTTTTGGATTACGTTTTTATGTGATATCCCGTTTATGGTTTTTACTCTGATAAATGTTTAAGAAATTTGTATATTGGGAAAACGGGGTGTTACAATTGGTATCAGAGCAGGTCGATCCGTCCGGTCAATTAGAAGAGTCATGTCGAGTCTTAGTAATATTTATATTACTATCTTATGTTGTTGTTGCTACTTTTGTAGAATCTCGGAAATGGCTGGAAGAAACGATGCTGCGTTAGCTGCTGCTCTACAAGCTGTTGCCCAAGCTGTGGGACAACAACCTAACGCAAATGCTGGTGCGAACGCGGAAGCTAGGATGTTGGAGACGTTCATGAAGAAGAACCCTCCGACTTTCAAAGGACGTTATGACCCTGATGGAGCCCAGACGTGGCTTAAGGAGATTGAGAGGATTTTCCGGGTTATGCAGTGCACGGAGGATCAGAAAGTGCGGTTTGGTACTCATCAGCTGGCCGAGGAAGCTGATGACTGGTGGGTTGCTCTTCTGCCTACCCTTGGGCAGGAGGGAGCTGTTGTGACTTGGGCTGTTTTCAGGAGAGAGTTCCTGAGAAGATACTTTCCGGAAGATGTTCACGGGAAGAAAGAGATCGAATTCCTTGAGCTGAAGCAAGGAAATATGTCCGTGACAGAGTATGCTGCCAAGTTCGTGGAGCTGTCTAAGTTCTATCCGCACTATACTGCAGAGAATGCTGAGTTCTCGAGATGCATCAAGTTCGAGAACGGTTTGAGGCCCGACATTAAGAGGGCGATTGGGTACCAACAGCTGAGAGTTTTTCAGGATTTGGTTAATAGCTGCAGGATCTATGAAGAGGATACGAAGGCTCACTACAAGGTAGTGAATGAAAGGAAGGGCAAGGGACAGCAGAGTCGTCCTAAGCCGTACAGTGCCCCCGCTGATAAAGGGAAACAGAAGATGGTCAATGTTAGGCGGCCTAAGAAGAAGGATGCTGCAGAGATTGTGTGTTTCAATTGTGGTGAGAAAGGCCACAAGAGCAACGCCTGCCCTGAGGAAATCAAGAAGTGTGTCCGGTGTGGTAAGAAAGGTCATGTTGTAGCTGATTGCAATCGTACAGACATTGTTTGCTTTAATTGCAACGGAGAGGGTCACATTAGTTCACAGTGTACTCAGCCTAAGAGGGCGCCGACTACTGGTAGGGTCTTTGCTTTGACTGGGACTCAGACAGAGAATGAGGATCGTTTGATCAGAGGTACTTGCTATATTAATAATACTCCTTTAGTTGCTATTATTGATACTGGCGCTACGCATTGTTTTATTGCTTTCGATTGTGTTTCTGCTTTGGGTCTTGATTTGTCTGATATGAATGGAGAGATGGTTGTCGAAACTCCAGCTAAGGGTTCGGTGACTACTTCTCTCGTATGTTTGAAATGTCCTTTGTCTATGTTTGGTCGTGATTTTGAAATGGATTTAGTTTGTCTACCTTTGAGTGGTATGGATGTGATTTTGGGTATGAACTGGTTAGAGTACAATCACGTTCTTATTAATTGTTTTAGCAAGTCAGTACATTTCTCTTCCGTCGAAGAGGAAAGTGGTGCAGAGTTTTTATCTACTAAGCAGCTGAAGCAACTGGAACGCGACGGTATCTTGATGTTTTCGTTAATGGCTACCTTATCTATTGAGAATCAAGCAGTGATTGACAGGTTACCGGTGGTGTGTGAATTTCCTGAAGTTTTTCCAGATGAGATTCCTGATGTGCCTCCAGAGAGAGAAGTTGAGTTTTCTATTGATCTTGTTCCTGGAACGAAGCCGGTCTCGATGGCACCTTATCGTATGTCTGCTTCTGAGTTATCTGAGTTGAAGAAACAGTTGGAAGACTTGCTTGAGAAGAAGTTTGTTAGACCAAGTGTTTCACCTTGGGGAGCGCCGGTTTTGTTAGTAAAGAAGAAAGATGGTAGTATGCGGTTGTGTATTGATTATCGGCAGTTGAACAAGGTAACTATCAAGAATAGGTATCCACTTCCGAGAATTGATGATTTGATGGATCAGCTAGTGGGTGCACGTGTTTTCAGCAAGATTGATTTGAGATCAGGTTATCACCAGATTAAAGTAAAAGATGAAGATATGCAGAAGACAGCTTTCAGAACGCGTTATGGTCACTATGAATATAAAGTTATGCCTTTTGGTGTTACCAATGCACCTGGAGTGTTTATGGAGTATATGAATCGCATCTTCCATGCATTTTTGGATCGGTTCGTAGTTGTGTTCATCGACGATATCTTGATTTACTCCAAGACTGAAGAAGAACATGCTGAGCATCTGAAGATTGTTTTGCAAGTGTTGAAAGAGAAGAAGCTTTATGCTAAATTGTCTAAGTGTGAATTCTGGTTGAATGAAGTGAGTTTCCTTGGCCATGTTATTTCCGGAGATGGTATTGCTGTGGATCCGTCTAAAGTCGAAGCGGTATCACAGTGGGAGACTCCTAAGTCAGTTACTGAGATTAGAAGTTTCTTGGGTTTAGCTGGTTACTATAGAAGGTTTATTGAAGGGTTTTCTAAGTTAGCTCTTCCGCTAACGCAGTTGACTTGTAAAGGTAAAACTTTTGTGTGAGACGTTCATTGTGAGAACAGTTTCGGTGAATTGAAGAAGCGTTTGACGACTGCTCCAGTGTTAATTTTGCCGAAATCAGATGAACCTTTTGTGGTTTATTGTGATGCGTCCAAGTTGGGTTTAGGAGGTGTACTTATGCAAGAAGGTAAAGTGGTAGCTTATGCTTCAAGACAGTTGAGAATTCATGAGAAGAATTATCCTACGCATGATCTCGAGTTGGCGGCCGTAGTCTTCGTATTGAAGATATGGAGACATTACTTGTATGGTTCGAGATTTGAGGTGTTTAGTGATCACAAGAGTTTGAAGTATTTGTTCGATCAGAAGGAATTGAATATGAGACAGCGAAGATGGCTTGAATTGTTGAAAGATTATGACTTTGGTTTGAATTATCATCCAGGTAAAGCTAATGTTGTTGCAGATGCCTTGAGTAGGAAGACATTGCATATGTCCGCCATGATGGTCAGAGAGTTCGAATTGCTTGAACAGTTTAGAGATATGAGTTTGGTTTGCGAATGGTCACCTCAGAGTGTGAAACTGGGTATGCTGAAGATTGATAGTGAATTTCTGAAAAGCATCAAGGAAGCACAGAAAGTTGATGTAAAGTTTGTGGACTTGTTGGTTGCTAGAGATCAGACTGAAGACAGTGATTTTAAAATCGATGATCAAGGTGTGTTGAGATTCCGAGGAAGAATTTGTATCCCAGACAATGAAGAGATTAAGAAGATGATTCTTGAAGAGAGTCATAGAAGTAGCTTGAGTATTCATCCGGGAGCTACGAAGATGTATCATGATTTAAAGAAGATTTTCTGGTGGTCTGGTTTGAAACGAGATGTGGCACAGTTTGTGTATTCCTGTTTAGTTTGTCAGAAGTCGAAAGTTGAGCATCAGAAACCTGCTGGAATGATGGTACCTTTAGATGTGCCAGAATGGAAATGGGATAGTATATCGATGGATTTTGTGACGAGTTTGCCGAATACTCCGAGAGGGAGCGACGCAATTTGGGTTATTGTTGATAGGTTGACGAAGTCAGCTCATTTTCTACCTATTAATATTAGTTTCCCTGTTGCCCAGTTGGCAGAGATTTATATCAAGGAGATTGTGAAGTTGCATGGTGTTCCTTCGAGCATCGTGTCAGATAGAGATCCAAGATTTACTTCTAGATTTTGGAAAAGTTTGCAAGAGGCCTTGGGTTCGAAGTTGAGATTGAGTTCGGCGTATCATCCACAGACAGATGGTCAGTCGGAGAGGACAATTCAGTCGCTAGAGGATTTGTTGAGAATTTGTGTTCTTGAACAAGGAGGAACTTGGGATAGTCATCTTCCGTTGATCGAGTTCACTTATAATAATAGTTATCATTCTAATATTGGAATGGCACCGTTCGAGGCTTTGTATGGTCGGAGATGCAGAACTCCGTTGTGTTGGTTTGAATCAGGAGAAAGAGCGGTCTTAGGACCAGAGATTGTTCAACAAACTACTGAGAAAGTTCAGATGATCCAAGAGAAAATGAAGGCGTCGCAGAGTCGACAAAAGAGTTATCATGATAAGCGTAGAAAAGATCTTGAGTTCCAAGAAGGAGACCACGTGTTTTTGAGAGTCACTCCTATGACTGGTGTAGGACGTGCTTTGAAGTCAAAGAAGTTGACCCCGAAGTTCATTGGTCCGTATCAGATATTGGAAAGAGTTGGAACGGTGGCTTACCGAGTGGGTTTACCGCCGCATCTTGCGAATTTGCACAACGTTTTCCATGTGTCGCAACTTCGAAAGTATGTTCCGGATCCATCTCATGTAATTCAGAGTGACGATGTGCAAGTTAGAGACAACCTTACGGTAGAAACTTTACCGTTGAGGATTGATGATCGTAAAGTGAAGACGTTGAGAGGCAAGGAGATAACTCTCGTGAGAGTCGTTTGGACGGGAGCGACTGGTGAAAGCTTGACGTGGGAGCTTGAGAGTAAGATGCTGGAGTCTTATCCAGAGTTGTTTGCTTGAGGTAAATTTTCGAGGACGAAAATCTTTTAAGTGGGGGAGAGTTGTAACGCCCACTTTCGTTTAATCGTTATTTAATTGAGTTTAGGCAATTATATTATAATTATATAGTATATGCGTGATTTTGTTATGTTTTGGTGATTCACGATGAATTTAGTGATTTGATTGATGACGTGATAAGTTATGAGTTTTGGAGGATTTGATTATGATATGAGATTTATTTTATTGTTAAATAGAATAAAGATTTGAAAATAATATAAAATATTTAGTTGAGGGCTGTTTTGATATTTTAGATAGTTTTGGGGGAGAAAGTGAGATAAGATAAGTAATTAAGAGGAGATATAAAAAGGCTAGACCTAGTTTTAGAAAACATTTTGTTGTACGTACCTTTTTGGAGAAAAGGGAGAAAAAGCCAAGTCTAGAGGAACCAAGGTAGAGTGCTGCGATTTTCTTCATACAAGGTAAGGGTGAGACTAATAATTCAATAATGTTATTTACTGTAATTCTGATGATTAGTTGACAAAGTTAGGATTGATTTAGGGAAGTTTTGGAATTAGGTCAAAACCCTAAAAATTGATGATCAAACGGTAAAACTTGTTAGATTGATGAAAGAACCGTCCTTTAACCTTAGAATATGTTTAGGATGAATTCTGGAATCAAAACCACGCCTTGAACCATGTTGTGTGATGAATTTTTGAGAAAAACCCTAGTCTGCCCGTGCTTCTGTTCATCGCTCGCCACGGCGAGGGATGATCCTCGCCTTGCGAGTGATGAACTTCATCGCTCGCCACGCGAGCCCCTTCCCTTCGCCTCGCGAGTTGTTTGGTACAACTCGCCATGGCGAGCAACCCTTCCTCGCCTCGCGAGCTTAGGCAGAGTGCATGTCATATTTCGTGTTTCGACCTTTTTAGTTGAATCTTGTATGCCTTTGAGTACCTGAACATACCTAGTATTGATTAGGAATGAATGTAGGATCAGAGGGAACCCAGAACAACCTTAGTTTGGGAGTTGAGTGGTACTCGCCATGGCGAGTAAGTACTCTCGCCTCGCGAGTACAACCAGGATGAACTTGTTTATGTGTTTATGCGATCTGTGTCGCACTTGTTGATCAAGAGTGAACCCCTAACTGGTAATGAGACCTAGTGATGTCGTTTAATGCAGACTGTAGAGTTGTTTAAGTTATATTAATATTAATTGAATATGAACTATTGTATTGTATATTCATGCAAGATAAGAAGATATGATAATGATACAAATTATGTGCTTTGATATAATGATATCATCTTCTTATGTGACCTGTTTATGCTGCTTCCGTTATTTAACTAAGTGCATAATTATATGATGAAGTTTAGCTCCAAATTATTGGATGCATGTTGATAAGTTGATTACGATGTTTTGTTCATATGTGTCCATGCATAGCATATCATTGAGCTTAGTCCTCACCACGAATATTAGGAGCTTTGTCCTCCGCACGTTTTATAGGAGCTTTGTCCTCCGCACGATTAAAGTATATTAATACTTATGATGACGATTGGTACCACATGCATATAAGGAGTCTAGGAGCATTGTCACATTGTCATGTTCATAATGCTATGTTGTTGATGACGATTGAATAAGTGAATACGTGATACTTGTTTATTGAATATGTGAATACGTGATACTTGTTATTTGAATATGCAAAGTTATCCAAGAATGATTATGATGTTAATGTTAATTATGATTCGAATTACTTTGATTAGCATTATTTTGTTATGAAATCTCACCCCTTCTGCTTGAAAATGTTGTCCTTCGTATGGGTAACTTGCAGGTGATCGTGCTTAGTGTGCAGTTTGCTTTCGTGAGCTAGCCTTGCCTTCACTGTGTCGTCTAGGTCGCTCTGATACGTAACGGGATGGGGTTATATGCTATAACATGCTTCATTCTTTTACGTGAACTGCTATGACAATTTCTGTTTTGTTTAACTCTTTTAAGATCTTTATTTGGGGCCTGCGTGCCAAACTGATTTATGGTTTATGAACTAATATTCCGCTGCTATGTTAAGATATTATGTGGAAGTTAAATTATTATTTAACTGTTTTTGGATTACGTTTTTATGTGATATCGCGTTTATGGTTTTTACTCTGATAAATGTTTAAGAAATTTGTATATTGGGAAAACGGGGTGTTACAGTGGTTGTACACTTGTACTTTGTCAACTCTGATAACGAAGGACAATTACCCAGTGCTTTTCAAACGACCGTTGATACCTCCCTTTCAATTCTTCGTTCTCTTAGATGAGGTTGAAACGAAAAACAGCTCCTTTGAATCTTCAGTTTGAATTTACTGATCACTTGTAGCTTCTGGTGATGATATAGCTTCTGATGAAATCTTGCTTCTGATGGTCTTTTGCTTCTGATGAACTTCTGCTTCTGATGACGTCATTACTTCAGAGGCACTTGTTACTTCAGAAGCACTTTATAGCTTCAGACGCAGTTTTCTTCATATGCTTTTGATTCCTTTGCTCTCTATTGTTCTTTCAAGACCTATTGAATTTGATTAACTTTGCTTATGGTCCTGTACACTTGAACAATTATTAGCAATAACCAATTGACAATTTTTAATACCTTGTTATCATCAAAACTTATTAAGGTTTATTGTAAAACACATTTTGTTCCAACACAACAAAGTACGATGACACAACAATTCTCAACAAGAATTTTGAACTAAATCCAACATAATTTCACCCAACAAGATGATTTCTTCCCACACTTAAGATAAATCTACCCACAAAGGTCATTCGAAGACTCGTCGTTCTTTTATGCAACTTCTTTGACTTATGTGTGTTTGGATAGTTTGGAATGAACGCAATAACATGCTCTTCAATAACATCCAAACTTCCATTATAGAGCTTTTGGATATGGTTAAATATAATTCCTTTTGGGTGGATGAAAGTTAACAATGCCACTTTTGTTTATGGCTCTCAAAGATGGTGGTCGGACCCTCTACTTTGTTTGAGTATCAACTAACCTTTGTTATTTTAAATTCTACTCTGACTGATTGTATCTTGGGGTGACCTTTTTAGTACACCTTGTGCTAAAAAGGATTCACCGCCGTTGTTATTGTAACACGCCGTTTTCCCAATATAAAAATTTCTAAACATTTTATTAGAGTATTCAGCATAAACGGGATATCACATACAAAACATAGTCCAAAATTAGTTAAATAACAATTTAACTTTAACAAATATTTCAAACGTTGCAGCGGAATTTATTTCGTAATCCATAAATCAGTTTGGCACGTAGGCCCCATCAAAATATCTCAAATGAGTTAAATCAACTTCACAAAACATCATAATTGTTCAACGTCATAAAACATAAACATGATAGTCACGTAAGAGAATGAAGCATGCAAATAACCCCATCTCATTACGTATCAGAGCGACCTAGACGACACAGTGAAGGCAAGGCCACTCACGACGGCAACTGCACACTAAGCACGATCACCTGCAAGTTACCCATACGAAGGGCAACATTTTCAAGCAGAAGGGGTGAGATTTCATAACCAAAATAATGTTAATCAAAGTAATTCGAATCATAATTAACATTAACATCATAATCATTCTTAAATAACTTTGCATATTCAAATGACAAGTATCACGTATTCACATATTCAATCGTCATCAACAACATAGCATCATGGACATGACAATGTGACAATGCTCTTAGACTCCTTATATGCATGTGGTACCAATCGTCATCATAAGTATTAATATACTTTAATCGTGCGGAGGACAAAACTCCTATAAATCGTGCGGAAGACAAAGCTCCTAATAATCGTGGTGAGGACTAAGCTCAATGAAATGCTATGCATGGACTCTTATGAACAAATCATCGTAATCAACATATCAACATGCATCCAATAATTTGGAGCTAAACGTCATCATTTCATCATATAAATACACTATGCACTTAGTTAAATAACAGCAGCAGCATAAACAAGTCACATAACAGGATGATATCATTATATCAATAACACATCAATTGTATCATAGTTAAACCTTCATATCTTACATAATTGCACAATACATTAATCATACTCAATTAAATTTCAACATATCTTAAACAGCTTTACAGACTGCATTAAACGTCATCATTAGGTCTCATTATCATAAGGGGGTTCACTTTTGATCCAAACGTGCGACACAGATCGCACAAACACTCAAGACACTCAAAGCTGGAAGTGCTTGCGAGGCGAGAGTTCTTACTCGCCATGGCGAGTACCAAACAATTCCCAAACTAAAGTTGTTCTGGGTCCAATCTTGTCCTACATTCATCCCTAATCATTACTAGGTATGTTCAGGCACTCAAAGGTACTCAAGGTCCAACTAAAAAGGTCGAAACACAAAATCTAACATGCTCTCTGCCTTAGCTCGCTATGGCGAGTAAGGTTTCTCGCTATGGCGAGCGATACCAAAAGAACTCGCGAGGCGAAGGAAAAAGCTCGCGTGGCGAGCGATGAAGATCATCACTCGCGAGGCGAGGTTCATAGCTCGCCGTGGCGAGCGATGAATGTCGCTACGGCCAGGCTTCCTATTTTCACAAAAATCCGACGATTCTCAGGGTTCTAAGCTTAGTATTGATTCCAAAGTTTGTCCTAAACATTATCTAAGGTCCAGGAACACTTTCTACACCAATTTAATCAATTCCTACCGTTTAATCATCAATTTTAGGGATTTGACCTAGTTTTCGTTTTCTCCAATTCAATCCTAATTCTTGCTAACTAATCATCAGAATTACATTCAATTAACAATACAGAGTTATTAGTCTCACCCTTACCTTTAATTGCAGAAAATCGCAGCTCTCCCTCTTGGTTTCTCTTCTCTTGGCTTTTTCTCCCTTTTTCTCCAAAAACGTACGTACAACAATGTTTTTCTAAAACTAGGTCTAACTCTTTTATATCTCCTCTTAATTACTTATCTTATCTCACTTTCTCCCCCAAAACTATCTAAAATATCAAAACAGCCCTCAACTAAATATTTTATATTATTTTCAAATCTTTATTTTATTTAACAATAAAATAAATCCCTTAATCTTATCAAATCTTCCAAAACTCATAACTTATCACAATATCAACCAAACCATCAATATTGTCGTAAATCATTCAAATCATATCAAAATCATGCATATATTATATAAATATAATATAATCGCCTAAACTCGATTAAATAAGCAATTAACAAAAGTGGGCGTTACAGTTATTATATTCCATTTTTTATTCTTAAAAAAAAAAAAAAAAAAACTACCCACAACACAACATTTGGCTTTTTCCTTATTTTTCTATATAGTTGTTTTCATTTTTTGTCTTTCCAAATCAACTGAGCATTAGAATATATATATTTCCGTTTCTGCATATTAGATAAAAAATTCATTGAACATCATAAATAGAATAAATCAATACACAACTGAGCACCCTCACACTTATCTAGTATCAATTACTAAAAATTGGAAGCAAAGTTATTTCATCCCCTAAGATTGGGACATATAAAACAAAGGGATAAATTAACACAAAGGCTCACAGGGGCTTAATAAAGGGATAGTTACATAAGGGTAGGATTATTTCACCAAAAGGTGTCAAGAATGACCAACTTTGAGACCAGATATTAAATTGCTCTGTTAGGAAAGTGGTGCTAGAGGTTGTTGGTGGATAGAGAATGGTTCTGGTATAGGGTGTTAGTGGCGAGGTATGGTGAGGAGGTTGGGGGCCGGAGTGTTTCTTTCTGGTGGAGGGAAATAGAGAAGATTAGGGATGGGGGCGGCGTAGGTGAGGGAGGGTGGTTTTCAGAGAGGGTGTCGAGGAAGGTAAGGGACGGTGTAAACACTTTATTTTGGATGGATAGGTGGCTGGGAGACATCCCTTTGTGTATGCGTTTTAGCCGCCTTTTTGACTTAGGAACAAATAAGTTTAGTACGGTGGCTGAGGTGTCCTCTCTAGGTGTAACGCCCTAGTCGTTATTTATTTATTTATGATTTATTTATAGTCTTTTATATGATTTTAAATAATTATTGTTATTTAGGTGGTGTGTTATATTTTATTATATGATTTATTTTGATAATAATTAGAATAATGTGAGAATTATAATTAATTGGAGTCTTGGGGATTTTATTTTAATTAATAGAAATTAAGTGGGAGTTAAAGAAATTAAAGGGAGTTAAGTTTTGGGAGTTAAGAAAAATGGAGAGTCAGAGAAAACTGTTTCACGTACAATCAGTTTTGGGAGAAAAACCAAGAACAAGGGAGAAGAGCCAATAAGAGCCAAGAGAGAAAGATTCTGAGATTGTAGAGTTGTTCATCTGAATTAAGGTAAGGGTGAGGTTTACTTTCAATAGTATAGATTGAATTCTGATTCTGATTCTAACAAAGAGGGTTTTGGTGAATTGGTGAAAATAGGTTTTGATTTTGATTTCTTAAATTGAAAATGTATAGGAACCATGTTAATTGAACTTAGATTGTGTTCAGGCCGATTTAGGATTTCATAATAATGTTGTAAACAGTTTTGGGTATTGAATTGGGGAAAATTGGGATTTTTGGTGAAAAAATGCAGAATTCACGAGTCAGAACTGTCACGACTCGCCCTGGCGAAGCCATTTTCGCCTGGCGAAATTTTGCCATTTCCTCGCCATTGGTTCGCCCTGGCGAAAAAGCCAGTAAGTTTCCCGAGAACACTGCCTTAGTTCGCCATCGCCTCGCCATTGGTTCGCCTTGGAGAAAAGCCTTTTTGTTAAATTTCGCCTGGCGAGAATAGTAGTTCGCCTGGCGAAAGTGCCCAGAACTGAACCATATTTTGAGTTTTGTATACCCAGTTGTACGCATTGTTTGGTTGATTCTTTTGGTTGTACTAATGATTATATATGATTATATTATTTACCAAGAGCATGACTAATTGTTGATTGTTGATTTATGTATAATACACTTAAATAAATTATACAAATTGTTGGATTTCATTATCGAAGGTTGTTGTGTCATAGTTGACCATGGTGATAATAAGTCATATTCATATATGCATTATTCCGTAGCGGTTGTTGTTGTCGTTGAGTTGCATGTAGATCTACACAAATGTTGAGTCCATTCCATAAACATAAAGCGGTGAGGGCTCATGCCCTGGAACGCCTTGTCGTTCAAAGCGGGAGGGCTCATGCCCTGGAACACCTTGTTGTTCAAATTGGTGAGGGCTTATGCCCTGAGAATGCTTTAACCATTCAAAAATTCGGTGAGGGCTTCTGCCTTGTAAATTGGTACCACATGCATGTGCATAGTCGCATTGTTGAGGAGTGTTAGCGGTGTTGTCAAGTAGTTGCATGAGTCGTTGTTGTTGGTTGAAATTACCCCTTATTGTTGATGTTGTTAATTATGAAATATATATGTATATTGAATAATTATTGTTATGTTAGGGTGTTAGATTCAATTGATGAATTTTATATCTATTATTATTGTTGTGAATCTCACCCTTTCTGCTTGGAAATGTTGCCCTTCCTATGGGTAACTTGCAGGTGATCCTGAGTAGTAGATGGTGGCTCAAGTGTCTAGGATTCTGATACGTAACGGGATGGGAATATGTTTATTTTCATTCCTTATGTATCATATTTTTGGAACATGCTGATGTAGCCCTTTATTGGTTGTTGAATTATTTTGATGAGGCTTTTATGCCAGGATTTACTTAGTGGAGAATTAAACATTTGATGTTGTTGTTATTTAATGAAAAATATTCCGCTGCAAGGTTTTGGTGAAACTAATAAAGTTGTTGTTTATTAAGTAGTATTGTATACTATTTAAGAAATTATGAAATGTAGTGTGACATGCCCGTTTTGGTGTTAAACTCTGATTTATTATTTATTATTTAATTGTTTGGGATAACGGGGTGTTACACTAGGCTGGGGGGGGGGGGGGGAGGGGGGGAAGGGGGTGAGGCGTGGAGTTGGAGGAGGAGACTGTGGGTGTGGGAGGAGGAGATGGTAGAAAAGTGTAGGCTGTCACTTCATGACTTTGTTTTGCAGCCTGCTTTTACTGACAGGTGGCAGTGGAACCCTAACGTTGGGGAGGGCTATACTGCTCGTGGCGCATATCATATCCTCACAACACAGGATCCTCCTTCAGCTGATGTCACAAGAGATCTTATTTGGCATAAGCAGGTACCTTTGAAGGTTTTTATTGTTGCTTGGAGATTGCTGAGAGACAGACTTCCAACAAAAAATAACCTATTTCGGTGTGGTATTATCCAAGTGGAAAACTTTCAGTGTGTGGCGGGGTGCGAGACAGAAGAATCAGTATCACATTTATTCCTTCATTGTGAATTATTTGGCTCCTTGTGGCAGCATGTCAGGTATTGGATTGACATTTCAGGTGCTGACCCTCAGAATATTCATGATCACTTTATCCAATTTATTCATTCCATAGCTCATTCACGGACATGTATATCATTTCTTCAGCTTGTGTGCATCTGGCTAGTTTGGACTGAACACAATAACAGGCTATTTAATAACATCCAAACTCCCATGGCTCAAATTATGGAAAAGGTTAAACATCACTCCTTTTGGTGGTTGAAAGCAAACAACACCATTTTTGTTTATGGTTCACATAGATGGTGGTCGGACCCGTTGATTTGTTTGGGTATCGACTGACCTTTGTTTTGTATTCTTATGTTAGACTGATTGTACCTTTTTGTGGTCCCTTGAGTACACCTTGTGCTAAAGTGTACCACTGTTATTGTTAATATATCTCATTTTGATTTTTTCAAAAAAAGAACATTTGTCTTTACTCTTCAAAAGGAACCAAAGATTAGTGAATTTTGATTTCCAAACCTTTACCTCATTCTCCGAAAAGCTTTTTTCATCACATTTAGCATCCAAGGCCGCAATCTTCACAATCAATCCTTTGATTTTCTCCTCCACCTCCCCATAAACCTCCTTATTCCACTTTCTAATATCTCCATTTAGAACATTTAGTTTTTCTTTGACATACCCATCAACTCTTCAATATTACAATAACGCCCTATTTCTATTAAAGCGATAAAACATACGAATAATATAATATTCAAGAAATAGACGCTATGTCTTCACTTCCAAAATCAAACAACATGCATATATAAAATTCATCAACAGTCGCAACGGATATAAGTCATACATCACAAAGTATACATGTCATAAAAACAACATACATCCGTAAATAAAGTCTTACAAATGGACAAAACCTCCATAACATAAATAAATCTGGAATATCATAAAACCGACACCTAATTAGACCCTAATCTAAGACTCTAAAGAACCGATAATGGAGATTAGCTCCCGCTATCCAAACAATCACCAAGCAACTCACCGAAAGCAAAACTACTCCTGCACTCCGTTTACCCATTCATACAAACAGGTAGGCAGTCAGAACCACTGGGGGTTAGCTTTACATCAATCATAATCATCATAAACAGTTTGAACATAAATGGAACAAATCAAGTTCAATTAATTATCATGAGCACTTAACTACAATTTAACAATTCTAAATATCACAAGTATGTATTCATCAAACACACTTATCATCAACAATCATCATTCACATGCAACAATTAAGACTCATGCCAATTATGTTATGCGTCTATCCACGACACATATATGCATGTGGTACCAATCACCAACAAAGGTTGTCACCTCAAGATGCCAATATAACATCTTATGTAAGATTTCACGTCCGTCTTACATTATCTCCGAAGTAAAAGAGTAACCCTCCTTTACAATATCAAGACTCAACATGACTATGATGCATGGACATACAAGCAAAGACTCGATAATGCAAAATCACCTCATAAATACTCAACAACAATATAAAGGATAACCTCCATCTATATTGATCGACTTCAACAACAATTGCATTATCAAGTATTTATGTCCACACAATCAATCAAGTCATAGATCAATTAAGAGTCATAACCACATTGTCATCATAATTATCAACAACCATCAACGTCAATTGATATACATACATTAATCAATATCAACTATATAATATAGCTCAACAACTTCATACACTTTCTCACAATCCAAGTAAAGGAGAAAATACAACACCTTATGATAAACATCATATTCAACACCTAACAATCATTCACATATCTTCATTTAATCATATAAAGCTATTCACGAAAGGTTTATAAGGTAATCAGCTTTAAAGAACCATTTTCGACAAAGTCCGTATCAAGTAGCAAAACGGCCAACGTTGATATTTTTTCAAAGCAAAGTCACTTGTTCAAGTTTGAAAACCTACAACTCGATCTTAATTAATCATATAAGCATGAGCATAGGCCACTTACGAACTATCAAGCATTAGTTCAAAGATTACCCTAAGTTCGTATGAAAAAAATCCCAAGTTCACATATTCCACAATCCCACCCGAAAATCAAGTTTTGCCTGATTAAGACATTATACCATCCTTACATGCCTTGTCTAAATCTATAGGATCTGTAGACCAAGCTTGTAATCCTTTTTGTTCACAAAAGTTCATTTTCCGACAAAATCCGAAAAATTGAAACGGCACAAATACAAGCAAACCATTTTGGAAAATTGAAGTTTCGACAAAGCCAATCATGTTCGAGTAGTAAAGTGAGTGAAAACAGCAAAAGTACACCTTAAAACGGTCGCAACGGACCCCTACACGTCTACCCCCAAGCACCCGAACATGGAGCAACAAGCGTGTTGCCCTGTTTAGGGCGCCTGGTGCCAGGAGTGCAGCGCCCAGCGCTGGCTCTCTGTGAGTGGGCGCCTAGCGCCCTACCACAGGCGCAGCGCTCTGTAACGCGCGTTTTCGCGTGTTTCGGCCACGGGTTTTCGCCATTTTCGCTCCAAAATCGAATGTTTAAAACCCCCATTCATCAAAAATGATCCGAGGCATAACCCGAGGCTCTAACACGTCGAACTCACTCGTTTCGCGGCATTTGAATAAGTTTTGAAATTGGTTTAAAATGGATTTTCCCAAAACAACAAGTCTTAACAACAACAACAATTCATTTCTTCCAATTCAGCATAATTCAACAACAACAACTCACCATAATTCATACCCAAGCCATGATATGAGATTATTAACAACAATCAACCACAACCACAACTTACAATCATGCATTCGATCACAATTCAACTACAACATGTCATAAATCATCAATTGAGCACAATTCACAAACTACCCATTTACTTATATCATGAACATGCAATTTCATCATCAACAATTCAATTATCATCAATTTAACATACTCAAACATATCACTACAACATGAGCACAAATTTCAACAAGCAAGTTCATAATAATCACTTATGCATAGAAAAGGAGAGAAGAAACTAACTTAGAGATTACGCTTGAAATCTAACCCTGTTACCTCAATAAGCAATAATCCTAGCAAAAGCTTCAATTAAGCTCCTAGAATCTCTAGCTCCTCTTGGTTCTTCAAGTTTTCCCCCTTTCTAACCCTTTTGCTCCTTCTCTTGAACTCTCTCTCTCTACCTCTCTCAAATTCTTATGAAATGAAATGAAAACCTATTTTTCTCTAAAGACAAGAGTTTATATAGGCTCCTCACAATTGGGCTAAACTCATTCACTAAACCATTTACAAAATGTTTCTACTCACTCAACGATAAAATAATAATAACGATCACTTACCGGTTCACAACTAATTATTACACTAGTAACTTAGTAAAATAATGGTTCTCACTTGAAACACTAAAAATAATCCTCACCATGAAATTACTAAATTAATCTTACTTACAAAATGACCAAAATACCCTTTTTGCACTAAAACCCATTAAAATGCACCCAATGATAAATAATCACAGGCACATATAAACACATATTAAAACAATTAAAAATAAATCTATCGAAAATCGGGTTGTTACAATTACAACTCTTCCAACTTCTTTCTACCACGACATGGAACTCTTTATTAGCAAGCCAATGGTTATTAAATCGAAACCGGCTAAGGTCCCCAATCGTTGTCTCCAAAACGGGTCACTATCGTACAATCATCCAACGCATCCCTCTTTAAGACCCAAAGACTCAAACCCCCCCCCCCCCCCCCCCCCCCATTCCATAACCCATTGATGGGAAACCAACATTCTATCAAGGCGGCCTAAGCACTTCCCATTAGCATGGAACCAAGTGAATTTTCTTCCCAAAAGTGGTAGATCCACTAACCCCGTAGCTTCCAAGAAATTATTGATGTCTCTATCATCTCTATTCCCCCATCCAATTAGTTCTCCGCTTTCTCTCCTTCTCCCCTTTGCTATGCACGGTTCATACCAGGTAAAACATACGCAAATAAGTTAGACATTATATAGTATGTTTATATGAATAGGTCAAATAGTTACGGTTTAAACAATGCACCTCATGGTTATTAAGACGTGAATATGTGATAAACTAAACACATGATGGGCACAATAAGTACGTATTTAGTTGCTAATTGACACAATACATAAATATAAAGTACTAAACATATATTTAAGATAAACTATCAAACATTACGAAATACTTCTCTATATACGAGATTAGAAGTCACGTCGGTATCTTAACCATCTTCATGTGTAATAAGCATCTTCAACCCATTTCTAGAAGTAACTCTCGAAATAGCAACATAAAGTTGATCGTGTGAAAACACAGGACTTGGCAGATATATCCCAAAGTTCTTTAAAGATTGTCTTTAACTTTTGTTAATAGTCATTGTGAATGAAAACGGCTATCAGAAACTGTCTCCCATTGAAATTTGAAAGGAATCCTGATGTCGGAAGGTGCAAGAGATAATCTTAGTATAAAAACTTTCTCGCCTATATTACTTCCAGATATGGCATTTCCTTCAAGCACAAATTTACTCATCCTGGTTATTATTATTAGTCTTGTACCATTGCATAAGCCTTATATTTGATCTATATTCCTTAACAACATCACTGATACCCCAACCTTTAATCTGAGCTTGTGATTTGGGGTACCAGAAGCAATGTGTTAAGAAATTCTGGTGTGTGAACATCATCAATCGCATCAACATCTTTGTTATGTGAAAGCGGGGAATCATAACACAAATAGACTTTTTCTTCACCAGGTATCAAATCCAACATATACTCGTTTATTTGATCAACAATTGTATTCTTTGGAGCTAACATGGCTCTGTCTTCAAAATAAGAAATATCACTCATGCTATCTAACACATTTGGATAAGTGCTATGAACAATAGATGCAAGGGGGTCTCATTGCTTGATATAAGTAAATCAGGCAGAACACCAATTGTGATATCAACATTATTGCTTTCACCAATTGTCCCATCATCGATAGCCAATACGCAATCAAAAAATAATTTTCTATCTAAAATATCTGAATATGATGCACCATTTAGAAGCCTCATGTTTTTCGTCAGTGTAAGAACCTCACAAAAATCCCAAAGATAAAGAATTAATAGTAGAATAAAGAATGTTATATATAGAAAAATTGAAAAATTGATGTTTACTAAATCGTATAATACAAATGGCTTAACATTAATACATTTTTTTAAGGATAACATTAATACACTTTAATCATAAATTATGAAATATTTTTCTATAGACCAAGTTATAACAGTATATTTACCATCATTATCGATTATCAATATGTTTACCTCTTCTCTTGAAGTAACTATTGAATGTGAAATGAGTGTACTATTTTATGCAACTATATATATAGAGGAATTTTGCATAACCATTTTGTGAGAATTTTTGAACAACTTTCTTTCTCATATTATGTTCTTACTCTTTTTCTTCTTTTTTTCTTTCTCTATTGTTTTTAACTGATAAGATGAGAGAAAAAATTGTTCAAAAAAATAAGAAGAGAGAAAAATAAAATTGTCAACAAATGGTTGTATAAATATCATTATTCATATATTAAAATATTTTCTTTAATATCATTAAGAAAGAAACAATTCACAACAATAATAGCAATGATCAATAACAATAAGAAAAATATTGGACTCTAAAAAAAATTTGTTTAATTTTATTTTTCAAAAATAATTTATTCTCTTTTTATATACAATTAAGTGCAACAAAAAGCGGATAGATTAACACGTTAATGTCCGTCTTTCCGCTAGTTATAAAAATCATATAAACTACACCTTTAAACTATTTTTGAACGGTTCATATTAGACATACCATGTATTTAGACTCCTTTTCTTATTTTGCTTTTAACTCATGATAATATGTCACATGTACTTCCATTGATTTGATTTTTACATAAGGTCATTATACACATAAACCATTTTATGAGAAAATTTTTAGTTTTAGAATAACCATCCGAGAGATAAACAGTTTTGGAATACAATCAATTTACTTTTCTACACTCAAATAAAAAATGAAATTGTCTAATCCTATAAGTCAATCTTGAAATCATAAGAAATTATAGACTATTTATATCTTATGATACATTTTACATTTTCACCAATAATCAAAGCAATGCATCAACAGTATATTCGAAACTACAGGAAAGGCTTTACAATGTAGAGGCTACAAAGATTTCTACCAAAAATATTTGCGAAAGTAAAGCCTTAGAAACTACAGGAAAGGCACACCATAACTCCACACAACACCTAAAAACACAGTAAAAACATTATGCTAACAGCCTAAAACAATCCCAGGAACCAAAGATAAGACCAGATAGATGAGACACTCTAAAGCCTCATAACACTACATACATAACACTACCAACACACCTGCACATTCCAATCAAAATTAGTTCAGAAACCCCACCACCGATGATAGACTATACTACTGAACTACTAATAAATTAAGATATGCAAAAGATTAATGAAACATAAAACTGCATAGGGATTTTCATAAAAAGCTGTCAATGGCACTGTTACACCTTATATAGCTAGAGCAACTAGGGTTTCTAGCTTATTATGGGCTTAGCATAAATGGGCTTAAGGCCATAAGGGAAAACAGATAGAAACTAATGGGTTTTCGGTCCAGATTCTACTGGGTCGCCCCATCTAACACACAAACATAATCCTCCAGCTTCTTGGGCTTCCGGGTCACACGTTTGGGCTTTGTTGGGTCCCAAGAAGCTGGAGGATTATGTTTGTGTGTTAGATGGGGCGACCCAGTAGAATCTGGACCGAAAACCCATTAGTTTCTATCTGTTTTCCCTTATGGCCTTAAGCCCATTTATGCTAAGCCCATAATAAGCTAGAAACCCTAGTTGCTCTAGCTATATAAGGTGTAACAGTGCCATTGGCAGCTTTTTATGAAAATCCCTATGCAGTTTTATGTTTCATTAATCTTTTGCATATCTTAATTTATTAGTAGTTCAGTAGTATAGTCTATCAATTGGTGCTTTCATTCTTGAATCATCATGCCTCCTAAACCTTCCAACCCAACTACCAAAGACCTAGAAGATGCTCTTCAAACTGTTCATTCCCATTTTGAAGAAATCCTCCAAACCAACACTCAGTCCATCAACCAACGCTTTGTTCAAGTAGATCAAACGCTGGAAAATCAGCTTGGGCTGCTGCATACGCGGTTGGATAATCAAGCAAGCCTACAAGATGCTCGTTTTGAAACCATTACTTCCCAACTCACAACATTGATCCAGAACAGCACTCACGACCAACCTCCCACCGCTCAACCAACTGTGACTATGTCTTCAAGTAATACTCCACCTCCTTTACCTCCCCCTGGTTATGAACAGATCCTCATCCACACAAGCCCTAGCACACCACCTTTTCAACCATATATTTCAACCACAACACTGCCGTTGGGCTCCTC
The DNA here is from genome assembly GCF_003473485.1 of Medicago truncatula. Lineage (NCBI taxonomy): Eukaryota > Viridiplantae > Streptophyta > Magnoliopsida > Fabales > Fabaceae > Medicago > Medicago truncatula. The sequence goes on along the minus strand of NC_053047.1, from coordinate 18,771,401 downwards.
CATACCTACACCACACGCAACCCTCCCAATCCCTATACTTACAACCTCCACAAGACCTACCACACAACCCGTTTCACACACACCGCCGATACCACCGTTCCCGCCCCCTTACTACAACAACCCTCTCTATTACCTCCCACAACAATCATCCCAACCAGTACACCCATCCATGGCTTTTTACAACAACTCATCACAACAAGCACCCCCCCTACCGCCTTTTTTTCCTTGTTTCCCAGTAGCAAGTTCACCACAGCTCCCTCCCACAAATTCTGGACCCAGCATCCGCTCACCAAAACTAGATCTCATACCTTTTGATGGATCAGACCCTTTAGAATGGCTATTTCAGGCGGAACAATTTTTTTGTTTCTACCAAATCCCTATGGAAAGCCGTGTACACATGTCCTCCTTCTATATGAAAGGCGAAGCTTTGAGTTGGTTTAAATGGATGTTTCAAAATAACCTACTTCATGATTGGCTCTCCTTCACTAAAGCTTTGGAACTCAGATTTGGACCCTCCACCTATGCTAATCACCAAGCCGAACTATTCAAGCTTCGTCAAGACGGTTCCGTTTCTGATTACCAAGCTCAATTTGAAAAACTTGGTAACCGGGTCCTTGGCCTACCGGCCGACGCCATTTTAAACTGTTTCATATCTGGTCTCTCGCCTGAAATCCGCAATGAAATGGCTATTCAACGCCCACTTTCCATCTCCCAAGCCATCGGCCTTGCCAAGCTCATTGAAGCCAAACTAAAAGACTCTAAACCCAAATACAATCGCCCCATATCATCATCTCAGTCCTGGCCCCGAACCACTACCCCAAACAACCCACAAAAACAACCCCCATCACCATCTTTTCCAGCCCTACCTCGACCTAACGCATCTACCCCACCCAAGATACCTATTCGCCGGCTCAATGAAAGCACCAATTGATAGACTATACTACTGAACTACTAATAAATTAAGATATGCAAAAGATTAATGAAACATAAAACTGCATAGGGATTTTCATAAAAAGCTGCCAATGGCACTGTTACACCTTATATAGCTAGAGCAACTAGGGTTTCTAGCTTATTATGGGCTTAGCATAAATGGGCTTAAGACCATAAGGGAAAACAGATAGAAACTAATGGGTTTTCGGTCCAGATTCTACTGGGTCGCCCCATCTAACACACAAACATAATCCTCCAGCTTCTTGGGCTTCCGGGTCACACGTTTGGGCTTTGTTGGGTCGGTGCTATCAACCGACCTTCCTGACGTTGACAATCCTTCCTTTTCTGCATGTTGTGAATTCGATAAAAATTATACCAATAAAATACTTGATGTGTGGAGCAAGTAATAATCAAGCAACTAAACAAAGTGCATGGAAGTTATAAATACAAGCAAAAATAGAAAACAACGAGAGAAAAGAAAGAGAAAACACACAAAATTTGTTTACCCAGTTCGGTCCAAAACTGACCTGGTCTGGGGGAGAGATAAACCCTTTGTCCCACTATAATGATGAGTAACTTTACAAAAGAGATATCAATGGGTTACAAGAATAAGTCTCTGGCCTAATTCTACCCAAAGTCTCAATCTCTTCCCGTCACCAAGTGACTCAATCCTAATAGTGTTTCCTAAGGTGAATCAATCCCAACCCTAGTGTTTGTTGCCAAGAGCAAACTCTATACAAACCCTAGTTTTGTGTTGTCTTTCAAACCCTTGTTTTCAGCCTCCTCTATCTCAAGGTTTACTCTGATACAAGGTTTATATTTATATTAAAATTATCCTAAAAAAATTGAAACAAATCTAGGCTCAAAAATATATTTGGTGATGTTAGCTTAAGACTTTGGAGTGTGCTACAACTTAAAATCTCAAGTTCAATTGTCTCAATATTAATTTAAATAAACTAGTTTAGTTTCTTAAAAAAAATAAAAGGACAAACTTGTCGTGAGTTACTTTCTTACTTAGTTGATGGAATATAATTAATTCTCTTTTCCATTAAAGGTGTGCAAATTATGAAAGGAATAGGAAGTTGGTCAATTCTATTTTCAAATAAATTCCAAGCCAATGGGTTAGATATTTATTACAAGAGAGGATGACTAACGATAATAAAAAATTAAAGGTTTGCATGATAAAAAATAAAATGGATACAATTTTTTAATTTTTCAATAACAAAATGGTTCTAGTTTTAAGTTAAGTAACTAGTTACAAACCCGTGCTTCGCACGGGTTGAATAACGTATTTTTTAAAAATTTAATTTCGAAGGAGAAATTTTATAAATTACGGAAAATTGTTGTCCTTTATCAATATGAAAATCAAAACTGCGTAAACCAAAATTTTACAACACAGAGCCTAAAACACTACATAAAAAAATAATATAACAACTATTGTAATCTCTTATTCCTTAAAGTTAACCCGAACGCAAAATTTTGCCATAGATTTAATCTAACTTCTTTGCTTAATTTTACAGTATTAACCCTATTTAATTTAATCAAAATGTTAACGTTAATTGTTAGGGAAATCAAAATAGACAAATCGCTCCTAATTTATCTCCTTAATTTTACTAAAATAATTATATTAACCCTAGATTTAATTTATGCAAAATGTTATCTCTTATTTTTAAATGTTAACCCGTGACATAATATTTAACCCTAGATTTAACCTAATTTTTTCATGTGACTTTACTATATTAACCCTAGATTTAATTTATGCAAAATGTCATCTCTTATTTCTAAATGTTAATCCTTGATGCAATATTAACCCTAGATTTAACATATTTTTCGCGTGACTTTACTATATTAACCCTAGATTTAATTTATGAAAAATGTCATCTCTAATTTTAACCTAATTTTTCCCTCCACACTTTTGCATTTAATGTTTATCTAAAGTAAAATAAAATGATGTTCCCAATTATATGTTGTTTTTTTGGAAAGGAATAACCGTTAACCCGTCTCGCTATACTTAACCTAATCTCTTACTTATAAATGTTAATCCGTCTTGCTATACTTAACCTATTTTATTTCTTAAAGTTAACCCGAACTCAAAATTTTGTCCTAGATTTAACCTAACTTCTTTGCTTAATTTTACTGTATTAACCCTATTTAATTAATCCTGTTTAATTTAAATAAAATGTTAACGTTAATTGTTAGGGAAATCAAAATAAACAAATCGCTCCTAATTTTTCTCTTAAAATTTACTAAACAAATTATATTAACCTTAGATTTAATTTATGCAAAATGACATCTCTTATTTCTAAATGTTAACCCGTGACGCAATATTAACCCTAGATTTAACCTAATTTTTTCGTGTGACTTTACTACATTAACCCTAGATTTAATTTATGCAAAATGTCATCTCTTATTTCTAAATGTTAACCCGTGACGCAATATTAACCCTAGATTTAACGTATTTTTTCGCGTGACTTTACTATATTAACCCTAGATTTAATTTATGCAAAATGTCAGCTCTAGTTTTAACCTAATTTTTCCCTCTAGACTTTTACAATTAATGTTTATCTAAGGTAAAATAATAACCTTAGATAATCACAGCATAAAAAAATTCTTCGAAAGAAAAGATGTTAAAACAACGGAACATTGTGATTCATCATAAAATATGTATGAGCTGATTTAGAGATCATATAATCAGTTTATGAGATTAGGAATTGACATAATTTTTAGGATGAAAACAATTGGAACTAATGAGAGTGATTGTTTTGCGCTTTCCTTTTAGAATTGTTCTTGACACCTCATTTGGGAAATGCTAAACAGGGAAATAACAACAATATTAGTCTAATGCATATTAACATGGATAAGACGTATGCGAATATAGTTACATATAAATTATAAAATAAAGGTAGCATAATTGATTTTAAGCTAAAGAAAATGTATCATGACTTCTAATTTATCTTCCTAAAAAGGCTAGATAAATGCATTTATGTGCATTATATGAACCCCGTTGACCAATTAACATTGTTGAAACAGATGGAAATTAAGCATCGCTTCCGCATGTGCATCTATAGCTAGCACCATTTGACAATGATGTCTTCGAACATTTGGTGAAACTCTCGTAATATTATCCAAATTGGTTAAGATTGAATTTAGTTGCTTTCCAAATGATGATGCAATATGTATCCTAACACAAATATGCACATGAAATAAAGAATAATGCAATATATATTTTTAATTTGTGCGTAAAAAATTCAAAGCATGTTTGTACATAAAAAAAAGCAGACCTTGACTAAGTTTATAAATTCAACAATTGGCCTAACTTGAGACAAATTGAAAAAATCGTTGTACGAAGTACATTGAGAAGAAGCCGAACTCTGACTTAAGTTCTGACTGATGCTTTGACTCTAAGCTTGAGAAGTGTTAAGGTCACGACAAAAATTCAAGAAACATGGTAAAAAAAGAAATCAAATTAGATTGTGAAATAATAATTTACTCTAACACTGTATTGTGAAATCATAATGCAAACTTACTAAGTCTTAAACTTATCAACAACTGGATAATGTAGGTTGATGAGCAGCCTCGAACCTGACCAATTGTTACATATATTTAGGTTGCCATTGACTACAAAATGGAAGCAAAGAACTCGAGGTAAATAGATGGTAAATGATAAAGCTACGAAATATTTTTCCCATAGTGTTACATCAACTATATTCTCACTGCATAAGAAAATACATCTTTCAGGTCATTATCAAACTTATACAAAATCCTATCATCTTATGCTGACAAATAAGAAAATAATACCTTTTACTTTCAACACAATATTCGTACACAATTTCTTTCTAGTCCCAATTGGAATTATCTTGACAATCTCATGAAGAAGCCCGATGATTTCTTAAAAAAATTACTATTATAAATGTTGGAATTTATACTATATGATATTATATTTGTTGGTGTCATAGAAACATATATGTTTAGTTTTTTTGAATAAGAAAAAGATATTGAAATATAATATTAAAAAATAAAGAAAAGGTTCCAAGCGTGAGTTGAAAAGAGGTGTTTGTGAAATAAATTGTGGAGAAGTAGTTTTTTAAAGTAACATTCAACAACTTCTGGTCAAGGCTCATTCCATTCAATTTTATGCGTTCAAAAAATGTTCTTTTTTTAGTAAGTACTTAATTGATATTGTGTTTGCCCTAACTTCTCCTTAAAAATGTAGAGAAGTTTGAAAAAAGTCGGGTCAAACGATACCTTAATCTCCCACAACGGCAATGTAGAAGCAACTGAATTTGGGAGAAAAAATTGAAAAATAGTTAAAAATATAAAAATTGGAAAATAATTAAAAGTTATTAAAAATATAAAAATTAGAAAATAATTAAAAAAAATTGGTTAGGGGCAAAAATGGAAATTCATAGGCAACCTTAAAAAAAAAACTCAGCCAATAATTAATTTACCAAATTGCCCCTAATAGGGGCAAAATGGTAAATTCAAAGGACATTTCTTTTAATATAAGTATATAGATATTTGTTCACATCTAAATTATTCTATCATAAATTATCATCTTCTTAAGTCAATAAATAGTTATTTTAATATAATATTTAAGTGTGTTTTATTTATATTTGAGTTTATTTTATTTAAGTTTATTTTCTTTTTAGAACTCTTTTATTACAATTGCAAGTTATTATATTTCAAGAACAAATATTCTAAAGATTGAGTCTTGGAGCAAAAGAAAGGAGAATCGGAGCTAATTCGTGCCAAAAATATAAAAGATCTTATACAAAAATATCTGGTGCAAGGATTGAGGACAAAAATATGAATATCTCATACAAAAATATCATGTGCAAAGAATTTGAAGATCTTGTACAAATATATACAAGAGGTGTGCCCCACTTTAGCCCTTTTGCTGATTTTGCTTTCTGGACAAGCTACCTATTAGTTTATTTCTAACCTAAAAGCCTTGGTTTCTTGTGGAACATTCTAGTGATGTATTGCTTAGGTTTTAAGTCGTTATACACTATAAATTGAGTAGCTAGCTATCATAACAATTCATCTTTTGTTCTTGGAATAAAAGTACACCTTTATTTTATTGTTATTTACTTTTATCTTCTTCTTTCTTCTTCTTCTTCTTCTTCTTCTTCTCTTCTATGTCTACAATAAACGTTAGTGAGTAGACTCTTCTTGTTTTGGGATTGTTGGATAAGTCTAATGACATAATCCTAATCAAACAAATAGGTAAAACTCATTTAAATACTCAATAGATTTATCAACCACATATGCTCTTACAAATTTTACTCCAACCACCTTATGTTTCGACATTGAATAATGATATATGTACAATCATTTGTGACAACTTTGATAACAACTTTCATTTTCTCTCTTCTCATTGGTCCAAAACAAAAAAAAGTGAAAAATAAAGAAAAAAAATAACGATATTTTTTTTGAACAAGAAATGAATAAGTTTGATAAAAAAAAATTAAAAATAAAATATAAGTTTGAAAGAAAAAGTTATCAAAAAATTGTAATAAAATGGTTGTAAAAATATCATTTCTCTTCCACCTTACTTGTAACTCTTGATTTACCCTATCACTTACGAAAATTGTTGTTGACACATTGCATAAAGCATTTCTAAGCCATTTTTCGGCCAGTTTTTACCTGTAATTAAACCAGAGCATTTCCAAAAGCAATATAAATCATACAATATTGAAACTCGAAAAATACAATATCTTTTACAATTGTCCATAATTAAATCAAACCGACATTTGGTTCAAATTACACAAAAGTTTGAAATTCATCAAAACGTTAAAAAGTGTCCATAATTAAACAACACATTACAACTCATTACACATCATTATATTAAATCCCTACTTACATTCATCACAATTGCATATGGAACGAACATACATATATTTTTCCACCATATTCCAAAACATAAATTCGACGTCGCTATTGTCTTTAATAAGCCAAGACATATAACTTGTCATTTTCCATGCGTATTCATTTCTATCTTCTCCTAGGTCTATGCACGACATTTGACCAAACAAGTGACGTGTATATTGATTTTCACCAAGATGCTCAAAATAAATATTAAGTTGTGTCTTCAAATCATCAAGAGAGGCTGTCGGCGTTATCATAACCTTAATTGTCTTTTTAAAAGCGGAGTACCTAACACGGCCTTCAATTTTTGCAACCTCGGACATGTTTCACTTGACAAAAGCTTTAAGAAAAGAATCATAGATTAGAACAAAATTAAATGAAATGTAATAATGAATAAATCAAATGCGTAAACATTAATAACGAATAAATAAGTATTGCACTAGTTTCACCACATAAAAGTCATATTATCATATATATCAATATAAATTACATAATGTTAATTATATATTGGCCACAAAAAATTGGCGTTACAATTTTGACCCCAAAGTATACGTCGGTGTAATTTTTACCAAACAAAATGACTAACACCGACAAAAAAATCACTCATTAAAGAGCAAGTGGTTGGGGAAGATCAAGTGAATTAGAATCTTCCTCATCTTCCGCAATAACTTCAAATTGTTGCTCTGTCTCTTCCGAAACATCTTCTGCGTTCTCTACCATTACTATAATTAAACAACACAAAAATATGAATTAACACCTAACTAATGCATAAACATCAATGCCATAATGAATTAAAACAAAAAAAAAACAAAAAAAAAAGAATTTTTTTTGGAAAAAATGGCCACTAGCTGCCATTATTTCGTTGTGAATATTTTTCACAAGTATTCCTCAGTACCTTAATACCGAGGTTTTCCGCGGCAATAAACTACCGAAATTTACTTCGGTAGTAAGCTACCGAGGATTCCCATGACAGAGTTCTACGTAAACTGACGTAAAAACCATAACAAAGCCAAAAAATGAGCGATTAAAATGCTCAATACCTGTTTTTTTACGTCAAAAGTGTGTTGATACCTCCTATGCTTGATGCTTGAATGATTTTGGAGCAAGATTTGATGAATTTTTTGATTGGATTTGGGGTTTGGATGAAAGTGGTATGGAAGTTGATGATGAAATAATGTGCAGGGGGAGCAGGTGGAATATAATTTTCGGCAGTTAATTATCAATATTTTCCTCGGTAGTTAACTGCAGCCGATTTTTAAATTCCTCGACAGTTAAATATCGATGGGACAAAATCGTATTTTGCCTCAGCGTAATGAAATGTGTCAATAACATTTTCATCACTTACTTGTAACTCTTATTTACCGCTATTATACCCCCTATCAGAAAGTAGAATAGCAGGCGTACGTTAGCTACATCCGTTGTTCAACGTCAACTTCAACAACGCCTACGATCTTATACATTCCTCTCTCTTCTCTCTCGTTCCCATGAAGAACTATGGCCAAAACCAGATCTCTGAAGAAGAGACCTCGTGAATCGCGCCTTCACCCAAACCCTTCAATGGCGACTCCTTCACCTCCAACGCGCCGCCGTCAGCCTCAACATCTCGCCACTGTCTCCGCTATTCTCGCCGTTTTACTTGTCATTTCTGTTTTCTGTCTCTTGCTCGTTTCATCGAACACTTGGCGTGCGTTTCAACAATCTGTTTCGATTGATACGATCACTGTTGTTAATGTGTTTCCTCATGATCCTCAAGCTTTTACTCAGGTCAACTTCATTTTTTTCTTTCTATATTTTTTTTTTTTGCATATTATGTATTTGACTTTTTAAGTTGTTTATTTTTTTCAATGTGTGGTGATGAAAAACGATTATTTGATTTTGGTCAAAATTAGTTATAATGAAAAGTGATTATGTTTCAATATTTTTGATCAAAATTGCTTGAGTGTGTATCTACGAACGGATATGGACACGGACATGGACACTGTACATGACAGGCACCACACACCGACACAGCTAATAATTTTCAAAAATCTCATAATTTAGTGTAATTACAGTTTCAGTGTCGTGTCGGTGTCGGACACAACACGTGTGTCCGACACTGGACACGCCTAATCCGATGAGTGTCCGTGCTTCATAGGTGTGTAGTATCTGCCATTTAGGTACTGTTTGGATAAACAACTTATAGCAGAAATGGTTATCAAGATAAGTGCTCACGTATAATCTATTTCTATACTAAATGATTAACAACAACAACAACCAAGCATTTTCCCCGCTGGCCCGTTTGCATTGACTTATTTTTTGAGCTTATGAAAAGTAGTTTATGCAAATAAATAGGCTTTTATGATAATTCACAAGTTTTTACTAACGAAAATTATATCTTCGTAAGTTGTTATTTTATCAACTACCTTGACAAGCTTATGAATAATACATACAAGCTATTTATTTGCATAAGCTGTTTTGTAGAAGCTCAAAGGTAAGCTAATCGAAATGGACCTTGAGTGGGGTCAACTACATTGATCAAATTACGCCATAGTGTTCTATTATAACCCATATTTCAGTCATAGTAAACGATTAAACAACGTTATTTTATTTTTGTATCAGCTATAATCTGTTTTCATAAGTTTTATCGGATAACTTATGAGCATAAACTGAAAGCAGCTTTTGAAGAATGTCATAAGCTGTTTTGATAAGTTCTCCCAAACAGTCTCACAAAACATATGCCAATAGATACGCTCAAATAAAAAAAAAAAAAAAAAGGGCAACCGGCTGCACTAAAGCTCCCGCATACGCAGGGTTCGGGAAGGGGTCCCACCATTTGGTGTGTTGTACGCAGCCTTACCCTGTTTTTTACACAAGAGGCTGTTGACTTGAACCCATGACCTTTCAGTCACATGACAACAACTTTACCAGTTGCGCCAAGGTTACCCCTCATAGTAGATACGCTCAAATAAGCCAATCAAAACAGGCCCTTAATAAATTTGATAATTGATTCTATGTCATTGCAAAAGCTAGAAATTTAAGCTTTTTGGTAGACATGGAATCAATTTAGGACCAGTTAGACTAGAACTAACTAATGTTGGAGGCCACACAGTACACTTAAAGTCTAATGGGTTTTCAGTTAAATTTTAAAGAGTCTGCTGTCTTCAGCACAAATTGAAGATAATGAATGACTTAAACACAAAACTGAATTTCAGTGATGGACATGGCAACTTGCTTGGATGTCCAAGCTAGCATAAGTAGTACATTATCTATTTGATTATTGCATATATTGAGTTTTATGCAAGGAGATATATTTTGAAAATCTTTATGAAGTTGTTAGTTAATGCTTCTCTCTGCTTGTTTTCTTTCAGGGTCTTCTTTATGCTGGAAATGACAGCTTATTTGAGTCGACTGGTATTTATGGGAAGGTAATGTTATTCATTTTCTTTTCTTCTGTTGCTTTTTTATTAGCTTTTTTTCTTTTTTCTTTTTACAGCTGTAGTGGATGGAAATTGTGTATCCTTGAATTTTAGTTAGTTGACATCAGTCACATCAATTTGTTTATTTTGTTCAAAGAACGATTATAATATTTTGTTGAGCTTTAATCTTTGTTTTGTTAAACTTAAAGACTGTTATCTTTTGATCTGGTGGTAATGGGTTGCGTCACAGAAGAAACAACTTTGCTGATGGGATTGGGTTAGAAAATCTGGTCATGGCCAGAGCTTAGAACGGTAGGAGTCTTTTGCGCTGGGCTGGTAAAATGATTGTAGTATTGGTTGGTATCTATAAAGTACCATCAACGACACGGATGCGAGACACAACACAAATAAAGTAACTTGTTGGATCAGTTTGTAATCCTAAAGTATTTTAGATTGCCCATTACGATTAGTTCCTTCTAATAGAAACAAATATCGGTTATGGTGGATATCGGTGGCAGGCGGGTTTTTGGCTTTCCACCATGGTTAAGTTTTTGAAGGATGGCAGTGCCATGCCTCCATACTTGGATGGCGGCGCCTTAACTCGGCCAGTATTGTCAGATTTTTGGCTCTCCGCCATGGTCTGCCTGCCATCTGCAATCGACAACACTGAAACAAACAAGTTTGTTCAATATAAATCCTTTTGAAAATCCAAAGCTTCATCTATGGTTTGATCTGTTGTCCTGTCCTGACTACCATTTATAACAGGATTAGCACTAATGACATGCTAATATATGTCCAATGTGCTATACTAGTTTGGAAACTGGAACTCATCTCCTTCTACACTGTTATGTAGTGAATTATCGTTGGAATGAGCCATTTGGGATTTTGGATAGTATTGGCTCTGCCCTGTTGATTTGCTTTAGTTTCTTCTCGTTATGTTAGATGGTTTGTCTCTCAAAAAATGCTATCTTGTGGAAGTGTCAAGTCTTTGCTGCAATCTAGTGTTTGTGGATGCAAAGAAATGCAAGACTGTTCAATGGCTCTCTTTCAAGCCTATAGTTTGTATGCGATAGGGTATACTTTTTAACTTCTTGCTGGAGCTGTGCTTGTGGTTTTTTTTAAGGGCGTGTCTCTTGCTCATATTTTTCTTTGACATGCTTTTGTTACATGATCCAATCTCTTAGATTTTAGTTGTTTTTGCTCATCTGTCTTCTTGTGTAGTCTTATTTTCTATCTTTGCATTCTTCTATTTGTTCTTCTGTGGCACAATAATCTTTTCAACTGTTAGTTAAAAACACTGAATTCCGATGGGGTTTATTTCCATATAATCGAGGGCCAGTTATTGTTAATTGAGCTTAGATTTACATTTGAGCTGGGCAAAATCCCTTTCAATTCTCGAAAGCTTTCTCTGGCCTGATGCTTTTTTACTTGAATGTGTGAAATACAATTTAAGCGGAATCGGTAACTTTGCACAATTTGTTTGGGAATCTTGGGAATCTTCTTCATGATTAAGGCATTAATTTGTTATTCATTCTGATAGTTTGCATTCAGTACGCTTACTGCACTACTTGTTCATCAGTCATTTAAGACAATAGTAAGATGAATATGAATATGACAACTACTGGTGCTATCTCATAGATGGAGTCACTAAGCTTTTATCTAATTATAAAATACTGTTGAGCATGATTTGGTTTGTTTTCTAATTACATTCTAATCTTTGTTCTCTTAGACATACAATTAATGTTTTTATATATATTTTTTTGAAGTATTAATGTTGTTTTTATGATTAATATTTGTTTTAACATTTTTATCATTTGTTTTTTTCAGTCCACTGTCCGTAAAGTAGCTCTTCATACTGGGAAGGTACTGACTCCTACTTTCTGAACTCTTCCATTTACTTGTTTGAGTTCTTTGTTCATTCTTTTCGTTGAGAGTCCAACATCAGATGAGCTATGACCTGAAAATATATTTATAAGTGGGAGTCCTCTCTCACTTTACAAGATTCGTATCATAGTCTATCCAAGATTCGTTGAGCTAACCACAATTGCACCATTTTGGTCACGCTCCAGATGTCAAGTATTGGGTCTTAGGGGTGTGTGTTGAGAGTCCCACATATCAGATACAATCATTAAGGAAATGTTGGAGCTTACTCTCGGACTAGAAATTAGACGCTGAAATTAGTGGTGACAATTTTAAGATTGAAGTTGATTCTGAAAAAGATGGAAATGTTAGAGCTTGTGTAAGACATGTGAAAAATTTAGTATATTTAAGGAAAAATTCCTGAATCTATACATATCATTTTATTTTCTTGTTTTTTTTTGAGAGAATTTTATAGCATTATTAATGTCGAGTACTTCATTAAAAATAATAATAATGTGAGCTCAAGTCCTACATAATTATGATGATAATTATTTCTATAAAAGAAAATGGAGATGAAAGTTATGTATATTTTATTTTTTGAGTGAAAAAAAAGTCATACATAATTATCATCACCATAATTTATTTATTTATTTTAATAAAAAAAACCCTTCAAAATACTGTGGACTACAGTATCTTGGCCTTTCAATTCCTCTCTATTTTCTGCGCAGCTATCCCAGCCTTGGCTTCCAATTCGGGCACCCCCTCCTCCAACAGTTTCCTCTGGTTACGACATTCAAGGTTGCAAAATGCCATCTCACGCCTGTACACATAGATATCTTTATCCTGCTCAAGATTCTTTCAATAAAATCCAGATACTCAAAAAGCTCTCAGAGGGATGACTAGTACGATGAAGAAAACCATACCCATTTTCTTTAACAGAAGCAGAGCATCCAACATGAATGAGAAATTACTCTAGAATAATCCACCGAGAGCTTCATACTAGCAAAGAGACACCAATTGAAATCATAGACTGAACAATCAACAATATGTACAGTATAGGTAATTACATCACATGTACATATTGTTGATTGTTCAAACTATGATTTCAGTTGGTATCTCTTTGCTAGTGAAATGGAGCTCTCAGGATTATACTTGTGTGATTTTTCATGAACCAAAACCAAGAACAACTCAAATATATGATAACTGTATAATTAAGAGTAATTGTTTTGATGTTGATTATCTGCTTCTGTTAAAAAGAATGTGCATGTTTTCCTCATCTTACTAGTTATCCTTTTGAGAACTATTTGTGTATCTGTTTTTACTACGAGAAGAATCTTGAGCAGGATAAAGATATCAAGATTTACATGTGTGAGATGGCATTTTGCGGCCCCAAATTGGAAGCCAAGACTGGGATAGCTGTGCAAAAAATGTAGAGGAATTGAAAGGCTGAGATATTGTTGTCCACAGTAGTTTGAAGGGATTTGTTTATTTTTTTGTATTTTTTACGGTGATGATAACTATGTATGAATTTTTTCTTTTACTCAAAAATATACATAATTATCATCTCCATTTTATTTGACAAAATACTCTCCTTAATTATGTATGACTTGACCTCACATTATTTTTGATAAAGTACTCCATTAATAATGCTATAAAAAAAGGATGTGCCAATTCAGAAATTGTCTTTTTCCTTGTAAATACTATATACTTCCCATGTCTTACATCAACTCCAACATTTCCTTCTTTTTCAAGATCAACTGTAGTCTCAACAATGTCACCTCTAGTTTCACCCTCAACTTCTGGTCTGAGAGTAAGGTCGGGAAGTAGAAGAGACTCATCTTCCTGACATATATTCTTCCCCTTACGATGAGTTTGAGAGTAAAAAAGAAAGTGTGGTATTTATATCTTGTGCTGAAGTAGAGTTCAGGGAAATGTCACAAGAGATATGTCGAGGATAAAGAGCGATGAACCAATGAGACACTATTGTGATAATAAATCTGCCATTAGCATAACTCATAATCCAGTGCAGCATGATATAACTAAACATATTGAAGTTGACAGGCACTTCGTTAGATAGTGGTTTAATTTGCACTGTATATGTCTCTTCCCAAGGCAACCTTGCAGATCTTCCAACTAATGGGTTGAACAACAATAAATTGGAAAGAATTGTTTTCAAGCTGTGAATGATAGATACTCATTCACAAGCTTGAGGGGGAGTGTTGTGAATAATATATTTTTATTATTATTTTAGTAGTAATTTTTATTTTATTGGTAGTAATTTGTTTTAGGTCCATTAGTCGATTAGTTAGGCCCATTAGGTTAAAATAGCCTACATATAAACACGGTAGTGGTTGTAGATAATTCAGACTTTCTCATAAGTTGCGTGCTTGTTGCATTTGATTGAGTTTCTAATTAGGACACTGAAACGTTTCATATATTTATTCTTTGTTCTTTGTGCAATGTTCAGGTTGAGAAACTCCAGAAGATGGATAATTTGTTATTTGGCGAAGGTTTAACTCTCCTCGGTAATAGGTGTGTAAGGAAAATTATGTTGCATTGTTTATTTATTAATGTTGATTAATAAACTCTGACGAAGCTAAGGTTCTATTCTATGAAGCACTGACACTGATACAACCATTAGACATGATATTGACACATCATCCCTAATAATAACTTGATTGAGATACTAAATTAGATGCAGTCACATGTGTTAGTAAATAGTAACTATGAAGCACAAACACAAACATGAAAGAGATACAAACACTGAACATTGACACTGATAATAGTTTGAAAAATGACATAATTGAATGTACACATGTGTCGGATACTAACACATGTCGGAGTTGGACACCAGACACACCTTTGATCAGAAGTGTCGGTACTACAAAGCTTCTATTGTAGGGAGATTGAAAGTAAAGTAAATTTTATATTTTAATATTGTTTATCTGGAAGACACCACTGTCTTCAATAGTTAGACTTTCCATTTTACTTAAATCATTTGAAAATTGATTGATATTTTCGAAGTCAGAGTAGATGATGGTGAAATAAAGGGCCAAATGATAATTTCTTGTTTGCTGGCAGCTAAATCAAAAGCTAATGGCCAGCTTCCCAAATTGGACATAAATATGACCTAAAGGTAAGAGTTAATTACCATATAAGAAACAAAAATAACAATTTCTTTGGTCCTTTTATAAGAAATGTTGACCAATTTTCAAGTTTGTTTGAAATTAAATTTCATTTGTGCCCTTATTTATTATGAGAGACAATATTAAAAGTAAGTAAGTTGGCGGAATCAAGAGTAATTAATTTAGGGGTATTTATGGAAAAAATTTAAATGCAGAGGTGTATTAAATTAAAATAACTATTTTCAATGTATTTCCTCGGTCTTGATGATTTATGTCTTTTGTTTCTTAGAAAAAGCACAGGAGGGAGTATAAGAAACAAAAGAGCACCGAAGGGAGTATAAGAAACAAAAGACATAAATCATCAAGACCAAGGAAATAAATTGAAAATAGTTATTTTCATTAATATACCTCAACATTTAAATTTTTTCCATGAATACAATACCCCTAAATTAATTACTCTTGATTCCACCAACATACTTTTAATATTCTCTCTCATAATAAATAAGGGCGCACATGAATTTCAAACACACTTAAAAATTGGTCAACATTTCTTATAAAAGGACAAAAAAAATTGTTATTTTGGTTTCTTATAAAAAAGACCGGAGGGAGTAGTAATTAACTTAGTTTTAGGTCATATTTATGTCCAATGTGGGACTCTCGACACACCCTCTCCGCCAAGGACTGAACTTCTTGACCGTGACCTGAGTGGCCCAATAGTAGGAAGGCTCTTGGATAGGTTCTAATAACACCTTAAATAGGAGTGCCTGAGAGACTTCAATATTATTTTCTATGTGGGACTCTCAACATTCCCCCTCTGCGAAGGACTGGATTTCTAGACGTAACCTGAGTGGCCCAATAGTTGGACGGCTCTTGGATAGGTCCTAATACCATCTTAAATAGGAGTGCCTGAGCAACCTCAATATTATTTTTCTACATTAACATTATTTTAACTGTCTTTTAGTTCTTTTTGGAAAAAAAAGTTATCCGTATTACTACTAAAATGCAAAATATTTACCAATTTTGATTGCTAAACATGAAAACTGCCGAATGTCCCTGATTTATTTATTTTTGTTTGTAATATTGTGATTTAATTGTTCCTGGATGCTGTCAGGATGTTTAATTTACCTTGATCTTATTGTAATGTACTTTTGTTTTAGACAAACGACATTTGTTAATAATGATTAATCATCAAGTTATTTTAACTAGTTTTGTTGTTTATGTTTATCCTAATGCTGTTATCTGGTGCCCTTTTTGTAGGCTGATTCAAGTAACTTGGTTGCAGACAAAAGGATTCACCTATGACCCGAAAAATTTAAGCGAAGTTTGTTGCTTTACCTACCTACTCATGTAATAATTTGTCTTTGTCATGATTTGAGAAACTCCAGAAATTTTGATTCAATGAGACTACTAAGAAAAGCAACAGCACTGTGAAATTATTGATTATATGCAATCTGTCCTTGCTTTTCTGCATGATTAAATCATACTTCAAGTTTATACTGTGTAATCTTAGATGTTTTGATTATATTTTTCACTTTTATTAATACCATAAACTACTTTGCTTCTTTGGCAGCTTCAATTTGTGAGTTTTAAACATCAAGCTAGAAGTTGAAAGTTTGATTGACATGTGAACTGTAGTATAAGCAGCAATTTCAGATAACTGTTATATCTGATTCAAACTCTTCCCTGGCAGAAATTTAGATCTTGTAATATTGATTTCATTAAAACAAATTGAACATTTATACAAGCTGGATAGGTGTAATTTATACTCAAGTTGTTACCTGTGGTGCAGTTTACATGCAAGGATTTTGGTGATACTGAACTTGTTTTTGTTTGATTATTTTTCCGGAGATTCTCTTCTGCATAGAGGTGATTGCCTCACAATGCCTTTTAATATTGCGAGCCAGATCTTAACTGCTTAATTTGAAAATTTCTGTAGCTTGGGACATTTAATCATGACATGAAAGATGGTTGGGGTCTCGCAACTGATGGAAAAGTCTTGTTTGGAAGTGATGGCAGTTCGACATTGTATAAAATTGATCCTCAAACATTTAAAGGTCAGTCTCACTAATTAAATTATATTTCTTTCGTTTTACCATTTTATAAGCAGACCCCTTTATCAAACTCTTTTGTTTCTAGCTTTTTAACTTGAAAATACTTTGTTTAGTTTTTCTGTGCTTGCCTTGCATTTTTATGGAACTTACACTTCCTTCTTCAATGTAGCTATATCAAAACAAGTTATCTACTATAAGGGTCATCAAGTACACAATCTCAATGAACTGGAATATATAAATGATGAAGTTTGGGCAAATGTTTTTACGGTATGTTTGATGTTAGAGCAAATATATCTCTTTCCTTAAAAATGTGAAGAAAAATGTTAGCCATGTAAGGATGATTTCTACGGCCTAAGATTCTCTATTAAGCTGGATTTTGTTTGAATTTGATTTTTCTTGTGTAGACTGACTGTATTGCGAGAATCTCTCCTAATGATGGTCTTGTCGTTGGATGGATTCTCCTCCCAAATTTAAGGTATCTGTCTTCCTTTTCTTCTAAAAAATATCCACTAAATGCTTGTTCGTATGTATGGTTTGACACAACAAATTGAATCCCGAATTTGGTTTCAGTAGATTAACAACATTAAATTGCTCCCCAATGATTTTAAATCACATGCAAGGCATTAATTTGTTCCTATGAACTATTTTTTGATGATTTTGATGCCAAAAATTTATCATTGGAGGGATAACCATACTGATGCCAATACTTTGTTTAGTTTATCTTCTTTTATTTGTTGCTTACAGTTATGTTTAACCTTTTCTATGCAGGAAAGAATTAATCGAAGCTGGGAATAATGTAAGGAATCTGAGCCTTTTGATATCTACAAATTATACTTTGGTCTCATTGTGTATTGGTTATATTTTAGAAGGCAATGAGTTTAAAATAGGATAAAAATAATAAAACAAGCTGCTTTTTCTTCAAAAAAATAAATAAAACAAGCCGCTTTAAATAAATAATTACCTTATATATTCCTGTTTCCAGATCAAAATTGTTATTTAAGGTAGCTGCTGCACATGATTGCTGCTTATGTGTTGATCTTTTATATTTTAGGATATTGATGTTTTGAATGGGATAGCTTGGGATGCTGAGCAGGAGCGAATTTTCGGTAGGATCCAGTTTTTCAATTTATTATAAATTGTTGATTTTTCCTTTTCTATTTAAATGTATCATTTCCGTTCTGTCCATTTAAGACTTATTTCATTTTTTTAAGCATGACACACAATGAAAATAAGAGTCATATTGAGGTCACCTGACCTGCCTAAAGAATATAACTATACTGTTTTTCACTTCAAAATGCTAAAAGTTTTATGCATTTGAGTACAAGGTTCAATATACTAGCCATGAATCTCTGAAATACTGAATACTATGGAAAGTTGTTTTTCAATATTTTTTATACAAAACTTTGAAAACATAAGCAATGTGAAAAAGGTGGTATTTTTGTAAGTAAAAGGTTTTAAATTTTTTTCTTAATCCAATGCCTGAAAAAAGGTTTTATATAGGAAACAATGAAGACAATTTATTTTTCACAAAGCAGTTTTTTCAAATCAAACAGGCTTTGTTGTTGTTATAGTTGCTTGTTTTTATTCTGTTTTTAAAGATCTGTGTAGGAAACGGCGAAGACAATTTTTTTTACACCTTATTTTGTACAAATATTTTAAAATTAGTAGATAAAAACAGAAGTTTTATTCAAACCAATCAGGCTTAGTTTTCTATTCTCCATTAAATTTATGTGACTTTTGTTCTTGGTTGCAGTGACTGGAAAACTGTGGCCAAAGTTGTTTGAAATCAAAATTACACCCATAAAGTCAAGAATTGAGGAAGGGATGGTTGAGAAGCTTTGCTTGCGCAAGCCTTTCAATTTTTCATGATTTATAGGTCTTGAAGTCTATTTAGAAGAATGGGCAGCCAAATTGAAACTATGAAGATGCAATGTAATGACATGAACATGATCCTTTTCGAAACAAAGCCTCTGCAATCATTTTATAGTATCATTTTTCTGCAGCAGGTCAATTAATTTTTCTGTATTATAGAGCTAAGGTTGTCAGTAACAGGAAATACATTTGAGATCTCATGTGAGCTGAACAAGAATGAAAATACAACCCCAAAAGAGTAAAAATTTATAAGGCTTAATTATTGTCATGGCATGTTTCATCACAAATTAAGACATTGATTGAATAAGTGATTTTGAGAAGGGTCATGTCTAGAAATTTTGATAAATGCTTATCAAATAGACTTGGTGGGATTTAAATTATCAATTATCTTATTAAATTACTCCCACTGTCTCAAGTATTAAGTCACTTTGCAAAATATTTGTCCGGTATTTTTCTTTTTGCAGAAAAAATTTGTCTAAAATTACAAGTCATTTTGTAAGATGTTTAATGTAACATCAATGTTTCTTTTCCTATCACACATTTTACCAATTATTACTTTTGCTTAAAATTAATTTAACTTCTCTTTCTCATACCATCACCGAAAGATAATTTTGTAATATCACTCATAATTTATTTTCTATATACAAAATTATATTTGTGTGAGATTGTTAAAAGGACTTGTAGCTTAAGGTTTGTGTGAGATTGTTGAAAAGACTTGTAATTTAAGACGGGTTTATTATTTCTATACTTTTTAAGGTGCAAAGATTGTTTATCAAAGTTTAATGGTTAAGTAATTATCATATTTTATCCTTAATATGACAATGGGTAATATGACTAAAAAAAATTAGATGTCATGAGCTTAGCTCAGTTAGTATAGACAATGCATAATATATGTAAGGTCTGACCACCACCAAAAAAATATGACTAAAAAAATTAGATATTAAAAAAATAAATACTCCCATTTTCAGTGTCACATAATATGACAAAGTATTAAATCTCATTTTACACCCTTCGTCTATAAATATATATTTTAAACGAAGTGGTAAGCACCACCTAAAAATTATACATATAACTGCGAGTTCTTTCTTTTAAATATGATGAAAGGTGTTCAATCTAACAATATCTACTTGTTGAGCTAGGACTAGACTTTATATTAAACTTTGTTTTAATTTTATAAAACAATAAACATAATAACCACCCACAACACCATGATTTATCATATATTTAAGGGTTATTGTTATTTTTGCATTTTCAAACTGTTGTATTTGGATTTCCAAATTCTATTATTTACTGAAGTTGTTACTAGGTTAAGTTACGACCATGCCGCTCTCTTTAAGACGTTTCGTGACACTGGCCAAAATTGTGCAAGGCAGACTATCAACCACGCCGCCTCCAGGATAAAACAAGTCCAGCTACAACTGTGCGGTTAACTACTGCACTGTAGAAAATCGTTCGAGATTTATACAAGTCAAGAATGGAGTCCTCTGTTTATATAGAAATTTTGTAACTGTTTTAGCAAACATTGCGACAGCAGTTACTCTAATGGATAAGATTAAAATGAAGTTTATCCATTAATCATTTCAACAACACTTGTGGATAGGATCAAAAAAACAAATCAAAATGGAGGAAACAAACTATTAGATTTAAATGAAGGAAATATAAGAAATTTAATTAAATTCTTATTCTTATCACAACCACCATAGCTAAATTTATGGGAAGTGATATTCACAAATAAAAATAATAATTACTATTATTTTTATCATTATCAAATATTTAAAATTAAATACCGCAGTTTAAACACTACTAATGCGTGAGTTCTATTTTATGTGGGGCCCCACACTCTATTTTTTCAATTCATACAACATTAGATCAAAATATAATTATTTGGTGTTTAATCTTTCAATTTATTTTTCAACATCACACTAATGTTCCATCGGTTATGCTTTAGTCTCCAAATGTTGTCTTTCACCAAGGAGTTCAACACGATTATCATTTAGTATTTGGTATTTTGGATTTTGTGCATCTTTTCCCAAATTTTTAAGCCAATATATGCTTATTAGTTATTATCAATTAGACCGTCGATGAATGAAAATAGACTAAAGCAAAAGAAAGAACGTCTTTTTTACTGTTTTTGTTTGGATGATTTGGTTTTAGCTATAACCAAATTTATCTTTCTCACATTTACAATATGACTTCTCCACCAACCGAAGTCAAGTTTATTACAAGAGGTTAGTCTCTCACAACGTGACAAATCAATGTTCAAATTCAGACTAAGAGAAGAGATTACGTTTAATTATTATTTGTCCGTAGCTCAAATGAAAGAAAAAGGATGCGAAGGCGAAACCAAAAAAATGGAAACTAACAGTCACGTTCTAACCATCTATTTTAATATAATGACTAATAATTGATTCTCACACTATCACATTAGAGATATAAACAAACATCATATTTGGGGAGAAATAAACAATGGGAAGACACACTTTTATTAAATCAAGGAACGGAAGCAAACCATGATACACACATATTACATTAATGATGATTGATACAAACAAAGAAAATAAACATGAAAAACAACCTTCTTTATTTTATTGTAGATTCGTTCACATTACTATTTTAGAAGTTCATTGTGTTGTTCTTTAGCAAGATGATCCCTTTCGCGAATGCCGGTATTGATTAATTCTTCAGAGGTATGATGTCCCGAAGAGACTTCCAAACATCAAGAGTTGACCTAACACCCCCCATAATGTAGTCATCTGATCTTCCTGGTGTAAAAGTGATACGCACAAAGTTATCTCCTTTGAAAAGGTAAGCTTCATTCGGGATATGAGAAGCAAAAGCCGCATCGATTCCCTTTTCAAAGATCGTGTCTCGGAAACAAGTAAACCCGCTGTTGATGTCCCTGATAATTTGAACAAGACTGTTCGTGCCATAGTCTATACGAGCATACTTATCTCCTCTGAACAAGTAAACCTCTTTGTTCAAAGTTGACCTGAATGCAGCGTCTATTCCATGTTCAAAACCCGTTCCTTCTAAAAAAGGAAACATTTCCGCAATTTTCATAGGACCTGAGATTATTTTGTCTTTGTCAGTTTGTGGAACATATTCTATCTTAGCACAAAGACCTTGATAAAAGACGAACGCCTCGTTGTCATCGGTGTCAAAGGCACAATCTATTCCATTGCTTCCAAATTTTGTATTATCAAGCGATGGAAACCCGTGGCGAACAAAAACAGGTCCATGTAAAATCTTATCGTTGCTGGTTCCGGGAGCATAATCCAAAACCAAGAGCTTATCATTGATGAAAAAGTATGCTTCATTTTTCCTAGATGAACGAAATACAGCATTTATGTAACCAGATTTCGTCATCTTAGGTATAGTAAGGATAGTGGGCAAGGAGGAATTTTGTTCTTGAGTTTTTTTACGATTCAAGGAAGGTTTTGTGAGCAAATACAGGGAAGGGAAGAAGGATATATATAGACACACAATGATAAAAATAAAAAAATAAAAAAATCCTTAATTACTTCTTCCAGCATTTGATAAGAGGAACAATAAAATATAATAAATCATATGCCAAATGCCAATGCGTTTGCATATATTTATGTAGTAGCAGTGCTGGCACATGTGATGAAATTAAATAACGGTCAAATGCCTAGGTTTGTGGATAACATTGTCTTATTATTTAGGGTTTGTATGCTATATATTTTATAATGCATCTAGTTTAAAATTACAAAACAAAAAATATTGTTTATAATTCAAATTGTTACTAGAGGTAGATGTTGCACATGGTTATACCCTGTATCCCGACACATGTACTTTTACCCCAACACAATTTTTTAAATTCCAATTTTATCTTTTTTTTCTATTTAACCTTTTAAACATTAATTTTTCACTTTCACTTTCATTTCCAATCTCAATTGAGTATGAGTTCACCTCCACATGATATTCTTTCATGTATGCATTTTCGATATTTATCTTTAATATATAAAACATATGGTAAAATTTTCGGAACACTCATGTGTACGTTTCCGAAATAATTGCTGGATAATCAACTTACGATTTTCAAAACTTATACCGAAATGCTCTTTCATTGCTTTCCGAAATAATAAACCGGAAAAGTATACATAATAGTGTTCCGGTAATGTCTTTTTTTTTTTTTTTTTTTTTTTTTTAACTAAAACTGAAACCTGCGTTCAAACATGCACAAAGCACTCCTTTTCTTGTTGAGTTCATTGATCTATAGCATATTATTTGTTTCTTAAAAAAAAATAAAAAATATTTGTTCAAGTTACAACAGACAACAAATAGCTTCATTTCATTGCAAAACTCAGCCTCCACAAATCACTAGTCATTAAAAGAATTCCTCTCATCAAATTTTGTTGTACAAGAACTAATAATTGAAGTAGCAATTGGCTCTAAGCTTTTCTTTTTTAAATCTGCAAAACTTTATTCCAATTGGTACCACTTACACAAGAGTGTGTCATGGCACTAAAGCTACAGTCTCCAAAACAATTAAAAAGGTAAACAAAAAACTCCCACGAATTGGAGAAAAGAAAAAGAGAAATAATATTTGTACAACCACTTTGTGACAATTTTTTGAAAATTTTCTCTCATATACTCACATTATACTCTTATTCTCTCTTTTCTTTTTTCTATCTCCATTATTTTTTACCAATGAAAAGAGAGAAAAAAGAGATTGTCACAAAAGTTGTTTCAAATAGATGTTCAAATATCACTACTCAAAGAAAAAACCAAACCAAGGGGGTCCAAACAATGAAAGCACCACAATCCAATAACACCCTTGCTGACAACAACGAAACCTTAGCAGAAAATAAAAGAACAGGCGCGGATGTTTTGCACATGGTTTACGGATATCAACCGGAACGCTTTGTAAACACGATTCCCAGATGATGGCATTTCACCAAATCGTCGTTTCCAGAACACGATTCTTTTAACGATTCCTAACCCACTAACCTAGAAAACCTTGAAAACCCTAGCAAAACACAATCAATGATTTTGGTAAACAATTAAGAGAACAAACACATGAAAGAACACATAAACATGAAATGAACATATGAAAGGAGGCTTATACTGTTTATTGGAAGCAGAAGCAAAGTAGAAGAAGTTTTTTCCAGAGAAAGGGGTGAACGCACATGAGGTGTATGTGGGGGTGAAAAGTGAAAAGGTAATTGTGTTTTGTTTTATATAAAGGATAAATTTGGTAGTTTGTGTCAAATGTTGGGGTGACCCCATTTTTAATCATATCCAAAAAGATATGAATTGTATTTCTTCTTTTTAATAGATTTCCTTTTTGAGTAAAAAAAAAAAAAAAAGAAGGTATAGATGTAGGGGTGTGGGGTATAACTTCCGATTTTCAGCTACTTATGTGTTGATCTCTTGTATCCATATTAGATTTCTTTCATTTTTTAACGTTATATTACAAAAAATCTAAAGAGTATCTTTAAGAGCCTTAAATAGTACTCTATCAATATCAAACTATTAATCGCTTTATAATATCAATGAAACATTAATGTTATTTTTTCTGTTATACTTTTAACTATTTATTACTTTTTTTTTTTTTTTTTAATTCTTTAATTTATCTATCCAATACAAATTATTAAGGACAATTTTGTAAAACAATTCATAGCATCTTTTTACCATACAAAATTAATTACATTTCTTAATATGTGTGAAATGTCCAAAACATATAATAATTTGGGACGAAAGTAGTAAGTTCTTATAAAGATTTATGCGGTCAATACATTGAAAATTGAGATGTTTAACTTTTCTAATGAATTATTTCTTAACTGATTTTTAAGTATGGCATGTGATGAAGATAAGATTGAAATGCATAAATTCTCATTTAAATAAATATCACATGGAACAAAGAAAATGTTATATCCGACAACTTTAGCTGGCAGCACGCCTAATTTTAAACAGGGTATTTTTTAATTGCAGGATTAGCATGAAGAAATGAGGCTTTATTTAAACAAACATGTTTAAAAGCATGGTGTTTAAAAAATTAACAAAGTGCTACATGATTGCAACTTAAGATTAAGATTGGTCACATGCAAACATGTGCACTGTATGTATTATAATTTTGGCTTTAAAAATGTTTAAGCGTTAAAACGTGTTTTGCACGTTAGTTTAACATTTTTTTGTCGTGGCTTCAATTAAACATTTACCAAAGGTAATACATATTCATGCGTTCCACGTTTTTTTTTATTTTTTTTATGTAGGATGAAATTAGAAGAGGGATCAACCGAGGTTACATCCCTTCTAAACTCCCACATTACAGAGTAGCACATCATTTTCACACTTAAACACTAAAAACAAACATCATCATATACATGCATATGAACTCTCCTAACGACCTATATGAATGTGGTACCACATCTACTTACCATTTTGCTAGAGTTATATTACTGGACTTTTCACCCACATAGTTGCTAGAGGTATGTTATTGGACTTTTCTCCCATGTTGCTGGACTTTTCTCCCACATCATGCAAGACACCATGCTCTAGACTCTATATGAACACAATGAAATATATTCAACAAGTATTGGACATATACACTTAAACACATAGTCACATAACCCACATATTAATGCAAGACTTCCTCTAAAATGCACGACACTATTGCAAACACACAAAATATTACCACTCTCCTCATCATCATAGATAAACATTGTTTCCCCTCTATTTTATTTTATTATTCGTTTTACGGACATACTCTATTCTCTCATCTATTCTTAGTCTCAAGATGTTTTCTTATTCTTTATCATTACATACAACGTCTCCTCTCTATATAACTAAGTTCTTCCTCACCATTGTTATTAACTCTTTCAACTATTATTTATAGGTAGATAAATTAAAATACGCCCAAATAACAGTGCTAAACACCTATTAACCCTTAAATAATTCAGTTTTGTAGTAAATAAAGAACAATGTTTCATGGATACCCTTTTTCTTGCACCTCTCTTGTACACATGCCCATGTGGATGGCAGTTATGTAATATTGTTAAAAAGTCAGGGGTAAAAATGAGTTTCACATGTCCATGTCTTCTATCATTCTCAACTCTCTCTTCTTTCCCTACTTTCCCTCTCGCTGCCGGCATCACTCTCCATGCTTACCGGCTTCCCTCGCAGCTCCACCAAAGTGAATCTAGAAAGCGACGGCGGTGGCGACATCGTCAGAAACCAAAAACTCAGATCTAATGTGTTTTTTTATGAGACGGCGACGATGAACCCACCACAGTAACCCCCTGTAACAACCACCATAGTTTGTGTTTTTTCTTCGGATCTAATATGACGGCGACGACGAAGTTGCAGATTCACGTTTTTTCTTCAAATCTATTTTGTGAAAGGCGGTCGGAGTAGAGAGATTAGGAGAGAGAAAAGGTAGTCTAAAAGTGAGTTGGTGACGGCGACAAGGCGGAGGGCGGTGGGGTTGGTGGCCGAAGACCGACGAAACCGTGGCCAGAGGCGGTGAGGAGGACGTCAGAATAGTGCAGGAGGGTGGGAGGAAACAAATTGGCGGAGGAGAGAGTGTGAAGGAATGAGATTTGACTTTCTTTCCTTTTCATTTTTAATTTTTATTCTCAAATGGAACATTTATTATTTATTAATGTCAAATGTGTGCCACATAGGGGATGTATAGAGGGGTTTGTCATGTATGTATCACCTCTTGTAAATGACTGGTGCTAGTCACACCCCAAAAAATATAAGTTACACCCAAGAATGACTAATATACCCTTTAACTAAAATAAAAATTTCAAATCAACTAAATTTACATTAACGTAAATTGAACATAAGTAAACTTAATTTACATTAACCTAAATTTAACATAAGTAAACTGAATTTACATTAACCTAGATTGAACGTAAGTAAACTGAATTTACATTAACCTAGATTGAACATAAGTAAACTTAATTTACATTAACCTAGATTGAACGTAAGTAAACCTAGATTGAACGTAAGTAAACTTAATTTACATTAACCTAGATTGAACGTAAGTAAACTGAATTTACACTAACCTCTTATATACATAGGTAAACTAAATTTATATTAACCTAAATTGAACATAAGTAAACTTAATTTACATTAACCTAGATTGAATGTAAGTAAACTGAATTTACACTAACCTAAATTGAACATACGTAAACTTGAATTTACATTAACCTACATAGGTAAACTACACTAACCTCTTTTATATACATACACGTAAACTTAATTTACACTAACCTCTCACTTAAAATCAAATTGATAGGCATATCTCATACCAAAACAAACAATAAACAAATAGAAACTCATCGAAAATGAAATTCATGAAATTCACTAACCTTTATGAATATAGTACAGATCAATAACAAAGATGTTGATTCAGATATTGGTTGCACATCTATGGTGATTTGTGGATGAAATGGGGTAAGGGTTCAAAATGATCATAAAAGATGGAGTTTTTAAAATTTACATGAAGAGGGCAATTTTGGTATTGTAAAATTTTAAATAAATTTGAGTGTAACTTATTTTTTTTGGGGTGTGACTAGCACCAGTCCTTGTAAATAAACAAGTACTAACATTTACCATAATTAACCTTTATTTTTGAAAACATTTTTGTTTAAATAACATATGAATACACAAGAGTAATGCAACAACACTCTTTTTTGAATGTTCTCTTTAATATTAACTCTTTTATTGGTTTTAAATCATTTTGAGTTTATACTTTTAAAATTGAACTTACACAAAATGGTGGCAGATATATTGATTTTATTCAATAAAAAAGTGAGTACAAGTATTGGAGAGTTTGTGTTGCTCGCATTCAACCACAATCCTTGTCAAAAATCCATGGATACACATATAGTATTTGTTGTATCGTATGGGAGTATCGTACACGAATTTTAAATTTGGTAACGTGGATCGCATGGGTGTTGTTGTCACTATTGTAGTGGGGAAACGAAGTCAACCTCATGTTAACACTACCCTCAGTCAGTCCCTGAAGAAGAAGAAACCCTTCCATGGATACTCTTCCTCGGCTCATTTCTGTTTTCTGTCTCTTGCTCGTTTCATCGAACACTTTGCGTGCGTTTCAACAAACCGTTTCCATTGATACTATCACTGTTGTTAATGTCTTTCCTCATGATCCTCAAGCTTTCACTCAGGTCAACTTCAGTTTTTTCTTTCTATTTTTTTATTTTATGTATTTGACTTTTTTTTTAATAGTTCAAGTTGTTTGAATATTTTTGATCAAAATTGCTTGAGTGTGTAGTAACTGCCATTAATCTATTTCTATAGTAGAAGATTAACAACAACAACAACCAAGCCTTTTCCCACTAAGGGCTTATTTTTTAGCTTATGAAAAGTAGCTTATGCAAATAAATAGGCTTTTCCCACTCAAGTTCTGGAAACAGCGTCTTGTGTAAAACAAGGTAAGGCTGCGTACAATACACCAAATGGTGGGACCCCTTTCTCGGACCCTGCATATGCGGGAGCTCTAGTGCACTGAGTTGCCCTTTTATAAGTTTATACTAACGACAATTATATCTTCCTAAGTCGTTTTTTTTATAAACTACCTCGACAAGCTTTTGAATAATACATAAAAACTTATTTATTTGCATATGCTGTTTTGTATAAGCTCAAAAGTAAGTTAAGCCAAATGGACCTTGAGTGGGGTCAACTAGATTGATTAAATTACGCTATAATGTTCTATTATAAACCATATTTCAGTAATGGTAAAAAATTAAATTACATTTTATTTTTGTATAAGCTATAATCTGTTTTCATAAGTTTTATTGGATAACTTATGAGAATAAACTGAAAGCAGCTTTCGAAGAATGTCATAAGTTCTCCCAAACAGTCTCACAAAACATATGCCAGTAGGTACGCTCAAATAAGCCAATCAAAGCTGGCCCTTAATAAATTTGATAATTGATTCTATTGGAAAACCTCGAAATATAAGCTTTTGGGTAGACGTGAGTTTGGGGTTAGAATCAATTTAGGAAGGGAAGTCAAACATAACTAATTTGTGGTCAAACCTAACCAACCCAAATGGATTGTGAGATGTGTGACTGTGGAACCAAACATAGACTAGTTTTATATAATTATTTATTTACCTAATTTTTTTGGTGTTTATATTAAATTTTTAGAAGTAAGAGATGTACACTAGAGTTAGTTAAGAATTTGGATGCAATGCTAAGTTTTCTTTATTGTTAATGATGATTATAGTTCAAGCCCTCTAATGCTATACTAGACTATGGTTCTATTCAATTTCCATACGTGGTGAGGAGTACTGCATAAAGCAGTTGAATTAGAATTATTGAAGTCAGAATGTGAGTCATCCAATCTTAATCCAAAGGTTTTGATTTGCTTATGTAAAGGTCCAACCATTGAATCCTGCGGTCACTGCATTCAACGGATTTAAGCCATTAGATAGAGATTAGACGACTCACATTGTAACATTAGAAAATAAGTAATTTAAAACATGTGAAAGGGAGGGGTCTTGCATTGTATTTTCATATATTATTTGAACAAAACCCGAAATTGTGAAAATTTGGCTGTGAACACCTTATTTCCTGAAAATGTTAATAGTTAATACATCATGTAGTTCTAGTGAATCCCAAATGTTAAGTCGCTAATTTTTAGGCAACATACACCTTAGTCTATAAGAAAGACTAATATAGATGGTATTTGTTGTTTGACTAAGGTCGGGGCTATTTAAATTCTTATGACCTATACACGTTGAGCAGAGGAGAAAACATAAGAAAGTGCAAGTCATTTAAAGAGAAAATGTTCTCTCAGACTGAATCTATTTCTCATGAAATGAATCCAAAATTGCTTTAATCTATTTATAGGAATGTAGCTCATGTAACTGAATCTATTTATTGACTAGAACTAACTATTGTTGGACGCCACAACAGTACACTTTGACACATTGAAGGGCCACTTGTAAAATTTCAGTGATGTACATGGCAACTTGCTTGGATGCCCCAGCTAACATAAGTAGTACATAATCTATTTGATTATTGCATATATTGAGTTTTATGCCAAGAAGATATATTTTCAAACAATTTTTGAAGTTTTTAGTTAATGCTTCTCTCTGATTGTTTGATTTCAGGGTCTTCTTTATGCTGGAAATGACAGCTTATTTGAGTCAACTGGTGATTATGGGAAGGTAATGTTATTCATTTTCTTTTGTTCTGTTGCTTTTTTATTAGCTTTTTTTCTTTTTCATTACTACAGCTGTTGTGGATGGAAAATTGTGTATTCTTGAATTTGAAAGTAGTCAGTTGACATCGGTCGCCTCAATTTGTTTATTTTGTTTAAAGAACGATTATAATATTTTGTTGAGCTTTAACCTTTGTATGTTTTTAAACTTAAAGATTGTTATCTTTTGACCTGGTGGTCATGGGTTACACTCACAGAAGAAACAACTTTGCTGATGGGATTGGGCTCAGCAAAGACCAGAGCTTAGAATGGTAGGAGCCTTTTTCATAGGGCTGCTAAAATGATTGTAGCATTAGTTGGTATCTATGAAGTGCCATCAAGGACACGGATGCGAGACAACACAGATAATGTGCTTTGGCTTATGTTTGAGTATCTTAGTTTATCTTGTTGGATCGGTTTGTAATCCAAGAGTATTTTAGATTACCCTTTAAGATTAGTTTCTCCTAATAGAAACAAACCAGTGTTGTCAAATATCGGTTATGGTGGATATCGGTGGCAGGCAGGTTTTTTTATTTTCCACTATGGCTATGGCGGCGCCTTTTGTCGGCCGGTATTGTCAGATTTTTGACTCTCTGCCATGGTCTGCCATCTGCCATTGACAATACTGAGACAAACAAGTTTTTTCAATATAAATTCTTTTGAAAATCAAAAGCTTCATCTATGGTTTGATCTGTTGTCCTGATTAACAGCAATGACTTGCTACTATATGTCCAATGTGCTGTTCTAGTTTGGAAACTGGAACTCATCTCCTTCTACACTGTTCTGCAGTGAATTATCGATGGAATGAGCCATTTGGTATTTTGGAGAGTATTGGCATTAGTTTCTTCTCGTTATGTTAGATGGTTTGCCTTTGAGAAAATGCTATCTGCCAAGTCTTTGCTACAATCTAGTGTTTCTGGCTGCAAAGAAATGCAAGACTATTCAATGGCTCTCTTTGAAGCCTATATTTTGTATGCGATAGGGTTGCTTTTTAACTTCTTACTAGAGCTGTGCTTGTGGTTTTTTTAAAGGCGTGTCTCCTACACATGATTTTTGTTTTTTTGACATGCTTTTGTTACATGATTCAATCTCTTACATTTTAGTTGTTTATGCTGTCTTCTTGTGTAGTCTTATTTTCTATCTTTGCTTTCGTCCGTTTGTCCTTTATAAAATATCTTCCTATGTAAAAAATTAATACTTCTAAAAATGGGCAGCCTGATGCATTAAAGCTCCCGCATACGCAGGGTCTGGGAAGGGGTCCCACCATTTTGGTATATTGTATGCATCCTTACCCTTGGCGCAATTGGTAAAGTTGTTGTCATGTGACTAGAAGGTCACGGGTTCAAGTGCTGGAAACAACCTCTTGTGTAAAAAATAGGGTAAGGTTGCGTACAATACACCAAATGGTGGGACCCCTTCCCGGACCCTGCGTATGCGGGAGCTTTAGTGCACCGGGTTGCCCTTTTTTTATGCATCCTTACCCTGTTTTTTTCCCAGGACTTGAACTCGTGACCTTTCAGTCACCTGACAACAACTTTACTATTGCGCCAAGGCTCTCCCTTTAAAAAATTAATACTTCTGTGGCACAATAATCTTTTCAGCTGTTGGTTAAAAACATTGCATTCCGATGGGGTTTCTTTCCATATAATTAACGAGGGCCAGTTATTGTTAATTGTGCTTAGATTTACATTTGAGCTGGGCAAAATCCCTTTCAATTCTCGAAAGCTTTCTCTGGCCCGATGTTTTTTTACTTGAATGCGTGAAATACAATTTAAGCCGAATTGGTAACTTTACTCACTTTGTTTTGGGAATCTTCTTCATGATTAAGGCATTAATTTGTTATTCATTCTGATAGTTTGCATTCAGTACGCTCGCTGCACTGCTTATTCATCAGTCATTTAAGACAAATATGTTCAAATGGTAAGATGAATATGAATACGACCACTACCGGTGCTATCTCTTAGACAGAGTCACCAAGCTTTTGTCTAATTATAAAATACTGTTAAGCATGATTAGGTTTGTTTTCTAATTATATTCTTATCATTGTTTTCTTAGACATGGAATTAATGTTTTTATATATTTTTTTGAAGTATTAATGTTGTTTTTATGTTTAGTATTTGTTTTACATTTTTATCATTTGTTTTTTTCAGTCCTCTGTCCGTAAAGTAGCTCTTCATACTGGGAAGGTACTAACTCCTACTTCTTGAACTCTTCCATGTACTTTTTTGAGTTCTTTGTTCATTATTGCTTTTTGAGAGTCCAACACCAGATGAGATATGACCTGAAAATAGATTTATAAGTGGGAATCATCTCTCACTTTACAAACCGGTTTTACAAGGTTGAATTAAGCTCAGCCTGAATTCTAAGATGGTATCATTGTCTATCCAAGATTCGTTAAGCTAACCTCAATTACGCCAAGTGTTGGGTCTTAAGGGTGTGTGTTGAGCATCCCACGTATCAGATACAATCATACAACCTAAAAATAAGTTCTCAAGTAGGAGGTATTCCACACTTTACAATCCTGTTTTGTAAAGTTGAATTATGATACATTTATATGAAAGAGTTTTCAGTTATTATACATTTCTCCAAATAATTTTTTCTATCCATATTCCCCCTGAATTACAATAAAGACTTTATGGTGATAACTGTTCAAAGGGCAATTGGAAGATGTAAATCTTCAGAGTGTAGCGGTGATATTTCTCTGGAATTTGGTTTCTTATGTTTTATTGGGCTGGATTTTGGTTCCCTTTGTAAGATTGATTAAGATTCTGGATCCTATGCATCTGAAAATTCAGAAATTGAATCACTAGAATGTGAAGGGTTGTTAGTGGAAGTTACCCCAGTTAATGTAGGATCAAACCCATCTTTAGAAGTTAGGGTAAGGGAAATAAGTCTCTTCAAGCTCCTAACCTTACTCTCGACTAGAAGTTAGCGGCTGAAATTAGTGGTGACATTTTGAGATTGATTGATTCTGAAAAAGATGCAAATGTTGTAGCTTGTGTAAGACATGTGAAAAATTTAGTATATTTAAGGAAAAAAGATCATTTCTGAAGACCGTTCATGAATTTACACATATCTACACATATTATTTTATTTTATAGCTGTTTTTTGTAAGAGGATTTTATAGCATTAAAAAGACCGTTCATGAATTTACAAATATCATTTTATTTTATAGCTGATTTTTTTTAGAGGATTTTATAGCATTATCAATGTTGAGTACTTCATTAAAAGTAATCTGAGCTCAAGTCATACATAATAATGATGATGGTAATTATTTCTGTAAAAGAAAATGAAGATGATAATTATGTATGTTTTGTTTTTGAGTGAAAAAAGTCATACATAATTATCATCACCATTCACCATAACAATTTAAAATAAAAATAAAAAATCCCTTTAAAATACTGTGATGAACAGTATCTCGGGCATCTCCTCCAACAGTTTCCTCTGGTTACGGCATTCAGGGTTGCAAAATGCCATCTCACCCCCTGGACATGTTAAAGAGGATGGACATGTTTTCCTCATCTTACTAGTTATCCTTTTGAGAACCTTTTGAGTATCTGTTTTTACTGCAAGAAAAATCTTGAGCAGATAAAGATATCTAGATGTACTGAGATGAGATGGCATTTTGCAGCCCTAACTGCAAAAACTGAAAGCCAAGACTGGGATAGCTGCGCAAAAAATTGAGAGGAATAGAAAGAAAGGTTGCGATATTGTTGTCCACGGTAATTTGAAGGGGTTTATTTTAATTTTTTTTTTTGGGTGATGATAACTATGTATGACTTTTTCTTTACTAAAAAAAATACATAATTATCATTTCCATTTTATTTGGTAAAAATGCTCATCTTAATCATGTATGATTTGAACTCACGTTATTTTTGATAAAGTACTCCACATAATAATGCTACAAAAAAAGGACGTGTGTCAGTTCAGAAATTGTATTTTTTCTTGTAAATACTATATACTTCCCATGTCTTACATCAACTCCGACATTTCCTTCTTTTTCAAGATCAACTGTGGTGTCACCATTGTTACATCTAGTTTCACCCTCGACTTCTGGTCTGAGAGTAAAGTCGAGAAGTAGAAGAGACTCATCTTCCTTACATATATTCATACCCTTAAGATGAGTTTGAGAGCAAAAAAGAAAGTGTGGTATTCTTATTTTGTTTTGAAGTATAGTTCAAGGCAATGTCACAGGGGATATGTAAACTATTATGACAAAAAGCATCTTGGAAGACTCGAGGATAAAGAGTGATGAACAAATGAGACTCTATTATGATAATAAATCTGCTATTAGCGTAACTCATAATCCAGGGCAACATGATATAGCTAAACATGTTGAAGTTGATAAGATGAATTAAAAAAATTAAAAATAAAAATAGGTTATTAATGAGGAAATCTTAGGTGGGCGGTAAAATTTCCTTCAATAAGATAGAAACTTTAAGTAATAAGATCAGATAAGATATACAAGGATATTTTAGTAATTTACTTAATTTATTATCGGGTATGAGTACCCGTGGGTATGGTTATAATCAAATCCGTGTCCGTATCCATATAAAAATGGGTAGTCAAATACTCATTTATTATACTCGTGGATTCCCGTTTACGTACCCACCCTATGCCCATGACGGATTTTACCCACGGGTACCCGTGGGCATGGGTATTTTTGCCACCCCCCACTTGGTTATCTGTGATGAGCAGTTGGACATTTCAATGAG
Source organism: Medicago truncatula (assembly GCF_003473485.1). Taxonomy (NCBI): domain Eukaryota; kingdom Viridiplantae; phylum Streptophyta; class Magnoliopsida; order Fabales; family Fabaceae; genus Medicago; species Medicago truncatula. The sequence continues at coordinate 18,736,386 of NC_053047.1, read as the reverse complement.
GGTGTATATATATATATATATATATTAGTTAGGGAGTATCTCATAAGTTGTGTGCATGTTGCATTTGATTGGGTTTGTAATTTGGACACCGAAACGTTAAAGTTTCATATATTTATTCTTTGTGCAATGTGCAGGTTGAGAAACTTCAGAAGATGGATGATTCGTTATTTGGCGAAGGTTTAACTCTCCACGGTGACAGGTGTGTAAAGAAATTATGTTGCATTTTTTTAATTTATTTTGATAAATAAACTTTGACAAAGGTTCTATTCTATGATGCACTGACACTGATACAGCCATTAGATACGATATTGACACATCGTCACTCATAATAATTTGATTGAGATACTAAATTAATTAGATGCAGTCACTTGTGTTGGTGACTTTGAAGCACATACACAAACACGAAAGAGATAGAAACACTGAACATCGACACTGATAATAATTTGAAAATGACATAATTGAATGCTCACATGTGTCGGTGTCAGATACTAACACGTGTCGGAGTTGGACACCGGACACACCTTTGATCAGAAGTGTCGGTGCTACTTAGGTTCTATTGTAGAGAGATCAAAAGTAAAGTAAATTTTATATTTTAATATTGTTTATCTGGAAGACACAACTGTCTTCAATAGTCAGACATTTTCGTTAAAATTGATATTTTCGAAGTCAGAGTAGATGTTGGTGAAATAAAGGGCTAAATGATAATTTGTTGTTTGCTGGCAACTAAATCAAAAGCTGATGGCAAGCCCATTAGAACTGAGCTTTGCAGGAGTAAAATAGACTGCAGCTATGATGAGCTTCTTTTTTGGGTGACCTATGCTGTGATTTGTCATTGTTGGTATACAATAATAATTTAGTAATTAACTCTTAGTTTTAGGTCATATTTATGTCCAATAACTATAGACCATGACCTGAGTGGCCCAATAGTAGGATGGCTCTTGGATAGGTTCTAATGCCATCTTAAATAGGAGTGCATGAGCAACTTGCATACTATTTTTCTTTTGTGGGAATCTCAACACTCCCCCTCCGCCAAGGACTGGATTCCTAGACCGTGACCTGAGTGGCCCAATAGTGGGACGGCTCTTGGATAGGTTCTAATACCATCTTAAATAGGAGTACCTGAGAAACTTCAATATTATTATTTTTCTAACACCCCCCCTCCACCAAGGACTGGACTTCTAGACTGTGACCTGAGTGGCCCAATAGTTGGACGGCTGTTGCATAGGTCCTAATACCATCTTAAATAGGAGTGCCCGAGCAACCTCAATATTATTTTTCTACATTAAAATTATTTTAATTGTCTTTTAGTTCTTTTTGGTAAAAAAGTTATTCGTACTAAAATTTAAAATATTTACCAATTTTGATTGCTAAACATGAAAACTGTCGGATGACCCTGATTTTTTATTTTTTATTTTTTTTGTCATATCATTATTTAATATTTATTTATTTCTGGATGCTGTCAGTATGTTTACTTTACCTTGATCCCATTTTAATGTACTTTTGTTTTGGACAAACGACATTTGTTAATAATTATTAATCATCAAGTTATTTCAACTATTTTTGTTGTTTAAAATTATCCTAATGCCATTATCTGGTGCTCTTTTTGTAGGCTGATTCAAGTAGCTTGGTTGCAGACAAATGGCTTCATCTATGACCCGAAAAATTTAAGCGAAGTTTGTTGCTTTAGCTACCTACTCGTGCAATAATTTGTCTCTGTCATGGTTTGAGAAACTCTTGAAATTTTGATTTAATGAGACTACTAAGAAAAGTAGCATCATTGTGAAATTATTGATTATATGCAATCTGTCCTTACTTTTCTGCATGATTAAATCATACTTCAAGTTTATTCTGTGTAATCATGCATGTTTTGAATTTATTTTTCACTTTTATTAATACATAAACTACTTTGCTTCTTTGGTAGCTTCAGTTTGAGTGTTCTTAACATCATGCTTGAGGTTGAAAGTTTGATTGACATGTAAACTGTAGTATAAGCGTTTTCAGATAACTGTTATATCTGATTCAAACTCTTCCCTGGCAGAAAATGTAGATCTTGTAATATTGATTTCATTAAAACAAATTGAATATTTATACAAGCTGGATAGGTGTAATATATACTCAAGTTGTTACCTGTGGTGCAGTTTACATGCAAGGATTTTGGTGATACCAAACTTGTTTTTGTTTGATTGTTTTTCCAGAGATTCTCTTCTGTACAGGGGTGATTGCCTCACAATGCCTAGTAATACTGCGAGCCAGATCTTAACTGCTTACTTTGACAATTTCTGTAGATTGGGACATTTAATCATGACATGAAAGATGGTTGGGGTCTCGCAACTGATGGAAAAGTCTTGTTTGGAAGTGATGGCAGTTCGTCATTGTATAAAATTGATCCTCAAACATTTAAAAGTCAGTCTAACGAATTAAATTTTATTTCTTTCGTTTTACTATTTTATAAGCAGAATCCCTTTATCAAACCCGTTTGTTTCTAGCTTTTTAACTTGACAATACTTTGTTTTGTGTTTCTGTGCTTGCCTTGCATTTTCATGGAACTTACATTTCTTTCTTCAATGATGTAGCTGTATCAAAACAAGTTGTCTACTATAAGGGTCATCAAGTACACTTTCTCAATGAACTGGAATATATAAATGGTGAAGTTTGGGCAAATGTTATTCCGGTATGTCTGATGTTAAAGCAAATATATCTCTTTCCTTAAAAATGTGAAGAAAAATGTTTGCCATGTATGGATGATTTATGCGGCCTAAGATTCTCTATTAATCTGGATTTTGTTTGAATTTGATTTTTCTTGTGTAGACGGACTGTATTGCGAGAATCTCTCCTAATGATGGTCTTGTCGTTGGATGGATTCTTCTCCAAAGTTTATGGTGTGACATCTGTTTTCCTTTTCATTTAAATATGTACTAAAATAAATGCTTGTGCATATGTATGGTTTGACAAAACGAAGTGAATCCTGAATTTGGTTCTTCAGTAGATTAACAACATTAAATTGGTCCTCAATGATTTTAAATCACATGCAAGACATTGTTCCTATGTGTTAGAAGGTGAAAACCTTCATTGATGAAGATTGAAACAGAAAACGGTTTGAGAGAGGAGAGGAGAGAAGAGAGAGAAGAGATAAATTGTGTTTGTTATTATTAATTGAATCTCCTGAGATTATACATATTTATAGATGCATAATAGATGCATAGGATAGATATGTGACAGGTGTCACAATCTAATAGGCAATATAAACTTTAGTTACTAAACATTACAAGCTTATTCTATTCTCCTAACATTCCCCCCTCAAACTGAGGGTGTTGTCAAACACTCTAAGTTTGTCTCTGAGATAGGTAAACCTTGTTGTAGATAGAGGCTTTGTCAAAATGTCTGGCCATTGATCTTGGGAAGGGACATGAGAAACCATAAGAGTCTTGCTGAGGACTCTTTCTCTGACAAACAAAATGTCTAATTCCATGTGCTTGGTCCTGGAGTGAAGAACAGGATTGTGAGCAAGTGAGACAGTACTCAAATTATCACAATAAATCTGAGGAACCTTGCTTGGGATCTGAAGCTCTTGAAGAAGAGATTGTATCCAAAGAATCTCTGCAGCTGCCTGAGTCAGACTTCTGTATTCTGCCTCAACACTTGACCTGACAACAAGGATTTGTTTCTTAGCCCACCATGAAACAAGATTAGGTCCCAGATATATACAAGCACCTGAAGTGCTTCTTCTATCATCTGGATCAGAGGCCCAATCTGCATCACAAAATTCGGTGATAGCAATAGGTTCAGTGGGAACAACAACTTTGATAACCAAGCCATGATTTATGGTTCCTTTGAGATACCTCAGAATCCTTTTGGCTGCCTTCCAATGCTCTTCTAAGGGATCCGAGAGGAACTGGGACCTTGTTTACAGAATAGGAAATCTTTGGCCTTGTTATAGTAGCATACTGAAGTGCTCCAACAATTGACCTGAAGAAGGTAGCATCTTGTACTTGACTGGAACCATACTTGGAGAGTTTAGTGCTAGATTCCATAGTAGATGCCATGCTGTTTGCATTTTCCATATTTGCTTTTGCTAAGAGATCAGTGATATATTTTGTTTGAGAGAGATGAAGTGATCCATTGGAAGAATGGTGAACTTCTATCCCAAGAAAATAATCAAGTGTCCCCAGATCCTTGAGGGAAAATTCTGCATTAAGTTGTGACACTAGATTCTGTATGACATCCTTAGAATTTCCAGTGATGATTATATCATCAACATCTACCAACATGTAGATGCAGTAGTTCTTGGTGTGAAGTATGAATAGGGATGGATCACATTTACTTGACTTAAAACCAAATTTTAGCACAACAACCTTTAACCTTTCAAACCATGCTCTAGGAGCCTGTTTGAGTCCATATAAGGCCTTGTGCAGCTTGCAGACAAGATTTTTATTAGAGGACTCAAAACCTGGAGGCTGGTTCATGTAAACCTCTTCAGTAAGAAAATTATTGAGTAAAACATTGTTAATATCCAATTGTAGAATAGCCCACTGCTTTGTGACTGCAAGAGTGAGGATAATTCTCACTGTTACTGGTTTTACAATTGGTGAGAATGTTTCATAGTAATCAAAACCATGCTGCTGATGAAAACCTTTGGCAACTAAACGTGCTTTGTACTTGTTGATACTGCCATCAGGGTTTTCTTTGATCCTGAACACCACTTACAACCTATTGCTTGTCTGTTAGGAGGTAAGGAAACCAGAGACCATGTATTATTATTTAACAATGCATTTTACTCAGTTTGCGTAGCAAGATGCCAGTTGTGGTCCAATAAGGCTTGTTTATGACTAGTAGGTTCAAGGCGAGTAAAAAGAAGAGTAGGGTTCGGTCTAGGCTGAACAATGCCAAGCTTTCCTCTAGTAGCCATGTAATGAGTGTTGAGGGGGATAAATTCTGTGTGGTTTGGGTGGTGGGGTGATAGGTGTATTTGTGGAGGAGCTAGATGGTGTGTTGGAAGGAGAAGGTGATGGAGATAGTATGTTAATGGGTGTAGGATTGAAAACATGGTCAGGACTGTAATACTGATAAGAGTCGGTATGAGACATAAGTGTCAAAGTGGGAGATTGCTGGTTTTGAGTAGCAGAAGTTTGACCATCAGGAGACAAAGGTGAATTTATAATAGGAGGTGAAATAGAGTTATGAGAGGAATAAGGAGTGGTCTGAGGAGTGGAGTTTGTAGTAGGTGAGGATGATGTAATAGAAATAGGAAGATGTGTAGAAAGAAAAGATGATAGAGTAGGCTCATCAGGGACAATATTATAGTTTGAAGAGGAAGGGAAAAGTTCAGGATAAGGAAACCTGACTTCATTGAACACCACATCCTTTGAAATAAAGATTTTGCCTGAAGAGTCAAGGCACTTATATCCCTTATGGGAAGGAGAATAGCCCAGAAATATACACTCTTTCGAGTGAAAATAAACTTTTTGACTATTGTAAGGTCTTAAGAAAGGAAAACAGGCACAACCAAAGCTTTTAAGGAACTTGTAATCAGGAAATTGAAAGATTAGGAGTAAGAAGGGTGACTGATTATTTGAGGTAGGAGATGCTAATCTGTTAATGAGGTAATAGCTGTCAGGAAAGCATGGTCCCAAAATTTGAGGGGCATTTTGGCTTGTGCTAAGAGAGTTAAACCAGTTTCAACAATATGCCTGTGTTTTCTCTCAACTGATCCATTTTAATGGTGGGTATGGGGGCATGTAAATCTATGTGTGGTGCCTTGTTCAGTAAGATATTTGGTAAAGGGACGAAGTTCTCCCCCTCCATCAGTTTGAACAGCCTTTAGTTTGAACTTCAACCGTAACTCTACCATAGATTTAAAATTATGGAAGGTGGTGAGAGTATCAGACTTCAATTTTAAGGGATATATCCAAGTATATCTAGAATAAGCATCAACACAGATGAGAAAATAAGTATATCCACGGGATGACTCAACAGGTGAAGCCCCCCAAAGATCACAAAATATGAGTTCAAGAGGTGGAGTGTATGATGCAGTGGATGCAAGGGAGGGGAGTCTATACACTTTACCAAGACAGCATGCAGAACAAAAGCCTGACAAATTTTTATTAGGTAAATTCACGTGACAAAGTTTTGTTGCAGCTTTAAAAACCTCATGATAAGGGTGACCAAGTCTGCAGTGCCAAATAATATATAAAGAGGGAAAAGACTGAGCAGTATTAACATTGTTACACTGAAATTGTAAATTAGAATTTGGAACACAGGGACTAGTATGGCCAGTGCTACTAAAGCTTATAACATGAAGAATTTCTTATGTCTAAGCTAGAACTTGACTCCAAAGAGGAACTAGCTTTGATAGATCTATTGCAGAGAAGATTGACACTTGAGTTTGTAGTGGTAGGCTTGGACAAAGGTGCTTGTTCAAACTGGTACAAACCATCCTTTCCAAGAGACCCTTGCAAAAGAATTTTATTAGAAACCTGAGATTTGACAAAACACATATCAGGATGAAACTCAAAGAAAACATTGTTATCCCTAGCAAATTGGCTAACACTGACAAGACTTTTGGTTATTGAGGGCACAAGAAGAAGATTTTTAAGCTTAAGAGTGGTTTGTGGTTCAAAAGGAGAGGTGAAGTGCATAGATCCAATAGAGGTGATAGACAAACCTTGGCCATTTCCAATGTTGACCTGATCTGTTCCAGAAAGAGACAGAGTCCATCAAATTTGAAGCATCAGGAGTAACATGATTGGTAGCTCCAGAATCAGGGTACCAGACATTGGAGAAAGTGCTATTGGTATCAATACCAGTGAGATAGGCTTGAGGAGCTTGTGGCCTCTGATTTCCAGGTACAGAGGGATACTGAGCTCTGTAGGGGCACGCTGCATTCCTTGCATCCAAATATTGGGAGGTGGTCCAAGAATACCACTAGAAGCACTATAAACACCAGAAACACCATAACCTTCATAGGAAGGTGGAACAGAGAGGCGATGGTAACAAAATGAAGCATCATGCCCTGTCTTGTAGCATATCTGACATTGAATATAAGCACGTCCACTGCCACGGCCACCATGGCCTCTGAAACGGCCACCACGAGGTCCTCTGCCTCTGAAATAGCCACCTCTACATCCAAAATTACCATACTGAGCGTTACCTTGAGGATTACCATTAGAATTCACACCAGGAAAGTAAGGATACTGAGTTTGAGAAGGCTGAGTCTGGCTTACAGCACTTGGATTTTGAGTGAGATTTACAGAAGCAGAGTCAACAATTAACGCTTTCTTGAATTTTTCATTTGCGCTTCTTGAGTAAGAAGTTGTGACTCAAGTTCATGCAGAGAGATAATATCAGATCTGCTCTTAACACTTGCAACAATAGGATTGAACTCCTCTGGAAGTGCTTCAAGGACAATCTCTATGAGATCACGCTGCGGAACAGGATCTCCTATTGACATCAAAGACTCAGAAATAGACCAAATTCGCACAAAAAATTCAGCAATTGTACGCGTTCCTTTGGTAATAGCTCGTAACTCCGAACGCAATTGACGCGAACGAGTTTTCATTTGTGTAAAGCAGTAAGAGTGAATCTCATCCCAAACCTGCCACGAATGACGGAGAAGGATGAAACACGAAAGCGGAGACGATGAATTGTGGATAGAATCCATGTGCAAAGTAGAGAATCTTGTTCTTCCTATTCGGTATACGGCGAATTCTCTTTGCCTGCTTCGCGATCCGCGTCGGAGAGAAATACTGGAGGAATTTGAGGCGAAACGACGAGTTTCACCATTTTTCGTACCGTGAAGAACTCCTTCTACTTGCTGCTTCCATTGCAAGTAGTTTGTATCATTAAGTTTCAGAGAAACTACTTGTTTGAAGGTTTTTGATGCCGCCACAGTAAAGCGTTGTGCATCAGAAGCAGAAGAAGACGGTTCAGGTGTGGACGCCATGGTTCTGGATCAAGAAGCTCTAAATACCATGTTAGAAGGTGAAAACCTTCATTGATGAAGACTGAAACAGAAAATGGTTAGAGGAGAGAGAAGAGAGAGAAGAGAGATAAACTGTGTTTGTTATTATTGATTGAATCTCTGAGATTACACATATTTATAGATGCATATTTGATGCATAGGATATGTGACAGGTGTCACAATCTAATAGGCAATATAAGCTTTAGTTACTAAACATTACAAGCTTATTCTATTCTCCCAACACTATGAAACATTTTTTGATGATTTTGATGCCAAAATTTTATCATTGGAGGGATTACCATACTGATGCCAATACTTTGTTTAGTTTATCTTCCTTTACCTGTTGCTTACAGTTATGTTTAATCTTTTCTATGCAGGAAAGAATTAATCGAAGCTGGGAATACTGTAAGGAATCTGAGCCTTTTGATATCTACAAATAATACTTGGTCTTATTGTGTATAGGTTATATTTTATAATGCAATGAGTTTAAAATAGGATAACAATAATAAAACAAGCTTCTTTAAATAAAGAATTATCTTATATATTCCTGTTTCCAGATCAAAATTGTTATTTGAGGTAGCTGCTGCACATGATTTGTATTAGAATATGAATAATCAACTATAGTTAGTTAGTAGGTAAACTAGAGTTAGTAGCTTGGTTAGAAGTTAGTTAGAGTTAGTTACTCAAACTAATCTCTATATATAGGAACACTATTGTACTCATTCATCATCTTTTATCAATCTATTCATTCTATAATGAGTTTCTATGAGTATCTCCCACATGAGTACTCTTATGCTTGCTTTCTTGCTGATCACTATGATCTTTATCCTTGGGATTCCATGATTACTAACAATTTGTCGCTTATGTGGTGATCATTTATATTTCAGGATATTAATGTTTTGAATGGGATAGCATGGGATGCTGAGCAGGAGCGAATTTTTGGTAGGTTTCAGTTTTCCAATTTATTATAAATGGTCGATTTTACCTTTTTTATTTGAGTGTATCATTTCCATTCTGTTCATTCAAGACTTGTTTCATTTTTTGAAAGCATGACACGCGATGAAAATAAGGTTCATATTGAGGTGAAAACAGGTATACAAAAGTGGTATGCATTTGAGTACACGGTTCAATATAGTAGCGCGGAATCTCTAAAATACTGAATACAATGTAAAGTTGTTTTTCAATATTTTTTATACAAAACTTTGAAAACATAAGCAATGTGAAAACAGATGGTATTGTTATAAGCAAAAGGTTTCTAAAGTTTGTTCTTAATCCAATGCCTGTTTGATTTGTGAAAAGATGTTTATGTACTGAAGACAATTTATTTTTCACAAAGCAGTTTTTTTCAAACCAAACAGGCTTTGTTGTTGTCGTCATCGTTGTTGTTGTTGCAGTTGCTTGTTGTTTTCATTCTGCTTTTAAGCATTTGTGTAGGAAAAGGCGAAGACAATTTTTTTACACGTTATTTTGTAGAAATATTATAAATTAGTAAATAAAAACAGAAGTTTTTTCAAACCAATCAGGCTTAGTTTTCTTTTCTACATTAAGTTTTTGTGACTTTTGTTCTTGGTTTCAGTGACCGGAAAACTGTGGCCGGAGTTGTATGAAATCAAAGTTACACCCATAAAGTCAACAATTGAGGAAGGAATGGTTGAGAAGCTTTGCTTGCCCAAGCCTTTCAATTCTGCATGATTTAGAAGAATGGGCAGCCAAATTGAAACTATGAAGATGTAATGACATGATCCTATTCGAAACAAAGCCTCTGCTACGATTTTATAATATCATTTTCCTGCAGCTGGTGAATTAATCTTTGTATTATATAGCTAAGGTTGTCAGTAACTGGAAATTGCAAGACTAAATACATTTGAGATGTCATGTGTGCTGAACAAGAATGAAAATGAAACCCCAAAATAATGTAGAGTTTTAAGTCACATTGCAAAAAATTTGTCCAGTTTTTTTTGTCAGACAATTGTCTAAAATTACAAAGTCATTTTTTTTTTTTTTTTTGTGGTTTCTGGGGTTTGAATCCTTGACCTTGCATATATTATGCGTTGTCCTTACTAACCAAGCTAAGTTCACGGGGACAGTCATTTTATAATATGTTTAGTCATTTTATAATCTTAATATATATAAATGTTAAACAGTTCTAAAAAGTTTGCCCTAATCCTAATCCCGCCTTTTTTGGTGGGTCTGAATAATTTTTATGAAAAAAAGAGTTTACAATGAATTGAACCAGGTACTATATGCTTACACTTTACAACTATAACTACTATGCCACTTCTATTTTTGTTGAAATATTGTTTCTTCCAAAAATGAAATACATGACTAAAACATTTTTGTTAAAGCCCCAACCGCCCTAACGGTTTCCTCTCTCATAACAATTATTTTTTATTATTAGCGGTATCTTTATTGATATTAGTTCTTTTTCATTATTATTATATTTTTTTGGTGTACGCTAACTACGTGTTACGATAAAGTTGCATATTCAAAATTGTAGATAATTTGACTAATCGGGATGATAATTTTTTCATTAGAAACTTCACTGGAATTTTGTCGGCCTCTTTGTTTCTCCTATATTATATTACATGAAGTTTTTGTTCTTACTTTTTATTTGCAAAAATCACTACTGTAAACTATAACATTACTTTGTTTTGGCAAAGTAATGACTTTGATTCCATATTAATTTTTGTTGATTTCCATATTAATTTTTTTTTTTTTATGCAAACTAAATGTTTTTAATTTGCTTCTTTGAAATTGTGCTCACTCTCAATTGTCACTTAGTTTGATTGTTTATAAGTTTAAATGTAACTCTACAATTAATAATATAGCCAATTTGATATTTTATATAGGCTTAAGTACACTTTTGATCCTCGTGTTTTGGCCTACTCACGAAAATGATCCTGCCATTTTAAAATAGAACAAAGCAGTCCCTATACTATCATGCTTTTTGCAATTTTGGTCATAACCCTCATTTTGTCCTCCAAAAATGCTCATGTGTCCATTATTTTAGTGATGTGGCCAAAATTGCTCCTATGTGGCAATTTCCACATGGAAAATGTCGTTAACATTTTCATCAAATCAATTTTTTAATTGGGAAAATGAATAAATAATTATTTTAAATTACAAAAAAATTAGTAATATATCCAGAATTAGTTTTACAAATGTTCTCATAATCATCACCATTACCACAGCAACTCTATCTTCTACATCTCTATCTTCAACCTCAATAAATTAAAGCCAAATTTTATCAACAAAAAAATATCATCTTGATCTCCATTGATATGGGTTTAAATAAAAAACTAAAGAAACTTCATCTTCCATCACTCTCTAAAAAAATATTATCTTGATCTCCATTGATATGGGTTTAAACTAAATGTAACTCTACAATTAGTTTGTGCATCAGTGATGATTTGAATGTGTTGCTAAAAAAAAGGTTACTGGAAAATAATTGTGGTAGTGTTTTTGATAAAACTTTAGAAGAAAAAGGGTTTTGATCTGAGAAAACTACTACTGCCGTAAAAAAAGTGTTAGTGGGAATTTTTATCTTTCTTTCAATTTATTTTATTTTATTTTTTGAAATGTTTAAGTTTGTTTTTTAAATTAAAAAATGTTGTTTTAATGACATATGTTAATGTCATTTTCCCAGTTGGCCTTGCCACATAGGTATTTTTTTGCCATATCAGCGTTTTTGGAGGACAAAATGGGGGGTAGGACGAAAAATATAACAAAAATGATATTTGAATGATGATTTTGTTCTATTTTAAAAGGGTAGGACCATTTTCGTGAGTAGACCAAAACACGAGGATCAAAAGTGTAATTAAACTTTTATATATGAAACTCTACTAATATGTTTAATGTAACATAAATATTTATTTTTCTATTACACATTTTACTATTTATTACTTTTTCTTAAAACTAATTTAACTTCTCTTTCTTATACCATCAATGAAGGATAATTTTATAATGTCACTCTTAATATTTTTTCCATGCAAAATTGATCATATTTTTTTAATTTGTGAGATTGTTAAAAGGACTTATAATTTAAGACAGGTTTATTATTTCTATACTTTTTAAGGTGCAAAATTGTTTATCAAAGTTTAATGGTTTAGTAATTCTCTTTTTTTATTCTTAATGTGACAATAGGTAACATGCCCGGTCCATTCTATGTTGTTAAAAACCATGTTTTATTTACAATAGGTAATGTGACTAGTCCATTCAATGGTTAAGAAGTAATTCACATATTTTTCTGAGATTTTTTCTTAACATTATTATTAATCAAGTTTCACTCTAAAATATAGATTTAACGAGTAAAAGTAGATATTGGAAAATAAATATTCCCCAATTTCAGCGTCATTTAGGGTGCGTTTGTTTCGGCTTTAAAAAAAATATATTTTGAATTAAAAAAATCTAGATATTTTAGAGATTTTTTTTGAAAAATCTGATGCTATTTCTGTTTGTTTACCATCATAAAAATCATTTTGTTTATGATTTAAAACTCTTACACTTGAATTCCTTGTATTTAGAAAAAAAATAGATTTTGGAAAAGCTACTTAAAATAGCTTGTCGTTTTGAGGCTAAAAATGATTTTTTTGCAAAATGGATTTTTTATTATGGGCTAAAACAAACACTGCAAAAATAAAAAACTGATTTTTTAGTTAAACCATAGAACAATGGAAAGCCACATTTATATTACATCAAGGAACGAAAGCAAACCATGATACACACATATTACATTAACGATTGATGCAAACAAAGAAAATAAACATGAACAACAACCTTCTTTATTTTATTGTAGATTCGTTCACATTATTATTTTAGAAGTTCATTGTGTTGTTCATAAGCAAGATGATCCCTTCCGCGAATGTTGAAATCGATTAATTCTTCAGAGGTATTATGTCCTGAAGAGACTTCCAAACATCAAGAGTTGACCTCACACCCCCCATAATGTAGTCATCTGATCTTCCTGGTGTAAAAGTGATACGCACAAAGTTATCTCCTTTGAAAAGGTAAGCTTCATTCGGGATATGAGAAGCAAAAGCCGCATCGATTCCCTTTTCAAAGATCGTGTCTCGGAAACAAGTAAACCCGCTGTTGATGTCCCTGATAATTTGAACAAGACTGTTCGTGCCATAGTCTATACGAGCATACTTGTCTCCTCTGAACAAGTAAACCTCTTTGTTCAAAGTTGACCTGAATGCGGCGTCTATTCCATGTTCAAAACCCGTTCCTTCTAAAAAAGGAAACATTTCCGCAATTTTCATAGAACCTGAGATTATTTTGTCTTTGTCAGTGTGTGGAGTATATTCTATCTTAGCACAAAGACCTTGATAAAAGACGAACGCCTCATTGTCATCGGTGTCAAAGGCACAATCTATTCCATTGCTTCCAAATTTGGTATTATCAAGCGATGGAAACCCATGGCGAACAAAAATAGGTCCATATAAAATCTTATCGTTGCTGGTTCCGGGAGCATAATCCAATAGCAAGAGCTTATCATTGATGAAAAAGTATGCTTCATTTTTTCTAGATGAACGAAATACTGCATTTATGTAACCAGATTTTGTCATATATAAATAGTCATATATAAAAATAAAAAAAGGATCTTCATATTAAGTTGTTTGAAGGATTTATTGACAGTGGCGGATCTTTAGTTATTTTCTCGGGGGTACCAAACTTCTATGAAATATATATTAAGCTGTTTGAAAGATTTATCAAAAATGTTAATTGTTGTAGTGGTTTAATTTTCATGATTATGGCCCAGAGGCGTGTGTTCAAATCCCTCCATGTAACTTTTTTGACAAAAAAAGTAAATATATACAGAAATATAAAAAGGGAGAAGAAGGAAGAATCGAACTTGCGACGTCTGAGAGAAAAAGCAAGTGCTTTTCCACTGCACTAACTAGAAAATACATAAAAGATATGACTGATATAATATATATAGAAACATTGGTACCATGGATTCCAAGGAAGATCCGTCACTGATTATCGGTCGAGCCCGGGCGGTGAAACCGCCCATGCCTTCAATTAAAGCATTTACTAAAGGCAATACATATTCATGCATTCCATGGTTTTTTTATTTTATTTTTTATTTTATAAATTTTTATCCATAAATCCTAGCTCAACTGATAAAATTCTGAAATTGTTAGGCCGGATGCCATGACCGGAGTTCGAACCCCAGTACCTCCACTTGTGTGTGTGAGTTTATAATGACTTTGTCATTTCGTCTATCTAAAAAAAATAAAATAAAAAAAAGCTTGAAGGAGACTAACAGAGTCAACGGTTCCCTCAAACTTTTAATTTTTTTTATTATTGTTATAATATTTTTTTGTCTCCATATTTATTTTTTGTAAACTTTATACAATATTTTATATTGACCTTTTTTTGACTTTATATTGAGCCTTGAACACCTAAATTTCTAAGCTTAATTGCGTCCTTAACTAAAATCTTTAACACCGAAATACAAAGTTGATATCTTTCTACAATTTATAGAAGAATCGTAATCCTTAAATAGAATTTCAGTTTATGATTCCTCATTGCAATTTCGCTTAGGAATATCAAATCATGTATGCAAGCCACTACCAACGATTCATTGGTCGTGAATGCATCCTCCTACGTTAGAATTTTTGTTGTTTCATATTTTCTTTCTGAGTTATTCAAAGATCCTTTTAGTCTCGCCATTTTCTCACAAACCTCAAGGTACTTAACTTTCTTATATCCTTAAAATTTCTTATAATTTTGGATATTTATCAATGTTGAATATTTCTTATAATTTCTTAAATATCTTTTATATACTGTGCATTTTGAAATTTGTTTTTTCTTCACTAAAGTATACTTTCAACTAAGTGTTGAGGCAGAATCCCCATTTCATTTTAAAGATAATAAACCTTGATGATTAAGGAATTAATAGACTTTGATTAATTTCTTGATATTTAACTTGTGCTCTTGAGTGTTTAACTAAGACAAGAACAAGGTTTAAATCATACCAAGATACAAGAAATCAAAGACATTTGGTTATATGAACTAACTCTGAGTTCAAAAAGTTGGTTCAGAAAGTTGCTCATAGTTCAGAATGTTCAAGCAGAGTTCAGAAGGTTGTTCTTATACAAGCCCAGAAGCTCATGAACATTATCAAGAACATGAGAGGCACACGTAACATGAGTAAATGTCCAATAAAGTACATTGACATGGAACAATCAAGCAATAAATACATTTACAAGATTAATGTCAAAAAAGATCTTCAGTGTTCATTCAAGACTATGAACATTTGAAGTACTAGGAATATTCGAACAAGAATATCATCCTAGATGTTACAAACATTCCACTTCTTTGATGTTTCACTATTAATATTTGATTACATGAAATGGAAATCTTACATATCATCCTAAGTGAAACAAAAGGAACATTATGAAGTTCAGAATGTTCAGCTCAACACATACTTTAGACTATGAACAATACATTAGGTGAAAAGTGAAAGCAAAAGCAAAAAGTGAAGATCTTGTCTCATTCAATCAGAATTAGTCACGTATGAGAGTTGGTACAATACATGGACCACACAATCCCTCAAAGCATGAGCATGAAGATGCATATCCACTATCCTCTCTCCTACACACATTCCAAGGTAAACCTGGAAAGACGTTGTCCAACAACATTCTAAAGTATGTGCAAATGATACTACTCATGGACAAAGCTCATAAATTCACCTGACATACATCTGATGAACCCAAAAAATCATCATACATTAGAGGTCAAGAAACTCTATAAAATGAGTGGAAGGATCAGCATTATAACACACCATTGTAAGCATACAAGAAAACAACTTATTAAAAAGTGTTTGAAGCGTTAGTAAAAATTGATTTCACAAATCAACTCTAAAGATTCCTAAAATCTCAAGAGTGTGAATCAATCCCCCTCTTATATTTTCAAAGATAATCTTCTCCATCCATTCTTCTTCTTCCTCTTGTCTTATGTCATGCAAACATTAAATCATTGTAAAGAAAAGTCTCATATAACTTCAGGGGTACTAAAGTGTTAGTTTGAGGAAGAAAATATAAAGTCTAAGTGGGTAACTTAGCAAAATGGTTGTAAGCCTGATGAGTCTTAGAGAATACAATTATTGTAATTGTTTAAGTGAACAAGATTGTAAGGTGCAGAATTTGAGAGGTTATCTGTTGGGATGTAAATGGATGTCCATGGATGCGGATAGTGTGATATTTGTGTCAGCTCCATTGGACAAATATGAAATCTGAGCCCTATCCATATCTGTGCGAATATTTATTTAGCGGGTAATTCATGGATTTTGAGGTATCCGCGGGATTATACAGATATCCATGGATACTATTTATAAAAAAATAAAAAAAATATTAATTTTTTTAGCTGAAATTTAAAAACCAAAGATCATTGACAACAAAGATCATTGACTCAACAAAAACATAAATAAAGTTCTTTGATTTGACAAAAGTATAAATAAAGCTCATCATATTCACCAAAAACAAAACTTCTTGCTTCAACAGTCCCGACCACTTTCACTACCTTTTTTTGAGTGTAATACATATTTGAAAAATCGTGTAATAACTAATAATAACTCACACAACCAATATTTTTTGCTTAGGAATTTGAAAAGTATTAAGGGTATTATGTAATTTATTTGGTTTAATACTGGTATGAATATCCACGGGTAGGGATACCATTAAATATGTATCCATATTCATCAATTAGAGGGTAGATAAAATATCCGTTTATTTTATCCATGGATATCCATTAAGGTATCCGCTCCGTGTCTGTGACAGATTTTATCCACGGATATCTACGGGTGCGTATTTTTTTGCCATACCTAGTTATCTGAAGCATCATAGTGAAAATTCTCACAAGATTGTGAGGAGTGTACTAACCCACATTGAGTGAACCACTATATATTTATGCGTGTTCTTCTTCTCTTCCCTTGTCTTTTGTTACAATATACACTACACACACAAACACATTTATTTATTTCAACAATTTTTGCATAAACACTTCAAAACGTTCTTAAGTCATTCTTCTAATTTAACTATTCCAAATTCACAACTTGAGAATGAATTTTAAGTTACATGTTTAATTTTAAAAAGGGTCACAATTCAAACTCCCATTCCTTGTGAATATTATATCAACTTTACTAAGTCCCCCTAAGTTAAATTGCTGGCTTCATCCTTGATTTTATGCATTCACAAACTTTTTTTTTTGGAGCAAAAATCAGATTAATTCATTTCATTCAAGATTAACTAGTACAAAAATGAAAGTGAGAAAAACACAAGAAGGGGTTTGAATTGTGTTGTTTTTTTTTTCTTTTTCAGATAATCCTTTTCAAAGTGTTTAAACAAAACAAAACAAACAAGATAATCACATAGAGACAACAGAAACAATTATTATGGTTCACCCCAAAATATGATATTATATTAGTCTAGTCCTCTTGCATTTCTAAGAGATTTTTCACTATAACCATACAAGATTACAATTACTTAGACACACAAGCCGAAGAATCCCAACACATGAATCACTTGGAAACGGTGTTTGCTTGCATAAGCTAGTATAACATGCGCCACAATTCGAAAAAATACACTTTTGGAGTCAAGGCGGGTAAGTTCTTAGGGTTCTACTTGACAGAGAGAGGGATCAAAGATAACCCCGACAAGTGCAGAGCCGTCTTAGAGATAGCGCTTCCTTCCAGAAAATTTTGGATCATGAAGTTAAACAGAATGCTAACAACATTCAACAGATTCATTTCCAAATACACCCAACACACACTTCCTTTCTTCATAATTATAAGGAAGGAGGCGAATTTTGAGTGGACTCAAGAATGTGAAAAGGCATTCGATAAGTTGAAAAGTATCCTATGACGGGAGAAACTCTCTACCTCTACCTAGCGATCTTAGCAGAAGCTGTCAGCGTCGTCTTGGTAAGAGAGATAAGGACCAACCAGAACCCCGTCTACTTTTTCTCAAAGGCCGTGGCGGGACCAGAGACCCGTTATCAATAGATTGAAAGGGGGCGCTCGCCCTCATGGTGGCTACCAAAAAACTGAGAAGATACTTTCTGGCCCACTCTATTGTAGTCCAGACCGACCAACCGCTGAAGCACGTCCTATTTAGCCCGGACTTGGCGGGAAGGATGACCAAATGGTCGATAGAACTATCTGAATTAGATATAACCTTCGACGCAAGAAAAGTGGTTAAGTCACAAATGTTCGCAGACTTCCTGGAGGAATTCACCCCACCTACGTCCGAACCATTTCAAAATGGAATGTGTTCACTGATGGATCCTCCAACAGTAGAGGCGGAGGGCCGGGCATCATCCTCGAAAGCACTAAGGGACTGGTCGTCGAGTTATCCCTCCGGTTTGGATTTTCGTCAACTAACAACCAGGAAGAGTACGAAGCCGTGATAGGTGGGCTCAACCTAGCCCGAGACCTTGGCGCCCGAGAAGTACAAGTGAAGACGGACTCCCAGCTGGTAGTGTCTCAAGTGAAAGGCAAGGCGTAAGTGAAAGAAGCGCTCCGACACAAATACTTGGATACGGTCAAAGAAAAGATTAACAACTTTGACTCAATAGAAAAAATGCACATCCCAATAGAGCAAAACACAAAGGTAGACGTCTTATCGAAGTTGGTAAGCACCAGAGCAACGGGGATAAACCATTCATTTATGCAAGAAACTCTAGAGAGGCCCAACTACGTAATGAACCTGGAGGTTACAGTGGCTATAGCCGAACATGATCCATGGACATGAATGACACCCATCAAGGCATACATCGAAGAGGGAAAACTCCTGAACGACCTAATGAAGGCGAAAAAGATTAAACGGAGAGCAACCAAACACACCATCATTGAAGGAAGGCTATTCAAAAGCGGGTTCTCTACCCCGCTCCTTAGCAGAAGTTCACAAAGGCATCAATGGGCAACACCTAGTTGGGCGCGCCCTGGAGAGGAAATTGTGAACGGGAGGATACTGTTAGCCCATAATGAAAAACGATGCAATGGAATAAGTGAAAAGGTGTGACAAATTCCAGAGGCACGAAGACGTATTCAAAACCCCATCTTCTTAACTTGGCGCCCTCACCACACCATGACCCTTTGTAACGCCCTCTTTGAATTATTTGATTTATTTGATTGTTTTAATAGGTTTAGAATATATTTATATGATTATGTGATTTATTAAGTGGCTTATTTTATTATTTAATAGAATAGGATTTGAAAATAAAATAAGATTAAGTTGTGGGGGCTGTTTTGGAAATTAGATAAGTGATATTTTGTTATGTTATATGTTGATATTTAGTAGTGAAATATATGTTATTTGTTGTAGAAATATATATGATTTGTTGTAGAAATATATGTTGTTTGTTGTGGAAATATATTCTTATTTGGTGTAGAAATATATATGTCATAGAAATATATTTGTTATAGAGATATATTCGTTATTCGTTATAGAGATATTTTATATTATATATATATATATTAGAATAGAATATTGAGACTTGGAGGACACATTTGGAAATAAGAGAAAATAAGTAGGTTAAGAATTTATATAAAAAAGGAGAGTTAGAATTAGAAAAGGAGGATTTCGTGAAAACTGCTTTTTGAAGAAAAAGGGAGAAAACAAGAGAAGAGGGGAACCAAGAGGGAGAGAGACTGCCGATCATCAATACTAAGGTAAGGGTGGGACTAACTTTCTCTAATTCTAAGTAATTTAATTCTGAAAACTGGATTTAACATGATGTAGGTGGTAATTTTGATGATTAGAGAAATTAGGTTTTGGTTTGGAATTGATTGTTAAAGAGTAGGTAATCCAATGAATTAACATAAGAATTGAAGTTCAGGCTGTAGAACAAATATAGGTTGAGTTTCCTATCAAATTTGGGATTTGGGTTGATGAAATTGGGGCTTTTGGAGTGAAAACTGGTCAGTTCCCGTAGATTTGTCCGTCGCAACTCGCCTGTCACACTGTGACAGCATCCCCTATTTCATGTTCTTTCGTATTTTGCACACGTTTCTGTTTTGAATTGGCCTTTGATGTAAACAAGAAAGTTGTAGGTAATTGTGTTAGCTTTCCAGTGGCTTTAGTTTGACTCGAAAATGATTTTTGGTGTTTGAGATATGATGAAAATACTCCAAGGAGGTCTTAGTGAAATCTTATGAAAATTCAGCATAACCATTTCTAAGTTAATCAAAAACTTATGAGATAATTCCAAAACTCAAAACTAGAAGTACTATAAGTTCAATTAAGGTGTTTAAGAGTATTTAACCTATGTTTTGAGTTGGTCCTTGGGGTAGAAACGAAGTTGTTTATAATATTAATGTTCTTCAGAGAGTCTGAAATTAAGATGATTAATGTTCTTGGTTATGTGAAATAATTATATGCCTTATGTGGAAAATATATGATGTTTAAGTTGTTGATGCTTTTCATTAATATTGTTATGTTGTGAATTGTTTGTGTTGTTTCTGTTGCATATTGATCAAGTTGCAGGTGTTGGTCTAAGTTGTAAAATTGTAAGTTGTCTTTCGAAAGTATTGGAGTCTTAAGTTGTTAATGTTGTCTAAGTTGTTGAAGTCGTAGTTGAAGTTGTTGTTGGTGACTGTTTATGTTCAGATGTTTTGTGAGAGGTGGTGTACTCTTACGTCGTTATTTTATAAGAGGTGGTGTACTCTTACGTTGTTGTTCTATAAGAGGTGGTGTACTCTTACGTCGTTGTTTTATAAGAGGTGGTGTACTCTGATGTCGTTGTTTCATAAGAGGTGGTGTACTCTCACGTGGTTATATTGACAGGTTGACGTTGTCGTCGTCGAATCGTTGAAGTTGTTGTTGATGACAAACCATGGAATGTTAATGATTATGTTGTGTTGCTTATATTATTATGAGATGATGACTATGTTGTGTTGTTTATATTGAATGAGATGATGATTATGTTGTGTTGTTTATGTTATTATGAGATGATGATTATGTTGTGTCGTTTATGTTATAAGATGATGATGTTTATGATGTGTGATTTATGATGTTATATGACGATGATTATGATTTGATTATTATGTGCTAAGTGATGATGTATATAATGCGATGAATATGAAGTTAATAATGATTAGAAGTTGATTGAGTTATTAATGAAATATTATAAGAAGATTTAATGTTATTAATTGACGAAGTTGAAGTTGTTAAATACTTTTGATGAATTATATGCTTATTATTATTGAATGTGAAATCTCACCCCTTCTGCTTGGAAATGTTGCTCTTCGTATGAGTAACTTGCAGGTGATCGAAAATAAGTTGTTGTTAGATTGTTGTCGTGAGTGGACTATCTTCCACGTGTGTCTTTAGGTGCTCTGATACGTAACGGGATGAGAACTTTGTTGCATGCTTTTCTATTCCTTACGTATTGCTTAATGAATTTTCATAAATAAGATGTTGATTGGATTTGTATGAGATATTAATGATGAGGCCTTCGTGCCAAAGAATAAGACTGTTTTAGATGTTTGAATAAATTCCACTGCGAAGTATTAATTATTATGTTGTTGAATTTTGAAGGATAATTAGTTAATTATTCCATTTATGATTTTAGGAAAAGAAGTGTAGCATTCCGTTTACGTGAATAACTCTGATTATTTTATGAAATTTTTATGTTGGGAACACGGGGTGTTACACCCTTCGCCGTGAGGGGGATGGACCTCCTGGGACCATTCCATAAGGGAGTCGATCAAGTGAAATTTCTGATCGTCGCCGTGGACTACTTCATAAGGTTATCCTGAATTTTCATAAGGTTTCACTAAGACCTCCTTGGACTATTTTCATCATATCTCAAAAACTAAAAATCATTTTCAAGTGAAACCAAAGCAATTGGAAAGCTAACTCAATTATCTACAACTTTCATGTTTACACCGAAAGCAAATTCAAAACAGAAAAGGGTGAAAATCGGTGGCCGATTTTCGTCGAACCAAAGCTAGAAAATCAGCTCAGAAATCGGTGGCCGATTTTGGGAACTCGGTGGCCGATTTTGAGCTTCACAGCAGATCAAAAATCAGTTTAACAATGCATTTTTCACTTAAGAATCGCTCTTATTTCACTAGACTCAAACACAAACTCCCAAATTTGTTAGAAAACTTAACCTATGATTATTCTACAACCTGAACATCAATTCTTAACACAATTATCATGGTTTCTACACTTTTCTAATCAAACTCAACAATGGAAAACCTAATTCCCAAAACTAAACCTCCAACATGTTAAACCTAATTATCAGAATCGTAGGCTTAAGAAGATTGAATGTTAGTCCCACCCTTACCTTAACAGAATGAAATCGCAGCCCCTCTAGTCTTCTCTCTTCTCTTGGCTTTTTCTCCCATTTTCTCCAAAATTGGTCGTACGTTCTATTTTTTCTAAACTAGGTCTTTCCTACTTATAACTCCACCATCTATCTTTTCTTATTTCTCTTTCTCCCCCCAAACTTTCTAAAATCTCATAACAACCCCTAAACTCAATATTCTATTCTAATATATATATATATATATATATATAATATAAAATATTTCTATAACATATATATTTCTAAACCAAATAGCATATATATTATACTAATAAATACCAACATATAACATAACAAAATATCACTCATCAAAATAAATCATATAATTCACACAAATCATATAAGTATATTCTAAACTCATTAAAATAATCAAACAATTAAAGAGGGCATTACAAACGGTCCTACCGCAATTCACCGTCCTGACCTAGCTCCGGAAAACCCTTCGACCAGTTAGTTTCCTCCTTTTCGTTACGAATCACCATGATAAGTGTGTGGGACCAACTCTCATAACCCAAGGAAAAAACCATCTCTCCTTCAAACTAAAACTTAGAAGAGGGATGAGAAATGCAAAAACTCAAAGGAAAGAAGATAAAACGTTTTCCAGCGATCAACACCAAGGGAAAAATGGCGAGTACAAAGAAAACAAGGGAAACTCCCCTTTAAATAACCTCGAAGTTGATAGAATCAATAGAAAAAGATGGAGCAGAAACGAAGAGACACGATCTAAACGACTAACAACAACTTTGGGAAAACTAAAAGCAGTCAAAGCTACGCGCGCGCAAACCACCTTCCACGGAGCGTGTGGAACTCACGAGGCTGACACATGGAGAGTAAAATTAATGACTATCCCATCGGGATGAAACATTTCAGTTTAAGGCATTAAATGCCAACTTCTCCCCCTAAATCACAATCGAGAGCCACCACCCTGCGGGCGGACTAAAAATTTCCTATCAAAATGCACGAATTAATTGCTACGGGGCCAATTAACGCGGGTACCCTTTCAAACACCTCATTACACAACTTAAAACATTGTGCCATAAAGGCATCAACGACTTGTGGGGGAAACAAACTGTTATGCACTAGTCAGAAGACCAATCACATGCTAACATGTCGTTTGACTTACACCACCTTTAGCCTCCGTGCTTGAGAGAACACGCCAGCACAACTGCACGTCCCAACCAGAAGCGCGCTCCCACGCGAGGATCATGATACACGTTTCCTATATCGTCCCTAATCATACGTATCATAACTCGGAGACGGTTATACCCAACACGCGCCTATATATTGGTGAACTTGCTTCACCCTGAAGGTATGATTTACTTTTCACAACACTTTCTACGCACTCTTTTTCAAATCCATTACTAATTTGAGCGTCAGAGTGCTAACATGCCTGAATGCACCTTTTGTTCCACCGCAAAGGCTCAACATCGCCGTGCCAGAAGCTGTTACCATCACACCGGAGCATGATCCGCCACTTATCCGTTCTCACCGGACAAATAAATTTGAGTATTTAAGAATTATGTAAATGATATGTGACCCTTACTCCCTGAATAAAACTACTATATATACTTACTAAGAAATAACCGAAAAATAACAGTCACAAACTAAAAGTCTTCGACACATATCTTGATATGCTTCGACGTGTCTTCGACCTTTTTATCTTGCCTCTTCGTAAGCAATTTGAATGTCTTTTGTCGAAGCTAAATGACTTGGTAATCTCCAGTATGCTAAGTACTAACATGATCTATCGAAGCTAGAAACCTTTCGGAAAATGCACACACTAACTCCAACTTGGCATAGTTTTTCCTTGTCGAATCATGCGTGTCGAAAATACAATCTAACAACTACCAAATCTCCAAGTATCATTTCTCTGAAATTGATTCAACTCTTCTTGCATTACAACAATCCATCTTGCATCTGATAAGGCTTCATTAACATAAGTTGTTTCAATCATTGACAATAGTCCACATCATAAAATGTTCATTTTTGAATGCTGATCTTGTCTTTAGGGATCTACTTTTGTTTCCAATGATCAAATCTTTCTGGATGTGATAACTTATACCTGAAGGATCTTCCAGATTTTGTTGCATTTTTTAATCCATCCTTCGCTTATTGAAAGTTATCTTCATCTTGTAGAGTATAAGAAGGTGCAACAAGTTCTGAGCCATTGTAAGTTTCAATTTGTTTTGAAGCATCATAAGTTCTTTATAGGACATAAGATGTTTCTGGTTCTGCAATGATATCAAGATATGCAAGACTATTCATCAACTCTAACAATTTATTGTCTGGATTTTTGACATCAAAATTAATGTGTATTTATTCTTCAAGTATACCAGTTTCAGAATTTTACACTCTGTATGCCTTAGAGCGTTCACAGTATCCCAATAATATACCGTTGAAAATAAGATATATTGGGTCTTATTCCATGAAAAAGCTCATACAATGTTTTGTTCAATATAGGTCTGATATATATATATATATATAGGGTTTTGCTAGAAGACGCTTTTTATTAAGGTGTCTTTTAGTAAAGTTATAACTAAAAAGTGGAAATCACACCTTGGGGTATGGGTTGCTAAAATACACCTTCATGGGTGGCTTCTAGCAAAATCCATATATATTATTTTGAACATAACATGTTGTTTCTACAACTTCTGCCTATAAGTTGCTTTGCCATATCAGTTTCATGAATCATGGTACATGCCATTTCTTATAAAGATATATTCTTTTTCTCTACAACTTCATTTTGATGTGGAGTTCTAGGACAAGAAAAGTCATGGAGAATTCATGTTTTTCAACAAAATTTTCAAATGGCTAATTTTCAAATTCACCACCATGATCACTTCTGATCTTCAAAATTTTCAAATATTTTTCATTTTGCACTTGAATACAGAAGGTTCTAAACACATCATATCACTCATCCTTAGTTATGAGAAACTTACCTAAGTCCATCTGCTATACTTATCGACTATGACTAACCCATACTACTTCCCACCATAAAGACAGTACTTAGTGGCCTCAATGGTCTTCAGGTTGAGACAATGTGTAACACCCCGAATTTTAATCCAAGACATTACTTAAATGTTACTTATTCTTTAGAAAATATGAGTAAATTTGCTTTTAAAAATAAACTAATAAAAGAAAATTAATAGAAAAGATGTTTAAAAGGTAACTATTAAAATAAAATATTAGAAATATTTCATTAAAATTTATTATTACCTAATAGAGAGAATCCACATCCTCATTTTATATGAAGTTAACAAGAAAACTAAAATAAACCACAATAATGTTTTAAATTACAATTTATGAAAAACCCAAATATATTCCCCGCGCGCGTACAAGCTAAACATCATTCTTGCTTCAAATCTTCAAACTCATCAATACCTAAAATGTTGGTTGTAAGGGGTCAGTATTCCTAATCCACAAAAATACAATTATATAGACATAAAGGCACAAGATAAAAAGAACAGTAAAACACTCACCACATAAGAGTCAAAGGCTCGATACAAATAACAGAAATCAAAATACGATCTTTATGCAAATGATGGATGAGATGCAACTTGACCATGATCCGGATATCGCCCCAATTGGCACAAGAATAAATCGTCCGTTCGGCACATAATAAATCGCCCTCTCGGCACAAGAGTAAATCGCCGTTTCGGCACCAGAGTAAATCGCCCTTTCGGCAACCTATGACACAACTACATGCCATGCCATGCATGATGCACACTCTTTGAAATCATCACCATTTTCACAACATCAACTAAAATATTCAAACTTTCTTTCAAAATATTCATCACATTCATCAAAGCATTTTCTCTAAAGCACAAGAGAGTCATATCATAATGCCCTGCTATGCCACAAAAGATGAGACCTTTTCATCAAACATGAAATGCAATAAAAATTATATATTCCATTCTTTTATTTATATTCAAGTCTTCTCATCTTATTTGGATAAGGGCTCTACGTTCAAGTTATCTTATGAGATTATGAATAGATAATTGTACGGAATACCGCCCTTACCTTTAAGTGATTCTCCTTCGACACAAGACGTCCTAGGATTGATTCCGAACGGAACACACAAGCAAGTCTTTAAGGCTCCTAAGACCTTCTAAAGAGTATAGTGGACCGAGACTTAGAATTTTGGTGAGATGATGTTGATGGCAATGATGATGGGCGTAAGCTTCCAAAGCTAAGGATATTTAGAAGGCTAGCTATGTGAGGTTTCGTTTTCTGATTTCTTACACATGCCCTATTGGAATTGACCAAGGGATTTTAAATATATGATAGGGTGTTGTAGAATAATTGAAAACGTATGACATATATTAAGGGTGAATAATTTGGAGTTATGAGGAAATCAAAATGGAGAATATTATAGTATTATGGTTGACTTCATCTAAATCAAGAAGACATTCAATGGCTTCTATTTGGTCAAAATCATAAGGATAGGAAAAGGAGTAAATAGTCAATTTCCTCCCTGAAATTGTAAGTTTCATCAATTACCCCTCTGAAATTAACAAAATTTCAATTACCCCCCTGAAATTTCACAACGTCAGTCAATTTACCCCCTCCGTCAAATTTTTCTGTTAGTGAACATGACGTTTTGCAAATACCCCCCCTGAAGTTTTGCACTTATGTGCAAAATGCCCCCAAACTTACAAATTTATATTATTTTTTTCTTAAAAACAAACAATTAATAGTTAAATATTAAAACTAACTATTAATTTTGGAATTTGGGAAAACTACATTCATATATACATCAAAATAGGGAAAAATGTGTATTTTTAAAGTGACAATAATGGTTATTTCTAATAGACAAATTATTATTTTTAGAGGTTTATAAACAAATTAATAATCAGATTTAAATTTATATTTTCTCCTTCACCATCTTAGTCTTTTAACTCCTCCAATTCCTTCAACAATTTGCTCATACCATTTAAACTACACAACCCCCAATATTAATCCACAAATCATCCCATTATTGTCACTTTAAAATACATATTTTTTCCCATAGGAAAAGATTATACACTTGTAATGAGGGAAAGAGAGAAACCGTTGGATGAAAGCCAACAAAAATGGTTTTCATGGGATTTTGTCAATAAGAGGTAAGAAATTGATCAATCTCTTTTATTTGACATAAATTACGTGGTGGAATAGATTTAAAATGGGGAAGGATTAATATTCTTAATTCAGGCAAGTAACTGTTCTTCAAACTTGGTCAAAGGATCAAGGCTATTTTTTTTTTTGACGGTAAACAATAGCTTAACATTTCATAAGGCAGAGAATATTACAAACAGTTAGTGTTAACATTGAAGGGGTATTTCCCAACAATTTTGAAGAGCCAATATAAGAGAAAAAGCCTACTAAATTGTGATTTGCAGTGCCACTACTAGAGAATGGAGTTTTTACATCAGTTGAAAATGAGTTTTCACATCAGTTTACCACCGATGTAAGGTGTCATGATGTGGTAAGTTCACACCCTTTCACATCAGGTCGCGGCTGATGTGAAATATTGAATTTCTACATCAGTTCCGCTTCCACTGTTGTAATAGACCCACTTTGAAATTTACCACTGAAGTTAAATATGTATATTTCACATCAGTTTTCAAAATCACTGTAGTGAAATAATTTTTTTTTTTTTTGGTGTAAATATTTCTATTAAATGGCTTATCAAATAAGCTTGACACCTGCTCTTTATTTTTTTTAGTAACAAAATGAAAACAAATTATGGATAATTTTAATGCAAAAAAAAAATTATATTATCTAATTGGATATTACATAATCAATCCTCTATTTTCCACGCCAATATTCCAATCTATAAAAGAGGGATATGAATACAATATAGCTATAAATAATCCAATAAAACAACTTTAGGCAGAAATTTCAAATAAAAAAAAAATCCACAGCAAAATCATCATTGTAAATATGCTAAGCTTCAGCTGCAAAAAGCATCTCATTTCATCTCAGTCGTAAGCACCGACAATGTCTCATCTCAGCAACATCATAATCAATTTTCATCTACAAAAAACAAAATCAATTGAAAAAGTTATCTCAACTGCATAAACGCACTTGACACACCAAAACCACCACACATTAAGACATATACAAGTCCGTTCAAAACATACCATGTAAATCCTACGCGTTATACAAGTCAAGAAAACAAGTTGCCCATTGGTTTCGCAAATCATATAAGTCATCTTCAGTTAATGCCGTTGGATCATTGAATACCTACAATGTGTAGGTTAATATAAGTAATTAATATTAATAAGGATATGTTTATATTTGGCAATACATATAGTATAAACATGTTATCATAAAATTAAAATACCTCCATCCAAGACTTAGTAATATTAGCAGAGATGATATCTAACATATTCTTCATCACATAGTATCCACAATCATTGCCATTAGGTTGCTTTCTTGGCTACAAATGAATGGCCATTTTTATATAGTGATTCGTTCATATAATAAAAAAAAAAATTCATTTATTAACGTAAAAAAATGACAGAATCTACACCATACTTACTTTGGGACGAAACCATTTAGCCTTCTTTCTATTGCCCTGACAAAGTTGATGAACCTCTAAAGCTCTGTGTCAACCAAATTAAAAAAATCATCAAAGTTATACATTTTAGTGTTGTAGGAAGTAATATATCAAATACAACGTAAAATATACACTTACTTTGAAACAATCTTAATCATTCCTTCATTAAGATCTCGGTGCATTGAACAAAGGACAACTAAACTATTGTCCTTGGGACAAATAATTATTAACTGCCAGTGTCCTCTGCACACGTAGAAGAACAATTATTAAGGTTTAAGCTATCAAAGATAAATAAGAAAAATATTAATTTAAATATGTACTTACTTAAATAGATATGGTGCTAAGTAACACACTTTGTTCAAATCACGCAACCTAGTTTGTATGTGTCCCTGAACTTTAGATTTAGTACTAGGATCAGTTGGATTAAAATCCAAGCATACTGGGTCCAAAATGCCAAACACTTTCGATCTATTTCTTGAGATACAGAGACGATGCATACACCTAGACAAATTTAAAATTAACACTTAAATATTGAATTGTGGATATACTACTAATCCATATTGATAATAGTAAAAAAGAAAAATGTACTTACGTGCACCACAGTTGTAGAATAGAAAAGTCAAGTCAAGCATTACCCACCAACAACTCTCTAATACACTTTGCTGGAATAAAAAACCTTGCGGTATTTGGCTCATGTTCTAATGGTATGCGTATATCTTCTTCACTTCTCAAAACCATGCATAGCAATTTTTGAACATTGTCGATGGTTAAGTCCTCCTTGTAATTTTCTTGTGCAGCGGTACAAGAACCTTTTGTGCTTCCATGCACATCAACTTTTTGAGGACTACTATGCTCAATTTCTTCATTTATTTGCAAGGTTTGGGTGAAACCCATAGTCTTAAGTTTATCCAGAAATGCTTGTTGCATCAACTCACGTTCAACGGCCATCTTTTGTTCAAACTCTGCATCAAATTTTTCTTTAATCCGTCTTTCGAGATTTGTTTGAAGTTGTGAGAGATGCTGGTTAACATCTATGGTTTGGGAAAGACGTGAAGACCTTCCAAAGTAATTGCTCAGAGTATAACCTGGTCCAACACCACGAACACGACCACCATGCTCTTTTGTCCCAATTGCCCTTGTTAAGATATCATCACGTCCTTGTGGAACAAAGGTGCCTTTGGCAGTCTCTTCAACTAGAGCATCCTACATATTTTGTAAAAAATTGATGGTTTAATTAATAACAAGTCATATCAAATAGAGAATCTAGATGACCACCACATCATCACCTACAATGCAGTAAGCTGCACCAAGAGAATCTAAACTAGATGTGTCAAGCCATATATCAGAAATATCTGCTTTAATCATCACACAATATTAGATATATGTAGCTGGTAATTCATCAGTGTTTAGCAAACTATGTTAACCCTTTAATCTATATACATGTTTTATTTTAGTCCAATTTAAAATATTTATATTTTAAAAGGACAGTGCGAACATGTCAACAAACTATGAGCAACATCATATGCAACTTCTGCCAACTAATTGATAGAGGTAGAGACAGACAGAGCGAACACTACATATGAACTGTGACATAAATATTAGAGAACACTAAAATCACCAACTTACAATTTTCTCAGCAACAACTTTTGCAGCCTCTGATGTATACTCTCCCCCTTTCTTTTGTCTTGCTCTCTTCCATGTATCATGACGTGATGGAGGAGATAGACTTAGATCATCATTTAATATATCATCTACATCTCCTGATTCTTCTAGCACTTTTCTCTTTTCCTTCATCATTTTCTCCTGAAGCAGTTCATATCCTCCACGAGATAATGTATGTCTATAAATATTTTTAGCCACACAGTCCCTGCCCTTTTGACTTTTTGCCTATTATAAATAAAAATCATTACTAAATTGATTTGATTAAATAAAAAAAATGTACAATAAAAATCAAATATAATTACTACAAACCTTAAATTCATCTGTATTTCGAGACTCAACGAACCTCTTCCATATATGTTCTTTAATAAAAGGATACCTAACATACGGAGGAGGGCGTTCGGGGTTGGGATATGCAATATATTCCGATGTGAGTTGTGCCTTAAACCCGTTCCACCGCACCCCCAAATACACCATCCAGTTTTTCTTCAATGGATCATTTTTTGGATCATCACTTTCTGGCATAACAAAATGCTTCTATATACATCAAAAATTTGGAGTTAGTACCTAAAGATCAATAGATACAATAATTAAATAGTAAATGCTGAATTAAAAATACAGCTATAATACCTGAAGATCAACCCAAATTGCATCTTTTGTGCTTGCATCTACCTGTTTCCATTCATCTATTAAAATACTACACTTACTTCGAGCAAGATATGCTGCATAACTCTTAAACTCTGCAGAATTTGGACCATAACACCTCCCAGTTTCTGGATTAAAGTTGACCAATGGTTTCACACCCGATTTCAGAACTTTGGTCATTTTTTTCATCTTGGTGGCACCTCTAACATTTCTTTTTGGAAGTTCACTAGACGAAGGAGGAAAGTTGGTTGAATCAGCCATGTATCTGTTGACAAAACAAGAAAACTTTTTCATAACATATAAAAAGGATGAAAGTTAGTTGAATCAACCATGTATCTATTTAACTCAATTCATTGAATTCATTTACCAAATATAATTTACATGTACACATACACAGATTTTAAAACATCTCATATTACAAATGTGACTATTAATAAAAATTAAAACCTTATTAGTCCTCCCATATCCCTTCTTCATGATCCGAACGAGTAGCGTGCACATCGTCTACTTCGTTCTCATCAATAGATGTAGTAACATTTGTTGAGCAAGAAGGAATCTCAGGGATATCAAGAGTTTCATCACTACCATGAGTATTTTTTGTTTGTAGAACCACTGACCACCTTTTGTTAGAAGGATCCGTGACATAAAACACTTGTTTTGCTTGGGATGCCATAATGAAGGGTTCGTCCCTATAAGCTGCCTTGGAAAGATCGACTAGTGTATATCCTAATTCATCAATTCTTACACCATTGTTAATATCAATCCATTTGCATTTAAATATAGGCACTGTAAATGTAGTATAACCAAGCTCCCAAATCTCTTCAAT
Organism: Medicago truncatula; assembly: GCF_003473485.1. Taxonomy (NCBI): domain Eukaryota; kingdom Viridiplantae; phylum Streptophyta; class Magnoliopsida; order Fabales; family Fabaceae; genus Medicago; species Medicago truncatula. Next base: position 18,704,439 of record NC_053047.1, on the reverse strand, counting down.
TATCCCATAGTATGGTGTAGATGCCATTATAGGGTTTTTATCTTTCGAACTAGAGAAGTGCATCGACTCAGCCACAACCATAACCCCACTATTTTGCATGGTACTTTTATCATCCTTTGCTTTTGTATAAAATGTAGTTTTATTAATATCATATGCACTCCAAGTTATAATGTTAAACTTAGGCGTACGTGCCAACCATTTAATTGTATCAGAGGCACTTTCATCATTAGCAAATCTTTCTGTAAACCAATCGGAAAAACTCTTATTATGCTCTCTTAACAACCCTTTCTCATTCATCTTGGGGTAATTTCTCTTTACAATATTTTTGTGAGTAGATAAGTAAGGTTGAACTTCATCAGTGTTATTCAATATAAACAAATGTGCTGGATGGATCACATCCCAAAACATGGTCTTAACATTTAAACCTTGTCCCGTACCTTCAAAACTTTCATCATGACGAGACTTGGGAACTCCTATAGAATCCACATTTGACAAATAGTCTGAACAATGCTCAATACCTTCTTCTGCAATGTACCTTTCAACAATTGATGCTTCTGGACGGTGTAGATTCATCGTATACCCTTTCAAGATCTTCATGTATCGCTCAACTGGATACATCCATCTTAAATAAACTGGACCACACTGTCTAATCTCCCTCACCAAATGAACAATCAAGTGTTCCATAATGTCAAAAAATGAAGGAGGAAAATACATCTCCAATTGACACAAGATAACTGCAGCCTCATGTTCCAACTCGTCTAACTTCAACGGATCAATGACTTTACTACATATTGCATTGAAGAATAAACACAGCTTAGTTATAGTTATTCTAACTTTGTTAGGCAATATTCCACGAATAGCAACCGGTAGTAATTGCTGCATCAAAACATGAGAGTCATGAGATTTTAAGCCAATTACCTTGAGATCATCCATTGATACAAGCCTCTTGATATTTGATGAGTAACCTTGCGGCACTTTGATACCTTGTAAACACTCACAAAAACTTCTTCTCTCTTTCTTAGACAAAGTGTGACATGCTGGAGGTAAAAATGTTCTATTACCTTTTTGTTGTGGAGTTAACTGCTGCCTTATACCCATCTCCTTCAAATCTAGACGAGCATTTAAACCATCTTTTGTCTTGCCTTTAATGTCGAGAAGTGTTCCAACTATACTATCACAAACATTTTTCTCTACATGCATCACATCAATACAATGTCTTACATCAAGACTAGACCAATATGCAAGCTCAAAGAACACCGACCTCTTTTTCCATATATTTTTCACAACAGGCTTCTTTTTTTTCTTTCCAAAGGTAACCTCCACATTTTGTTGTCGTTGATAAACTTCCTCTCCGGTCAAGGGCTTTGGAGCAAAACCAATCTCCGGTTCACCATTGAAAGCTTTCCTCATCTTACGATATGGATGATAACGATTTAGAAATTTTCGATGCCCAAGATAAACAGTCTTGCTTCCATGTTTCAGTTGATGATAACATGTTTCAGTCTCACATATAGGGCACGCTTTATGCCCTTTAACTGTGTACCCACTCAAATTACCGTATGCCGGAAAGTCATTGATGGTGCAAAACAACATGGCACGCATATTGAAATGTTCCCCGGAGTACGCGTCAAGAACATCAACTCCTTCTTCCCACAACAATCTTAAATCATCAATCAATGGACTTAGATAAACATCTATGTCGTTACCTGGTTGATATGGGCCCGAAATCATCATCGATAACATAATATATTTACGCTTCATGCACAACCAAGGAGGTAGGTTGTAAATTATCAAGAGAACGGGCCATGAAGTATGTTTACTACTTAGATTACCATATGGATTCATTCCATCAGTAGCAAGTCCAAGTCTAAGGTTTCTTTTCTCTTTGCCAAAAGATGGAAACAAAGAATCGATTTTCTTCCATTGCAAAGAATCAGCTACATGGCGAATTTTTCCATCACGTTTTCTCTCATCTGCGTGCCATCTAAGGTTCTTTGCGTCCTTTGGATTAGAGAACAATCTCTTGAACCTTGAAATTATTGGTAGGTACCAAAACACTTTGGCAGGAGGACCCTTTGTGCTCGCATCATCTCTAGAATCAACGTCTTTCTTTTTGTAGCGTGACAACTTGCACTTCGGACAATGATCATGTTTTTCAAACTCTTTTCTATATAAGATGCAGTCATTAGGGCATGCATGTATTTTTACATACTCCATACCCATCGGACACAATATTTTTTTGGCCTCGTAATAACGATTCGGCATTGTGTTACCTTCTGGAAGTATTGTTGTCAACAATTGAAGCAATTCTGTGAAACTTTTATCACTCCATCCATTTTTTGCCTTCAAATTAAACAATTTTAAAACAACTGACAAACGTGTAAACTTTGTGCATCCCGGGTACAAAGGTTCTTCCTTGTCTTTACATAATGTATCGTACATATGCGCTCTCTTAAAAGATTCTTCTCCAATATCGTGTATCATGTCTTCCAGTCGATCATCCATATCTGCACTAACGTTCTCTCTTTGGGATACACTTGGCAGTATTGCTTCACCATGCCATATCCATTGTGTATAAGTTTGACAAATCCCGTTCCAAACTAGATGGCCCCTTATTTCTTCCTTAGTAATGTTTGGCTCCCGGTTCCCACAAGAAACACAAGGACACGGGAAAAGTCCATCTTTGTTCGGAAGATTTTGTTCAGCAAACTGTAGAAATTCATTCATTCCATTATCAAACTCTTCACTTAATCGATTAGCTCTCATCCAACTACGATCCATATTGACGCACTGAAAATGAACACACGCTGAATCAAAGAATTGTGATGCCTACATAACTATTAGAACTTAGAAGACTTGGAGTTTGACCAAGTAAAAAACATGGTGCTTAAGCAACGTAAATACTTATGCGGAGGTACGAGATTACTACTAGCTAGAAATCTCTTAGAGGACACGCAAAAACTGCTATAATTTATTAAGCTGAACTAGGTGTAAGACACACCTAAGAACGCAAGGAACCAAGCAGATACAACCGGTAAAAATACGGCGATTCCCTAACGAAATGGAACATATGAATAAAGTGATAAAACACAAACACAAGCAATCAAATTAATCATATTACGATGTTGGGAATATTCATCATATATTTGTTTCAGTATGCTTACTTTCAATTTCATAATACTATGAATTATATCAATAATACAAAGTTTATTTGCTAAATAATAAGATCTGAAGCATTTGATAGTGTTAAGATCTATAACAGTAACATACTATTAAGAGTCGAGTTATATTATAAGGATTTTCATTGTAATTCATAACTTACATAAATTATGACATTCTATACAAGCTACTGTTAGAGCCATCAAACACCAATTAATTATATCAGGTCACAAATTATCAATGCAAGTAACCCCAAAAAGACTTCTACTTTATCTAACTTAAAAGATGTAATATTAATCACCACAAAGCACTGGCATGAACGGTACTACCACCCATGAAGTGCAGCAATGAGTAAAGTGGGTTTGGCTCCATAGAGTAAAGTGCACCCAAACAAATCATAAGACAGATAGAGCAGGTTGTGTAACAAATTTAGAAGGAAAGAAGGATAAGGAATCTTGACAACCTGTAATATCACTAATGTCCCCAAATAAACATAGCTTTAGTTCCAATGATTATAATATCACACCGCAAGAAATAACATAGTTAATTTACAAAAAGTTGCATTATGAATCTTGTAGTTTTTCTTTTCAATTTCAGTAATCTTGTAGTTTTTTCTTTTCAATTTAAGAAGAAAATCAAGTCTCTGGAACTGGAGTCAAAGTATGAATCTGGAACTGGAGTCAAAGTATGAAATCAATAATATCTCCAGAACTTACTATAAACTTAATTAAACACAAATTCTATAACAAGTAAACACATAATTATAAGTATAACATCACGATTTTGAAAAGGGTTAGGGTTTCAAGATTCTTTTTTTAACAGCAAAGGGGTTAGGTTTTCACGATTGAAAAGTCACCGAAGAGAGAGAGAGAGAGAGAGAGAGAGAGAGAGAGAGAGAGAGAGAGAGAGAACTCACGGGAGAGAGAGAGAGAGAATGAGCAGCGACGGTGAGAGGTTCTGATTCAGCAGCGACGGTGAGAGGTTCTGATTGAGCAGCGACGGTGAGAGAGATAACTCACCGGAGAGAGAGTGTTTGAGCAGCGATGGCGAGAGACAAAAACTCACCGGAGAGATTGAGAGAGAAAGCGATTGAGCAGCGACGTTGAGATGTTCAATTGTTTTTTGACTGAGAGTGAAAACTCATGTTTTTTTACAATTCACTGTATGTGTTTTACGATAGAGGGAGGAAGGGATAAGGTCAAAGTGAAAATGTGTTTTCCCTTCAGGCAGTTTTCACCACTGATGTGAAAAAAGTTAGCCATAGTTTTCACCTAAATTGCAAAAATGCCACCGCGTTTTTTTCCCTTCATTTCAATACTCCACTGATGTAAATGTTATATGCTATTAGGATTTCCCTTCATGCACTTATGTCAACTGATGTAAAAACTAACAGTGTGTATCTTTCCCTTCAGGTATTTTTCGTGCTGATGTGAAAACTAAAACACCTTTGATGTTAAATGTATATTTTGTAGTAGTGTGCACCTAAACTTTGGAGACAAATACGAGAATTTAAGCCAAATTACATAACCTAACAACCCATCCATCAACAGCTTCCATCTTCTATACCTGACAAAGGAGATGTGAGAATCCAGAGTCTTTTTTTCTATCCAATTACGGATCATATCTTCAACCACATCACGCCCATTTCGACTACACTTGGTCTCGGATTTGTTCACTTTGTCATGCTGGACAAAAATCAATTGATGAAGTGCAAAGGTAGTGAAACTGGATTCATTCCCATAGAGGCCAATAAAGCTTGTGTGATACCAGCAATTCAAATTCAGTAGAGACAGTGACTCAAAACAAAATAAACTTAAGAACATAACACAACACACAGACTAACATAAAAAACAGACAAGACCCACAACAAACACACAAATGGAAAAGCTGAATTCAAACAAAGCTAAACAAACCCAACCGAAAATCACCCATGGAGGTTTCCGCGGAGGCCTTTCGGTGCCGAGCTCCAGAGAAGAGAAACCAAACTCAGTTTTCTGCAAGGTGGATGGGAGTCGCAACAGTAACGGTCATTTCCGTATGTTCATGACAACTTGAGGGGGTGGCTCTGGTGGTGGCCGCTCCGCCGAGGTAGAGGAGATCGCAGGGAAGAATCTTGAAGGCTTCAACATCATAACACCAAGAGTGAAACTCATAGCCTTCTCCTTTAACAGCTCAAACTTTTTCCAAACCTCCATCAATGGCCAGATCTGGATCTAGAAACAACCACAGTAAAAAGAAAGGAAGAAAAACGAAAACTAGGAGGTGCTGGGGGAAGGCCAGGAGGTGCTGGGAGGAGACCAGGAGGTACTGGGGGGAGACCACCACTTAGCTGCATAGGAAAAACCTAAGCATCTCGGGAGGAGAAGGTAGAGAGAAGTCAGAGCTTCTCTCTCTAAGTTTTCCCCACAGTACCTGTGACATAATAGGATCAAGGCTAATTAAATTATGTTTAATGTTGGAAGGAAGTGCATAGACGGAGTCATTGAAAACAATCAAGGAGATAGAGATTTTTTTTTTTTCTTCTTTTTTTTTAATTTTTTTTTTTAACAATAACAAAATGATATTCATTCATTCAAATCGATAGAATGCATCAGGTACAAACATCGCTAAAAACGTAAAGGGTGAATCTGCGAACAAACTCATAACACCCAAGTTAATAACATACAACAGCAAAATGCCTACAAATAATATGATAAAACCTAAATCACCGAAATACTTATGTTTTCGGATCTGCAACGTTGACGCCCAAACCATTGGTTGAATTTGTAATTGACTAATGTAGATCTTTCAATAGGAACTAAAAAAACACCGCGACAAGATGCGAAATCAAACGCCACATAAGACGACGAACAACAAAATGCCGCACTTAGACGATGAAATCACAAAAACACAAAAGAAAAAACTTGATAGATGTGAAACCACTTATTTAGATTGAAAGAAAAAGGGGAAAAAAGATGTAGAGGGGTGATTCTAGATCAAAAAATGACTTAAAACCACTCCTCCTCGATGAACGAAGGAGAAAAAAAGTTTAGAGAGAAGTTGGAGTTTCTCTCTCTAAAAACCTAAGAGAATCATTGACGGAAATACAAGAGTTCAAGGAGAGAGATCAGGTTTAAAATTAGATTTTTAGGTGACAACGATCAAACTCATGTCAAATAATTGAAGGGTATAACTATAAGGCTTTACAATGTAAACTAATGTAGAAATCCTACTGGCAATTATAAGGAAGTTAAGGTAAATAAAATGCATTGGAATATGATAGAATAAACTATAATTATAAATAGTTAATTTAAAATCTCATAGGTTACATTTCAATAAATAATTAAACTTTAGATTATAAGAATTTAATTAAAAGAAGGGTACTATAATTTTTCTTAATTCTTTGCACATAAAATAAGTTATTTAATAAATAATAAGCCAAGAAAATTACTACAAAGAACATATATAATTTATATAAAATATTGGGTCGTTACACAATGTTCTTAGGTTTAAAAGATGTTTTATTTATCTTACCTTTTTTACATGCTCCGCGAAGAGCATACGAATGATACTTTAAATGTAGCAGGCTTTAAAAAGTTTTAACTTGATAAGTTTATAGAATAATCTCCAACTAGCATGTCCTAAACGTATATGCCATAACCATTTTTCATCATTCATTGATAGAAGGCAAACTACCTTATGATAAGAGAAATAAAAAATGTTTATCTTATTAACATTGTCTTTCCTATTTCCAATGAAGAATATGGACCTGTCAGTTGGATTGATTACGATGTAGTTGTTCTTATATCAAACACTACTTCTTAACAACTGTCACATAATTGACTTATGGTTACCAATAGACCCATAACTGTCACATTTTCAATAGAAGGAGGATAAGAGTTACCAATAGACCCATAAAAATTATATTTCGTCTCTGGTTTCCTCCAAATCCCACACTTTCTTCCTCTTTCTCAGTTAGGGTTTGGAACATATGTTTTTCTCCCGTCATGTGTCATGAGCAGCCCCTGTCTAGGTGCCATGACTGGTGCCTTCCAATCCCGTATATGAATTATCTTTTTCCCACTATCGCTAAACTAAAGTTTTCTTAGCTTTGTACTTGTTTCTTACCTATGTCCATATTTTATCTTTTTGAGTTGGTACTTGTTTCTTACCCGTGTCCACCTTGCTATCTTTCTAAGGGTACAATCAACGACAAGTAGAAGCACGGTGGATGATGATTTGACGGTGTGAACAAAAATCTGGAATTCACTCATAAACGACTTCAACATTAAATGCAAAGGTTTACATATTAACTAATAAACGAGCATAATGACCAAATGTGTAAATTACAACTTCAAGGGGCATACCCATTACATTTGCAATCTTGAATAAAGTGTAACTCCTCCAATATTATTGGGGAAACTCCATCATTTGTATCCAAACGTATACGTGTGTCTCACACTGTGTGTGAGCATTTAAATCCTTCGTCCATTGAAAAATATGAAGGACTCTTGAATTCATGTTATGTGTGCCTACTTCCCAAGCCAAACAGATATCCTCAAAGGTTGCAAAAGATAATTCATAAAAACTTCGTCAGAGGGAAGTTATCTTACAAGGATTGGTTGTTTTCCAATGCTTCAACGATTTAGAAATAATATCCTTGGTAGTGTAGTGCTTGTCTCCTCTATTCGAAACAAGCCTACCATGTAAACTTTGTTTGCAAGCATCAATGCATTTGATACACTGATCCTCTACAATTTCAATTCATAATGCATCTCCTTTGATCGCTCGTTGTGGTAGAGAATAAAAATTAAAAACTACCTTTGATGAAAGAGCTTGTGGGAAGAAATGAGGGTTGTGAATTGTATGTGGTGGAACTGGATGGTGATCCTCCACGCAAGGCAAGGAAACCTGAAGGTCATGTCAATGCAACTACCCTAAGCGACGAAACCTTGTCGGTACTCTCTGATTATTGTGAATCAGCATTTGCAACACATTGGAATCAACACGGTAGTGGTATCACAAGTTTATCAAACTCATGTGCAACACAGAATTTATGTTCATATAAAAATGGTATCAATGTAGAGGAACTGATAGATAATTAGCAAGTGTACTAACTTATATCGAAGTAATAAAATTTATAAGATTCGTATTCACAGGGACTGTTTCAACTTCTACTCGGTAGTAACGTTATTATTAAGGATGTTTGTAAAATGGGGGGTGCCCTGATGCAATTGGTTTGATTTGCAAGTTAAAATAAAATGGTTAAGGTAAAATTGGTTTAAAAAATAATATGGAGAGATGACTAGGTCAATCAATTCATCTGTTCATTGATGGGATAAAACCGCAAGTGCACGGTCTTACCGAAGTAGTAAAAAGATGAGTATCATTCCGACAGGGAGTTATGAATTAAATTAACTTTAGATAATGATTAGACGGAAGGTTTAGAAGGTAGAAAAGTTTGTATTTTTAATTAAAAGAAAATAATAAAAGAAAAGATAAATGCCTTGGAATTATTGGTTCATCCTAATGACAAGTCCTTCACAAACCAAACTATTAAACTTATAACCTTATGTTAGACCTAATTTCTCAAGACAGTTTCTCTTTTGTTCCTCTAGCAACCAAGCCTATTTCGCTGACTTGATTACTATTAGATTTTGGTTCCTCTAACAACCAAGCCTATTTCGCTGACTTGATCGTTATTAGTTCCCTTGAAGATCGAAACTATATGTCTCAAAGATTGTAAAGACTATTTCGCTGCCTTTACAATCTTTGTTTAAATTCACTTGTTCGAATATCAAAGCTCCACTTTCGTTTTATGAATTGATATTTGAGATGATGGATAAACAATTATCAAACCCTCCACTTTCGTTTCCACAGTTTGATAATGGTTGATCCATGTTAAAGCGGTGAATTTAGATAAGGAATCAGGGTTACATAGGATTAAGGTTTAAAGCTTGGTTTGATTAGGATTATGTCATTAGACTTATCCAACAATCCCAAGACAAGAGAAGTATACTCACTAATGTTCATCATAGACAAGGAGAAGAAGAGAGAAAGCATAAAAGTAAATAACAAGAAAGTAAAATGAACTTTTATTAGAAAGACAATTGTCACATATTGCATTCAAAGAAAAGATGAATATTTGTGATGGATGGCTACTCTATTTATAGCATTCAATCGACTTAAAATCTAAACTATTATATTTGGGCTAAAAATAGAGCTTAAAATCTAAGCAAAAGCAGCAAAAGCGACTCTGGAGGGTGGCACGGCCGTGCCAAGGCTAGCACGGGCCGTGCCAAGCTTCTGACTTGGGGGAGACATATTTTTGTCTCTCAATCTTCATATTTTTGCATCCAATCGGCTCCAAGTCCCTTTCTTTTGCTCCAAGACTCAACCAATCCAATATTCATTCCTGAAATATAATAAAATGCAATTTAAAATAAACTATCCTAAAAAGGAAATAATACTAATATAAAATCAAATAAAATCTAAATAAAACTAAACTAAAAAGCATATTAAAATAGTCAATAAATGACTCATCAAACTCCCCCACACTTGAATCTTTGCTTGTCCTCAAGCAAAAGGCATAAACGTAGTAGCTCAAACAATTTTATCAAATGACAATTCGATTAAAGCACATGTCTCCTCAAGGGCTTAAATCCCAAATGTACACTAATTACAAACTCAAGCATTTCTTGTAATTTTTATTCAACCCAACGATCAAGTTTTAAGTGAGTATGTGTGTGAAGTCCAACCCTTTTCTTGCTCCTGTATAAGATAGGCATTATGAGGAAACATGGTCTAATCCTAGCACTAAACCAACCAAGAAAGATTCCTTCTATAATTCATATAAGAAAGATGGGAGTATTTGAGAATCTTTGTTCTTTGCCATTTGCACATATAAGTTCTTTATTTAAGGAACAACATCTTCACATAGGAAGTCGGAGGGCCTACCCCCTTCCCCAATCTAGATTCAATGGTATCCCTTAAAACATCATCTTCACGTAGGAAGTCGGAGGGCCTACCTCCTTCCCCAATCTAGATTCAATGATGCTTTTTAATGTTTTTCCTCAAGATAACAATCATCTTCACGTAGGAAGTCCGAGGGCCTACCTCCTTCCCTAATCTAGATTCAATGATGAGATCTTGGAATTAATTTGGCTTTTTGGCTTTTTATGAACTCCCTTATACTAACTTATACTAGTGTCACTTTGAGAATCTTTAAAGGTTAATGCACCACTAAGATTAAAACGCGTTTCCTTAAAATACCTATTCATACATTTACTCAAGGGAAGCAACTTTGTGTTTTTCTCATTGGAGAATTTTATTCACTTTAAAACAAGATGTGGGTATATCAAGAAGACTTAAAACACAAGAGTTTGCTTTCATGTACAAGAATCAACCAAATAAGAGGAGACAATGAAAATTTTGTGTCATGATATTTTCAATAAAAATTAGCTACTTAACCATGCCTTTTACAATAAAACAAAACAAAAGAATAAAGTTCAAGGGAGTTTGGAAACACTACGACTAATGACACTTTATTAGGCTCCCCCCACACTTAGGAGAAGCATTGTCCTCAATGATTCAAGATAAAAGAAAAATAAAAGAGAAGGAGAGGTAGAAGAGTGAGATAGAGATTGAAGAGATAAGGTGAAAAAGAGGAAGAGGAAAGCTCACATTTTTATTGAGGTCCATAGGGAGGGCCTTGGAGGTTGAAGTGTTGCATCATGTTCCGAAGCATTTGGTTATTTTCTTCGGATATGCGGTTGCCCCTTAGGACATCATTTCTTAGCCCGGATAATTCAACACCTTGCCTTTGTTGCTCGGTGCTTATTGTAACGCCCTAGTAGTATTTTATTTATTTTAGAATTATTTAAGGTCTTTTGTGTGTTGTTTTTAAAGTATTATATATGATTTATGTGGTGTGTGGAATTTATTTATATAATTTATTTAATATAAATAGAGTAATAAGAGAAAATGAATTATTTTAGGAGATTAGGGATTAATTGGAAATTAATGGTAATTAGGAGGGGTTTAATGAAATAAGGGAAGTTACACTTTGAAGGAATAAGGAAAGAAAGATTAGGAAAAACAATAGTACGTGAAAACATTGTGTGTTGGGAGAAAAACTAGAGAAAGCAAGAGAAACCAAGAACAAGGGGAAAACTTAGGAGCTGATTTGCTGTGTTAATTCTTCCTACAATTCTAAGGTAAGGGTGAGACTATCTCTCAATAATCATAATCTGTAATTTCTACAATTGACCTAATTGAATAGTTTTGAGAATTAGGGTTTGATGATGATTCGGATGGAATGAATAAATATGATGTTAGTTTCTCGGAATTTAATGTTAAGAATGAAAGCTTAATCCATGATGTTGCTACAATCCATTAATTGATTGAAATTTTGATGAATTGTATGAATTGATGAATATGTGGATGATGGTAGAATGATTCTGTAATTGTTGCTGTTGATGGTTGAATTGTGTTTCTTTATAATGCCTAGTTGTATATAGGACTTGTAAACATCTGTTGGAAAACATTTTGGGTGATCAGGGGATTAAAATGGGGTGTTTGGAGTGAGAAGGAGTCTGAAACCGTAGGTTTTGCACTGCCCAGATGAATGGTCGCTTAAGCGAAGCATCCGTCGCTTAAGCGAGCATTCAAGCAAGCTGCCCAGAATGCGATTTTACCCGTTCGCTTAAGCGAACCGTGAGCGAACTGGTAAGCGAAAATTAAGTTTGGTTCTGCCAAGAATTCGCTTAAGCAAATGGTAAGCGACCCTGTGAGCGAAAAACCATTTTGATTCTGTCCAAATTTCGCTCAAGCGAACCGTGAGCGACCCGTAAGCGAACTGAGCCCAGAACCTACTGTAAGTTGGTCGCTTAAGCGAACTAGCCGTCGCTTAAGCGAAGTGAACCTTAGTCAGCCTTTTTCTGAACCTTGTTCGTGAGCTAGGTGACCCCTTTTAGTGCTTCTTGTGTGTTTTCTTAGCTTGTATAACTCTTGTTAGGGTAACTAATCCTACTTTAACATAATGATGAATGATTTGGTTGATTTCTGTGAATTTTTGAAGATATTGAAAAGGGTGAACTAGGTAAATGAACCTGTTACATTAAGAAGAGTAGTGAGTCATATGAATAAATATGTAATAGTAGAGTTGTATGTAGATATACACTGGTTGGGTAGTTGCATAATCATCAAGTGGGAGAGCTTCGGCTCTGGAACGCCTCGTCGTTCAAAGCGGTGGAACACTAGTTGTTCAAAGCGGTGTGGAGCGGTGAGGACTTAGGTCCTGCTGAGAATGCTTTAACCATTCGACAGCGGTGTGGGTCACGGCCCTGAATTATGGTACCACATGCATATTTGCATTTATTGAGGAGTATTAGATGGGGATGTCGGGTCATAACATGAGTTGCATTTTGTTGACTGGATTCTATTATGCATGACTGTTGTTGATTATAAAATAACTATGCTTATTGAATAATCTTTGATATTGTAAGGTGTTAGATTTTCAGTTGATGCTTTTATATATTATTTTTATTGATTGAGAATCTCACCCCTTCTGCTTGAAAATGTTGCCCTTCCTATGGGTAACTTGCAGGTGATCCTGAGTAGTAGGTGGTGGCTCAAGTGTCTAGGGCTCTGATACGTGGGATGGGATTTTATTGTTTTATTTCATTCTATGTATCAAATTTTGGTTAATGATGTTGTAGCCCTACGTTTGATGAATTATTCTGGTTGAGGCTTTTAAGCCAAGATATTGTTTGGAGCTTTAAATAGTTGTTGACGTTTCAATGATAATATTCCGCTGCATATCAAACGACGGTTTTTCCTTGGATATTTTATAAATAGATTTTTACATTCTATTTCAGAAATTTGAATTAGCAAGTGTGACATGCCCATGTGGATTTTTATGACTCTGATGTATGTTTATTTTATTTAAATAAAGTATATTTGGGAGTGGGGTGTTACAATTGGTATCAGAGCAGGTTGGTCCGTCCGACCGTGTAGTAGAGTCGTATTGAGCCACCTAGGTTAGAGTGTCAAACTCTAATTTTGTTTTGTTTTGTTCTGAATTGTTATTTCTTATGTAGAATTTAGAAATGCCTGGTCGTAATGATGCTGCTATCGCTGCTGCACTTGAGGCTGTTGCTCAAGCTGTAGGACAACAACCCGCTGTTGGTAACGGAGAGGCGAGAATGCTGGAGACCTTCTTGAGGAATCATCCACCGGTATTTAAGGGGAGGTATGACCCAGATGGTGCTTAGACTTGGCTGAATGAAGTGGAGAGGATCTTCAGGGTCATGCAATGCTCTGAAATTCAAAAGGTGCGGTTTGGGACGCACATGCTAGCTGAGGAGGCTGACGATTGGTGGGTAAGTCTGTTACCTGTACTTGAACAAGATGGTGCGGTGGTGACCTGGGCTGTGTTCAGGAGGGAACTCCTGAATAGGTATTTTCCGGAAGATGTCCGTGGCAAGAAAGAAATTGAGTTCCTAGAGTTGAAACAAGGTGACATGTCTGTCACGGAATATGCTGCTAAGTTCACGGAGCTGGCCAAGTTTTATCCTCACTATACTGCGGAGACGGCTGAATTCTCCAAGTGTATTAAGTTCGAGAATGGGTTGAGAGCTGACATCAAGAGGGCCATTGGCTATCAGAAGATCAGAACTCTTTCTGAGTTGATAAGTAGCTGCAGAATCTATGAGGAAGATTCAAAGGCTCATTACAAGGTGATGAGTGAACGGAGGGGCAAGGGACAACAGAGTCGTCCTAAGCCGTATAGTGCTCCTGCTGGTAAGGGAAAGCAACGACTGAATGATGAGAGAAGACCCAAGGGAAGAGACACTCCTGCTGAGATAGTTTGCTTTAAGTGTGGCGAGAAGGGCCACAAAAGTAATGTTTGTACCAAAGATGAGAAGAAGTGCTTCAGGTGTGGACAGAAGGGTCACGTGTTAGCTGATTGTAAACGTGGTGATATTGTATGCTACAACTGCAATGAGGAGGGTCATATCAGTTCTCAATGCACTCAACCGAAGAAGGTTAGAACCGGTGGGAAAGTGTTTGCCTTGGCTGGTACGTAAACCGCGAATGAAGATAGACTTATCAGAGGTACTTGTTTCTTTAATAGTATCCCTTTAATTGCTATTATAGACACTGGTGCTACACATTGTTTCATTGTTTTAGAGTGTGCTTATAAACTGGGTTTGATTGTGTCTGATATGAAAGGAGAAATGGTCGTTGAAACTCCAGCTAAGGGTTCAGTGACTACTTCTCTTGTTTGTTTGAGATGTCCTATATCTATGTTTGGTAGGGATTTTGAAGTAGACTTAGTTTGCTTACCACTGACGGGGATGGATGTTATATTTGGGATGAATTGGTTAGAGTATAACCGAGTTCATATCAACTGCTTTAACAAGACCGTGCATTTTTCTTCTGCTGAGGAAGAGAGTGGAGTTGAGATTTTATCTACAAAGGAGATGAAGCAGCTAGAACGAGATGGGATTCTGATGTATTCCGTAATGGCGTGTTTGTCGTTAGAAAACCGAGTTGGATCGACAGGTTACCTGTAGTGAATGAGTTTCCTGAAGTTTTTCCGAATGAGATCCCCGATGTACCACCAGAGAGGGAGGTTGAGTTCTCCATTGATCTAGTACCAGGAACGAAGCCGGTGTCGATGGCACCTTATCGTATGTCGGCATCTGAACTTGCTGAGTTGAAGAAACAGTTGGAGGATTTACTCGACAAGAAGTTTGTAAGACCAAGTGTTTCACCGTGGGGAGCGCCTGTGTTGTTGGTAAAGAAGAAGGATGGTAGTATGAGGTTGTGTATTGACTACCGTCAGTTGAATAAAGTTACGATAAAGAATAGATATCCGCTTCCGAGGATTGACGACCTGATGGATCAGTTGGTTGGTGCAAAGATTTTTAGTAAAATTGACTTGAGGTCAGGTTACCATCAAATCAAGGTGAAAGATGAAGACATGCAGAAGACTGCCTTTAGGACACGATATGGTCATTACGAATATAAGGTGATGCCTTTCGGTGTTACTAATGCTCCTGGTGTGTTCATGGAGTATATGAATAGAATTTTTCATGCTTATCTGGATAAATTTGTGGTTGTGTTCATTGATGACATTTTGATCTATTCGAGAACCGAGGAAGAGCATGCAGAACATCTGAGAATTGTGTTGCGAGTATTGAAAGAGAAGAAGTTGTATGCCAAATTGTCGAAGTGTGAATTCTAGTTAAGTGAAGTAAGTTTTCTTGGCCATATTATTTCTGGAAGTGGTATTGCAGTGGATCCTTCAAAGGTTGAGGCAGTGTCGCAATGGGAGACTCCGAAGTCGGTGACCGAGATCAGAAGTTTCTTGGGTTTGGCTGGTTATTACCGCAGGTTTATTGAGGGATTCTCAAAGTTAGCTTTGCCGTTGACTCAGTTAACCTGTAAGGGTAAGTCGTTTGTATGGGATGCTCAATGTGAGGGTAGCTTCAATGAGTTGAAAAGGAAGTTGACAACCGCGCCTGTTTTAATTTTGCCTAAGTCGGATGAACCGTTTGTTGTCTACTGTGACGCGTCTAAGCTGGGTCTAGGAGGTGTTTTGATGCAAGACGGTAAGGTAGTGGCGTATGCTTCTAGACAGCTGAGGGTGCATGAAAAGAATTATCCTACTCACGATTTAGAGTTGGCCGCGGTGGTTTTTGTTTTAAAGATTTGGAGGCACTACTTGTATGGTTCCAGGTTCGAAGTGTTCAGTGACCATAAGAGCTTGAAATATTTATTTGACCAGAAGGAGTTGAACATGAGACAGAGGAGATGGTTAGAGTTATTGAAGGATTATGATTTTGGGTTGAACTATCATCCGGGTAAAGCCAATGTAGTTGCAGATGCCTTGAGTAGAAAGACGTTACACATGTCGGCCATGATGGTGAAGGAATTTGAGTTACTTGAGCAGTTTAGAGATTTAAGTCTTGTTTGTGAATTGTTACCCCAGAGTGTGCAGTTGGGCATGTTGAAAATCAATAATGAATTCTTGAATAGTATCAGAGAAGCACAACAGGTTGATGTCAAGTTTGTGGATTTGATGGTTGATAGTAATCAGACTGAAGATAGTGATTTCAAAGTTGATGAACAAGGTGTGTTGAGGTTCAGAGGCAGAATTTGCATTCCTGACAACGATGAGATGAAAAGATTGATTTTGGAAGAAAGTCACAAGAGTAGCTTGAGTATCCATCCGGGAGCTACGAAGATGTACCACGACTTGAAAAAGCTGTTTTGGTGGGTTGGTTTGAAGCGTGATGTTGCTCAGTTTGTATATGCGTGTTTAACTTGTCAGAAGTCAAAGGTTGAACATCAGAGGCCTGCAGGGTTGTTGACACCATTGGATGTACCGGAGTGGAAATGGGATAGTATTTCTATGGATTTCGTGACGAGTTTACCAAACACTCCGAGAGGACATGATTCTATATGGGTTATAGTCGATAGATTGACGAAGTCGGCGCACTTTATTCCGATAAATATTAGTTTTCCGGTGGCGCAATTGGCAGAGATTTATATCCGGGATGTTGTGAAGTTGCATGGTGTTCCGTCGAGTATTGTATCAGATAGAGATCCGAGGTTCACATCTAGATTTTGGAAGAGTTTACAAGATGCTTTGGGTTCGAAGTTGAGGCTGAGTTCGGCTTATCATCCCCAGACAGATGGACAGTCAGAGAGAACGATACAATCCTTAGAAGATCTTTTGAGGGTATGTGTACTTGAGCAAGGTGGAGCGTGGGATAGTCACTTACCGTTGATAGAATTTACTTACAACAATAGTTACCATTCGAGTATTGGTATGGCACCGTTTGAAGCATTGTATGGTCGAAGATGCAGGACTCCTTTGTGTTGGTTTGAGTTGGGGGAAAGTGTGTTGTTGGGACCAGACATAGTTCAACAAACTACAGAAAAGGTTAAGTTGATAAGAGAACATATGAAGGCATCGCAGAGTCGACAGAAGAGCTATCATGACAAGCGTAGGAAGGACCTTGAGTTTCAAGAGGGAGATCATGTGTTCTTGAGGGTCACTCCCATGACAGGTGTAGGTCGTGCATTAAAATCTAAGAAGTTAACTCCAAAGTTTATTGGCCCATATCAGATATCTGAGAGAGTTGGAACTGTGGCGTATAGGATTGGATTACCACCTCATCTTTCGAACTTGCATGACGTGTTTCATGTGTCACAGTTGCGGAAGTATGTACCTGATCCTTCACATGTTATTCCAAAAGATGATGTGCAAGTTAGAGATAACCTTACGGTGGAGACCTTACCTCTAAGTTGGGGAGAGTTGTAACGCCCTAGTAGTATTTTATTTATTTTAGAATTATTTAAGGTCTTTTGTGTGTTGTTTTTAAAGTATTATATATGATTTATGTGGTGTGTGGAATTTATTTATATAATTTATTTAATATAAATAGAGTAATAAGAGAAAATGAATTATTTTAGGAGGTTAGGGATTAATTGGAAATTAATGGTAATTAGGAGGGGTTTAATGAAATAAGGGAAGTTACACTTTGAAGGAATAAGGAAAGAAAGATTAGGAAAAACAATAGTACGTGAAAACATTGTGTGTTGGGAGAAAAACCAGAGAAAGCAAGAGAAACCAAGAACAAGGGGAAAACTTAGGAGCTGATTTGCTGTGTTAATTCTTCCTACAATTCTAAGGTAAGGGTGAGACTATCTCTCAATAATCATAATCTGTAATTTCTACAATTGACCTAATTGAATAGTTTTGAGAATTAGGGTTTGATGATGATTCAGATGGAATGAATAAATATGATGTTAGTTTCTCGGAATTTAATGTTAAGAATGAAAGCTTAATCCATGTTGTTGCTACAATCCATTAATTGATTGAAATTTTGATGAATTGTATGAATTGATGAATATGTGGATGATGGTAGAATGATTCTGTAATTGTTGCTGTTGATGGTTGAATTGTGTTTCTTTATAATGTCTAGTTGTATATAGGACCTGTAAACATCTGTTGGAAAACATTTTGGGTGATCAGGGGATTAAAATGGGGTGTTTGGAGTGAGAAGGAGTCTGAAACCGTAGGTTTTGCACTACCCAGATGAATGGTCGCTTAAGCGAAGCATCCGTCGCTTAAGCGAGCATTCAAGCAAGCTTCCCAGAATGCGATTTTACCCGTTCGCTTAAGCGAACCGTGAGCGAACTGGTAAGCGAAAATTAAGTTTGGTTCTGCCAAGAATTCGCTTAAGCGAATGGTAAGCGACCCTGTGAGCGAAAAACCATTTTGATTCTGTCCAAATTTCGCTCAAGCGAACCGTGAGCGACCCGTAAGCGAACTGAGCCCAGAACCTACTGTAAGTTGGTCGCTTAAGCGAACTAGCCGTCGCTTAAGCGAAGTGAACCTTAGTCAGCCTTTTTCTGAACCTTGTTCGTGAGCTAGGTGACCCCTTTTAGTGCTTCTTGTGTGTTTTCTTAGCTTGTATAACTCTTGTTAGGGTAACTAATCCTACTTTAACATAATGATGAATGATTTGGTTGATTTCTGTGAATTTTTGAAGATATTGAAAAGGGTGAACTAGGTAAATGAACCTGTTACATTAAGAAGAGTAGTGAGTCATATGAATACATATGTAATAGTAGAGTTGTATGTAGATATACACTGGTTGGGTAGTTGCATAATCATCAAGTGGGAGAGCTTCGGCTCTGGAACGCCTCGTCGTTCAAAGCGGTGGAACACTAGTTGTTCAAAGCGGTGTGGAGCGGTGAGGACTTAGGTCCTGCTGAGAATGCTTTAACCATTCGACAGCGGTGTGGGTCACGGCCCTGAATTATGGTACCACATGCATATTTGCATTTATTGAGGAGTATTAGATGGGGATGTCGGGTCATAACATGAGTTGCATTTTGTTGACTGGATTCTATTATGCATGACTGTTGTTGATTATAAAATAACTATGCTTATTGAATAATCTTTGATATTGTAAGGTGTTAGATTTTCAGTTGATGCTTTTATATATTATTTTTATTGATTGAGAATCTCACCCCTTCTGCTTGAAAATGTTGTCCTTCCTATGGGTAACTTGCAGGTGATCCTGAGTAGTAGGTGGTGGCTCAAGTGTCTAGGGCTCTGATACGTGGGATGGGATTTTATTGTTTTATTTCATTCTATGTATCAAATTTTGGTTAATGATGTTGTAGCCCTACGTTTGATGAATTATTCTGGTTGAGGCTTTTAAGCCAAGATATTGTTTGGAGCTTTAAATAGTTGTTGACGTTTCAATGATAATATTCCGCTGCATATCAAACGACGGTTTTTCCTTGGATATTTTATAAATAGATTTTTACATTCTATTTCAGAAATTTGAATTAGCAAGTGTGACATGCCCATGTGGATTTTTATGACTCTGATGTATGTTTATTTTATTTAAATAAAGTATATTTGGGAGTTGGGTGTTACACTTATCCTTTGTACCTCGGTTTGCAGCCATGCCCATCTTTCATTGTTGTCGTTATGGTCATGGGGCTCCTCTTCATGGTGCATGTGTGCACCTTCTTCGTCACCTTGATTATGCTCTTCATGTACCTGTAATCCATCACCAACATACAACAAATTTTCCTCCACCTCGGGGTTAGTCCGAGATGGGTTAGGAAGTAGAAATAAAAGAGGTATGCGAAGTTGAAGTGCATAAGTCATGGGTGGGTGAATCTTAATGAAATTCATAGCAACAAGGGTTTCAATATTAAGCCTATTGCTGCCCTCAATTGGATTTATCCCATCTTCCTCACCCACTCCAAACTTTCTAGTGATGAAGGTAATGATACCACCGACTACTATCTCAGCTCTATTATCAGGTCTAGCTCCTATGGAGGAAAGGTAATCAAGTAGGTAGAAACAAGTATTAACGGGATTGTTACTAAGCATTGCCCAAAGCATAAAAAGTTCATCTGTCCTAGTTGTTCCTACCTCTTTTCTACCCCAAATGGTACAAGCCATGACTCTCTGGAGGTATCTAAGTACTGGGTTTGAATGTTACTAGCCTTATTGTTGCGAGGATTATATTGCCTTAACCCGGTAATGCGTTTCCAAAAGAGAGCGGGGTCATAGTTTTCCGACTTTAAATTTGGATTCCAAGAGTCATGGATGAACCCCGCATTTGCGAAGTCCATCTCTAAACAGAAATTTTCAAGAGACAGCTCATAATCCATATTCAAAAGTCGGAAAGAGACTCTATGGTCGGGGTTGTCAAAATTCACTTTATCCTTCGTAAATTCAATAGAACTTAAGAATTCATAAGTGAAATTTTCGAAACCTTTCATAGGTCTAAGCATATCAACCCATCCTAAATTTCCTAGTAAGCTAAACACATTATCCCTTAGTCCTAGCACACTCAAAGTATAAGGATCTAGATATCGACAAGGATGCAAAGGTTTAGAGAGAAGAATTTTATACATGTCCCTTTGCTTGGTGTCCTTGAAGATTATGCCATGATTCTTGGCTTGCGTTTTCTTCTTTGATTGTGGTCCTCCGGAAGAGCTTGCTCCGCCTTTCCTAGATGCCATTATCTTTAACCTTGGTTGACCTTTTGGTGATGGTGGTAGAAGTTGGTTTAGTGATGGGGTTAAGGCTTAAGTTAGTTTTAAGAGTTGGGTTGTGGATTTGGATGATGAATTTGTGGGTTTTGGGTTAGGTTAATGGGGGTGACAGATTTGGGTGATTTTGGTTTGGATGGATGAAAGTTGTTTTTGAATGGTGTATTATGATTGGGATGGTGTTTGTGATTGATGGGGCAAAGAAATGGTGTGAATTGGTGAAGTTTTGAGGGAGATATGGAGTTGTTGAGGTTTTGTGGTTATGGAGGTTTTAGAGAAAAATGGAAGGATGAGAGATGTTTGCGGTTGAAAATGGGGGATGAAGAAGATGAAAGGTGAGATAAAATTAAACCTGTGATCGGGCACGGCCGTGCCAACTTTCTGGATGTGGACTAGTTTTTTGGAAGGCAAGGTCTGGCACGGCCGTGCCAGTGTGAGCACGGACCGTGCCAAGGTTCTGGATGAATTGGCTTCAAAATTTATCCGTTTTCTCGAATCATACTCGGACAATTACCTACAAAACAATTAAAAACAAACAACAAAACAAAACAAAAGCGGTTAAATGCGTGGGTTGCCTCCCACGAAGCACTCGTTTAAAGTCATTAGCTTGACAATCAAGAGGTTTCTCTACCTGATACCCAATCTTTCCCAAAGGGATAACGGCGTCAACCTGGCATTCTCTCCCAAATTACACATGGCTTTCTCAATGCTTTCGGATCCTATGACACAAGGTATGGGAAAACTTTCTGGGTTCATAAGTTTAGATGGCAATTTGTTTGGAAGTATTTCAATAAAAATTCTAAATTGGTCATCTAACTTGGATTTGACAAAACCTTGTGTTAATGGATTTTTAGGCTCATGAGGTGGTTAAACAAATGGCTTTTCATTCTCTCCTATAGTTTTCTCACTTTGAGGCTCATCACTTCCTATCTTTCCCTCATTGTTCTTAATTTTCACAACGGGGTTCTTTAATTGGTTACCATCCCTAAGAGTAATAGAACTTATATGGCCTTTGGGGTTGGTTTCAGTTTGACCGGGAAAGATCCCGGTGGTTTGTGAGGAAGCAGTCACGTGTTGGGCCACTTGAGAGATTTGGGTTTCAAGTATCTCATTGTGAGTTGCTACGGAGTCTACCTTGGATGTGATTTTGGCAAGAGAGTCATTCAAAAATTCAGCTTGGTTTTTAAGTTCTTGGAGTTGCTTGGATTGATCTATAACATAATTCTCCATTAAAAGTTCCAAGCTGGATTTTTGAGGGACTCTTTGGTTGTATGCATAACTAGGTGTTGTTTGTTGTCCAAAAAGATTTTGAGGGGTTGGATAAAAAAATTGGTTGTTTCTAAACCCTCGATTATATTGAGCATAGTTTACTTGCTCATGACCTCTAACAACACTACTTAGTTGGTAATCAATGCCAATATGGCCAAATACACCACAAACTTCACAAGGAGGTGATACAGGAGCAGGTGTGACAACACTAGTACACCACAAATTTTTGTGTGACAACCTCTAGCAACCAAGCCTATTTCGCTGACTTGATTACTATTAGATTTTGGTTCCTCTAACAACCAAGCCTATTTCCCTGACTTGATCGTTATTAGTTCCCTTGAAGATCGAAACTATATGTCTCAAAGATTGTAAACACTATTTCGCTGCCTTTACAATCTTTGTCTAAATTCACTTGTTCGAATATCAAAGCTCCACTTTCGTTTTATGAATTGATATTTGAGATGATGGATAAACAATTATCAAACCCTCCACTTTCGTTTGCACAGTTTGATAATGGTTGATCCATGTTAAAGCGGTGAATTTAGATAAGGAATTAGGGTTACATAAGATTAAGGTTTAAAGCTTGGTTTGATTAGGATTATGTCATTAGACTTATCCAACAATCCCAAGACAAGAGAAGTCTACTCAGTAATGTTCATCGTAGACAAGGAGAAGAAGAGACAAAACATAAAAATAAATAACAAGAAAGTAAAATGAACTTTTATTAGAATGACAATTGTCACATATTGCATTCCAAGAAAAGATGAATATTTGTGATGGATGGCTACTCTATTTATAGCATTCAATCGACTTAAAATCTAAGCTATTACTGGGCTAAAAATAGAGTAGCTTAAAATCTAAGCAAAAGCAGCAAAAGCGACTCTGGAGGGTGGCACGGCCGTGCCAAGGCTAGCACAGGCCGTGCCAAGCTTCTAACTTGGGGGAGACATATTTTTGTCTCTCAATCTTCATATTTTTGCATCCAATCGGCTCCAAGTCCCTTTCTTTTGCTCCAAGACTCAATCCATCCAATATTCATTCCTGAAATATAATAAAATGCAATTTAAAGTAAACTATCCTAAAAAGGAAATAATACTGATATAAAATCAAATAAAATCTAAATAAAACTAAACTAAAAAGCATATTAAAATAGTCAATAAATGACTCATCATTCATCACTCATTAGCAACCTGTTTCTTAAGTTTATGAACGCTATAAAGTTAACGACAAATGAACAAAATAGCTTAGGTCAAACTTAAAATGTTGCTATCCCATGAGCAACCCCAAACTTAAGATCCTAAGGTCTCTAGGCTTGTAATATGGTTTGTCACCGAAACAACGGGGTCTAACCTATTCGCTCAAAATTGGCTTAAAAATGGGAAAAATTCAATGCAACAGGTAAGCTTCAAAGGCTCAAGGTACAAGCACTTTGCCTTTAGTGTGTAAAATATGTAACCAACTAACATGAAGAAAATTCGCAAAGAAATAGTATCAGCATGGAACACTCATATTTGTGAAAATTGTAAAACAAAAATTTGGCTTTGGAACTTACAAGCTGAGTTTATGGAAGTTGTCAAAATTCACATTGCTGACAAAGGAATCTCATGCAAGCTCTACCTCCTTTAACTTTTGCTAAACCATTGATGAACAAATGCTACTAGATTGGTAAAATTCAAGAAAAAAGAAAATTCATTAATAATAAACAAGTGCAGATGCAATTACAAAACATAGGGGAATACATAATTCATAACACTAGCAGCAGTCACATGCATTTTTTTTCTCTTTTTTTTGAAAAGAAATTACAGCCAAATAAACGAAGTTTGAAAATATGGCGGGTTACCTCCCATCAAGCGCTTTCTCTTACGTCATTAAGCTTGACGCCGCAGCCACTATTAGGGTGGCAAATAAGAAAGAAAGAATATATCATTTTTCTTCTTCCTCTTGTTTCGTAAGAATTCCATGAACTTCATACAATGTAACAGATGCTCCCATGATCCAACTGCTAGACTTTCGACATTTGAGCTCTCTCACCATAAAGAAGAATAGATATACCTTTGCAAAGGACTGGTTTCTTTTCAACTGCGTTGGTTGAGACTTCAGGTAGAGACCAACACTCCTCACTTGTGCATTTTCTTCCACCAGAACATGACACTCAGTCTCCATCTCAACCAACTGCTTCTCACATTCATTCGCTTTCCCAACAAGATCACCACACTGAACTTCAAATTTCTCAAATGAAACTTGATTTAATATCAAGAAATCATCTAAAATATTTTGAAGCTGAGTATTGTAATCGATGTTGATAAGCTCTTTCAGCCTTTCACAATCTGTACTCTGATGATTCACCTCATGAAGATCACATCTCACATTTAATCTTGAGATTTGACTGTCCTATTGTTTTATCTTCCAAGAAAGCAGATAATTTTCATACTCCAACGTAACAATCTCCTCTGTGTTATAAAAACGTAACCTGTCTACTAACCTGTCTATCATAGCTGCAAAACTTGGATAAACTTTTTAGCCGCAAAGTACAACGAGATAAACATAAAGAGCATAAATCATAATATTTTTCCAATATGACAAAAATCCTAAACAATAACGAAATTTCCAAGCTGAAATGATTCAACAGTCCCCAGCAGCGGCGCCAATAACTTGATAGATAATTATCAAGTGTACTAACTTATATCGAAGTAATAAAATTTATAAGATTTGTATCCACAGGGAGTGTTTCAACTTCTACTCGGTAGTAACGTTATTATTAAGGATGTTTGTAAAATGGGGGGTGCACTGAAGCAATTGGTTTGATTTGCATGTTAAAATAAAATGGTTAAGTTAAAATTGGTTTAAGAAATATTATGGAGAGATGACTAGGTCAATTAATTCATCTGTTCATCACTCATTAGCAACCTCTTTCTTAAGTTTATGAGTGCTATAAAGTTAACGACAAATTAACAAAATAGCTTAGATAAATCCCTTGATCCTAAGCCCTCTTTCCTGATTATAATTCTCTAATTCCTCAGGTGAACCTATATTCATTCAAGGTTTAAACACATTAATTTAAAAGTCACAACCTAACAACGTTCCATTCCTAGATTGTCCGTTAAGTTGAACAGTATAAATATGTTAGAGTTAAACGCTGGTGTCAGCAGTCATCTATGCTCTAGAATCGATTATATTGGGTCAGAATCATAAAAGCATTAAGAGCGATTTATACTGAATAAACTAGAATGACATTCATAAATATTAAGAGTTACGGGTTACATAAACATGAGCTAGAACAAAATCATCTCTTGACCTAATCACAATGGATCTAGCTACTCATGGCTAAAGCACAAATATAAAAACTAATATAAAAGAAGAATTCATTACATGAAATTGGTAACCGGATATGAGTTTTGATGGTCTCCCACCTTCTCTCTAGATCTCCAGCTCCAAAAGTCAGTTTCTTTCTCCAGCATTTCCAACCCTTCCTTCAGAAAACAACTTCCCTTTTATAGGAAAATTCTCAGATACGTCGTACTCCGATGCTGTAAATCGGAGCACGATTGCTTCATTAATCTCAGGTCACATGTGAAGCGTCTGCCAAATCGTAGCCCGATTTTGTTCCATCGGAGTCCGATTTTTTACAAGACCAAATGTCTCAAAATTGCACCAAAATCGTAGCGCGATGCCTTAAATCGGAGCACGATTTTCCTTTGTTTGCCAATATGATATGTGTCATTTTTAGATTCTTACTCATGCAAAATCACTTGAACTCAACTCAAAAGTACATAAAAACTATAACAAAAGTGCTATATGACCTAGTGTTATCAGGAACACTTGTGGGGAAGCTATGTTGTTAGAAAAGACGGTGGTCAGGGTAAGCCTCGGCAGGAGAAACCCTAACATAAGACATTAATCTCAAAATTATTGTTTAATAGTTTAGATGTTTTCATACTTATATTCTATGAATAAATATACAAATTTGCATTTTGTAAAGATTGAGTTCTAACTAAGTAGAATATGAATTATCTGGAAAATAGATTTTGAACTTTTAATTCAGAGGATGTTTGTTTTATCTTTTGAAAAAATAAATTACTTTTTTTTGTTGGAAAATATAATTAACCTTCAGAGTTTGTTTAATTAGGTAAATGGTCCTTATAAAAAAACTGCACTTTTTAGCCCTATAAAAAGTGTGATTTTATATGTAATAAAATGGTTATAGAATTATCAGTACTCTAAATTAAATGCATGATTCTTCTTATGTAATAAATAAAATAAAGTAGAAATAAACCTAAATTAAACTAGAATTTTAGATTTTTTCTTACATATTAGTATTGGAATTATGATTTCTCCTTATTTTCGCATGTGTCTCACATTTTCTCTCTACATTCTCTCTTAGATTCAAGACACTCTAAATTGATGTCATTGAAGATGCTTTTGAATTCATATACCTGTCCAAAGAAATAATACTTCACGTAGAGCTAAGAGTTTTATTTGAGAGGATCCATGGTTGTAGATAAGTAAGCTGAGCTTGTTTTGAATGATGTTTCCGTAGTATCTGCTGGATTCACGTTTGATCCAACTGATCATGAACTTGTAGATTATTATCTAACGAAGAAGGTCTATTAATAATTTATTCAATTTAATGACATTCTAGAATTTTATGTGTATCAAATTTAATCATGGAAAAATGTAATATCACAAATCTCTAGGCAACATCCATTGCATCAATTTGAAACACGTCAAATTCAAGAATGTCATGAAGTGGAAGAAGTTGATAATAGACCTTCGTTGTCAGGTAATAATCTACAATTTTATGATCAGTTGGATCGAACATGAATCCAACATGTAGTTTGGAACCATCTTCCAAAATAAGGTCGACATACTTATGTACACCCATGAATCCCCTCAAATAAAAGTCTTCACTACATATGAAGTAATAAATATTTGGAGTAATGATGAAGGATAGAAATTATATAGGAATAAAAGTAAAATAAAAAGATGGATTTGGGGAAAGAAATGGTGAAAGAATGCGTCACATTCACTTTCAATCCAAGAAGGAATGCTAAGCCTTGAGGAATCGCCACAATGGTAAGGAAGCCATTGATAAGATTCGATAAACTTGGTTCAATCCAGAACCAAAAAGAAGCAAAGCTTCACAACACACAAAGTGTATTTTTTTTTATCAAAATTCTACTTGTCCCTTCATTATTTTCGCCCCCTTTATATAGGAAATAGGCTTGGATGCTGAAATGCTTACAATCATAACATAATTAGTGTTATAACTCCTAGGTGGCTAGTTATTACAAAAGAGGTTACAGTTTAATTGGATCTTTAAAGTTGGTGGCTGATCAATGCATGAGAAGGTTACATATTCACTTGCACATTGATTTGTGAAGGCTTATTATGGCTAGACGTTACATTTCCACAAACACCACCTTTAATTCTTCAGCTAACATACTTTAACCACGTCTTCTACTTACAGCTCATTCTGCACCATTAAATATTCCGAATTTTCTCTTGACTCAAACAGATGAAATGTAGAGAATTTTGTAAGCTTTCCAACGAGTTAAAGATCACCTCAAACGGACATCCAGAGCTCCAGATATAGCCAAAACAAGATAGACATATCATGACCTACGAAAATAAGACTTTGAACCCAAAATTAATTTGGTTCTTTTATTCCACAATGACTTTATTATTCTTTTCAAGAGAGAGAATATTAGGATCACATCATACTCTCCCTCTTCAAGAGAATTCGACCTCGAATTTATAGCTTGAATACCTCCTGGGTCAAAAACAAATATATGGAATCCATCGCATGTAACTTTAACTTTAGAGGGCTCTTCACTTTTATTGGAAGAATTTGTTTTCTCTTCATCCACTTTTGATTTATGGACATGATAATCGTTCCAAATCTCATAATTTCCTTCCACCTGTTGAGAAAAAGTTTCTTCATTCTCTTTGTTTCCTTCATGACATAAAGAAATGTTAGGCAATTGAATAATATTAGAAGAAGAATCCCAACATTTGAAAACACAAACCAATTCAGAAGAAGGTACTAATGTAATAGTAGGACAAATCTTCTCAACATTTTTCTCTTCCTTTTCCATCTCATTCTCCTTTTCTTCTCCTTTCTCCTCTACTTCTTTTTCATCACTTTCTTTTGTCTCTTTTCTTTCCTTTTCACATTCTTCTTTGTGAGTTTCCTTTACAATGAGACTCTCTTTTTCAAGGAGATTTTCCTCTAGTATTTTAGAGATATCAGCCATGCCTCTATCAATTATTGCCATCATTTCCTTCTTTCTTTTTTGACTTTCCCTTTCTCTTTGCAATATTTTTTCTCCTTTCATCTTTTCTACCTTCTTTCTTTGAATTTCTCTAAGATGATAAGAAGGTGCATAACGCCTCCTCATCATTGTTTTGATTTCTTCCCAAGTTTCAATTGGTGGATCTCCATACCTCCTTCTTTCCTTGATAGTTTGATCCCACCACAACAATGCATATTCTTTAAATTCAAGAGCTGCAACCTGCACTTTTTGAACATTAGAGTAAGTTTTACATTGAAAAAATTGTTCAATCTTTGTTTCCCACTCTAAATATGCATCCGGGTCTCTTTGCCCTCGAAAAAATGGAACTTTGATTTTTTTGTCACTATATCTTTCCATTTTTTTCCTAGAATCATAGAGAGATTAAAATGAAGAAAAAAAAATGGTAACAATGAAAAGGGATTTCCAAATGGAAACAATTTTTTTCCCAAACAAAACCGTGCTCTGAATACCACTTGATGAAGGACAGAAATTATATAGGAATAAAAGTAAAATAAAAAGATGGATTTGGGGAAAGAAATGGTGAAAGAATGCGTCACATTCACTTCCAATCCAAGAAGGAATGCTAAGCCTTGAGGAATCGCCACAATGGTAAGGAAGCCATTGATAAGATTCGATAAACTTGGTTCAATCCAGAACCAAAAAGAAGCAAAGCTTCACAACACACAAAGTGTATTTTTTTTATCAAAATTCTACTTGTCCCTTCATTATTTTCGCCCCCTTTATATAGGAAATAGGCTTGGATGCTGAAATGCTTACAATCATAACATAATTAGTGTTATAACTCCTAGGTGGCTAGTTATTACAAAAGAGGTTACAGTTTAATTGGATCTTTAAAGTTGGTGGCTGATCAATGCATGAGAAGGTTACATATTCACTTGCACATTGATTTGTGAAGGCTTATTATGGCTAGACGTTACATTTCCACAAACACCACCTTTAATTCTTCAGCTAACATACTTTAACCACGTCTTCTACTTACAGCTCATTCTGCACCATTAAATATTCCGAATTTCCTCTTGACTCAAACAGCTGAAATGTAGAGAATTTTGTAAGCTTTCCAACGAGTTAAAGATCACCTCAAACGGACATCCAGAGCTCCAGATATAGCCAAAACAAGACAGACATATCATGACCTACGAAAATAAGACTTTGAACCCAAAATTAATTTGGTTCTTTTATTCCACAATGACTTTATTATTCTTTTCAAGAGAGAGAATATTAGGATCACATCAAGTAATATTTGAAGCAGGAGGATCTTAAAGGACTTCAATTTATAGGAAGTGTCTTGAATGTAAGAGAGACGGCATGTAGAGAGAGAAAATCTAGCACACAAACAAAAATTAGGTAATAAAGCCAATACTAATATGTAAAGAAATAATCTGAAATCCTAATATACTTTAGTTTTTTTTTTCATCTTCTTTATTTCATTTATTGTATCATAAGGATCATGAATTTTATTTATTTGAATAATGATAATTGTACAGCCGTTTTATTGCATAAAAATTTGATCATTTTATCAGGAATAAAAAGTGTGATTTTTTTATAGGGACGAAAAAAGAAGTTTTAATATTTATAAGGAAAATTTATTTAACTAAACAAACTCTTAAATTTGATTATATTTTTCAAACAATTGTAAAATGTAACAATCATCCTCTAAAAATGATAGTACAATTTTTATCTTTAGATAATTCGTATTCTAGTTAGACATAACTCAATTTTAACAAAATATATTCACATAATATAAGTATGAACAACATAACTATGAACATTAGCCCATAGAAAAAAAATATGATATGCATAAAAAAAAAATATAATGAAACATAAATTTTAACAAGATTGGAGATTTTGGTATTAATGACATACCTTTTGTACTTCGTTCTCTTGATAAAAGAAATTTATGATTATTTTCATAACATAATCTTCAACTCAATCTTAATCAATTCTTATACAAACCGGAATTGATCGAGAGAACATAATCGTTTGAGGAGAAACCAAACACATATCTGGGTTAACTAACCAGATCGAGAGTATCGCCAGCCTAACTTGATTCATAAAATCAGATCTAAAATGGATTTGATAAGTAATTGTAGGACTTACAGAGCAAATTTTATGTTTCAAGAAATTTATAAAAACAAAAACTAAGAATAATCAAGATAACATGAAATGGAATACCAAGTATATCAAGAAGAAAATGGAGAAGAAACGAGGTATAAAAAAAAAGTAGGAGAAGGAATAGGGGAAAATGAGATGCAACGGCGTCTAATATATATAATGAGTAGCAAGAGGTAATAGTGACTTTAGGGTTAGGAACCAGTATAGGCTTGGGCCTAGCAAACTCAATTTAACTAAAATAAATAAATATATGGGCTAGGGATTAGGCCTAGAGAATGTACATCGAATATAAACCTTTTTTATTGCTGGCTTTTTAGTTTTCTTCTGCTAGATTTTGCTAAAAATACCCTTATTTTTCAATTAGGAAAATGGTTTGTAAAAAAAATATTGTCTAGGAAAATGGTGTCCCTCTTTCAACATCCAATAGAAAATATTAACACAGATACCAATAAAATCATTGTGAGTTTGCAGCTACCTCATCAAAACAAGTCTTCAAGTCAGATCAAATAAAAGAATGAAAATTATAATTGATGGGAACTTATGATTGTGGATTCGCCGCCAACAAAGGAAAGCCCACTGGACATCACTAAACAAAAGCTTCAGAAGTAGAGAAGTATGAGAATTGCTTTTTTGACATAAAAACTTCACAATGATACAAGTAAAATACTTAAATGCCCCTAGCGGTAGTTAACTACCGTTGAGGACCCGGCAGCAGTTAACTACCGCTGGTCCTAGCGGTAGTTAACTGCCGCTGAAATCTTTTCTTGAATTCACTTCACACTACACAACACTTCTTCTTCTCCATCTTCGTTGCTTTTCTTCACTACCCAAATAAAATTCTTACATGATGCTTGAAATCTTATAGCAATTTCTTGAAGCTAGGAGCTAGAGCAGATTAACAACTTCCAAAACAAATAGTGTAACACCCCGTTTTCCCAACTTAAAAATTTCATAAACATTTATCAGAGTAAACAACATATAACGGGATATCACACTTCTTAAAATCTCAAAATAGATAAATCATAATTTATCCTTCAACATAAAATTCAACATAAAGCAGCGGAATTAAATTCAAATTCATAAATAGTCTTGGCACGCAGGCCTCATAATAGTCATCTCATAAATTCAGTTAAGTAACATGAAAACATAGCATATACGTAAAGGAAAGAGAAATAGCCACTAAAGATCCCCTCCCTTTACGTATCAGAGCAACTTAAGACTCAGTGAGGCAAGGCCACTCACGACAGCACAAACAGCAACCTACTCTGGATTACCTGCAAGTTACTCATACGAAGAGCAACATTTCCAAGCAGAAGGGGTGAGATTTCACAAAACAACAATATTAAGCATATAATTCAACAATTATATTTAACAACATAAAACATCTTATTAATTCAACATTGATAATAATATATCATAAATCACTTCATAATAATCTCAACTTAATCATTTTATCATCATCGACTCGACAAATGCAACTATGCAACTTAGACCTCTTATATGCATGTGGTACCAATACAGGGCATCAAGCCCCCATCGCTATTTGAGTATTAATATACTTCCAGGGCATCAAGCCCCCATCGTTAATTTTAAGCTAATGCTCCAACGTGGTGAGTACAAAGCTCCAAGGGATCAAGCCCCCAACAATGAATGCTAATGCATGGACTCGACCTCTTAAACAACTTAATTCGACAACCTCTTATATTATTCCAGTAATTTGGAACATCATCATCTTTAACATCTTAGACCGACTCATGCAGCTTAGTTAAATAACAACAGCAACATAGGCAGTAAACAAACAACATGACATAATAATATCAATTTCAATTCATCAACATCTTAGGTATACAAATATTCTTCAAGTAATGCATAAACATTATATCACATCATAATCATCAACAACATATTTTATACAGCTTCACAGATTATAATTAACCTTATTATTAAGTCTTAATCCTACCCAAGGGTCCAACTCTCGACAACTCGTGCAACAAAGGTCGCAAAATCTAACAAGTCACTCTGTTTATGGGTCACTCGCGAGGCGAGAGCCTCTGCTAGCCGTGGCGGGTTCAGGTCAGAATCCCACAAGTTTAATTCCAGGTTTAATCTCATCCTACATTCTTTCCTAATCATTATTAGACATGTTCAGGCACTCAAAAGCATCTAAAGTTCAACTCAAAAGTCAAAAATACGAAATCTTGCATGCTCTCTGGTCTAGCTCGCTAGGCGAGTTCATCTGTTCGCTATGGCGAGGGGAACTAGTTTGCGTGGTGAGCGATGAACTTCATCACTCGCGAGGCGAGGATCATCGTTCGCGAGGGCGAGCGATGAATGTAGGCTCGGGCAGAAGCGCAGTTTTCACGAAAATTCATCTTTTCTCATGGTTTTAAGCTTAACATTGATTCCAGAATTCATCCTACACATTATCTAAGGTCTAGGAACAGTTTCTACATCAATCTAACAACTTTTCACCGTTTAATCATCAATTCACTCAATTTGACCTAATTTCCGATTCTTCTTAAACTCATCCTAATTCATGTTAAATGTAACCATTGATTCATAGACTTAATAAGATTGCAAAGTTAGTCTAACCCTTACCTTATAATCAGAAAATCGTAGCACTCCTTGGTGGTTCTCCCTTCTCTTGACTTTTTCTCCCTTTTCCCAAAACTGATCGTACGTACGTTATGTTTTTCTAAAACTAGGTTTCCCTATTTATACCTCCTCCAATTATCTTATCTTATTTCTCTTTCTCCCCCAAAACTCTCTAAAATATCAAAACAACCCCTAAACTCAATATGTATTTTATTTTCAAATCTTATTTTATTAAACAATAAAATAAGTCACAACTCCTCATAAAAATCATAAAAACCACCTCAATCATATAAATCGCATAAATCACAGATATATTATATAAATATAATATAAACTCATCTAAAATAACTCTAGACTCAATTAAATAATTAAATAATTCGAAACGGGCGTTACAACTAGATTACTCATGAATTTCTCAATTTCTCAAAAATGTTTTTCATCTTTGTTGATTTGTTGAAAAACAATCATAAATTAATTACTCAAAAACTTATGTTATTCACTTATCAAAACTTGGAGGATATTGATTGCTGCAACATACAAATGAAAAGAGGAACTCAAAACAAAATTCCAATGTTTATGTTATTTATGGATATGAAGAAAAAAAACAAAAGCTTGGCCATGGAGAAAGAGGCAATTCTTCAATAGATTGATGATGATTTTTTTTTTTGGTGAAGCTGTATAATTGGTGAAACAAGAGTATTGTAGTGAAAGTATGATGTATAATTGCTGCCAGCAGTAGGTAGTGTGAATTGAAGAAAAGTAACAAAGATGGAGAAGAAGAAGTGCTGTGTAGTGTGAATTGAAGAAAAGATTTCAGCGGCAGTTAACTACCGCTGGCACCAGCGGCAGTTAACTGTTGCCGGTATTTCCAACGGTAGTTAACCACCGTTGGGGGCTATTAGGTATTTTACTTGTGTCAATGTGAATTTATCAATGTCAGAAAAGCAATTTTCGAGAAGTATTGATATGTCTAACTGAGCGAGCATCTAATAATCAAAAGGTTCATAGATCTTTGCCCAAGAAACCATGCAAACTTTTCTTTTTAGGGAAGCAAGCTCAATGCATTTGATTTATAATAATAGATTCAATACAAGATGGGATACTAAAATAAGTAGCGGGACTAGGTAGAAATGTTGCCTCTCCTGCAAGCGCATGAGTTGCTGCATTTGCTTGTTGCCTAGAAAACTCCAACCTAGAGTTTGTAAGGAAAACGGTAAATAGAGATTTTCAAGAGGCGAAAATATGACCAAACTCAGAGACATCTTCTATACGAGAATGGAAAGCATCACGGGTAATTTTAGAATCAATTTCAACATCGACATTGTCAAAGGACATGTCGCTAAGCCATTGGAGAGCTTCAAAGAAGCCCAACGCTACGCCAACCTCAACTGAAAAAACACTAGGAAAATTTACCATCCGTGCTGTAACGCCCTATTTTAATATTTATTTATTTTATTGAGTTTAGAGTCTATTTTTATGACTTATGTGATTTATATGATTTTTGTGATGTGTTGTTGATTTATTAAGTGGCTTATTTTATTATTTAATAGAATAAAATTTGAAAATAAAATAAAATTAAGTTGTGGGGCTGTTTTGGAAATTAGAAGAGTTTAGTGGAATAAGTGGAAATATTATGTTATTTGGTGTAGAAATATATATGTTATTTGGTGTAGAAAAGGTATGATGTAGAAAATAATGTTGTTATACCATTTAAGTTGTTATCATTAATGATGCTATGTTGTGAAATTGTTGTATGTTGTTGTCTCAATTGTATTGATTATTAAATCATTAAGTTGCATATGTTGGTCAAGTTGTTAAAGTTGTAAGTTGTTGTCAATGTCGTTAAAGTTTTAAGTTGTTGTCGATGTCGTTGAAGTTGTTGGTTGTCGTTGCATTAGTTGTTGAGTCTATGCATACTCATTCATGTTGAGTGTAACGCCCTCTTTAATTATTTGATTATTTTAATGAGTTTAGAATATACTTATATGATTTGTGTGATTTATATGATTTATTTTGATGAGTGGTATTTTGTTATGTTATATGTTAGTATTTATTAGTATAATATATATGCTATTTGGTTCAGAAATATATATGTTATAGAAATATATTTGTTATAGAGATATGTTTGTTATAGAAATATATTATATATATATATTAGAATAGAATATTGAGACTGGTAGGACAGATTTGGAAATAAGAGAAAATAAGTAGGTTAATGATTTATATAAAAATGGAGAGTTAGAATTAGAAAATAAGGATTACCTGAAACCTGTTTTTGGAGAAAAAGGGAGAAAGTGAGAAGTAAGTGAAGAGAAGAACAAAGAGAGGCTGCCTGATCGATTTATTAAGGTAAGGGTGGGACTAACATTCAATAATCTTTAAGTCTATGATTCTAAAAATTGGATTTAACATGTTGTAGGTTATAGTTTTTGAGAATTTGGGAATTAGGGTTAAAAGTGATTACTTGATGATTTTCTAAAATAATATTTTGGGTCAATTTTTATATGGTTTTGAGTCTCTTTTGATGTATATAAATGTTTAGACAAACTTTGGGATCAAATTTGGGCATAGGGAAGTTAAAATTGGGATTTTGGGGTGAAAAGTGGGTTTTTCCCGAGTTTCTCTTTGACAGCATGTCTTGTTTCATGTTCTTGCGTCTTTTTCACACGTTTGTGTTTGGAATTAGCCTTTGGGGTAAACATGAAAATTGTAGATAATTGTGTTAGCTTTCCAGTGGCGTCGGTTTGACTTGAAAATACTCCAAGGAGGTCGTAGTGAAATTTTATGAAAATTCAGCATAACCGTTTCTAAGTTAATCCAAAACTTAGGGAATAATTCCAAACCTCAAAACTAGAAGTACTAGGAGTTTAATTAAGGTGTTTAAGAGTATCTAACCTATGTTGTGATGAATCTAATTTGGTTTGACGTGAATATCTTTGTTGGATAATTTGAAATACATATATTATGTGAATGTTGTTGTTGAATAATTTGAGATACATATATTATGTGAATATTGTATGATATAGAAATAATGTTGTTATACCATCCAAGTGGTTATTATTAATGTTGCTATGATTCAAGTTGTTGTATGTTGTTGTCTCTGTTGTTATTGATTATTAAATCATTAAGTTGCATAAGTTGGTCAAAGTTGTCAAGTCGTAAGATGTTGAGTCCATTGCATACTCATTTAAGTTGAGGGCTTGATGCCCTGTAATGTATATTTATACATATTATGTTGAGGGCTTGATGCCCTGTAAGTTGAGGGCTTGATGCCCTGTGAGCCTATTTACATTTATACGTTGAGGGCTTGATGCCCTAGTTGGTATCACATGCATGATTAAGAAGTCGAAGTTGCATTGTCGAGTCAAAGTCGTTCTTGATGAATTATCATCCATGAGTTGTTAAGTTGTTGTTGAGTTGTCTTCTATCCATGTGTTGTTAATGAAGTACTTATGAATAATTATGATTATGACATTGTTATGTTGTTTATGATATTGATTATGATGATGTTTACGATGTGATGATTATGTTGTTATGATGCTTATAAATATCGATTATGATACATCTCAAAATCTTATTAGTGCAATCATGGTTTGAAATGTCCTTACCAAGGTTTTGAAACTTGTTGACAATATAAGTGAATCTCATTTGCATGGAGAAGATGGATTCACCATCCTCCATACGAAAAAGCTGATATTGTTGAACAGGGGTATTAATTTTTTATTTTAACATCATTGGTGTTGGAATAAGCCCTAATAGCCAATCTATATTGATTGGGTTTGGCTTTGTATCATGATATTGATATAAATATATATTGTGAATATATAATAACAAGGCATTTCTTTATTGATTTTGTTTTGTTTCAAAATAATAAAGTCCCTAGAATAGTTAGTCCGTTTAATGGAACATTAAGTATAACTTAATTGTGAGACCCCATTAAACATAAGGAAACTATTCTCAAAGTATCCGTAGTCAAGCTTTGTTGAGAAGTGGGATATCATTAAAGCATAGAGACTATTATGTAGGTAGACTGATGATCACATCTCACAGATCATGGATAAAGAGTTATCAAGTCTTCACTTAGATATAAATATTAGGAGTAATATTTATATTGGATTGATCCGCCATGAGAATACTACATAGTAAAAGTTATGAAAAGTGTCATAAGATATTCTCATAGTGATAGTGGTGTATTCCACCCTTCGACCTGAAACCACTATGTACCCTAGATGTTGGAGTCGAGTGCTTTGTCACCATTCAAACATTGTCCGTAATAGGATGACTATAAAGTTGGTTGATGGGTACTCCATGAATCATGCTGAGGGACATGAGTGACCTAGATGGAATTTGCCCCTCCTACATAACAGGAGAAATGTCTACGGGCCCAATATTGAACTAGACAAGGATGACACGGTCTATGCCTTGTGTTCAATATAGACATGAGTGCAAAAGGGTAATTATACACATGATCATTATCACAGAAAGGTTTCGTCAGATCACATGACATTCTCGTCACTTGGGTAGCAGTAATGTGTTGCTAGATACCGCTCACTGTTTATAATATTAAATATTTGATTTAATATTATTGCCAACGTTACGGGAACCTATAGGGTCACACACAAAGGACAGATAGATGAGAGAAATAAATAAGTAAGACTTATTTATAAAATAATAAGTGAGACTTATTATTAATTAAATAATTAAATATGACTTTATTATTTAATTTACGAAAAAATAGAGAAACGCGGTCCACCGTAAGGTACGGTGTATTTAGGTGTTGTCTTGTTGTCCACACAAGTGATTCTATAAATAGAACCCTTGTGTTGAAACATTACCAACCTTTTGTGAGTGCTTAACCTAATTCACAAAAGTTGTGAAACCCTAGCCGCCGCTCTGAAAACATAGTTCTCTCTGAATCTCCGTTGGAATTGGCTAGCACCGGTCATCGGAGAAGTTCTGTTCGTGTGGACTGAGTAGAGGCATCGCTGCTTTGCTTTGCTCGTGATCAGAAATATTTCTTCTACAAAGGTTCTGCTCTTCAAGAGGTAAACACATGAATCTTAAAGTGTTTAAGTTTCTATTTGATTTGTGATTAATGATTTAATCAAGATCCGTTTCAATGGGATTTCTTCCGCAAAGAGAATTAAATTTTTGAAAAACCCCTCTTAAAATCCCTTCAATTGGTTCCTTCATGAAGGGTTTCCAATGCATCCCACATAGCTTTAGCGGTCTTACAATGAGAGATGGAATGATACTCATTAGTTCCAAGAGAGGAAATAAGAATATTTCGTGCCTTCAAATCATATTGGACCTCCTTTTTGTCATCATCTCTCCAAACGACTTTTGGTTTTTCGTGTGCTACACCGTTGGCAACAACTTGCAGTTAAAACCGCCTGTTGACCACGACGTCCCACACATCCATGTCTACCGATTGGATATGAATTCTCATGCATTCTTTACAATAGTCGTAATTTTCTCCGTCAAAAATAGGTTCTCTATTATACGCCCTCTTGGGCTCCTTATTTTCCATATGGGTCAACTTTTCCGGTAGTTAGCCGGTTAGAAGAGACCAAGATCTATGATACCATTTATTGGTCTATATGGCCAATAAGATTATAAGTTAGAGAGGGGGGGGGGGGGGGGGGGGTTGAATTTAAATTGACTATTGGAAACACGTCTGAACAATCAAAACAATAAGTAAAAAGATATAAAACTATGTGGTTCAATAAGATTAAATGTAGAATTGAGTGATTCACAATACAAATCTTATTACAAAGGCAAATCTTTGTAAGAGCCCCCCTCAAGACCATTCAATTGTTATAGTTGTGGTATGTCTGGTCATTTTTGCAGGAATTGTCGAAGGAAAGGTCAGCCTGCTCCAAAGGCAAACCTTACTGAGGACCAATTTATTGCTATGATTTCTGAAATCATTGTTGTTGGTGGATCCGAGGGATGGTGGGTAGACACTAGCGCAACTCGTCATGTCTGCTATGATAGATCTATGTTCAAAACTTATTTTGTGGCTGAAAATCAGAAAGTCTGATTAGGAGATTCCCACACCACAATTGTTGCTGGAACAGGAGATGTGGAATTAAAGTTTACCTCTGGAAAGACCATGGATTTTAAAAATGTTATGCATACTCCAGAGATGAGAAAGAACTTAGTTTCTGTCTATATATTGTTGTGTGTTTCCCTTCAAAATCAAATAAAGAAGTTTTTGTTACGTTCAACAATTTTATTGTTCTTGCCATTCTATATATATTTATGTTATCTTGAAAGTAAATGTAATTATGATTGCATTTGTATTTTTTTCTCAATTTTTTGCTGCGGATGGAAGTGAAGTTACACTGATTTTTTTCATTCCATGATATTACACAGTTTGAATGCCATATAAATATTTTATTATTGCTGTAATCAATACTTATTTTTGAATTGAAATGCTTTGATTTTATGAAATTATTTTCACGTCAATTGAAAAAAAAGTGGGGGATCTTTTCAACAATTTCCAAATTTAGAAATTCAAGTCTATATGAAAAACGTGCTGCACTAAGGGAAATTTTGAATTGGAGAAATTTGATGATTGTGAATTTAGCCTTTTCAAAATTAAAAGTTGCCTTGCAAATTAATGATATTTAGAAAGTCCTGAAGATTTTTTTTTTTAAAGTAGGATCATAAACTAAAATATCATGCTACAAAATGTCTTCCACTTTATTTATAAGTTAAAGTGATTCATCTTCAAACCTAGCTATTCAAGCTTGCACTCCTGCCAGAAAAAATGTCCCTTCTCCACCTACCCTGTTTCTAGATTCTACTATACTAGCAGATATGTCTGAGAACATATTTCAGGAGCTGAACAAGCTAGTTCAAGCAAGGAACAATCTGGTTCATGAAGACAGCTATGAGAAATAGTTGGTAATTTTCAAGAAGTAGATTTCAGAAAGACTCTAGTGAAAACTCCTCTATGCTTAAGA
This sequence comes from Medicago truncatula, assembly GCF_003473485.1. Classification (NCBI taxonomy): domain Eukaryota; kingdom Viridiplantae; phylum Streptophyta; class Magnoliopsida; order Fabales; family Fabaceae; genus Medicago; species Medicago truncatula. The sequence goes on along the minus strand of NC_053047.1, from coordinate 18,664,436 downwards.
GCCAGGAATGCTACTGATTTTATTCCATCTGGAATACATCCTAGAGAGTTGGATATCTCTTGGTTATCAAAGTTAAATTTCAAGCCTGTTTCTACAGAGTTAGCCTTATTGCAAAGGAATGTTGAACTGAAAAGAGAGAACAAGCTGCTGAAGAAAGATCTCTTAGAACAGAAGCTGTTACTGCTTGAGTACAAGGCATCTTCAGAAGCTAAGCAAGGATTAGAGAGGAAAACTTGATTAAGAGAAACAATGAGTTCAAGGAAGAGATGAAGAAGCAATCTGAACAAACAAACAAGTTACTTCAAGAGCTGAAGGAATTGTATCAGAAACAAACCAAGCCTTAGTTGCACACCTTCTTTGTTAGCTTGTTTAGTTTTAATCTTGAGTTTCTATGATTACACGCTTCTGAACTATTTGCTTCTGAATTAAAATTTTGCCTTTGAACTATTTGCTTCTGAACTAGTTATGCGCTACTGATCTAATTTTATGCTTCTGAACAAGTTTTAATTTTTTTTTTTGTCTTCTGTAGAATTTTCTCACTATTTTTTCTCATCTTTTTCTTTTTGTCTTTATATTTTAACTTTTTGTTGATGAAAAAAAGGGGAGTAGATGTATAGTATTTTTTAGGCTCTGAGCCCCATAAATTTAATTGTAATCAAGTTAAATTAATAGGACACTCTTCTTATCTCCTAGTCTATTTAATGTGAGATCAATTATGAGTGTTATTTCGTTTTTAATGATGAATTTAATTAACGTGGATAGAACTCACGGGGAGCTTACAAACCTCACCTTAAAGTACTATTGGACTTAGGGGGAGTTTACAAACCTCATACCTTAAAGTCAACTTGTTAATTAGATTAACAACAATTGAACCTTTTTAAATACTAACTGTTTGTCATCATCAAAAAGGGGGAGATTGTTGGAACAAAATGTGTTTAACGTTACCCTTTAAGAGTTTTGATGATAACAAGGTATTAAAATTGTCAACTGGATATGCTAATATTTGTTCAAGTGTGCAGAACCATATATACAAGGTTAAGTATATTTTACAGGTTCTGGAAGAACAAATTAAGAGCTATGGAATCAACAAAAAGAAAGCTTGAAGAATCTGAAGCTACATCACCAGAAGCAACTTCTCATCTGGAGCTGAAGATCATCAGAAGATGAAAGAGTTAAAGTTTCAAAGGTTGTTCAGAGGATTTAATCATGTCTAGCATTGCAGAAGACCAGAAGACTGAAGCAACAACTATTTTGAAAGGATTTGAAGGCATTAGATGCTTGTTCTTTTGAGAGCGTTGAAAAAGGATAATTATATTGTATGAAGTGTACAACCACTATCCCCACTACTCTGTTTTGTGTCTGCAATAAGACAAGAATAACAGCTATGTCTGCAACGATGTTCCTCCAGACTTGGAATGGATTTGAAATTGATCATTCATAGGACAATAAACAAATCAGGCAAAAGATCATTGGTGATTGATCAAGCTCAAACGACTCTATTTTGATGTGCTGACAATTCACAACGTCTCTCCCATACCTCTATATAAAGGAGTGAAGACATAGAGAATGGCAAGGAGTCTACAACAATTTGAAAGCGCCAAAACTCTGCTGAAATTGTTCTACCTTGAAAGTTCACTTAGAATTTCTTATCAAAGTTCATATCTTAGAAATTCTAGAATCTTAAGAGTCAGTATCTGATTTGTATTGTGAACACCACTGATTGTAGATCAAGTGTTCAACCTCAAACATATTTCTTTGTAATTTTGTTTGATTAGAATTTTCTTGCTTATGTGGTTGAGCATAGAGGTCTCTTGATTGTGTTCAGGAGCATAGGAAATCTCTTGCAGTTATGCTTGAGTATTTTAAAGTCTCTTGCTAGTTTTAGTAGTGAGCAATTGTAATCAGATATTACTTTTTAGTGAACTCTCCTTGGAAGTGCAAGGGGATATGACTACTTCCGGTTTGTGGAAGGAACTTGTATAATTGCTTTGTGTTCTTCCTCTCTCTCTCTCTCTCTCTCTCTCTCTCTCTCTCTCTCTCTCTCTCTCTCTCTCTCTCTCTCTCTCTCTCTCTCTCTCTCTCTCTCTCTCTCTCTCTCTCTCTCTTTATCCGCTGCATTTAGAATCTGAACTTCACTTCAGAAGTTGTACTCTAACTGATTCTGACTAGTGACTTCAGTAGGAGAAAACGAAGAAAAATCAAACACAATTCAACCCCCCTTCTTGTGTTTTGCTCACCTTCAATGTTGACAGACTATAATAAAATCTATGCTCCTCTTTAATGTAATGGCCTAAATTTACTTTCCAATAGTGGGAAAATCTTTCCCTCATCCACCCTAAATGTCACCTCTTATTTATTCCTTTGATCATGTTTAGCTATTTTCTTTTTATTGGGTCTTAGTTGATTTTAATTTAAACTATTAAACCATGTGATTGTATAAACTCTTTTCAATGCAATTATAATCCTAGTTTTATTCAGAATTATTTGTTCTTACTGCCTTTTGTATATTGATCACGTATAAAATGATTTCAAATGTCAATTGATTACTGATACTAACTATTGAATTGGATCTAATAATTCTGGTTAATCTAACGGGTCAGTCTAGGGATAGATGATTGTTAGGTTATGACATAGAAATTAACGTTCTCATCAAACCTTCAACGGTTATGTACTTACCTAAGGGATTAGGTTGTTGTTGCTTAAGAAAAGGGTTTTGATCAGAACTATTTTGTTAATTTGTCGTAAATTTAGGAGAATAATTGTAGAGACTAGGTGCAATTTACCAAACATCGAGAATTAATTGATTCGAAGGACCTGATCACTTTTTATCTCTGACATTTTTCAAAACCATTTATTTTAATTTATATTTGCTATTGAAATCAATCAAATATATCCTCTACATACCCGCTATTTTTTAAATCCTTATTATAATTAAATTACCGAGTTGAGATTGAAACAATCTTTGTGGAGACGAACTTATAAATTTTATTACTTCGATGCATTTTTAATACACTTGCTAAAATTCTATCACAACCAATTTCACCCCATGTAACAACCGGCTGCAGGGCTACTTTTGCCTAAAAATGATGATTTTCAAAGTGCAACCGGTTGCACTTTTAAGCAACCGAGTGCACAGTGTTCGAACTCTCAAATTGGCTTATGAATAGCGTGCATTGGTTACATATATGCATAGTAATTTACCATGTTCTGCCATTTTAAAATACCTAAGACAAAGCCCTAATTTACAATGCATTGACACGAGCGTATGGGTTAGCACTTAAATAAGATAAATAAGTGGAATATGTTTATGCAAATACCTTGATAAGTACTCGAACATATACGATTGATGCACACAAAATGATAATACTCAGTTAAAATGTACATAGTCATCTATATATATCAAAGAAGAACTTGTTGTATCCTGTGAGAGATATATATTATTTTGACCATATGTTATACTTAGTCAAAGTTGTAAATGTGGGTTGATACTAGTTCTTGAAATTAGCCTTATTTGTAGTTCTTCTCTATCAACATTTACATTTATGTTTGCTTTGACCATTTGTGAATTACTTCCTAATTACAAGGAACCACCAACCCTGCTCACAATAAGAAACTCACAGTCCTTTATTTTTCACAGTAGAAAAAGCACACTTGTTAGAGAGAACTCACCTCTACACAAACAAATTAATTTTCTATTTTTTAGAAAATAAAGTTTAGATTTCTTGGGTGCATCTCATGTGTTTATTAAATTCAAGTTGTTTTGTCACCTCTTATATGATTCGAAAAATTTGCTGTATCCTGGGATGATATGCGCTTTTGAGACAGATAAATCGTTAAAGTTATTAATTTGTTTGTGTGGTGGTTGCTTTTGAATCACATTTCGACTAATGATAATCTATTTCGAAGAAGTGTTGTTCCTCTTGATGACATAAATAACTTATTTGTCCAATGTGATATCTTTGGTAGATTATGGAACTTCGTGGCCTCTTGGATGAGATACGAATATGTGGAGCATGGCTTTTTTTAGGAGCATCGAGCTCATTTTTGTGCTTTAGGTGGTTTCTCTAAAAGAGATCAACTTAGGATGTCTATTTTATGGGCATCTACAGTTTGGTATATTTGGAAAGAATGTAATGGTCGAATTTTAGAGCAAAAGGTGGATTGTACGCAAACTTTACATGAAAGAATCAAACTTCAAACTTATTGGTGGTTGAAATCAAAACTCGCTACTTTTTATTTTGATTATCAGGTTTGGAGGTTGAAACATCGTCATTGTTTGATGTATGTAATTTAGCTTTTGTTTTGGCGCTTGGCGCTTAATTATGTTGTCTGAAAAGATTATGGTTTCTTTTAATTCCATTTTGCCTTGTTAAAAAAAATGCATTTGATAAGTTAACATTTCATACCGCTTTAAAAAGGCATTGGATAAGTTAAAAAAAATGAATTAGATTAATGTTGGCAATGCAAACATAAGATATATTTTTCTAATTTGAAAGTAGATATAGGTCGGATATTTATTAAATCATTACATGAAGAAAGGAACCAAACAACAACACACACATCTTACATTAATTTGTTGAAATGAAACATTAGAATTGAAATAACAATACAACAAAGACATGATCGTCTAAAAAAAACACAGGATTATAACATGAACGACATATATTGAACAACAATAGCATGAGTTTCGGCATATATTGAACCATATTAAGACCATATACGCACAACTAGAAAAAAACTATATTAATGAAGAAGATCTAGAAAGAATAAGATATGAAATTTGTTTCTCTAATTAATCACAATTTAGTGAGATTTAGAGAGATATTTCATATTTTTTCTGTCACTAATCTTTGTCACTATTTCATTTGTTCTAGAAGTGATGCATGATAGTATTATATTATGCCACGAAGAGTGGGCCAATCAGCATCGATTCGTTTGATACCACCAATAAATTGACCGAAAAGATTAACACGTGCACAATGTTCTCCTTTGAAAATGAAAATTTCATTCCCACCATGAGCACAAAAAGCTGCATCAATACCCTCTTCAAAGACTGTATCGACAAATGTCGGATAATGATAAGTAATGTTTTCAACCTCGTAAACATGATTGTACTTAAAGTCTAAAATACCGCACATATTTCCTTTGAATAAAACAGCATCTTTCGAACCGGGGAACCTCAATGCCGCATCTATTCCATTTGCAAACGGTGTTGTCACGAGAGAAGGAAACATCTCAACAATTTCAATAGGACCTATAACTATTCTGGCAGCTGCAGGACCAGAACGTGGAGCATAATCTGTTTTTACACATTGACTTTTAGAGAAAAAGTATGCAACATTGCCTTCGGTTTCAAATGAAGAATCTATTCCCCTTTTAAATATCGTTTTGGAAAACATTGGAAATCCTGCATCAATTTCAACCGGACCACTGATAAGATCTTTCCTTAAAGTATAATAATCTAAAATCACATACCTTTCTTTCACGAAAAGGTAACATTCATTAGGCTTGGATGAACGGAATGCAGCACCTATGAGACTAGCTGGCATTTTTCTTGAATGATTGTTTTTTATTTCTGTATTCTATTTAACAAAAAGGATATGAGATGTTTTTCTTTCAGTTTGTAAAGGTCTATGCTAGCTTATATAGATGCTACGGTAATGTGAACACAAAATGTCAAATTTGAAATTGAAGTCCAAAACACGTCATTTAGACACTTAACCCGCAATGAATATGGGAGATATTGAACATGTTTGCATGTTTCCAACTAACAAAGACAGGTTTAATGTAGTTAAATACAACTTTCTCAATATATAGTTGATACATGACCAAGAAAATTAATAAAGTCTTCTCTTGTATTTGGACTACTTTACGTTGGCTATTCAAATTATGAAATCCATGAAGTTTTATTAAGAATCATGAAATTGGAGTCCAGTGGGATCATCAATATTTGGCAGAGAGCAACCACATAAATGATTTGGATATCATACTTTAACTTAAACCTTAAGGCAATGAGTTTATTGATGCTCTCACTTATAAAGTGTATAACCTCCACTTTTCTAAATATTGTGACACTAATTCTAACCCACAATTGTTACTAAACAATCTCCCCTCCCTCACAAGTGTCTCTCAAGTGTCAGTCCATTAATTCATCATATTCACCCCTCATGTGGAAGCCCTTTCACTCACATACACTTGCTTAGGCCGTTATTCTATTGGTTTATGGATCCTCTTAGATATAAAGTGTTCAACCTTTACATTTTTAAACAATGTGAAACTTATAACTCATACTTGCAATCCAATAAATTTCATATCTAAAACTAAATTATTAGTCCCGGCCCGAAGAAGACCATTGATGACATGTAGGGTATTGTAATTTTTTTTGAATAAAAATGTGTTTATAGTTCTAGATTTAACAATGAAGTTTTTTTTGTTTAGACTAAAATATAACAAATCTTTATACTAACAAAGGTTACGATTTTAGGCACATTTTTGTGCCTATTTAAGCTGAAGTCTATTCCAAAGATAAGGGTTACGATTTGACAAGAGCAAAGTGCGATTTTGAGACTACAAGACGGCTAGGAGGGAGATTTCTTCATCCTTTTACCTGTTCGTGAATGTATTGATTATTCTAATGATTATGTTATTTGTAAACACCATTATGAGTAGCTAAGTCCATTAGAGGTTAGGTCTGAGATGATTCTTTGTAACCCTAATTGAACCATGTTGCTGTGAAACTCTATTTATTGTGAATGACAATCTAATGTTTATTCAATTCAATTGTTCTTAATGCTTTTTGCATCCTGATCAAATATAAATATGATTTATTGAGAACGAATTACTACTGGCCCTAGATTTCGACTTAGACCTAATTGAATTGTTCTAATAAACATGGTTAATCTAGGAATGGATAATCCTTTATTAGTGATATTAGGTTAACGTGCTTAAACCTTCGAAGATTATTAGACCACCTAAGAAATTACGGGCTGTAATCCTAGAAGAGAGTCCCAACTCAAGGGATTGATTAGGGCTATTTTGTTAAGTATCGTGGAATTAGAAAATCATTCATAAGAATAGGTGCAATATACCAATTCGGAGAACATAGATGATTCTAAAGACCTAAGCTCATATCTCTCTTATTCTTTAAAACCAACTTTACTTTATGTCGTTACATTTATGCAAACAAACCAATCAACCGCCTAGTGGCAATCAAAACAACTTTTAAACATCCTAACTTACAACGTAATTGAATTATTGAGATTAAAATCAGTTCTTGTGGGAACGATATTTTTACCACTTCGATAGTATTTGGTACACTTGCCAAACTTCTATCAATGAACAAAAAAACAAACACAGCAGACTCGTTAGTAAATGCACCTCTGTAAGTTGACAATTTAAAAAATATATATATATTTCTTAGAGAAGTAAATATTATATCAATTTCAGAACACTAGAAAAGGAGGCATCCATGGCGAGTTCCCTAATTTCATCACTTATATGAGAACCTCTCAATACAATCTGTCTCTGTTGTTTGCAGTTTTCCACGACATCTTTCACTCCTTTCTCTATGACCCAATCACAATTTATCAGTCTTAGTTCCAAAATCCCTGAACAATTCTTTGAGATCACATAGAGTGTTTCATCATCATCAACATTTGTATTTGACAAGTCCAACACCTCTAGCTTAGGAACTACAAAGTTCATTTCAAATAGGTCCACAGATGAACACCAGGCTAAGTTCAAATGTCTAATCTTATAACATCTCCTTAAAACTTGACAAATAACTTAAAATTACTAAAAAAATTACTAATCTTTATAAAATATAAGTATATCTGTAATAAAGTCATTTTTTTTATCATTCTTACTTTCTAATGATTTTTCTTTAATGAGTGGGCTCGATCTTGACTCTTTATATCCTTTTAGTTTCGAGGACGAAACTGTTTTAAGGGGGTAATAATGTAACGACCCAAAATTTTATATACTTTATAAATATTCTTCCTAGTAATTTTATTTTTGCTTTATTATTTATTCAATAAATTATTTTATGTGTAAAGAACTAAGAAAGTTTTAGCACTTTTCCTTTATTTAAATCATTGTAATTTAAAGTTTATGCCAATATATTTTACTTATCTTAACTACCTTAGAATTACTACTAGCATTTCTACATTAGTTCACGTGCTCATTGATTTTTCTCCAATTACACCGTCTGTGCAGTTTCTTCCAGCACTAAAGACAATTTAATTTTCTTTGATACCTTTGACCAGGATGATTCTTTCTTGATACTTTCATTCCCATTAATTTCTACCTTAAATTCACTTTGATCTTGTAAGGTAACGTGCTCTTGTCACTTCAACATCATCTTGTTTTTCAAAGTCTTTAACAAGACATTAATAGGCTTGTATAGCATGGTCTCCCTCCATTCATCCCCTCATAAGTCTCCTACGTCAATACATGTTGGTCCCTTTCCACTTGTATTTTGAGATATATGTCCATTAAAATGATAATAAACATTTCTTGTTGACTAAATTAATTAACTACAAGGATTAATTCCAATTTATTCCTCCTTAAATCATGTCATACGTTTTCATTTCTTCTACCACATTTCTATTACTACATATATTCAAAACCCCTTAGTACCAAGATTTCATGCGTACAGATTCATAAAACAAACCTCACATAGCCTTTTAAATATAAATATCCTTACATTTAGAAAACTCACGCCCATAATCCTCCTTCTCATCATCACCTTGCTCATCAAAATTATAAATCCCCGTTCACTCTACTCTTTAGAAGGTCCTAAAGAGCCCCAATGACTTGTTTGTGCGTTTGGTTCGAAATCAATCTTAGGGACGTCTTGCGTCGAAGGAAAAGCATCTAATTCCAAAGGTAAGGGCGGTATTCCGTACAATTATATATTCATAATCTCATAAGCTAATTTGAACGTACAGCCCTTATCCTAATAAGATGAGAAGACTTGAATATAAATAAAAGAATGCAATAGATAACTTTTATTGCATTTCATGTTTGATGAAAAGGTCTCATCTTCTGTGGCATAGCATGACATTATGATTTGACTCTCTTGTGCGTTAGAGAAAATGCTTTCATGAATGTGATGAATATTTTGAAAGAAAGTTTGAATATCTTAATCGATGTTGTGAAAACGGTGATGATTTCAAAGAGTGTGCATCATGCATGGCATGGCATGTAGTTGTGTCATAGGGTGCCGTAAGGGTGATTTACTATGGTGCCGTAAGGGCGATTTACTCTTCTGCCGAGAGGGCCATTTATTATGTGCCGTAAGGGCGATTTACTTTCGTGCCGTAAGGGCGATTTACTCTTGTGCCGAGAGGGACATTTATTAGGTGCCGAAAGGGCGATTTATTCTTGTGCCAATTGGGGCGATATCCGAATCATGGTCAAGTTGCATCTCATGCATCATTCATCATTTGCATAAAGATCGTATTTATATTTATTTATTTGTATTGAGCTTTTGACTCTTATGTGGTGAGTGTTTTACTGTTCTTCTTATCTTGTGTCTTTATGTTTATATAATTGTATTTTTGTGGTTTAGGAATACTTACCCCTTACAACCAACATTTTTGGTATTGATGAGTTTGAAGATTTGAAGAAATATTGATGTTTAGCTTGTACGCGCGCGAGAAATAAATTTATGTTTTTCTTAAATTGAAATTTTAAAATAATTATTGTAAGCTTATTATTTTTGGTGTAATTTATTCAGTGAAATTAAAGAAGTTAATCTTCTTAAAATTAACGGCGCCGGTTTATTGTGTTTTAGGGTTTATTAGATAATGGGCTTTCTCTTATGGACAATCATCTTTTCAGTATATAGGTATACTAGATCCCCTACCCGTGCTAACGAAGGACATTTATAGTGTGGATTAAAATATAGTAGAATATAACACATAATATATGTACACGTTGATAAATAGTTCCAAACCAGTCTTATATAGTTTCCAAATAAAATTAAGTATAATATGAAAATACAATTAATGAAAATGTTATATAAAGTAAATTACAAAATAAGCAAAATGATTCTTATATTGTATTTAGAAGTTCATACATTCTGAAATATTTCCTTGTATACGACATTGGTTGTGTTATCAATGCAATCACAATTTTCATCAGTTATCAGTATTTTCATCAGATAATTGGCCGTCAGAGAATACAGATTGTGGTAGGTGGAGGCCGCACGGGTCATATACGTTGAAAATGGAAATTCACATCAAGTAGTTGATCGTCTAATTACATGTCTCCCTTAAAACTCGAAAAAAATTCTTTTGTCAAAAGGTATTGTATAGATAACAATGGTACATTTGAAGTATGATACTTTTTTGCAGTTTGAAAATTTATTTATATGATAAACATATAAATCCTAGTTATTTGAAGGGATTCGTAAGCCTAGCTCAGCTTGGATTTTGCAAATGTGTTATGAGTTTTAGGTTGTGTTTGCATTCTCATCTACATATAAAAAAAGATTAAAACAATTCACAAAAGATTAAGCTTGCAATAATTGTCTCGGAATATGAGATTTGGAATTGTGAAATTTAACTATAACTTTTGAGTGAAAAAGATTGTATTACACTGCTAAATGAAAAAGACTGTATCACACTACTTAATGAAATGAGCTGAACAAAGGCCACCTAAATAACACTTCATATACATATAATTTATATTTTCTTTCTTTTTCTTCTTTCCTTCTTATTAGATTAGTGTTGGCAAAGCAAACATAAGATCTATTTTTCTGATTTGAAAGTAGATAGAGATCGGATATTTATGAAATCATTACATTAAGAAAGAAACCAAACAACAACACACACCTTGTACATTGATTTGTTGAAAACAAACATTAAAATCACAATAAAGTAAATAGAGATTGGATATTTATTAAATCATCACATGAAGATAGGAACCAAACAACAACACACACATCTTACATTAATTTGTTGAAAGAAAACATTAAAATTAAAATAACAATACAACAAAGACATGATCGTCTAAAAAAAACACAAGATATATGGGGCAAACAACCAAGTGTCAGCCTACGACATATATTGAACAACAATAACATGAGTTTTGGCATATATTGAACCATATTGAGACCATATATGCACAATTAGAAAAAACTGATTTAATGAAAAAGATCTAGAAAGAACAAGATATGAAATTTGTTTCTCTAATTAATCACAATTTAGTGAGATTTATAGAGATTTCTTATTTTTTCTGTTACTAATCTTTGTCACTATTTCATTTGTTCTAAAAGTGATGCATGATCATATATAGTATTATATTATGCCATGAAGAGTGGGCCAATCTTCATTGATTCGTTTGATACCACCAATAAATTGACCGGAAAGATTAACACGTGCACAATGTTCTCCTTTGAAAATGAAAATTTCATTCCCACCATGAGCACAAAAAGCTGCATCAATACCCTCTTCAAAGACTGTATCGACAAATATCGGATAACAATTGGTAATGTTTTGAACCTGATAAATATAATTGTTGTTAACGTCTAAAATACCGCACATATTTCCTTTCAATAAAACAGCATGTTTCGAACCGGGTAACCTCCATGCCGCATCTATTCCATTTGCAAACGGTGTTGTCACGAGAGAAGGAAACATCTCAACAATTTCAATCGGACCTATAACTATTCTGGCAGCTGCAGGACCAGAACGTGGAGCATAATCTGTTTTGACACATTGACTTTTAGAGAAAAAGTATGCAACATTGCCTTCGGTTTCAAATGAAGAATCTATTCCCCTTTTAAATATTGTTTTGGAAAACATTGGAAATCCTGCATCAATATCAACCGGACCACTGATAAGATCTTTCCTTAAAGTATAATAATCTAAAATCACATACCTTTCTTTCACGAAAAGGTAACATTCATATGGCCTGGATGAACGGAATGCAGCGCCAATGACACTAGCTGACATTTTTCTTGAATGATTGTTTATTTATTTCTGTATTCTATTTAACAAAAAGGATATGAGATGTTTTTCTTTCAGTTTGTAAAGGTCTATGCTTATATAGATGCTACGGTAATGTGAACACAAAATGTCAAATTTGAAATTGAAGTCCAAAACACGTAATTTAGACACTTAACCCGCAATGAATATGGGAGATATTGAACATGTTTGCATGTTTCCAACTAACAAAGACAGGTTTAATGTAGTTAAATACAACTTTCTCAATATATAGTTGATACATGACCAAGAAAATTAATAAAGTCTTCTCTTGTATTTGGACTACTTTACGTTGGCTATTCAAATTATGAAATCCATGAAGTTTTATTAAGAATCATGAAATTGGAGTCCAGTGGGATCATCAATATTTGACAGAGAGCAACCACATAAATGATTTGGATATCATACTTTAACTTAAACCTTAAGGCAATGAGTTTATTGATGCTGTCACTTATAAAGTGTATAACCTCTACTTTTCTAAATATCGTGACACTAATTCTAACCCACAATTGTTACAAAACAATCTCCCTCTCAAGTGTCTCTCAAGTGTCAGTCGATTAATTCATCATATTCACGCCTCATGTGGAAGCCCTTTCACTCACATACACTTGCTTAGGCCGTTATTCTATTGGTTTATGGATCCTCTCACATATAAAGTGTTCAACCTTTACATTTTTAAACAATGTGAAACTTATAATTCATCCATGCGATCCAATAAATTTCATATCTAAAACTAAATTATTAGTCCCGGCCCAAAGAAAATCATTGATGACATGTAGGGTATTGTAATTTTTTTTGAATAAAAATGTGTTTATAGTTCTAGATTTAACAATGAAGTTTTTTTGGTTTACACTAAAATATAACAAATCTTTATCTTTATACTAACAATTTAGAGTTTTTAGAAATAGTCTATTTCAAAATCCTCTCCTCTAGAGATGTCCACATCATCATAATCCTACTTGGCATTTGTTCTAAAAATTTCTCCTAATTTTTATAATAAGCTTAATAATTATAATTATTATTAAAAACCGTTTTTATTAATCATTAAATTGTACATAAAATACACAGTTGGTTACAATCAAATAATTATTAATATAATAATTGTTTCGATTGAAATTTATATGTTACATTAAAAATTTGTACGTTACAATCAAATGATTATAAATATAATTATTATTAGATTAACATTTATATGGTACGTTAAAAATTTGGTAGGTTACAAAAATTATAATAAATAACTTGAATAAATTATATTTTAAATTTTGGTCCGTTACACTATGACAGTAAACTGCTAATTAAAAACTTAATTGTAGTAATTAGTTTTTAAGGTTATATAATTAATTTTTATTCGTTACAAAATTATATCACTTAATATTAATAAGATATTATTGAATTTTAAATGTTATGAAGTTAATTTTTTGTAGGTTACATGAAATATAATCTAAGTGTTTAATGCACATTTTATAATATTAAATATGTTGATAATATTAATTTTAAAACGGTCAAATTAATAATTAATAGATATTAACCGTTATGGTACTATTTTTCTATATAAATAGTAGCGCTTTTGGGTACGAATACATAAAAATCACAAAAAAAATTCTTTTTTTTCTGTTCTCTGGTTCTCTGATATCTATGTTATAAGTAATTTCTTTCATTTTTTTCTATTGCAAAGAAAAACGTCTATGAAACACAACTTCATATCTGATGTTTCACCATGAAAATAATCGTGGACATTGGTTGTGAGGGTTGTTCGTGCTTGGTTTGTTCAAGACTACAAAAATAAAAAACTACCATTTTCTATGGAGTTGGTTCTAATGGATCGAATGGTACTTTTTTCATACCGTTTTTGTTTTTTTTGTTTGTTTAAAGTATAGTGTTTTAATCTTTGTTATCTAGGGTGATCGAATAGGTGCATTTATTCGAAGAACATTGATCTACAAGTTCAAGGAGTAGCTCCAAGAGGGAATGGTGTTCACGATTTCCTCATTTGATTTTGCTTGCAACCGTGGTTCGTATAGACCATCACACAACGAATACAAACTGAATTTTACAATTAACACAAAAGTCAAAATATCTAAATCTTCTTTGGTCCCTACAAACATGTATTTGTTTACACTGCATATGACGTTTTCAATGATTCTTACGACATGAAATGTAATTTGAATCATATTTTTATCATCAAACTAATGTCAAACCCCCATCCCTTTCTAACAACATGAAATAAATTATATATTGATGTAGTTGGTGTCTTGACTGGGGTGGATTTTGTTTGTATGAAGACCTCAAATCAATTATATTAAAAACCCTTCAAGCACCATATGTTCACAATAAAGGAAAATACAAAGTTCAAGATGCATAGATACAAAAGAACCAAATCATGATGTAGAATAACCAAGACAAGTAGAAAGATTATTCCACCAATATTTCAACTCAAAATACATACATGATTTCTTAGCATTTTGTATCCAGTAAACGAGAAATGTAAATTTATCTAACAACACCATAAACTGGTTCTTGCGACTTTATTTGAATTCAGATATTCAAGAGCCTCCACGAAAAGAGAGAGACATTGAAAGGAGCTACTTTGTTCCTAATGAGATTTTTTAGAGTCTTAGGTTCATCATGCTCCACTTGCAACTAGATGATATACCCCTTTGTCAGGGTACCTTTCACCATGATCAAATTTAAAGAAACTTATAAAAAAACTCTAGCCTTAAAAATAATGTTGTCCAACAAATAACAACAATATATCCCCTACACCTCATTCCAAGAAAATTTCTATGACATCGTATGTATTTTGAGATGAAATGTTGGTGGAATAATCTTTCTACTTGTCTTGGTTATTCTACCTCATGATTTGGTTTTTTTTGTATTTATGCATCTTGAACTTTGTATTTTCCTTTATTGTGAACATCTGGTACTTGAAGGGATTTTAATATAATTGATTTGAGGTCTTCATACAAACAAAATCCATCCCAGTCAAGACACGAACTACATAAATATATAATTTATTTCATGTTGTTAGAAAGGGATGGGGGTTTGAAATTAGTTTGATGATAAAAATATGATTCAAATTACATTTCATGTCCTAAGAATCATTGAAAACATCATATGCAGTGTAAACGAATACATGTTTGTAGGGACCAAAGAAGATTTAGATATTTTCACTTTTGTGCTAATTGTAAAATTCAGTTTGTATTCGTTGTGTGATGGTCTATACAAACCACGGTTGCAGGCAAAATCAAATGAGGAAACGTGAACACCATTCCTTCTTAGTGCTGCTCCTTGAACTTGTAGATCAGTGTTCTTTGTATAAACTCAACTATTTGATCACCTTAGAAAACAAAGATTAAAACACTATACTTTAAACAAAAAAATACTAAAAAAAAACGGTATGAAAAAAGTACCTTTCGATCCATTATAACCAACTCCTTAGAAACTGGTAGTTTTTTATTTTTGTAGTCTTGAGACGAACAACCCTCACAACCAATGTCCACGATTATTTTCTTAGGGAAACATCAGAGATGAAGTAGTGTTTTGTAGACATATTTCTTTGCAATAGAAAAAATTACAGAAATTGCTTAGAATAGATATCAGAGAACAGAAAAAGAAGAACTATATTTTGTGATTGTTGTGTACTCGTTCTCAAAAGCGCTACTATTTATATAGAAAAATAGTACCATAACGGTTAATATCTATTAATTATTAATTTGGCAGTTTTAAAATTAATATTATCAACGTATTTAATATGATAAAATGTGCATTAAACGATTAGATTATATTTCATGTAACCTAGAAAAAATTAACTTCATAACATTTAAAATTTAATAATATCTTATTAATATTAAGTAATATAATTTTGTAACGAATAAAAATTAATTATATAACTAATTAGTACAATTAAATTTTATATTAGTAGGTTACTGTCATAATTTAACTGACCAAAATTCAAAATGTAATTTATTCAAGTTATTTATTATAATTTTGTAACCTACGAAATTTTTAATGTATCATATAAATGTTAATTGAATAATAATTATATTAATAATCATTTGATTCTAACAAACAAATTTTTAATGTAGCATATAAATGTTAATTGAATAATAATTATATTAATAATTATTTGATTGTAACCAACTATGTATTTTATGTACAATTTAAAAATTAGGACAATTTTTTGAACAAATGTCAAGTAGGATTATGATGATGTAGACATCTTTAGAGGAGAGGATTTTAGAATAAGCTATTTCTAAAAAGTCTTAATTGTTAGATGGTACTTTTCATAAATTTATCTTTTGTTAGATGGTACATTTATTAAATTTATCTTTTTTAATATTTTTTTTTATAATTGAAATCCGATCGAGAGAGTATTGTGATTAAATAAAAAAAGTAATCGCTTTATTCAAAGTGGTAGATTTTTTATTATATTTTTATAAGACAAGAGCAAAAAGAATAATCTCAATTAAGTTAGTACCCTACTTTATTCGATTGTCAGTTGCTCATATATATTATTAAAAAAAGAAAAAAAAATTATGAAATTTGGGAGGACAAAAAATCTGATCCAGCCAATCCAAGTGGATCCACCCTAATGGGCAATACATAAAAGAAAAAAAAAAGATCAACAAAGTAGATTCAACCCTAATTAATTCTAACAAACGAATACTATTAACGATAGACGTTTGTGAGGGCAAATCGGGTCTATAATTTGGCGAATTGATCGATCTTTCACACAAAATCGGATCACGTGCCATCAACTCCCGGCAACAACGGCAACAAACATTAACGACTCTTTCAAGTCCACACAGTCTCATATCAATCAAGGTTAATGCGATACGAAAACACATACATATTCTTGAGAGTGGGGAATAGATTCAACCACCAGCACGCTAATTAACAAATTCATACGCACTAACTGTTTACTGCTATGATCAACATCAAATTAATAGTCATTTCTGGCCCAACATAGAACCGCAACTGTAACACCCCATTTTCCCAACATAAAAATTTCATAAAATAATCAGAGTAAAACATCACTAATACGGGATATCACACTTCTTAAAAAGCTTAAACAAATAATTAACTAATTATCCTTCATCAACATAATAGCAGCGGATTTAATTCAACATCATAAAAAATCTTGGCACGCATGCCTCATCAAAATATCTCATAAATTCAGTTAAACAACTTATTCATAATTCAAATACGTAAAGGAATAAGAAATAGCCACAAAAGATCCCATCGTGTTACGTATCAGAGCACCTAAAGACACAGTGAGGGATAACAACTCATGACAGCAACTCCAGCTACTTAAACTTGATCACCTACAAGTTACTCATACGAAGAGCAACATTTCCAAGCAGAAGGGGTGAGATTTCACAAAACAATAATATTAAGCATATAATTCAACAATTATATTTAACAACATAAAACATCTTAATTATTCATCTTGATATAAAGGAGTGAAGACTTGAAGATTAAAAAAACAGAGATATACAAGTTCAAAAGCGCCAAAACTCTGTCAAATTGATTCTACAAAGCACACTGAATTTCTGCACTGATTTGATACATCTTAGAAATTCAAAGTCGAGAGTCTTTATTGTTTTGTATTGAGAACACCACTGATTGTATATCAAGTGTTCAAGTCAAACTTAATTCTCTGTATTTTTTGTTTGATCAGAAGTCTCTTGCCTGCGTGCTTGAGCATTAGAAGTCTCTTGCTTAGTGCTTGAGCATTGGAAGACTCTTGCGTGTGTGCTTGAGCATTTTTTTGTGAAGTCTCATACTTAGAAAGTATTGAGCATTTGTAATCTTTGTAATTATAGTGAAATCTCCTTGGAAGTGCAAGGGGGACTGGACTACTTCCGTGTTGTGGAAGGAACCAGGATAACTGCTTGTGTCTTTGTCTTTCTTTTCTCTGCTCTGTTCTTTTCCGCTGCATATCTAATTCTGATCATTTCATCAGAAGCACTCACAAACTGCTTCTGAAGGTTTATCAGAAGAAGATTTTTAGAGAGAAAAAGAAAACACAATTCAACCCCCCCCCCCCCTTCTTGTGTTTTTCTCACCTTCAATTGGTATCAGAGCTTGCTCTGTTATCACAGCACTTAACCGTGTTACAGTTCAAGATCTATTAGAAAAACATGTCTGGAGGAGAGGAATCAACTACATCCTTAAAATACACAAGTGTCAAACATGACTATGATACGGCTGACAAAAAAACAGACTCTGGTAAAGCTCCAAAGTTTAATGGAGATCCAGAAGAGTTTTCATGGTGGAAAACAAATATGTATAGCTTTATCATGGGATTGGATGAAGAGCTATGGGACATATTGGAAGATGGAGTTGATGACTGGATTTAAATGAAGAAGGAGCTACTGTAGACAGAAAAATACATACTCCTGCTCAGAAGAAGCTTTACAAGAAGCACCACAAAATCAGAGGGATTATTGTGGCTTCTATACCTCGCACTGAATACATGAAGATGAGTGACAAATCCACTACGAAGGCTATGTTTGCGTCACTATGTGCCAACTTTGAAGGCAGCAAGAAGGTGAAAGAGGCTAAAGCTTTGATGCTAGTTCATCAGTATGAACTATTCAGAATGAAGGATGATGAGAGTATTGAAGAAATGTACTCAAGATTTCAAACTTTGGTTTCTGGATTGCAAATACTGAAGAAAAGCTATGTTGCTTCTGATCATGTTAGTAAGATTTTGAGAAGCTTACCTTCAAGATGGAGACCCAAAGTAACTGCTATTGAGGAAGCTAAGGATCTAAACACTTTAAGTGTTGAAGATCTTGTTAGCTCACTCAAAGTGCATGAAATGAGTTTAAATGAGCATGAATCCTCTAAGAAGAGTAAATCCATTGCTTTACCATCTAAAGGAAAGACTTCAAAATCTTCTAAAGCCTACAAAGCCAGTGAATCTGAAGAAGAATCACCTGATGGAGATTCTGATGAAGATCAATCTGTAAAGATGGCTATGTTGTCCAACAAACTTGAGTATCTGGCAAGGAAGCAAAAGAAATTTTTGAGCAAGAGAGGTGGCTACAAGAACTCAAAGAAAGAAGATCAGAAGGGGTGCTTCAACTGCAAGAAGCCTGGTCATTTCATTGCTGATTGCCCTGATCTTCAGAAGGAGAAGTCTAAAAGCAAATCAAAGAAATCAAGCTTCAGCTCCAGTAAATTCAGAAAACAAATCAAAAAGAGCTTGATGGCAACCTGGGAAGATTTGGACAGTGAATCTGGTTCTGATAAAGAAGAAGCAGATGATGATGCAAAAGCAGCCATGGGGTTAGTGGCAACAGTATCATCAGAAGCAGTATCAGAAGCTGAATCAGATTCAGAAGATGAAAATGAGGTATATTCCAAAATTCCTAGACAAGAACTTGTGGATTCTCTAAAAGAACTTTTATCACTATTTGAGCACAGAACCAATGAGTTGACAGATTTAAAAGAAAAATATGTTGATTTAATGAAACAACAAAAGTCAACTCTATTGGAGCTGAAAGCTTCTGAAGAAGAACTAAAAGGGTTTAACCTCATATCAACAACATATGAAGATAGACTCAAAATTCTTTGTCAGAAGCTACAAGAAAAATGTGATAAAGGTTCAGGCAATAAACATGAGATTGCCTTGGATGATTTTATTATGGCTGGAATAGACAGAAGCAAAGTTGCTTCTATGATCTACAGCACATACAAGAACAATGGCAAAGGGATTGGATATTCTGAGGAGAAATCCAAAGAATACAGTCTCAAGAGCTACTGTGATTGTATCAAGGATGGATTGAAATCCACCTTTATGCCTGAAGGTACTGATGCTTTAACTACTGTTCAGTTAGAACCTGAAGCTTCTGGTTCTAAGGCTAAGATCACATCAAAGCCAGAAAACCTCAAGACTAAGGTTATGACAAAATCTGATCCTAAGACTCAAAAGATTAAAATTCTGAAAAGATCAGAACCTGTTCCTCAGAATCTGATTAAACCAGAATCTAAAATCCCAAAGCCAAAGGATCAGAAGAACAAAGCAGTTATTGCTTCTGAGAAAACAATACCTAAAGGTGTTAAACCTAAAGTATTGAATGATCAGAAGTCATTCTGCATTCACCCCAAGGTGCAAGGGAGGAAAAGTAAAACCTCCAGAACTAACCCAAAAGGACCCATGAAGATATGGGTACCTAAATCTGAATTGGTTAAAACTGCAGGTGTGCCTAAGGGCAAGAGAGAAACAAAGGTCATGGTACCTAGACAGCGGATGTTCAAGGCACATGACTGGAGAGAAAGCTTTGTTCCTTACCCTTACAATGAAAGATGGAGGAGAAGTGAAGTTTGGTGGCAACCAGACTGGAAAAATCATTGGTACAGGTACTATTGGTAATTCCTCCATCTCAATTAATAATGTGTGGCTTGTAGATGGTCTGAAGCATAACCTATTGAGCATTAGTCAATTTTGTGACAATGGGTATGATGTAATGTTCAGTAAGACCAACTGCACACTAGTCAACAAGGATGACAAATCCATTACATTCAAGGGAAAGAGAGTTGAGAATGTCTATAAAATAAATTTCTCTGATCTGGCTGATCAGAAGGTAGTTTGCCTTCTGTCAATGAATGATAAAAAATGGGTATGGCATAGAAGGTTGGGACATGCTAATTGGAGATTAATTTCTAAAATTAGCAAGTTACGACTTGTCAAAGGATTGCCTAGCATTGATTATCATTCAGATGCACTTTGTGGTGCATGTCAGAAAGGAAAAATTGTGAAAAGTTCTTTTAAATCTAAAGACATTGTATCAACCTCCAGACCCTTAGAATTACTCCATATTGATCTTTTTGGTCCAGTTAATACTGCATCTTTATATGGAAGTAAATATGGATTAGTCATTATTGATGATTACAGTAGATGGACTTGGGTAAAATTCATTAAAAGTAAAGATTATGCTTGTGAAGTGTTTAGCAGCTTCTGCACTCAAATACAATCTGAAAAAGAATTGAAAATTTTGAAAGTCAGAAGTGATCATGGTGGAGAATTTGAAAATGAGCCATTTGAATCTTTTTGTGAAAAACATGGGATTCTCCATGAATTTTCTTCTCCTAGAACTCCACAACAAAATGGGGTTGTAGAGAGAAAGAACAGAACCTTACAAGAAATGGCCAGAACCATGATCCATGAAAACAATTTAGCTAAACATTTCTGGGCAGAAGCAGTTAATACTTCATGTTATATTCAAAATAGGATCTATATCAGACCTATGTTGGAGAAAACTGCATATGAACTCTTTAAAGGAAGAAGACCCAATATCTCTTACTTTCATCAGTTTGGATGTACTTGTTACATCTTAAACACTAAAGACTATCTGAAGAAATTTGATGCCAAGGCTCAAAGAGGAATATTTTTAGGTTACTCTGAAAGGTCAAAGGCGTACAGAGTGTATAATTCAGAAACACATTGTGTTGAAGAATCTATGCATGTTAAATTTGATGATAGAGAGCCTGGAAGTAAAACTCCAGAGCCAAGTGAAAGTAATGCAGGTACAACTGATTCTGAAGATGCATCAGAATCTGATCAACCTTCTGATTCTGAAAAGCATTCAGAAGTTGAATCTAGTCCAGAAGCTGAAATCACTCCAGAAGCTGAGTCTAATTCAGAAGCAGAACCTAGTCCAGTAGTACAGAATGAAAATGCTTCTGAGGATATTCAAGATAATACTCAGCAGGTTATTCAACCTAAATTCAAGCACAAATCTTCACACCCTGAGGAGCTAATCATTGGAAGCAAAGATAGTCCTAGAAGAACAAGATCACACTTCAGACAAGAAGAATCTTTGATAGCACTGCTTTCAATAATTGAGCCTAAAACTGTTGAAGAAGCTCTCTCAGATGATGGATGGATATTAGCTATGCAAGAAGAGCTAAATCAGTTTCAAAGGAATGATGTGTGGGATCTGGTACCCAAACCTTTTCAGAAGAACATTATTGGAACAAAATGGGTATTCAGAAACAAGCTGAATGAACAAGGAGAAGTAACCAGAAACAAAGCCAGACTTGTTGCTCAAGGTTACAGTCAACAAGAAGGCATTGATTACACTGAAACATTTGCTCCAGTTGCAAGATTGGAAGCAATCAGGTTACTTCTATCCTACGCAATTAATCATGGCATAATATTGTATCAAAT
The DNA here is from genome assembly GCF_003473485.1 of Medicago truncatula. Lineage (NCBI taxonomy): Eukaryota > Viridiplantae > Streptophyta > Magnoliopsida > Fabales > Fabaceae > Medicago > Medicago truncatula. Next base: position 18,642,266 of record NC_053047.1, on the reverse strand, counting down.
GGATGTCAAAAGTGTTTTTCTTAATGGTGTCATTGAAGAAGAAGTGTATGTTAAACAACCTCCTGGGTTTGAGGATCTTAAGCATCCTGACCATGTTTATAAACTCAAGAAATCACTATATGGCTTGAAACAAGCTCCCAGAGCTTGGTATGATAGACTAAGTAATTTCTTAATTAAAAATGATTTTGAAAGAGGACAGGTTGACACAACACTATTCAGAAGGACTCTTAAGAAGGACATTTTGATTGTACAAATATATGTTGATGATATAATTTTTGGTTCTACTAATGCATCTTTTTGCAAAGAATTTTCTAAGTTAATGCAGGATGAATTTGAAATGAGCATGATGGGAGAATTGAAGTTCTTTCTTGGAATTCAAATCAACCAAAGTAAAGAAGGAGTATATGTTCATCAAACAAAATATACAAAGGAGCTTCTGAAGAAGTTCAAGCTAGAAGACTGTAAAGTGATGAACACTCCAATGCATCCAACCTGCACCTTAAGCAAAGAAGATACTGGAACTGTAGTAGACCAGAAGCTATACAGAGGTATGATTGGTTCTCTGTTATACCTCACTGCATCTAGACCTGATATTTTATTCAGTGTATGCTTGTGTGCAAGATTTCAATCAGATCCTAGAGAATCTCATTTAACTGCAGTTAAGAGAATCTTCAGGTATCTGAAAGGAACAACTAATCTTGGACTCCTGTATAGGAAATCCCTAGACTATAAGTTCATTGGATTCTGTGATGCTGATTATGCTGGTGACAGGATTGAAAGAAAATCAACCAGTGGAAATTGTCAATTCCTGGGAGAGAATCTGATATCCTGGGCAAGCAAAAGACAAGCAACTATTGCTATGTCTACAGCAGAAGCAGAATACATTTCAGCTGCAAGTTGTTGTACACAACTACTTTGGATGAAACATCAGTTGGAAGACTATCACATTAATGCTAACAGTATTCCCATCTTTTGTGATAATACTGCTGCTATTTGTTTGTCAAAGAATCCAATTCTACATTCTAGAGCCAAGCATATTGAAATCAAACACCATTTTATCAGAGATTATGTTCAAAAAGGAATTTTAGATATACAGTTCATTGATACTGAACATCAATGGGCTGACATATTTACAAAACCTTTATCTGTTGAAAGATTTGATTTTATCAAGAAAAATTTGAACATGCACTTTGTGTCTGATTGAAAAATTGCCTGCCTCTGAATAAGAAGTTCAGTTCTGAAGTCTATTCAGAAGCATCTAGTCCATCAGAAGCTCTTAACTGAGGTTCTGAGGAAAATGTGCTTCTGAAGATGATGTCAGCACTAAGACTTCAGAAGCGGTATTCTTTACTTCTGAATAGCAAGGCTAGTGGGAACGTTGGCAGTTACTTTTTATAACAGCTGTCCCATTGCCCAAAGGTTAGTTTTCTGAAAAGTCTCTGACGTGGTCTATTTGTATTGGAGTATAACAAAAAGGGCAATGATGTTTGTTTCTTCTCAACCCTCTGCGAAGTAAGCGCATTCACTCTCTCTCAATCACCTTAGAACTCTAAAACTCCTTCGAATCAATGGAAAGTTCAAGTTCTGCTCTGGATTCATCTTCAAACATGGAAATAGATACTCCTGCGTATGAGATAAAAGGAAGAACCATGTCTATTGAAGAATGAGAGTTAATCATTCAAGCAGAAAACCCAGTGGATTTCGCCTCTTTAACCCACCATGGATGCGACCTGGTAAAGTTCTATAAGAAACAGAAGTTAATGGATTTTAGTCTTCTCAATGGTCCAACGTATGAAGTTCTTGTCAGTCAATTCTTGGTAAGGGCTTCAATCTTTGACGCTGATGCTGCTAAACAGGAAGAAGCTCAAATGATTTTGGTTGATCCTACTCTGAAGGGAAAAACCAGAGAATAAATGGGTCTACTCTCCTTCACTAGTACAGAAATTAGATCAAATGTCATGGGTATTCCTGTAACCATAAATGAACAGATTATTGCTCAAGCCATGGGAAGGGATACCTCTGGCAAATACTTTGGAGAAGAGATTCCTAATCCAAGAACCAGCTCCTGGAAGGAAATTGTAAATGAAACCATCTATGGATCTAAGGTTGTTCAACCTTACAGCACCTTAAGCATGGAAAAGAAGTTGCTGCTGAAAATACAAAGTGAGAACATCTTTTCCAAAGGTGGAGGAACTGATCAACCTTCACTTGGACACAAGGTTTTCCTGCATCATACCATCACTCAAGAGACCACGATGAACGTTCCTAAGTACATGTTCAAGTACATGATCAAGGAACTTAGAAAGAGTAAGATGGAAAACAGGAAATTTGTTCCTTATGGAAGGCTGCTCTCCGTGATTTTTCAAGAAGGAGGAATTCTAAGTGCCTTGAAGGATGTTGGCATTTATGATAACCAGAAGCTGGGAGCAGTCACTAGAAAAATAATCAATGGATCAACTCTTGTCAAGATGAAGTTGATCCCAGCAGAAGCCCACAAGAAACTAGATATGCATGAATCTGATGCCATATCTGATCTGGTCACTCATCTCATCCCTATTTGCAAGAAAGATCCCCTGGAGGTGCAAAGGGTTTACATCATGGACTTCTACAAAACTTACAACAAGAAGATTGACTTGAAAGATGTCCCTGAGGAGATGTATGATGGTGCATTGCCTGTGGCCAAAGGCAGAAAATCCAAGAAAAAGCTGATCACCAAGGAGGAATATCTTGCTGGTGATGCTTCTGAGAAGGGTGCTCAGAAGCACCAGAAAGTTAAGAAGGAAAAACCAGCTATTTTCACCATTCAAGAAGAAGTGGAGGACTTGGATGAAGTCCCACTGATCAGGAAAAGGACAAGGAGTGCTCAAGAAACAGCAGAACAGCCTGCATCTAAACAAGCTGCATCTGAACAAGCTGCTTCTGAAAAACCTCAGAGTCCTAAGAAGAAAAAAGAAGCTGCTCTTCAAACCATTAAAAGGAAGAGATCTTCAAGTTCAAGAAATCTGAAGACAGCTGAAGGACGCAAGGAGAAAATGATGGAAGAGCTTCAAGAAAACTGGGATGAAGACTCTAGTCCTAAGAAAGCAAAGAGAACTACTAATACTGGGCCTGTAGTCTTGCCCAGGTTTGAAGCTTCTGAGGCTCAACTGAGAGAAGCTGATGAATCTGCAACAGCTAAGATACAGGAGAAGAAACAGATGAAGAAACAGTATGAGAAGGAAAGGGATGAGCGTCTCAAGGCTGCAGGGTATGTACTAGATCCTGAGATTGCTGCTTTAGCTGCTGAGTTAGAGCAAGAAACTGTTCAGTATGGAACAACATTGCTTTCTCAAGCCCTGAAGAACAAGCAAGCCTCAGGAGCTACTTCTGCAGGACCTGCTTCAAAGGTTCCAGAAGCAGCTCATCCAGAAGCTAACTCATCAGGTATTTCATCACAGGCTGACATCTCTACTCAGATTCCTTTTCTACCCTCTTCACACTCATCATCTTCAACCGACTCAGATGACAAACCCTTGAGCCAACACATAAATAACCTTCTAAATACCAAACCCACCAAACTAACAGACTTTGGAACATTTGACTATGAGCAAACTCAAATTGAATTTTCTAAGAACAGGATTAAACTCTGTGAGAAATTCAATTTACCTGCTACTCATCCTCTTTATCCAGAAATTCCAGAAGCTGTTAGTATACAACACCCTGAACCTAACCAAGAACCTAACCAAACAAACCCACAAAATGACCAAACTCCACAAAGAGCATCTGAAGCAGTTTCAGAAGAAACTACTTCAGAAATCCCCCAACAACAAGAATCCCCAACCCTTCACAACCTAGAAAGACATCTAGGTGGTGAAATGCAACCTACACCCAAAAAGGCCTCTAAGACAGTCCCTGAAAAGATTGTTTTGGAAACCCAATCAGAAACCCAAACTGAAACCATCCCTGAGCAAACTGTTCAGGAACAAACTGTTTCTGAACAAGTTGCTTCTGACCAAGAGCTAGGTGCTTCTGAACAAACTGTTCATGAACATCATGTCTCTGACCAACAAACAACCAACAACAAAACAACAACAACCAGCATCACCCACTATAATAGACTTAACCTCTGACCAACCCTCCACATCTCACACAACTCAACCTGAACCCTCACCCATCCCTGACTCTATCCTAGAATCTGAGTATATAGATGAACAACTAATCAGGCTTAGTGATGAGATTCAGACACTGATTCTTCGCAGAACAGTTCCTGTACCTCCCATTCACTATCTTGATCAGTGGATGGATCTGAAGAAGAGTTTCAATGAGCTGTTGGATCAACTAAGCACAAAGTGTGTCTCATCTCACTCTGAAATCTTGAAAAGGATGTTGGATGATATGCATGAAGCAGCTAGAGTGAAAGAGCTGACCTTTGTGCCTCTGCTAGACAACACTCCTTTCTATCCATAAGAAGAGTACATTACAAGGGCTGCTAGAATTCATGCTGGATTTAAAAGAAGAATGAGAGAAAAGGATGAGCTACTTCAGAAGAAGGATGAGCAAATTAAGTACCTTTTGGAACAAATGTATAAGCAAGCCAAACCTTAGTTGCACACCCATCTTCTTTGCTTGTTTAATTTTTGTTCTAAGTATTTTAGTAGCTTTGCCTTGTATCTTGACTTATCTTTATAAATGTTATCATTGCTTCTGAATCATATGTTTTACAAGCTTTGTACTCTGATAATATTTGCTGCATTTTAATGATGTTTGCTCTGATACACTGTATTTTAAGGTTTATATGTTTATTGCTCTGCTACTCTTTCTTTTGTTTTTATTCTTTTTGTTGATGACAAAAGGGGGAGTAAATGTATAGTATTTTAAGGCACTGAGCTCCACTATAACCACTTCTAAACTTTTTTAAATACCTCTGATATTTTTTTTTATGAGTATTTTATTGAAATTTAATTAATAAGAATAGAACTCAGGGGGAGCTTACAAACCTCACCTTAAAGATCTATTAGACTCAGGGGGAGCTTACAAACCTCTATCCCAGTGGTCAACTTATTAATTAGATCAACAACAATTGAACATTTTAAATACTATTGTTTGTCATCATCAAAAAGGGGGAGATTGTTGGAACAAAATGTGTTTCACAATGAACCTTAATGAGTTTTGATGATAACAAGGTATTAAAAATTGTCAATTGGTAATTACTAATTATTGTTCAAGTGTACAGGACCAAAGGCTAGTCAAGTAATTTCAACAGGTCTTGGAAGAACAATGAAAAGCAAAAGAATTCCAAGCATCTGAAGAAAACTGCTCCTGAAGTTGAAGTGCTTCTGAAGTGATGACGTCATCAGAAGCAAGGTTTTCATCAGAAGCTATATCTTCACCAGAAGCTACATTTGATCCTTTAATCAATCTGAAGATTCAAAGTAGCTAGTTCTCAATTCAATCTTATCTAAGAAGAACGAAGAATTGAAAGGGAGGTACCAACGGTCATATGGATAGCACTGAGCATTTGTCCCTCGTTAACAGAGTTGACAAAGTACAAGTGTACAACCACTACCTCCACTACTCTGTTTTTGTCCACGCTACAAGACAAGACAACAGCTATGCCTGCAGAATTTGTGCCCTCAAGATGGGAATGAATTTGAAGCTTATTCTTCAAAGGAGTACACCCAAATCAGGCAAAGGATTACTGGTGGATGATCAAAGGATTTCAAACGACTCTTTAGACGTGCTGATTATCTCAACGTCTCTTTCACGCCTCTATATAAAGGAGTGAAGACTTGAAGATTAAAAAAACAGAGATATACAAGTTCAAAAGCGCCAAAACTCTGTCAAATTGATTCTTCAAAGCACACTGAATTTCTGCACTGATTTGATACATCTTAGAAATTCAAAGTCTAGAGTCTTTATTGTTTTGTATTGAGAACACCACTTATTGTATATCAAGTGTTCAAGCCAAACTTAATTCTCTGTATTTTTTAATCTTCAAGTCTTCACTCCTTTATATAGAGGCGTGAAAGAGACGTTGAGATAATCAGCACGTCTAAAGAGTCATTTGAAATCCTTTGATCATCCACCAGTAATCCTTTGCCTGATTTGGGTGTACTCCTTTGAAGAATAAGCTTCAAATTCATTCCCATCTTGAGGGCACAAATTCTGCAGGCATAGCTGTTGTCTTGTCTTGTAGCGTGGACAAAAACAGAGTAGTGGAGGTAGTGGTTGTACACTTGTACTTTGTCAACTCTGTTAACGAGGGACAAATGCTCAGTGCTATCCATATGACCGTTGGTACCTCCCTTTCAATTCTTCGTTCTTCTTAGATAAGATTGAATTGAGAACCAGCTACTTTGAATCTTCAGATTGATTAAAGGATCAAATGTAGCTTCTGGTGAAGATATAGCTTCTGATGAAAACCTTGCTTCTGATGACGTCATCACTTCAGAAGCACTTCAACTTCAGGAGCAGTTTTCTTCAGATGCTTGGAATTCTTTTGCTTTTCATTGTTCTTCCAAGACCTGTTGAAAATACCTGACTAGCCTTTGGTCCTGTACACTTGAACAATAATTAGTAATAACCAGTTGACAATTTTTAATACCTTGTTATCATCAAAACTCATTAAGGTTTATTGTGAAACACATTTTGTTCCAACAAATAATATATCATATCACTTCAATAACAATTCATATAAGTAATCACAACTTCACATCTTAATCATCATCGACTCAACAAATGCAACTATGCAACTTAGACCTCTTATATGCATGTGGAACCAATACAGGGCATCAAGCCCCCATCGCTATTTGAGTATTAATATACTTCCAGGGCATCAAGCCCCATCGCTAATTTGAGCTAAAGCTCCAACATGGTGAGTACAAAGCTCCAAGGCATCAAGCCCCCAACAATGAAATGCTAATGCATGGACTCGACTTCTTAAACATCTTAATTCGACAACCTCTTATATTAGTCCAATAATTTGGAACATCAACATCATCAACGACTTAAACCGACTCATGCAGCTTAGTTAATTAACAATCAGCAACATAGGCAGTATGCAAAAACAACATGACATAATAATATCAATTGCAATTCAACAACATCTTATATATTTAAATGTTCTTCAAGTAATGCATAAAACATTATATCACATCATAATCAGCATCAACACATCTTAAACAGCTTCACAGGTTATAATTAACATCTTCATTAAGTCTTAATACTACCCAAAGGTTCAACTCTGATCAACTTGTGCAACAAAGGTCGCAAAACTCAACAAGTCACTCTGTTTTTGGGTCACTCGCGAGGCGAGAGCCTCTGTTCGCCGTGGCGAGTTCAGGTCATAATCCCACAAGTTTCATTCCAGGTACAATCTCATCCTACATTCTTTCATAATCATTATTAGACATGTTCAGGCACTCAAAAACATCTAAGGTTCAACTCAAATGTTAAAATTACGAAATCTTGCATGCTCTCTAGTCAAGCTCGCTAGGCGAGTTCATCTCCTCGCTATGGCGAGCAGCAACGTGCAACTCGCGAGGCGGGGAAAATTTACTCGCGTGGCGAGCGATGAAGTTCATCCCTCGTCGTGGCGAGGATCGTAGCTCGGGAGGCGAGCGATGAATGTCGCTACGGGTAGAAGTGCAGTTTTACCTAAAAATCATCAACTCTCATGGTTTTAAGCCTAATCTCGATTCTAGAATTCATCATAAACATTATATAAGGTCTAGGAACAATTTCTACATCAATCTAACAACTTTTCACCGTTTAATCAACAATTCTATCAATTTGACCTAATTTCCGATTCCTATTAAAGTCATCCTAATTCATGTTAAATGTAACCGTTGATTCACATACTTAATAGAATTGCAAAGTTATTCTCACCCATACCTTATTATGTGAAAATCGCAGCTTTCCTAGGTCTTCTCCCTTCTCTTGGCTTTTTCTCCCTTTTTCCAAAACTAATCGTATGTACGTTATGTTTTTTTTTTCTTCTAAACTAGGTTTTCCTATTTATATCTCCTCCAATTATCTTATCTTATTTCTTTTTCTCCCCCAAAACTCTCTAAAATCTCAAAACAACCCCTAAACTCAATAATTATATTATTTTCAAATCTTATTTTATTAAACAATAAAATAAGTCACAACTCCTGATTAAATCATATAAAACCACATCAATCATATAAATCACACATATATTATATAAATATAATATAAACTCATCTAAATAACTTCTAGACTCAATTAAATAATTAAATAATTCGAAACGGGCGTTACAGCAACCACCTCCAAAGAAAGGGAGGAGACGACAGATTCGAACGACCCACCATAACCAATCCACACGGCGGCGAAAAAGGTCTAAAACGGTGGCAAAGTAGAGGATAAAGAACGGACCCTTTCGGGTTTCAACCAAACCAACGCGGGGTTCTGCCATTGAGAAGCCAACACACAGAACAAAACAAGATCGCCGGTGACAACCATTAATTTACGAATACCAACAACTAAGCAACCACCACCCGTAGCAGATGCGCTACTGGTTGAATCGGAAACCAACGACACGAATTGTTGTAGGAACCGGAAAAAGGGTGGTGCGAGGGGATGACACCACTCATCGCACCATTGTTGCATGTTGGTACATCGTAAGTGATGAAGGTTTCGAAAAAAAAGGGGCAAGGTGGCGGAAGATTTCTAAAGAGAGGACAAAGCCATAATGCTAGATTATAACAGAGGTAATCATACCTCTTATTAATTAGATATAATTTTTAAGAATATAGTAATTATTTATAGTAATTTTATATTTTAAGCATAGTTGTATTTTTTCTCACTATTTTAAGCAGAGTTGGCATGTCCCTGCCAAATCTGTCTCAATTTCAAATATGAAGATAAAGTACTAGATAATATCAAAATTCTGAATGAAATCAAACTAAAAAAACTTATTCATGTGTATCCCGTGCTTGGCACAGGGCGTTACACTAGTTTAATAACAAATGAATTGAATATGACTCTTTGGTTTCATGTACGTTCACTTTCAATACAAGAAAATATGTCTTTCTACAAGGGAGAAGCCCCTGCGAACCGCATGAAAAACTCTAGCAAACAGATATTTGACAGGGTTTTGCGAAGAGCACCATCCCATGCAAAACATGCCATCTTAACAAACTCAAAGCAATTTTCAAGAACATTCCAATTCGACTTAGTAGCTAAAACGTCTCACACATATAGATAATTTAAAGTAAGAAGACCCTTCAAACAAGTGTTTATTAATTTCACTCTGCAATTAGCATAACAAGCGACGCCAGCTAACATCCGTGTATTTGAAAACCTCATCAACAACAAAACTCGTAGAAGAAAACCCACAAAAAACATAACCACCATTAGCCACCACAAGCACCACACCAAAACAACCACTAACCACAAAAAAAAAAAAAAACCACCAGTAATCCTCACCAAAAACCAGCACCCGCCACCTTGAAAACCAATATAAACCCAACTGAACCTCCCATCAGCCACCACCACACACCCCTAGCCACCACACAACCACCATGAAAACAGCTACGGCGTTTTTGATGCTCTCTCTCACCACTTAGTCACCACCACCACACAAATCCACCATCACACCACAGATCCACCACCACTCCACCATAAGTCAGATTCTTCTCTCCACCGATCCACCAAAACAGCATCATCGACACCACTGCAAAACCACCACGTCATCACCCTCTTCACCTTCTATCAACGCCAAAATCGTGCCCTACTCCACCACAACACACCAATAGAAAATAAAACACGCAACAGGTCGAAACGAAAAAAGTCGTCGTCGTTTCGAAGAGGAACAAAAACAACCAAACCACACAAGACCATCGGAGAACAACAACCTTAACGTTGGCCCCGACAGATCTGGCGTTTAGAGGTGGTGCAGAGGACTGGTGTCACTAGTCGCACCACCACCCTAACCGGCTACATCTTGTGAATTGAGGGTTTGGATTGGGGTGGAAGAATGTGTAAGATATGATTGCATAGGGATTATCCTTTTCTTGAAAAATGATAATTTTCTCTATCATATTAATCATTCACTATTTTATTAAGCACATAGAAGAAAATTATCCATGAATTAAATGGAACGCTAAGTGCATAGAAGAAAATTTATTTAGATATAGAAGGCAGAAATTTTTTTAGCGCAAAAGCTTATGAAAGCAACAATTTATGGAAGGACTTAGATAGCAAAGACCAAATTTAAATCCAAAAGTCTGAAGAAAAAAAAAAACAAATAGAAAAGATGAAAGAAAAAGTCTACCAAAGGCAATAAAAAAAAAAGGTGTAAATGACTAATTTTCATTAACCATCGAAATGTAGACACTGTTTCATTTCGAATGAGCGCGCAACCAAACAATATTGTCCTTCCGTGATTGTCGATTCCAACAAAAATGCCAAAAAGCATATTATAAAAATTCACCCTGTAGGTATTATCAAATGCAACAACATCTCCATACTCTTGGTACAACTCAAAGCAATGAGGTGGAGACCAAAATATATTCTCTAGTCTTTTTTCTTTATCAACATGAAAATGCAATTTCGCTTCTCATCTTCCTCAGAAATGTTGCGGTAAAATGCAAGGAAGCGCACTTGGTCTGGAGGTAGTAAATCATGATTGTGGTTGGATTTAAGTTCAATAACTTTCCATTCTTTTGGAAAAATCTCAAAGGATTTCTTCAATTTGATTGCCATGCTCGCTTTGCATGCACACCTTGAAGATTGTCTATTTCGTTGTTCTTTAGATGTGAATCATGATTTTTTTTTTCTTCTTCTGGAAATCCTTCTCGGTGACAGAAAAAATCCCTCCTATATGTATCATCCCATTTTTTTTTTTAAGAAATCGATCTTTCCGGATTGAGAACCCACTCCTTTTGCATAATTCTCATAAAATCCGAAAGCTTCTTCCTCATTTAGAACACATTGCCGAATAAAAGGTTCAAAACAATTTTTGATAGTAATTGTTTCCTGCTCGTCGTTGCTCAAATCAATTACTTCATTCTGAATTATCACATGATTCATTATTTGGAACATTGTTCAAATCAATTAAATCTGTGACTACACAAATAAATTCATATTACTACTACATAGCTAAAAAGTAAAATGATAACACCGTTATTTATCCACAAAATATTATTATTGAATTCGTATATAAGGAATTAGGTGTGAAATATTTATAGAGCAATAATACGCATGTCTGACATAAGGAATTAGTACAGACATGAGAAAAAGGTGAAAAAATTGAAAGAGTAATTATATTACTTACTGTGCTATAACTGTCACATGAGAACAATTGATTAAGTTTTGAGCACTTGTCATATCCATGAGAAAAAATGCAACGCAGAAGGAGGGAATAGTGGAGGGAAAAAATGTAACAATTGAGGAGGGAATTCCGTAAATTGAGGAGGGAATACACATTGAGTTGTATTAGGAAGGTGACTATTTAATTTTTCATAAAATACAATAAATAGAGTGGTTAATAGTGGAGAGAGATGGAGGGAAAATAAAATTATTAATCATTTTTCAAGAAAATGATAATTTTTATTTTTTCGATACGGCCAAGAGAAAATGAAAATTAATATGATAGTTTTTGTTGAAAAAAGAGGTACATTTATTGCAGCTTATCTTATGCAATGTTGCATAGGATAGAAAAACCCATGATAAAATTATTAATAGGTTTTGACAAAATGTTGACATCTAATTATATGGTTAATGTACTATAAATATATTCAAGTCAATAAATTTTGAAAAGTGTTGTAGATAATTATTGTGTATTTGAACATTCGAAATAATTAGAAATTGAAGAGTTGAATTATCTTTTTTTTTTTTTTTTTTTTAATATAATTAGAGAGAGAAATACATATAAATATAAATAGTAATTGTGCAACATTTATAATTAAAGGAACTAAAGTTGTAAATATTTGTAATTCAAATTATGAAAGTTAAATAAAAACACTTAACTTTTTTTTAATATAAAAAAGGAGTGATGTGTCATAGTTAAATATAGAAACATATTTTTTTTCTTTGGCATATGCAATCCCCTTTAATTCAGTGTGAAATACAAAAAATATAACTTTATACATCTATTATATAAAAATATATAAAGAAAATATTATTATTATTATTATTATTATTATTATTAATTGGTTATTATTTATTTTTTTGTTTAAGTTGTTTGAATTATTGAGTTTGTTGAGTTTTATTATAATTTGAGGAATTAAGGGTATTTTTGTGATTTGAGAGCGAAGGGCATGTTAGTAATTTAGGAGTTGAGGATTATTTAATGAGGGTAACTTTGAGGAATTAAAAGAAGGGTTAATAGGTCTTTACCCCCTGTAATGTAGGACACTTTTGGTTTTGCCCCCTGTAAAAAATTTTTTTTTGATTCGGTCCTTGTAAAAAAATTTTGTTTTGGAAAACCCCCCTAGACCAGCTGACTGTGCATTTTTGCTGATGTGGCATGTTGCGTCACCTTTTTCTGATTACGTGGCGCGCTGACTGTATAATTTTTTTTTTATAGGGTACATGTGGCATTTATGATTTTTTTTTTTAAAAAAAATTAAAAAAAATCTGAAATAAATTAAAATTAAAAAAAATCAAAATTCTGTAAAAAAAAATTAATATATATCGAAATTCTATTCTTCATGATATAATGTTATGTTCTTTTAATTATGAATATACTTTCCAATATTTTGATTTTCTGTATAAAAAATCAAAAAACAAACTTTTTAATTTCGAAAGAAAAATCTGAACTTTCATTTTTAATTGTATTCTTATTAGATTCATAAATTTTGAAATATTTTAAGTTGATGAATTTTTTATTTTTTTTATAAATTAAAACTCCTTAATTTTGAAAAAAAATATATGAATTTTTTTTTATTTTTTCCAGAATTTTTAAATTTTTCCTCTATTAAAAATAATATGGATATATGAATTTTTTAAAATATATTACCAAATTTTTTAAATTATTACAGAATTTTTTTTACTAAATATTCTAGATTTTTTCATTATTTTTCATTTACCAGATTTTTATTAATTTTTCCATAATTATTTTCGTTTTCTTAATCATTTTTATTAATATTTTTATTTTTCTAGAATTTATTTCAATTTTTTATAATATTTTTTCGTTTTTTTTTTTTTAAGAAATTTTTTAAATTTTTTAAAAAAAAAATCATAAGTGCCACGTGTACCCCATAAAAAAATAAAAAATACAAATAATTATACAGTCAGCGCGCCACGTCACTGAAAAAGGTGACGGAGCATGCCACATCAGCAAAAATGCACAGTCAGCTGATCTAGGTGGGTTTTCCAAAACAAAAAAATTTTACAAGGACCGAATCAAAAAAAAAAAATTTACAGGGGGCAAAACCAAAAGTGACCTATATTACAGGGGGGGTAAAGACTTATTAACCCTTAAAAGAATAAAGGTAATTAGTAAAAAGGGAGTTTAAGTGAAGTAAATATGTAGAATTCTTAAGCTATCAATGCCAAATCATCAAATTTTGTAAGTACAATTTATCACCCATTTTAGTTATTAGGATCAGAAAACCACATCCTTCATCCATTTTTAACAATTTTTAAATCTTCAATATTCAATTTTTAAGTGTCAAAATTTGAATTTCTACATTTTCCTCCGAGAAATGGGTGTTTCAATATCAAAGATCGTAGAGACTACATTCTTATTCAAGTACTAAATATCGGAACTAAGCAAAGGCAATCCCCTCATCTCAACCTTGTAAAACGTCCTAAAGCTACTCCTCGTCAACCTAAGTATCTGTACTCAAAGTACAGCGACCATACGGAAAATAACACAACAAAAATTGACCGGAAAGCTGTCGCTGGTTCCATAGGTGGTTAGCTACCGACAATTCATTAATTCTTCGGCAGTTAACTGCTTCCGGGGATTTTGAGTCATTTACGTGTGCTTTTAAGCCATTGATGATGTGTCAACAACATTTTTCAGACTAGGTTATAGAAGGCTATGTAAGGAGGAAGCAGAAGCAACATGAAAGGAAATTTTGGAAGGTATAAATAGTTCATCACGCAACACGAGACATAATAGAAGAGAGAAGCACATGAAAATTGGAAAATAACAGCCACACCAATTGAAAAGAAACTGAGTGTAACGCCGGCAGCAACAGAATTCTATCGGTTTATCTTTGTTTAGGTGGTATTTAGGATGGGTGAAGGAAAGATTTTCCCACCATGAGAAAGTAGATTTTGGTCATTAGATTAAAGAGGAGCACATATTTTATTATGGTCTGTCAACACTATATCTTTTTTCATGTTGTCTTCAACCTCACTGTCATCGATTTCCATGAAACTACAATTGACCCACCACCTTTAGTTTGATTATTCAACACCAAGCTATTATTGTATGAAGTATATATGAACCCCTTATTTTTCCAGGTTCTGTAAAACACCATTTGTGGTTGGAGTATCAAAAATTAAATTGAAATGTATAAAAGTTATAATACTACAAGGTAACTGTTACCCATATCTTTCACAACTTTTTATGAATTATTACTGTCTCAAAGGGGAATATAACACTCGAAAAGAAAAAGAAAAGTAGCACATGAAGAGAAAATATAGAGCATGTGTTGAACTTCCATCGCTACATCTTCCTCATCCACTCTCCGATGTGGTGGTTTCGCCGACATCTACTATAACTAGTCGATGACGATGGTTTAAGTATGAGCACAATTGGGAAAGTGTAATCAGATATGACTTTTTAGTGAACTTTTCTTGAAAGTGTAAGGAGGACATGAACTACTATTTTCTTGCGACATTTGATTTGAGTAAATGGTGATTTGAGTAACTTTTGATCGAGTGACTTCGTAAATGCCTTGTGATACAGTGCTAGTGTATTCTCTTATATTGAATGACTTGTGGTCATGATTGGTCTGAATTATTTTTCTTCTTCTTGTAATATGAATCTAGTTCTCAGTGATAATTTGTTTTAGAAAAAAAAAAAATACATTATTTTTTATGATTATTATTGTTATTATTATTATTATTTTTATTATTATTATTATTATTTTGTTTGTTTTTTGTTTTGAGATTACTGGTTTTTATAGTTTTTTCTCTTAGGGACTAAAATCGCAACTTGTTGAAACTTAGGGGGCTAAAACTGCTATTAAGCCTAAAATTTATACAGGAGGCAATTGGTTGTTAGCATTTCTTTTCCTTTCTCTGTAGCAATGGAATCTTAACTTAATACTTGGGTTTTCCTTAACTGATAAAAAAACTAACTTCATGAAAGAAGCATTCTTGAAATTTTGTTAGGCCAGAGGTATTGGGTGTTCTGTTGGGAGATTGGATGTTGATCTGTCCGGAGCGGTTGAGAATTCTCCGATGTGAAGGTAACGGCTTCTGTAACACCCTATTTCTATTAAAGCGATAAAACACGCGAATAAAGCATATATTCAAGAAATAGACGCTACATCTTCAGCAAAACCAAACATACATGCATATATAAAAAATTTCAACAGTCGCAGTGGATATGAAATCATATATCTCCAAAATATACATGTCATAAGATCAAAATACATCATCATATAAATTCTCCAAATTCCGACATATGGATAAAATCTCAATAATAAATAAATCCAACAAAGACATAAAGACCAACGTTCTAATCAGAGCCTAAATTTAAGACTCCAAAAAACGATAACGAAGATAACTCCCGCTATCCAAGCAATCACCAAGCAACTCACCACTTCGTCTACCCATCCATACAGACATGTAGGCGGTCAAAACCACTAGGGGTAAGCTTTACATCAATCATAATCAACATAAACAAACATAGGCATTCAAGGATTCATGCATAGCACATATACATAACCATCTCTCCTAGAATACTAGCATCATTATCACATGATTATTTTCCCCCATCTCATACATTTCAAGCTATTAAATTACTAACATAGCATAGCAACATATTCAATTACTAATAAAATCGACATAAGCTCATCATTCATCAACAACAATTCAAGAAAGGATTATTGTAACGCCCTATTTTAATATTTATTTATTCTATTGAGTTTAGAGTCTATTTATATGATTATGTGGTGTGTTGTTATTTTATTAAGTGGTGTTACTTTATTATTTAATAGAATAAGATTTGAAATAAAATAAGATTAAGTTGTGGGGGCTGTTTTGAGAATTTAGAGAGTTTAATAGAATAAGTGAGAATTAGGATTTAATTGGAGCTTTGGGGTTAAATGAGAATTAAGTGGGAGTTAATTAAATATTGGAAGATTATATTTACTGAGAAAAAGGAGAAAATAGGGTTAGAAGCAGTTTCACGTACAAACAGTTTTTGGGAGAAAAACCAAGAGAAAGTTAGGAGAAGAGCCAAGTGAGGAGAATCATAGGTAAGGGTGAGACTAACTCTCAATAATTATAGATTATATAACTTCTGATTTTGATTTAACATAAGGGTGTTGGTTAAATTGAGATTTTGGATTTAGGTTTTGATTATAGATTGTTGAATTGAAAGTGTAAAAACCATGAAAATGATGAGAGATTGCGTACAGATCAATAGTATAATCATATAACAATGCTGTAATCAGATTTGGGGATTGAATTGGGGAAAATTGGAACTTTTGGTGAAAAACTGTAGAATTCACGTAGTCTGGTCTGTCGCGATTCGCCATGGCAGAGAGATATTTTGCCTGGCAGATATTTTCGCCATTTCCTCGCCAGTAGTTCGCCTGGCGAAACATCACAGTAGCCACTCGCCTTAAGCTCGCCATTAGTTCGCCTAGCGAAATTTTCAGTGGCAGACTGCCCTGTTTCGTGTTCTTGCGTCTTTTACACACGTTTCTGTTTTGAATTGGCCTTTTGTGTAAACATGAAAGTTGTAGATAATTTTGTTAGCTTTCCAATGGCTTTGGTTTGACTTGAAAATGATATTTGGTTTTTGAGATATGATGAAAATACTCCAAGGAGGTCTTAGTGAAATTTTATGAAAATTCAGCATAACCGTTTCTAAGTTAATCCAAAACTTATGAGATAATTCCAACCCTCAAAACTAGAAGTACTATGAGTTCAATTAAGGTTTTTAAGAGTATTTAACCCATGTTGTTAGATTGATTCTTTGGGTTGTACTAATGATTATATATGATTATATTACCTTACCAAGAGCATGATTGATTATGATTGTTTGATTTATGTATAATTTCACTCAAACAAATTATACAAGTTGTTGGAATTCATTGTCGAATGTTGTTGTGTCATAGTTGACCATGGTGATGATAAGTCATATTCATATATGCATTACTTTGTATCAGTTGTTGTGTCGTTGAGTTGTATGTTGATATACACAAATGTTGAGTCCATTGCATAAACATAAAGCGGTGAGGGCTCATGCCCTGGAACACCTTGTCATTCAATTGGTGAGGGCTTATGCCCTGGAACACCTTGTCATTCAATTGGTGAGGGCTCATGCCCTGGAACACCTTGTCATTCAATTGGTGAGGGCTTATGCCCTGTGAATGCTTTAACCTTTCAAATCTAGGAGGGCTCATGTCCTAGAATGCTTTGTCATTCAACTGTTGAGGGCTTATGCCCTAGAATGTTTATCATTCCATTATGTTCATTCAAGACTTGTTTCATTTTTTGAAAGCATGACACGCGATGAAAATAAGGTTCATATTGAGGTGAAAACAGGTATATAAAAGTGGTATGCATTTGAGTACACGGTTCAATATACTAGCGCGAAATCTCTAAAATACTGAATACAATGTAAAGTTGTTTTTCAATAATTTTATACAAAACTTTGAAAACATAAGCAATGTGAAAACAGATGGTATTGTTATAAGCAAAAGGTTTCTAAAGTTTGTTCTTAATCCAATGCCTGTTTGATTTGTGAAAAGATGTTTATGTAGGAAACGATGAAGACAATTTATTTTTCACAAAGCAGTTTTTTTCAAACCAAAC
This sequence comes from Medicago truncatula, assembly GCF_003473485.1. Lineage (NCBI taxonomy): Eukaryota > Viridiplantae > Streptophyta > Magnoliopsida > Fabales > Fabaceae > Medicago > Medicago truncatula. The sequence goes on along the minus strand of NC_053047.1, from coordinate 18,624,311 downwards.
AGGCTTTGTTGTTGTCGTCATCGTTGTTGTTGTTGCGGTTGCTTGTTGTTTTCATTCCGTTTTTAAGCATTTGTGTAGGAAACGGTGAAGACAATTTTTTTACACGTTACTTTGTACAAATATTATAAATTACTCCCTCCGTCCCTAAATAAGTGACCTATTTGTAAAAAATATTTGTCCCACAATACTTGACCTTCTCAAATTTCTAAGCAAAATTTGACAGATTTACCTCTTATAAATACTTTTTGTGGTCCCCATTACTTAAAAGTGAAAAAGTTTCAAAATAATGACAAGGGCAACTCAGTAAAAGTATCACTCTCTTTCTTTCATCTTTACATTTTTCTTAATCTGTGTGAAATGATCAAATAAGTCACTTATTGAGGGACGGAGGGAGTAGTGAATAAAAACAGAAGTTTTTTCAAACCAATCAGGCTTAGTTTTCTTTTCTACATTAAGTCTTCGTGACTTTTGTTCTTGGTTTCAGTGACCGGAAAACTGTGGCCAGAGTTGTATGAAATCAAAGTTACACCCATAAAGTCAACAATTGAGGAAGGAATGGTTGAGAAGCTTTGCTTGCCCAAGCCTTTCAATTCTGCATGATTTAGAAGAATGGGCAGCCAAATTGAAACAATGAAGATGTCATGACATGATCCTATTCGAAACAAAGCCTCTGCTACGATTTTATAGTAGCATTTTCCTGCAGCAGGTGAATTAATCTTTCTGTATTATATAGCTAAGGTTGTCAGTAACTGGAAATTGCAAGACTAAATACATTTGAGATGTCATGTGTGCTGAACAAGAATGAAAATGAAACCCCAAAATAATGTGGAGTTTTAAGTCACATTGCAAAAAATTTGACCAGTTTTTTTTTTTTTTTTGTCAGAAAATTGTCTAAAGTTACAAAGTCATTTTTTTTTGTGGTGTCTGGGGTTTGAATCCCGGACCTTGCATATATTATGCATTGTCTGAGTAATTTTTATGAAAAAAAGAGTTTACAAGGAATCAAACCAGGTACTATATGCTCACACTTTACAACTATATCCACTATGCCACTTCTATTTTTGTTGAAATATTGTTTCTTCCAAAAATGAAATACATGACTAAAACATTTTTGTTAAAACCCCAACCACCCTAACGGTTTCCTCTCTCATCACAGTTATTTTTTTTATTATTAGCGGTACCTTTATTGATAGTAGTTCTTTTTCATTATTATTATATTTTTTATTTGGTGTACGCTAACTACGTGTTACGATATTAAAGTTGTATATTCAAAATTGTAGATAATTTGACTGATCGAGATGATAATTTTTTCATTAGAAACTTCACTTTTTCATGTAATTTTGTCGGCCTATTTGTTTCCCCTATATTATATCACATGAAGTTTTTGTTCTTACTTTTTATTTGCAAAAATCACTACAGTAGACGATAACATTACATTGTTTTGGCAAAGTAATGACTTTGATTCCATATTCATTTTTGTTGATTTCCATATTAATTTTTTTTTATGCAAACTAAATGTTGTTAATTTGCTTCTTTGAGATTGTGCTCACTCTCAATTGTCACTTAGTTTGATTGTTTATGAGTTTAAATGTAACTTTACCATTAATAATATATCCAGTTTCATATTTTATATATAAAATTCTACTAAAATCTGTGCATCGCACGAGCTAGTATGTTTAATGTAACATAAATGTTTATTTTTCTTAAAACTAATTTAACTTCTCTTTCTTATACCATGAATGAAGGATAATTTTATAATGTCACTCTTAATATTTTTTTCCATGCAAAATTAATCATATTTTTTTTAATTTGTGAGATTGTTAAAAGGACTTATAATTTAAGACAGGTCTATTATTTCTATACTTTTAAGGTGCAAAATTGTTTATCAAAGTTTAATGGTTTAGTATTTTATTCTTAATGTGAGTGTGACAATAGGTAACATGACCAGTCCATTCTATGTTGTTAAAAACTATGTTTTATTTACAATAGGTAATGTGACTAGTCCATTCAATGGTTAAGAAGTAATTCACATATTTTTATGAGATTTTTTCTTAACATTATTATTAATCAAATTTCACTCTAAAATATAGAATTAACGAGTAAAAGTAGATATTGGTAAATAAATATTCCCCAATTTCAGCGTCATTTAGGGTGGTTTCGACTTTAAAAAAAAAAAAAAAGATTTTGGGTTAAAAATTTTAGAGATTTTTTAAAAAAATCTGAAGCTATTTCTGTTTGTTTACCATTATAAAAATCATTTTTTTAAGATTTGAAACTCTTATACTTGAATTCCTTGTATTTAAAAAAAAAAATAGATTTTGGAAAAGCTACTTGAAATAGCTTGTCATTTTAAGGCTAAAAATGATTTTTTTAGCAAAATGGATTTTTTATTATGGGGTAAAACAAACACTGCAAAAATAAAAAACTGATTTTTTAGTTAAACCATATAAAACAATGGAAAGCCACACTTTTATTACATCAAGGAACGAAAACAAACCATGAGTAAACTAGAATGACATTCATAAATATTTAGAGTTACATGTTACATAAACATGAGCTAGAACAAAATCATCTCTTGACCTAATCACAATGGATCTAACTACTCATGGCTAAAGCACAAATAACTAATATAAAAGAAGGATTCATTACATGAAATTGGCAACCAGATATGAGTTTTGATGGTCTCCCACCTTCTCTCAAGATCTCCATCTTCAAAAGTCAATTTCTTTCTCCAAAGTTTCCAACCCTTCCTTCAGAAAACAACTTCTCTTTTATAGGAAAATTCTCAGATACGCTAAAATCGTACTCCGATGTTGTAAATCGGAGCACGATTGCTTCATTAATCTCAGGTCACATGTGGAGCGTCTGCCAAATTGTAGCCCGATTTGGTTCCATCGGAGTCCGATTTTTTACAAGACCAAATGTCTTATAATTGCACCAAAATCGTAGCCCGATGCCTTAAATCGAAGCACAATTTTTCCTTTGTTTGCCAACATGAAATGTGTCATTTGTAGATTCTTACTCATGCAAAATCACCTGAACTCAGCTCAAAAGTACATAAAAACTATAACAAAGTGCTAGGAACAACTGTGGGGAAGCTATGTTGTTAGAAAAGACGGTGGCCAGGGTAACCCTCGGCAGGAGAAACCCTAACATAACAACTTAATCTCAAAATTATTGTTTAATAGTTTAGATGTTTTCATACTTATATTCTATGAATAAATATACAAATTTGCATTGTGTAAAGATTGAGTTCTAACTAAGTAGAATATGAATTATCTGGAAAAATAGATTTTGAACTTTTAATTCAAAGGATGTTTGTTTTATCTTTTGAAAAAATAAATTACCTTTTTTTTTGAAAAATATAATTAACCTTAAGAGTTTGTTTAATTAGGTAAACGGTCCTTATAAAAAAACTGCACTTTTTTAGCCCTATAAAAAGTGTGATTTTATATGTAATAAAATGGTTATAGAATTATCAGTACTCTAAATTAAATGCATGATTCTTCTTATGTAATAATTAAAATAAAGTAGAAATAAACCTAAATCCTACTAGAATTTTAGATTTTTTCTTACATATTAGTATTGGAATTATGATTTCTCCTTATTTTCGCATGTGTCTCACATTTTCACTCTCTATATTCTCTCTTAGATTCAAGACACTCTAAATTGATGTCATTGAAGATGCTTGCTTTTGATTCAGATACTTGTCCAAAGAAATAATACTTCACATAGGGCTAAGAGTTTTATTTGAGAGGATCCATGGTTGTAGATAAGTAAGCTGAGCTTGTTTTGAATGATGTTTCCGTAGTACCTGTTGGATTCACGTTTGATCCAACTGATCATGAACTTGTAAATTATTATCTAACGAAGAAGGTCTATTAATAATTTATTAAATTTAATGACATTCTAGAATTTTATGTGTTTCAAATTTAATCATGGAAAAATGTAATATCACAAATCTCTAAGCAACATCCATTGCATCAATTTGAAACACGTCAAATTCAAGAATATCATGAAGTGAAAGAAGTTGATAATAGACCTTCGTTGTCAGGTAATAATCTACAATTTCATGATCAGTTGGATCGAACATGAATCCAACATGTAGTTTGGAACCATCTTCCAAAATAAGGTCGACATACTTATATACACCCATGAATCCCCTCAAATAAAAGTCTTCACTCCATATGAAGTAATAGATATTTGGAGTAATATTTGAAGCAGGAGGATCTTAAAGGACTTCAATTTATAGGAAGTGTCTTGAATGTAAGAGACGGCATGTAGAGAGAGAAAATCTAGCACAAAAACAAAAATTAGGTAATAAAGCCAATACTAATATGTAAAGAAATAATCTGAAATCCTAATATACTTTAGTTTTTTTCTTCACCTTCTTTATTTCATTTATTGTATCATAAGGATCATGAATTTTATTTCTTCGAATAATGATAATTAATTGTACAACCGTTTTATTGCATAAAAATTTGCTCTTTTTATAAGGAATAAAAAGAGTGATTTTTTTATAGGGACTAAAAACGAAGTTTTAATATTTATAAGGAAAATTTATTTAACTAAACAAACTCTTAAATTTGATTATATTTTTCAAACAATTGTAAAATGTAACAATCATCCTCTAAAAATGAAAGTACAATTTTTATCTTGAGATAATTCGTATTCTAGTTAGATATAACTCAACTTTAACAAAATATATTCACATAATATAAGTATGAACAACATCATAACTATGAACATTAACCCATAGAAAAAAATATGATATGCATAAAAAAAATATATAATGAAACATAAATTTTAACAAGATTGGAGATTTTGGTATTAATGACATACCTTTTGTACTTCGTTCTCTTGATAAAAGAAATTTATGATTATTTTCATAACATAATCTTCAACTCAATCTTAATCAATTCTTATACAAACCGGAATTGATCGAGAGAACATAGCCGTTTGAGGAGAAACCAAACACATATATGGGTCAACTAACCAGATCGAGAGTATCGCCAGCCTAACTTGATTCATAAAATCAGATCTAAAATGGATTTGATAAGTAATTGTAGTAATTGTCGGACTTACAGAGCAAATTTGATGTTTCAAGAAATTTATAAAAACAAAAACTAAGAATAATCAAGATAACATGAAATGGAATACCAAGTATATCAAGAAGAAAATGGAGAAGAAACGAGGTATAAAAAAAAGTAGGAGAAGGAATAGGGGAAAATGAGATGCAACGGCGTCTAATATATATAATGAGTTGCAAGAGGTAATAGTGACTTTAGGGTTAGGAACTAGTATAGGCTTGGGCCTAGCAAACTCAATTTAACTAAAATAAATAAATATATGGGCTTGGAATTAGGCCTAGAGAATGTACATCGAATATAAACCTTTTTTATTGCTGGCTTTTTAGTTTTCTTCTGCTAGATTTTGCTAAAAATACCCTTATTTTTCAATTAGGAAAATGGTTTGTAAAAAAAATATTGTCTAGGAAAATGGTGTCCCTCTTTCAACATCCAATAGAAAATATTAACACAGATACCAATAAAATCATTGAGAGTTTGCAGTTACCTCATCAAAACAAGTCTTCAAGTCAGATCAAATAAAAGAATGAAAATTATAATTGATGGGAACTTATGATTGTGGATTCGCCGCCAACAAAGGAAAGCTCACTGGACATCACTAAACAAAAGCTTCAGAAGTAGAGAAGCACGAGAATTGCTTTTTTGACATAAAAACTTCACAATGACACAAGTAAAATACTTAAATGCCCCCAGCGGTAGTTAACTACCGTTGAGGACCCGGCAGTAGTTAACTACCGCTAGTCCTAACGGTAGTTAACTACCGCTGAATTCTTTTCTTGAATTCACTTCACACTACACAACACTTCTTCTTCTCCATCTTCGTTGCTTTTCTTCACTACCCAAATAAAATTCTTACATGATGCTTGAAATCTTATAGCAATTTCTTGAAGCTAGGAGCTAGAGCAGATTAACAACCTCCAAAACAACTAGTGTAACACCCCGTTTTCCCAACTTAAAAATTTCATAAACATTTATCATAGTAAACAACATATAACGGGATATCACACTTCTTAAAATCTCAAAATAGATAAATCATAATTTATCCTTCAACATAAACTTGAACATAAAGCAGCAAAATTAAATTCAAATTCATAAATAGTCTTGACACGCAGGCCTCATAATAGTCATCTCATAAATTCAGTTAAGTAACATGAAAACATAGCATATACGTAAAGGAAAGAGAAATAACCACTAAAGATCTCCTCCCTTTACGTATCAGAGCAACTTAAGATTCAGTGAGGCAAGGCCACTCACGACAGCACAAACAGCAACCTACTCTGGATTACCTGCAAGTTACTCATACGAAGAGCAACATTTCCAAGCAGAAGGGGTGAGATTTCACAAAACAACAATATTAAGCATATAATTCAACAATTATATTTAACAACATAAAATATCTTATTAATTCAACATTGATAATAATATATCATAAATCACTTCATAATAATCTCAACTTAATCATTTTATCATCATCGACTCGACAAATGCAACTATGCAACTATGCAACTTAGACCTCTTATATGCATGTGGTACCAATACAGGGCATCAAGCCCCCATCGCTATTTGAGTATTAATATACTTCCAGGGCCTCAAGCCCCCATCGCTAATTTTGAGCTAATGCTCCAACGTGGTGAGTACAAAGCTTCAGGGCACCAAGCCCCCAACAATGAATGCTAATGCCTGGACTCGACCTCTTAAACAACTTAATTCGACAACCTCTTATATTAGTCCAATAATTTGGAACATCATCATCTTCAACATCTTAGACCGACTCATGCAGCTTAGTTAATAACAACAGCAACATAGGCAGTAAACAAACAACATGACATAATAATATCAATTTCAATTCATCAACATCTTAGGTATACAAATATTCTTCAAGTAATGCATAAACATTATATCACATCATAATCATCAACTACATATTTTATACAGCTTCACAAATTATAATTAACCTTATTATTAAGTCTTAATCCTACCCAAGGGTCCAACTCTCGACAACTCGTGCAACAAAAGTCGCAAAATCTAACAAGTCACTATGTTTCTAGGTCACTCGCGAAGCGAGAGCCTTTGCTAGCCGTGGCGGGTTCAGGTCAGAATGCCACAAGTTTAATTCCAGGTTTAATCTCATCCTACATTCTTTCCTAATCATTATTAGACATGTTAAGGCACTCAAAAGCATCTAAGGTTCAACTCAAAAGTCAAAAATATGAAATCTTGCATGCTCTCTGGTCTAGGTCGCTAGGCGAGTTCATCTGTTCGCTATGGCGAGCTGCGACGTGCAACTCGCGAGGCGAGGGGAAATGGTTCGCGTGGCAAGCGATGAACTTCATCACTCGCGAGGCGAGGATCATCGTTCGCGAGGGCGAGCGATGAATGTAGGCTCGGGCAGAAGTGCAGTTTTCACGAAAATTCATCTTTTCTCATGGTTTTAAGCCTAACATTGATTCCAGAATTCATCCTACACATTATCTAAGGTCTAGGAACAGTTTCTACATCAATCTAACAACTTTTCATTGTTTAATCATCAATTCACTCAATTTGACCTAATTTCTGATTCTTCTTAAACTCATCCTAATTCATGTTAAATGTAACCATTGATTCATAGACTTAATAAGATTGCAAAGTTAGTCTCACCGTTACCTTATAATTAGAAAATCGCAGCACTCCTTGGTGGTTCTCCCTTCTCTTGGCTTTTTCTCCCTTTTTCCAAAACTAATCGTACGTACGTTATGTTTTTCTAAAACTAGGTTTCCCTATTTATACCTCCTTCAATTATCTTATCTTATTTCTCTTTCTCCCCCAAAACTCTTTAAAATATCAAAACAGCCCTGAAACTCAATATTTATTTTATTTTCAAATCTTATTTTATTAAACAATAAAATAAGTCACAACTCCTCATAAAAATCATAAAAACCACCTCAATCATATAAATCGCATAAATCACAGATATATTATATAAATATAATATAAACTCATCTAAAATAACTCTAGACTCAATTAAATAATTCAAAACGGGCGTTACAACTAGATTACTCATGAATTTCTCAATTTCTCAAAAATGTTTTTCATCTTTGTTGATTTGTTGAAAAACAATCATAAATTAATTACTCAAAAACTTATGTTATTTACTTATCAAAACTTGGAGGATATGAATTGCTGCAACATACAAATGAAAAGAGGAACTCAAAACAAAATTCCAATGTTTATGTTATTTATGGATATGAAGAAAAAAAAACAAAAGCTTGGCCATGGAGAAAGAGGCAATTCTTCAATAGATTGATGAGGAATTTTTTTTTTGGTGAAGCTGTATAATTGGTGAAACAAGAGTATTGTAGTGAAAGTATGATGTATAATTGCTGCCAGCAGTAGGTAGTGTGAATTGAAGAAAAGTAACAAAGATGGAGAAGAAGAAGTGCTGTGTAGTGTGAATTGAAGAAAATATTTCAGCGGCAGTTAACTCCCGCTGACACCAGCGGCAGTTAACTGTTGCCGGTATTTCCAACGGTAGTTAACCACCGTTGGAGGTTATTAGGTATTTTACTTGTGTCAATGTGAACTTATCAATGTCAAAAAAGAAATTTTCGAGAAGTATTGATATGTCTAACTGAGCGAGCATCTAATAATCGAAAGGTTCGTAGATCTTTGCCCAAGAAACCATGCAAACTTTTCTTTGTAGTGAAGCAAGCTCAATGCATTTCATTTATAATAATAGATTCAATACAAGATGGGATACTAAAATAAGTAGCGGGACTAGGTAGAAATGTTGCCTCTCCTGCAAGCGCAAGAGTTGCTGCATTTGCTTGTTGCCTAGAAAACTCCACCCTAGAGTTTGTAAGGAAAACGGTAAAGAGAGATTTGCAAGAGGCGAAAATATGACCAAACTCAGAGACATCTTCTCTACGAGAATGGAAAGCATCACGGGTAATTTTAGAATCAATTTCAAAATCGACATTGTCAAAGGACATGTCGCTAAGCCATTGGAGTGCTTCAAAGAAGCCCAACGCTACGCCAACCTCAACTGAAAAAACACTAGGAAAATTTACCATCCGTGCTGTAACGCCCTATTTTAATATTTATTTATTTTATTGAGTTTAGAGTCTATTGTTATGACTTATGTGATTTATATGATTTTTGTGATGTGTTGTTGATTTATTAAGTGGCTTATTTTCTTATTTAATAGAATAAGATTTGAAAATAAAATAAAATTAAGTTGTGGGGTTGTTTTGGAAATTAGAAGAGTTTAGTGGAATAAGTGGAAATATTATGTTATTTGGTGTAGAAATATATATGTTATTTGGTGTGGAAATATTACGTTATTTGGTGTATAAATATTACGTTATTTGGTGTGGAAATATTATGTTATTTGGTGTAGAAATATATATGATATTTGATATAGAAATATATTTGTTATTTGGTGTAGAAATACATATGTTATAGAAATATATTTGTTATAGAGATATATTTGTTATTTGTTATAGAAATATTATATATATATATATATATATATATATATATATATATATATAGAATTATGAGACTTGAAGGGCAGATTTGGAAATAAGAGAAAATAAGTAGGTTAAGGATTTATATAAAAGGGGAGAGTTAGAATTAGAAAACAAGGATTACGTGAAACCTGTTTTTGGAGAAAAAGGGGGAAAACCAAGAGAAGAGAGAAGTCAGAGAAGAGAAGAAGCTTGTGAGAAGAGGAACAATCTTGTAGAGTCCGATCAGCTAATTTAAGATGAGGGTGTGACTAACTTTCTCTAATTCTAAGTTGTATAATTCTGAAATTGAGTTTAGCATGTTGTAGGTTGTAGTTATGAGAATTTGGGAATTAGGTTTTGAAGTTGTAATTGGTTGTTAATAGAGTAGAAAATCCGTTAAATTTGTGTAGAAGTGATGTTCAAATCATAGGTTATTTTTAATGAAATATTTTATATGGTTTTGAATGCTTTAACATGTATAGAAATGGTTAGACAAGTTTTTGGATCAAATTTGGGCATAGGGAAGTTAAAATTGGGATTTTGGGGTGAAAAGTGGGTTTTTCCCGAGTTGCTCTCTGACATCACGTCCTGTTTTATGTTCTTGCGTCTTTTTCACACGTTTCTGTTTTGAATTGGCCTTTGGTGTAAACATGAAAATTGTAGATAATTGAGTTAGCTTTCCAGTGGTATTGGTTTGACGTGAAAATGATTTTTGGTTCTTGAGATATGATGAAAATACTCCAAGGAGGTCTTAGTGAAATCTTATGAAAATTCAGCATAATCGTTTCTAAGTTAATCCAAAACTTAAGGAATAATTCCAAACCTCAAAACTAGAAGTACTATGAGTTCAACTAGGGTGTTTAAGGGTATTTAACCTATGTTGTGATGGATCTAATTTGGTTTGACGTGAATATCTTTGTAGGATCATTTGAAATACATATATTATGTGAATGTTGTTGTTGAATAATTTGAGTTACATATATTTATGTGGAAAAGGTATGATATAGAAAATAATGTTGTTATACCATTTAAGTTGTTATTATTAATGATGCTATGTTGTGAAATTGTTGTATGTTGTTGTCTCTACTGTATTGATTATTAAATCATTAAGTTGCATATGTTGGTCATGTTTTAAAGTTGTAAGTTGTTGTCAATGTAGTTAAAGTTTTAAGTTGTTGTCGATGTCGTTGAAGTTGTTGGTTGTCGTTGCATTAGTTGTTGAGTCGATGCATACTCATTCACGTTGAGTGTAACGCCCTCTTTAATTATTTGATTATTTTAATGAGTTTAGAATATACTTATTTGATTTGTGTGATTTATACGATTTATTTTGACGAGTGATATTTTGTTATGTTATATGTTGGTATTATTAGTATAATATGTATGCTATTTGGTTCAGAAATATATATATTATTTGGTGTAGAAATATATATATTATAGAAATATATTTGTTATAGAGATATATTTGTTATATGTTATAGAGATATATTTGTTATTTGTTATAAAAATATTATATATATATATATATATATATATATATATATATATATATATATTAGAATAGAATATTGAGACTGGTAGGACAAATTTGGAAATAAGAGAAAATAAGTAGGTTAAGGATTTATATAAGTGACAATATAAGTGAATCTCATTTGCATGGAGAAGATGGATTCACCATCCTCCATACGAAAAAGCTGATATTGTTGCACAAGGGTATTAATTTTTTATTGTAACATCATTGGTTCCTTCATGAAGGGTTTCCAATGCATCCCACATAGCTTTAGCGGTCTTACAATGAGAGATGGAATGATACTGATTAGTTCCAAGAGAGGAAATAAGAATATTTCGTGCCTTCAAATCATATTGGACCTCCTTTTTGTCATCATCTCTCCAAACGACTTTTGGTTTTTCGTGTGCTACACCGTTGGGCTCCTTATTTTCCATATGGGTCAACTTTTCTGGTAGTTAGCCGGTTAGAAGAGACCAAGTTCTATGATACCATTTATTGGTCTATATGGCCAATAAGATTATAAACACGTCTGAACAATCAAAACAATAAGTAAAAAGATATAAAACTATGTGGTTCAATAAGATTAAATGTAGAATAATCAAAACAATAAGTAAAAAGATATAAAACTATGTGGTTCAATAAGATTAAATGTAGAATTGAGTGATTCACAATACAAATCTTATTACAAAGGCAAATCTTTGTAAGAGCCTCCCTCAAGACCATTGGGGGGGGGGGGGGGGGGGTGTTGAATTTAAATTGACTATTGGAAAACACTGAACAATCAAAACAATAAGTAAAAAGATATAAAACTATGTGGTTCAATAAGATTAAATGTAGAATTGAGTGATTCACAATACAAATCTTTGTAAGAGCCTCCCTCAAGACCATTTAATTGTTATAGTGTCATCTTGCCAGGAATTGTCGAAGGAAAGGTCAGCCTGCTCCAAAAGCAAAACTTACTGAGGACCAATTTATTGCTATGATTTCTGAAATCATTGTTGTTGGTGGATCCGAGGGATGGTGGGTAGACACTAGCGCAACTCGTCATGTCTGCTATGATAGATCTATGTTCAAAACTGATTTTGTGGCTGAAAATCAGAAAGTCTGATTAGGAGATTCCCACACCACAATTGTTGCTGGAACAGGAGATGTGGAATTAAAGTTTACCTCTGGAAAGACCATGGTTTTTAAAAATGTTATGCATACTCCAGAGATGAGAAAGAACTTAGTTTCTGTCTATATATTGTTGTGTGTTTCCCTTCAAAATCAAATAAAGAAGTTTTTGTTACGTTCAACAATTTTATTGTTTTTGCCATTCTATATCTATGTATATTTATGTATTAGAAATTCAAGTCTATATGAAAAACGTGCTGCACTAAGGGAAATTTTGAATTGGAGAAATTTGATGATCTGTGAATTTAGCCTTTTCAAAATTAAAAGTTGCCTTGCAAATTAATGATATTTAGAAAGTCCTGAAGATTTTTTTTTAATCTTGAGTTGCACACCTTCTTTGTTAGCTTGTTTAGTTTTAATCTTGAGTTTCTATGATTACATGCTTCTGAACTATTTGCTTCTGAATTAAAATTTTGCCTTTGAACTATTTGCTTCTGAACTAGTTATGCGCTACTGATCTAATTTTATGCTTCTGAACAAGTTTTAATTTTTTTTTTTATGTCTTCTGTAGAATTTTCTCACTATTTTTTCTCATCTTTTTCTTTTTGTCTTTATATTTTAACATTTTGTTGATGAAAAAAAGGGGAGTAGATGTATAGTATTTTTTAGGCTCTGAGCCCAATTAATTTAATTGTAATCAAGTTAAATTAATAGGACACTCTTCTTATCTCTTAGTCTATTTAATGTGACATCAATTATGAGTGTTATTTCGTTTTTAATGATGAATTTAATTAGCGTGGATAGAACTCACGGGGAGCTTACAAACCTCATCTTAAAGTACTATTGGACTTAGGGGGAGTTTACAAACCTCATACCTTAAAGTCAACTTGTTAATTAGATTAACAACAATTGAACCTTTTTAAATACTAACTGTTTGTGATCATCAAAAAGGGGGAGATTGTTGGAACAAAATGTGTTTAACGTTACCCTTTAAGAGTTTTGATGATAACAAGGTATTAAAAATTGTCAACTGGATATGCTAATATTTGTTCAAGTGTGCAGAACCATATACAAGGTTAAGTATATTTTACAGGTTCTGGAAGAACAAATTAAGAGCTATGGAATCAACAAAAAGAAAGCTTGAAGAATCTGAAGAATAGTGATTCTGAAGTCAAGTGCTCTTGAAGTGATGACATCATCAGAAGCAAGTTCATCAGAACCACTTCATCAGAAGCTACATCACCAGAAGCAACTTCTCATCTGGAGCTGAAGATCATCAGAAGATGAAAGAGTTAAAGTTTCAAAGGTTGTTCAGAGGATTTAATCATGTCTAGCATTGCAGAAGACCAGAAGACTGAAGCAACAACTATTTTGAAAGAATTTGAAGGCATTAGATGCTTGTTCTTTTGAGAGCGTTGAAAAAGGACAATTTTATTGTATGAAGTGTACAACCACTATCCCCACTACTCTGTTTTGTGTCTGCAATAAGACAAGAATAACAGCTATGCCTGCAATGATGTTCCTCCAGACTTGGAATGGATTTGAAATTGATCATTCATAGGACAATAAACAAATCAGGCAAAAGATCATTGGTGATTGATCAAGCTCAAACGACTCTATTTTGATGTGCTGACAATTCACAACGTCTCTCCCACACCTCTATATAAAGGAGTGAAGACATAGAGAATGGCAAGGAGTCTACAACAATTTGAAAGCGCCAAAATTCTGCTGAAATTGTTCTACCTTGAAAGTTCACTTAGAATTTCTTATCAAAGTTCATATCTTAGAAATTCTAGAATCTTAAGAGTCAGCATCTGATTTGTATTGTGAACACCATTTTAAGATAAATAAGTGGAATATGTTTATGCAAATAACTTGATAAGTACTCGAACATATACGACTGATGCACACAAAATGATAATACTCAGTTAAAATGTACATAGTCATCTATATATATCAAAGAAGAACTTGTTGTATCCTGTGAGAGATATATATTATTTTGACCATATGTTATACTTAGTTAAAGTTGTAAATGTGGGTTGATACTAGTTCTTGAAATTAGCCTTATTTGTAGTTCTTCTCTATCAACATTTACATTTATGTTTGCTTTGACCATTTGTGAATTACTTCCTAATTACAAGGAACCACCAACCCTGCTCACAATAAGAAACTCACAGTCCTTTATTTTTCACAGTAGAAAAAGCACACTTGTTAGAGAGAACTCACCTCTACACAAACAAATTAATTTTCTATTTTTTAGAAAATAAAGTTTAGATTTCTTGGGTGCATCTCATGTGTTTATTAGATTCAAGTTGTTTTGTCACCTCTTATATGATTCGAAGAATTTGCTGTATCCTGGGATGATATACGCTTCTGAGACAGATAAATCGTTAAAGTTATTAATTTGTTTGTGTGGTGGTTGCTTTTGAATCAAATTTCGACTAATGATAATCTATTTCGAAGAAGTGTTGTTCCTCTTGATGATATAAATCACTTATTTGTCCAATGTGATATCTTTGGTAGATTATGGAACTTGGTGGCCTCTTGGAAGAGATACGAATATGTGGAGCATGGCTTTTTTTAGGAGCATCGAGATCATTTTTGTGCTTTAGGTGGTTTCTCTAAAAGAGATCAACTTAGGATGTCTATTTTATGGGCATCTACAGTTTGGTATATTTGGAAAGAATGTAATGGTCGAATTTTAGAGCAAAAGGTGGATTGTACGCAAACTTTACATGAAAGAATCAAACTTCAAACTTATTGGTGGTTGAAATCAAAACTCGCTACTTTTTATTTTGATTATCAGGTTTGGAGGTTGAAACATCGTCATTGTTTGATGTATGTAATTTAGCTTTTGTTTTGGCGCTTGGCGCTTAATTATGTTGTCTGAAAAGATTATGGTTTCTTTTAATTCCATTTTGCCTTGTTAAAAAAAATGCATTTGATAAGTTAACATTTCATACCGCTTTAAAAAGGCATTGGATAAGTTAAAAAAAATGAATTAGATTAATGTTGGCAATGCAAACATAAGATATATTTTTCTAATTTGAAAGTAGATATAGGTCGGATATTTATTAAATCATTACATGAAGAAAGGAACCAAACAACAACACACACATCTTACATTAATTTGTTGAAATGAAACATTAGAATTGAAATAACAATACAACAAAGACATGATCGTCTAAAAAAAACACAGGATTATAACATGAACGACATATATTGAACAACAATAGCATGAGTTTCGGCATATATTGAACCATATTAAGACCATATACGCACAACTAGAAAAAAACTATATTAATGAAGAAGATCTAGAAAGAATAAGATATGAAATTTGTTTCTCTAATTAATCACAATTTAGTGAGATTTAGAGAGATATTTCATATTTTTTCTGTCACTAATCTTTGTCACTATTTCATTTGTTCTAGAAGTGATGCATGATAGTATTATATTATGCCACGAAGAGTGGGCCAATCAGCATCGATTCGTTTGATACCACCAATAAATTGACCGAAAAGATTAACACGTGCACAATGTTCTCCTTTGAAAATGAAAATTTCATTCCCACCATGAGCACAAAAAGCTGCATCAATACCCTCTTCAAAGACTGTATCGACAAATGTCGGATAATGATAAGTAATGTTTTCAACCTCGTAAACATGATTGTACTTAAAGTCTAAAATACCGCACATATTTCCTTTGAATAAAACAGCATCTTTCGAACCGGGGAACCTCAATGCCGCATCTATTCCATTTGCAAACGGTGTTGTCACGAGAGAAGGAAACATCTCAACAATTTCAATAGGACCTATAACTATTCTGGCAGCTGCAGGACCAGAACGTGGAGCATAATCTGTTTTTACACATTGACTTTTAGAGAAAAAGTATGCAACATTGCCTTCGGTTTCAAATGAAGAATCTATTCCCCTTTTAAATATCGTTTTGGAAAACATTGGAAATCCTGCATCAATTTCAACCGGACCACTGATAAGATCTTTCCTTAAAGTATAATAATCTAAAATCACATACCTTTCTTTCACGAAAAGGTAACATTCATTAGGCTTGGATGAACGGAATGCAGCACCTATGAGACTAGCTGGCATTTTTCTTGAATGATTGTTTTTTATTTCTGTATTCTATTTAACAAAAAGGATATGAGATGTTTTTCTTTCAGTTTGTAAAGGTCTATGCTAGCTTATATAGATGCTACGGTAATGTGAACACAAAATGTCAAATTTGAAATTGAAGTCCAAAACACGTAATTTAGACACTTAACCTCTGTAGACCCGCAATGAATATGGGAAATATTGAACATGTTTGCATGTTTCCAACTAACAAAGACAGGTTTAATGTATTTAAACAATTATTAAGTCACCGGTGTAATTATTAGTTAAATACAACTTTCTCAATATATAGTTGATACATGACCAAGAAAATTAATAAAGTCTTCTCTTGTATTTGGACTACTTTACTTGGCTATTCAAATTATGAAATCCATGTTTTTGTAACACCCCGTTTTCCCAACATAAAAATTTCATAAAAATAATTAGAGTATTCACATAAAACGAAATGTCACATTCTTTTCTTAAAATCATAAACTGAATAAATAACTATTTATCCTTTAAAATTCAAAAACAAAATCTTTAATACTTCGCAGCGGAACTTATTCAATAACTAAACAGTCTTTGGCACGAAGTTCTCTTCATAAATGTCTCATAAAAATCTAATCTAAAAACATAGTCATAAATCTTCAAAAACAATACGTAAGGAATAGAAAAGCAATAACAAAAGATCCCATCCCGTTACTTATCAGAGCACCTAAGACACACGAGAGAGAAAGATCACACGACATCAACTATTCTTGGTTACCTACAAGTTACTCATACGAAGAGCAACATTTCCAAGCAGAAAGGGTGAGATTTCACAAAACAATAATATCAAGCATATAATTCATTAATTATATTTAACAACATAAATAACTTCATCTATTAGTAATAATAATTCTTCATGTAATAATTCTTAATAGTTCAACCAACTTCTAATCATCATTTCATAATAACATAGCAACACAACTTAATCATCAGTTAATAATAATAATCATATACAACATGACATAATCATCACTTAATGATAATAATCATATAAACAAACAACATATTCATCTTAATCATAATCATGTAAACAAACAACATATTCATCATCTTATATTGATATAACAACAACATAAACAGCAACGATTAATAAATATTAATACTTCACTTAGTTCTTTATTAACAACTCATTGACAAATGATAACTCAACGACAACGACAACGTAATTTCTACAACTTATCAACTCGACAACTTGACAACTTGACTATGCAACTTAATCTTCTAATCATGCATGTGGTACCAATCTTTGAGCGTAAATAGGCTCCCAGGGCATCAACCCCTCAACTTTATTTGAGCGTAAAAAGGCTCCCAGGGCATCAAGCCCTCAACTTAATTGAGCAAAGGCTCCAGGGCATCAAGTCCCCAACAATGAAATGTTAGTGCATGGACTCGACCTCTTAATATCTTAAATCGACAACCTCTTATATAATCCAATAATTTGGAACTTCATCATCTTAATCAACTTAGACCGACTCATGCAGCTTAGTTAAATAACAACAGCAACACAACAGTATACAAAAACAGCATGACATAATAATATCAAATGCAAGTCAACAACGTCTCAATTATTCACATATAATTCAAGTAATGCATATACAATTATATCACAATATAACAACATCAAATAATAATCAACATATTGAAACATCATATATACATATAACACTTCATCAATCATGGACAATATCGTATTCACAACATATACATTCATATACTAATTCATCAATCATATTCAATTATTCACTGTGACCTACCTGCAGTAATTTGACTATAACTCAAATTCTATAAATCCTTTTGAAGTCAAACCAATGGCATTAGAAAGCTAACATTTATCCCTACAACTTTCGTGGGTACATCTAAGACCAGTTATGTACCAATCAATACCGATTTTCATTTCAAATTCGGACAAAGTTGTGCTGAAATTCATAAAAATTCACTGTGACCTACGTGCAGTGATTTGACCATAACTCATAAACGGAAAATCATTTTCAAGTCAAACTGACGCCACAAGAAAGCTAACACAATTATCTACAACTTTCATGTTTAAACCAAAGGCTAATTCAAAACAGAAACGTATGAAAAAGACGCAATAACATGAAACAGGACATGCTGTCAGAGAGCAATTCTGGAAAAACACACTTTTCACCCCAAAATCCCAATTTTAACTTCCCTATGCCCAAATTTGATCGCAAAGTTTGTCTAAACATTTATATACATCAAAAGAGACTCAAAACCATATAAAACTTGACCCAAAACATTATTTTAGAAAAAAATCATCAAATAATCACTTTTAACCCTAATTCCCAAATTCTCAAAAACTAAAACCTACAACATGTTAAATCCAATTTTCAGTATCAATGACTTAAGATTATTTAATGTTAGTCCCACCCTTACCTTATAACTCAAAATCGCCGCTTTCTAGGTCTTTCTCCCTTCTCTTGGCTTTTTCTCCCTTTTCTCCAAAATTGATCGTACGTTATGTTTTTTTCTAAACTAGGTTTCTCCTATTTATCACCCTTTATTCTATTTTATCTTATTTGTCTTTCTCCCCAAAACTCTCTCAAATCTCATAACAACCCTTAAACTCAATATTATTTTATTTTCAAATCTTATTCTATTAAATAATATAATAAGCTACCTAATAAATCATATAATATATTCTAAACTCTTCTTAATAAATTCTAGACTCAATTAAACAATTAAATAAAACAAATAATTCAAAGAGGGCGTTACATTTTTTATTAAGAATCATGAAATTGGAGTCTAGTGGGATCATCAATATTTAGCTGTACTTGCATAAAAAGTACAATAAGGATTCTAGGGTTAAGAATCGTCTATTAAGGTTTATACTGAATATTCGATACTTGGGAGTGCTCCCAAGGGTGGTATTTATAGCCTTCTATGGGCTTGGGTTTTGGTTGCTTAGTCTCCAAGTAATAGGGGTATTTAGGCCTTTTGGGCGATTTCTAGAAGGTTCTAGAGGTTTAGAAAGGCGGCTTCTGCGCCTTGGGCTTTTGGGCTCCCTTCAAGGACGCTAAGCCCTTTTTGAGGGTCTAAGAAGCCCTTTTAAAGGTCTTTTAGGTCCCTAGAATATTATGACGGTCCATAGCCCCCAAGCACAAGTCTTGGCACAAGACGTGGTGCTTTTTAAGCTGAAGAGATCATTTCGTTTTCATGGACGGGCATAAAATGTCATCTCATCATCCGACAGTTCACATCATGAGATTTTTATTATTCTTGTATCGCGCGTTAATCTTCCAAGATAAGTTACACGTGCCTTTGACCGACTAAATCAGCGCGTCTTCCCAGGTCACCAAGTGCAGAGCCTTTAATAAGGTTGATGGCAATCTCTCGGATTTTTTCGACCGGGCGCCAAGTACAGAGCCTCTAATAAGGTTGGTGGCGAACTTTCGGATTTTTTTTCAACCGGGCGCCAAGTACAGAGCCTTTAATAAGGTTGGTGGCGAACTCTCGGATTTTTTCAACCGGGCGCCAAGTACAGAGCCTTTAATAAGGTTGGTGGCGATCTCTCGGATTTTTTCGACCGGGCGCCAAGTACAGAGCCTTTAATAAGGTTGGTGGCGAACTCTCGGATTTTTTTTGAACCGGGCGCCAAGTACAGAGCCTTTAATAAGGTAGGTGGCGAACTCTCGGATTTTTTCCACCGGGCGCCAAGTACAGAGCCTTTAATAAGGTTGGTGGCGAACACTCGGATTTTTTCAATCGGGCGCCAAGTACAGAGCCTTTAATAAGGTTGGTGGCGAACTCTCGGATTTTTTCAACCGGGCGCCAAGTACAGAGCCTTTAATAAGGTTGGTGGCGAACTCTCGGATTTTTTTTTAATTGGGCGCCAAGTACAGAGCCTTTAATAAGATTGGTGGCGAACTCTCGGATTTTTTCAACAGGGCGCCATGTACAAAGCCTTTAATAAGGTTGGTGGCGAACTCTCGGATTTTTTCGACCGGGCGCCAAGTACACAACCAATTTCACCCCATGTAACAACCGGCTGCAGGGCTACTTTTGCCTGAAAATGATGATTTTCAAAGTGCAACCGGTTGCGCTTCTGAGACAGATAAATCGTTAAAGTTATTAATTTGTTTGTGCGGCGGTTGCTTTTGAATCACATTTCGACTAATGATAATCTATTTTGAAGAAGTGTTTTTCCTCTTGATGACATAAATCACTTATTTGTCCAATGTGATATCTTTGGTAGATTATGAAACTTGGTGGCCTCTTGGATAAGATACGAATATGTGGAACATGGCTTTTTTTAGGAGCATCGATATCATTTTTGTGCTGTAGGTGGTTTCTCTAAAAGAGATCAACTTAGGATGTCTATTTTATGGGCATCTATGTAACACCCCGTTTTCCCAATATGAAAATTTCTTAAAACATTTATCAGAGTATGAATCATAAACAACGGGATATCACATAAACGTAATCCAAAACAGTTAAATAATGATTTAACCAAATATCTTAAACATCGCAGCGGAAATTATGTCATAATCATAAAACGTTTTGGCACGCAGGCCTCATCATAAAACTTAAAAGAAATTAGTTCATAATCATAAACAGCATAAAAGTCACGTAATAGAATGAAGCATGCATAATCATAAAACCCCATCCCGTTACGTATCAGAGCGACCTAGACGACACAGTGAAGGCAAGGCCACTCACGACGGAAACAACACACTAAGCTCGATCACCTGCACGTTACCCACGGTCGAGGTAACATTCAAACAGAAGGGGTGAGATTTCATAACAGAATAACATTTATCAATGCAATTAAGAATCATAAGTTAACATCCTAATCAGTCTTGATCATAATCAATTTAAACCATAATCATCATTGTGTATTTAACAAGCATTTATCACGTAATCACATAATTAAATCATCTTCAACAAATATAACGTTATCACGTAATCACATAATCAATCATCATCAACATAGCATAATAGACATGACAATGTGACAATGCTCCTAGACTCCGTATATGCATGTGGTACCAATCGTCATCATAAGTATAAATATACTTTAATCGTGCGGAGGACAAAGCTCCTAATAATCGTGCGGAGGACAAAGCTCCTAATAAAACGTGGTGAGGACTAAGCTCAATGATATGCTATGCATGGACTCTTAACAACAAAACATCGTAATCATGTGCATTCAATAACTTGAAGCGAAACGTCATCATTTTCATTATATTCATAAATAAACATTGCATACTCAGTTAAATAACAGCAGCAGCATAGTCAAGTCACATAACAGTAGGGAGATATCAATATATCAACAGCAAATCAATAGAATCATAATCATTTCATTATATCTCACATATTGTATAATACATTAATCATGCTCAATTAATATCAACATATCTTAATAGCTTTACAGATTGCATTAAACGTTATCATTAGGTTTCATTACCAATTAGGGGTTCACTCTTGATCAAAAGGTGCGACACAGATCGCACAACCACTCAACAACTACATTCTGGACTTGCTCGCGAGGCGAGAGTTCTCACTCGCCATGGCGAGTACCACTCAAATTCCCAACTAAAGTTGTTTTGTGTTCAATCCTGTCCTAAAATCATTCCTAATCTTCTATAGGTATGTTTAGGCACTTAAAGGCACTCAAGGTCCAACTAAAAAGTCGAAACTACAAAATATGACATGCACTCTGCCTAAGCTCGCGAGGCGAGGAAGGGTTGCTCGCCATGGCGGGTTGCACCAAACAACTCGCGAGGCGAAGGGAAAAGGCTCGCGTGGCGAGCGATGAACTTCATCCCTCGCGAGGCGAGGATCATAGCTCGCCGTGGCGAGCGATGAATGTCGCTACGGCCAGGCTTCCTAAAAACACAACAATCCGTCGATTCACATGGTTCTAAGCTTGGTTTTGATTCCAGAATTCATCCTAAACATATTCTAAGGTTAAAGGACGGTTCTTTCATCAATCTAAACAAGTTTTACCGTTTATTCTCAAATTTTAGGGTTTTGACCTAATTCCAAAACTTCTCTAAATCAATCCTAACTTTGTCAACTAATCATCAGAATTACAGAGATTAATGTTACTGAGTTATTAGTCCCACCCTTACCTGGTTATGAAGAAATCGCAGCCCTCTTTGGTCTCTTGCTCCTCTCTAAGCTTTTTCTCCCTTTTCCAAATGTTTTCACGTACAAAAGTGTTTTTTTTCTAAACCTAGGTCTATTCTTTTATATCTCCTCTTAAAATACTTATCTTATTTCACTTTCTCCCCCAGAACTATCCAAAATATCAAAACAGCCCTCAACTAAATATTTTATATTATTTTCAAATCTTTATTCTATTTATCAATAAAATAATTCTCATATCATAATCAAATCCTTCAAAACTCATAATTTATCACGTTATCAATCAAATCACTAAATTCACCACAAATCATCAAAACATATCAAAATCTTGCATATACTATATAATTATAATATAATGGCCTAAACTCGATTAAATAACGATTAAACGAAAGTGGGCGTTACAACTCTCCCCCATTTAAAAGATTTTCGTCCTCGAAAATTTACCTCATGCAAACAACTCTGGATAAGACTCCAGCATCTTACTCTCAAGCTCCCACGTCAAGCTTTCACCAGTCGCTCCCGTCCAAACGACTCTCACGAGAGGTATCTCCTTGCCTCTCAACGTCTTCACTTTACGATCATCAATCCTCAACGGTCAAGTTTCTACCGTAAGGTTGTCTCTAACTTGCACATCGTCACTTTGGATTACATGAGATGGATCCGGAACATACTTTCGAAGTTGCGACACATGGAAAACATTGTGCAAATTCGAAAGATGCGGCGGTAAACCCACTCGGTAAGCCACCGTTCCAACCCTTTCCAGTATCTGATATGGACCAATGAACTTCGGGGTCAACTTCTTTGACCTCAAAGCACGTCCTACACCAGTCATAGGAGTGACTCTCAAAAACACGTGGTCTCCTCCCTGAAATTCAAGATCTTTTCTACGCTTATCATGATAACTCTTTTGTCGACTCTGCGACGCCTTCATTTTCTCTCGGATCATCTGAACCTTCTCAGTAGTTTGCTGTACAATCTCTGGTCCTAAGACCACTCTTTCTCCTGATTCAAACCAGCACAACGGAGTTCTGCATCTCCGACCATACAAAGCCTCGAAAGGTGCCATTCCAATACTAGAATGATAGCTATTATTGTATGTGAACTCGATCAACGGAAGATGACTATCCCAAGTTCCTCCTTGCTCAAGAACACAAATTCTCAACAAATCCTCTAGCGACTGAATTGTCCTCTCCGACTGACTGTCTGTCTGCGGATGATACGCTGAACTCAATCTCAGTTTCGAACCCAAGGCCTCTTGCAAACTTTTCCAAAATCTAGAAGTAAATCTTGGATCTCTATCTGATACAATGCTCGAAGGAACACCATGCAACTTCACAATCTCCTTGATGTAAATCTCTGCCAACTGGGCAACAGGGAAACTAATATTGATAGGTAGAAAATGAGCTGACTTCGTCAATCTATCAACAATAACCCAGATTGCGTCGTTCCCTCTAGGAGTATTCGGCAAACTCGTCACAAAATCCATCGATATACTATCCCATTTCCATTCTGGCACATCTAAAGGTACCATCATCCCAGCGGGTTTCTGATGCTCAACTTTCGACTTCTGACAAACTAAACAGGAATACACAAACTGTGCCACATCTCGTTTCAAACCAGACCACCAGAAAATCTTCTTCAAATCATGATACATCTTCGTAGCTCCTGGGTGAATACTCAAACTACTTCTATGACTCTCTTCAAGGATCATCTTCTTAATCTCTTCATTGTCTGGAATACAAATTCTTCCTCGGAATCTCAACACATCTTGATCATCGATTTTAAAATCACTGTCTTCAGTCTGATCTCTAGCAACCAACAAGTCCACAAACTTTACATCAACTTTCTGTGCTTCTTTGATGCTTCTCAGAAAATCACTATCAATCTTCAGCATACCCAGTTTCACGCTCTGAGGTGACCATTCACAAACCAAACTCATATCTCGAAACTGTTCAAGTAATTCGAATTCTCTGACCATCATGGCGGACATATGCAATGTCTTCCTACTCAAGGCACCCGCAACAACATTAGCTTTACCTGGATGATAATTCAAACCAAAGTCATAATCTTTCAGCAACTCTAGCCATCTGCGCTGCCTCATATTCAATTCCTTCTGATCGAACAAATACTTCAAACTCTTGTGATCACTAAACACCTCAAACCTCGAACCATACAAGTAATGTCTCCATATCTTCAACACGAAGACTACGGCCGCCAACTTGAGATCATGCGTAGGATAATTCTTCTCATGAACTCTCAACTGTCTTGAAGCATAAGCTACCACTTTACCTTCTTGCATAAGCACACCTCCTAAACCCAACTTGGACGCATCACAATACACCACAAAAGGTTCATCTGACTTCGGAAAAATCAAAACTGGAGCAGTCGTCAAACGTTTCTTCAATTCACCGAAACTCCTCTCACAATGGACGTCCCACACAAAAGTTTTACCCTTACAAGTCAACTGTGTAAGCGGAAGAGCTAACTTGGAAAACCCTTCAATAAATCTTCTGTAGTAACCAGCCAAACCCAAAAAGCTTCTAATCTCTGTAACGGACTTAGGAGTATCCCATTGCGATACAGCTTCGACTTTAGACGGATCCACAGCAATACCATCACCAGAAATGACATGGCCTAGAAAACTCACTTCATTCAACCAAAATTCGCACTTAGACAATTTAGCATAAAGTTTCTTCTCTTTCAACACTTGTAAGACAATCTTCAGATGCTCTGCATGTTCTTCTTCAGTCTTGGAGTAAATCAAAATATCATCGATGAACACAACTACGAACCGATCCAAAAATGCATGGAAGATGCAATTCATATACTCCATAAACACTCCAGGTGCATTGGTCACACCGAAAGGCATAACTTTATATTCATAGTGACCATAACGCGTTCTGAAAGCTGTCTTCTGGATATCCTCATCCTTTACTTTAATCTGGTGATAACCTGATCTCAAATCAATCTTGCTGAAAACTCGTGCACCCACTAACTGATCCATCAAATCATCAATTCTCGGAAGTGGATACCTATTCTTGATAGTTACCTTGTTCAACTGCCGATAATCAATACACAACCGCATACTACCGTCCTTTTTCTTTACTAACAAAACCGGCGCTCCCCAAGGTGAAACACTTGGCCTAACAAACTTCTTTTCAAGCAAGTCCTCCAACTGTTTCTTCAACTCAGATAACTCGGAAGCAGACATACGATAAGGTGCCATCGAGACCGGCTTCGTTCCAGGAACAAGATCAATAGAAAACTCGACTTCTCTCTCTGGAGGCACATCAGGAATCTCATCTGGAAAAACTTCAGGAAATTCACACACCACCGGTAGCCTATCAATCACTGCTTGATTCTCAACAGATAAAGAAGCCATCAATGAAAACATCAATATACCATCGCGTTCCAGTTGTTTCAGCTGCTTAGTAGACAAAAACTCTGCACCACTTTCCTCTTCGACGGAAGAGAAATGTACTGACTTGCTAAAACAATTAATAAGAACGTGGTTGTACTCTAACCAGTTCATACCCAGAATCACATCCATGCCGCTCAAAGGTAGACAAACTAAATCCATTTCGAAATCACGACCAAACATAGACAAATGACATTTCAAACATACGAGAGAAGTAGTCACCGAACCCTTAGCTGGAGTTTCGACAACCATCTCTCCATTCATATCAGACAACTCAAGACCCAAAGCAGAAACACAATCGAAAGCAATAAAGCAATGCGTAGCACCAGTATCAATAATAGCAACTAAAGGAGTATTATTAATATAGCAAGTACCTCTGATCAAACGATCCTCGTTCTCTGTCTGAGTACCAGTCAAAGCAAAGACTCTACTAGTAGTCGGCGCCCTCTTAGGCTGAGTACACTGGGAACTAATGTGACCTTCTCCATTGCAATTAAAGCACACAATGTCTGTACGATTGCAATCAGCTACAACATGACCCTTCTTACCACACCGGACACACTTCTTGATTTCCTCAGGACAGGCGTTGCTCTTGTGGCGTTTCTCACCACAATTGAAGCACACAATCTCTGCAGCATCCTTCTTCTTAGGCCGGCTAACATCGACCATCTTCTGTTTCCCTTTATCAGCGGGAGCACTGTACGGCTTAGGACGACTCTGCTGTCCCTTGCCCTTCCTCTCATTCACTACTTTGTAGTGAGCCTTCGTATCCTCTTCATAGATCCTGCAGCTATTAACCAAATCCTGAAAAACTCTCAGCTGTTGGTATCCAATCGCCCTCTTGATGTCGGGCCTCAAACCGTTCTCGAACTTGATGCATCTCGAGAACTCAGCATTCTCAGCAGTGTAGTGCGGGTAGAACTTTGACAGCTCCACAAACTTGGCAGCATACTCTGTCACAGACATGTTTCCTTGCTTCAACTCAAGGAACTCGATCTCCTTCTTCCCGCGAACATCTTCCGGAAAGTATCTTCTCAGGAACTCCCTCCTGAAAACAGCCCAAGTCACAACAGCTCCCTCCTGCTCAAGGGTAGGCAGAATAGCAACCCACCAGTCATCAGCTTCATCAGCCAACTGATGAGTACCAAACCGCACTTTCTGATCCTCCGGGCACTGCATAACCCGGAAAATCCTCTCAATCTCCTTAAGCCACGTCTAGGCTCCATTAGGGTCATAACGTCCTTTGAAAGCCGGAGGGTTCTTCTTCATGAACGTCTCCAACATCCTAGCTTCAGCATTCGCGATAGCATTCACGTTAGGTTGTTGTCCCACAGCTTGGGCAACAGCTTGTAGAGCAGCAGCTAACGCAGCATCGTTTCTTCCAGCCATTTATGAGATTCTACAAAAGTAGCAACAACAACATAAGATAGTAATATAAATATTACTAAGACTCGACACGACTCTCTAATGGACCGGACGGACCGACCTGCTCTGATACCAATTGTAACACCCCGTTTTCCCAATATGAAAATTTCTTAAAACATTTATCAGAGTATGAATCATAAACAACGGGATATCACATAAACGTAATCCAAAACAGTTAAATAATGATTTAACCAAATATCTTAAACATCGCAGCGGAAATTATGTCATAATCATAAAACGTTTTGGCACGCAGGCCTCATCATAAAACTTAAAAGAAATTAGTTCATAATCATAAACAGCATAAAAGTCACGTAATAGAATGAAGCATGCATAATCATAAAACCCCATCCCGTTACGTATCAGAGCGACCTAGACGACACAGTGAAGGCAAGGCCACTCACGACGAAAACAGCACACTAAGCTCGATCACCTGCACGTTACCCACGGTCGAGGTAACATTCAAACAGAAGGGGTGAGATTTCATAACAGAATAACATTTATCAATGCAATTAAGAATCATAAGTTAACATCCTAATCAGTCTTGATCATAATCAATTTAAACCATAATCATCATTGTGTATTTAACAAGCATTTATCACGTAATCACATAATTAAATCATCTTCAACAAATATAACGTTATCACGTAATCACATAATCAATCATCATCAACATAGCATAATAGACATGACAATGTGACAATGCTCCTAGACTTCGTATATGCATGTGGTACCAATCGTCATCATAAGTATAAATATACTTTAATCGTGCGGAGGACAAAGCTCCTAATAAAACATGGTGAGGACTAAGCTCAATGATATGCTATGCATGGACTCTTAACAACAAAACATCGTAATCATGTGCATTCAATAACTTGAAGCGAAACGTCATCATTTTCATTATATTCATAAATAAACATTGCATACTCAGTTAAATAACTGCAGCAGCATAGTCAAGTCACATAACAGTAGGGAGATATCAATATATCAACAGCAAATCAATAGAATCATAATCATTTCATTATATCTCACATATTGTATAATACATTAATCATGCTCAATTAATATCAACATATCTTAATAGCTTTACAGATTGCATTAAACGTTATCATTAGGTTTCATTACCAATTAGGGGTTCACTCTTGATCAAAAGGTGCGACACAGATCGCACAACCACTCAACAGCTACATTCTGGACTTGCTCGCGAGGCGAGAGTTCTCACTCGCCATGGCGAGTACCACTCAAATTCCCAACTAAAGTTGTTTTGTGTTCAATCCTGTCCTAAAATCATTCCTAATCTTCTATAGGTATGTTTAGGCACTTAAAGGCACTCAAGGTCCAACTAAAAAGTCGAAACTACAAAATATGACATGCACTCTGCCTAAGCTCGCGAGGCGAGGAAAGGTTGCTCGCCATGGCGGGTTGCACCAAACAACTCGCGAGGCGAAGGGAAAAGGCTCGCGTGGCGAGCGATGAACTTCATCCCTCGCGAGGCGAGGATCATAGCTCGCCGTGGCGAGCGATGAATGTCGCTACGGCCAGGCTTCCTAAAAACACAACAATCCGTCGATTCACATGGTTCTAAGCTTGGTTTTGATTCCAGAATTCATCCTAAACATATTCTAAGGTTAAAGGACGGTTCTTTCATCAATCTAAACAAGTTTTACCGTTTATTCTCAAATTTTAGGGTTTTGACCTAATTCCAAAACTTCTCTAAATCAATCCTAACTTTGTCAACTAATCATCAGAATTACAGAGATTAATGCTACTGAGTTATTAGTCCCACCCTTACCTGGTTATGAAGAAATCGCAGCCCTCTTTGGTCTCTTGCTCCTCTCTAAGCTTTTTCTCCCTTTTACAAAAGTTTTCACGTACAAAAGTGTTTTTTTTTCTAAACCTAGGTCTATTCTTTTATATCTCCTCTTAAAATACTTATCTTATCTCACTTTCTCCCCCAGAACTATCTAAAATATCAAAACAGCCCTCAACTAAATATTTTATATTATTTTCAAATCTTTATTCTATTTATCAATAAAATAATTCTCATATCATAATCAAATCCTCCAAAACTCATAACTTATCACGTCATCAATCAAATCACTAAATTCACCACAAATCATCAAAACATATCAAAATCTTGCATATACTATATAATTATAATATAGTGGCCTAAACTCGATTAAATAACGATTAAACGAAAGTGAGCGTTACAATCTACATTTTGGTATATTTTGAAAGAACGTAATGGTTGAATTTTTGAGCAAAAGGTGGATTATACGCAAACTTTACATGAAAGAATCAAACTTCAAATTTATTGGTGGTTGAAATCAAAACTCGCTACTTTTTATTTTGATTATCAGGTTTGGAGGTTGAAACATCGTCATTGTTTGATGTATGTAATTTAGCTTTTGTTTTGGCGCTTGGCGCTTTATTATGTTGTCTGAAAAGAATATGGTTTCTTTTAATTCCATTTTGCCTTGTTAAAAAAAATGAATTGGATAAGTTAACATTTCATACCGCTTTAAAAAGGCATTGGATAAGTTAAAAAAAATGAATTAGATTAATGTTGGCAATGCAAACATAAGATATATTTTTCTAATTTGAAAGTAGATATAGGTCGGATATTTATTAAATCATTACATGAAGAAAGGAACCAAACAACAACACACACATCTTACATTAATTTGTTGAAATGAAACATTAGAATTGAAATAACAATACAACAAAGACATGATCGTCTAAAAAAAACACAGGATTATAACATGAACGACATATATTGAACAACAATAGCATGAGTTTCGGCATATATTGAACCATATTAAGACCATATACGCAAAACTAGAAAAAAAACTATATTAATGAAGAAGATCTAGAAAGAATAAGATATGAAATTTGTTTCTCTAATTAATCACAATTTAGTGAGATTTAGAGAGATATTTCATATTTTTTCTGTCACTAATCTTTGTCACTATTTCATTTGTTCTAGAAGTGATGCATGATAGTATTATATTATGCCACGAAGAGTGGGCCAATCATCATGGATTCGTTTGATACCACCAATAAATTCTCCGGCAAGATTAATACGTGCACAATGTTCTCCTTTGAAAATGAAAATTTCACTCCCACTATGAGAAGTAAAAGCTGCATCAATACCGTCTTTAAAGACTGTATTGAAAAATGCCGGATAATGATAGGTAATGTTTATAAGATTATAAACATCATTGGACTTATAGTCTAAAATACAGCACATATTTCCTTTGAATAAATAAACCTCGCTCGAACCGTTGTGCCTGATCAATGCCGCATCTATTCCATTTGCAAACGGTGTTGTCACGAGAGAAGGAAACATCTCAACAATTTCAATAGGACCTATAACTATTCTGGCAGCTGCAGGACCAGAACGTGGAGCATAATCTGTTTTGACACATTGACTTTTAGAGAAAAAGTATGCAACATTGCCATCGGTTTCAAATGAAGAATCTATTCCCCTTTTAAATATCGTTTTGGAAAACATTGGAAATCCTGCATCAATATCAACCGGACCACTGATAAGATCTTTCCTTAATGTATTATAATCTAAAATCACATACCTTTCTTTCACGAAAAGGTAACATTCATTAAGCTTGGATGAACGGAATGCAGCACCTATGAGACTAGCTGGCATTTTTCTTGAATGATTGTTTTTTATTTCTGTAATGTATTTAACAAAAAGGATATGAGATGTTTTTCTTTCAGTTTGTAAAGGTCTATGTTTATATAGAACTTACGGTAAATGTGAACACAAAATGTCAAATTTGAAATTGAAGTCCAAAACACGTAATTTAGACACTTAACCTCTGTAGACCCGCAATGAATATGGGAAATATTGAACATGTTTGCATGTTTCCAACTAACAAAGACAGGTTTAATGTATTTAAACAATTATTAAGTCACCGGTGTAATTATTAGTTAAATACAACTTTCTCAATATATAGTTGATACATGACCAAGAATATTAATTAAGTCTTCTCTTGTATTTGGACTACTTTACGTTGGCTATTCAAATTATGAAATCCATGAAGTTTTTTATTAAGGATCATGAAATTGGAGTCTAGTGGGAGCATCAATATTTAGCTGTACTTGCATAAAAAGTACAATAAGGATTCTAGGGTTAAGAATCGTCTATTAGGGTTTATACTGAATATTCGATACTTGGGAGTGCTCCCAAGGGTGGTATTTATAGCCTTCTATGGGCTTGGGTTTTGGTTGCTTAGTCTCCAAGTAATAGGGGTATTTAGGCCTTTTGGGCGATTTCTAGAAGGTTCTAGAGGTTTAGAAAGGCGGCTTCTGCGCCTTGGGCTTTTGGGCTCCCTTCAAGGAAGCTAAGCCCTTTTTGAGGGTCTAAGAAGCCCTTTTGGAGGTCTTTTAGGTCCCTAGAATATTATGACGGTCCATAGCCCCCAAGCACAAGTCTTGGCACAAGACGTGGTGCTTTTTAAGCTGAAGAGATCATTTCGTTTTCATGAGCGGGCATAAAATGTCATCTCATCATCCGACGGTTCACATCATGAGATTTTTATTATTCTTGTATCGCGGGTTAATCTTCCAAGATGAGTTACACGTGCCTTTGACCGACTAAATCAGCGCGTCTTCCCGGGTCACCAAGTGTAGAGCCTTTAATAAGGTTGGTGGCGAACTCTCGGATTTTTTTTGAACCGGGCGCCAAGTACAGAGCCTTTAATAAGGTTGGTGGCGAACTCTCGGATTTTATTTGTACCGGGCGCCTAGTACAGAGCCTTTAATAAGGTTGGTGGCGAACTCTCGGATTTTTTCAACCAGGCGCCAAGTACAGAGCCTTTAATAAGGTTGGTGGCGAACTCTCGGATTTTTTCAATCGGGCGCCAAGTACAGAGCCTTTAATAAGGTTGGTGGCGAACTCTCGGATTTTTTTTTAACCGGGCGCCAAGTACAGAGCCTTTAATAAGGTTGGTGGCGAACTCTCGGATTTTTTCAACCGGGCGCCAAGTACAGAGCCTTTAATAAGGTTGGTGGCAAACTCTCGGTAGTCTTCTCATTAAAAACCTGCCTTTAATAAGGATATAACTCCGCGTTTCATCCTTATGTTTTCCATGGCGGGACTATTGCTTCCATGCTTGTTTAATTATGGCGTGTTGATTGGCGAGTTCTCTCCTTTTATTCATCTAGCCCTTGGCGGGCTTGTTAATATCCCAACCTTGATTTATCTGAAATATAACAATTCTTCCAAATCTCCAAAGTAATCAGTATCATAAATAAACGAGTCCTTAATCATATGCAATCATATTCAATGGAAACTAACTACTCTTTGTCTTCTTTTACGGGATACCTAGAGTAGTTAAATAATTTTCCTAATAATTCTTTCGTTTAGTTATGTTGTTTACTACCTGTGTTTGCCTCTGAGTCTTCTCGACTTGTTTTGCAAAACATTGTTGAGTCTTTGTTTAAAAAAACATTTCAAAATTGCGTCTGAGTCTGTCTAAGTCAGTTTGAGTCAGTTTAGTCCCTAGGGGCATTTTAGTCTTTTCCTGTCAAAATTTCGACAGAGAGGTATTTTAAAATACCTCATTGTTGTAATTGGTTCGTTTTAGTCCTTTTGTTGGTTTTATTTTAGATTTCACTTTACTTTTTTTTTTTTTTCCAATTTTAATTCAATTTTATTTTTAATTGCATTCTGGTCCCTCAAGCAAGTTTCCAGAATTGCACTTTAGTCCAAAGCTTTTTAAAATTGCATTTTTAGTCCATATTATTAATTGCGGTTTAGTCCTCAATTTTACATTTTTTGCAGAAAGGTCCTTAGGTCACAACAAGTCCAAGGCCGAGCCATTTTTCATACAAGTCCAGGTGTCACCATTTCATTGGGTCTCAAGTACAAGTGGCGGCTTATAAATAGTGCACAGTGTCAGAGAAAATCGACACAGACCCATTCAACCTGTGCCACATCACAAACACGTGAAAATCTCTCTCTCTTGGCAGTTAGGATCAAAACAGAAAATCCACCAAGAACAATTCACAAACCCTAATTTCCAGAACCAAATTTCATCAACAAATTCACTGAAATTACATCAATTCTCAGAGATTCATGGATGAATCTTCATCACTGAACTGAAGTCTCTGCAATTCAAGGCGCGAATTCCTCACCGGAGGTGAGAAACTCAAGCACCGATCACAGAGAGCTTGAGAAGAAGAAGAAAAGGAAAAGAAGAAGAGTTTCAAACCGGCGAAGAAGATGAAGAAAGTGAACCGGTGAAGACACCGATTTATTTTCGGTTTCCAAGCAAAATCAACAAAACAGAGCCAAGAATCAAGTTTTTCCAATGAATCTCGTAAAATCTCCGATTAAAAACTCAGGTAAAACTCAAACTTCATCTTTCTTTCTCAATAACAGTAACAAAGACGAAACAATGTATATCTGTAGGAGTTTGAACGGTTTCATTCAAAAGGTTGAAAAACCTAAAAATAATTTTCAAAACCGTATGAAAATTCTTAGATCTACGTTGTTTCAAGCCTTGTTTGTGAAAATAAGTGTTAGATTCGTGTTTAGGGTTTAAAGACGAGTAGAATGATGTAAAATTTTTGAAGTTCTGGTGAGGTTAGAGGTTGCCGGAAACTGAAGATCTCACCGGAGAAGATGAAGATTTCGGCGGACCTATGAAGGTTCCGGCCAGATCTTCATCTTCTCCGGCCGTTCATTCATGAGTCCGGCGGAGTGAGAAGTTAGAGAGAGATGAGAGAAGTGAGAAGTTAGAGAGAGAAAGAGCAATGGCAAATGAATAAACCGGTGATTCCTTCCTTGTGTAGGCCAGTGAACCGGACCGGTCCAAGACCGGTCCAATTCCCTTCAATCCTGGCCGTTTAATCTAGGGATTGATCCCCTGGATCAATCATGTGGTTCCTGTGCGTCCAGGCCCCTTAGGCTTGGGCTTGGGCCTGTTCCCTTTCATTTCGCTGCGTTTTTGCTATTTTCTTGCTATTCACACCATGTTTTCTTGCTGTTTGAATTACTGTTCGTTCTAATTTTCTCGTAAAAATTCCTAAAAAATTTCTATGTGTTTCTTGATACATTTTTTGACTTTTTTTGTGATGTTTTACATGTTATAAAATTGATAAAAATATATGTGTTGCTTTCTTGATTATTTTTTTTCTTTCTTTAATTGAATTTCATGCAATTTCTCGTTTTTTCGTTCGTGATATCTTGGTCTATGGTATGAATGTTCGATGTGCAATTTCATGATGAGAATGCCACTGTTTGTGTGTGTGTTTCGCTGTTTTCAACATGATTTGTTAATTTCTTGCATTGAAAGTATTGCATTTCCCTTTGTATTGTGGTTATTGTCGTTATTTTACCGTTTACCATACATTCCTTTGTTTGCTCTCTTTGCCATATTTTCATGCCTTATTTTACTAACCATTTTTTGTTCTATGTCTCATCCATCTTATAGAATTTCATTATTTCATTCCTATCTATTTCTATGTTAAGTGGACATGTAATAGTTCTAGGTAGTTTAATTTCCTTTTAATTTCTTGCAAGACCATAGCATGTAAACTAGGGCAAAGTGTAAAGGACAATGGACTCTCTATAATGATGTACACCGACACAAGCACCGACACGCACAAACGTTGTATGTTTACCGCTTAGATGTATGTTTAGGAAACGCAATACTTAGAAAAAAATATCATTTTCCCGGAAATAACTCCATAACTCAAACTTTTTTTCTCTAATAAACCTTGGAGTCAACACTCCATTGTATTTTCCTTTATTTTCTTAATCAAAACTTCAATGAATCTTAATTTCTACTTAGACACTCTTTCTTTAATAATTGAACCAACCATTCACTATTGTCTTGTCTCATGCCTTTACGGCCTCCTTCTCTTCTTCAAAACCATTTTCAAAACTTAAAATCAATCAAACACACAAAACAATTTTTTGAGAGAACTACATGGAATTTTGATCCCTAAAAAGGGTATGTAGGCAAGAGGTCAAAACCTCTCCAAGTCCAATAAAATAAAATCTCAAAAATTTCCTCCCTCCATTCTTAAACTAAATAAACTTTATTTTCAATAAATAAGCATAAAAATAAAGCGTAGTCATAAACTTAGGAAAACGGTTCCTATAGAATACTATAGTCGTTCCGGGTGCTTAACACCTTCCCGTAACGAAAACGACCCCCGAACTTAGAGTTTCAAAGGGTTTTCTCAATTTTCCCCTTCCCAAGAAAAAATAGAGAATATCAAAGATTGAAAGGTTCAAGCCTAATTAATGACTTGACACCCCAAAATCCAGATAACAGAAATGGCGACTTCACTGGGGATTCTTTAAGCGGGTCACACCTAGTTTTCCGTAGTTTATGTTTACGCTTTGTTTTATTGCTTACATATGTGAATATTTGCTTATTTTCGTGTAACGTGTGGGGTGAGAATATCAAAAGTCCTACACCCGGGCTGAGTGAACTTAAGAATAGGTAGAGATATAATCGACAATTCAATCCAGGGGTTGCCTCGTGTATTGGGTTATGCGATCAATCTCACATAGTTGAGGCATTTTGGAGGTGATGTTGTCGGCGTGTGTTGTCATGC
This sequence comes from Medicago truncatula, assembly GCF_003473485.1. Classification (NCBI taxonomy): domain Eukaryota; kingdom Viridiplantae; phylum Streptophyta; class Magnoliopsida; order Fabales; family Fabaceae; genus Medicago; species Medicago truncatula. The sequence continues at coordinate 18,588,420 of NC_053047.1, read as the reverse complement.
TTAGGCACTTTGCTTTCAATTGTTCGACGATGCTATGGACCGTAGTTACCAAACCCATCCTTGGCCTTTTTAGGGCGTAGTGCGGTGGCTAAACCGAGGGTTGTCTCGAGTTTTAGTCGTCACGCGATACTACACTCAAACTAGACCTTCTTGCGAATAAACATGGAACGGACGTTGTCCCATGCTACCATGATATGCGTAGGAGAGGTCGCAGTTTGGGAACTTCATTAGAACCTTGGTTACTATTATCCTAAGCCCTAGTTTCACCGGACGCCGTACCCACCCGTGGCTCCTTGACCTTGAATCTCAACCCACCATGTTTTCTCTGTAACTGAAAAACAATCGCGCATACATGCATTCATTCATAAACCTTTTCCATGCATTCATCGAAGGGTTTAGACAAGTTAAAATTTTGTAAATAATCGCAGGTATGAAGAAAACTAAGTCCTACAAATTCAAGGAAGTGGATTTGGTCAGCTTAAGGGAGTTGGCACTCAAGGTTAAAAGTCCAACCGGTTTCCGACTCCGATATGGTGGTTTGCTTAGCATTCTCCGGACCAATGTTGAAGAGAAGTTGGTACACACTCTGGTGCAATTCTATGACCCGGACTTCTGTTGCTTCACTTTCCCGGACTTTCAGTTGGTTCCTACTCTCGAGGCTTATTCCGATTTGGTGGGTTTACGTATAGCCGAGTGGACGCCCTTCACCGGTCCCGGGTCTTCTCTTACTCCTTTGGTTATCGCTAAGGATCTCTATCTCAAGACTTCCGATGTCTCCAACTATCTCGTCACCAAATCTCACATCCGAGGGTTCACTTCAAAGTATCTACTAGAGAAGGCTAATCTCGACACTACTTGTCAAGACACTCGTGAGGCTACTCTTGCATTACTTATCTATGGGCTCGTTCTCTTTCCAAATCTTGACAACTTCGTGGATATGAATGCTATTGAGATCTTCCATTCCAAGAATCTGGTTCCTACTTTGCTAGCTAACACATACCATGCCATCCATGATCGGACTCTCAAAGGTCGTGGATATATCCTTTGCTGCGTGCCTCTCCTATATAGGTGTTTTATTTCTCACCTTCCGAGCTCTTTCCATACCAACCTGGAGAATTGGTCTTACTCACAGCGGATTATGGCTCTCGCTCCTAATGAGGTGATCTGGCTCACTCCCGCCGCTCAGGCTAAGGAGATCATTACTGGTTGTGGGGATTTCCTCAACGTACCTCTCCTTGGTACCCGTGGAGGAATCAATTACAATCCTGAACTTGCTATGAGACAATTTGGTTTCCCGATGAAGGCAAAGCCCATCAATCTTGCTACATCTCAGGAGTTCTTCTACTATTCAAATGCCCCCACCGGACAAAGGGCGGCTTTCGTGGATGCTTGGTCCAAAGTTCGTAGGAAGAGTGTGAATCATTTGGGTGTGAGATCTGGCATTGCTCATGAGGCCTATACCTAGTGGCCGATAGATCCGGCCGAGGAGATTGGTATGCCTTACCCTGCTATGAGATATGTGTCTGCATCTGCTCCATCTATGCCTTTACCTCTACCTCCCGCGACTCAGGGGATGTATCAGGAGCATCTAGCCATGGAGAGTCACGAGAAGCGGGTGTGGAAAGCTCGATACAATAAAGCTGAGAATCTGATTATGACTTTGGATGGTAAGGATGAGCATAAGACTCATAAAAACCTGATGTTGAAAAGAGAGTTAGCTAAGGTCCGGAAGGAACTTGAGGAGAAAGATGAGTTGCTCATGCGGGACTCCAAGAGAGCTAGAGGACGACGTGTGATGAGATAAAACCGCAAGTGCACGGTCTTACCGAAGTAGTATAAAAGAGTATCGTTCCGACAGGGAGTAGTTCAATTCAATTATCTTTTTAGAGATGATTAGAAGAGAGGAGAGAATTGTAAGTTGGGGGTTTTCAAGCGTTTGAAAGAATATAATAATAAAAGGAGCCTTGGGATCGTTGGTTTCCTCTAAATGACAAGTCCTTCTCAAACCAAAACCATAAGCTTATAATGTTATGTTAGACCTAATTTCTCAAGATAGTTTCTCTTATGTTCCTCTAGCAACCAAGCCTATTTCGCTGACTTGATTACTATTAGATTTTGGTTCCTCTAACAACCAAGCCTATTTCGCTGACTTGATTGTTATTAGTTCCCTTGAAGATCGAAACTATATGTCTCAAAGATTGCAAAGCCTATTTCGCTGACTTTGCAATCCTTGTCTGAATTCACTTGTTCGAATATCAAAGCTCCACTTTCGTTTTATGAATTGATATTTGGAATAATGGATAAACAATTATCAAACCCTCCACTTTCGTTTCCACAGTTTGATAATGGTTGATCCATGTTAAGACGGTGAATCCAGATAAGAAATTAGGGTTACATAAGATTAAGGCTTAGGACTTGGTTTGATTAGGATTATGTCATTTAGACTTATCCAACAATCCCAAGACAAGGAGAAGTCTACTAACTCATGTTCATCGTAGACACGGGGGAGAAGAGAGAAAGCATAAAAGTAAAAGACAAGAAAATAAAGGAAAATAAAAGAACTTTAATTAGAAAAGCAATTGTCACTTATTGTATTCCAAGTAAAGATGAATATTTATGATGGCTAGCTACTCTATTTATAGTACACATTTGACTTAAAATCTAAGCAAGTATATTCCAAGAATATTCCACGGTAGATTGTGCGCCAAAATAGAATAGCTCAGAATCCAAGCAAAAACAGCAAAAGGTGTTCTGGAGGGTGGCACGGCCGTGCCAAGGCTAGCACGGGCCGTGCCAGGCTTCTGACTTGTGGGAGACATATTTTGTCTCTCAATCTTTATATTTTTGTGTCCAATTTGCTCCAAATCCCTTTCTTTTGCTCCAAGACTCAATCCATCCAATATTCTTCCCTGAAATATAATAAATTGCAATTTAAAGTAAAACTAAACTAAAAAGCATATTAAAATAGACAATAAATGACTCATTAAACTCCCCCACACTTGAATCTTTACTTGTCCTCAAGTAAAAGGCATAAACATAGTAGCACCAACAGTTATATCAAATGACGATTCAATTAAAGCACATGTCTCCTCAAGGGCTTAAATTCCAAATGTACACTAATCACAAACTCAAGCATTTCTTGTAATTTTTATTCAACCCAACGATCAAGTTTCAAGTGGGTGTGTGTGTGAAGTCCAACCCTTTTCTTGCTCCTGTATAAGATAGGCATTATGAGGAAACATGGTCTAATCCTAGTACTAAACCAACCAAGAAAGAGTCCTTCTATAATTCATATAAGAGAGATGGGAGTATTTGAGAATCTTTGTTCTTTGCCATTTGCACATTTTAAGTTCTTTATTTAAGGAACAACATCTTCACGTAGGAGGTCGGAGGGCCTACCCCCTTCCCCAATCTAGATTCAATGGTATGCCTTAAAAAATCATCTTCACGTAGGAAGTCGGAGGGCCTACCTTCTTCCCCAATCTAGATTCAATGATGCCTTTTAAAGTTTTTCTCAAGATAACAATCACCTTCACGTAGGAAGTCGGAGGGCCTACCTCCTTCCCCAATCTAGATTCAGTGATGAGATCTGGGAATTTATTTGGCTTTTTGGCTTTTTATGAACTCCCTTATACTAACTTATACTACTGGCACTTTGAGAATCTTTAAAGGTTAATGCACCACTAAGATTAAAACGCGTTTCCTTAAAATACCTATTCATACATTTACTCAAGGGAAGCAACTTTGTGTTTTTCTCATTGGAGAATTTTATTCACTTTAAAACAAGATGTGGGTATATCAAGAAGACTTAAAACACAAGAGTTTGCTTTCATGTACAAGAATCAACAAAATAAGAGGAGGCAATGAAAAATTTTGTGTCATGATATTTTTAATAAAAATTAGCTACTTAACCATGCCTTTCACAATAAAACGAAACAAAAGAATAAAGTTCAAGGAAGTTTGGAAACACTACGACTAAAGACACTTTATTAGGCTCCCCCCACACTTAGGAGAAGCATTGTCCTTAATGATTCAAGATAAAAGAAAAGTAGAAGAGAAGGAGAGGTAGAAGAGTGAGATAGAGATTGAAGAGATAAGGTGAAAAAGAGGAAGAGGAAAGCTCACATTTTTATTGAGGTCCATAGGGAGGGCCTTGGAGGTGGAAGTGTTGCATCATGTTCCGAAGCATTTGGTTATTTTCTTCGGATATGCGGTTGCCCCGTAGGACATCATTTCTTAGCTCAGATAATTCAACACCTTGCCTTTGTTGCTCGGTGCTTATCCTTTGTACCTCGGTTTGCATCCATGCCCATCTTTCATTGTTGTCGTTATGGTCATGGGGCTCTTCTTCATGGTGCATGTGTGCACCTTCTTCGTCACCTTGATTATGCTCTTCATGTACCTGTAATCCATCACCAACATACAACAAATTTTCCTCCACCTCGGGGTTAGTCCGAGATGGGTTAGGAAGTAGAAATAAAAGTGGTATGCGAAGTTGAAGTGCATAAGTCATGGGTGGGTGAATCTTAATGAAGTTCATAGCAACAAGGGTTTCAATATTAAGTCTATTGTTGCCCTCAATTGGATTTATCCCATCTTCCTCACCCACTCCAAACTTCCTAGCGATGAAGGTAATGATACCACCGACTACTATCTCAGCTCTATTGTCAGGTCTAGCTCCTATGGAGGAAAGGTAGTCAAGTAGGTAGAAACAAGTATTAACGGGATTGTTACTAAGCATTGCCCAAAGCATAAAAAGTTCATCCGTCTTAGTTGTTCCTACTTCTTTTCTACCCCAAATGGTACAAGCCATGACTCTTTGGAGGTATGTAAGCACTGGGTTGTGAATGTTACTAGCTTTGTTGTTGCGAGGATTATATTGCCTTAACCCGGTAATGCGTTTCCAAAAGAGAGCGGGGTCATAGTGTTCCGACTTTAAAATTGGATTCCAAGAGTCATGGATGAACCCCACATTTGCAAAGTCCATCTCTAAACAGAAATTTTCAAGAGACATCTCATAATCCATATTCAAAAGTCGGAAAGAGACTCTATGATCGGGGTTGTCAAAATTCACCTTATCCTTCGTAAATTCAATAGAACTTAAGAATTGATAAGTGAAATTTTCGAAGCTTTTCATAGGTCTAAGCATATCAACCCATCCTAAATTTCCTAGTAAGCTAAACACATTATCCCTTAGTCCTAGCACACTCAAAGTATAAGGATCTGGATATCGACAAGGATGCAAAGGTTTAGAGAGAAGAATTTTATACCTGTTCCTTTGCTTGGTGTCCTTGAAGATTATGCCATGATTCTTGGCTTGCGTTTTCTTCTTTGGTTGTGGTCCTCTGGAAGAGCTTGCACCACCTTTCCTAGATGCCATTAATCCGGAACCTTGGTTGACCTTTTGTGTTTTGGGTGAAGGTTGGGTTTTGGGAGATGTTTTGGGTAGAAAAGGTTGGTTGGGTGATGGGGTTGGGGTTTGAGTAAGTGTTAGGAGTTGGGTTGGGTGAATTTGTGAAGAATTTGTGGGTTTTGTAGTTGGTTGAATGGGGGCTACGAATTTGGTGTTTTTTGGTTGGGATGGAAGAAAGTTGTTTTTGATGGAAGGGTTATGATTGAAATGTGGATTGTGGTTAATGGGGTGAAGAAATTTTGAGAATTGGTGAGGTTTTGAGGGAGGTATGGGTATGGAGGTTTTAGAGAAAAATGGGAGGATGAGGGATGTGAGTGGTTGAGAATGGGGGATGAAGAAGATGGAAAGTTAGATAAAACTGAACCTGGGATCGGGCACGGCTGTGCCAAACTTAGCACGGGTCGTGCCAAATTTCTGGATTGTGGGTCAGTTTTTGGATAGCAAGGTCTGGCACGGCCGTGCCAGTGTGAGCACGGGCCGTGCCAAGGTTCTGGACATGGGGCCTCAAAATTTTTCTCGTTTTCTTGAATCACCTTCGGACAATTACCTACAAAATAACTTAAAAACAAAAAACAAATAAAACGAAAGCAGTTAAATACGTGGGTTGCCTCCCACGAAGCGCTTCTTTATAGTCATTAGCTTGACATTATAAGAAAGTGTCCTTAGAATGGATCAAAGAGGTCATATTGTGTAGATGGCGCTAATAAGCGTTCTTTCACTTTATGACCCTTAATCATATTACAATAATAGAGTGCGGGACCTTTCATATAATTCTCCAACTCAAATCCTATCATCTCATCACTCACTTGAAAAACAATCCTACCGTTTTGAACATCTACTATAGCACCCGCAGTGGCGAGAAAGGGTCGTCCTAAGATTATAGGGCACGCATTGTCCTCATCTATATCAAGAACCATGAAATCAGTTGGGATTTCTATCCCTTCTATTTTAACGGGGATGTCCTCGACATATCCGACAGGTTGGATATCAGAACGATCGGCTAACTTCAATGTTGTTTCGGTAGGCTTTAGCTTGCCCAACCCCAGCCTTGTAAAGAGGGGTAAGGGCAACAGACTAACACTAGCTCCTAAGTCACACAAGGCTCGATTGAAGGTTTCATTCCCTATCATACAAGGGATGGCAAAACTTCCTGGATCTCTAAGCTTTGTAGGTGGCTTCTTGATGATTGTACTATTGTCCTTTGTCAAAGCTATTGTTTCATTATGATTTATAGCCTTTTTCTTTGAAAAAATTTCTTTTAAAAACTTGGCGTATAGAGGCATACGAGACAAAGCTTCAGCAGAGGGGATTTTAATGCAAATCTTTCGAATTATGTTAAAGAGTTTAGTGAATTGAGCCTCCAAGTTGAGCTTAGTAAGCCTTAAAGGTGTTAGGGCTTTGTTCTTATCAAGCGGTTTCTCACTTTTTATCACACCATTCTTACCTAGACACCTGACACCCTCCCTCTTGACATTTTTGGCCTTAGTAACAGTCTCTTCTATCTTACTACCCCCTAGAAAAATAGCGTTGACATGGGCTTTGGGGTTTGTTTCAGGTTGACCAGGAAAGACTCCTGGTGTTTGAGAAGAGGTGGCCACTTGTTGGGCCACTTGGGAGATTTGGGTCTCATGCATTTTGGTGTGCGTGGCGATGGAATCAACCTTGGTATTGAGTTTGGAGAGAGAGTCGTTCAGAAATCCTATCTGGTTTTTCAATTCTTGAAGATTTTTATTTTGATTTGCAATGCAATTTTCCAGTAAAATCTCCAAACTTGATTTCTAAGCCACTCTCTGGTTGTTTGTATAGCCAGGTGGTGCTGCTTGTCCATAGGAACCTTGAGGATTTTTGTAAAAATTTGGGTTTGGCCTCATTCCTTGGTTGTATTGAGCGTAATTCAGTTGCTCAATATTGGCAGCACTACCTAACTGACAATCAACACCTATATGACCAGTTATACCACAGACTTTACAAGGAGGGGGTGCAGAAGAAGGTGGGATAACATTAACATTAAGTTTTTCAATTTTTTGGGTTAATGCCTCAACCTTAGCAGCAAGGTGGTTATATTCAGAGACTTCGTATATACCTGCCTCTTTCTTAGAGGGAGTAGGAGTAGTGACGGCTCTCTCGTTGGTCCATTGGTAGTGATTCTGAGCCATGTCCTCAATTAAAGCATAAGCCGCCGTGTAGTTTTTGTTCATTAGAGCTCCACCTGCAGCTGCATCAACAGACATCTTAGTGGTATATGACAAGCCATTATAAAACGTGTGGACTATAAGCCACATCTCTAGGCCATGGTGGGGACAAAGTCTAAGCATTTCCTTGAAACGCTCCCACGCCTCATAGAGAGACTCCCCATCTTTTTGATTAAAACGCGTGATTTGGTCTCTAAGCTTAGCGGTTTTAGATGGAGGGAAAAATCGGGCGAGGAATGCTTGCCTCATATCGTCCCATGAAGTAATGGAACCGACTTCTAGGGAATGGAACCAAGCGCTAGCTCTATCCCTTAAGGAAAAGGGAAAGAGATGAAGTCTTACGGCTTCTTGGTTTTCTTTTATGGTGCCACTGAGTCTAAGGAAGGAAGAAATATGGAGATTTGGATCCTCAGTGGTTAATCCAGAAAACTGATTCTGCTGCACTAAATTGAGTAGTGCAGGCTTGATTTCGAAGTTATTACCCGCAACCGTTGGGTACACGATAATAGCTTGTGGCTCTTCCGTTGAAGGAGTAGCATACTCTTTGAGAGTGCGTTCAGCCATAGCGGTATTATTTTGTGCCTCTCTCTTTTTCTTATGCAAAAATCTTTTGATCTCAGGAATCAATTCTCCGAGACTTTTACTTCTTCGCATAAGAAACCGAGAACCCAAGAAGTTAGTGGTAAAACAAAAGAAAGAGGTAGAAGAAAAGAGGAAGAGAAGAGAGTTCTAATCACAAGGAATGCCAGATACTGCGGTTCTAATCACAATAAATGACTCATCAACGTGATTTCTATGCTAGATACTGCGGTTCGGATTCAAAGTCCGAGTCCGACGAACATCCCACCGCTTCCTATGCTTGAGAGTTTTATTTGCCTGTATTGTTAAAATTTCAAAGTCTGCCCTTGGCTTAGCACTTTAAAGGGATTTACCTTGTAAAACTTGGTATTGCTTTGCTCGTTAAATAATGTTTACAAAGTTTCTAATTTGTCTAAAACCCTTCGATGACAAAAAGAGTCATTTTTGCATCTGCATTTGTACATATCATGCATCATATGCATCATTCATCGGTCACAAAAAGCTTCCAAGTGCTCATCGCCTCCTGGTTCTTCTGCCACAGTTTGAAAGGTGGCTCGTGCCCGAAAGATTTATCAACCTACCAGAGTTCACCAGACTAGATCATACAGAAGAAGGACTAAGGTAGCCATGGAAGAAGAAAATGCTCAGCTCCGTACCGAGTTAGCTTCTCTGAGGGAAGAATTGGATAAGGCCAATGACACCATGACTGCTCTGCTAGCCGCCCAGGAACAACCGGCCACATCCATACCGGCATCTACAGGTTTGATCCCAATTGCATCTCCCAACGCTCAATTTGCTATGCCAAACGGGTTTCCTTATGGACTGTCACCATATTACTCTCCTAATACTGCAGCTGGCGTTTCTGGTACTGTCAATAATGGCCAGATTCCTGGGACGAACCTTGTCTCTATCAATACCACCTTGCCTCAGACAACGGCCACTGTCACTGAGCCCATTGTGCATGCCATATCTCAAGATGTTAACATCAACGCGCATCGCGGAAGCATCCCCGTGATTAGAACCATGGAAGAAAGGATGGAGGAACTTGATAAGGAACTCCGTCGGCAAATTAAAGCTAATCGGGGAAGCAGTGATACTGTTAAGACTCATGATCTCTGCTTGGTACCGAAGGTGGATATCCCTAAGAAGTTCAAGGTTCCGGATTTCGACCGATACAATGGGCTAACTTGTCCACAGAATCACATCATCAAATATGTCCGGAAGATGGCTAACTACTCAGACAATGATTCACTCATGATCCACTGCTTTCAGGATAGTCTAATGGAAGATGCTGCAGAATGGTATACCAGCTTGAGCTGAGACGACATTCACACTTTTGATGAATTGGCTGCTGCTTTGAAAAGCCACTATGGGTTCAACACCAGGCTGAAACCAAACAGGGAATTCCTCAGGTCCCTTTTCCAGAAGAAAGATGAAAGCTTCCGCGAGTATGCACAGAGATGGAGGGGGGCAGCTGCCCGTGTTACTCCTACACTTAATGAAGAGGAGATGACTCAGACATTCCTGAAGACTCTGAAAAAGGATTATGTCGAAAGAATGATCATCGCTGCTCGAAGTGACTTCTCTGAGATGGTCACCATGGCAACCCGCTTAGAAGAGGCTGTCAGAGACGACATTATTGTGTTTGAGAAAGGTGAATCATCTGCAAATGCATCAAGGAAGTATGGTAATGGTCATCATAAGAAGAAAGAGACAGAAGTAGGGATGGTATCTGCCGGAACCAGTCAATCCATGGCTACTATTGCCCCCATCAATGCTGCTCAGCTACCTCCGCCGTACCAGTACATGCAATACTCTCAACATCCTTTCTTCCCACCATTCTATCACCAGTATCCTCCACCGCCAGGTCAACCTCATGTACCCGTCAATGCCATTGCTCAGCAAATGCAACAACAGCCGTTGGCTCAACAACAGCAGCAACAAACCAGACCAACCTTTCCTCCGATACCAATGTTGTATGCTGAGCTGCTCCCGACTTTGCTTCTCAAAGGGCACTGCACAACCAGGCAGGGCAAGCCTCCACCTAACCCGTTGCCTCCCAGGTTCCGTTCTGACCTCAAGTGCGATTTCCATCAAGGTGCTCTGGGCCATGATGTTGAAGGATGTTACGCTTTGAAGTACATTGTAAAGAAGCTCATTGATCAGGGAAAGTTAACTTTTGAGAACAATGTCCCTCATATTCTTGACAATCCTCTTCCGAATCACGCTGCTGTGAACATGATCAAGACTTATGAAGAAGTTCCCAGTCTTGACGTCCGTAATGTTGCAACTCCTCTGGTACCGCTACACATCAAGCTATGCCAAGCCTCCTTGTTTGACCATGATCATGCCAATTGCCCAGAATGCCGCCATAATCCTTGGGGTTGCTACGTTGTTCAGAATGACATCCAGAGCCTGATGAACGACAATTATCTGATTGTCAGCGACGTTTGTGTGATTGTGCCAGTCTTTCATGATCCGCCTGTCAAGAGTATGCCTCCAAAAGGGAATATCGAGGCTCTAGTGATAAGACTGCCCGGACCAGTACCTTACACTTCTACAAAGGCTATTCCTTACAAGTACAATGCCACCATGATTGAGAATGGAGTAGAGGTGCCCCTGGCGTCCTCAACCGTGATAAACAACATTGCCGAGGAGACTACAACTCTGAGGAGCGGAAAAGTCCGCCTGCCGCTGTTCCAAAAGAAGACCGCTATACCTACCGCTATACCTAGTGATAAAGTGCCCCTACCAAATGTTTCCCGGCCAGGCCAGTCTATCGAGGATTCCAACTTAGATGAGATTTTGAGGTTAATCAAGAGAAGTGACTACAAGATTGTGGATCAGCTGTTACAAACTCCGTCAAAGATATCCATCTTGTCTCTACTTCTGAGTTCTGCAGCTCACAGAAACACCCTCTTGAAAGTACTAGAACAAGCCTATGTGGACAACGAGGTCACTGTGGACCACTTCGGCAGCATAGTGGGGAATATCACTGCTTGCAATAATCTGTGGTTTGGCGAGGATGAGCTTCCTGAAGGAGGGAAATACCACAATCTGGCTCTACACATCTCTATGAATTGCAAATCTTACATGCTATCGAATGTACTGGTGGACACTGGCTCGTCCTTGAATGTAATGCCTAAATCGACTCTGGATCAGTTGAGCTATCGGGGAACTCCCTTGAGAAGGAGCACCCTTCTAGTTAAAGCCTTCGACGGATCCCGAAAGAACATTCTTGGGGAGATAGATCTGCCAATAACTATCGGTCCTGAAACCTTTCTGATCACGATCCAGGTCATGGACATCAATGCTTCTTATAGCTGTCTCCTGGGAAGACCATGGATACATGACGCTGGGGCAGTGACCTCTACCCTGCAGCAGAAGTTAAAGTTTGTAAAGAATGGAAAGCTCGTTACAGTCCATGGAGAGGAAGCATATTTGGTTAGCCAGCTATCATTTTTCTCTTGCATTGAAACAGGGTCTGCGGAAGGAACCGCTTTTCAGGGTTTGACTATCGAAGGTACGGAGCCCAAGAGGGCTGGAGCTGCTATGGCCTCTTTGAAGGATGCTCAGAGGGCTGTCCAAGAAGGTCAAGCTGCCGGCTGGGGCAAGTTAATACAACTCCTTGAGAATAAGCACAAAGAGGGTCTCGGATATTCCCCAACTTCAGGAGTCTCCACAGGAACCTTCTACAGTGCTGGGTTTGTCAATGCAATTATTGAAGCCGCAACTGAATGTAGTCCTAGGCCTATGTTTGTTATACCAGGAGGCATTGCGAGAAATTGGGATGCCATCAACATTGCTTCAATCATGCATAATTCCGAGTAATGTGTCTTGTTGCTTAAGTGTTTTGTTTTTCAAAATAACAATCCTCTCGCTCTGCCCGAAGCGAAAGTGATATTTCTAGAAGGGCGTGTTTGTTTCGGCATCGCCGTTATTAATAAAAATCGTCGTTTCTTTCACGGCTTTTATTTTTAGTGCTTTTTTCCTTGGAAATAATGGTAATGCCAGAAAAAACCAAAACATCTTTATTTTTCTTATTAATTTCAAAGATCTGCATAAAAGAAAAAAAAACCCTTTTCTAAAATCATTCAACCATTCTACGCAGTTTGAACTATAATAAACCCGTTGAACACAGTAACCCTACGGTTCCTCCAAATTTTGAATTCCGAAGATGAAGAGGATGATGATATACCATATGAGATCACTCGACTGCTTGAGCAAGAGGGAAAAGCCAATCATCCTCACCAGGAAGAGATCGAGATCATCAACTTGGGTACCGAAGAAAACAAGCGAGAGATCAAGGTCGGTGCTGCTCTTGAGGAGAGGGTTAAAAAGAAGATCTTCCAACTTCTCCGAGAGTATCCGGATATTTTTGCATGGTCATACGAAGATATGCCGGGTCTAGATCCTAAGATTATGGAACATCGAATACCGACAAAGCCTGAATGCCCTCCCGTTAGACAGAAATTGAGAAGGACTCGTCCAGATATGGCTCTCAGGATTAAGAGTGAGGTTCAAAAACAGATTGATGCGGGTTTTCTCATGACAGTCGAGTATCCTGAATGGGTTGCCAACATTGTACCCGTGCCAAAGAAAGATGGGAAAGTCCGGACGTGTGTTGATTACAGGGATTTGAATAAAGCTAGTCTCAAAGACAACTTCCATTTGCCTCACATTGATGTGCTTGTCGATAGCACTGCTCAGTCCAAAGTGTTCCCCTTCATGGACGGCTTCTCCGGTTATAACCAGATCAAAATGTCGCATGAAGACAGGGAAAAGACATCGTTCATTACCCCATGGGGCACCTTCTGTTGCAAAGCAATGCCGTTCGGCCTGATAAATGCGGGGGCTACCTATCAAAGAGGAATGACTACTTTGTTTCATGATATGATTCATAAGGAAGTTGAAGTATATGTGGATGATATGATTGTGAAGTCAAAAGATGAGGAGCAGCATGTTGAGTATTTGACAAAAATGTTCGAAAGGTTGAGAAAGTACAAGCTTCGGCTGAACCCCAACAAGTGTACGTTCGGTGTCAGATCCGGAAAACTGCTAGGCTTCATTGTCAGCCAAAAGGGCATTGAAGTCGATCCTGAGAAAGTCCGGGCCATCAGAGAGATGCCGGCACCACAAACCGAAAAGCAAGTCCGAGGTTTCCTCGGGCGTTTGAATTACATCTCCCGATTCATATCTCATATGACCGCAACCTGTGGGCCAATTTTCAAATTACTCAGAAAGAATCAACCTATTGTGTGGAATAATGAATGCTAGGAAGCTTTTGATAGCATCAAAGATTATCTGCTGGAACCACCTATCCTTGTCCCGCCAGTGGAAGGAAGGCCCTTGATTATGTACTTGACAGTGTTAGATGAATCCATGGGATGTGTACTTGGTCAATAAGACGAGACTGGAAAGAAAGAGCATGCTATCTACTATCTGAGCAAGAAGTTTACCGACTGCGAAGCCCGGTATACGATGCTTGAGAAGACTTGTTGTGCTCTAGCTTGGGCTGCCAAACGCCTGCGCCACTATTTGATGAATCATACAACTTGGGTGATATCCAGGATGGATCCAATCAAGTATATCTTTGAGAAAGCTGCTGTTACTGGAAAAATTGCGCGTTGGCAAATGCTCTTGTCTGAATATGATATTGTGTTCAAAACTCAAAAGGCAATCAAAGGTAGCATTCTTGCTGATCACCTTGCCTATCAACCTCTTGATGAGTACTAGCCGACTAAGTTTGATTTCCCTGATGAGGAGATCATGTATTTGAAATCAAAAGACTGTGAAGAACCGCTGATTGGTGAAGGACCAGATCCTAATAGCAAATGGGGATTAGTCTTCGATGGTGCTGTCAACGCTTATGGCAAAGGAATCAGAGCAGTCATTGTATCCCCGCAGGGGCATCACATTCCTTTTACCGCCCGGATTCTATTCGACTGTACAAACAACATGGCTGAATACGAAGCATGTATCTTTGGGATCGAGGAAGCAATTGACATGAGAATCAAACACCTCGACATCTATGGAGATTCTGCACTTGTTATCAACCAGATAAAGGGTGAATGGGTGACCCATCATGACAAGCTGGTTCCTTACCGTGATTATGCGAGACGTCTGTTGTCATATTTCACAAAGGTTGAGTTGCACCATATCCCCCGTGATGAGAACCAAATGCCTGATGCTCTTGCTACTCTATCCTCCATGTTTCGAGTAAACCATTGGAATGATGTGCCAATAATCAAAGTGCAACGCCTTGAAAGACCTTCGCATGTGTTCGCTATTCGGGATGTGATCGATCAGACTGGTGAAAATGTGGTTGACAATAAACCCTGGTATTACGACATCAAGCAGTTCTTGCTAAGCCGTGAGTATCCACCGGGTGCTTCCAACAAAGACAAGAAGACCCTGAGAAGATTGGCTAGTAGGTTCTTGTTAGATGGGGACATTTTGTACAAAAGAAACTACGACATGGTATTGTTAAGATGTGTTGATGAGCACGAGGCAGAGCAATTAATGCATGACGTACATGACGGTACCTTCGGGACCCATGCTACAGGGCATACTATGTCGAGGAAGTTGTTATGAGCCGGTTACTACTGGATGACCATGGAGCTTGATTGCTACCAACACGCCAGAAAGTGCCACAAATGTCAAATCTATGCTGATAAAATTCATGTGCCTCCGCACGCTCTCAATGTTATTTAATCCCCATGGCCGTTTTCAATGTGGGGCATCGACATGATTGGAAGAATTAAACCAAAGGCTTCAAACGGTCATCGTTTCATCTTAGTGGCAATTGACTACTTCACCACATGGGTTGAAGCTGCATCCTATGCCAATGTGACCAAGCAAGTGGTAGCTAAGTTCATCAAGAACAACATTATCCGTCGATATGGTGTTCCCAGCAAGATCATTACTGACAACGTTACTAATCTGAATAATGACGTAGTGCAAGCTCTATGTGAAGAATTCAAAATTGAGCATCATAACTCTTCTCCTTATAGGCCTTAGATGAATGGTGCAGTTGAGGCCGCCAACAAGAATATCAAGAAGATTGTTCAGAAGATGGTTACTACTTACAAGGACTGGCATGAGATGTTACCCTATGCTCTACATGGTTACCGTACCACAGTGCGTAGTTCAACCGGGGCAACCCCCTTCTCTCTAGTATATGGTATGGAAGCAGTTCTCCCGTTAGAAGTGGAAATCCCATCTCTGCGTGTAATCATGGAAGTGAAGTTATCCGAAGCTGAATGGTGCCAAAACAGGTATGATCAGTTGAACTTGATTGAAGAAAAGCGTATGAATGACATGGTTCGTGGGCGGTCGTATCAAGCAAGAATGAAAACTGCTTTTGACAAGAAAGTCCGTCCTCGGGAATTCAAAGTGGGTGAACTCGTGTTGAAAAGAAGGATAAGCCAGCAACCCGACCCAAGGGGCAAGTGGACACCTAACTATGAAGGTCCTTACGTCGTCAAGAAGGCCTTCTCCGGCGGTGCTTTAATTCTAACACATATGGATGGTGTTGAACTTCCAAGCCCTGTGAATGCCGATATAGTCAAGAAGTTCTTTGTCTAGATATATGAAAAGTACAGCGTGGAAGTTCAAAAACCCGAAAGGGCGGCCTAGGCAAAAATGCGCTTCCCGGTGGATCAAAAACCCGAAAGGGCGATCCAGGCAAAATAAGGGACAAAAAAACAAATATGAAAAAGCTCGCTGAGATTGTACGCAACTCAGGCAAGAATGAGCGTCTTGATGAGCCGAAAACCCGAAAGGGCGGTTCATGCAAAAATGAGATTGAAATGAAAAGACAAATGACTGTATCTGGCAAACCACCATCCCCTTGGGGCATCTGCAGCTGTTAATGACCATCTTCATCAGAAGCTTCTGTGCTTGCGAATTCAAAGTTTCTAGGAAATGTAGTGGTTACTGTGTTCAATGTACCACCAACCAATAAAATTGCCATTTTCCAAGCTTTGTCAATCCGTGGAGTCATGCCTTCGGCTGACCACCACTCTTATACATCAATTTGAGCCTGTGCTTTTGTTTGAGACTCTACTTCCTTTCTACTTTCAAAGCTATGTACAAAAAAAACATTTTCTTTCTATCTTGATAATGACAATGCTTGAAACAAACATCTTGAAAATTGAAAGAAAAGTTTTTTGTCTATTTTGAAAGCAAACCTGAGCAACAGGGTACATTCAAACAAAACATGCATGAGCGAGCATATGTCGATGTCTATTTCAATATGTGTTACAAGCAGGCTCTTCCCCGGGATAGTCTGTGGCCAATGGCAAGAATGAAAAAATAGAATGAAAATGCATGAAAATGAATAGGCTCGCTAAGTTGAAAACCCGAAAGGGCGACTTAGGAAAAAATGAGCACCCCGCTGGATTGACAACTCGAAAGGGCAGTTCAGGCAAAAATGGGGCAATGAAAAGAATTTATTTCCCTGGTGGATCGAAAACCCAAAAGGGCGATCCAGGCAAAAATGGGATGCAATGAAAAATGAAAAAATTGAGAAAATGATATGCAAAAAGCATTGACCACAGATGCAACATCCACAGTACACCCAACACTGAAATGCGCAGCGATGATGGCATTATCCCCAACGGAGTCTTCCGAGATTCTATCCCCAGCAAGTTGCATATGCTACCCACCCTCAGCCATGGTTCCGATACGTCTCCCAACGACGTTATCTCCAAAGAGGATTTCCAAAAATGTGTGATATAGCACGAGCCATTACGTGCCCAATACTCCAATGTCTTGTCTGTCTCTGCGAAACTGTGTCTACAAACTGCCAACAGTCATGCATTACAAACATTCAAATATGCATAATCATGCATACTACGTGCCCGTACATTTGATAAAATTGTTATACCATCCATACATGTTGCATTTCCAATGTCAATTTCAGTCTCAATTCGATACCTATGTCAAATTCTCTGTCAAGACCTGGTGAGCCAGTGCCATTGGCCCATCTCTAGGACATGTGTCAAAAACATTTGTCAAAAACTAATCCCTAGTGAATGTGTTTCTGTTTGGTCAAGTGGCTAGTTCGAGTCCAAGAACAACTTGTACCTGTCTATTTGTTTCTGTTCGGTCAAGTGGCTAGTTCAAGTCCAAGAGCAGCTTGCACCTGTCTGTTTGTTTATGTCTCCGGTGGAGTAACCAGTTTGCATCCAAGAACAAGCTCGCACCTGTCTATTTGCCTTTCTTTTCGGTCGAGTGACCAGTTCGCATCCAAGAACAAGCTCGCACCTGTCTATTTGCCTTTGTTTTCGGTCGAGTGGCTAGTTCGAATCCAAGAACAACTCGTACCTGTCTACTTTTCCATGTCCCCAGTCGAGTTGCCAACTCAAATCAAAGAACGACTCGCACCTGTCTGTCTGCCTTTTCTCCCGGTCAAGTGCCCAGTGCAATCCAAGAGCAGCTTGTACCTGTCAATTTGTTTTTTGTGACCTGTCTACCCTGTCATCTGCTATCCCGCCGATGTCTACCAATCCCGCAATGGATACCACATACTTTGTTAAATCCAACTCTCGTTTGTCTTGCATTCATAATCCAAATGTTCCATGGCATTCATGATATTTAAACGTGTACAAGCGTATTTTTACGTCCAAACACAGTGCAAATGTTAATATTTAAGTATCTTCGTCCCGTCAAGCCAATGGATTCCGTCTCTTGACCCTCCGGACAAAGAAACTTAAATAGGGGCAGCTGTTATACCCTGATTTTGGACCTAAAAATACTCGTTCAAATTTCTTTTCTACCATTGATAATTGTCAATTTAGTGTTGTTTTACTTTGAATCTTCACTTTATTTTCATCTGCATATTTTACTGTCTCTGTCTCAAGGTATTTTCAAATCATGATTTTGCCTGTGTTTTTCTTGCATAAGATCATCCAAAGTGTCTTTCTTGCATTACAAGTCATTTGAAAACTCTCTGAATCATTGCATTGCTTTTCTTGCATTTTATTTCAAAAATCATACAAAAAGGGTATTTTGGTCATTTCCTGCAGTGGAACCCATTTTAGTCCCTGTGTTTGCCTCTGAGTCTTTTCGACTTGTTTTGCAAAACATTGTTGAGTCTTTGTTTAAAAAAACATTTCAAAATTTCGACGGAGAGGTATTTTAAAATACCTCATTGTTGTAATTGGTTCGTTTTAGTCCTTTTGTTGGTTTTATTTTAGGTTTCACTTTACTCTTTTTTTTTCCAATTTTAATTCAATTTTATTTTTAATTGCATTCTGGTCCCTCAAGCAAGTTTCCAGAATTGCACTTTAGTCCAAAGCTTTTTAAAATTGCATTTTTAGTCCATATTATAAATTGCAGTTTAGTCCTCAATTTTACATTTTTTGCAGAAAGGTCCTTAGGTCACAACTAGTCCAAGGCCGAGCCATTTTTCATACAAGTCCAGGTGTCACCATTTCATTGGGTCTCAAGTACAAGTGGCGGCTTATAAATAGTGCACAGTGTCAGAGAAAATCGACACAGACCCATTCAACCCGTGCCACATCACAAACACGTGAAAATCTCTCTCTCTTGGCAGTTAGGATCAAAACAGAAAATCCACCAAGAACAATTCACAAACCCTAATTTCCAGAACCAAATTTCATCAACAAATTCACTGAAATTACATCAATTCTCAAAGATTCATGGATGAATCTTCATCACTGAACTGAAGTCTCTGCAATTCAAGGCGCGAATTCCTCACCGGAGGTGAGAAACTTAAGCATCGATCACAAAGAGCTTGAGAAGAAGAAGAAAAGGAAAAGAAGAAGAGTTTCAAACCGGCGAAGAAGATGAAGAAAGTGAACCGGTGAAGACACCGATTTATTTTGGGCCTGTTCCCTTTGGTTTCGTTGCGTTTTTGCTATTTTCTTGCTATTCACACCATGTTTTCTTGCTGTTTGAATTACTGTTCGTTCTAATTTTCTCGTAAAAATTCCTAAAAAATTTCTGTGTTTCTGGATACATTTTTTGACTTTTTTTGTGATGTTTTACATGTTATAAAATTGATAAAAATATATGTGTTGCTTTCTTGATTATTTTTTTTCTTTCTTTAATTGAATTTCATGCAATTTCTCTTTTTTCGTTCGTGATATCTTGGTCTATGGTATGAATGTTCGATGTGCAATTTCATGATGAGAATGCCACTGTTTGTGTGTGTGTTTCGTTGTTTTCAACATGATTTGTTAATTTCTTGCCTTGCGAGTATTGCATTTCCCTTTGTATTGTGGTTATTGTCGTTATTTTACCGTTTACCATACATTCCTTTGTTTGCTCTCTTTGCCATATTTTCATGCCTTATTTTACTAACCATTTTTTGTTCTATGTCTCATCCATCTTATAGCATTTCATCATTTCATTCCTATCTATTTCTATGTTAAGTGGACATGTAATAGTTCTAGGTAGTTTAATTTCCTTTTAATTTCTTGCAAGACCATAGCATGTAAACTAGGGCAAAGTGTAAAGGACAATGGACTCTCTATAATGATGTACACCGACACAAGCACCGACACGCACACACGTTGTATGTTTACCGCTTAGATGTATGTTTAGGAAACGCAATACTTAAAAAAAATATCATTTTCCCGGAAATAACTCCATAACTCAAACTTTTTTTCTCTAATAAACCTTGGAGTCAATACTTAGACACTCTTTCTTTAATAATTGAACCAACCATTCACTATTGTCTTGTCTCATGCCTTTACGGCCTCCTTCTCTTCTTCAAAACCATTTTCAAAACTTAAAATCAATCAAACACACAAAATAATTTTTTGAGAGAACTACATGGAATTTTGATCCCTAAAAAGGGTATGTAGGCAAGAGGTCAAAACCTCTCCAAGTCCAATAAAATAAAATCTCAAACATTTCCTCCCTCCATTCTAAAACTAAATAAACTTTCTTTTCAATAAATAAGCATAAAAATAAAGCGTAGTCATAAACTTAGGAAAACGGTTCCTATAGAATACTATAGTCGTTCCGGGTGCTTAACACCTTCCCGTAACGAAAACGACCCCCGAACTTAGAGTTTCAAAGGGTTTTCTCAATTTTCCCCTTCCCAAGAAAAAATAGAGAATATCAAAGATTGAAAGGTTCAAGCCTAATTAATGACTTGACACCCCAAAATCCAGATAACATACCGAGTTCCCACAGAGGGCGCCAACTGTACTTGCATAAAAAGTACAATAAGGATTCTAGGGTTAAGAATCGTCTATTAGGGTTTATACTGAATATTCGATACTTGGGAGTGCTCCCAAGGGTGGTATTTATAGCCTTCTATGGGCTTGGGTTTTGGTTGCTTAGTCTCCAAGTAATAGGGGTATTTAGGCCTTTTCGGCGATTTCTAGAAGGTTCTAGAGGTTTAGAAAGGCGGCTTCTGCGCCTTGGGCTTTTGGGCTCCCTTCAAGGACGCTAAGCCCTTTTTGAGGGTCTAAGAAGCCCTTTTGGAGGTCTTTTAGGTCCCTAGAATATTATGACGGTCCATTAGCACAGAGCAACCACATAAATGAATTGGATATCATACTTTAACTTAAACCTTAAGGCAATGAGTTTATTGATGCTGTCACTTATAAAGTGTATAACCTCTACTTTTCTAAATATTATGACACTAATTCTAACCCACAATTGTTACAAAACAATCTCCCTCTCAAGTGTCTCTCAAGTGTCAGTCGATTAATTCATCATATTCACGCCTCATGTGGAAGCCCTTTCACTCACATACACTTGCTTAGGCCATTATTCTATTGGTTTATGGATCCTCTTACATATAAAGTGTTCAACCTTTACATTTTTAAACAATGTGAAACTTATAACTCATCCTTGCGATCCAATAAATTTCATATCTAAAACTAAACTATTAGTCCCGGCCCAAAGAAAATCATTGATGACATGTAGGGTATTGTAATTTTTATTGATTAAAAATGTGTTTATAGTTCTAGATTTAACAATGAAGTTTTTTTTTGTTTAGACTAAAATATAACAAATCTTTATACTAACAATTTAGAGTTTTTAGAAATAGCCTATTTCAAAATCCTCTCCTTTAAAGATGTCCACATCAGCATAATCCTACTTGGCATTTGTTCCAAAAATTTATCCAAATTTTTTTTTTTTTGGTCAAGTAGCCTAGTGGCTAGAGCTCACACAATTTAATTGTGGAGAAGTGGGGTGTCCGGGGTTCGAACCCCGGCCCCTGCATATAATATGCAATATCCCTACCAACTGAGCTAAGCTCACGGGGATTATAATTATTATTACAAGCTTAATAATTATAATTATTATTAAAAACCGATTTTTATTAATCATTAAATTGTACATAAAATACACAGTTGGTTACAATCAAATAACTATTAATATAATAATTGTTTCGATTAAAATTTATATGTTACATTAAAAATTTGTACGTTACAATCAAATGATTATAAATATAATTATTATTAGATTAACATTTATATGGTACGTTAAAAATTTGGTAGGTTACAAAATTATAATAAATAACTTGAATAAATTATATTTTGAATTTTGGTCCGTTACACTATAACAGTAACCTACTAATTAAAAATTTAATTGTAGTAATTAGTTTTTAAGTTTATATAATTAATTTTTATTTGTTACAAAATTATATGACTTAATATTAATAAGATATTATTGAATTTAAATGTTATGAAGTTAATTTTTTGTAGGTTACATGAAATATAATCTAAGTGTTTATTGCTCATTTTATAATATTAAATATGTTGATAATATTAATTTTAAAACGGTCAAATTAATAATTAATAGATATTAACCGTTATGGTACTATTTTTCTATATAAATAGTCGCGCTTTTGGGTACGAGTACACAAAAATCACAAAATATAGTTATTCTTTTTCTGTTCTCTGGTTCTCTGATATCTATATTCTATGTAATTTCTTTCATTTTTTCTATTGCAAAGAAAAACGTCTATGAAACACGACTTCATCTCTGATGTTTCACCATGAAAATAATCGTGGACATTGGTTGTGAGGGTTGTTCGTGCTTGGTTTGTTCAAGACTACAAAAATAAAAAACTACCATTTTCTATGGAGTTGGTTCTAATGGATTGAATGGTACTTTTTTCATACCGTTTTTGTTTTTTGTTTTTTTTGTTTGTTTAAAGTATAGTGTTTTAATCTTTGTTATCTAGGGTGATCGAATAGGTGCGTTTATTCAAAGAACATTAATCTACAAGTTCAAGGAGCAGCTCCAAGAGGGAATGGTGTTCACGATTTCCTCATTTGATTTTGCTTGCAACCGTGGTTCGTATAGACCATCACACAACGAATACAAACTGAATTTTACAATTAACACAAAAGTCAAAATATCTAAATCTTCTTTGGTCCCTACAAACATGTATTCGTTTACACTGCATATGACGTTTTCAATGATTCTTATGACATGAAATGTAATTTGAATCATATTTTTATCATCAAACTAATTTCAAACCCCCATCCCTTTCTAACAACATGAAATAAATTATATATTGATGTAGTTGGTGTCTTGAATGGGGTGGATTTTGTTTGTATGAAGACCTCAAATCAATTATATTAAAAACCCTTCAAGCACAAGATGTTCATAATAAAGGAAAATACAAAGTTCAAGATGCATAGATACAAAAGAACCAAATCATGAGGTAGAATAACCAAGACAAGTAGAAAGATTATTCCACCAATATTTCAACTCAAAATACATACATGATTTCTTAGCATTTTGTATCCAGTAAACGAGAAATGTAAATTTATCTAACAACATCATAAACTGGTTCTTGCGACTTTATTTGAATTCAGATATTCAAGAGCCTCCACGAAAAGAGAGAGACATTTAAAGGAGCTACTTTGTTCCTAATGAGATTTTTTAGAGTCATAGGTTAATCATGCTCCAGTTGCAACTAGATGATATACCCCTTTGTCAGGGTACCTTTCACCATGATCAAATTTAAAGAAACTTATAAAAAACTCTAGCCTTAAAAATAATGTTGTCCAACAAATAACAACAATATATCACCTACACCTCATTCCAAGAAAATTTCTATGACATCGTCTCCACCCCATCCAACCCTAACCTACGTATCTCCTTAAATGGCATAGAGTTATTTTGATATAACTTAAAAGTTCTTCAAAATATATCACACAAAGGACCACTCTACAACCACGAATCATTGCAAAAAAGGAGTATTTTTCTCACTACTCTCCACTATCATCAAGTTGTCATCAAACCAATTTCTAATCCCCTTTTCCGCCCCTATTTTAACACCATGGAAGTAATTTTACCACACATATGCCTAATTGTCCCCCCTCTTCACATGAACTCACCCAACCTATTCTAATAAGCTAAAACTTTAAAATGCAAACTCACTTATCCATATCAGCCTCCAAAACTATTCACGTAACAAAGATAAGTTAAAATTCTGCATTATACGAACCCTCAACCAACAACTATATCGACCAAGACACACCTTTTCTCACTTAACCCAATTGACTTTACTAGCTTCCGCACTCTCTCCACACTACAAATAATAAGGATTCAATAAAATAATTTTTACTTAAGTAAGCCTTGAAGAATGAAAGAAATTAAACCAATTGTGGTGGATATTGAAGGAGAATACAAAGATATATTACAAGAACATTGAATTGAATTCGAATGGGTGAAATCGATTTATTTTTATTTTTAATATATAATACATTATGATATTTAATTATTTGTCAATTAATTTTAAGAGACATCAGATTGAATGTACTATTTTTCTATCTTCCGGTAAATTTAAAAAGGTGAATTTCACAATTTTGTTGCAAAAGATAAGTTGTTCCTAGGTAAGTATTTATAACTAACAACTTGATTATTTAATACTATTAAAACGTACATATTTATTCATTTACTTGAACCATATTATTTGTTTCTTTAGAGATTGGAAAACGATGTTACAAAATTATTTTCAATCAACTAAGATCAAATTCAACTGTTAAATTATGGAGACAAATAGAGCTAAAGAAAATGTATACTTATTTTGATGAAGGAGATTTTTTTCCACAATCCTTTTAGTAAATTCATTTTATAATAAATGGTAAAACAATTACCTTTATTTTTAGTTTCCTGATGTAACACCCAAGGCTGACGAGGGCGGGGAATGGTCGCCGGTGCACAAGGCACGACAATGAGCGGCTCCTGATGGCATCTAGAGGAACCGAATCACACCGAAATGAGAGGGTTCTTGAGGCCGTGCAGGTATGGGACTGCATGGTTGAAGGAAGGCTTATAAGAATTGTTTGGTACTACCTATATCAACAAGATGCATCTTCTCGTTTACTGGATACAAAATGCTAAGAAATCATGTATGTATTTTGAGATGAAATGTTGGTGGAATAATCTTTCTTCTTGTCTTGGTTATTCTACCTCATGATTTGGTGTTTTTGTATTTATGCATCTTGAACTTTGTATTTTCCTTTATTGGGCACGTCTTGTGCTTGAAAGGATTTTAATATAATTGATTTGAGGTCTTCATACAAACAAAATCCACCCTAGTCAAGACACCAACTACATAAATATATAATTTATTTCGTGTTGTTAGAAAGGGATGGGGGTTTGAAATTAGTTTGATGATAAAAATATGATTCAAATTACATTTCATGTCCTAAGAATCATTGAAAACATTATATGCAGTGTAAACAAATACATGTTTGTAGGGACCAAAGAAGATTTAGATATTTTCACTTTTGTGCTAATTGTAAAATTCAGTTTGTATTCGTTGTGTGATGGTCTATACAAACCACGGTTGCAAGCAAAATCAAATGAGGAAACCGTGAACACCATTCCTTCTTAGTGCTGCTCCTTGAACTTGTAGATTAGTGTTCTTTGTATAAACTCAACTATTTGATCACCCTAGAAAACAAAGATTAAAACACTATACTTTAAACAAAAAAATACAAAAAAAAAAACGGTATGAAAAAAGTACCTTTCGATCCATTAGAAAATGGTAGTTTTTTATTTTTGTAGTCTTGAGACGAACAACCCTCACAGCCAATGTCCACGATTATTTTCTTGGGGAAACATCGGAGATGAAGTAGTGTTTTGTAGACATTTTTCTTTGCAATAGAAAAAATTACAGAAATTGATTAGAATAGATATCAGAGAACCAGAGAACAGAAAAAGAAGAACTATATTTTGTGATTGTTGTGTACTCGTACCCAAAAGCGCTACTATTTATATAGAAAAATAGTACCATAACAGTTAATATCTGTTAATTATTAATTTGACCGTTTTAAAATTAATATTATCAACGTTTTTAATATTATAAAATGTGCATTAAACGATTAGATTATATTTCATGTAACCTACAAAAAATTAACTTCATAACATTTAAAATTTAA
Source organism: Medicago truncatula (assembly GCF_003473485.1). Taxonomy (NCBI): domain Eukaryota; kingdom Viridiplantae; phylum Streptophyta; class Magnoliopsida; order Fabales; family Fabaceae; genus Medicago; species Medicago truncatula. The sequence goes on along the minus strand of NC_053047.1, from coordinate 18,562,840 downwards.
TAATATCTTATTAATATTAAGTAATATAATTTTGTAACGAATAAAAATTAATTATATAACTAATTACTACAATTAAATTTTATATTAGCAGGTTACTGTCATAATGTAACTGACCAAAATTCAAAATGTAATTTATTCAAGTTATTTATTATAATTTTGTAACCTACGAAATTTTTAATGTATCATATAAATATTAATTGAATAATAATTATATTAATAATCATTTGATTCTAACAAACAAATTTTTAATGTAACATATAAATTTTAATCGAAACAATTATTATATTAATAATTATTTGATTGTAACCAACTATGTATTATGTACAATTTAAAAATTAGGACAATTTTTTGAACAAATGCCAAGTAGGATTATGATGATGTAGACATCTTTAGAGGAGAGGATTTTAGAATAGGCTATTTCTAAAAAGTCTTAATTGTTAGATGGTACTTTTCATAAATTTATCTTTTTTTAGATGGTACTTTTATTAAATTTATCTTTTTTAACTTAGATATTTTTTTTTATAATTGAAATCCGATCGAGAGAGTATTGTGATTAAATAAAAAAAGTAATAGCTTTATTCAAAGTGGTAGATTTTTTATTATATTTTTATAAGACAAGAGCAAAAAGAATAATCTCAATTAAGTTGGTACCCTACTTTATTCGATTGTCAGTTGCTCATATATATTATTAAAAAAAGGAAAAAAATTTATGAAATTTGGGAGGACAAAAAATCTGATCCAGTCATTCCAAGTGGATCCACCCTAATGGGTAATACATAAAAAAAAAAAAATCAACAAAGTGGATTCAACCCTAATTAATTCTAACAAACGAATACCATTAACGATAGACGTTTGTGAGGGCAAATCGGGTCTATAATTTGGCGAATTGATCGATCTTTCACACAAAATCGGGTCACGTGCCATCGACTCCCGGCAACAACGGCAACAAACATTAACAACTCTTTCAAGTCCACACAGTCTCATATCAATCAAGGATTAATGGGATACGAAAACACATACATATTCTTGAGAGTGGGGAATAGATTGAACCGCCAGCACGGTAATTAACAAATTCATACGCACTAACTCTTTACTGCTATGATCAACATCAAATTAATAGTCATTTCTGGCCCAACATAGAACCGCAACTGTAACACCCCATTTTCCCAACATAAAAATTTCATAAAATAATCAGAGTAAAACATCACTAAAACGGGATATCACACTTCTTAAAAAGCTTAAACAAATAATTAACTAATTATCATTCATCAACATAATAGCAGCGGATTTAATTCAACATCATAAAAAATCTTGGCAGGCAGGCCTCATCAAAATATCTCATAAATTCAGTTAAACAACTTATTCATAATTCAAATACGTAAAGGAATAAGAAATAGCCACAAAAGATCTCATCCTGTTACGTATCAGAGCACATAAAGGACACAGTGAGGGATAACCACTCATGACAGCAACTCCAGCTACTTAAACTTGATCACCTACAAGTTACTCATACGAAGAGCAACATTTCCAAACAGAAGGGGTGAGATTTCACAAAACAATAATATTAAGCATATAATTCAACAATTATATTTTATCAACATAAAACATCTTAATTATTAATCTTGATAATAATATATCATATCACTTCAATAACAATTCATATAAGTAATCACAACTTCACATCTTAATCATCATCGACTCAACAAATGCAACTATGCAACTTAGACCTCTTATATGCATGTGGTACCAATATAGGGCATCAAGCCCCCATCGCTATTTGAGTATTAATATACTTCCAGGGCATCAAGCCCCCATCGCTAATTTGAGCTAAAGCTCCAACGTGGTGAGTACAAAGCTCCAAGGCATCAATCCCCCAACAATGAAATCCTAATGCATGGACTCGACTTCTTAAACATCTTAATTCGACAACCTCTTATATTAGTCCAATAATTTGGAACATCAACATCTTCAACGACTTAGACCGACTCATAAAGCTTAGTTAATTAACAATCAGCAACATAGGCAATATGCAAAAACAACATGACATAATAATATCAATTGCAATTCAACAACATCTTATATATTCAAATGTTCTGCAAGTAATGCATAAAACATTATATCACATCATAATCAGCATCAACACATCTTAAACAGCTTCACAGGTTATAATTAACATCTTCATTAAGTCTTAATATTAGCCAAAGGTTCAACTCTGATCAACTCGTGCAACAAAGGTCGCAAAACTCAACAAGTCACTCTGTTTTTGGGTCACTCACGAGGCGAGAGCCTCTGCTCGCCGTGGCGAGTTCAGGACAAGTTTCATTCCAGGTACAATCTCATCCTACATTCTTTCCTAATCATTATTAGACATGTTCAGGCACTAAAAAACATCTAAGGTTCAACTCAAAAGTCAAAATTACAAAATCTTGCATGCTCTCTAGTCAAGCTCGCTAGGCGAGTTCATCTCCTCGCTATGGCGAGCTGCAACGTGCAACTCGCGAGGCGGGGAAAATTTACTCACGTGGCGAGGATCATAGCTCGGGGGAGGCGAGCGATGAATGTCGCTACGGGCAGAAGTGCAGTTTTACCTAAACATCATCAACTCTCATGGTTTTAAGCATAATCTCGATTCCAGAATTCATCATAAACATTATATAAGGTCTAGGAACAATTTCTACATCAATCTAACAACTTTCACCGTTTAATCAACAATTCTATCAATTTGACCTAATTTCTGATTCCTCTTAAACTCATCCTAATTCATTTTAAATGTAATCGTTGATTCACATACTTAATAGAATTGCAAAGTTAGTCTCACCCTTACCTTAGAATGTGAAAATCGCAGCTTTCCTAGGTCTTCTCCCTTCTCTTGGCTCTTTCTCCCATTTTCCAAAACTGATCGTATGTACGTTATGTTTTTTTTTTTCTTTCTAAACTAGGTTTCCCTATTTATATCTCCTCCAATTATCTAATCTTATTTCTCTTTCTCCCCCAAAACTCTCTAAAATCTCAAAACAGCCCCTAAACTCAATAATTATATTATTTTCAAATCTTATCTTATTAAACAATAAAATAAGTCACAACTCCTCATTAAATCATATAAAACCATCTCAATCATATAAATCACACATATATTATAAAAATATAATATAAACTCATCTAAATAACTTCTAGACTCAATTAAATAATTAAATAATTCGAAACGGGCGTTACAACAACCACCTCCAAAGAAAGGGAGGAGACGACGGATTCGAACGACCCACCATAACCAATCCACACAGCAGCGAAAAAGGTCTAAAACGGTGGCAAAGTAGAGGATAAAGAACGGACCCTTTCGGGTTTCAACCAAACCAACGCGGGGTTCTGCCATTGAGAAGCCAACACACAGAACAAAACAAGATCGCCGGTGACAACCAATAATTTACGAATACCAACAACTAAGCAACCACCACCCGTAGCAGATGCGATACTGGTTGAATCGAAAACCAACGACACGAATTGTTGTGGGAACCGGAAAAAGGGTGGTGCGGGGGGATGGCACCACTCATCGCACCATCGTTGCATGTTGGTCGAACGCCCTAGTTATTATTTTATTTTATTTTAAATTATGTGGAGTCTTAAATGTGATTTTATATGATTTTTGGTGATTTAAGTGATGTGTGCATTTTATTATATAGTTTATTATAATAATAATTAAAATAAGTGGAAATTAATATTATTTTAGAAATTAGGGAGTTAATTAGAATTTAATAAAAATTAAGGGAGTTTAATGTAATAGGGGGAGTTATAGTTTTGGGGAGTTAGGAAAAGGAATAGTCAGAAAACAGGGAAAAGGGAGAAGAAGAGCAAGAGCTAGAGAGGAGAGCCTAGAAATCGATCCTTGTTGTCTAATTTTCTGCAAAACTAAGGTAAGGGTGAGACTATCTCTCAATAATCATAATCTATAATTTCTGAAATTGACCTAATTGAATAGTTTTGGGAAAATAATATGAAAGTTAGGGTTTGATGATGATTCTGATGGAATGAGTAAAGATGATGTTAGTTTTCTTGGAATTTAATGTTAAGAATGAAAGCTTAATCCATGTTGTTGCTGTAATCCATTAATTGATTGAATTTTGGATGAATTGTATAGATTGATGAATATTTGGATGATGGTAGAATGATTCTGTAATTGTTGTTTTTGATGGTTGAATTGTGTTTCTTATAATGCCTAGTTGTATATAGGACCTGTAAACATCTGTTGGAAAACATTTTGGGTGATCAGGGGATTAAAATGGGGTTTTTGGAGTGAGAAGAAGTCTGAAACCGTAGGTTTTGCACTGCCCAGATGAATGGTCGCTTAAGCGAAGCATCCGTCGCTTAAGCGAGCATTCAAGCAAGCTGCCCAGAATGCGATTTTACCCGTTCGCTTAAGCAAACCGTGAGCGAACTGCTAAGCGAAAATTAAGTTTGGTTCTGCCAAGAATTCGCTTAAGCGAATGGTAAGCGACCCTGTGAGCAAAAAACCATTTTGATTCTGTCTAAAGTTCGCTCAAGCGAACCGTGAGCGACCCATAAGCGAACTGAACCCAGAACCTACTGTAAGCTGGTCGCTTAAGCGAACTAGCCGTCGCTTAAGCGAAGTGAACCTTAGTCAGCCTTTTCTGAACTGTTGCTTAGTGCATGAGGGGACTTCTTGAGCGTTCTTTAACTTCCTCTTTAACTAATATAACCCTGGTGTAGATGACCAAATCCTGTTAGAACAAGCCGGTGATTGGATATGATGGGTGTTAGTAAATGTTGGAGATGATTGTGTAAGCAAATGAGTGAATGTGTGTGTATATATATATATATATATATATAACATGTGGAATGTGATTGATGCATGTGCATAATTATAAATAATTGTGTAAGTCTGGATTGTCGAGTTGTGGAGTAGTACGTCGTATGAAATATATGTAATAGTCGAGTTGTATGTAGATATATACATGGGGGTAGTTGCATAAACATCAAAGTGGGAGAGTTTCGGCTCTGGAACGCCTTGTCGTTCAAAGCGGTGGAACACTAGTTGTTCAAAGCGGTGTGGAGCGGTGAGGACTTAGGTCCTGCTGAGAATGCTTTAACCATTCGACAGCGGTGTGGGTCATGGCCCTGAATTATGGTACCACATGCATATTTGCATTTATTGAGGAGTATTAAAGGGGGGGTGTCATGTCATATCATGAGTTGCATTGTTGATTGAATTCTATACTTGAATGATTGTTGTTGATTATGAAATACCTATGCTTATTGAATAATCATTGATGCCCCTTCTGCTTGGAAATGTTGCCCTTCCTATGGGTAACTTGCAGGTGATCCTGGGTAGTAGGTGGTGGCTCAAAGTGTCTAGGGCTCTGATACGTGGGATGAGATTTTATTGTTTTCTTTCATTCTATGTATCAAATTTTGGTTATTGTTGTTGTAGCCCTATGGTTGATGAATTATTCTGGTTGAGGCTTTTTATGCCAAGATATTATTTGGAGGTTTAAATAGTTGTTGACGTTTCGATGATAATATTCCGCTGCATATTAAATGATGATTTCATTGGATGTTTAATAAATAGATTTTTATATTCTATTTCAGAAATTTGAAAATGAAGTGTGACATGCCCATTTGGATTTATTACTCTGATGTGTGTTTATTTTATTAAATAAATTATATTTGGGAATGGGGTGTTACAGTTGGTACATCATAAGTGATGAAGGTTTCGAAAAAGAGGGGGCGAGGTGGCGGAAGATTTCTAAAGAGAGGACAAAGCCATAATGTTAGATTATAACAGAGGTAATCATACCTCTTATTAATTAGATATCTTTTTAAGAATATATTAATTATTTATAGTACTTTTATATTTTAAGCATAGTTGTATTTTTTCTCTCACTATTTTAAGTAGAGTTGGCATGTCCCTGCCAAATCTGTCTCAATTTCAAATATGAAGATAAAGTACTAGATAATATCAAAATTGTGAATGAAATCAAACTAAAAAAGTCAAATAATATCTAAAAAAATTTATTCATGTGTAAACCCTGTTAAAAAAATTTAAATAAAATGTATCCCGTGCTTGGCACGGGGCGTTACACTAGTTTAATAACAAATTAATTGAATATGACTCTTTGGTTTCATGTACGTTCACTTTCAATACAAGAAAATATGTCTTTTTACAAGGGAGAAGCCCCTGCGAACCGCATGAAAAACTTTAGCAAATAGATATTTGACAAGGTTTTGCAAAGAGCACCATCCCATGCAAAACATGCCATCTTAACAAACTCAAAGCAATTTTCAAGAACATTCCAATTCGACTTAGTAGCTAAAACGTCTCACACATATAGATAATTTAAAGTAAGAAGACCCTTCAAACAAGTGTTTAATAATTTCACTCTGCAATTGGCATAACAAACCACGCCAGTTAACATCCGTGTATTTGAAAACCTCATCAACAACAAAATTCGTAGAAGAAAACCCACAAAAAACATAACCACCACTAGTCACCACAAGCACCACACCAAAACAACCGCTAACCACAAAACAAAACAAAAAAAACCACCAGTAATCCTCACCAAAAACCAGCACCCGCCACCTTGAAAACCAATATAAACCCAACTGACCCTCCCATCAGCCACCACCACACACCCCTAGCCACCACATAACCACCACGAAAACAGCTACGGCGTTTTTGATGCTCTCTCTCACCACTTAGCCACCACCACCACACAAATCCACCATCACACCACAGATCCACCACCACTCCACCATAAGTCAGATTCTTCTCTCCACCGATCCACCAAAACAGCATCGTCGACACCACTGCAAAATCACCACGTCATCACCCTCTTCACCTTCTATCAACGCCAAAATCGTGCCCTACTCCACCACAGCACACCAATAGAAAATAAAACACGCAACAGGTCGAAACCAAAAAAGTCGTCGCCGTTTCGAAGAGGAACAAAAACAACCAAAACACACAAGACCATCGGAGAACAACAACCTTAATGTTGGCACCGACAGATCTGGCGTTTAGAGGTGGTGCAGAGGACTGGTGTCATTAGTCGCACCACCACCCTAACCGGCTACATCTTGTGAATTGAGGGTTTGGATTGGGGTGGAAGAATGTGTAAGATATGATTGCATAGGATAAGGTGCAATAATTGCACCTCTTTTTTCAACAAAAAATATCATATGGATTATCCTTTTCTTGAAAAATGATAATTTTCTCTATCATATTAATCATTCACTATTTTATTAAGCACATAGAAGAAAATTATCCATGAATTAAATGGAAAGCTAAGTGCATAGAAGAAAATTTATTTAGATATAGAAGGCAGAAAAAATTTTAGCGCAAAAGCTTATGAAAGCAACAATTTAAGGAAGGACTTAGATAGCAAAGACCAAATTTAAATCCAAAAGTCTGAAGAAAAAAAAAAAAATAGAAAATACACGGGGATACTATTAGAAAAGATGAAAGAAAAAGTCTACCAAAGGTAATAAAAAAAAAGGTGTAAATGACTAATTTTCATTAACCATCGAAATGTACACACTGTTTCATTTCGAATGAGCGCGCAACCAAACAATATTGTCCTTCCGTGATTGTCGATTCCAACAAAAATGCAAAAAGGCATATTATAAAAATTCACCCTGTAGGTATTATCAAATGCAACAACATCTCCATACTCTTGGTACAAAACTCAAAGCAATGAGGTGGAGACCAAAATATATTCTCTAGTCTTTTTTCTTTATCAACATGAAAATGCAAATTCACTTCTCATCTTCCTCAGAAATGTTGCGGTAAAATGCAAGGAAGCGCACTTGATCTGGAGGTAGTAAATCATGATTGTGGTTGGATTTAAGTTTAATAACTTTCCATTTTTTTGGAAAAATCTCAAAGGATTTCTTCAATTTGATTGCCATGCTCGCTTTGCATGCACACCTTGAAGATTGTCTATTTCGTTGTTCTTTAGATGAATCATGATTTATTTATTTTTCTTCTGGAAATCCTTCTCGGTGACAGAAAAATCCCTCCTATGTATCATTCCATTTTTTATTTTTAAGAAATCGATCTTTCCGGATTGAGAACCCACTCCTTTTGCATAATTCTCATAAAATCCGAAAGCTTCTTCCTCATTTAGAACACATTGCCGAATAAAAGGTTCAAAACAATTTTTGATAGTAATTGTTTCCTGCTCGTCGTTGCTCAAATCAATTACTTCATTCTGAATTATCACATGATTCATTATTTGGAACATTGTTCAAATCAATTAAATCTGTGACTACACAAATAAATTCATATTACTACTACATAGCTAAAAAGTAAAATGATAACACCGTTATTTATCCACAAAATATTATTATTGAATTCGTATATAAGGAATTAGGTGTGAAATATTTATAGAGCAATAATACGCATGTCTGACATAAGGAATTAGTACAGACATGAGAAAAAGGTGAAAAAATTGAAAGAGTAATTATATTACTTACTGTGCTATAACTGTCACATGAGAACAATTGATTAAGTTTTGAGCACTTGTCATATCCATGAGAAAAAATGCAACGCAGAAGGAGGGAATAGTGGAGGGAAAAAATGTAACAATTGAGGAGGGAATACACATTGAGTTGTATTAGGAAGGTGACTATTTAATTTTTCATAAAATACAATAAATAGAGTGGTTAATAGTGGAGAGAGATGGAGGGAAAATAAAATTATTAATCATTTTTCAAGAAAATGATAATTTTTATTTTTTCGATACGGCCAAGAGAAAATGAAAATTAATATGATAGTTTTTGTTGATAAAAGAGGTACATTTATTGCAGCTTATCTTATGCAATGTTGCATAGGATAGAAAAACCCATGATAAAATTATTAATAGGTTTTGACAAAATGTTGACATCTAATTATATGGTTAATGTACTATAAATATATTCAAGTCAATAAATTTTGAAAAGTGTTGTAGATAATTATTGTGTATTTGAACATTCGAAATAATTAGAAATTGAAGAGTTGAATTTTTTTTTTTTTTTTAATATAATTAGAGAGAGAAATACATATAAATATAAATAGTAATTGTGCAACATTTATAATTAAAGGAACTAAAGTTGTAAATGTAACGCCCTCTCTAATTATTTGATTATTTTAAATAAGTTTAGAATATACTTATATGATTTGTGTGATTTATTTTGATGAGTGATATTTTGTTATGTTATATGTTGATATTTATTAGTATAATATAAATGTTATTTGATTTAGAAATATGTATATGTTTTCGAAAAATATATGTTAATTGGTTTAGAAAATATATGTTATTTGTTGTAGAAATAAATATGGTTTGTTAAAGGAATATACATGCATTGTTGTAGAAAATATATGTTATTATATTATAGAAATATATATGTTATTTGATTTAGGAATATAATATATGTCATTTGATTTAGAAATACATATGTTATTTGATTTAGGAAATGAATATATGCTATTTGATTTAGAAATGTATATATGTTATTTGGTTCAGAAATATATATGATTCGTTATAGAAATATATACATGATTTGTTATAGAAATAAATGTTATTTATCATAGAAATATGTATGATTTGTTGTAGAAATATATGTCATTTGCTATGGAAATATAAATGATTTGTTATGGAAATATATATATGTTATAGAGATATATTTGTTATTTATTATTGTTATAGAAATATTTTATATATATGTATATATTAGAATAGAATATTAATATTTGGATTTAAGAGAAAAACAAGTAGGTTAAAGATTTATATAAATAGGAGAGACCTAGTTTAGAAAAACATAACGTACGTACGACCAGTTTTGGAAAAAGGGAGAAAAAGTCAAGAGAAGAGGGAGAGACCTAGAGGGGCTGCGATTTCTGCAAATTAAGGTAAGGGTGAGACTAACTTTGCAATTCTATTAAGTATGTGAATCAATGGTTAGGTTTAACGTGATGTAGGATGAGTTTTTGAGGAATTGAAAAGTAGGTTAAAATTGTAGAATTAATGAATGAACGGTGGAACTTGTTAAAAAGATGTAGAAACTGTCCTTAGACCTTAGATAATGATTAAGATGAATTAAGGAATCGAAATTAGGCTTAAAACCTTAAGAAAGGATTGAATTGGAGAAAACGAAAACTAGGTCAAAACCTTAGAATTGATGATTAAACGGTAGGAATTGATTAGATTGTTGTAAAAAGTGTTCCTGGACCTTAGATTATGTTTAGGACAAACTTTGGAATCAATATTAGACTTTGAACCATGTTAGTTGATGGATTTTTGAGAAAACCCGTATTCTGCCCGAGCCTATGTTCATCGCTCGCCTTGGCGAGTGATGATCCTCGCCTCGCGAGTGATGAACTTCATCGCTCGCCACGCGAGCCCTTTCCCTTCGCCTCGCGAGTTCTTTTGGTATTGCTCGCCATAGCGAGCAACCTTACTCGCCATAGCGAGCTAAGGCAGAGAGCATGTTGGATTTCGTAATTTCGACTTTTTAGTTGGACCTTGAGTGCCTGAACATACCTACTAATGATTAGGGAACGAATGGGAACGAGATTGAACCTAGAACAACCTTAGTTGGAAAGTTGGCTTGTACTCGCCACGGCGAGCAGATGCTCTCGCCTCGCGAGCACTTCCAGAATTGAGTGTTTTAGTGCATTGTGAGACTTGAGTTGCTTGGATTGGTTAGAAATGAACTTTAGGTACATAGTGTGACCTATTAAAGATAATGATTGTGAATTGTGAAGCTATATTGAAATGCTAAGTGTTTATAATGTGATTTATTGATTGATTGCATTACTTGAATTATTATTGAATGATCAGGAAGTTGTTGAAAATGAATTGATATTAAGCTGTTGATATGATCTGATTATGCTGCTATTGTTATTTAACTAAGTTGCATGAGTTGATGTTGATTATCATTTGATATTGTTATATCCTGATATGTTTATGTGTCGCATATGCTGCTGTTGTTGATTATGTCAAATATTTATATGCCTTATGTGGAAGATGTTTGATGTTTAAGTTGTTGATGCTTCACATTAATATTGTTGTTGTGTGACTTGACTGTGCTACTGCTGTTATTTAACTAAGTACATGATGTCTATATATATGATGAAATGATGACGTTTAGCTCCAAATTATTGGATGCATGTTGAATACGATGATTACGGTGTTTTGTTGATAAGAGTCCATGCATAGCATATCATTGAGCTTAGTCCTCACCACGATTTTTAGGAGCTTTGTCCTCCGCACGTTTTAGGAGCTTTGTCCTCCGCACGATAAAAGTCTATTAATACTTATGATGACGATTGGTACCACATGCATATAAGTGTCTAAGTTGCATTGTCGCATTTGTCGAGTCAAGGTCGTTGTTGATGAATTATCATCCATGAGTTGTTAAGTTGTCGATGAATTATCATCCATGAGTCGTTGAGTTGTGTTCTACCCATGTGTTGTTAAAGAAGTACCTACGAAGATTATACGATGTGAATTATATGATGTTGACCAAAATATTGCTATGTTGTTTAACATGTTGATTATGATATTGTTATGTTGCTACGTTGTTTAAGATATTGATTATGATATTGTTACGTTGCTATGTTGTTTAAGATAATGATTATGATATTGTTAAGTTGTTATGATGTTGTGTATAATTGTTACTATTAAGTGATGAATATGTTGTTCTATATATGATTAATATTATTAAGTGAATATTATGTTATGTTATTGATGATGATCGAATGTTGTGATTACTTGGTAATTGTTTATCAAAGATGCTATGATGTTTAAGATGATATTGTTTAAGATGTTTATGTTGAAGATTTATGATGTTGATTTTGGTGTTAGTATGTGTTGATTATATTTTCATAAGATGATGAATATGTTGTTGTTATATTAATACAAGAAGATGAATATGTTGTTGTTATATTATTATATTATGAAGAGATGATGTATATATAATTATTATTATTATTAAGTGAATATCATGTTACGTTGTTGTTATATTATTATATTATGAAGAGATGATGTATATATAATTATTATTATTATTAAGTGAATTTCATGTTACGTTGTTGTTATATTATTATAAGAAGGTGTTTATGTTATGATGTAGATAATTATTACTATTAATAAGAGATGATTATATTGTGTTGTTTTAAAGTTATTGGTGATGGTGATTACATGAAGATATTTATGAGTTGTTAGGTGTACTTGATGATGTTTATGTTAAGTTGATAAGTTGTCTTTTATTCATGAATTGATAATGAGATGTTTGATGAATAATTATTATTATGAATTAATGATGTTGTTATGTTGTATATGAATTATGATTAAGATGTTGTTATGCTATATATGAACTATGATTATGATGTGATGATCTATGTTTGTTATGATTTGGTTAATATGTGTTATATGATGATATTTATAATGTGATGAATATAAAGTAAATGATAATTAGAGGTTAGTTGGATTATTAAGAATTATACATTAAGAAGTATTATTGCTAATAGATGAAGTTATTTGTGTTGTTAAATATAATTATTGAATTATATGCTTGATATTATTGTTTTGTGAAATCTCACCCCTTCTGCTTGAAAATGTTGCTCTTCGTATGAGTAACTTGCAGGTATTACTGATTAGTAGGAGTGGTGGCTCAAGTGTCTTAGGTGCTCTGATACGTAATGGGATGGGAATTTTATTGTTGTCTTTCTATTCCTTACGTATTATTTTAAGAATTATGACTTTGGTTTTAGATTGGATTATATGAGAAATTTATGAAGAGGCCTTCGTGCCAAAGACTGTTTAGTTATTGAATAAATTCCGCTGCGAAGTATTAAAGATTTTGTTATTGAATTTTAAAGGATAAATAATTATTTATTTAGTTTATGATTTTAAGAAAAGAAGTGTGACATTCCGTTTTTGTTAATTACTCTGATGAAATAAATGAAATTTTTACGTTGGGAAAACGGGGTGTTACAGTAAATATTTGTAATTCAAATTATGAAAGTTAAATAAAAATACTTAACTTTTTTTTAATATAAAAAAGGAGTGATGTGTCATAGTTAAATATAGAAACATATTTTTTTTCTTTGGCATATGCAATCCCCTTTAATTCAGTGTGAAATACAAAAAAATATAACTTTATTATTATATAACAATATATAAAGAAAATATTACTATTATTATTATTATTATTATTATTATTATTAATTGGTTATTATTTATTTGTTTGTTTAAGTTGTTTGAATTATTGAGTTTGTTGAGTTTTATTATAATTTGAGGAATTAAGGGTATTTTTGTGATTTGAGAGCGAAGGGCATTTTAGTAATTTAGGAGTTGAGGATTATTTAATGAGGGTAACTTTGAGGAATTAAAAGAATAAAGGTAATTAGTAAAAAGGGAGTTTAAGTGAAGTAAATATGTAGAATTCTTAAGCTATCAATGCCAAATCATCAAATTTTGTAAGTACAATTTATCACCCATTTTAGTTATTTGGATCAGAAAACCACATCCTTCATCCATTTTTCACAATTTTTAAATCTTCAATATTCAATTTTTAAGTGTCAAAATTTGAATTTCTACATTTTCCTCCGAGAAATGGGTGTTTCAATATCAAAGATCGTAGAGACTACATTCTTATTCAAGTACTAAATATCGGAACTAAGCAGAGGCAATCCTCTCATCTCAACCTTGTAAAACGTCCTAAAGCTACACCTCGCCAACCTAAGTATCTGTATTCAAAGTACAGCGATCATACGGAAAATAACACAACAAAAATTGACCGGAAAGCTGTTGTCGGTTCCATAGGTGGTTAGCTGCCGACAATTCTTTAATTCTTCGGCAGTTAACTGCTTCCGGGGATTTTGAGTCATTTACGCGTGCTTTTAAACCATTGATGATGTGTCAACAACATTTTTCAAACTAGGTTATAGAAGGCTATGTAAGGAGGAAGCAGAAGCAACATGAAAGGGAATTTTGGAAGGTATAAATAGTTCATCACGCAACACGAGACATAATAGAAGAGAGAAGCACATGAAAATTGGAAAACAACAGCCACACCAATTGAAAAGAAACTGAGTGTAACGCCGGCAGCAACAGAATTCTATCGGTTTATCTTTGTTTAGGTGGCATTTGGGGTGGGTGAAGCAAAGATTTTCCCACCATGAGAAAGTAGATTTTGGTCATTAGATTAAAGAGCAGCACATATTTTATTATGGTCTGTCAATACTATATCTTTTTTCATATTGTCTACAACCTCACTGTCATCGATTTCCATGAAACTACAATTGACCCACCACCTGTAGTTTGATTATTCAACACCAAGCTATTATTGTATGAAGTATGAACCCCTTATTTTTCCAGGTTCTGTAAAACACCATTTGTGGTTGGAGTATCAAAAATTAAATTGAAATGTCTAAAAGTTATAATACTACAAGGTAACTGTTACCCATATCTTTCACAACTTTTTATGAATTATTACTGTCTCAAAGGGGAATATAACACTCGAAAAGAAAAAGAAAAGTAGCACATGAAGAGAAAATATAGAGCATGTGTTGAACTTCCATCGCTACATGCATCTTCCTCATCCACTCTCCGATGTGGTGGTTTCGCCGTGAAAACCGACATCTACTACAACTAGTCGATGACGATGGTTTAAGTATGAGCATGATTGGGAAAGTGTAATCAGATATGACTTTTTAGTGAACTTTTCTTGAAACTGCAAGGAGGACATGAACTATTGCGACATTTGATTTGAGTAAATGGTGATTTGAGTAACTTTTGATCGAGTGACTTCGTAAATGCCTTGTGATACAGTGCTAGTGTATTCTTTTTTATTGAATGACTTCGTAAATGCCTTGTGATACAGTGCTAGTGTATTCTTTTATATTGAATGACTTGTGGTCATGATTTGTCTGAATTTTTTTTCTTCTTCTTGTGATATGAATCTAGTTCTCAGTGATAATTTGTTTCAGAAAAAAAAATACATTCTTTTTTATGATTATTATTGTTGTTGTTATTATTATTATTATTATTATTATTATTTTGTTTGTTTTTTGTTTTGAGATTACTGGTTTTTATAGTTTTTTCTCTTAGGGGGCTAAAATCGCAATTTGTTGAAACTTAGGGGGCTAAACTGCTATTAAACCTAAAATTTATACAGGAGGCAATTGGTTGTTAGCATTTCTTTTCCTTTCTCTGTAGCAATGGAATCTTAACTTAATACTTGGGTTTTCCTTAACTGATAAAAAAACTAACTTCATGAAAGAAGCATTCTTGAAATTTTGTTAGGCTAGAGGTATTGGGTGTTCTGTTGGGAGATTGGATGTTGATCTGTCCGGAGCGGTTGAGAATTCTCCGATGTGAAGGTAACGGCTTCAATAACATCCTATTTCTATTAAAGCGATAAAACACGCGAATAAAGCATATATTCAAGAAATAGACGCTTACGTCTTCAGCAAAACCAAACATACATGCATATATAAAAAATTTCAACAGTCGCAGTGGATATAAATCATATATCTCCAAAATATACATGTCATAAGATCAAAATACATCATCATATAAATTCTCCAAATTCTGACATATGGGTAAAATCTCAATAATAAATAAATCCAACAAAGACATAAAGACCAACGTTCTAATCAAAGCCTAAATTTAAGACTCCAAAAAACGATAATGGAGATAGCTCCCGCTATCCAAGCAATCACCAAGCAACTCACCACTTCGTCTACCCATTCATACAGACATGTAGGCGGTCAAAACCACTGGGGGTAAGCTTTACATCAATCATAATCAACATAAACAAACATAAGCATTCAAGGATTCATGCATAGCACATATACATAACCATCTCTCCTAGAATACTAGCATCATTATCACATGATTATTTTCCCCCATCTCATACATTTCAAGCTATTAAATTACTAACATAGCATAGCAACATATTCAATCACTAATAAAATCATCGACATAAGCTCATCATTCATCAACAACAATTCAAGAAAGGATTACTGTAACGCCCTATTTTAATATTTATTTATTCTATTGAGTTTAGAGTCTATTTATATGATTATGTGGTGTGTTGTTATTTTATTATTTAATAGAATAAGATTTGAAATAAAATAAGATTTAGTTGTGGGGGCTGTTTTGAGAATTTAGAGAGTTTAATAGAATAAGTGAGAATTAGGATTTAATTGGAGCTTTGGGGTTAAATGAGAATTAAGTGAATTAAGTGGGAGTTAATTAAATATTGGAAGATTATATTTACTGAGAATAAGGAGAAAAGAGGGTTAGAAGCAGTTTCACGTACAAACACTTTTTGGGAGAAAAACCAAGAGAAAGTTAGGAGAACAGCCAAGTGAGGAGAATCAGAGGTAAGGGTGAGACTAACTCTCAATAATTATAGATTATATAACTTATGATTTTGATTTAACATAAGGGTGTTGGTTAAATTGAGCTTTTGGGTTTAGGTTTTGATTATAGATTGTTGAATTGAAAGTGTAGAAACCATGAAAATGATGAGAGACTGCGTACAGATCAATAGTATAATCATATAACAATGCTGTAATCAGTTTTGGGGATTGAATTGGAGAAAATTGGGACTTTTGGTGAAAAACTGCAGAATTCACGTAATCTGGTCTGTCGCGATTCGCCATGGTGGAGAGATATTTCGCCTGCCGGATATTTTCGCCATTTCCTCGCCAGTAGTTCGCCTTGCGAAACATCACAGTAGCCACTCGCCTTGAGCTCGCCATTAGTTCGCTTGGCGAAATGTTTAGTGGCAGACTGCCCTGTTTTGTGTTCTTACGTCTTTTACACACGTTTCTGTTTTGAATTGGCCTTTGGTGTAAACATGAAAGTTGTCGATAATTTTGTTAGCTTTCCAATGGCTTTGGTTTGACTTGAAAATGATATTTGGTTTTTGAGATATGATGAAAATACTTCAAGGAGGTCTTAGTGAAATTTTATGAAAATTCAGCACAACCGTTTCTAAGTTAATCCAAAACTTATGGGATAATTCCAACCCTCAAAACTAGAAGTACTATGAGTTCAATTAAGGTTTTTAAGAGTATTTAACCCATGTTGTTAGATTGATTCTTTGGGTTGTACTAATGATTATATATGATTATATTACCTTACCAAGAGCATGATTGATTATGATTGTTGATTTATGTATAATTTCACTCAAACAAATTATACAAGTTGTTGGAATTCATTGTCGAAGGTTTTTGTGTCATAGTTGACCATGGTGATGATAACTCATATTCATATATGCATTACTTTGTAGCAGTTGTTGTGTCGTTGAGTTGTATGTTGATATACACAAATGTTGATTCCATTGCATAAACATAAAGCGGTGAGGGCTCATGCCCTGGAATGCCTTGTCGTTCAATTGGTGAGGGCTTATGCCGTATGAATGCTTTAACCTTTCAAATCCGGGAGGGCTCATGCCCTAGAATGCTTTTTCATTCAACTGTTGAGGGCTTATGCCTCGGAATGCTTAGTTATTCAACACGTTAAAAATGGTGCCACATGCATATTGTAGTTGTCGTTCTTCTTGAGAGAGTTGTTGTCGTTGTTGTTGATTAAGTTGTTGTTGTTGTTGTTTTGGATTGAGTTGTTGTTGTTGAGTGAGTTGTTGTCGTTGTTGTTGAGTGAGTTGTTGTCGTTATTGTTGATTAAGTTGTTGTAGTTGTTGTTGTTGATTAAGTTGTTGTCGTCGTTGTTGAGTGAGTTGTTGTCGTTGTTGATGATTAAGTTGTTGTTGTTGTTTTGGATTGAGTTGTTGTTGTTGATTAAGTTGTTGTCGTTGTTGTTGAGTGAGTTGTTGTCGTTGTTGTTCATTACGTTGTTGTTGTTGATTGAGTTGTTGTTGTTGTTGATTAAGTTGTTGTCGTCATTGTTGAGTGAATTGTTGTCGTTGTTGTTGAATCTTGTTGTTGTCGTCGTTGTTGGTTGAATTAGTAAGTGTTACTAAAGTTAAAGAAGTAAGAACATTATTGTTGAATATATGTTGCTGTTTATATTATTATGATGTGATGATTATGTTGTGTTGTCTATGTTATTATGAGGTGATGATTATGTTGTGTCGTTTATATTATTATGAGAAAATGTTTATGATATGATGAATTATGTTGTTATATGATGATGTTTATGATGTGATGATTATGTTGTTATATGATGAGTATATATGATGTGATGAATATGATATTAATGATGACTAGAAGTTGATTGATGATTTAATGAAGTACTATACGAAGAATTATTATTATAAATTGATGAAGTTTTAGTTGTTAAATGTAATTGATGAATTATATGCTTAATATTATTTTTGTGAAATCTCACCCCTTCTGCTTGGAAATGTTGCTCTTCGTATGAGTAACTTGCACGTGATCGAGTTTAAGTTGCTGTTAGATTGCTGTCGTGAAGGGACTATTAAAGTATCTTCTGAAAATGCCCTTTTTAGAAAAAGAAAGTGACGTCACTCAAATTTCTTATATTCTATCAAAAAGTCATTTGATTCAGAAACGTCATTTTCTCCTGATCGAAAGATGAGTTCGAACATAACGTTTCTAGGGGGCAATTTGTTAGCCAATATTTGTAAAAAGGGTTTCATTTAATATGGTCAAAGAGTTGACCTGATGAGATGGACTTGACTTTGTGAAATTCTATCGAAGATATGTTTTTGACGAGAATCGAAGATGCTTGCCCCAGTTCGATGAGCGAAGGGATCTCGAAAGCAGTTATTTCTTTCGATAAGGTCAAATGTCCTAACGGCTATATTCGATATTCAAATCGAATGGCTATGATTAGGTAGTTTTTTGCAGTTATAGTTTTGACACTAGGTAGTTATTACCCTGTTTGTATAAATAGTAGTTTTTCTTAGGAAAAAAGGGTCACAATTCAATCATACTAAAAACTTACGCTCAATATTGTCCGTATGGAAGCTACAAATGAGTCACAAGTTGCAATGTATGAATAGATGCACCAACTTACATTCAATCAATGCAATTTCAATACATTTCTTTAAATGCCTTTGCAATTTATTTGTTCATTTTAAGTAATTCATTTACTTTCATTCGCATCAAACTTCAATTGGATTCAACTGAGTTGGATTCTATTGCCTTTTTAATTTTATTCTTGTTTTTATCAAAGTTTTTCAAGAACAAGCGTCACGTTTAAAAGAGATAACAAAAGCACAATATGCTCTTAAGATTTACTGGTTGATCTTGCAAGTGAACATTTTTGAAACCAGCGATTGTTTACCAAATTTTAGTGTAAACACCTATTAAACAACACAATTTAATATTTATACGATCAACCCAATTAAAATGACGAATAAAATATAATTATTATAAATTATAAAAATATAATATTTCAAAATTAATGACAAATTTTTTTGTTTGTAAATTAAATAGTTCCTCAAAAGAAATGAAGGTAAAACATTAATAAAAAAAAATTAAAAGATTCAAATAATTTAGTTTTTTAATATGGATAGAGAAAAATTGAACTTTTTGAGTTTTAAATATCTTTCATTTATTTGATAAAATATACTTTAATATTTGTTTGTTTCCATCTTTTTTTGGTTTAGTTGTTTCCTTTAATTAAGGGTGATATTTAACGCAATTATTTAATTTGTTTTCTTTTTCCTTCTCATCCATCAAATGAGGTCTTTTCATTCTAAAATAATTAAATGAGACATTTCAACCTCTACGAAATCATTCTAATTTAAATTAAATGACATATTAATTACTCTTAAATTGCTTTATCATTATTATCCTTAATAAAAGGAAAAAAAATAATATTTGTGAACTATATAAAATTATTAAGTATACAAATATATGAAAAGAATACAATTCTTTTATTGAAATTGTGCGTGGAATTGCTTGCAAATGGATGTTATTTATAATACAGTGTAGATAGCAAAATTAACAATATTTTTAATAGTCCCTGAAAAAATTATTTAATAGTAACTATCTAATTGACAAATCAAAGGAGAAAAAAAGTCATATATTGATTGTCAAATAAATGAGATGAAATGACACTTAAAAGATTATATCCTATATTGTCAAAAAAATAAAAAATAAACCATGATTATTGATGAATGGTTGATTGAAGCTTTTGATACATTCTATTGAAGAAACTATGTTAAGTGAAAATCCGTCATAGTAAAACATGATGAAGTTAAGATGTCTTCTTATAAGAAAAGGTTTGTCCAAATTAATTATTATTATTTTTTTTGTCAAAATTAGATGATATGAAGCAATTATATGCAACCTTTAGGATGATGTTTAACATGTCTGGAGATTTGTTTAAAAGCATCAATTAGGATTCATCAAATAAGAGCTCATGTTTGATATATCATTTGTGCAAGACAAAAGTTCATAAAATAAATATAGATAAAAACTAAATCAATTTATTGAGATTAGTTTTTTGACATATCAATTCATTAAAAATATTTAATCAACCTAAGGTGTCTAAACTCTAACATCTTGATTCTATATCAAATACAAAATATTGTCTTGACTAAAAATTATATTGTTGATGTTGAACGTCTTGAAGTCGTAGAATGTAGACACATGCTCTCCAGTCTTCAATGGGACCCTGAGAAAGTAGCATCAACCATTGACAATTAGATACAAATAAAAAAGAAAATCAACCCTATAATCTACAACCAAATGATTAAACTTCTATGCTTTGAAAACACATAAAATACTTGTTATTACAAAAAAAAAAAATTATTGGGGAAGAGACACATGAAAATAATGATAAACAAATTGTCTCTATATAGGAAAAAAAAATCAAGGCATGATCAATTTTGATTGGTTGATGAAAACTAAATGAGTCATGGTTCATCTTGATTGGCTAATATAAAAATGAATGAGTCATAGTTCAATTTGATTGGATGATAAGAAAGCAGTAAATGAGATGAAGTGTAACACACCGTTTTCTCAACTTAAAAATTTCAAACATATAATCAGAGTAAACAACATGTAACGGGATATCACATTCTTAAAAATCTTAATAACGTAGATAAATAATAATTTATCCTTCATCAACCAAATAGCAGCGGAATTAAACTCAAAAATCATAAATTGTCTTGGCACGTAGGCCCCATCATAATATCTCAAATAAAATTCAGTTAACCATCATAAAGGAACACGTAAAAGAATGAAGCATGCATATCATAAACCCCATCCCGTTACGTATCAGAGCAACCTAGGACTCAGTGAGGCAAGACCACTCATGACAGCACAACTGCAACCTAAGCTCGATCACCTGCAAGTTACTCATACGAAGAGCAACATTTCCAAGCAGAAGGGGTGAGATTTCACAAAACAATAATATTAATCAATATAATTCATCAATCATAATTAACAACATAAACATCTTAAACATCATAGCATCATTGATAATAAAATATCAAGTAATCACTTCATTCAATCATCATAAATAACATAACTACTTAACATCTTTCATCATTTGACTCGACAATGCGATAATGCAACTTAGACCTCTTATATGCATGTGGTACTAATACAGGGCATGAGCCCCCAACAATTTAGTATTAATATACTTTCAGGGCATAAGCCCCCAACATTATTTTGAGCAAATGCTCCATCGTGGTGAGTATGAAGCTCCAGGGCATTAGCCCCAACAATTGTATGCTAATGCATGGACTCGATCATCTTATAACATCTTAATCATCATCTCATATACATCCAATAATTTGGAGTTCAACATCATCTTAATCATCTTGTATAGACTCATGGAACTTAGTTAAATAACAATAGCAGCATAATCAGATCACATCAACAGCATAACTTCATAATATCAATTCATTTCCAACAACATCTTGAACATTCAATAATATTTCAAGTAATGCAATTAATCATTAAATCACATTATAATCAACTTACAGTTTATAATAGCTTCATAGAATTCAGTTAATAGGTCTCACTACTACCTAAAGTTCCATTCCTAATCAATTCAAGCAACTCAGGTCACGGCATTCTCAAATGCACTCGGTTCTTGAAGTGCTCGCGAGGCGAGAGCATCTGCTCGCCATGGCGAGTACATGCCAGATTCCCAACTAAGGTTGTTCTAAGCTAAACCAAGTTCAATCTTGTTCTAAGTCATCATCTAATATTTAATAAACATCTTAAGGCACTCAAAAGCATCTAAGCTTCAACTCAAAAGTCAAAAACACAGAATTCTACATGCTCTCTGGTCATGCTCGCTATGGCGAGTAAAGTTGCTTGCTATGGCGAGCTACGACTTGTAACTCGCGAGGCGAAGGGAAAAGGCTCGCGTGGCGAGCGATGAACTTCATCCCTCGCGAGGCGAGGATCATCGTTCGCCAGGGCGAGCGATGAATACAGGCTCGGGCAGAATGTAGTTTTTTGCAAAAAGTCATCTAATCTCATGGTTTAACGCCTAATTTCGATTCCAGGATTCATCCTATTCATATTCTAAGGTGAAGGGACGTTTTAAACATCAAACTAACAACCTAACAGCATCGGATCATCAAAATCGCCTATTAACCGTAATTTCATAAATTTTCTAATTCAATCCTAACTTGTTAATTTGATCATCAGAATTACATCAATTAATACTACTGAATCATTAGTCTCACTGTTACCTTGTATGAAGAAAATCGCAGCTCTCTCTTCATGATTCTCCCTTCTATGGCTTTTTTTCCTCCTTTTCCAAAGTTTTGATCGTACGTACTAACTTTTCTAAAACTAGGTCTTTCCTTTTTATATCTCTTCCTAATATCTTATCTTATCTCACTTTCTCCCCTAAAACTCTCTAAAATCTCAAAACAGCCCTTAACTAAATATTTTATTTTATTTTCAAATCTTATTTTATTAAACAATAAAATAAGTCTCATATCCTCATCAAAATCATCAAAATCATCTCAAATCATCCAAATCATCTAAATCGTCACAATTCATCATAAATCACTCATATATTATATAAATATAATATAACTTGCCTAGACTCAATTAAATAATTAATTAAATAAAAAGTGGGCGTTACATGAAGAATGTGAAGATGCCACATGTACTCTTCAAAAAAATTAAGGCAGATGTTTATAATAGAGATAGAGATAGAGATAGAGATGCCATGTGGATTGTTTCATTTTGTTTATTATCAAATGTATGTATAGAGGATTGTACAATCAACCGATTGATCAATGAATTTCCTCCATTGGGATGGTAGAGATATCGGTAATTCTGATACTCGGATTGCTTTAATAAATTTATATATGTCTCGCAAACCTATGCTTATTTTTCTTGCGGAACAAATGGTTAATTTTGCTCAAATTCCAGCTTGGGCCGTATATAG
This sequence comes from Medicago truncatula, assembly GCF_003473485.1. Taxonomy (NCBI): domain Eukaryota; kingdom Viridiplantae; phylum Streptophyta; class Magnoliopsida; order Fabales; family Fabaceae; genus Medicago; species Medicago truncatula. The sequence goes on along the minus strand of NC_053047.1, from coordinate 18,539,474 downwards.
GTGTTTTGAAATATTGCATTATTAATAGGGGCTCCTTATTGCCTAATCTTTGGGATCTTTGGGGGAATGACTTCTACTGTAATTCTCGAACTCGTTACTGGTTCCTATTATGTTACGTAATAGATGGCACAATGCTCACAATCTTGGGATTTAGGTTATTTCTTCTCATATATACCATGAAGGAAATAGTTGTGCAAACAAGTTAGGTGCTTTGGGTCATTCCATGGTTGGTGAGGTTTGGCTGGACACTCTCCCGGATGCGGTGAAGATTGATTTCTTTCGGGACAGATGCAGGTTACCTAGCTATAGATTTCCCTAATCTGTATTTTAGGTTGATTTGTTGTTTCCTCTTTTTTCTTTTTCTCTTTTTTCACTGTTTTTTTGGAGGATTTTGGTCTAGTCCGGTCCCCCCTCCTTTTGTAAATATTTTTCCCCCTTTTTTAATAATCTTTTCGAGTTTGGCGGCATAAGATGAAGGTCTCTTGAGATGCCAACCTAGTTGGGATGTCATTGATGCCTCTGAATGTCTGTCCTCTCTCCTTGCTTATAAAAAAAAAAAAAAAGGATTGTACAATGCATTCCAATCTTATGTTTTTTTTTTTGGTATATGCATATATGTGTCGGTGAACTTAATCAATGTCTTTTACGTCCAATTAAACATTTTCTAATATATAAACAAAAATGTTTTGCTTGATCAATGTCTTTTATGCACAGTTAAACATTTTCATTTTCTTCTGTGTGTAACTACATGTACATTTCTTAATATCATCTGATAATTTCCTATAATTAAACATTATTTGATTCAGAGAAATAATGGCGAAGAATTTCAATGTTTTGGCGTAGGTGTTTATACACAAGCTTCGAGCGGTGGAAAAGTTGTGAAATACAGTGAATAGTTCAACTTGACGACACATTAGGTATGAAGATGTCTTACGAAGATGATGAGTGAAATTAATACACAATTGTTTGAAGGGTCTTCTTATGCTAAATAGAATTGGAATGTTCCTGAAAATTGCTTTGAGTTTGTTAAGATGACATGTTTTGCGTGGGATGGTGCATTTCGCAGTGGTTCCTCCCTTTTGAAAAGACATATTTTCTTGTAGTGAAAGGGAATTAACGTACATGAAACAAGAATGTAATATTCATTTGTTATTAAATTTGCTCTATTTTAGTCGAAACACAAAAACTTCATTGTTAAATCTAGAGCTATAAACACATTTTTATTTATAAAAAAATTGCAATACCCTACTTGTCATTGTTATCTTTAGTCCGGGGGTAATAATATAGTTTTGGATATGCAATTTAGTTTTGGATATGCAATTATATTAATACCCTACTTGTCATTTATTTCATGATTTGTATAGCCCTCGTAAAGTAGTGCAACTCCAAGAGAAGACTTTGTTAATTTTCTTGGTCATTTATTAACTATAAATTGAGAAAGTTGGATTTAACTAATAATTACACCGGTGACTTAATAATTGTTTAAATACATTAAACCTGTCTTTGTTAGTTGGAAACATGCAAACATGTTCAATATTTCCCATATTCATTGCGGGTCTACAGAGGTTAAGTGTCTAAATTACGTGTTTTGGACTTCAATTTCAAATTTGACATTTTGTGTTCACATTACCGTAGCATCTATATAAGCATAGAACTTTACAAACTGAAAGAAAAACATCTCATATCCTTTTTGTTAAATAGAATACAGAAATAAAAAACAATCATTCAAGAAAAATGTCAGCTAGTGTCATTGGCGCTGCATTCCGTTCATCCAGGCCATATGAATGTTACCTTTTCGTGAAAGAAAGGTATGTCATTTTAAATTATCATAATAAAGAACTTATCAGTGGTCCAGTTGATATTGAAGCAGGGTTTCCAATGTTTTCCAAAACGATATTTAAAAGGGGGGTAGATTCTTCATTTGAAACCGAAGGCAATGTTGCATACTTTTTCTATAAAAGTAAATGCGTCAAAACGGATTATGCTCCACGTTCTGGTCCTGCAGCTGCCAGAATAGTTATAGGTCCTGTTGAAATTGTTGAGATGTTTCCTTCTCTCGAGGCAACCCCGTTTGCAAATGGAATAGATGCGGCATTGAAGTACAACGGTTCGAGCCAAATTGCTTTATTCAAAGGAAATATGTGCGGTGTTTTAGACTATAACTCCAATTATGTTTACAATGTTGTAAACATTACCTCTATTTACCCGGCATTTGTCAATACAGTCTTTCAAGAGGGTATTGATGCAGCTTTTACTTCTTATAGTGGGAGTGAAATTTTCATTTTCAAAGGCGATCAATATGCACGTATTAATCTTGCCGGTCAATTTATTGGTCGTATCAAACCAATCAGTGATGATTGGCTGACTCTTCGTGGCATAATATAATACTATCATGCATCACTTCTAGAACAAATGAAATAGTGACAAAGATATGTCGTAGGCTGACACTTGGTTGTTTGCCCCATATATCTTGTGTTTTTTTTAGACGATCATGTCTTTGTTGTATTGTTATTTTAATTTTAATGTTTGATTTCAACAAATTATTGTAAGATGTGTGCGTTGTTGTTTTGTACCTTTCTTCATGTGATGATTTAATAAATATCCGATCTCTATCTACTTTATTGTGATTTTAATGTTTGCTTTCAACAAATCAATGTACAAGGTGTGTGTTGTTGTTTGGTTCCTTTCTTAATGTAATGATTTAATAAATATCCGATCTCTATCTACTTTATTGTGATTTTAATGTTTGCTTTCAACAAATCAATGTACAAGGTGTGTGTTGTTGTTTGGTTCCTTTCTTAATGTAATGATTTAATAAATATCCGATCTCTATCTACTTTTAAATCAGAAAAATAGATCTTATGTTTGCATGGCACTCACGTAATTGATGACATCACGTCATTACGTAATTTTATATTTATTTTGATCATATTTTGGAGTTTACAAAGCAACTTAAGCAGCAAGAAAAGAAGTTAAAACTGAAGAAAATACTAAGAAGAAAACGTGTAACGATTTGTCTAAAACTTGACACGATTTTAGAAGACCAAAAACATGCTCTCGACCAAAATACAAAGTAGCGAGTTTTGATTTCAACCACCAATAAGTTAATTTGAAGTTTAATTCATTCAAGTAAAGTTTGTGTACAATCCATCTTTTTCTCTAAAATTCGACCATTACGTTCTTTCCAAATATACCAAACTGTAGATGCCCATAAAATAGACATCCTCAGTTGATCCCTTTTAGAGAAACCACCTAAAGCACAAAAATGATCTCGTTGCTCCTGCAAAAAGCCATGTTCCACGTATTCGTATCCCAACCAAGTGGCCACCAAGTTCCATAATCTACCAAAAGACATCACATTGAAAAAAATAAGTGATTTCTATCCTCAACCACTCCACATCCCACTATACAATAACAATCATCAAGAGGAACAACACTTTTCCGAAATAGATTATCATTAGACGGAATGTGATTCAAAAGCAACCGACACACAAACAAATTAACTTTAAGGAATTAGCCACCTAAAAGCGCAATCCGCCTCACAAGCGCATATCATCCTAGGATACAACAAGTTCTTCCCTTATATGAATCATATCAGAGGTGACAGAACAACTCCAATCTGATAAACACATGAGATACAACCAAAAAATCTAAAGTTTATTTTCTATATAAGAGGAAATTATTTTTTTTGTATAGAGGTGGGTTTTCTATTATAAGCGTGCTTTTTCTACTGTGAAAAACAAAGGACCGTGAGTTTCTTATTGTGAGCAGCACGCTTGGTGGTTCCATGTAATTAGGAAGTAATTAACACATGGTCAAAGCAAAAATAAATGTAAACGTTGGTAGAGAAAAACTAAAAATAAGGCTAATTTCAAGCATTAGTACCAACCTACATTTACAACTTTGACTAAGTATATCAACATATTGTCAAAATAATGTATATGACTATATACATTCTGACTGAGTATTATCATTCTGTGTGCATGAGTCTTATCTTTTCGGGTACTTAACAAGGTATTTGCACAAACATATCCCACTTATTTTCCTTATTTAAGTGCTAACCCATACACTCGTGTCAATGTATTGGAAATTAGGGTTTTCATAGGCATTTTAAAATAGGAGAACCTGGTAAATTGTTGTGCCCATATGTAACCTATGCACGCTATTCATAAGCCAATTTGAGAGTTTGGACACTTTGCACTCGGTTTCTTAAAGAGTGCAACCGGTTGCACTTTGAAAATCATCATTTTTAGGCAAAAGTAGCGCTGCAACCGGTTACTACCTGGGGTGCAATTGGTTCCAGCACGCAATTTTTTTTATTTTTGGCCCTGAACAGTGTGGAATTGGTTGCAAGGTTTATGCCACCAGTTTCCATAAGCTAAAATGTCATTTTTCAAGTACCAACAAGCCCTAATTCGTGCATGAACACAAGGAAAATTATACAGTTGTTTATCCTAGATTTTGGTAAACTACTGATTTGGTTTCAAGACGAGGGCGAGCGAGATCAGCCAGCATATCTCAAGACCGTTTGTGCTTGATTGATCAATCTTGTTTGGTGACTATTCTAGCGAACTATGAATATAACTGTCGAAATCCAGAAACAGGGTGAGACCCGTCGAGATTATCTTCAATGGATCAATGCAAAGGATTTAAAGGAGAAAGGAAAAAGAAAAGAAGTCTAGACCAAACAAATTTAGATTCAATGATGCAACCTTGAAATAAATTTGGCTTCTTATAAAACTCCCTTATACTAACTTATACTACTTTTACTTTGAGAATTTCTTAGGGTTAATTTACCTTAATAGTCAGAATGTGTTCCTTAAAATATCTATTCATACATTTACTCAAGGGAAGCAACTTGTGCTTTTCTCATTGGAGAATTTATTCACTTTGAAAAAAGATGTGGGTATATCAAGAAAACTTAAATTACAAGAGTTCACTTTCATGTACAAGAAACAACCAATTTAGAGGAGACAATAAAAATTTATGTCATGATTTTCCAATAAAAACAAGCTACTTAATCATGCCTTTCACAATAAAACAAAACAAAAGAATAAAGTTCAAGGGAGTTCGTAAACACTACGACTCAAGACACTTTATTAGGCTCCCCCCACACTTAGGAGAAGCATTGTCCTCAATGATTCAAATAAAAGAAAAGAGAAGAAGGAGAGGAAGAAGGAAAAATAGGAGGAGATAGAGATAGAAGAGATAAGGTGAAAGAGAGGAAGAGGAAAGCTCACTTTTTCATTGGGGTCCATAGGGAGGACCTTGGAGTCGGAAGTGTTGCATCATGTTCCGAAGCATTTGGTTATTTTCTTCGGATATGCGATTGCCCCTTAGGACATTATTTCTAAACCCGGATAATTCAACACCTTGCCTTTGTTGCTCGGTGCTTATCCTTTGTACCTCGGTTTGCATCCATGCCCATCTTTCATTTTCGGCATTATGGTCATGGTGCTCCTCTTCACGGTGCACGTTTGCACCTTCCTCCTTACCTTGATTATGCTCTTCATGTACCTGTGATCCATCACCAACATACAACAAATTTGCTTCCACCTCAGTGTTAGTCCGAGATGGGTCAGGAAGTAGAAACAAAAGAGGTATATTGAGTTTAATTTCATATGTCATGGGTGGATGAAGCTTAATGAAATTCATAGAAAGGAAGGTTTCAATGTTAAGCCTATTGTTGCCCTCAATTGGATTTATCCGTTCGTCCTCACCCACTCCAAACTTCCTAGCACTGAAGGTAATGATACCACTATCTCAGCTCTATTATCAGGCCTAGCACCTATGGAGGAAAGGTAATCAAGTAAGTATAAACAGGTATTCACGGGGTTGTTACAAGCATTGCCCAAAGCATAAAGAGTTCATCCGTCCTAGTTGTTCCTACCTCTTTTCTACCCCAAATGGTACAAGTCATAGCCCTTTGAAGGTACTTAAGCACAAGGTTGTGAATGTTACTAGCTTTGTTGGCACGTGTGTTAGATTGCCTAATGTAACACCCCGTTTTCCCAATATACAAATTTCTTAAATCATTTATCAGAGTAACCATCATAAACAACGGGATATCACATATAACAGAATCCAAAACAGTTAAATAATAATTTAACCAAATATCTTAAACATTGCAGCGGAAATTATATCATAATCATAAAACGTTTTGGCACGCAGGCCCCATCAAAATAATCTCAAAAGAGTTAGTTCAATATCACAAATGGCTTATTATTCACGTAATAGAACGAAGCATGCATAACATATAGCCCATCCCGTTACTACGACACAGTGAAGGTAAGGCCACTCACGACGGAAACTGCACACTAAGCACGATCACCTGCAAGTTACCCATACGAAGGGCAACATTTTCAAGCAGAAGGGGTGAGATTTCATAACAAAATAATGTTAATTAAAGTAATTCGAATCATAATTAACATCACATTAATCTTAAACAACTTTGCGTATCAGGTAAACATTTATCACGTAATCACATATTCAATCGTCATCAACAACATAGCATATTAGACATGACAATGCAACAATGCTCTTAGACTCCTTATATGCATGTGGTACCAATCGTCATCATAAGTATTAATATACTTTAATCGTCCGGAGGACAAAGCTCCTAATAAATCGTGCGGAGGACAAAGCTCCTAATAATCGTGGTGAGGACTAAGCTCAATGAATGCTAATGCATGGACTCTTATCAACAAATCACCGTAATCAACATATCAATGAGCATCCAATAATTTGGAGCTAAACGTCATCATTTCATCATATATAGACATTATGCACTTAGTTAAACAACAGCAGCAGCACGGTCAAGTCACAACAACGGATGATATCAATATATCAATTGCAATTCAATAGCATCATAATATTTCATTCATAATCTTACATAATGTATAATACATTAATTCATGCTCAATTAACATCAACATATATTAAACAACTTTACAGACTGCATTAAACATCATCATTAGGTTTCATTACCAATTAGGTCATCATTAGGTTTCATTACCAATTAGGGGTCCAATCTGGTAGTGCTCGCGAGGCGAGAGTTCTTACTCGCCATGGCGAGTACAAGTCAAGTTCCAACCTAATGTTGTTCTGGGTTCAATCTTATCCTACATTCATCCCTAATCATTACTAGGTATGTTCACGCACTCAAAGGCACTTAAGGTCCAACTAAAAAGTCGAAATTACAAAATCTAACATGCTCTCTGCCTTAGCTCGCTATGGCGAGTAAGGTTGCTCGCTGTGGCGAGCGGTACCAAAAGAACTCGCGAGGCGAAGGGAAAGGCTCGCGTGGCGAGCGATGAAGATCATCCCTCGCGAGGCGAGGTTCAAAGCTCGCCGTGGCGAGCGATGAATGTCGCTACAGCCAGACTTCCTGTTTTCACAAAAATTCAACGATTCTCATGGTTCTAAGCCTGATATTGATTCCAAAGTTCGTCCTAAACATCATCTAAGGTCTAGGGGCACTTTCTACATCAATTTATCCAATTCTTACCGTTCGATTCTCAATTCTAGGGATTTGACCTAGTTTTCGTTTTCTCCAATTCAATCCTAAAACTTGCTAACTAATCATCAGAATCACAATTAATTAACATTACTGAGTTATTAGTCTCGCCTTTACCTTAAGTGTAGAAATCGCAGCCCTCCAAGGTCTCTCTTGCTCTTCTCTTGGTTTTCTCCCTTTTCTCCAAAAACGTACGTACAACAATGTTTTCCTAAAACTAGGTCTAACTCTTTTATATCTCCTCTTAATTACTTATCTTATCTCACTTTCTCCCCCAACACTATCTAAAATATCAAAACAGCCCTCAACTAAATATTCTATATTATTTTCAAATCTTTATTTTATTTAACAATAAAATAAGTCCCTTAATCTTATCAAATTTTCAAAAACTCATAACTTATCACAATATCAATTAAACCATCAATATAGTCGTAAATCATTCAAATCATACCAAAATCATGCATATATTATATAAATATAATATAATCGCCTAAACTCGATTAAATAACAATTAAACAAAGTGGGCGTTACAACTCTCCCCCACTTAAAAGATTTTCGTCCTCGAAAATTTACCTCAAGCAAACAACTCTGGATAAGACTCCAACATCTTACTCTCAAGCTCCCACGTCAAGCTTTCACCAGTCGCTCCTGTCCAAACGACTCTCACGAGAGGTATCTCCTTGCCTCTCAACGTCTTCACTTTACGATCATCAATCCTCACGGGTAAAGTCTCTACCATAAGGTTGTCTCTAACTTGCACATCGTCATTCTGGATTACATGAGATGGATCCGGAACATACTTCCGAAGTTGCGACACATGGAAAAGGTTGTGCAAATTCGAAAGATGCGGTGGTAAACCCACTCGATAAGCCACCGTTCCAACTCTTTCCAATATTTGATACGGACCAATGAACTTCGGGGTCAACTTCTTTGACTTCAGTGCACGTCCTACACCAGTCATAGGAGTGACTCTAAAAAATACGTGGTCTCCTTCCTTAAACTCAAGATCTTTTCTACGCTTATCATGATAACTCTTTTGTCGACTCTACGACGCTTTCATTTTCTCTTGAATCATCTGAACTTTCTCAGTAGTTTGCTGAACAATCTCCGGTCCTAAGACCACTCTTTCACCTGACTCAAACCAGCACAATGGAGTTCTGCATCTCCGACCATATAAAGCCTCGAAAGGTGCCATTCCAATACTAGAACGATAACTATTATTGTATGTGAACTCGATCAACGGAAGATGACTATGTTGGAACAAAATGTGTTTCACAATAAACCTTAATGAGTTTTGATGATAACAAGGTATTCAAAATTGTCAATTGGCTATTGCTAATAATTGTTCAAGTGTATAGGACCAAAAGCTAGTCAAGTAATTTCAATAGGTCTTGGAAGAACAATGGAGAGCAAAGGAATTCGAAGCATCTGAAGAAAATTGCGTCTGAAGTTAAAGTGCTTCTGAAGCTGAAGTGCCTCTGAAGTGATGACGTCATCAGAAGCAGAAGCTCATCAAAAGCAGAAGGTCATCAGAAGCAAGGTTTCAATCAGAAGCGAAATCATCACCAGAAGCTACAATTGATTCGTATATTCAAACTGAAGATTCAAAGTAGCTGTTTCTCATTTCAACCTAGTCTAAGAAAAATGAAGAATTGAAAGGAAGGTATCAACGGTCATTTGGATAGCACTGAGTATTTGTCCTTCGTTAACAGAGTTGACAAAGTACAAGTGTACAACCACTACCTCCACTACTCTGTTTTTGTCCACGCTACAAGACAAGACAACAGCTATGCCTGCAGAATTTGTGCCTTCAAGATGGGAATAAATTTGAAGCTAATTCTTCAAAGGACTACACCCAAATCAGGCAAAGGATTACTGGTGAATGATCAAAGGTTATCAACGACTCTTTAGACGTGCTAATCCTCTCAACGTCTCTTTCACGCCTCTATATAAAGGAGTGAAGACTTGAAGATTGTAGATAGAGATATACAAGTTAAAAAGCGCCAAAACTCTGTCAATTTGATTCTATAAAGCACACTGAATTTCTGCACTGATTTGATACATCTTAGAAATTCAAAAGTCTAGAGTCTTTATCGTATTGTATTGTGAACACCACTGACACCACTGATTGTATATCAAGTGTTCAAGTCAAACTTATTTCATTGTATTTTTGTTTGATCAGAAGACTCTTGCCTGCGTGCTTGAGCATTAGAAGACTCTTGCTTAGTGCTTGAGCATTGGAAGACTCTTGTGTGTGTTGCTTGAGCATTTTTGAGAAGTCTCATAATTAGAGAGTATTGAGCATTTGTAATCTTTGTGATTATAGTGAAATCTCCTTGGAAGTGTAAGGGGGACTGGACTACTTCCGATTTGTGGAAGGAACCAGGATAACTGCTTGTGTCTCGCATTTCTTTTCTCTGCTTTGATCTTTTCCGCTGCATATCTGATTATGATCATCACATCAGAATCAATCCCAAACTGCTTCTGAAGTATTATCAGAAGAAGTAATTTTTTGAGAGAAAAAGAAAACACAATTCAACCCCCCCCCCCCCCCCCCCCCCCCCCCCCCCCGTCTTGTGTTTTTCTCACCTTCAATTGGTATCAGAGCTTGCTCTGTTATCATAGTACTTAACCGTGTGACAGATCAAGATCCAAGAAAAACATGTCTGATGGAGAGGAATCAACTACTTCTGTTAAATACAATAGTGTCAAACATGACTATGATACTGCTGAAAGGAAATCAGATTCTGGAAAAGCTCCAAAGTTCAATGGAGATCCAGAAGAGTTTTCATGGTGGAAAACCAATATGTACAGCTATATCATGGGATTGGATGAAGAACTATGGGATATCTTGAAGATGAAGTTGATGATTTGGATTTGGATGAAGAATGAGCCGCTATAGACAGAAAAATACACACTCCTGCTCAGAAGAAGCTTTATAAAAAGCATCACAAGATCAGAGGGATTATTGTTGCTTCTATTCCTCGTACTGAATACATGAAGATGAGTGATAAATCCACTGCTAAGGCAATGTTTGCATCACTCTGTGCCAACTACGAAGGAAGCAAGAAGGTCAGAGAAGCAAAGGCCCTAATGCTAGTTCATCAGTATGAGCTGTTCAAAATGAAGGATGATGAGAGTATAGAGGAGATGTACTCAAGATTTCAAACTTTAGTATCTGGACTGCAAAATACTGAAGAAGAGCTATGTTACTTCTGATCATGTTAGCAAGATTCTGAGAAGCTTTCCTTCTAGATGGAGACCCAAAGTAACTGCTATTGAGGAAGCTAAAGATCTAAACACTTTGAGTGTTGAAGATCTTGTCAGTTCCCTCAAGGTGCATGAAATGAGTCTGAATGAGCATGAGTCCTCTAAGAAGAGTAAATCTATTGCTCTACCATCTAAAGGAAAGTCTTCCAAAGCTTACAAGGCCAGTGAATCTGAAGAAGAATCACCTGATGGAGATTCTGATGAAGATCATTCTTTGAAGATGGCTATGCTGTCCAACAAGCTTGAGTATCTGGCAAGGAAGCAGAAGAAGTTTTTGAGCAAGAGGAATGGCTACAAGAACTCCAAGAAAGAAGATCAGAATGGGTGCTTCAACTGTAAGAAGCCTGGTCAGAAGGAGAAGTCTAAAAGCAGACCCAAGAAATCAAGCTTCAGCTCTAGCAAATTCAGAAAGCAAATCAAAAAGAGCTTGATGGCAACCTGGGAAGATCTGGACAGTGAATCTGGTTCTGATAAAGAAGAAGCAGATGATGATGGAAAAGCAGCCATGGGGTTAGTGGCAACAGTATCATCAGAAGCAGTATCAGAAGCTGAATCTGATTCAGAAGATGAAAATGAGGTATATTCCAAGATTCCCAGACAAGAACTTGTAGATTCTCTAAATGAACTCTTATCACTGTTTGAACACAGAACCAATGAGTTGTCTGATTTAAAAGAAAAATATGTTGATTTAATGAAACAACAAAAAACAACTCTATTGGAACTGAAAGCTTCTGAAGAAGAACTCAAAAGGTTTAACTCTATATCAACAACATATGAAGAAAGACTCAAGATTCTTTGTCAGAAGCTACAAGAAAAATGTGATAAAGGTTCAGGCAATAAACATGAAATTGCCTTGGATGATTTTATTATGGCTGGTATAGACAGAAGCAAAGTTGCTTCTATGATCTACAACACATACAAAAACAATGGCAAAGGGATTGGATATTCTGAGGAGAAATCCAAAGAGTACAGTCTCAAGAGCTACTGTGATTGTATCAAGGATGGATTGAAATCTAACTTTGTGCCTGAAGGTACTGATGTTGTAACTACTGTTCAGTCAGAACCTGAAGCTTTTGGTTCTAAGGCTAAGATTACATCAAAGCCAGAAAACCTCAAGCCTAAGGTCATGAGAAAATCTGATTCTAAGACTCAAAAAGATTAAAATTCTGAAAAGATCAAGACCTGTTCCTCAGAGTCTGATTAAACCAGAATCTAAAATCCTAAAGCCAAAGGATCAGAAGAACAAAACAGTTACTGCTTCTGAGAAAACAATACCCAAAGGTGTTAAACCTAAAGTATTGAATGATCAGAAGCTAATCAGCACTCACCCCAAGGTACAAGGGAGGGAAAGTAAAACCTCCAAAACTAACCCAAAAGGACCGATGAAGATATGGGTACCTAAATCTGAATTGGTTAAAACTGCAGGTGTGCCTAAGGGTAAGAGAGAAACAAAGGTCATGGTACCTAGACAGCGGGTGTTCAAGGCACATGACTGGAGAGAAAGCTTTGTTCCTTACCCTTACCATGAAAGATGGAGGAGAAGTGAAGTTTGGTGGCAACCAAACTGGAAAAATCATTGGTACAGGTACTATTGGTAATTCCTCCATTTCAATTAATAATGTGTGGCTTGTAGATGGTCTGAAGCATAACCTATTGAGCATTAGTCAATTTTGTGACAATGGGTATGATGTCATGTTCAGTAAGACCAACTACACACTAGTCAACAAGGATGACAAATCCATTACATTTAAGGGAAAGAGAGTTGAGAATGTCTATAAAATTAATTTCTCTGATATGGCTGATCAGAAGGTAGTTTGCCTTCTGTCAATGAATGATAAAAAGTGGGTTTGGCATAGAAGGTTGGGACATGCTAATTGGAGATTAATTTCTAAAATTAGCAAGTTACAACTTGTCAAAGGATTGCCCAACATTGATTATCATTCAGATGCACTTTGTGCTGCATGTCAGAAAGGGAAAATTGTGAAAAGTACTTTCAAATCCAAAGACATTGTATCAACCTCCAGACCCTTAGAATTACTCCATATTGATCTTTTTGGACCAGTTAACACTGCATCTCTATATGGAAGTAAATATGGATTAGTCATTGTTGATGATTACAGCAGATGGACTTGGGTAAAATTCATTAAAAGTAAAGATTATGCATGTGAAGTGTTTAGCAGCTTCTGCACTCAAATACAATCTGAAAAAGAATTGAAAATTTTGAAAGTCAGAAGTGATCATGGTGGAGAATTTGAAAATGAGCCATTTGAATCTTTTTGTGAAAAACATGGGATTCTCCATGAATTTTCTTCTCCTAGAACTCCACAACAAAATGGGGTTGTAGAGAGAAAGAACATAACTTTACAAGAAATGGCCAGAACCATGATCCATGAAAACAATTTAGCTAAACATTTCTGGGCAGATGCAGTTAATACTTCATGTTATATTCAAAATAGGATCTATATCAGACCTATGTTGGAGAAAACTGCATATGAACTCTTTAAAGGAAGAAGACCCAATATCTCTTACTTTCATCAGTTTGGATGTACTTGTTACATTCTAAACACTAAAGACTATTTGAAGAAATTTTATGCCAAGGCTCAAAGAGGAATCTGTTTAGGTTACCCTAAAAGGTAAAAGGCATACAGAGTGTATAATTCAGAAACACATTGTGTTGAAGAATCTATGCACGTTAAATTTGATGATAGAGAGCCTGGAAATAAAACTCCAGAGCAAAGTGAAAGTAATGCAGGTACAATTGATTCTGATAATGCATCAGAATCTGATCAACCTTCTGATACTAAAAAGTACTTCAGAAGCTGAATCAAGTCCAGAAGCTTAACCTATTCCAGAAGCTGAGTCTATTTCAGAAGCAGAACCTAGTCCAGTAGTACAGAATGAAAATGCTTCTGAGGACATTCAAGATAACACTCAGCAGGTTATTCAACCAAATTCAAGCACAAATCTTCACATCCTGAGGAGCTAATCATTGGAAGCAAAGACAGTCCTAGAAGAACAAGATCACACTTCAGACAAGAAGAATCTTTGATAGGATTGCTTTCAATAATTGAGCCTAAAACTGTTGAAGAAGCTCTCTCAGATGATGGTTGGATATTAGCTATGCAAGAAGAGCTAAATCAGTTTCAAAGAAATGATGTGTGGGATCTGGTACCCAAACCTTTTCAGAAGAACATTATTGGAACAAAATGGGTATTCAGAAACAAGCTGAATGAACAAGGAGAGGTAACCAGAAACAAAGCTAGACTTGTTGCACAAGGTTACAGTCAACAAGAAGGAATTGATTACACTGAAACATTTGCTCTAGTTCAAGATTGGAAGCAATCAGGTTACTTCTATCCTACGCAATTAATCATGGCATAATATTATATCAAATGGATGTCAAGAGTGCTTTTCTTAATGGTGTCATTGAAGAAGAAGTGTATGTCAAACAACCTCCTGGGTTTGAGGATCTTAAGCATCCTGACCATGTTTATAAACTTAAGAAATCACTATATGGCTTGAAACAAGCTCCCAGAGCTTGGTATGATAGACTAAATAATTTCTTAATTAAAAATGATTTTGAAAGAGAACAAGTTGACACAACACTCTTCAGAAGGACTCTTAAGAAAGACATTTTGATTGTGCAAATATATGTTGATGATATAATATTTGGTTCTACTAATGCATCTCTTTGCAAGGAATTTTCTAAGTTATTGCAGGATGAATTTGAAATGAGCATGATGGGAGAATTGAAATTCTTTCTTGGAATTCAAATCAACCAAAGCAAAGAAGGAGTATATGTTCATCAAACAAAATATACAAAGGAGCTTCTGAAGAAGTTCAAGCTAGAAGATTGTAAAGTGATGAACACTCCAATGCATCCAACCTGCACCTTAAGCAAAGAAGATACTGGAACTGTAGTAGACCAGAAGCTATACAGAGGTATGATTGGTTCTCTGTTATACCTCACTGCATCTAGACCAGATATTTTATTCAGTGTATGCTTGTGTGCAAGATTTCAATCAGATCCTAGAGAATCTCATTTAACTGCAGTTAAGAGAATCTTCAAGTATCTAAAAGGAACAACTAATCTTGGACTCCTGTATAGGAAATCCCTAGATTATAAGTTGGTTGGATTCTGTGATGCTGATTATGCTGGTGACAGGTTTGAAAGAAAATCAACCAGTGTAAATTGTCAATTCCTAGGAGAGAATCTGATATCCTGGGCTAGCAAAAGACAAGCAATTATTGCTATGTCTACAGCAGAAGCAGAATACATTTCAGCTGCAAGTTGTTGTACACAACTACTTTGGATGAAACATCAGTTGGAGGATTATCAGATTAATGCTAACAGTATTCCCATCTTTTGTGATAATACTGCTGCTATTTGTTTGTCAAAGAATCCAATTCTACATTCTAGAGCCAAGCATATTGAGATCAAACACCATTTTATTAGAGACTATGTTCAAAAAGGAATTTTAGATATACAATTCATTGATACTGAACATCAATGGGCTGATATATTTACAAAGCCTTTATCTGTTGAAAGATTTGATTTTATAAAGAAAAATTTGAACATGCACTTTGTGTCTGATTAAAAAATTTTGCTTGTTTCTGAATAAGAAGTTTGGTTCTGAAGTCTATTCAGAAGCATCTGGTCCATCAGAAGCTCTTAACTGAGGTTATGAGGAAAATGTGCTTCTGAAGATGACGTCAGCACTAAAACTTTAGAAGCGGTATTCTTTGCTTCTGAATAGCAAGGCTAGTGTGATTGTTGGCAGCTACTTTTTGTAACAGCTGTCCCATTACCCAAACGTTAGTTTTCTGAAAAGTTTCTGACGTGGTCTATTTGTATTGGAGTATAACAAAAAGGGCAATGATGTTTTATTTGCTTTTAAACGTACTAACACGCGCCCCCAATTTGTCATTAATGCCATGTTTGTTTGTCTCTTTTGAATTGCAAACGTTTTGATAAAAACACTTAAACAAACACACACTACTCACTTCACAACTCACACTTTCATTTCATCTTAACCTTCTCTGCTAAGAAACTCTCAAACCCTAGAAACCCTTTTCGTCTTCAATCAATCAAAATGGCTTCATCAAGTTCTGCACCTGGATCATCTTCAAACATGCAACAACAAGAGGCTCCTGCCTATGAGATAAAAGGAAGAACCATGTCCTTGGAGGAATGGGAATTGAAAATACAATCAGAAATTCCAGTTGACTTCAACTCATTGGCCGCTCACAACTGTGACGTTGGAAAATTCTACGAAGCTCAAGGCTTGGGGAGTTACTTCAACTTTTTGAATGGTCAAACCTATCAAACACTGGTACGACATTTCTGGGTCAGAGCCAGTATCTATGACAGAGAAGCTGCTAAGGTTGAAGAAGATGAAAAAGTTCTTTTTAACCCAGAACTTAAAGGAAAATTTAGAAAGGAAATGGGCTTGGAACCATTTTCTCAGACTCAGATAAGGTCAAGCATCATGGGGGTCCCTATATGCATCACTGAGGATGTAATTGCTTTCGTCCTCAGAAGGCCAGTACAAGGGGAATATAAAGCTGGAATTACGAAACCCAAGGATAGCCCCTAGAATGATATCGTGAATCAAACCCTCTACAACAAATTAAAGAACTTTGCTTATTCAGATATGAATGCCAAACCCAAAGTGATGCTGAAGATTCAGAATGACAACCTACTACCAAAAGGTGGTGGTAGTGATCAACCTTCTCTGGAGCACAAAATCCTTTTACACTTTTTCATTACTGGTGTAAAGGCAAATGTGCCCAGATACATATTCAGACACATGGTTCAACAGCTCAGAGAAAGCCAGCTGAAGAAGAGGTGTTGGGTACCCTATGGGAGGCTTCTCTCTGATATTTTCCACCAAGGAGGGATTATCAAAATGCTGAAGGAAGCAGACATCTTCTCTGATGAACAGTTGGGAACTGTGAGAGGGAAGATCATCAATGCTGAAACTCTGAAGTCCATGAGGCTGATTGGTGTAAAGGATGTCAAAGAGCTGAGCACGCTCGAAGGAACACCATGCAACTTCACAATCTAAAGGTACCATCATTCCAGCAGGTTTCTGATGCTCGACTTTCGACTTCTAACAAACTAAACAGGAATACACAAACTGTGCCACATCTCGTTTCAAACCAGACCACTAGAAAATCTTCTTTAAATCATTATACATCTTCGTAGCTCCCGGATGAATACTCAAGCTACTTCTATGACTCTCTTCAAGAATCATCTTCTTAATCTCCTCATTGTCTGGAATACAAATTCTCCCTCAGAATCTCAACACACCTTGATCATCGATTTTAAAATCACTGTCTTCAGTCTGATCTCTATCAACCAACAAGTCCACAAATTTTTTTTGTGCTTCCTTGATACTTTTCAGAAATTCGTTATCAATCTTCAACATACCCAGTTTCACACTCTGAGGTGACCATTCGCAAACCAAACTCATATCTCTGAACTGTTCAAGTAACTCGAACACTCTGACCATCATAGCGGACATATGCAATGTCTTCCTACTCAAGGCATCTGCAACCACATTAGCTTTACCTGGATGATAATTCAAACCAAAGTCATAATCTTTTAGCAATTCTAGCCATCTACGCTGTCTCATATTCAATTCCTTCTGATCGAACAAATACTTCAAACTCTTGTCATCACTAAACACCTCGAATCTCGAACCATACAAGTAATGTCTCCATATCTTCAATACAAAGACTACGGCCGCCAACTCGAGATCATGCGTAGGATAATTCTTCTCATGAATTCTCAACTGTCTTGAAGCATAAGCTACCACTTTACCTTCTTGCATAAGCACACCTCCTAAACCCAACTTGGACGCATCACAATACACCACAAAAGGCCCATCTGACTTCGGTAAAATCAACACTGGAGCAGCCGTCAAATGCTTCTTCAATTCACCGAAACTGTTCTCACAATGAACGTCCCACACAAAAGTTTTACCTTTACAAGTCAACTGCGTTAGCAGAAGAGCTAGCTTGGAAAACCCTTCAATAAACCTTCTTTAGTAACCAACTAAACCCAAGAAGCTTCTAATCTCTGTAACGGACTTAGGAGTCTCCCATTGCGATACCGCTTCAACTTTAGACGGATCCACAACAATACCATCACCAGAAATAACATGGCCAAGAAAACTCACTTCTTTCAACCAGAACTCACACTTAGACAATTTGGCATAAAGTTTCTTCTCTTTCAACACTTGCAAGACAATCTTCAGATGCTCAGCATGTTCTTCTTCAGTCTTGGAGTAAATCAAAATATCATCGATGAACACAACTACGAACCGATCCAAAAATGCATGGAAGATGCGATTCATATACTCCATAAACACTCCAGGTGCATTGGTCACACCGAAAGGCATAACTTTATACTCATAGTGACCATAACGCGTGTCGCGCCATTTTTCGGATGTCAAGGCCATTTGATTGGCTTTTGACTCACTTTTTACCTCACGACTGAACAAATTTTTTTTAAAGGGGAAAAAGTTCCAAACCACCCATTTTGAAGAGATTTAGGGTTCGGGGGTTGGTTATATTTAGGGAAGGTGTTAGCACCCTAAATATTCGTAGTACTCTACGAGAACCTCTTGATTTTATTTAACTTTTTGTGCTATAACTTGCTTTTTTTTGAAAAGATGAAAATGGGATTGAATGATGAGTTGAAAAGAAAAGAAAATTGATTTTAATTGAAGAGAAAAAAGAAAAATATTTTTTAATTGATTTGGAAGGACAAGTGTCCTCTACCTACGTACCCGTGAGGGATCAAAACCTCGTAGTTCGGGGTAGAAATTGACGTTTGATTTGTTTTTGTAGTTTTTAATTAGTTTTGAAATAAAAAGTCAAGTGGCAAATGAGAATTGATTTGTGTTTTTTAGATTGAAATAAATTGACTTGAAGTTGAATTAGAATTGATTTGAAATTTGATTAAGAAAGAAAATAAAAAGAACGATCGCTTGATTTGAGACTCAAGGTTTGTTATGAAAATATTTTTGTGATTTTTGATATTTGAATGTTTTTGTTGTTTTTGAATAGTAAATGAAAATTAAATTAACAGAGCAGTGAAAATAAAAGCATAGGACCAGAGCACTCTGGAGAATGATTAAATTAAACAAAAATATAATATTAACAGTTGATTTAGGACCAGAGCACTCTGGATTAATTTAATTAACAAGGACCAGACTGCTCTGGAGAATAATTAAATTAAACAAGAATATAATATTAACAATTAACTGAGGACCAGAGCACTCTGGATTGATATGTGTACTTTAATGTAAGATGAAATAGAAAATGCAAGAGAAAATTAAAATGCATGAAAAAGGAAATAAAATTAGATGCTGGGGAGTGCAGGAAGTAAACAGGGGGGTGCAGGAATAAAAATAAAAGAGATTTGAGCTTGGGCCTTAGAAAAAACGTATGGGCCTGGATTAGACCGGTTCAGACCGGTTTAAAGGTTGAACCGGTTCAATCCCTTTATAAATAGCCAGCTCCGGTTTTTTATGTTCATTTCTATTTCAAACTTCTCTCTCTTCTCTTATTTCTAGAGAGAGAGGCTCTGCCTTCTCTCTAGAATTCTTCATCTTCTCCGACGAGAAGAGGCTACCGGAGATGGTTCCGGCGCGGTGGCCGGAGTTAAAAACTCCTCCTTTTTGATTTTTTTTTTTTACCAAAAAGATCACCCTTTCCTTTCTCCTTTCTTTTTTGAAAACGGTTTTTTGAAATGAGGTTTAACAAACCCTAGATCTAAGATTAGAAAATACTACCTTTAGTTTTTGGTAAAAGAAGTTGGTTGTTATGTGTTTGAAAGGGTTTCGGCCGGTTTTTGCAGCTTGCTGGCCGATTGGGGTTTGTTGCTGGATTTGTGATGGTGTTTCACGGCCGGTTGTGAAACGGTTTGGATTGAGGATTGATGGAATTTGAAGCTGATGGTTTTGATTCGCAGATTTGGTTGATGGTTTTCTTTTATTGAGATTGGTTTTTGTTTTGTTGAGAAATTGGATACTGTGATCTTGCTATTTTCTGGTTTTCTTTGCAGGTTGTGCGATTTGGGCTTTGAATGTTGGAGAAATGCAGATGTTGGATTGATGAATTTCTGTCTTTGGAAAATTCCCCCCCTTTGGCGTGTGGTGCTGCTGTGGTTATATAGCATTGGGTGTTTGAGCAAAAATTTGGCTTGAGAGTAATTTGTGACCACTTGCACCAATTATTGGACAAAATAATAATAAAAAAAAAGGATAATAAATAATGATAATAATAATGAAAAAGGATAAAAATAAAAATAATGCTAATAATAAAAAACAGCAATAAACAAAAAAATGAAAAGATGGAGTTTAAAGAAAAAATAAAGAGAGAAGAGGGCCCGACTCGGAACCAATTATGAGGTATTTTAAAATACCTCCCTGACGATTTTTATTGAAAAGGTTGAAATCGGTCGGAGTTAAAAAACTCGTGTCAATGATATCTTGGGTCAAAAATTAGGGTATGACAACGCGTTCTGAAAGATGTCTTCTGCATATCTTCATCTTTCACTTTAATCTGGTGATAACCTGACCTCAAATCAATCTTGCTGAAAACACGTGCACCCACCAACTGATCCATCAAATCATCAATTCTCGGAAGTGGATGCCTATTCTTGATAGTTACCTTCTTCAATTGTCGATAATCATTCCATAGCCTCATACTACCATCTTTCTTCTTTACTAGCAAAAACCAGTGCTCCCCAAGGTGAAACACTTGGTCTAACAAATTTCTTCTCAAACAAGTCTTCCAACTGTTTCTTCAACTCAGATAATTCGAAAGCAGACATACGATAAGGTGCCATCGACACCGGCTTCGTCCCAGGAACTAGATCAATAGAAAACTCAACTTCTCTCTCTGGACGCACATCAGGAATTTCATCTGGGAAAACTTCAGGAAAATCACACACCACTTGTAGCTTATCAATCACTGCTTGATTCTCAATAGACAAAGAAGCCATTAATGAAAACATCAAGATACCATCGCGTTCCAGTTTCTTCAGCTGCTTAGTAGATAAAAACTCTGCACCACTTTCCTCTTCAACGAAAGAGAAATGCACTGACTTGCTAAAACAATGAATAAGAACGTGGTTGTACTCTAACCAATTCATACCCAGAATCACATCCATACCACTCAAAGGTAGACAAACTAAATCCATTTCAAAATCACGACCAAACATAGACAAAGGACATTTCAAACATACGAGAGAAGTAGTCACCGAACCTTTAGCTGGAGTTTCGACGACCATCTCTCTATTCATATCAGACAATTCAAGACCCAAAGCGGAAGCACAATCGAAAGCAATAAAGCAATGCGTAGCACCAGTATCAATAATAGCAACTAAAGGAGTATTATTAATATAGCAAGTACCTCTGATCAAGCGATCCTCGTTCTCCGTCTGAGTACCAGTCAAAGCAAAGACCCTACCAATAGTCGGCGCCCTCTTAGGCTGAGTACACTGTGAACTAATGTGACCCTCTCCATTGCAGTTAAAACACACAATGTCCTCACGCTTGCAATCAGCTACAATATGACCCTTCTTGCCACACCGGACACACTTCTTGATCTCTTCAGGACAGACATTGCTTTTGTGGTCTTTCCCACCATAATTGAAACACACAATCTCTGTAGCATCCTTCTTCTTAGGCCGCCTATCATCGACCATCCTCTGTTTCCCTTTATCAGCAGGGGCACTGTACGGCTTAGGACGACTCTGCTGTCCCTTGCCCTTCCTCTCGTTCACAATCTTGTAGTGAGCCTTAGTATCCTCTTCATAGATCCTACAGCTATTGACCAAATCTGGAAAAACTCTAAGCTGTTGGTATCCAATCGCCCTCTTGATGTCGGGCCTCAAACCATTCTCGAACTTGATGCATCTTGAGAACTCAGCATTCTCAGCAGTATAGTGCGGGTAAAACTTCGCCAACTCAACAAACTTGGCAGCATACTCAGTCACAGACATGTTTCCTTGCTTCAGCTCAAGGAATTCAATCTCCTTCTTCCCGCGAACATCTTCCGGAAAGTATCTTCTCAGGAACTCTCTCCTGAACACAGCCCAAGTCACAACAGCTCCTTCTTGCTCAAGGGTAGGTTGAAGACTAACCTACCAATCATCAGCTTCCTCAGCTAGCTGATGAGTACCAAACCGCACTTTCTGATCTTTAGTGCACTACATAACACGGAAAATCTTCTCAATCTCTTTAAGCCACGTCTGGGCTCCATCAGGGTCATATCTTCCTTTGAAAGTTGGAGGGTTCTTCTTCATGAAAGTTTCCAACATTCTAGTCTCAGCATTCGTACCAGCATTTGCGTTAGGTTGTTGTCCCACAACTTGGGCAACAGCTTGTAGAGCAGCAGCTAACGCATCATCGTTCCTTCCAGCCATTTCTGATATTCTACAAAAGTAGCAACAACAACATAAGATAGTAATATAAATATTATTAAGACTCGACACGACTCTTCTAATTGACCGGACGGACCGACCTGCTCTGATACCAATTGTAACACCCCGTTTTCCCAATATCAAATTTCTTAAATCATTTATCAGAGTAAGCATCATAAACAACGGGATATCATATATAACAGAATCCAAAACAGTTAAATAATAATTTAACCAAATATCTTAAACATTGCAGCGGAAATTATATCATAATCATAAAACGTTTTGGCACGCAGGCCCCATCAAAATAATCTCAAAAGAGTTAGTTCAATATCACAAATGGCTTATTATTCACGTAATAGAACGAAGCATGCATAACATATAGCCCATCCCGTTACATATCAGAGCGACCTAGATGACACAGTGAAGGCAAGGCCACTCACGACGGAAACTGCACACTAAGCACGATCACCTGCAAGTTACCCATACGAAGGGCAACATTTTCAAGCAAAAGGGGTGAGATTTCATAACAAAATAATGTTAATCAAAGTAATTCGAATCATAATTAACATCACATTAATCTTAAACAACTTTGCGTATCAGGTAAACATTTATCACGTAATCACATATTCAATCGTCATCAACAACATAACATATTAGACATGACAATGCAACAATGCTCTTAGACTCCTTATATGCATGTGATACCAATCGTCATCATAAGTATTAATATACTTTAATCGTGCGGAGGACAAAGCTCCTAATATATTGTGCGGAGGACAAAACTCCTAATAATCGTGGTGAGGACTAAGCTCAATGAATGCTAATGCATGGACTCTTATCAACAAATCACCGTAATCAACATATCAATGAGCATCCAATAATTTGGAGCTAAACGTCATCATTTCATCATATATAGACATTATGCACTTAGTTAAACAACAACAGCAGCACGGTCAAGTCACAACAACGGATGATATCAATATATCAATTGCAATTCAATAGCATCATCATATTTCATTCATAATCTTACATAACGTATAATACATTAATTCATGCTCAATTAACATCAACATATCTTAAACAACTTTACAGACTGCATTAAACGTCATCATTAGGTTTCATTACCAATTAGGGGTTCACTCATGATCAAAACGTGCGACGCAGATCGCACAAACACTCAAGGCACTCCAATCTGGTAGTGCTCGTGAGGCGAGAGTTCTTACTCGCCATGGCGAGTACAAGTCAAGTTCCAACCTAATGTTGTTTTAGGTTCAATCTTATCCTACATTCATCCCTAATCATTACTAGGTATGTTTAGGCACTCAAAGGCACTCAAGGTCCAACTAAAAAATCGAAATTACAAAATCTAACATGCTCTCTGCCTTAGCTCGCTATGGCGAGTAAGGTTGCTCGCTGTGGCGAGCGTTACCAAAAGAACTCGCGAGGCGAAGGGAAAGGCTCGCGTGGCGAGCGATGAAGATCATCACTCGCGAGGCGAGGTTCATAGCTCGCTGTGGCGAGCGATGAATGTCGCTACGGCCAGACTTCCTGTTTTCACAAAAATTCAACGATTCTCATGGTTCTAAGCCTGATATTGATTCCAAAGTTCGTCCTAAACATCATCTAAGGTCTAGGGGCACTTTCTACATC
Source organism: Medicago truncatula (assembly GCF_003473485.1). Taxonomy (NCBI): domain Eukaryota; kingdom Viridiplantae; phylum Streptophyta; class Magnoliopsida; order Fabales; family Fabaceae; genus Medicago; species Medicago truncatula. The sequence continues at coordinate 18,515,598 of NC_053047.1, read as the reverse complement.
AATTTATCCAATTCTTACCATTCGATTATAAATTCTAGGGATTTAACCTAGTTTTCGTTTTCTCCAATTCAATCCTAAAACTTGCTAACTAATCATCAGAATCAAAATTAATTAACATTACTGAGTTATTAGTCTCACCCTTACCTTAAGTGTAGAAATCGCAGCCCTCCAAAGTCTCTCTTGCTCTTCTCTTGGTTTTCTCCCTTTTCTCCAAAAACGTACGTACAACAATGTTTTCCTAAAACTAGGTCTAACTCTTTTATATCTCCTCTTAATTACTTATCTTATCTCACTTTCTCCCCCAACACTATCTAAAATATCAAAATAGCCCTCAACTTAATATTTTATATTATTTTTAAATCTTTATTTTATTTAACAATAAAATAAGTCCCTTAATATTATCAAATCTTCCAAAACTCATAACTTATCACAATATCAACCAAACCATCAATATAGTCGTAAATCATTCAAATCATACCAAAATCATGCATATATTATATAAATATAATATAATCGCCTAAACTCGATTAAATAACAATTAACGAAAGTGGGCGTTACACCTAAGACTTGGTGTGGTTTCGGTGAAGGTTGGGTTTTGGGGTGAAGGTTTAAGTGAGTTTTAAGAGTTGGGTTGTGGAAATTGGTGATGAATTTTTGGTTTTTGGATGAGGTTAATGAAGGCTACGATTTTGGTTCACTTTGGATTTGGGTGGATGAAAGTTGTTTTTGTTTGGAGGGTTATGATTGGAATGGTGTTTGTGATTGATTGGGTGAAGAGATTGTTTTGGTTTGGTGAAGTTTTGATGGAGGTATGAAGGTTTGAAGTTTTGTGGTTATGGAGGTTTTAGAAAGAAGTTTGAATGTAGAGAGATGTATGTGGTCGAGAATGAAGGAAGAAGAGAGAAAATTTGTGGTTAAAACTTACCAAGAAGTCACGCACGACCGTGCCAACTAGGGGCACGGGCCGTGCCAAGTCCCTGGAGTTTTGGTTGTTTGGGCTGGCAAGGTCTGGCACAGCCATGCAATGGGAGCACGGGCCGTGCCAAGGTTCTGGACATAGGGGCTTCAAATTTTTTCATTTTCTTGAATCATGCTTGGACAATTACCTACAAAACAACTTAAAACAACAAAAAACAAACAAAACAAAAGCAGTTAAATGCGTGGGTTGCCTCCCACGAAGCGCTCCTTTATTGTCATTAGCTTGACGGTTAGAAAGGTTTCCCTATCCTATACCCAATCTTTCACAAAGGGACAGTGGCATCAAACTGACATTCTCCCCCAAATCACACATGGCTCTTTCTATAATCTCGGATCCTATGACATATGGTTCGAAAAAACTCTCTGGATCCTTAAGTTTAGATGGCAATTTTTCTTGAATGTTTGCAATAAGTTTCCTAAACTTCTCTTCTAGCTTGGACTCATCATACTCTTGTGGGAAAGGAATTTTTGGCTCATAAGGTGGTGATATGTTAGGCTTTTCACTCTCTACTACAACTTTCTCACTTTGTGGCTTTTCACTCTCTACCTCAACCTCATCTGTCTTGGTTTCCACAACGAGGTCCTCTAATTGCCTACCATTTCTACGTGTAATATCATTCATTTGACCCTTTGGGTTAGCTTTAGGTTGGCTCGGAAAGATTCTAGAGGTTTGGGAGGGAGAGGCTACTTGAGGGATTTGAATCTCTAGCATTTTGTTGTGAGTACAAAGGGAATCTACTTTTGAGGAAAGCCTATCGAGAGAGTCTTTCAAAATTCTAGCTTGGATTTCAAATTCTTGATTATGCCTAGTGTTAACTAATACAAGATTTTCTAGCAAAAGTTCCAAGTTGGATTTTTGAGGGACTCCTTGGTGATTTTCAAAAACAGATGGTGTTGTTTGTTGCCCAAAAAGATTTTGAGGGGTTTGAAAAAAAAAATTGATTGTTCCTAATCCCCTGATTATATTGAGCATAGTTTACTTGCTCAGGACGTCTAACAACAGTACCTAGTTGACAATCAACACCGGTATAACCAAATATTCCATAACAAGGAGGTAAAACAGGGGAAGAAGTCCATTGATAGTAGTTTTGAGTCATGCCTGAAATCAAAACGGTTAAAGATAAAAAAAAATAAAAGAAAAATAATAATAAAATAAAGAGAAAGGGAGGGAGAGGGAGAGAGAGAGAGAGAAAGATTTTTTATTTTTTTACATATATATATATATGTATATATTTTTTATTTATAGAGAGAGAGAGAGAGAGATTTTATATATACATACATATACATATATATATATATAGAGAGAGAGAGGGAGAGAGAAAGAGAGAGAGAGATAAATATATTATAGCTGAAGGTAGAAAAATAAAACAAATAAAAAAAAGAAGGAGAAATAAAATATTTATATGTTTTTTATTTATATTATATATGCACATATATATATATATATATATATATATATATATTTTATTTGTATATTTTTTTTATATTTTTTTTATTAGACTAACCACTATTTAAAAGTTAATCAAATTACAATAACTCCACGGCAGCGGCCCCAAAAACTTGATGAGACAAAACCGCAAGTGTACGGTTCTATCGAAGTAGTAAAAATAGAGTATCGTTCCGACCGGGAGTTATGAATTCAATTAATTTTAAATAATGATTAGATTGAAAGTATAGAAAGTAGAAGGTTGTATTTTTGTTTAATTAAAAGAAAATAATAATAAAAATAAAAAGAGCTTGGGATAATTGGTTCATCCTAACGACAAGTCCTTCTCAAACCAAACTATTAAACTTATAACTTTATGTTAGACCTAACTTCTAAAGACAATTTCTCTTTTGTTCCTCTAGCAACCAAACCTATTTTGTTGACTTGATTACTATTAGATTTTGCTTCTAGGTTGCAACCAAGCCTAATTCGCTGACTTGATCACAATTAGAATCCTTGAAGTTCGAAACTATATGTCTCAAAGATTGTAAAGTAGAATCCTTGAAGTTCGAAACTATATGTCTCAAAGATTGTAAAGACAATTTCGCTGCCTTTACAATCTTTGTCTAAATTCACTTGTCTGAATTGATATTTGAGATGATGGACGAACAATTATCAAACCCTCGATTTTCGTTTCCACAGTTTGATAATGGTTAATCCATGTTATAGCGGTGAATTTAGATTAGAGATTAGGGTTACATAAGATTAAGGTTGAAAGCTTAGTTTGATTAGGATTATGTCATTAGACTTATCCAACAATCCCAAGACAAAAAAAGTCTACTCACTAACGTTCATTGTAGACATAGAAGAGAAGAAGAAGAAGAAGAATGTAACACCCCGTTACCCAAAAGCAATTAAATAACAAACATTCATCAGAGTAATTCACCAAACGGGCATGCTAAACTATACGTTTCAAAATTTCTTAAATAGAAAATAAAACTATTTAATTCAACATCTTTCGTAACTTCGAAATCATGCAGCGGAAAGTTTGCATTCAAATAACAACAACAACGATTAAATTCTCCAAACAACATCTTGGCATAAAGCCTAACATAAATCCATCAATCATAGGGCCATAACAACAGTTTCCAAAATAAGATACATAGGAAAGAAAACAGTAATAATAATATTTCCCATCCCACGTATCAGAGCCCTAGACACGACATTGAGCCACCACCGACTACTCAGGATCACCTGCAAGTTACCCATAGGAAGGGCAACATTTTCAAGCAGAAGGGGTGAGATTCACAACAATAAAATATAGATATTAAAATCTTCAATTGCATCTAACACCCTATAACATCAAATACATCATCTTGCAAATATAAATAATTAATTCACAAGCAACAACAACATCATCGAAATCCACCCATCACAATATGTATACAAATATATATATTCGTCAACAACGTCTTCATCATCAATGTAGCAACTGCAACCAACAACTAAGACTCATGCAAATGACATGACAACACTGCTAAGACAACACCTTAGACTCCTCAATAGATGCAAATATGCATGTGGTACCAGACAGGACCGAAGCCCTCACCGCTTTTGAATGGTTAAAGCATTCATCAGGACCGAAGCCCTCACCGCTGTTGAGCAACTAGTGCTCCAGGACATGAGTCCTCTCCGCTGTTCTATGCATATGCAATCGACCTACTTGTGTATATCTACATACAACTTGACCATGCATACAAACTCCATATGACTCCACTTAAACAACATGTATGGTTAATAAATAAAGCATACATTTCAGTCATCAGCAACATCAACAGTCAGCAATTCAACATCCAGAATATTGTACAATTTAATATAACTATGCTTAAAACAACAACATCAATAACTACCATTCATGTACACAATTCAACACTCAGGAACTGTGCAGCTCGCCTCGCGAGCACATCTGCTCACTATGGCGAGTTCACAAAACTGCTTGCTCGCCGTGGCGAGTTCAAGGCGAACACGAGGCTAGTGAAAAATAGGTGCTCTCGGGAAAATGACATTTTTCTCACTCAAACCTCAATTCTAAGCTCCCTATTCATCTTTTTAACCTAAAATTTGCTCCAGTCATCATTAAAATCATCTAGGTACCTTAAACCATCCCCAAAACATCTTATAACAACATTTCAAAAATCAAGTTTTGATCTGGCTTGCTCGCAATGGCGAGTTGGTCTGCTCGCGAGGCGAGCGATGAAGTCGCTCACTCGCGAGGCGAGCACAAGCTGTTCGCGAGGCGAGCGATGAACTTCTGTACGGGCAGAAATCTGGTTTTTTCCCAAAATCCCATTTTTCTTCCATTCACTCCCCAAATCAGTTTACAGATGTAAATTAACTTGCTGTATACTCTCATAACCTATTTCTAACATCAAAATTATCATTACAACTCCAAAATCAACATTTCATCATAAAACCCATAATCCCCAATTTTCAACAAAAACTCTGTTAACTCCAAAATCAGAAATTAATAACTACACTATTAAAGTAAACCTCACCCTTACCTTAATTCAGAAATGAAAAATGCACAGCAAAAGGATTCTCTTGGTTCTTCTCCCTTGTTCCTGGTTTTCTCTCCCAAGGCTTGGTTTCACGTAAAACAGTTCTGACTCTCTTTTCCTAACTTCCCATTACTTAACTCCCTTTAATTATCATTTAACTCCCTTTAATTATATTAAATATTAAATAACCCCCAAACTCCAAAATAATTATTATTTCTCACTTATTCCAATTATTATTAAAATAAACCATATAATAAAATAAACACACCACATAAATCACCAAAAATCATATATAAATATATATAGACTCCACATAAATCAAACTAATAAATATAACAACTAGGGTGTTACAACTCTCCCCAAATTACAGAATTTCGTCCTCGAAATCTTACCTCAAGCAAACAACTCCGGATACGACTCCCGCATCTTACTCTCCAGCTCCCAAGTCAAACTTTCACCAGTCGCTCCACCCCAAACGACTCTCACAAGAGGTATCTCTTTACCTCTCAAGGACTTCACCTTTCTATCATCGATCCTCAATGGCATAGTCTCAACTGTCAGGTTGTCTCTAACCTGTACATCATCCCTTGGAATCACATGCGAAGGATCCGCCACATACTTCTGAAGCTGTGACACATGAAACACATCGTGCAAGTTCGAAAGATGTGGTGGCAAACCAACTCTATATGCCACTGTTCCAACTCTCTCTGAAATCTGATACGGACCAATGAACTTAGGAGTCAACTTCCTCGACTTCAATGCACGTCCAACACCTGTCAAGGGAGTGACCCTCAGAAAAACATGATCACCCTCCTGAAACTCAAGAGTCTTTCTTCGCTTGTCATGGTAACTCTTCTGTCGACTCTGCGAAGCTTTCATCTTTTCCCTTATCAACCTGACTTTCTCAGTAGTCTCATGAACCAAGTCTGGACCCAACACAACACTTTCACCTGACTCAAACCAGCATAAAGGAGTCCTACACCTCCGACCATACAATGCTTCGAACGGTGCCATACCAATACTCGAGTGATAGTTGTTGTTATAAGTGAACTCAATCAATGGCAGGTGACTATCCCAAGCTCCACCTTGCTCAAGCGCACATACCCTCAACAAATCTTCCAATGATTGAATTGTCCTCTCCGACTGACCATCCGTTTGAGGATGATAAGCCGAACTCAACCTCAACTTCGAACCCAAGGTGTCCTGTAAACTCTTCCAGAACCTAGAAGTGAACCTCGGATCTCTATCCGACACAATGCTCGACGGAACACCATGAAGCTTCACCACACTGTGAATGTAAATCTTTGCCAACTGTGCTACCGGGTAACTAATATTGATAGGAATGAAGTGTGCCGACTTCGTCAACCGGTCGACAACGACCCAAATAGCGTCATGCCCCCTTGGAGTGTTCGATAAACTCGTCACAAAATCCATAGACATACTGTCCCACTTCCACTCCGGTACATCCAACGGTGTCAACAACTCTGCAGGCTTCTGATGCTCAACCTTGGACTTCTGACAAATCAAACAGGCATAAACAAACTGAGCAACATCTCTTTTCAAACCGGACCACCAAAACAGTTTCTTCAAATCATGGTACATTTTTGTAGCCTGTAACGCCCACTTTCGTTTAATCGTTATTTAATCGAGTTTAGGCGATTATATTATATTTATATAATATATGCATGATTTTGGTATGTCTTGATGATTTCTGATGATTTGATCGATGACGTGTTAAGTTATGAGTTTTGGAAGATTTGATAAGGATATGAGAATTATTTTATTGTTAAATAAAATAAAGATTTGAAAATAATATAAAATATTTAGTTGAGGGTTGTTTTGATATTTTAGATAGTTTTGGGGGAGAAAGTGAGATAAGATAAGTAATTAAGAAAAGATATAAATAGGGAAGACCTAATATTTTTAGAAAAACTTTTGTACGTGAAAACTTTTGGAAAAAAGGAGAAAAGCCAAGTCTAGAGGAATCAAGGTAGAGTGCTGCGATTTCTTCATACAAGGTAAGGGTGAGACTAATAATTCAATAGCATTGATTGTTGTAATTCTGATGATTAAATGACAAAGTTAGGATTGATTTAGAAAAGTTTGGAAATTAGGTCAAAACCCGAAAAATTGATGATCAAACGGTAAAACTTGTTTAGATTGATGAAAGAACCGTCCTTTAACCTTAGAACATGTTTAGGATGGATTATGGAATCAAAATTAGGCTTGAACCATGGTGTGTGTTGGATTTTTGAGAAAAACCCTAGTCTGCCCGTGCTTCTGTTCATCGCTCGCCACGCGAGCCCTTCCTTTTCGCCTCGCGAGTTGTTTGGTTCAACTCGCCATGGCGAGCAACCCCTCCTCGCCTCGCGAGCTTAGGCAGAGTGCATGTCATATTTTGTGTTTCGACCTTTTTAGTTGGACCTTGCATGCCTTTGAGTGACTGAACATACCTAGTATTGATTAGGAATGAATGTAGGATCAGAGGGAACCCAGAACAAGGTTAGTTGGGAGTTGAGTGGTACACGCCATGGCGAGTAAGTACTCTCGCCTCGCGAGTACAACCAGGATGAACTTGTTTATGTGTTTGTGCGATCTGGGTCGCACTTGTTGATCAAGAATGAACCCCTAACTGGTAATGAGACCTAGTGATGTCGTTTAATGCAGACTATAGAGTTGTTTAAGTTATATTAATATTAATTGAATATGAACTATTGTATTGTATATTCATGCAAAATAAGAAGATGTGATAATGATACAAATTATGTGCTTTGATATAATGATATCATCTTGTTATGTGACCTGTTTATGCTGCTTCCGTTATTTAACTAAGTGCATAAGTATATGATGAAGTTTAGCTCCAAATTATTGGATGCATGTTGATAAGTCGATTACGTTGTTTTGTTCATATGTGTCCATGCATAGCATATCATTGAGCTTAGTCCTCACCACGAAAATTAGGAGCTTTGTCCTCCGCACGTTTTATAGGAGCTTTGTCCTCCGCACGATTAAAGTATATTAATACTTATGATGACGATTGGTACCACATGCATATAAGGAGTCTAAGAGCATTGTCACATTGTCATGATTAAGATGCCTTGTTGATAATGATTGAATATGTGATTACGTGATACGTGTTTATTGATTATGTTATGTTATTCCTAATTATTGGATATACGATTACGTGATAACTGTTTAGCATTTATGCAAAGTTAATAATGGAATGATTATGATGTTAATTTATGATTCTCAATTACATTGATTAATGTTATTTTATTATGAAATATCACCCCTTCTGCTTGAAAATGTTGCCCTTCGTATGGGTAACTTGCAGGTGATCGTGCTTAGTGTGCAGTTGCCGTCGTGAGTGGCCTTGCCTTCACTGTGTCGTCTAGGTCGCTCTAATACGTAACGGGATGGGGTTATATGCTATAACATGCTTCATTCTTTTACGTGAACTACTTATGTTTTGATAAACTCTTTTGAGATACTTGTTGGGCCTGCGTGCCAAAATGTTTTACAAATTATGATTATGATTTTCCGCTGCTATGTTAAAGATATTTGTGAAGGTTAAATTATCATTTAACTGTTTTTGGATTACGTTTCTATGTGATATCCCGTTTATGGTTTTTACTCTGATAATTGTTTATGAAATTTGTATATTGGGAAAACAGGGTGTTACAATTGGTATCAGAGCAGGTCGGTCCGTCCGGTCAATTAGAGAGTCGTGTCGAGTCTTAGTAATATTTATATTACTATCTTATGTTGTTGCTACTTTTGTAGAATCTCAGAATGGCTGGAAGAAACGATGCTGCGTTACCTGCTGCTCTACAAGTTGTTGCCCAAGCTGTGGGACAACAACCTAACGCAAATGCTGGTGCGAATGCTGAAGCTAGGATGTTGGAGACGTTCATGAAGAAGAACCCTCCGACTTTCAAAGGACGTTATGACCCTGATGGAGCCCAGACGTGGCTTAAGGAGATTGAGAGGATTTTCCGGGTTATGCAGTGCACTGAGGATTAGAAGGTGCGGTTTGGTACTCATCAGCTAGCCGAGGAAGCTGATGACTGGTGGGTTGCTCTTCTGCCTACCCTTGGGCAGGAGGGAGCTGTTGTGACTTGGGCTGTTTTCAGGAGAGAGTTCCTGAGAAGATACTGTCCGGAAGATGTTCGCGGGAAGAAGGAAATCGAGTTCCTTGAGTTGAAGCAAGGAAACATGTCTGTGACAGAGTATGCTGCCAAGTTTGTGGAGCTGTCAAAGTTCTACCCGCACTACACTGCTGAGAATGCTGAATTCTCGAGATGCATCAAGTTCGAGAACGGTTTGAGGCCCGACATCAAGAGGGTGATTGGGTACCAACAGCTGAGAGTTTTTCAAGACTTGGTTAATAGCTGCAGGATCTATGAAGAGGATACGAAGGCCCACTACAAGGTAGTGAATGATAGGAAGGGTAAGGGACAGCAGAGTCGTCCTAAGCCGTACAGTGCCCCCGCTGATAAAGGGAAACAGAAGATGGTCGATGTTAGGCGGCCTAAGAAGAAGGATGCTGCAGAGATTGTGTGTTTCAATTGTGGTGAGAAGGGCCACAAGAGCAACGTCTGCCCTGAAGAAATCAAGAAGTGTGCCCGGTGTGGCAAGAAAGGTCATGTTGTAGCTGATTGCAATTGTACGGACATTGTGTGCTTTAATTGCAATGGAGACGGTCACATTAGTTCACAGTGTACTCAGCCTAAGAGGGCGCCGACTACTGGTAGGGTCTTTGCTTTGACTGGGACTCAGACAGCAAATGAGGATCGTTTGATCAGAGGTACTTGCTATATTAATAATACTCCTTTAGTTACTATTATTGATACTGGTGCTACGCATTGCTTTATTGGTTTTGATTGTGTTTCTGCTTTGGGTCTTGATTTGTCTGATATGAATGGAGAGATGGTTGTCGAAACTCCGGCTAAGGGTTCGGTGACTACTTCTCTCGTATGTTTGAAATGTCCTTTGTCTATGTTCGGTCGCGATTTTGAAATGGATTTAGTTTGTCTACCTTTGAGTGGTATGGATGTGATTCTGGGTATGAACTGGTTAGAGTACAACCACGTTCTTATTAATTATTTTAGCAAGTCAGTGCATTTCTCTTCCGTCGAAGAGGAAAGTGGTGCAGAGTTTTTATCTACTAAGCAGCTGAAGCAACTGGAACGCGATGGTATTTTGATGTTTTCACTAATGGCTTCTTTATCTGTTGAGAATCAAGCAGTGATTGATAGGTTACCGGTGGTGTGTGAATTTCCTGAAGTTTTTCCAGATGAGATTCCTGATGTGCCTCTAGAGAGAGAAGTCGAGTTTTCTATTGATCTTGTCCCTGGAACGAAGCCGGTCTCGATGGCACCTTATCGTATGTCTGCTTCCGAGTTATCTGAGTTGAAGAAACAGTTGGAGGACTTGCTTGAGAAGAAGTTCGTTAGACCAAGTGTTTCACCTTGGGGAGCGCCGGTTTTGCTAATAAAGAAGAAAGATGGTAGTATGCGGTTATGTATTGATTATCGGCAGTTGAACAAGGTAACTATCAAGAATAGGTATCCACTTCCGAGAATTGATGATTTGATGGATCAGTTAGTGGGTGCACGAGTTTTCAGCAAGATTGATTTGAGGTCAGGTTATCACCAGATTAAAGTAAAGGATGAAGATATGCAGAAGACAGCTTTCAGAACGCGTTATGGTCATTATGAATATAAAGTTATGCCTTTTGGTGTTACCAATGCACCTGGAGTGTTTATGGAGTATATGAATCGCATCTTCCATGCATTTTTGGATCGGTTCGTAGTTGTGTTTATCGACGATATTTTGATTTACTCCAAGACTGAAGAAGAACATGCTGAGCATCTGAAGATTGTTTTGCAAGTGTTGAAAGAGAAGAAACTTTATGCTAAATTGTCTAAGTGTGAATTCTGGTTGAAAGAAGTGAGTTTTCTAGGCCATGTTATTTCTGGTAATGGTATTGCAGTGGATCCGTCTAAAGTTGAAGCGGTATCGCAATGGGAGACTCCTAAGTCCGTTTCAGAGATTAGAAGTTTCTTGGGTTTAGCTGGTTACTATAGAAGGTTTATTGAAGGGTTTTCTAAGTTAGCTCTTCCGCTTACGCAGTTGACTTGTAAAGGTAAAACTTTTGTGTGGGACGTCCATTGTGAGAGAAGTTTCGGTGAATTGAAGAAACGTCTGACGACTGCTCCAGTTTTGATTTTGCCAAAGTCAGATGAACCTTTTGTGGTGTATTGTGATGCGTCCAAGTTGGGTTTAGGAGGTGTGCTTATGCAAGAAGGTAAAGTGGTAGCTTATGCTTCAAGACAATTGAGAATTCATGAGAAGAATTATCCTACGCATGATCTCGAGTTGGCGGCCGTAGTCTTCGTGTTGAAGATATGGAGACATTACTTGTATGGTTCGAGATTTGAGGTGTTTAGTGATCACAAGAGTTTGAAGTATTTGTTCGATCAGAAGGAACTGAATATGAGCCAGCGCAGATGGCTAGAATTGTTGAAGGATTACGACTTTGGTTTGTATTATCACCCAGGTAAAGCTAATGTTGTTGCAGATGCCTTGAGTAGGAAGACATTGCATATGTCCGCTATGATGGTCAGAGAATTCGAATTACTTGAACAGTTCCGAGATATGAGTTTGGTTTGTGAATGGTCACCTCAGAGCGTGAAACTGGGTATGCTGAAGACTGATAGTGAATTTCTGAAAAGTATCAAGGAAGCACAGAAAGTTGATGTAAAGTTTGTGGACTTGTTGGTTGCTAAAGATCAGACTGAAGACAGTGATTTTAAAATCGACAATCAAGGTGTGTTGAGATTCCGAGGAAGAATTTGTATCCCAGACAATGAAGAGATTAGGAAGATGATTCTTGAAGAGAGTCATAGAAGTAGCTTGAGCATTCACTCGGGAGCTACGAAGATGTACCCCGATTTAAAGAAGATTTTCTGGTGGTCTGGTTTGAAACGAGATGTGGCACAGTTTGTGTATTCCTGCTTAGTTTGTCAGAAGTCGAAAGTTGAGCATCAGAAACCCGCTGGGATGATGGTACCTTTAGATGTGCCAGAATGGAAATGGGATAGTATATCCATGGATTTTGTGACGAGTTTGCCTAATACTCCTAGAGGGAACGACGCAATTTTGGTTATTGTTGATAGATTGACAAAGTCAGCTCATTTTCTACCTATCAATATTAGTTTCCCTGTTGCACAGTTGGCAGAGATTTACATCAAGGAGATTGGGAAGCTACATGGTGTTCCTTCGAGCATTGTATCAGATAGAGATCCAAGATTTACTTCTAGATTTTGGAAAAGTTTGCAAGAGGCTTTGGGCTCGAAGTTGAGATTGAGTTCGGCATATCATCCGCAGACAGATGGTCAGTCGGAGAGGACAATTCAGTCGCTAGAGGATTTGTTGAGAATTTGTGTTCTTGAGCAAGGAGGAACTTGGGATAGTCATCTTCCGTTGATCGAGTTCACTTATAACAATAGCTATCATTCTAGTATTGGAATGGCACCTTTCGAGGCTTTGTATGGTCGGAGATGCAGAACTCCGTTGTGCTGGTTTGAGTCAGGAGAAAGAGTGGTCTTAGGACCAGAGATTGTTCAGCAAACTACTGAGAAAGTTCAGATGATCCAAGAGAAAATGAAAGCGTCGCAGAGTCGACAAAAGAGTTATCATGATAAGCGTAGAAAAGATCTTGAGTTTCAAGAAGGAGACCACGTGTTTTTGAGAGTCACTCCTATGACTGGTGTAGGACATGCTTTGAAGTCAAAGAAGTTGACCCCGAAGTTCATTGGTCCATATCAGATATTGGAAAGAGTTGGAACGGTGGCTTACCGAGTGGGTTTACCGCCGCATCTTTCGAATTTGCACAATGTTTTCCACGTGTCGCAACTTCGAAAGTATGTTCCGGATCCATCTCATGTAATTCAGAGTGACGATGTGCAAGTTAGAGACAACCTTACGGTAGAAACTTTACCGGTGAGGATTGATGATCGTAAAGTGAAGACGTTGAGAGGCAAGCAGATACCTCTCGTGAGAGTCGTTTGGACGGGAGCGACTGGTGAAAGCTGGACGTGGGAGCTTGAGAGTAAGATGTTGGAGTCTTATCCAGAGTTGTTTGCTTGAGGTAAATTTTCGAGGACGAAAATCTCTTAAGTGGAGGAGAGTTGTAACGCCCACTTTCGTTTAATCATTATTTAATCGAGTTTAGGCGATTATATTATATTTATATAATATATGCATGATTTTGGTATGTCTTGATGATTTCTGATGATTTGATCGATGACGTGTTAAGTTATGAGTTTTGGAAGATTTGATAAGGATATGAGAATTATTTTATTGTTAAATAAAATAAAGATTTGAAAATAATATAAAATATTTAGTTGAGGGCTGTTTTGATATTTTAGATAGTTTTGGGGGAGAAAGTGAGATAAGATAAGTAATTAAGAAAAGATATAAATAGGGAAGACCTAATATTTTTAGAAAAACTTTTGTACGTGAAAACTTTTGGAAAAAAGGAGAAAAGCCAAGTCTAGAGGAATCAAGGTAGAGTGCTGCGATTTCTTCATACAAGGTAAGGGTGAGACTAATAATTCAATAGCATTGATTGTTGTAATTCTGATGATTAAATGACAAAGTTAGGATTGATTTAGAAAAGTTTGGAAATTAGGTCAAAACCCTAAAAATTGATGATCAAACGGTAAAACTTGTTTAGATTGATGAAAGAACCGTCCTTTAACCTTAGAACATGTTTAGGATGGATTATGGAATCAAAATTAGGCTTGAACCATGGTGTGTGTTGGATTTTTGAGAAAAACCCTAGTCTGCCCGTGCTTCTGTTCATCGCTCGCCACGGCGAGGGATGATCCTCACCTCGCGAGTGATGATCTTCATCACTCGCCACGCGAGCCCTTCCTTTTCGCCTCGCGAGTCGTTTGGTTCAACTCGCCATGGCGAGCAACCCCTCCTCGCCTCGCGAGCTTAGGCAGAGTGCATGTCATATTTTGTGTTTCGACCTTTTTAGTTGGACCTTGCATGCCTTTGAGTGCCTGAACATACCTAGTATTGATTAGGAATGAATGTAGGATCAGAGGGAACCCAGAACAAGCATAGTTGGGAGTTGAGTGGTACACGCCATGGCGAGTAAGTACTCTCGCCTCGCGAGTACAACCAGGATGAACTTGTTTATGTGTTTGTGCGATCTGTGTCGCACTTGTTGATCAAGAATGAACCCCTAACTGGTAATGAGACCTAGTGATGTCGTTTAATGCAGACTATAGAGTTGTTTAAGTTATATTAATATTAATTGAATATGAACTATTGTATTGTATATTCATGCAAAATAAGAAGATGTGATAATGATACAAATTATGTGCTTTGATATAATGATATCATCTTGTTATGTGACCTGTTTATGCTGCTTCCGTTATTTAACTAAGTGCATAAGTATATGATGAAGTTTAGCTCCAAATTATTGGATGCATGTTGATAAGTCGATTACGTTGTTTTGTTCATATGTGTCCATGCATAGCATATCATATTTGAGCTTAGTCCTCACCACGAACATTAGGAGCTTTGTCCTCCGCACGTTTTATAGGAGCTTTGTCCTCCGTACGATTAAAGTATATTAATACTTATGATGACGATTGGTACCACATGCATATAAGGAGTCTAAGAGCATTGTCACATTGTCATGATTAAGATGCCTTGTTGATAATGATTGAATATGTGATTACGTGATACATGTTTATTGATTATGTTATGTTATTCCTAATTATTGGATATACGATTACGTGATAACTGTTTAGCATTTATGCAAAGTTAATAATGGAATGATTATGATGTTAATTTATGATTCTCAATTACATTGATTAATGTTATTTTATTATGAAATCTCACCCCTTCTGCTTGAAAATGTTGCCCATCGTATGGGTAACTTGCAGGTGATCGTGCTTAGTGTGCAGTTGCCGTCGTGAGTGGCCTTGCCTTCACTGTGTCGTCTAGGTCGCTCTGATACGTAACTGGATGGGGTTATATGCTATAACATGCTTCATTCTTTTACGTGAACTGCTTATGTTTTGATAAACTCTTTTGAGATACTTGTTGGGCCTGCGTGCCAAAACGTTTTACGAATTATGATTATGATTTTCCGCTGCTATGTTAAAGATATTTGTGAAGGTTAAATTATCATTTAACTGTTTTTGGATTACGTTTCTATGTGATATCCCGTTTATGGTTTTTACTCTGATAATTGTTTATGAAATTTGTATGTTGGGAAAACGGGGTGTTACATAGCCCCCGGGTGAATACTCAATCTACTCTTGTGACTCTCTTCAAGAATCAACTTCCTCAATTCATCGTTGTCAGGAATACAAACTCTTCCTCTGAATCTCAGTACACCCTAATCATCAATCTTGAAATCACTGTTCTCAGCGTCACTACCAGTAGTCATCAAATCAACCAATTTCAAATCTACCTTCTGAGCTTCTCGGATATTGTCCAAGAAATTACTATCAATTTTCAGCATCCCCAACTGTATACTCTGAGGTGACAATTCACAGACAAGACTCAAGTCTCTAAACTTTTCTAACAATTCAAATTCTTTCACCATTAAAGCAGACATATGCAATGTTTTCCTGCTCAATGCATCAACAACCACATTGGCCTTACCATGATGGTAATTCAAGCCAAAATCATAATCCTTCAACAGCTCTAACCATCTTCTCTGCCTCATGTTCAGTTCCTTCTGGTCAAATAAATATTTCAAACTTTTATGATCACTGAACACCTCAAATCTGGAACCGTACAAATAGTGTCTCCAAATTTTCAAAACAAAAACCACTGCAGCTAACTCCAGGTCATGTGTAGGATAATTCTTCTCATGAACACGCAATTGCCTAGAAGCATATGCTACTACCTTATCATCTTGCATCAGAACACCACCTAAGCCCAGCTTAGATGCATCACAGTACACAACAAATGGTTCTTCTGGTTTAGGCGAAATCAAAACAGGAGCAGTTGTCAATCTTCGCTTCAACTCATTGAAACTACTCTCACACTGAGCATCCCACACAAAAGACTTACCCTTACAGGTCAACTGAGTCAACGGAAGTGCCAATTTCGAAAACCCCTCTATGAACCTGCGGTAATAACCAGCCAAACCCAGAAAACTTCTGATCTCAATTACGGACTTCGGAGTCTCCCATTGTGATACTGCATCAACCTTCGAAGGATCCATTGCAATACCACTACCAGAAATAATGTGACCCAGAAAGCTCACTTCACTTAACCAGAACTCACATTTTGACAACTTCGCATACAACCTCTTTTCTTTCAAAACTTGCAACACAATTCTCAGGTGCTCTGCATGCTCTCTTCATTCTTAGAATAGATTAAGATATCATCAATAAACACCACAACAAACTTATCCAGAAAAGCATGGAAAATTCGGTTCATATACTCCATAAACACACCAGGCGCGTTAGTAACACCGAAAGGCATCACTTTGTACTCGTAATGACCATATCGTGTCCTAAAGGCCATCTTCTGCATATCCTCATCCTTCACTTTTATCTGATGGTAACCAAACCTCAAGTCAATCTTACTGAAAATCCTAGCACCAACCAATTGATCCATCAAATCGTCAATTCTCGGAAGCGGATACCTGTTCTTTATCGTAACCTTATTCAACTGACGGTAATCTATGCACAGTCTCATACTACCATCCTTCTTCTTAACCAACAACACCGGTGCCCCCCAAGGTGAAACACTGGGTCTTACAAACTTCTTATCCAACAGGTCCTCCAACTGTTTCTTCAATTCAGCTAACTCAGAAGCTGACATACGGTATGGTGCCATCGACACCGGCTTCGTTCCTGTAACAAGATCAATTGAAAATTCAATCTCCCTCTCTGGTGGCACATCAGGAATCTCATCAGGAAACACTTCTGGAAATTCATTCACTACAAGTAACCTGTCAATCACAGCTTGATTTTCTAATGACAATTGTACCATCAAAGAATACATCAGAATCCCGTCCCGTTCAAACTGTTTCATCTGTTTTGTAGATAGAAGCTCAACTTCACCTTCTTCCTCAGTAGAAGAAAAATGCACCGTCTTACTATAGCAGTTGATATGAACTCGATTATACTCTGACCAATTCATTCCAAAAATCACATCCATACCCAACAACGGCAGACAAACTAAATCAACCACAAAATCTCTACCAAACATAGATATAGGACACCCCAGACAAACAAGAGAAGTGGTTCTTGAACCCTTAGCTGGAGTTTCAACAACCATTTCCCCTTTCATATCAGATACATCCAAACCCAACTTATATGCACATTCAATAGCAATAAAACAATGAGTAGCACCAGTATCAATAATAGCAATTAAAGGAGTACTATTAAAGAAACAAGTACCTCTGATAAGTCGGTCCTCATTGGTAGTCTGCGTACCAATCAATGCAAACACCTTTCCACCATTTCTAACCTTCTTCGGCTCAGGACACTGCGAACTGATATGACCCTCTCCATTGCAGTTGTAACAGACAATGTCCCCACGCTTACATTCAGCTAGGTTGTGTCTTTTCTGACCACACCTGAATCACTTCCTCTCATCTCTACCACAAACGTTGCTTTTGTGGCCTTTCTCACCACACTTGTAACAAACAATCTTAGAAAGAGCATCACTCATTTTCTGCTTTCCTTTGTCAGCAGGAGCACTGTAAGGCTTAGGACGACTCTGCTGTCCCTTGCCCCTCCTCTCACTCATTGTCTTGTAATGAGCTTTGGTGTCTTCTTCATAAATTCTGCATCTGTTAACCAACTCAGAGAAGACTCTGATCTGCTGATACCCAATAGCTCTCTTGATGTCAGCCCTCAACCCATTCTCAAATTTGATACACCTGGAGAACTCAGCTGTCTCCACACTATAATGAGGGTAGAACTTAGCAAGTTCAACAAACTTTGCAGCATACTCCGTGACGGACATGTCACCTTGTTTCAGCTCCAGAAACTCAATTTCTTTCTTACCTCTAACATCCTCTGGAAAATACCTGCTTAGAAACTCTTTCCTGAACATAGCCCAAGTCACCACTGCATCATCTTGTTCCAGCACAGGCAACAAACTCACCCACCAGTTGTCAGCCTCTTCCGCTAATATGTGCGTCCTAAACCGCACCTTCTGTGTCTCAGAACACTGCATGACCCTGAAAATCCTTTCAATCTCCTTCAGCCATTTCTGAGCACCGTCAGGATCATACCTACCCTTGAACGTTGGTGAATGATTCCTCAAGAATGTTTCCAACATCCTGGTTCCATCACTACCAGCCTCAGTCTTAGGTTGTTGTTGAACAGCTTGAGCTACAGCCTCAAGCGCAGCAACAAGAGCAGCATCACTACTTCCAGTCATCTCGAAGTTCTACATGAGAAACAACAACTCAGAACAACAACAAAAAGCAACATTAAAGTTGACACTCTATCCTAGGTGGCTCAACATGACTCTACTACTTGGCCGGACGGACCAACCTGCTCTGATACCAAATTGTAACACCCCGTTACCCAAAAGCAATTAAATAACAAATATTCATCAGAGTAATTCACCAAACGGGCATGCTACACTACGTTTCAAAATTTCTTAAATAGAAAATAAAACTATTTAATTCAACATCTTTCGTAACTTCGAAATCATGCAGCGGAAAGTTTGCATTCAAATAACAACAACAACGATTAAATTCTCCAAACAACATCTTGGCATAAAGCCTAACATAAATCCATCAATCATAGGGCCATAAATACATCATCTTGCAAATATAAATAATTAATTCACAAGCAACAACAACATCATCGAAATCCACCCATCACAATATGTATACAAATATATATATTCGTCAACAACGTCATCATCATCAATGTAGCAACTGCAACCAACAACTAAGACTCATGCAAACGACATGACAACACTGCTATGACAACACCTTAGACTTCTCAATAGATGCAAATATGCATGTGGTACCAGACAGGACCGAAGCCCTCACCGCTTTTGAATGATTAAAGCATTCATCAGGACCGAAGCCCTCACCGCTGTTGAGCAACTAGTGCTCCAGGACATGAGTCCTCTCCGCTGTTTCATGCATATGCAATGGACCTACTTGTGTATATCTACATACAACTTCACCATGCATACAAACTCCATATGACTCCACTTAAACAACATGTATGGTTAATAAATAAAGCATACATTTCAGTCATCAGTAACATCAACACAACAACATTCATGTACGCAATTCAACACTCCAGAACTGTGCAGCTCGCCTCGCGAGCACATCTGCTCGCTATGGCGAGTTCACAAAACTGCTTGCTCGCCGTGGCGAGTTCAAGGCGAACTCGAGGCGAGTGAAAAATAGGTGCTCTCGGAAAAATGACATTTTTCTCACTCAAACCTCAATTCTAAGCTCCCTATTCATCTTTTTAACCTAAAACTTGCTCCAGACATCATTAAAATCATCTAGGTACCTTAAACCATCCCCAAAACATCTTATAACAACATTTCAAAAATCAAGTTTTGATCTGGCTTGCTCGCCATGGCGAGTTGGTCTGCTCGCGAGGCGAGCGATGAACTTCTGTACGGGCAGAAATCTGGGTTTTTTCCAAAATCCCATTTTTCTTCCATTCACTCCCCAAATCAGTTTACAGATGTAAATTAACTTGCTGTATACTCTCAGAATCTATTTCTAACATCAAAATTATCATTACAACTCTAAAATCAACATTTCATCATAAAACCCATAATCCCCAATTTTCACCAAAAACTCTGTTTACTCCAAAATCAGAAATTAATAACTACACTATTGAAGTAAACCTCACCCTTACCTTAATTCAGAAATGAAAAATGCACAGCAAAAGGATTCTCTTGGTTCTTCTCCCTTGTTCCTGGTTTTCTCTCCCAAGGCTTGGTTTCACGTAAAACAGTTCTGACTCTCTTTTCCTAACTTCCCATTACTTAACTCCCTTTAATTATCATTTAACTCCCTTTAATTATATTAAATATTAAATAACCCCCAAACTCCAAAATAATTATTATTTCTCACTTATTCCAATTATTATTAAAATAAACCATATAATAAAATAAACATACCACATAAATCACCAAAAATCATATATAAATATATATAGACTCCACATAGATCAAAATAATAAATATAACAACTAGGGTGTTACAAAGAACATAAAATAAAATGTGAACTTATTTCTATTGCGAAGTATTAAATATTATGTTGTTGAGTTTTTAAGGATAAATGGCTACTTATTTCCATTTATGATTTTATGAAATGAAGTATGAAATTCCGTTTATGTGTTGAATACTCTGATTATATGTGAAATTTTTATGTTGGGAAAAAACGGGGTGTTACATACTTCCTCTTCATCCTTCTCAGAGTCACCTTCTGATCCCTGTTTTCTTCAGCATTAGAGTTATCTTTGAAATTTCCAGAATTCAGATTTTTCTCTGGAGTAGTTTCAAAGCTAAGATCTTTCTCACTAGTCATAGTCTCACTACCACCAATAGGGTTATCAGGTTGACCTAAGGATGTGTCAACATCCTCTTGAGCCTCGCTTTCTTCAGGATCACTTTCAACAGAGTCATTAGCTCTGGTCTCATTACCAGTATCAACATTCATATTTTTCGAAATTTTTATGACAATATTTGAATCTACTGACCCTGTGTTTTTATCATATATAGGTACATCAACATTCAAGATTGAATCAGGATTACCTTTTTCACAGACAAGTATTGCAACTTCAGAAGTTATCTTGTACGCCTCTTCATTATCAATGTTCTTCGAAGCCTGAGTGGTGGTGCCTTCCACAGTAGCTTTAAGAGGGTTTTCCTTCTCAACAAGATTTTCAACTTCTTTCAAGTTTCCCTTCTTTACAGGTTTCCTTTTCTTAGTAGAAGACATGGAAACGATCTTCTTCTTAGAATCAATGGAAGGAACGATAGTGAGAGGTTTGACCATTTTTGGAGTGCAGGAATCTACCCTTTGTTGCTCAGTAATGTTCTTGTCTTCAAGATCATGAGTGTCAGTTTTAAACTTGATGGTAAAGTGATGTTGTTGGTAAAGTTGGGAGACGAGAGGAAGAGGATGAAGTTGGATTTCTGGAAGTTGAATACTAAAGGTTTTGCCTAACTTGGTGGGAGTAGGAGAGAAAGTGAGATGATTATGTGTAGTAAGGATTTGAAAAACAATTTCTGACTTAATTTTCACCAATGAGAAGAGAGATAGACTAGCTTTTTGCACGCTTATCAAACACTAATTGAAGTAACTTCTTGTCCTGAGAAATAACCAATTTGTCCCTCAACTTCTTAAATTGTGTTATCTCTGTTAGCTATGAGATCCTTTATCAATTTGAATTTTTCTTTAGCACAATCCTTCATAGGATAAATTTGAAGGTTATTCTTCTCGATCACCAAGGAAGAGCATTTCCCAAGGAGATTTCTCTCTAGATTCATGCTACCAAATTGTGAAGACTCACTTATTTCAGGGATATCCTGATGTTGCAACGTTGTGTGCAAAATCCTTGATCGTTCTTCTTGTTGAGAGATCCCTTTAAAGCAGTCATTTGTGGTTCTTCTCCCTTTTATTAACACATTACCTCTCTCATGGTTTGTACTGTCAAGGTGCAAGAAACCAAGTTCCTTCGGAGTAACTTGATGTTGCAACATGATACTCACCATTCAAGTTAGATTAGCAATCTGACCTTTTCTTTGTAATGTCCATGAGTAGAAATTGTCTTTAGTTTTAGTATTTCCCTTTAGAACATTTCCTTTTTCGAGATGAGACAACATTTGTTCACTAAAGTTTGAATTTGTTCCACTGGACATCAAGTTTACTAGCTTTATAACATGACTAAATTGAGTTTTCAGCTGAGTTACCTTATTATTAAGGTCAGAGATTTTTGCTTTGTGACTGACCTTTTCATCCTCCAATTTAGAGGTGATATTTTTCTGCTCCTCAAGTTGTTTGCATGTATCAATGTTTCTGTCACTCAGTTTTTCGTGAGACACAACTAAATCATCATAGCCCAAATCTTCTTCATAAGGTTTAATGTCACAAAAGATTTTACAAGATAATGCAGTAGTATGATTAGCAGATTCTCTTTCTCCATCTCCTTCAGGCTCATCATCATCAGACTAGGATGCAGTCAAGCTTTTCTTGTGTTTCTTAAGAAAGGTAGCACCGTAAAACCCCAATTTTTAGTATTATGATTATTAGTAGTAGTGTTGATTGTTTGACATTATTATTTTTTAATTATTTTTATTTGAATTTAATCCGTTTTAACATGTTTGGGTGAGGTTGTTTAGTTAATTGGGATAGAGACATTGGATTAATAAGGGTAGCATATATAAACTAGAGCTTTAATTAATGGTAGTAGTTTAATTAAAAAAAAAAACAGAGAGAAAATAATATTTAGAAAGAAAATAGGTTTTTTTTAGAGAATAAGAAATTAGAGTCAGAACGGGGGATTAGTAAATTTGGGTAGAAAAGATGTGTAGTTAGTGAGATGAGTAATGCTTTAATGAGTTAAGTAGATGGGAAGTGTGAATAGCAAGACGGTGTGGTTACAGAAAGAATAGTAACAAATTCGGGAGGTACATATTTTAAACCGAAAGATTAGTAACAAACTTAGGTGATGATTATAAATAGATGAGAACATTAGAAAAATAGGATTACAACAAACAGAAAAAAGATTAGAGAACAAAAGAAAACTAGGGTTGTGGAGAGAAAAGGCAAGAAGGCATAGCAAGAGGAACGTAGAGAGAGATTTCACCGTAGGAACTCATCAAATTCGACAAACTAGAGGTAAGGGGGGAGTCTCTATTCAGCGTAAGGGTTGTATCAACATATGGGTAGTGAAAGGTTTTATTTTTTTTATTATTTTTCTTACGATCTTTTACCGAATTCATGTTAAATTTGTGCTCTAATTGTTGCGACGATTTTAGGTATATAATCTCTCTAAATTCATGTTATTGATTTATGTGATTAATATATATGGATAATTGAATTCGTAACGTGTTTTAGAATTGATAATCTTTGATTGAATTCACGAATCCTTTTATTAATTTTATAAATGAATAATTTGCTGGGTAATATAGTGTTGCTGGTTAATTCTCTTGCAACTCTCGGCCATGTGTGTTTCAATTGCACGTATATGCTTGAAATTCAATTAGGAGTAAATCTTGTGTCAGTTACCTAGTTTAACCTCTTTGTACTCATTAGATTTCATAGCCCCACCCAACTATTGACTATAGTTATGTGATGATTTTTCTAACGTTTTTATTTTAGTGAAGTTTGTAGTTATTTGTTTAAATTGAAGTCCTTTGCTAAAGTATAAGTTTTTAAATTACGAGAATTTGTACACTATATTTTCAGTAGGAACTTTTAATTCGATAGTTGAATTGATAAAATTTAATATCTACAGATGTTCACAACCCCCCAACCACGAGTCCTGGGACATCTACAAAAGATGCCAGCATATTATACAAGCACCACACCTTGTCCCAAGACTCGTGAATGGGGGGTTGTGGACCGTCATAATATTCTTGGGTACATAAGGAACCTTCATAAGGGTCCTCGTGCCTCACCAAAGGGCCAGGATGTCCTCCAAGAGAATCTTAGAGATCAAATACGCATCCCCTTCAGGGCGCCGCCTTCAGTGGCTTCTAGAAACCGCCCAGAAGTACTGAAATACCCTTCTTTACTTGCCAACCAAGTAAACCACAAACAAAGCCCATAAGGGACTATATATACCATCCTTGGGATCATTCTTAATCCATCTAATCATCATTCAAAAACCCAACAATACTAAGAAAAACTTAGTTCTCTTTACCGTACTTTTTCGACAAGTACAGGTGACAAACACACCTACTCTGGAGGCTACCAAGCTAGGAAGGAAATCCACTAGTGTAGTCCTTATTCAATAGCTCTCAACAAACTCCTCGTTTACACTATATGACCTAGGACCTACCTGTATATACTTCAAACTAGGAACTCCCAGATCTGAGATCCCATTTCACTATCTTAATGGTCAGTCACATCCTTGTGACCTATCAGACCTAAACCAAAACAAAGTTATAAGTTACCTTCCAACATAAACAACTAACACCTTGTGTCACAACTTCGGTGTAGTACAAAGGAGTAATCATACTCACACACAATCCTAACAAATATCACAGACGATACAAGAAATAACACATAATAGATTCTAAACTTGCATCACAAACGATACAAGAGCAGAATACATGAAGACTCAAACCCTAAAAATCTAAACTTTTAGAATGACAGCTTGAATGAACAATTAGGTCTTGAAGTCTTCCTTCTAGACTAAAGTAGCATGGGCTAAATAATTCGTTGGGCCTCAGCACAAAGCAAATCGGTTCAGCTAGTCTGCAAAACAAGAATCATAAACAAATCTGGACAGTCCTAAAATGTCGGAACATTTATAGGATCGTTCCAAACAATAATAAATATTTCCTAAAAACTAATATCATTTTTAGAAATATTCCACAGCTGATTCTTAGAAGATATGCGTGTTGCTTGATCAATAAGATAAGGAAATATTGTTTCCTTAAACAATAAAGGACGCGCCTACAAATAGGCGAGAACTTAGGCACACTGAACCGTGTCAGGATGTTGGAACATTGTATCCAACATTTTACAGAGACGCCTAAACACATGTTGAAACATTGGCTCCAACTTACATCAAGGATATTTTTTGTAGCAATAATGCAGCCAATACAAATACCCAACATACTCCCTCATTGATTTCCCACGCAAAGGTGGTGTTTTCCTTGACAAACAAAAGTAGCTTCTGTAATTCCTTCTAAAAATGTCAAATGATCTTATGATCATATAATTCCCATCTCTCTTATTTGAAATGAAGAAAGGACTTTTCTCGGTTATTTTAGTGTTAAGGTTAGAACCTGTTTCCTCATAATATATATCTTATACATGCGCAAGAAAAGGGTTGCACTTCACACACACTCACTTGAAACTTGTTGTTGGGTTGAATAGGTTCGCAAGGAATACTTGATGTTGTGATTAGTGTACACTTGAAATTAAGCCTTTGAGGAGACATAAGATTTTAATTGAATTGTCATATTTTAATTTTGTTTATGTTGCTATGTTTATGGCTTTTGCTTGAGGGCAAGAAAAGATTCAAGTGTGGGGGAGTTTAATGAGTCAATAATTAGTGTTTTTAATAGGTTATTTGAGTTTATTTTATTTAGATTTTACGTGTTTTTATTTACTTTCCAAAACTATTTTACTACAATTGCTTGTTATTTAATTCCAGGAAATTTTTTGGTGAAAGATTGAATCTTGGAGCAAAAGAAAAGGTTTTGGAGTATGATTAAAGGATAAAAGGATCTAAAATATGATTTGGAGCTGATTGAAGTCAAAAATATGAAGTCATGTGCAAAAATATAAGGTATGGCCGCGCCAGACAGTGGCGTGGCCACATCAGACAGCGACGTGGCCACACCATCAAAGTCATGGCCAAGTGAGAGAGTTGTCACGGCTTGTGCTGCCAGTGGCACGGCCGTGCGCGTCTGTTGCAGCCCTTTTGCTACTTTTGCTTAGAGAGTTGGCACAGCCCGTGCCTGTGGTGGAACGACCGTGCCAAGGTTCCATCTGCCACTTTTAGTTGTATTTTGACCTAAATCCCATAGATATTCTTGAGTGACACACTAATGATTCACTTCTTAGGGCTTAAGTCAATATTAGACTATTAGTAGAGCAGCCATCAGACTTATCTATTCATCTTTTGTTCTTGGAAATTATAAGTGACAATTGTTTCTTTGAATAAAAGTTCTCTTTATTTTCTTGTTATTATTATATTCTTCTTCTTCTTCTTCTTCTTCTTCTTCTTCTTCTTCTTCTTCTTCTTCTTCTTCTTCTCTATGTCTACAATGAACATGAGTGAGTAGACTTCTTTGTCTTGAGATTGTTGGATGAGTCTAATGACCTAATCATATTCAAACCAAGCCTAGAACCCTAATTTTATGTAACCCTATTTTCTAATCAAATCTCACTGTTCTTATAATCAATAACAAGTGTTAAACGAAGGATCGAAAGATGAAGTTTAATAGTTGTTATTGATTCATCTCAAATACTAACCGAAGGATCGAAAGATGAAGGTCGGTATTGGACATGTGAGATTAGACAAGGTTTTCGAAACATGAGAATAGTCTAGAAAACCTTGAGACCTTTAAAGTTTCATTCTTAAAGGGTTTCAATAGCAATCAACCATGAGAATAGGCGTGGTTGCTATTGAAATACATTCATCGAGACCCAAAGGTGATATGAAAAGCGAAAGAGAAACTCGTCTTTAGAAAAAAGAGGCAACATAAGATTTAGGTTTAGGGTTTGGCTTGTGACATATTTGTCACCAAGACGAACCAATAAGCCAAAAGAGTTTTTGTTATTATTATTTTAAACCGTTAAAAATCTAAACTTTCAACCTTTGAAACTTTCATCTAATCATTGTTAAAAGTGAATCAAATTCATAACTCCCTATCAGAACAATACTTTTTATTACTACATCGGTAAACCGTGCACTTGTGGATTGACCCCATCAAGCATCATCATGAAGTATCGAGCCTCATTAGAACCATGCTTGACTGCTTTCCGAAAAATAAAGCTAATTTCCGTCAGGTCGGGACATCCTCCTTGAAGCATTTGGGATGCCAAGACGACCGAATATTCGGTGTGACCACTGCGAGATAGTTTGTGCATGTAAACCTGTTTCCGATACAAAGCCAGTAATCTGTAAGATACTTCAAACAGTTTCGTGGTAAGGCCCGCAGTACTGCCTTTTTGTTGGAAATTTTTCGATGATAGTTGAAGGTAGTTCCAAAACTCAGAAGGTTCTGAACTCCATAAATTGGCTATCCTTCTGGAAATATGGATTATAATGTCTCATGGGAGCGAATCCATTAGGTAAAAGCCATAGCGAACGTTAGACCACAAGTAAAAGATGAATAGACTGGCTGAATGTTATTCGTGACTACAAGAGAAAACGGTCTATAAGTGCCGCCTTATCTCCTTATTTGTAGTAACCGCCACGTATGAGGCAGTACCAAAAGTAGTGGGAAGTTGATCAGACTGGGCATTAGAGAGCAGTTACTGATTTAGTGATAAATGAATTGAGGCAGTGCCAAAAGAAGATGTTTTGTAGGACAACATCGAAAAGGTCATCTAAAGAAGTAGAAAGATCATGGTGTTGGATATTAAAAGCATACAGAGCAGTCTCAAAAAATTACAGGCTCATTTAATATGGTCAAACATTTGTTTGACCTTTAACTTTGCAGGAATCGAAGAGCTTTCTCATTTTCATTTAGGAAATCTCGACGGAATATCAAGCCTAGAGCGAAAAACTAGATTTTCGACAAAGTAAAGCTCAAAAAGAAAATTCACGTTGAAGTCAAGCAAAAAGGGGGGAAAGCACGATTTCAAGCATTGAAACGGTTTCCAGGTAGTGGAGACGTGGGACAGGAAGTTGTCCAAGATGGAGGAAGTGATGATCATGGAGTTAGTGGTTCGTCATCTAGATTTTTAGTATAAATAGTATTTTCCAAGCCAGAAAGTGGGTCACAAATCATATACAAAATTCTTCAACACTCAAACTCAAACCTGTCGAGAGACAGTGCCTTTTACTTCAAACCCGTTCTTCTCTCTAAGCAACCTGAGTGCATTTTGTGGCTTTTTTTCAAACCATTTTCCTATTAAAAAAAACCCTTTGCACAACATGTTGAGATTTCTAGTTCGATCTCGATTGTAATAATCCGAACTAACCCCCGTTTGCTAAAATTACAGACAAACACCTCTTCCATTGTCATTCTCAGTCAATAACAATTACTACCTCCGTCCCTAATTATAGGGCATTTTTGAAAAAATAACGGGAATTAAGATAGTGAATATTTTTATTAAATATGTTTGTAATTACTCTTATTTTTACAATTTTATTCTTTAAGAGAGAGAGTTGATTTATGTTTTCAACATGTTATTTATTGTTGATTGAAGAAAAAAATGTATAATAATTAATATAGTTAGAAATAACAAAGAACAACAAAATTTCTCAAAAAGGTCTTATAATGAGGGACATAGGTGGTATCCTATTTCTCTCCCTTTTTAATTTGTCCTTTTTAACGTTGGTGCTGTCATTGTGATTGTCATTAGATGACGTTATTGGGAAACAGTAATGTGAATACGACTAAATTCATTGTTAATAAAGAACGATGTTAACATCAGTATTCGGTGCCTAGTTGTGCGGATCTTGACTCTTAACGTAACGACAAATCAGATACAATAGGTACTCTTAACGTAATGACCCTTATTTCTAATACCAATCTATCTTTTCTTTTTTTCTATCAGATACTAATACAAATGGTTTTTTTTTAGAGGTAGTACAAATGTATTGAATTTGCATAGTTTCACTGTAGTGCATTTTATAGTTCACCCCTAAGATAATAAATTCATGGGTGATGTTGATAGATTTGTTGCCCCTCTTGTTAGTAATATGGAATAAAATTTGTTACAAGCATCCTAATAATAATAAAATATGTTACACGATAACTAACCTATAACCTAATAATAATAATAATAATAATAATAATAATAATAGTTGTAAAAAGGAAAAATTGTTAATAATATGAAATAAAAGTTGTTACAAGGACAATATAATCTATAACCTAATAATAAAAGTTGTTTCAAGGATAATATAACCTAATAATATTAAATTTTGTTATAAAGATAATATTGAGATTTTAAATTAATCTAAAGATAATTTTGGCAGTGCAATAGAATTTGATACCCTCCTCTCCCCTCTCCTTCGAAAAATGAACCAAACACTTCAAATTAAAATCTCCCCTCCCCTTCCCTTCAAAACTCTTGAACCAAACAGGCCCTTATGAGTTCGCCGACACTCTGTGGCTAAGCGTCTAAGATGTAGACAGACTTCAGCTGCCACCTGGACACGATTAAATGTGCTTAACTTTTTGCAGACTACGGAACTGAAGCGATTGAACTCGGTCTAAGTATATGCTATGATAATTAGTTGTTATATATTTTGTTATAAGCCAAAAGCTAAGTATATGCTCTAATACACGGTACACTCAGATATATTTTAATATGATTAAAAATGAATTTAATTAACCAGCATAGAACTTAGGGAAGCTCACAAAACTCACCTTTAGGATTGTCAGACTCAAGGGTAGCTTACAAAACTCAAACCCTAGAGTCAACGACTTGTTAACTAGATTAACAACAAATGTTTTTGTCATCATAAAAAATGTGGAGATTGTTGGACCAAAGTTTGTATAATTCCTCTAAGATTTTGATGATAACAAAATGTGAAGATCATCAGACTCAAAATACCTCATCAGACTTGGAGGACCTCCAGACTCAGAAGATCTTGAGATGCTAAAATTCTCACGTGTAGAAACAAACAAAGAACTTCAAGGACAAAAAGAAAGAACGGATAATTCCAATTTCTTCAACAGATGCTGAAGACTTGAAGAAATACAAAGCTCACTAGTTCAAACTACTTTGCATGGAGAGCATATTAGCATAACTCACCCGAAGGAGGCGTATGACAGACTCCTCTATAAGTGTAATGAGTTGGAGCAGCCTGGTGATGACGAGAAGGCGGAGGAGCTGGAGACTATTAGGACCATGTGCATATTAGGGCATTTTTGTTGCTTTTGGTTGGCCTCAACATTTTTGCCAACAAGAACAACAAAAACGTTCAACTCATATCTTGCTACAAACCCGGCCGTTGGTGGTTACATGACTCTACTTGAGGTAATATTTTTTTCTTTTTTTTTTTAGAATATCATAAATGACTTACGATATTATTGTTTCTGTATATGTGTTTGTGATGCTGAAATATTTGTTTGTATGATACTAGTACTTATATTATTGTGTGTCTTTGTGTTTGTAGAGATAGGTTTTGGAGCACTTCTTTAAGCTCTTTACGAGGAAGCTTGTGAAGGACTAATATCGTGCTCAACCGCTTGCTTCCAAATGGAAACTCCGAGGGGCCATTCTGATCTTGTACACTACTGGCCTCCATGATCTGAGGGTGAATGATGATGTCATTTGGAGGATCGGCGAGATATCGGCGAGATGTCATCTGGAGGTCGTACGAGGAGCAGGTTCTCAGGTAGTATGGCTATATCCATACCATTTTCATATCTCTTACGACGATCGGGGCTCTTTGAGCAATAAGATGTGATTATGGCCTTTTAGAATTTTATGGTCCACGTCATTGACCAGGCGATGAGGGGTCGACAGACAAGGGAGAGGGAGTTGTGGAAGTATGAGGAGGGGTATATCGTGCATATCATCCTATTGTGTTTGGCCATACATCTGTTATTGAGTACACAGTTCATGTCCCTCCTTACGAGGAGGTTATTGTTAAGCAGCAGTGTGCCAGACAAGGTCCTGACCCACTCAAGATTATTGCGAACATCATAGCCAACGTAGATAGTACATTGGGGGATCCTGATGTGTTCTCATCTCCTATCTATACAAGTGTGTTGCAGGGCATCTAGTCGGAGCATAGCATTTTGCAGGAGGAGCTAGTTCCTCGGAGGAGGACTAGGATCCATAGTCCACATGAATAAGGTTCTTTTAGTGTTTATATGACATTTGTTTATGTTTATATGCTTTTATGACATTTTAATGGATTTTGATGTAATATATTTACACTTGTATCTTTGTGTTTTTTTTTTTAGTTTTTAGTTTTATTGTGTATTTAAATTTTGAATGAATGAATGATTCAACGATTGAATGAATGGATGAATGTATGTACGTAGTAAGAATGATTGAATGAATGAATGAATAAAGGATGTAAATGAAGGAATGAATGTATGAATGTAAATAGGGAATAAAAGCAATTATGTTGTTCTGTCAAATAACACAAGAAGAGCGCGACTTAACTCACGCTCACCTATAACCTACATGAGTTAAGTCAAATTCAGGTATAACCTGTGTGACTCATTGGCAACGTGACTTAAGTCACGCTGGTTGTACCGAACGTGAGTTAATTCACGTTGGGGGTTGTTATTTTCAAAACACATAGGAATGCGCAATTTTTAATGGGAGAAGAACAATTTTCTATTTGTTATATTTGCTTTACAACAATACTTGATTATTTTTTTACTTTCATTGCACATAAACTCATTCTTTATGAACTCTTTCTATGACCAAAGACTACATTTATCAAACTAGGAATTTTGGGTGAAAAAGGGTTGGAACCCGAAAGTTTTTTTGCAGAACTGATGACTATTCGCTTAAGCGAACGCTAAGCGAACAGTCACAGTAAGTTCTGGAATTTGGTCGCTTAAGCGAACGGTAAGTGAACAACTATTGTAATCTTTTGGAGCTGGGTCGCTTAAGCGAACGGATGGACGCTTAAGCGAACGAGCCCAGTTTCAACAACTTTTGATTTTTGTTCCGGGCTTTAGGGGTCCAATCCGAGCTTTGTAAAATACTTCTTTCAACTTGTTTAATCTCTATTTGTACTCCTAAACCTACTGGAACATGATTTACTTATTCGAACTTGGGATTTTCTAATTGGGTTGAAACTTGAATTTTTCATAATTTTGGTGTTTGTTGGAAATGAACATGGTGAACCAAAAGGGATTACAAGCTTGGTCTACAATCCATGTGGACTTAGGCAAGGCTTGTAAGCTTGGTACAATGTCTTAATCATGTCAAACTTGGGTTGGGATTACAGAATGTGTGAACTTGGGGTTTTCTCATACGAACTTAAGCTAATCTTTGAACTAATGTTTAATAGTTCATAAGTGGCTTGAACTCATGACTACATGATTGATTAAGATTGATTTGTTATTTTCCAAACTTGAATAAGTTACCTTGTTTTGAAAATTATCAATGTTGGCCATTTTGCCACTTGATACGAACTTTGTCGAAAACGATTCTTTAAAATCAATTACCTTATAAATCTTTCATGAATAGCTTTACATGATTAAATGAAGATCTATGAATGATTGATAGGTGTTGAATATGATGTTTATTATAAGGTGTTGTATTTTCTCCTCTACTTGGAATGTGAGAAAGTGTATAGAGTTGTTGAGCTATATTATATATAGTTGATGTTGATTAATGTATATATATCAATTGATGTTGATGATTATTGATAATTATAATGACAATGTGATGATGACTCTTAATTGAATTATGACTTGATTGATTGTGTGGACGTGAATACTTGATAATGCAATTGTTGTTGAGGTGATCAATATAAATGGAGGTTATCCTTTATATTGTTGTGGAATGTTTATGAGGTGATTTTGCATTGTCGAGTCTTTGCTAGTATGTCCATGTATCATAGTCATGTTGAGTCTTGATATTGTAAAGGAGTGTTGCTCTTTTACTTCGGTGATATTGTAAGAGGAGGTGTACTCTTACATAAGATGTTCTATTGACATCTTGTTGTTGGCGATTTGGTACTACATGCATATATGTGTCGAGTATAGGCGCATATCATATTGGCAAGAATCCTAATTGATGCATTTGAATGATGATTGTTGATGATAAGTGTGTCTGATGAATACATAGTCATGATATTTGGAATTGTTGTGTGGATGTGTATATGGAAGTTAATTGCTCATGTTAATTATTTGATACTTGATTTGATTCATTTATGTCAAACTATTTATGTTGATTATGATTGATGTGAAGCTTACCTCCGGTGGTTTTGACCGCCTACCTGTTTGTATGAATAGGTAGACGGAGTGCATGAGTAGTTTGCTTTGGCGAGTGCTTGGATAACGGGAGCTAATCTCCGTTATCGTTTCTTGGAGTCCTAGATTTAGGTTCTGATTAGGACGTTGGTCTTTATGTCTTTGTTGGATTTATTTATTATTGAGATTTTACCCATATGTCGAGACTTGAAGAATTTATATGATGATTTATTTTGATCTCATGGCATGTAGACTTTGAAGATGTATGATCCATATCCTCTGCGACTGTTGAGAATATTTATATATGCATGTTGTTTGGATTTATGTTGATGACGTAGCGTCTATTTTTTGAATATTTATATTATTCGCGTGTTTTATCGTTTTAATATAAATAAGGTGTTAGATTATGCATCCTAATTCTTATGCTATTATTGTAAGTCATATTTCAGATCATAATTAAACTATAAAATATATAATACTTGAAAGCATGTGACTTGTGAAGTTTACAAAGAAAATATTAACTAGTTGACAAAAAAAAATTCCACGTATTAACAAGTTGACAATTGGTCTCCCTTAAAATCAATTAAAGATGATAATCCAAGATCCTTGCACCGTGGTGCGTTTGCATTTCATTAATATTAATTACTTGACTTGGTGTGAGTCTCTTCACTATTATTATTAGGGTGTTATTTTTATCTAAACATCCCTAAAAAAATGTAAAATCATTTATTAAATAATAAGGTATTATAATACATTAGAAATGTAAGTGACCTCCGATTATAAATAACGAGGTTACTACCTCTGCTTAACATAGTATTTCATAAAGCAGTTCAGTTTTCTCTTTGCTACATACGAGGAGAGCAGATAATTGGTGTGTAGTAAGTATAAGATACCTATTTATGTGTCTATATTTATATTATGTATGATCCATATCCGCTGCGATTGTTGAGAATATTTATTCTGGGATTTTGTGATTAATTGTTTTGACAATTTGTTGTTATTTTGATCCAGAAAATGATGTCAAACATAGCACGGAGAGGCTTCAATTACAAGCAGCCACTAGCAAGAGCAACTCATGTGATAGAAATTCGGCAGAATCGTGTTATTGATGGCGTAGTACGATATACAATAAATTATAATCCATCGTCTTATCTTTTTTCAATTCTTTTAATTTATATTTCTCGTATCATTAATAAAAAATATTTTTGTAAAGTGATTGATATCTAATTTTTTTATCCATGCAACACTGTTATTATATTTCTGAATGTGTTATTGCCAAAATGTTATAGTAGAACATTCTTAATAAATGGATATGATATTTACTCATTATAAACACTTTACGTTATTGGTGATTTGCATTAATTTTAAACATGAAATTTATAGGCTCTCTCAAAAAAATAAATTTGTTGGTTTTTGATATAAGAGACATACTTTTTTTTTTTTTTTTTAAGGAATAAGAGACATACTTTTACGGACAAAGCCACAATAAAAAACATTTAAACACACATACATAGGAAAATAAACATGAATGATTCTTTGATATTGTAAAGTGACATATAATTTGAAACAAATAAATTTTGCTAGAATGACATATAAAGTGGAACAGATGGAATATAATTTAATTGTTGGTTTTTCTTTTACCTTTTTTCATTTCTGTCAATATCTACGGATGTAATCAACTTGATATGAGTAAAAAGAGAGAATTAATGTCTTTGGCCTCTATATAAATGATCATTGTAGTTTTGTTGTTTTTATTCAGAAGATGATGTCCGCTGCACCACAACAAAGATACGATTTGCTCGAAAAAACAACGGAATTGTTAAAATCTGGTCAAGAGAGTGTGATAAAGGCATCACTTGAATATCTTCAAGTAAAAGCAAAGATTACGGTCTGTTATCTTCTCTATCTAATGAATCATCGACATATTTATAACGATAAAGGGTCTCAAAATGAATCCTATCTTTTTTTATATGGGTGATTTCATCGTAACTAAGCTTCATGTAACCTCCCTTCAAAAAAATAAAAATAAAAGCTTCATGTAACCCGACACCATAAAATGATCAAACACTACTTTAGTTAGGAAAGAGGACACATAACTTCAGACAGAAACAATATTTTTAAAGGACTGTATTAGATCGACTCTTGTTTAAATTTGAGTTTGTTAAATAGCTTGATGATTTCACTCTAGGGAGAACTTGCACTGGCTTTTAATCGAAGTACTATAGCAACCTCAACTCTTCTTGGAGTGCCTTGGGGACACAGTTCATCATTCGTCGAAGGCCCTGCAATATTTCTTCATCCTCGCATTAGGAAGGCCATTTGGCATGGTAGCACAGACTCAATAACTGATAAAGGTATACTCATATGATGTTGTCTAATTTCGTGGTGTTTTTACACCCATTTATTGTTTTTATTCTGAAAAAGAGCAAAGAAATGGTTGTCACAAAGATGGTTGTATAAACATATTCAAATTACATCATGTAGATATTTATAAAAATATTTAATTTTAGAGACTAATCAAAGAAAACGGTATTATATAAGATGTGTTTGGATTGCACTCGTGAGTTTAACTCAGTTGATAAGCATAATGCATAATATATGCAAGGTCTGGAGTTAGAACCCCATACACCTCGAATTGTGTAAAATAAATTTACACTATTACAAACATAAACAATGTAATTAATATTTTTTTTCTTCGCAGGCAAGAATTTAAACGACCCACATGTGATAGCTGATGTTGGTGATGTCCCTGTCCAAGATATTCGAGATTTTGGAGTCAAAGATGACAGATTAACGAAGTTAATTAGAGATTCTGTCAAGATTGTGATGGATCAGGTGTATACATTGTTAATATTTGAGACATTATATTTTTAACAATTATGTTCCTGTTTCCTGGTGTTTTTGATAAACAAAAATGCTAGTTTTAAATTTATTGTTTGTAAGATCAAACTAGAATATGATTTTATCGGACCTTAAATTCGAATCTATATGTTTTGTTAAACTTTAAGAGATATCTTACCCTTTGATTCAAATTTTATTGAATATTTAAAGATTACGATTATTTGTCAATGTAAAAAATTGTCAAAAGATTACGATTATTTGTTAATGCATTAATTTAATTATGCAGCCTACATTGCGTCCCTTAGTTTTGGGATGTGATCAATCCGTATCATTATCTGTTGTTAGAACTATATATGAGCAGCTTGCCGGTCCTGTTGATGTTCTTCATTTTGGTGCACATCTTGATCATGAGAATCCCTTAGTTCAATCCAAGGAGAAGGGCTATGTGAACCGACTAGTGCAGGCACTTTTCAATTCTATTCTTTTCTTTTGTGGTTATAAATACTTTTATTTCATATTTTCATGCCTTTAATTCTTTAATTTATTATAGGTCGGTTTGCGATCAATAACACCTGAAGGACGTAAAGAAGCCAAAAAAAATAATGCAGAGATACATGAAATGAAAGATTTTGAAAAAGAACGCCATGATTTAGAGAAACTGGTATATTTCTTTATCTTTTCTCTCGCTCTCTCCACGCAACACTAATTAATTGTGAAAGCTTGCATACCAATTGAAAACTTGATGAAACAATTGTATGGTGATTAATCAAGAAACAAATGAATGAAAGTGTGCTACACCGATCCGAGTGAATCCCTAGCCGCACAGTGCATCTCACAAGTAAACCCTAGCAGAATAAGGACTTCCATAAGACTTCAGTAATAATTTATGTTATTCAAACGTGAATATACCAAACGTTATATTTTTCTACGCATAATTATTATTACGGTTTGACAAATAAACATAATTAATTTGACAACACATAAATATATATTTTATTTTTTAGGGATATTTTTGACCAAATAATTATATTTTTGCAGAAACTAGGAGTTGGTGAAGGTGTTAAAGGAGTATATGTATCAATAGATGTGGATTGTCTTGATCATGATTACGCTAGAGAAGTGTCTTTACATGAATCAAGGGCACTTTCTTTACAAGATGTTCTCAATATTCTTCAAAATCTCGAAGGTGATATCGTTGGTGGAGATGTTGTCGAGTACAACCCACAACATGATGATACTAATTATAAGACGACTGCCCGGGTTACTGCTAAACTGATCAAAGAATTAGCGGCAAAAATGTCCAAATGATGAATCCATCTCTGAACTGCCATCTGCTATTTGAATTATTGCGTTCTTTTTAATTTTGTTTTGTGTCGACTATGGCGATACTTAAAATACGGAGCAACTCTTCGCAGAAGACACTCAGTTCCAATAAAATAAGAGTTATGTGTATTTGTGTTTTAGGCTTTAGCAGGTCTACTCAAAATCACATAACATTTGTGTATTTGTTTTTAATTAAGTTGTTTTGAATTAATTCTACGTTCCCAATGTGTCATCACAGTGTACCAATTCGATTTTGTGATCATTAATGGCATAAATTGAATTTCGAATAAATGGCACAATGACATAGTTTGAATTTCGAATAAATGAAACAATTAATAATAATAATAATAATAATAATAATTTTATGGCAAGAAAGGGATAAAGAAAATATAAGTTTTGCATGGAAAGTCTGTTTACTCTCAATCAATAGTTATGATATGTAACCAAAAAAAATCAATAGTTATGATATTAGCTGTGTTTTTATTATTATTAAAGATCATTAATGTTAACTTTATTTTTTTTAGAGGAAGATTAATTAACTTAAATAAATGTGAAACTCACAAGAAGGAATAAATAAAATATGATTATCAAAATAAAAAGGAATGTAGACGAAACTGTTTTTTCAATATGTCATATTATTTCTTCGTTACGACAAACGTTCTCACA
The DNA here is from genome assembly GCF_003473485.1 of Medicago truncatula. Lineage (NCBI taxonomy): Eukaryota > Viridiplantae > Streptophyta > Magnoliopsida > Fabales > Fabaceae > Medicago > Medicago truncatula. The sequence continues at coordinate 18,478,005 of NC_053047.1, read as the reverse complement.
AAGGCTACAAAAACTTACGTAAGTTTTATTATCATTTTGCTGAAGTAGACATCATTCATTACATTATTTATACTAGGAGCACTTAGTTCATCATTTCCATCATAGCATTCACAATATCAATTCAATTAAATTTTTGTAACCACAATTTCAATTAATCACAAAGATTCAACAATTTCAAACCAATATTAACTCAAAATAATAATATTTCCATGGTAGAAAACTATTTGAACGAAAATTTATACTAAATAAATTAGCTTCTCTGTTAGCCGGCCCTAGTTTTCTAGTGGGAGAAACTCCAACTTCTTTCTAAACTTTCTTTCTCCTTCGTTCATTGAGGAGGGGTGATTTTAGGTCACTTTTTGACCTAGAATCATCCCTCTACATCTTTTTTCCCCTTTTCTTTCAATCTAAATAAGTGGTTTTCACATCTATCAAGTTTTTCCTTTTGTGTTTTTCGTGATTTCGTCGTCTAAGTGCGGCGTTGTGTTGTTTGTGGCGTTTGATTTCGCGTTTTGTCGCGGTGTTTGTTCATTTCCTCTTAAAAGATCTACGTTAGTCAATTACAAATTCAACCAATGATTTGGACGTCAACGTTGCAGATCCGGAAGCATGGATATTTCGGTGACTTAAGTTTTATCATATTATTTGTAGGCATTTTGCCATTGTATGCTATTAACTTGGGTGCTGTGAGTTTGTTCGCAGATTCACCCTTTACATTTTTAATGAATGAATGTCGTTTTGTTTTTGTCAAAAAAAAAAAAAAATAGCTTCTCGCAACTATGAATCAACATCTTTGAAAGGACTACCTCCAAGCATTTCAAAATTTGTATAATCTCACTCTAAGAGATAACTCTGTTTTTTGAAAGGTCTTTGTTATTTCACTTGGTTATTGTTTACCGTATATTGATGAAGTTGGATTAACTAATAATTATTCCCTCCGGTCCTTATTATTATAAAAAAAAAATTAAAAAAAACTTTGGTTCTATTTATAAGTAAATGTCACAACTTTTAAGGTGTATTTATTGCTTAAAAGATTTTTTTATCCCTCATTTAATAATTCTCTTTTTAATTTTAGTTGGTGTATTTAATGTTTCACAACTTTTTATGAGGGTATAATTGTAAAAATATTCAAAATGTTACATTAATTAATGATTGTATTGGTTATCATTTTTTTATTTTATTTTGTTTCTTATAAAAAAGATCGGAGGCCCTCCGGCGGAGGGAGTATATTTGAGAGATCTTCAAGAAAGATATTCCAAGGTTGATCGTATATGCATTGCTAATCTACGTTCTACCATTAACAACCTCAAGCAAGGTACTAAGTCTGTTTTGGATTATTTTACTGAAATGAAGACACTTTGGGAAGAATTAGCTTCACACAGACCTATTCCTAGCTGTGTTTGCATTCATATACTTCGTTGTGAAGCTTCTACGTTTGCCAAAACTCATAGGAATGAGGATCAGATCATGCAGTTTCTTACATGTCTCAATGATCAGTTTTCAATTGTCAAAACACAAGTTTTACTCCTTGATCCAGGAGCTAATGAACATGTTTGTTGCAATCTATCTTGTTATAGTTTCTTTTATAGAATTAAACTGGTTCATGTTTCTTTATCTAATAGAAATTCAATTTTGGTTCATTATGGTGGCACTATCTCTTTTACTTCACATATTTATCTCAGCCATGTTCTTTATTCACCAACTTTTACTCTTCATCTCATTTCAGTTGCTAAGCTGTGTCAGTCCTTATTTTGTTCTTTACAATTTTCTCTTGATCATTTTCTTATAAAGGACAAAATGTCTTTGAAGATGATTGGTTTGGCTAAGCAACCGGATGGCTTATAGAAATATTTTCCATCTTCATGTTCTTCAAATTTTGTGTCTTTTAGTATTCTCAATAAATCTTGCAATGCAATTTTTCCTCTTTCATGTAAATCTAGGAAAATAATTCCTGCTAATGCTTTGGGGCACTTTAGGCTTGGTCATTTATCACACCAAAGATTACGTTCAATGTGTCTTTCTTCTCATGCTTCTAACAATTTTGAACTAATTCACTTAGAGATTTGGGGTCCCCTCTCTATTGCTTCTGTACATGGCCAAATATATTTTCTTACCATATTAGATGACCATAGCAGGTTTCTTTGGGTTATCTTACTTAAATCAAAAGCTAAAGTTTCGACACATGTAAAAAATTTCATCACCATGATACAAATACATTTTCATACTACACCCAAATACATCAGAACAGATAATGGCCCTGAATTCTTGCTATCTAAATTTTATGCTTCTCATGGTATTCTTTACCAAAAATCTTGTGCAGAAACTCCTCAACATAATGGTACGGTAGAAAGGAAACATAAACATATCCTCAATGTAGGCAGAGCCTTACTTTTTCAATCTAAACTAGTTACAAACCCGTGCTTCGCACGGGTTGAATAACATATCTTGTAAAAAATTTGTTCCAAAGGAAAAATGAGCAAATTAATGAATATTGCACAAACTCGGATATTATAAATGAATCACTTTTATTGTATTTTTGAAAAACTTTGTTATAAAGAAGAAATGAGCAAATTAAGGGAAATATCTGCATTTTTCTTAAGAAAATGTTGTCGTTCATAAATGTGAAAATCAAGCAAGCATATTGCACAAATCTCAACTATATGTACATTTCTAAAACATTTACCAAAGCATTATAAAGATTTGATGTAGGAAAAGAGCATGTTCTATTTTGTTCAAGAGATTAGGAAAACAACTTTATAATTAACATGATACTAATTGAAACCAACGAAGGAACCAACAATGTGCATATTAACGTTACATAATAGTTAGGTTTATAAAAGAGACTACAAGTGTCATAGACTAACAAAAAATGAATTTTTGCCAATATTTACATCAGATAAAATGAAAAGAACAAATGGCATCCCAAAGACAAGATAGTTTACGATTACAGTCCAAAACGGTATGCCAAAATAGTAGAAGTTCAAATAGTTCAGCAGCAAAGATCTATTTTAACTCGAACGTGCAAGTTCTTCAGTGACTTTTCGAGATCAAAGATGAGCTTGCCACCTTCTTCCATGACACGTTCTCTGCAGAAATTAAACCACTGCCCATCCAAGTATTTTTCATAGCATGCTCTTTCGGCGGTAATGAGGCGACACTTATACTTTCTCTGTCTCTGGTCATAAAAGAGAATGTTTGTTTTGCGCTTTTCTTTCAGAATTGTTCTTGAAACCTTTTTTGGGAAATGCTAAACAGGGAAATAACTGCAATATTAGTCTAATGCATATTAACATGGATAAGATGTATGGGAATATAGTTACATATAATTTATAAAATGAAGGTAGCATGACAAATTTTAAGCTAAAGAAACCTGATCAATTTTTGTATCATCAAATCAACCTGATCATAAATCAAATATGAAAACTGTTACAACTTTATGATTACTCAGAAAACCTAAAATAACTCACATGCATCAATTTTTTTCAACTATAGTACGAGAAGCTAAAATAACAATTGTGTCAAAATCTTACCATGAGCTAAAATTCAATCATCATGACCTCTACTATACTCCACATCACAATGGAAGATTTTTCTACAACCATGCAACATAAAAATTTCTGGTACATAATCCACTAACAATTGGAAAAAAAAAAAAAAAAAAAAAACTCTTAAAATGTAGAATCGTGAAAAAAGGAAGAAAATCACCTATGATGAAGCAAAAACTCAAACAGTGTCAAAAATGAACCCCTCAAGCCATAAAAATCAGTCAACTCAAGTCATGCATGGTCTCAGAACCATGAAAAAAGGAAGAAAATGACCTCTTAAGAAGAAGAAAGTGTAACAGTTTTCCCATCCGAACTCTGATATCGTTTGACCAATGGTTTTTACGGTCTAAATGTTATTTCAAAACAAAGTTAAAATAAAGGCCTTTAAGAAAGAATCTAAAGTTGTTTGGTTTCTTTGTTTTCTTAATTTTAAAGCTATTTTTAAGTTAAATGTTGTTTGCAAAAATATTGTACAAACTTTGAATTTTTTTTTATGGTGTCCGGGGTTCAAAACCCGGACCTGACATATATTTGTGCATTGTTCCTATCAACTGAGTTAAGCTCACAAGGACAAAACTTTGAATTTATTATGAATTAACATAATAAATAATAAAATGTTTAAAATATTTTCTGAAGGCTAAATATGTTAAAAAATAAAAGATATTTTTTGACAAATACTATATTTACTCAATAACGTTTATTTTGTGTAACATGATACTAATTGAAACCAACGAAGGAACCAACAATGTGCATATTAACGTTACATAATAGTTAGGTTTATAAAAGAGACTACAAGTGTCATAGACTAACATAAAAGGGATTTTTGCCAATATTTACATCAGATAAAATGAAAAGAACAAATGGCATCCCAAAGACAAGATAGTTTACGATTACAGTCCAAAACGGTATGCCAAAATAGTAGAAGTTCAAATAGTTCAGCAGCAAAGATCTATTTTAACTCGAACGTGCAAGTTCTTCGGTGACTTTTCGAGATCAAAGATGAGCTTACCACCTTCTTCCATGACACGTTCTCTGCAGAAATTGAACCACTGCCCATCCAAGTATTTTTCATAGCATGCTCTTTCGACGGTAATGAGGCGACACTTATACTTTCTCTGTGTCTGGTCATCAATGAGAATGTTTGTTTTGCGCTTTTCTTTCAAAATTGTTCTTGACACCTTTTTTGGGAAATGCTAAACAGGGAAATAACTGCAATATTAGTCTAATGCATATTAACATGGATAAGATGTATGGGAATATAGTTACATATAATTTATAAAATGAAGGTAGCATGACAAATTTTAAGCTAAAGAAACCTGATCAATTTTTGTATCATCAAATCAACCTGATCATAAATCAAATATGAAAACTGTTACAACTTTATGATTACTCAGAAAACCTAAAATAACTCACATGCATCAATTTTTTTCAACTATAGTACGAGAAGCTAAAATAACAACTGTGTCAAAATCTTACCATGAGCTAAAATTCAATCATCATGACCTCTACTATACTCCACATAACAAAGGAAGATTTTTCTACAACCATGCAACATAAAAATTTCTGGTACATAATCCACTAACAATTGGAAAAAAAAAAAAAAAACTCTTAAAATGTAGAATCGTGAAAAAAGGAAGAAAATCACCTATGATGAAGCAAAAACTCAAACAGTGTCAAAATATGAACCCCTCAAGCCATAAAAAGCAGTCAACTCAAGTCATGCATGGTCTCAGAACCATGAAAAAAGGAAGAAAATGACCTCTTAAGAAGAAGAAAGTGTAACAGTTTTCCCATCCGAACTCTGATATCGTTTGACCAATGGTTTTTACGGTCTAAATGTTATTTCAAAACAAAGTTAAAATAAAGGCCTTTAAGAAAGAATCTAAAGTTGTTTGGTTTCTTTGTTTTCTTAATTTTAAAGCTATTTTTAAGTTAAATGTTGTTTGCAAAAATATTGTACAAACTTTGAATTTTTTTTTATGGTGTCCGGGGTTCAAACCCCGGACCTGACATATATTTGTGCATTGTTCCTATCAACTGAGTTAAGCTCACGAGGACAAAACTTTGAATTTATTATGAATTAACATAATAAATAATAAAATGTTTAAAATATTTTCTGAAGGCTAAATATGTTAAAAATAAAAGATATTTTTTGACAAATACTATATTTACTCAATAACGTTTATTTTGTGTAACATGATACTAATTGAAACCAACGAAGGAACCAACAATGTGCATATTAACGTTACATAATAGTTAGGTTTATAAAAGAGACTACAAGTGTCATAGACTAACAAAAAAGGGATTTTTGCCAATATTTACATCAGATAAAATGAAAAGAACAAATGGCATCCCAAAGACAAGATAGTTTACGATTACAGTCCAAAACGGTATGCCAAAATAGTAGAAGTTCAAATAGTTCAGCAGCAAAGATCTATTTTAACTCGAACGTGCAAGTTCTTCAGTGACTTTTCGAAATCAAAGATGAGCTTACCACCTTCTTCCATGACACGTTCTCTGCAGAAATTGAACCACTGCCCATCCAAGTATTTTTCATAGCATGCTCTTTCGACGGTAATGAGGCGACACTTATACTTTCTCTGTGTCTGGTCATCAATGAGAATGTTTGTTTTGCGCTTTTCTTTCAGAATTGTTCTTGACACCTTTTTTGGGAAATGCTAAACAGGGAAATAACTGCAATATTAGTCTAATGCATATTAACATGGATAAGATGTATGGGAATATAGTTACATATAATTTATAAAATGAAGGTAGCATGACAAATTTTAAGCTAAAGAAACCTGATCAATTTTTGTATCATCAAATCAACCTGATCATAAATCAAATATGAAAACTGTTACAACTTTATGATTACTCAGAAAACCTAAAATAACTCACATGCATCAATTTTTTTCAACTATAGTACGAGAAGCTAAAATAACAACTGTGTCAAAATCTTACCATGAGCTAAAATTCAATCATCATGACCTCTACTATACTCCACATAACAAAGGAAGATTTTTCTACAACCATGCAACATAAAAATTTCTGGTACATAATCCACTAACAATTGGAAAAAAAAAAAAAAAACTCTTAAAATGTAGAATCGTGAAAAAAGGAAGAAAATCACCTATGATGAAGCAAAAACTCAAACAGTGTCAAAAAATGAACCCCTCAAGCCATAAAAAGCAGTCAACTCAAGTCATGCATGGTCTCAGAACCATGAAAAAAGGAAGAAAATGACCTCTTAAGAAGAAGAAAGTGTAACAGTTTTCCCATCCGAACTCTGATATCGTTTGACCAATGGTTTTTACGGTCTAAATGTTATTTCAAAACAAAGTTAAAATAAAGGCCTTTAAGAAAGAATCTAAAGTTGTTTGGTTTCTTTGTTTTCTTAATTTTAAAGCTATTTTTAAGTTAAATGTTGTTTGCAAAAATATTGTACAAACTTTGAATTTTTTTTTTATGGTGTCCGGGGTTCAAACCCCGGACCTGACATATATTTGTGCATTGTTCCTATCAACTGAGTTAAGCTCACGAGGACAAAACTTTGAATTTATTATGAATTAACATAATAAATAATAAAATGTTTAAAATATTTTCTGAAGGCTAAATATGTTAAAAAATAAAAGATATTTTTTGACAAATACTATATTTACTCAATAACGTTTATTTTGTGTAACATGATACTAATTGAAACCAACGAAGGAACCAACAATGTGCATATTAACGTTACATAATAGTTAGGTTTATAAAAGAGACTACAAGTGTCATAGACTAACAAAAAAGGGATTTTTGCCAATATTTACATCAGATAAAATGAAAAGAACAAATGGCATCCCAAAGACAAGATAGTTTACGATTACAGTCCAAAACGGTATGCCAAAATAGTATAAGTTCAAATAGTTCAGCAGCAAAGATCTATTTTAACTCGAACGTGCAAGTTCTTCAGTGACTTTTCGAGATCAAAGATGAGCTTACCACCTTCTTCCATGACACGTTCTCTGCAGAAATTGAACCACTGCCCATCCAAGTATTTTTCATAGCATGCTCTTTCGACGGTAATGAGGCGACACTTATACTTTCTCTGTGTCTGGTCATCAATGAGAATGTTTGTTTTGCGCTTTTCCTTCAGAATTGTTCTTGACACCTTTTTTGGGAAATGCTAAACAGGGAAATAACTGCAATATTAGTCTAATGCATATTAACATGGATAAGATGTATGGGAATATAGTTACATATAATTTATAAAATGAAGGTAGCATGACAAATTTTAAGCTAAAGAAACCTGATCAATTTTTGTATCATCAAATCAACCTGATCATAAATCAAATATGAAAACTGTTACAACTTTATGATTACTCAGAAAACCTAAAATAACTCACATGCATCAATTTTTTTCAACTATAGTACGAGAAGCTAAAATAACAACTGTGTCAAAATCTTACCATGAGCTAAAATTCAATCATCATGACCTCTACTATACTCCACATAACAAAGGAAGATTTTTCTACAACCATGCAACATAAAAATTTCTGGTACATAATCCACTAACAATTGGAAAAAAAAAAAAAAAACTCTTAAAATGTAGAATCGTGAAAAAAGGAAGAAAATCACCTATGATGAAGCAAAAACTCAAACAGTGTCAAAAAATGAACCCCTCAAGCCATAAAAAGCAGTCAACTCAAGTCATGCATGGTCTCAGAACCATGAAAAAAGGAAGAAAATGACCTCTTAAGAAGAAGAAAGTGTAACAGTTTTCCCATCCGAACTCTGATATCGTTTGACCAATGGTTTTTACGGTCTAAATGTTATTTCAAAACAAAGTTAAAATAAAGGCCTTTAAGAAAGAATCTAAAGTTGTTTGGTTTCTTTGTTTTCTTAATTTTAAAGCTATTTTTAAGTTAAATGTTGTTTGCAAAAATATTGTACAAACTTTGAATTTTTTTTATGGTGTCAGGGGTTCAAACCCCGGACCTGACATATATTTGTGCATTGTTCCTATCAACTGAGTTAAGCTCACGAGGACAAAACTTTGAATTTATTATGAATTAGCATAATAAATAATAAAATGTTTAAAATATTTTCTGAAGGCTAAATATGTTAAAAAATAAAAGATATTTTTTGACAAATACTATATTTACTCAATAACGTTTATTTTGTGTAACATGAATACAAATTTGTATCATCATATAAATGACTTGTTAAATATTTGAATAGGAGAAACAATTTAAGAAGCCTGAAATAATAACATAAATAATATCAAAAGAGTTAGTTTTTTCTATTTCAATTATACTCTATAACAAATTTCGTTATAAGAATACCATATTTTTTGTGTCTTTCAAAAATATAAGAATTTATATTATATGATATTATATTTGTTACATTGTTTGTGTCATAGAAACAAATTGTTTAGTTTTTTTTTAATAAGAAAAAGATATGCATAGTTTGTTATAATATAAAGGTGCAATATATATGTGTGAGTTTTATAATGGCTTTGCCATTTCGTCTATCTACCCAAAAAAAAGGTGCAATATATATATATATATATATAATTTTTTTAGGCATCTATACCTTTTTTGAAGAAAAGACATCTACAATTTTGCTTTTAATTAAAATAAAAATTTTATAAAAATAATCATACGTGTTATGCAACGCCAAAAAAAATTATAAGCATTAGCGTAACAAAAAACAGACACACATAAATATTACTCTAAATGCTAATGTGTGTGTGTATATTTTAGCGAGGTTGAAGAAAGAAAATAAAACTATTTGAAAAACGTGAATAAAAATATTTGTGAGGTTGTGATGATTAAACGATATTAAAATTAAATAGATAAGTGATAAAAAGATAATAAAATTCCTTTAAAAAAGGTAATAAAATTAAATGGAACCTCCTTCAAAAAAATTAAATGAAACAGTTAAAAAATATTAAATGGAAGAAAAACACATATAGAAATATAATATTAAAAAAAAAAGGAATAGGTTCCAAACATAAATTGAAGAGAGATACTTGTGAAATAAATTGTCGAGAAATAGTTTTTTGAAGTAGAATTCAACAACTTTTGGCAATAGCTCATTTCCATTCAATTTTATGCATTAAAAAAGTACATTTTTAAATAAGTATTTAATCGATATTTTATTTGGCCTAACTTCTCCTTAAAAATGTAGATAAGTTGAAAAAAAACCGAGTCAAACAGTATCTTAATATCTCACAATGGTAGTGTAGAAGCAACTGAATTTGGGAGAAAAAATTGGAAAATAGTTAAAAATAAAAAAATTGAAAAATAGTTAAAAGTTTTCTAAAATATTAAAATTGAAAAATAGATAAAAAAATAAATAAATAGGTGAGGTAGCACTCAACCAAGCAACAATAAAAAAAATTATATGCATTCGCGTAACAAAAAAACAGACAGACCGACATAAAATATTACTCTAAACGTTAATGTGTTTGTGTATATATTCGCGAGGTTGAAGAAAGCAAATAAAAATATTTTGTATTATTAAATGACAGCGTGATGATTAAACGATATTGAAATTAAATATATAAGTGATAAAAGAATAATAAAATTCATTTGAAAAAAAGATAATAAAATTAAATGGAACCCCCTTAAAAAAAATAAATGGAACGGTTTCAAAAAATAAAATAAAGTTAAATGGAAGAAAAAAAAAAATTGAAATATAATATTATAAAATAAAATAAAAGGTTCCCAGCGTGAGTTCAAAAGAGATGCTTGTGAAATAAATGATCGAGAAGTAGTTTTTTAAAGTAAAATTCAACAACTTTTGGCCAAAGTTCATTCCATTCAATTTTAGGCATTCAATTTTTTTTTTTAGTAAGTACTAAATTGATATTGTGTTTAGTCTAACTTCTCCTTAAAAATGTAGAGAAGTTGGAAAAAGTCGCGTCAAACGATACCTTAATCTCCCACAACGGCAATGTAGAAACAACTGAATTTAAGATTATTTTTATTAATATAAAATAAAAAAGAAAATAATATAAAATAAATAAAAAATAATAAATATAAAAAAGAAAATAATACAAAAGTAAAAAAAATTGGATGAGGTGGCAATCCCCAAAGTTAAGAAATTATGGAATTACCAAATTGCCCCTTTTAGGGACAAAATTGTAAATTTATATGGCATTAATTTTAATAAATAGTTAGTAGAAGAGACTCCATTCTTCCTTTTGATCATATGTTATTCTTCATGCTGTCTTTCTCATCAATAGAGTCCCTACACCTTTGCTCAAAAACCACTCACCTTATTTTTTCATGCATAACAAGTTACCTGACCTCAATCTGTTTAAAGTGTTTGGTTGTGTATGTTAGGGTTCAACACTTAAATCTCATAGAACCAAATTACAACCTAGAGATATAAAATCTATTTTTTTAGGATACAAGTCAGGTTATAAGGGATTCACTCTTTATGATTTGGAACCAAACATGTTACTTTTCATGAAAATTTTCTTCCTCGCCATCTTACTTCTTCTTCCACACTGTAACGCCCTAGTCGTTATTTTATTTATTTATGATTTATTTAGAGTCTTCTATATGATTTTAAATAATTATTGTTGATTATGTGGTGTGTTATATTTTATTATATGATTTATTTTGACATTAATTAGAATAAGTGAGAATTATTATTATTTTGGAGTTTGGGGGATTAAATTATAATTAATAGAATTAAGAGGGAGTTAAATAAAATAAAGGGGAGTTAAGTTAGGAGTTAGGAAAGGGAGAGGTCAGAAGCAGTTTTACGTACAATCAAGTTTTGGGAGAAAAACCAAGAACAAGGGAGAAGAGCCAAGAGAACCAGAATTCTATAGAGTTTGTTCGTCTGAATTAAGGTAAGGGTGAGGTTTGTTCGTCTGGTAGAAATTGGGAATTTGGGTCTAGGTTTTGGTTCTTTGATTTTTGGATGGAATGAGTGTAGGAATCATTGTTTTAGTGTTAGAAATATGTTCAGGTTGCATACAGCATTTCATTACACTTCTGTAAACTGTTTTGGGGAGTGAAATTGAGGAAATTGGGATTTTTGGGAAAAATTTGCATTTTGCCCGTACAGACATTCATCGCTTGCCCCCGCGAGTAGGCTGTCTCGCCTCGCGAGTGAACAACTTCATGGCTTGCCTCGCGAGCAGAACCACTCGCCATGGCGAGTAAGTGAGTTAGAGATCATGATTTTCAGATTGTTGTTATAAGGTATAAGTTGGTTATTTTTGAGTGCCTGAATGTTTTTAGAGAGGACTGGGACAATTTTTAGATTAAAAAGATGAATAGGGAGCTTAAAAATTAAGATTTAGTGAGAAAAATTTCAAAACTTCCGAGAGCGCCTTTTTCTCGTTCGCCTCGTACTCGCCACGGCGAGTAACCCATTGCCTGAGTTCGCCATAGCGAGCAGATGTGCTCGCGAGGCGAGTTGTCCAGTACCAGAAGCTGATTGTTATGTAATCGAATAATGTTGATTAACTTTGGTGTAGGACCAGGATTATAATTAATTGTGTTACTTTCTGGAGCTGTTGAATTAATTATGATGGATTGTTGATGGTTGTGACGTATATTTATATTTAAACAAATTATACATGTTGTTGAATTCTTTTCGAATGTTTAAGTATCATTAATTGAATTGTTGAGGTGTAAGTCATATTTACATATATGCATTGATGAGTAGTGGCTGTCGTTGTATGCATTGTTGAATTGTATGTAGATATACACAAGTGGAGTCCATTGCATAATCATATAAAGTGGTGAGGGCTCATGCCCTGGAACGCCTTGTCGTTCAAAGCGGTAAGGGCTCATGTCCTGGAACGCCTTGTCATTCAAACGCGTAAAATGGTACCACATGCATGTGCATTGGCGCATTTTGTTGTTGAGTCGTATTGGGATCGTCATGTCATTGCATGAGTCGTTGTTGTTGGTTGAAATTGCCATATGTTGATGATGTTGTTGATTATGATATATATATATATATATATATATATATATATATATATTGATGAATTATATATTTGTTATTATTGTTTGTGAATCGCATCCCTTCTGCTTGGAAATGTTGTCCTTCCTATGGGTAACTTGCAGGTGATCCAGAGTAGTAGATATGTTGGCTCAAGTGTCTAGGGCTTTGATACGTAACGGGATGGGAAATAATTGTTTTAGTTTTTCATTCCTTATGTATCAAATTTTGGATCATGTTGTGGAGCCTTTATTTGTTGTTTGAAACAATATTTGATGATTAATTATGTTGAGGCCTTTGTGCCAGAATTTATTGTTGGAGAATTTAATGTTGAATGATGAAGTTTAATGATTGAAAAATATTCCGCTGCAAAGTGTTGGTTTAACTATTAAGTTGATTTATTAAATAGCATTTTATTCTGTTTAGAAATTTAAAAAGCAGTGTGACATTCTCGATTGATGGTTGAGCTCTGATTTATTTATTTAATATTTAGCTGTTTGGAATAACGGGATGTTACACACACCACCTGATTTGGAATATTTCTCACTTTCTTCTCCTTCTTCTTCTGACATCCCCACCCGCATACCTACCTCTAGATGACATTATACCTATTCCTCACTATTCACATCTTCCTTCTCCACCCCCTTTACTTGTTGTTCTTGTCATTCCTAGACATTCCACTAGACAAACCACTACTCCTTCTTACTTACAGGATTACATCTGCAATAATATTTATGCATCCACATATCCTATCCATCATTATATTTCTCATCACAATTTATCTAACAATCATTCTTCTTTTGTTATGTCACACACATACTGAGCCAAAATCATATGCTGAAGCAAGCAAGTGTAATAGCCCGATTTTCGCTAGATTTATTTTTAATTGTTTATATGTGTTTGTGTGTGATTATTTATCATTGGGTGCATTTTAATGGGTTTTAGTGCAAAAAGGATAATTTGGTCATTTTGTGAGTAAGGGTAAATTAGAAATTTAGTGGTGAGGGTTATTTTTTTAGTGTTTCTTTTATAGTTTTTCTTTTATAGTTGTGCGGACATGGGATTATTGTTGTTTAACTTGTGTGCGATAATAAATGTGGTACCCTAGCTCCTTGTGGTTTACTTTCAACGTTGTATTAATTGTACTCATTTGTTTTCTATATAATCCACCACAATAGATATTTATACAACCATAGAAAGTTTAACAAACCAATATGAAAAAAATTCTTAATAAAAAAATTAATTAAAAAGCATTAATATAGGCACAAGATGTGCAAAGATTAGGACCAAATCCTACAATGAGCTGTATATATTAATTCCAATAACTATACCATAGATATAACCTTAATCTAAGAAAAATAAAGCACCAAAACTACTTGTATCTCAATCACAAACAAAATGACATCCTGACTCCTTTCATTTAATTTGAACAGAGCAGTCTCAATTGAACTCAAGCACATTTTTCATGTATACTTGACAACGTTACAACAACCTACTAACAAAATAGCAGTAATGCAACGATTTTTATGAAAAGTTCAGCTATCAAATTAAATATTAATGCAAATTGATTACCATATGTTGGCTGAACCTTTTAGGGTTGTTCAAACTAATTGATTACACTTAGAGAAAGAAAACGGAGAGACCAGTTAACAAAAAACCCTATAAAACCCTAACAATTTAGACTTCACACTCTAAAAAAGTTCTTAGAGAAAGTGTTTAACCTGAAGAAGGCGTTGAGAGAGAGAGAGAGAGGATTTGAAGATTTCTGAGTCTATTTGCAAATTGATTCAATGAGTAGAAAAGTGTGTGAGTATGGTTATATATATGTGTAAGTAAAAAGAGTTAATTTATCAAAAAAACATTGATATCAAGCCATTTTCCAAATGATGGTTGAATCGCTTCAAATATGCATGGGCAAGAAATCGAATCGAATCATGAAGTCCAGATGAAGTTTGATACGATTCAAAGAACATTGATACGAATCAACCAAGCCATGATCAAATATCAAAGAGCCCAAACGAATTGATTCAAAAAACTCAATGGAAGGTTTGAATCGAATCACATCCATAAAAAACCAAAGACGACCGAGACAAGGGATGATTTGATTCAGAAATGCTTGGCAACAATTTGAATCAAATCAATAACACATAAAAACACAATTTGAGAAAACTTGACTTCCAAGAAACTCCTAAACATAATACAAATGTTTATTATCTTAGGACATTATTGTAGAGGACCTAAGATCATGGATTGACTATATGCTTTCACAATTAAACTAATTGAACAAGAGCAAAGAAACATAAAACATCATCTACATAAAAACATCATCAAAACTAAAACTAAATGATTGAAGGAGCAACTACAATCACAATTTATCTAATAAAAAGAGATTGATTTTACAGTTGATATACAATCAAATGTGCATTTAACTTAAAGAACAAGTGACTTAACAATTAAGAAATTCTAAGATTGTAAGTTTGTACTAATATTTCTAAGTGTTTGTGCACTTTTTAATTTGAGAGAGTATTTGTACTTGTAAAATAATAGAAGTCAATTATAATTCTTCAGCCGCTCAGGTCCTTGTATAGGATAGAGTAAGAGAGTTGTTGTTGAAGAAGTGCTAGCGCATGAAAATCTTTCTTGAGAAGCTTGATCAAAGTCGTCGGAACTTTGCTTCTTATGAATAATATCGTTGAATAGTCATTCGAAAATCCTTTGATTCTTATAGAATGATTCGTTACATTCTCATTGTCCTTGAATTTTCTTGTTTGTTTATGCACGTGGTCAGAAGAAGACAAAATGTATTATTCACAGTCTGAAAGCGATATTCCATCAAGAGAAGCCAAACCAGATTCGAGTCTCCTACACTGCTGATGCCATCTTCAAATGCACTTCCTTTAGATTCTCATTCCAACACAAAAGAGAGTTTAGTTATCCATGAGATGCATGACTAACAAGGGAGAATTGATGAATGTTGGAGAAGCATCAACAAGCTTGTCTCCAAGCTTTCCTAGCCCTCCAATGACTTCAGCTCCTCTTTGCCCTCATTCTATCTCTATATTGTTTCTGTATGTACAAGTGATTTCATATTACAAATGACCTACACCTCTAATTATAGAGGTTATGAAATATGAGATTCGCTAGGTGCAATTAAGCTTGCGTAGTGAATCGAGGTTACTTCAAAGGAAGGAAAAACCATTTGTCTTCATTTATTTTCCTTGAACCGCCTTAGCTCACTTAGCGGACCGACTTGTGCCACTACAAGAAACATTGCCTTTTGCCAGGGGCAAAATCCCTGTCAAAAGGACAAAATCCCTGGCAAACGGGACATTTGTGAGGGAAAAAACGAGGGGCAGATGGCCTGGCAAAAGCGCTCATCGCAAACACTTTGCCAGGGGCTACACCCCTGGCAGAAAAACGAGGGGCAGAACCCCTGGCAAATCGCCACGCTTCCTCCCTGGCAGAACCCCTGGCATGTTCCCTCACTTTCGTCTGCAGCTTTCCTGCACCTCTGACTACGACTGACGTCTGACTGCTGCGGCTCTGACTGAAGTGACAGCAGCAAAAAACGAGGGACATGCGAGGGGTTTAACCCCTGGCAAATGTCCTTATTTTTAAAAAAAAAATATTATTTTTATGAAAACGATTTTTTTTATTAATTAATAAAATATATTTAAAAATCGATTTTTTTTTAAATTGTTTTTGGAATACAATTAAATGGTTAAAAAATCAATTTAATTAAAAAATATATATTTAAAAAATTAATTTTTTTTTTAAAACACAATTAAATGCATATAAATAAAGTTTAATCAAAGAAGACATAATTAAGATATCATTAGAATTGTTTTCCAACAATAGAAATTTTTAGTATAGTATTTTTTATGAAGCATGTTTATAAACAGACTATATAAAGCAGTTTCAACAAAAAAAACACACACAAAACAAAATCTTTCTCTCTCTAAGTATGTTTTAGAGAGAGAAGCTTTGCAACACAAAAGCTTCTTCTCCGATGAGATCATGTTTACCGGCGCGGTGGCCGGTGGTGGCACCACCGTGCCGGAGTTCGAAACCCTTCCGATTCACAAACTTTTTACAATTTTAAACATCCTTTTTCCTCCTCTTTTCAAATATCAACTCAAAATTTTCAAAACAACAACACAGAAGTCTAGATCTAAACTTTTATTTTCGAAATTTTTGAAACAACAACCTCATAAAACTCTAGATCTACACTCCTATGTAAAGAGGAACACGAAATATTACTCCTTCTCTTTCTTCGATTTGGTTCGTGAAACTCTTGAGGGTGTGATTTGTGGTGTTAGTGTTAGTGAAAATGTATGAAGGTCACAATGAAGTGTTCATGTGTTCTTCATATGTTCATCAATTTTTGTGAGTTTTTGGTGTTTGATCCGTATTTGGTATGAGAGAGAATTGAATAATAGAATTATCAAACCGGTGCTACACTTATATAGGAAAGGGAAAAAATCAGGGCCTTTGCCAGGGACATGTCCGTCGGAAAAAGCAGTCAAATCCTAGCTTAGGTAGGCGCAGAACGGGTTGCAAATTGCGACGGAATTTGGCAAAAACCGAGGGGTTCCGCCCCTGGCAGGCCGGCAGCGCTCAGCTTTTGGCAGGCCCTTGTCAAGTCAGCTTGGAAAACCCAGGGATTCCTTTGATTTTCGCAAACCGAGGGGCAGTTCCCTGGCTTTTTCCGTCGGTTTTCTCTGATTTTCAAAATTTAAACTGGCGCCTTAATAAAACCGACGGATTTTGGCAAAAAGCGAGGGGCAAATCCCTGTCTTTTGTGCCACCGGTTTTCCTTGGTATTTTCCCTGGCAAATTTGCCAGGGGTTTCAAAACCTTGTCAAAATCCCTGGCAAAGGGTCATTATTCTTGTAGTGTGCTTAGCGAACCGCCTTTGGCTTTTCCATATGGAACCTGACCATGCTTGCGTAGAGAATCGTCATTTCTGTAGATGTCTTTGCAAGACTTTGGCGCGCGCTTGCCTTATATTGCTCCGTAGAAATGTATTGAGATTGAACATAATAGCTTTTGGCACTATTTACTAATATAAACGATATTTTTTTCAAATGAGGGGGGGGGGGGGGGGGGGGGGGGGGGGTTGTAATAGATTTCTCGCAAAAGAATTCGATAAATGCTATATAAAACAACGGTAATTTGGTTGGCAATCTCGGGGGGATTCTATGATCGTCATCAGTCTGTATATACACATATGCTAAGATTGATTATTTTGTCATAAATATCATAGTGAATCTCGTCGTCCTCGGGCTCTCTTGGAATCCCTCATAAGCAGCTCGTCTTTCTCTTCTAGTTCCCTCCGGGCCTTAGCTAGCTCTTTCTTCAACATCAGATTCTCATGAGTCTTCTGCTCATCTCTACCATCCAAAGTCATGATTAGATTCTCGGCTTGATTGTACCGAGCTTTCCACACTTGCTTCTCACGACTCTCCATAGCTAGATGCTCCTGATACATATCCTGAGTCGCGGGGAGCAACGGTAGAGGCATAGATGGGGTAGATGAAGACACATATCTCATAGCTGGATAAGGCATACCAATCTCCTCAGCTCGATCTATCACCCACTGAGTATAGGCTTCAAGAGCGACACCGGATCTCACACCTAGATGCCTCACACTTTTCCTTCGAACCTTGGACCAAGCATCCACGAAAGCTTTCCTTTGTCCGGTAGGAGCATTCGTGTAGAAGAAGAACTCTGGAGATGTGGCAAGATTGATGGGCTTCGACTTCATAGGAAAACCAAACTGTCTCATAGCAAGCTCGGGATTGTAGTTGATTCCTCCACGGGTACCAAGAAGAGGTACATTGAGAAAGTCTCCGCAACCCATGATGATTTCCTTTACCTGAGCGGCCGGAGTGAGCCAGACGACCTCATTAGGAGTGAGAGCCATAATCCGCTGAGAGTAGGACCAATTTTCCGAGTTATCATGGAAGGAACTCGGAAGGTGCGAAATAAACCACCTATACAAAAGAGATGTGCAGCAAAGAATATACCCACGGCCCTTGAGAGTCCTGTCATGGATGGCGTGGTAGGTATCCGCTAGCAAAGTAGGAACCGGGTTCTTGGAATGAAAGATCTCGATAGCATTCATGTCCACGAAGTTGTCGAGGTTCGGGAAGAGAATGAGCCCGTAGATAAGCAAAGCAAGAATAGCCTCGAGTGTATCCTGACGAGTAGTACCGAGATTAGCCTGATCAAGAAGATACTTCGAAGTGAACCCCCGGATGTGAGACTTGGTAATAAGATGGTTGGAGACGTCGGAAGTCTTGAGGTAGAGATCCTTAGCGATAACCAGAGGAGTAAGAGAAGTCCCGGGACCGGTGAAAGGTGTCTTCTCGGCTATAGGTAAACCCACTAGATTGGAGTAAGCCTCGAGAGTAGGAACCAACTGGAAGTCCGGGAAAGTGAAGCAGCGGAAGCTCGGATCATAAAATTGCACCAGAGTGTGCACTAGCTTCTCGTCCACATCGGTTCGGAGCAAAGTAAGCAATCCCCCGTACCGGAGTCGGAACCCTGTTTGACCCTTGACCTTGAGTGCCAACTCTCTCAAGCTAACCAAATCCACTTCCTTGAACTTGTAGCACTTAGTCTTCTTCATACCTGTGATTATTTACAAAAATTCTCATTTGTTTAAACCCTTCGATGAATGCATGAAAAATGTTTATGCATGAATGCATGTATGCATGATTGTTTTGTTTAGTTACAAAGAACAGGGTGGGTTGAGATTCAAAGTAACAGATGGACACGGCGTCCGGTGAACTAAGGCTTTGGATAGTAGTAACCAAGGTTCTAACACAGTTCCCAAACTGCAACCTCTCTCACATATATCATGGTAGTACAGGACGACACCCGTTCCATGATTATTTGTGAGAAGGTCTAGTTTGAGTGTAGTATCGCGTGACGACTAAAGTTTGAGACAACACTCAATTTAGCCACCGCACTACGTCCTAAAAAGGCTAGGATGGGTTTGGTAACTACGGTTCATAGCTTCGTCGAACAATTGAAAGTGAAGTGCCTAAGCATGACAACACACGCCGACAATATCACCTTCAAAATGCCTCAGCTATGTGAGATTGATCGCATAATCCAATACACGAGGCAACCCCCGGATCGAATTGTCGATTATATCTCTACCTAAACATAAGTTCACTCAGCCCGGGTTAGGACTTTTGATATTCTCACCCCACACGTTGAATGAAAGTAAACAAATATTCACATATGTAAGCAATAAAATAAAGCGTAAATATAAACTAAGGAAAACTAGGCGCGACCCGCTAAAAAGGTCCCCAGTGAAGTCGCCATTTCTGTTATCATGGTTTTTGGGTGCCAAGCCATTTAATTGGACTTGTACCTTTCGACCGTTGATATCTCTCTTTTTTCTTGGGAAGGGAAAAATTGAGAAAAAACCCTTAGATTCTAAGTTCGGGGGTCGGTTTTACTACGGGAAGGTGTTAGGCACCCGGAGTAACTATAGTCCTCTATAGGAGCCGTTTTCCTAAGTTTATTTCTACGCTTTAATTTTATTGCTTATTTGTAAAAGGAGGAGGTATGTTTAGTGAAGAATGGGGGTGAGAAGAAGTAGAATTTGATTTTTATTTCGGCTTGGATGAGTTTTGACTCATTGCCTACGTACCGTTTTACGGGATCAAAACCGGCGTAGTTCTTGCTCAAAGATGGTTTTTGTTTTTATTGGTTGATTTTAAGTTTGAAAAGAGATTTTTGAAGAATAGAGATGAGAGGCCTCAAGGGCATTAGATTTAGCAAAAAGTGAGGTTTGATTAGTGATTAAAAAGAAAGTCTAAATGATTAAGATGAATTGAATTTTTCTTAAGAAAAAGAAAAGAAAAAAAAATGAAGTGTTGACTTCATATTTATTATGAAAATTTTTGAAGTGAAGTTCAATTGTTTTTTTTTGAAAAAAAGATGGATTTTCTCTAAGTGTTTAAAACCTAAACGCTTATTTAACCATACAATCCTATGCATACATCTAAGGTGAGTGTGTGCGTGTCGGTGCGTCATAGTGTCCATAGTCCATATTACAAAAATTGCCTAAATACATTCTATGGCCCCTTTGCCAAGCTACAAAATAATGATGACAAATTACATCTCTAAAACGAAGTAAAACTTGCAAGAATAAATGCTAGGCTAAAGAAGGTGGAGGGAATGCTAAATGAGATGCATGAAACATGGAAATAAACTTGTTAGTAAAAAGAAAAAAACATAACAAGTGCTAAGAAATAAAAGCATGCAAGATGGCACAAAAAGTTAACAAAATGACATTAAACCCTAAAAACTTAGGTATGAAACCTAAAGCATTCTTGGCCTCTAATTCTCATGCTTCAACAAATTTTGAAAGAGTTTTCTTTATCTCAAGTTATAGCATGGAATTATTGGAAACATGCAAGCATGGTTTCATGCCATATTTTCTAGAATAAACTTGGCATTTTATATCTTTCAAAATAGGCATATATTGTTCATAAAATCAAGAACTTATGAACCAAATCAAAACAGCAAATCAACATGAAATTATAGGCACAAATTTCTCATATTAACACATCAAGTAGTTTTTATTACATATTCTCACATCAAGGACAAATGTGTGAAGAAGAATCCATAACAAATAATTCAAAAAGAATTAAAATGCTATGAATTAATTATACAAAAATTTCATAGATCCTTAATGTGCAAAAATGTCATAAAAACACTAAGAAAATATCAAGAAACATGTATGAATTTTTCTAGGAATTTTATCACAATTTTAATCAAGACATAGGTGCAGATAGCAAAAAACAGGGGTGTGAATAGCACAGGAAAAGCAAAAACGTAAAAAAAAAAAGGATAAAGTCCAAGCCCAATAACCACAAGATCCGGATGCACAGGAGACGCACGATTGATCCAGGATCATAAAACCCTAGATCAAACGGCCAGGAATCAAAGGGGAATGGACCGGTTCTGGACCGGTCCGGTTCACTGGCTATATAAGGGTACAGGCACCGGTTTTTTCATTTTACTCTCTTCTTCCTCTCTCTAAACTCCTCTCTCTCTAAAACTCTTCTCTCTTCTCTCACCTCCCTCCTCTCACCGGATTCTGGAAAAGATGGAAGATCTTCATCTTCCCCGGTGAGGCTTGTTCCTCCGGCACGGTGGCCGGCCGCCCAAGGTGGTGGCGCCGCCGCCGGAGTTGAACGAACTTCACCATTTTCAAAAAAAACTTACGTTTCCAGACATCCTTTTTTATCCTAAACACGAATATGGCACTGGATTTTGCATGCAAGGTCTGAATCGTTGTAGATCTGAGGTTTTATGTCACGGTTTTGAAACTCTTTTTTTCTTTGAAACTTTCTTGGATCAAATCCTCTTTTATCCTTCTTGATCTGTAACGATTCGCTTGCGTTGATGCTTTTTGAAAAGAGAAAAACGAGATTCACGCGTTTTACGGTTACGGTTACGGTTACGGTTTTTTTTTGTGATTCTGGAAAATTGTTAAGTTTGCTGCTTGCGTGATTTTGCAGGTTTAAACTATGATTTTATTTTGCAAAGAGGTTCTGAGTTTTTACCTGAAATTTTTGATGGAGATTCTGTGCTTTCTGTGTTGATTTCCGGCCTTGAAACTGAAAATAAATCAGTGATTCTTCCTGTTCTTCACCGGTCCAGATTCTTCGTTTTCTTTCCCTCTTCTTCTTCACTCTGATCTCTGTGATCGTGCAGGGATTCGTCGCCAAACGGTGATGGATCTGCGCTTGAATTGCAGAGAAAAAGTTCTATGATGATGATTCTTCAGTGAATCACTGAGAACTGTGATGGATCTATTGTATTTCGTATTGGTTCTGGATGATTTTTGGTTGAATCTGAAACGGTTAGGGTTTGTGATTGTTCAGTGTTCTTAGTGATTTCTGGGTTTTTGATCCGTAACTGAAATGAGAGAGATTGTAATTTCTGTTTGTGATGTGGCGTGTAGTTAATGGCTTTGACTCTGACTCACTGCTTTTATAGCTGACATGTGTGCATCTGAACCAATGAAAACAGGACACCTGGATTTGGAGAAGAAAATGGCACGGCTTTGTACAAAAAAATGGACTTTTCTGCAAAAAACAAAACTTAAGGACTAAACTGTAATTGACCAAAAAAGGACTGAAATGAAAATTGGAAAAGAAACCGGACCAAAATGTAATTAAAAATAAAAATTGAATAAAAAACGTAATTTGACCAAACGTAAAGCGAAACAAAAATACAATTGACAAAACGGACTAAAACGAACCAATGGCCTAAATGAGGTACTTCAAAGTAACCTCCCCATGCCAAAATTTTATGTGAAATGACCAAAATGCCCCTAGGGCTAAAAACGACCTAAACTGAATCAAATCGACTCGACACTGACTCAGATGCAAGTTTGAAATGAATTTTAACAAAGTTTACTGATGAAATGTTTAAAAGTAATCTGAAAAGACTCAGAGACAGTCACAAGGATGAAAATGGGTCCCACTGCAGGAAATGACCAAAATACCCTTCTGTATGACTTTTTGCAAATTTTGAAATAAACTGTAGAAAAAGCAATGTAATGATTCAGAGACACTTTTGAATGACTTACAAGACAAGTAAAGATATTTTGAAAGATCTTATGCAAGAAAAACATAGGTAAAATTGTGATTGAAAATACTGCGAGGCAGAGACAATTTGAACTGTGCAGTTGAAATTTGATAATCGACAAAGTTTGAAATGAAATTGGGCCCAGTATTTTTAGGTCCAAAAAACGGGGTATAACAGCTGCCCCTATTTAAGTTTCTTTGTCTGGAGAGTCAAGAGACGGAGTCTTTGGCTTGACAGGACGAAGATACTTAAATATTAGCATTTGCACTGTGTTTGGACGTAAAAATACGCCTACCCATTTTCAAATAATATGCATGCCATGCATCATTTGGATTATGAATGCAAGACCTCATGGGGATTGGAATTAACAAAATATGTCGTATCCATGGCGGGATTGATAGACATTGACAAAGATAGTGAATAGCAGAGTAACGGGAAACTAGAAACAAGTTGGACAGGTATAAGCTGTTCTTGGATTCGAACTGGTAACTT
Source organism: Medicago truncatula (assembly GCF_003473485.1). Lineage (NCBI taxonomy): Eukaryota > Viridiplantae > Streptophyta > Magnoliopsida > Fabales > Fabaceae > Medicago > Medicago truncatula. The sequence continues at coordinate 18,454,390 of NC_053047.1, read as the reverse complement.
CACAGGGGATAGAGGTTACTGGACAAACATGAGTTGTTCTTATGGATTCGAACTGGTAACTCACTTGGGGATATTGGAAAGTGCGAGTTGTTCTTATGGATTCGAACTGGTGACTCGACTGGAAAAAAAAGGAAAATTGACAAGTACGAGTTGTTCTTACGGATTCGAACTGGTGACCCGACTGAAAACATGGCAAATAGACAGGTGCGAGCTTGTTCTTAAGGATTCGAACTGGTTACTCCACCGGAGACAAATACAAAAATGGACAGGCGCAAGCTGCTCTTGGATCGAGCTAGCCACTTGAGCGAACAGAAACAGATAGACGGGTACAAGCTGCTCTTGGATTGAGCTAGTCACTTGACTGAACGGAAACATATTGACAGGTACAAGCTGCTCTTGGATTGAGCTGGGCACTCGACCGGTAATATAAGCAAATTGATAGGTACAAGCTGTTCTTGGACTTGAACTAGCCACTTGACCAAACAGAAACATATTCACTGGGGATTGTTTTTTATTTTTTTTGACAAAATATAGATTGAGATTGACTTGACGCCGATTTAAATTGAAAAGTAGAAATCGACCGATATTATTGGCTCACAAGGTTTTGACAGAGAACCTGACATGAGTATTGAATTGAGACTGATGTTGACATTGGAAATGCGATATGCATGAATGATATAACAGTTTCATTAAATGGATGGGCACGTAATATGCATGATTATGCATGTATGAATGCTTGTAATGCATGACTGTTGGCAGTTTGTAGGCACGACTTCACGGGGAAGACAAGACATTAGAGTATTGGGCACGTAGTGGCTCGTGCTATATTACACATTCTTGGAAATCCTCTTTGGAAATGACGTCGTTGGGAGACGTATTGGAACCATGGCTGAGGGCAGGTAGGTATGCAACTTGCTGGGGATAGAATCTTGAGAGACTTTACTGGGGAAAACGCCGTTGTGCTGGGCATTTCAAAGCTGGGTATGTTGTAGACATTGCATCTGTGGTCAATGCTTTTTGCATGTTATATTCTCATTTTCATCATTCATTTTTTTTGCATCCCATTTTTGCCTGGATCGCCCTTTCGGGTTTTCAATCCAGCGGGGTGCTCATTTTTGCCTAAGCCGCCCTTTCGGGTTTTCAACTTAGCGAGCTCATTCACTTTCATGCATTTTCATTCTGTTTTTTCATTCTTGCCATTGACCACAGACTATCCTGGAGGAGAACCTGCTTGTATTGAAATAGACATTGACATACTCTCGCTCATGCATGTTTCATTTGAATGTACCCTGTTGCTCAGGTTTGCTTTTCAAAATAGACAAAAAGTTTTTAATTTTCAAAAATGTTCGTTTCAAGCATTGTCATTATCAAAATAGAAAGAAAATGTTTCGTATATAGCTTTGAAAGTAGAAGAAAATAGAATTTCAAACAAAAGCACAAGCTCAAATTGATGTATAAGAGTGGTGGTCAGCCAAAGGCGTGACTCCACGGATTTACAAAGCTTGGAAAATGGTAATTTTATTGGTTGGTGGTACATTGAACACAGTAATCATGACATTTCCTAGGAACTTTGAATTCGCAAGCATAGGAGCTTTTGATGAAGATGGTCATTAACAGCTGCAGATGTCCCAAGGGGGACGGTGGTTGGCCAGATATAGTTACTTGCTTTTTGTTTCAATCTCATTTTTGCATGAACCGCCCTTTCGGGTTTTCGGCTCATCGAGACGCTCATTCTTGCCTGAGTTGCATACAATCTCAGCGAGCTTTTCATATATTTTTTTTGTCCCTTATTTTTGCCTGGACCGCCCTTTCGGGTTTTCGATCCACCGGGAAGCGCATTTTTGCCTAGGCCGCCCTTTCGGGTTTTCGACCTACCACGCTGTTCTTTTCATATTTCTAGGCAAAGTATTTCTTGACTATATCGGCATTCACTGGATTCGGAAGTTCTACACCGTCCATGTGTGTAAGGATTAAAGCACCACCGGAGAAGGCCTTCTTTACAACATAAGGACCTTCATAGTTAGGCGCCCACTTGCCCCTTGGGTCAGGTTGCTGGCTTATCCTCCTTTTCAATACCAGTTCCCCTACCTTGAATTCTCGAGGATGGACTTTCTTGTCAAAAGCAGTCTTCATTCTTGCTTGATATGAATGTCCACGAGCCATGGCATCCATACGTTTTTCCTCAATCAAATTCAACTGGTCATACCGGCTCTGGCACCATTCAGCCTCGGATAACTTTGCTTCCATGATCACACGGAGAGATGGGATCTCCACTTCCAAAGGAAGAACTGCTTCCATACCATATACAAGAGAGAAAGGGGTTGCCCCGGTTGAACTGCGCACAGTAGTACGGTAGCCATGCAGAGCATAGGGTAACATCTCATGCCAGTCCTTGTAAGTGGTTACCATCTTCTGGACAATTCTCTTGATATTCTTGTTGGCGGCCTCAACTGCGCCATTCATCTGAGGTCTATAAGGAGAAGAGTTATGATGCTCAATTTTGAATTCTTCACAAAGAGCTTGCACCACATTGTTGTTCAGGTTGGTACCATTGTCGGTAATAATCTTGCTGGGAACACCATATCGACAGATGATGTTGTTCTTGATGAACTTAGCTACCACTTGCTTGGTCACATTGGTATAAGATGCTGCTTCAACCCACTTGGTGAAGTAGTCAATTGCCACTAAGATGAAACGATGACCATTTGAAGCCTTCGGTTCAATCCTTCCAATCATGTCGATGCCCCACATTGAGAACGGCCATGGGGATGACATAACATTGAGAGCGTGCGGAGGCACATGAATCTTATCAGCATAGATTTGACATTTGTGGCATTTTCTGGCGTACTGGTAGCAATCATGCTCCATGGCCATCCAGTAGTAACCTGCCCGTAACAACTTCCTCGACATAGTATGCCCTGTAGCATGGGTCCCGAAGGTACCGTCATGTACATCATGCATTAACTGCTCCGCTTCATGTTCATCAACACATCTTAACAATACCATGTCATAGTTTCTCTTGTACAGAATATCTCCATCTAACAGGAATCTACTGGCCAATCTTCTCAAGGTCTTCTTGTCTTGTTTGGAAGCACCCGGCGGATACTCACGGCTCAGCAAGAACTGTTTGATGTCGTAGTACCAGGGTTTACAGTCAACCACATTTTCACCAGCCTGATCGATCACATCCCCAATAGCAAACACATGTGAAGGTCTTTCAAGGCGTTGCACTTTGATTAATGGCACATCATTCCAATGGTTTACTCGAAACATGGAGGATAGAGTAGCAAGAGCATCAGCCATTTGGTTCTCATCACGAGGAATATGGTGCAGCTCAACCTTTGTAAAATATGTCAGCAAACGTCTCGCATAATCACGATAAGGAATCAACTTAGCATGGTGGGTCTCCCATTCACCCTTTATCTGATTGATGACGAGCGCAGAATCTCCATAGATGTCGAGGTGTTTGATTCTCATGTCAATTGCTTCCTCGATCCCAAAGATACATGCTTCATACTCAGCCATGTTGTTGGTACATTCGAACAGAATTCGGGCGGTAAAGGGAATGTGATGCCCTTGCGGGGATACAATGACTGCCCCAATTCCTTTGCCATAAGCATTGACAGCACCATCAAAGACTAAACCCCACTTGCTATTGGGATCTGGACCTTCATTAATCAACGGTTCTTCGCAGTCTTTGGATTTTAAATACATGATCTCTTCATCAGGGAAATCGAATTCAATTGGTTGGTAATCATCAAGAGGTTGATAAGCAAGGTGATCGGCGAGGATGCTGCCTTTGATTGCCTTTTGAGTTTTGAACACAATATCATATTCAGACAAAAGCATCTGCCAGCGTGCGATCTTCCCAGTAACGGCCGCTTTCTCAAAGATATACTTTATCGGATCCATTCTGGATATCAGCCAAGTTGTATGATTCACCAAATAATGACGCAGGCGTTTGGCAGCCCAAGCTAGAGCACAACAAGTCTTCTCAAGCATTGTATACCGAGTTTCACAATCGGTGAACTTCTTGCTCAGATAGTAGATAGCATGCTCTTTCTTTCCGGTTTCATCTTGTTGACCAAGTACACATCCCATGGATTCATCAAATACTGCCAAATACATGATCAAAGGCCTTCCTTCCACGGGTGGGACAAGGATAGGTGGTTCCAGCAGGTAATTCTTGATGCTATCAAAAGCTTCTTGGCATTCATCATTCCATACAACAGGCTGGTTCTTTCTAAGCAGCTTGAAAATCGGCCCACAGGTTGCGGTCATATGAGATATGAATCGGGAGATGTAATTCAAACGTCCCAAGAAACCTCTGACTTGCTTCTCTGTCTGTGGAGCCGGCATTTCTCGGATGGCCCGGACTTTATCAGGATCGACTTCAATGCCCTTTTGGCTGACAATGAAGCCTAATAACTTTCCGGACCTGACACCGAATGTACATTTGTTGGGATTCAATCGCAGCTTGTATTTTCTCAACCTTTCAAACATCTTTGTTAAATATTCAACATGCTGCTCCTCATCTGTTGACTTCACAATCATGTCGTCCACATATACCTCGACTTCTTTGTGAATCATGTCATGAAACAGAGTGGTCATTCCCCTTTGATAGGTAGCACCAGCATTGATTAGGCCGAACGGCATCACTTTGTAGCAGAAGGTACCCCATGGAGTGATAAAAGATGTCTTTTCTCTATCTTCCGGAGACATTTTGATCTGATTGTAACCGGAGAAACCGTCCATGAAGGAAAACACCTTAGATTGAGCAGTATTATCAACAAGCACATCAATATGAGGTAATGGAAAGTTGTCTTTTGGACTGGCCTTGTTCAGGTCTCTGAAGTCAACACACATCCGAACTTTACCATCCTTCTTTGGCACAGGCACAATATTGGCAACCCATTCGGGATACTCAACTGTCATGAGGAAACCCGCATCAATCTGCTTTTGAACTTCATTCTTGATCTTGAGAGCCATATCAGGATGAGTCCTTCTCAATTTCTGCCTGACGGGAGGACATTCAGGCTTGGTAGGGATCCGATGCTCCACGATCATAGGGTCTAGACCTGGCATATCTTCATAGGACCATGCAAAAATATCCGGATATTCCCGGAGGAGTTGGATGATCTTCTGTTTAACCCCTTCCTCTAGAGTAGCACCAATCTTGATTTCTCGCTTGTTTTCCTCGGTACCTATGTTGATAAGCTCAATCTCTTCTTGGTGAGACTGAATGGCTTTCTTTTCTTGCTCAAGTAACCGAGTGATCTCATACGGTATGTCATTACTTTCCTCATCTTCGGCTTCATACCCAGGGAAATCAAAACTTGGAGGAACCGTAGGATTACTGTGTTCAACGGGTTTATTATGGTTCAACCTGCATATAATGATTGGATGATTTTAGAAAGAGTTTTTTTTTTTTTTTTCATGCAGATTTTTGAAATTAATAAGAAAATACAGACGTTTTGGTTTTTTCTGGCATTACCATTGTTTCCAAGGGAAAAAGCACTAAAAAAAAAAAAAGTAGTCGTGGAAGAAACGACAAAATTTTATTAATCAACGGCAATGCCGAAACAAACATGCCCTTACAGAAAATATCACTCTCACTTTGGGCAGAGCGAGAGGATTGTCATTTTGAAAACAAAGCAATAAAGCAACAAGACACATTACTCAGAAACATGCATGATTGAAGGAATGTCAATGGCATCCCAATTTGTCGTAATGCCTCCTGGTGTAACAAATGCAGGTCTGAGACCAGATCCAGTGGCTTCTTCAGAGATAGCATTAACAAAACCTGCACTGTGGAAGACTCCCGAGGAAACCCTTGATGACGGGGAGAACCCGAGACCTTCTTTACGCTTGTTCTCACAGAGCTGTATTACCTTGCCCCAGCCGGCAGTCTGACCTTCTTGAATGGCTCTCTGAGCATCCTTCAATGAAGCCATAGCGGCCCCAGCTTCCTTAGACTCTGCACCTTCAATGGTCAAACCTTGGAAAGCAGTTCCCTCAGCAGACCCTGCTTCAATACAAGAAAAAGAAGACAATTGGCTGACTAAGTACGCTTCTTCACCATGGATTGTAACGAGTTTTCCATTCTTCACAAATTTCAACTTCTGATGTAAGGTGGAAGTAACCGCACCTGCATCGTGTATCCACGGTCTTCCCAGCAGGCAACTGTAGGATGCATTAATGTCCATCACCTGGAAAGTAACCAAGAAATTCTCAGGGCCAATGGTTATCGGCAAGTCTATCTCCCCCAGCACGTTCTTTCGAGATCCATCAAAAGCTTTGACCAAGAAAGTACTTCTTCTCAAAGGGGTCCCACGGTAGCTCAACTGATCTAGGGTTGTCTTAGGCATTACATTGAGAGAGGAACCAGTGTCCACCAACACATTTGATATCATGTCCGATTTACAGTTCACCGAGATGTGCAAAGCCAGATTGTGACTCTTTCCCACTTCCGGCAGCTCTTCTTCACTAAACCAGAGATTGTTACAAGCAGTAATATTTCCCACTATGCCACCGAAACGATCTACCGTAACTTCGTGGTCAACATAAGCCTGCTCCAGCACCTTTAACAAGGTATTCCTGTGAGCCTCGGAGCTCAAGAGTAATGACAATACAGATATCTTCGAAGGAGTCTGCAGCAACTGATCAACGATCTTGTAGTCGCTTCTCTTTATTATCCTCAAAATCTCATCTAAATTTGAATCCTCAATAGACTTGCCTGACTGGTTCACATCTGTAGCAATGGGTGAAACAACGGTTGGAGTTGCTTCTTCAACTGGTGGAATGGTCGGCGTAGCTACCTTCTTCTGAAATAACGGCGGACGGACCTTCCCGCTTCTTAGCGCTGCAGAAGTCCCTTCGGCAATATTGCTTACTGTGGCAAACGAGGCTAGAGGCACCTCTACTCCATTTTCTATCATAGTAGCATTGTACTTGTATGGCACTGCTTTGTCCGAAACATAAGGAATTGGTCCTGGCAACCTTATCACCAAAGGCTCAGCATTCTTCTTCAAAGTTACACTCTTGACAGGTGGATCGTGAAAAACTGGCACGATCACGCAAACATCACTGACAGTCAGAAGATTATCATTCATCAAGCTTTGAATGTCGTCTTGAACAGCATGGCAACCCAAAGGATCACGGAGACATCCCAGACACTTGGCATGATCATGATTGAACAGAGAAGCTTTGCACAGCTTGATGTGTAGAGGTACCAGAGGAGTTGCGACGTTGCGGACATCAAGTCTCGGAGCTTCTTCACACACTTCGATCATATTCACAACGGCATGATTTGGTAGCGGATTGTCGAGGACATGTGGGACATTATTCTCAAAAGTCAGCTTCCCTTGATCGATGAGCTTCTTCACGATATACTTCAAAGCATAACACCCCTCGACGTCATGACCCAAGGCACCTTGATGAAAGTCACATTTGAGATCAGACCTGAACCTTGGAGGCAACGGATCAGGTGGGGGCTTACCCTGTCTAGTTGTACAATGACCTCTCTGGAGTAGAGTTGGAAGAAGTTCTGCATACAACATCGGTATAGGAGGGAAGGTTGGCCTGGCTTGCTGATTTTGTTGTTGTTGTTGAACCGGCATCTGTTGTTTCATCTGTTGGGCAATTGCATTGACGGGCACTTGAGGCTGGCCCGGCGGCAAAGGGTACTGATGATAAAACGGTGGGAAGAACGGATGCTGAGAATACGGCATATATGGGTATGACGGAGGCATTTGAGCTGCATTGATAGGAGCAACAGTAGCCATTGATTGCCCGGCTCCAGCTGACACCATCCCCACTTCCGTTTCTTTCTTCTTGTGGTGTCCATTACCATATCTCTTCGACGCATTCACAGAGGATTCAGCTTTCTCAAACACGATGATTCCATCCCTTACGGCTTCCTCAAGACGGGTTCCCATGGTGACCATCTCCGAAAAGTTGTTCGGGGCAGCGATGATCATCCTCTCAACATAATCTTTCTTCAACGTTTTTAAGAACGTCTGGGTCATTTCTTCCTCATCTAAAGCAGGAGTGATACGGGCAGCCGCCCCTCTCCACCTTTGCGCATATTCACGGAAACTTTCCTCCTTCTTCTGAGATAGGGACCTGAGAAACTCCCTATTTGGCCTCAGTCGAGTGTTAAACCCATAATGGCTCTTGAAAGCGGTGGCTAACTCATCAAAGGTATGGATGTCATTCTTACTCAAACTAGTATACCACTCTGCGGCATCCTCCATCAGACTATCCTGAAAACAGTGGATCATAAGGGAATCATTGTCTTTGTAATTGCCCATCTTCCGGACGTATTTGATGATGTGATTTTGAGGACAAGTTAGCCCGTTGTACCGGTCGAAGTCCGGAATCTTGAACTTTTTAGGAACATCCACTTTTGACACTAAGCAAAGGTCTTGAGTTTTGACAGAGTCTGCACTCCCTCGATTGGCCTGGATTTCGTGACGGAGTTCTTTAGCAAGTTCCTCCATCATCTCTTCCATAGTCTTGGTTACGGGGATGCTTCTGTGCTGTGTGTTGATGTTAATACCTTGAGGCAGAATGTGTACCAGAGGCTCAGTGACAGCTGCTGTTGTTTGTGGCAAAGTAGCAATGATGGAGGCGGCATTTGTTGCAGGAATCAGAACATTGTTAGCAGTGCCCGAGGTGCTTGCTGTAGCAACGGGAGTGAAGAACGGTGGAAGCCCATACGGAAACCCCACTGGCATAGTAAAGCGATTGTCTGCAGAAGTGGTAGGGAGCACGCTTGTAGTTACTGGTGCAGCTGTGGTTGTAGGGATAGCTGTAGCTGATTGCTCTTGAGCAGCTAGTAGAGCAGTCATGACGTCATTAGCTTTAGCCAATTCCTCCTTTAGAGAGGCTAACTCGGTGCGAAGCTGAGCGTTCTCTTCTTCCATAGCCCTTTTCTTTCTTCTGTATTCTCTGGTTCGATCAATTCTATCTGGTTCGTAAACTCTCTGAGCACGAGCCACTTTTCACACTGCGGCAGAGGAACCAGGAGATAGTAAGCACTTGGAAGCCTTTGTGACCAATGCATGATGCATATGATGCATGATATGCAAATGCGAATGCAAAAGACTTATTTTTTTCATCGAAGGAATTTTAAACAAATTAGAAATCTTTGCAAATAATCAAAACTACATAGTATTTTTTTTAACAGGAAGACTTTGAAATTTCAACAAGATAAACACATGGAGTCCTCAAGCATAGGAAGTAGTCGGAGGATCATCGGACTCGGAATCTGAATCACAGTATCTGGCAAAGAAGTCTCGTCGTCCTCGGGCTCTCTTGGAATCCCTCATAAGCAGCTCGTCTTTCTCTTCTAGTTCCCTCCGGGCCTTAGCTAGCTCTTTCTTCAACATCAGATTCTCATGAGTCTTCTGCTCATCTCTACCATCCAAAGTCATGATTAGATTCTCGGCTTGATTGTACCGAGCTTTCCACACTTGCTTCTCACGACTCTCCATAGCTAGATGCTCCTGATACATATCCTGAGTCGCGGGGAGCAACGGTAGAGGCATAGATGGGGTAGATGAAGACACATATCTCATAGCTGGATAAGGCATACCAATCTCCTCAGCTCGATCTATCACCCACTGAGTATAGGCTTCAAGAGCGACACCGGATCTCACACCTAGATGCCTCACACTTTTCCTTCGAACCTTGGACCAAGCATCCACGAAAGCTTTCCTTTGTCCGGTAGGAGCATTCGTGTAGAAGAAGAACTCTGGAGATGTGGCAAGATTGATGGGCTTCGACTTCATAGGAAAACCAAACTGTCTCATAGCAAGCTCGGGATTGTAGTTGATTCCTCCACGGGTACCAAGAAGAGGTACATTGAGAAAGTCTCCGCAACCCATGATGATTTCCTTTACCTGAGCGGCCGGAGTGAGCCAGACGACCTCATTAGGAGTGAGAGCCATAATCCGCTGAGAGTAGGACCAATTTTCCGAGTTATCATGGAAGGAACTCGGAAGGTGCGAAATAAACCACCTATACAAAAGAGATGTGCAGCAAAGAATATACCCACGGCCCTTGAGAGTCCTGTCATGGATGGCGTGGTAGGTATCCGCTAGCAAAGTAGGAACCGGGTTCTTGGAATGAAAGATCTCGATAGCATTCATGTCCACGAAGTTGTCGAGGTTCGGGAAGAGAATGAGCCCGTAGATAAGCAAAGCAAGAATAGCCTCGAGTGTATCCTGACGAGTAGTACCGAGATTAGCCTGATCAAGAAGATACTTCGAAGTGAACCCCCGGATGTGAGACTTGGTAATAAGATGGTTGGAGACGTCGGAAGTCTTGAGGTAGAGATCCTTAGCGATAACCAGAGGAGTAAGAGAAGTCCCGGGACCGGTGAAAGGTGTCTTCTCGGCTATAGGTAAACCCACTAGATTGGAGTAAGCCTCGAGAGTAGGAACCAACTGGAAGTCCGGGAAAGTGAAGCAGCGGAAGCTCGGATCATAAAATTGCACCAGAGTGTGCACTAGCTTCTCGTCCACATCGGTTCGGAGCAAAGTAAGCAATCCCCCGTACCGGAGTCGGAACCCTGTTTGACCCTTGACCTTGAGTGCCAACTCTCTCAAGCTAACCAAATCCACTTCCTTGAACTTGTAGCACTTAGTCTTCTTCATACCTGTGATTATTTACAAAAATTCTCATTTGTTTAAACCCTTCGATGAATGCATGAAAAATGTTTATGCATGAATGCATGTATGCATGATTGTTTTGTTTAGTTACAAAGAACAGGGTGGGTTGAGATTCAAAGTAACAGATGGACACGGCGTCCGGTGAACTAAGGCTTTGGATAGTAGTAACCAAGGTTCTAACACAGTTCCCAAACTGCAACCTCTCTCACATATATCATGGTAGTACAGGACGACACCCGTTCCATGATTATTTGTGAGAAGGTCTAGTTTGAGTGTAGTATCGCGTGACGACTAAAGTTTGAGACAACACTCAATTTAGCCACCGCACTACGTCCTAAAAAGGCTAGGATGGGTTTGGTAACTACGGTTCATAGCTTCGTCGAACAATTGAAAGTGAAGTGCCTAAGCATGACAACACACGCCGACAATATCACCTTCAAAATGCCTCAGCTATGTGAGATTGATCGCATAATCCAATACACGAGGCAACCCCCGGATCGAATTGTCGATTATATCTCTACCTAAACATAAGTTCACTCAGCCCGGGTTAGGACTTTTGATATTCTCACCCCACACGTTGAATGAAAGTAAACAAATATTCACATATGTAAGCAATAAAATAAAGCGTAAATATAAACTAAGGAAAACTAGGCGCGACCCGCTAAAAAGGTCCCCAGTGAAGTCGCCATTTCTGTTATCATGGTTTTTGGGTGCCAAGCCATTTAATTGGACTTGTACCTTTCGACCGTTGATATCTCTCTTTTTTCTTGGGAAGGGAAAAATTGAGAAAAAACCCTTAGATTCTAAGTTCGGGGGTCGGTTTTACTACGGGAAGGTGTTAGGCACCCGGAGTAACTATAGTCCTCTATAGGAGCCGTTTTCCTAAGTTTATTTCTACGCTTTAATTTTATTGCTTATTTGTAAAAGGAGGAGGTATGTTTAGTGAAGAATGGGGGTGAGAAGAAGTAGAATTTGATTTTTATTTCGGCTTGGATGAGTTTTGACTCATTGCCTACGTACCGTTTTACGGGATCAAAACCGGCGTAGTTCTTGCTCAAAGATGGTTTTTGTTTTTATTGGTTGATTTTAAGTTTGAAAAGAGATTTTTGAAGAATAGAGATGAGAGGCCTCAAGGGCATTAGATTTAGCAAAAAGTGAGGTTTGATTAGTGATTAAAAAGAAAGTCTAAATGATTAAGATGAATTGAATTTTTCTTAAGAAAAAGAAAAGAAAAAAAAATGAAGTGTTGACTTCATATTTATTATGAAAATTTTTGAAGTGAAGTTCAATTGTTTTTTTTTGAAAAAAAGATGGATTTTCTCTAAGTGTTTAAAACCTAAACGCTTATTTAACCATACAATCCTATGCATACATCTAAGGTGAGTGTGTGCGTGTCGGTGCGTCATAGTGTCCATAGTCCATATTACAAAAATTGCCTAAATACATTCTATGGCCCCTTTGCCAAGCTACAAAATAATGATGACAAATTACATCTCTAAAACGAAGTAAAACTTGCAAGAATAAATGCTAGGCTAAAGAAGGTGGAGGGAATGCTAAATGAGATGCATGAAACATGGAAATAAACTTGTTAGTAAAAAGAAAAAAACATAACAAGTGCTAAGAAATAAAAGCATGCAAGATGGCACAAAAAGTTAACAAAATGACATTAAACCCTAAAAACTTAGGTATGAAACCTAAAGCATTCTTGGCCTCTAATTCTCATGCTTCAACAAATTTTGAAAGAGTTTTCTTTATCTCAAGTTATAGCATGGAATTATTGGAAACATGCAAGCATGGTTTCATGCCATATTTTCTAGAATAAACTTGGCATTTTATATCTTTCAAAATAGGCATATATTGTTCATAAAATCAAGAACTTATGAACCAAATCAAAACAGCAAATCAACATGAAATTATAGGCACAAATTTCTCATATTAACACATCAAGTAGTTTTTATTACATATTCTCACATCAAGGACAAATGTGTGAAGAAGAATCCATAACAAATAATTCAAAAAGAATTAAAATGCTATGAATTAATTATACAAAAATTTCATAGATCCTTAATGTGCAAAAATGTCATAAAAACACTAAGAAAATATCAAGAAACATGTATGAATTTTTCTAGGAATTTTATCACAATTTTAATCAAGACATAGGTGCAGATAGCAAAAAACAGGGGTGTGAATAGCACAGGAAAAGCAAAAACGTAAAAAAAAAAAGGATAAAGTCCAAGCCCAATAACCACAAGATCCGGATGCACAGGAGACGCACGATTGATCCAGGATCATAAAACCCTAGATCAAACGGCCAGGAATCAAAGGGGAATGGACCGGTTCTGGACCGGTCCGGTTCACTGGCTATATAAGGGTACAGGCACCGGTTTTTTCATTTTACTCTCTTCTTCCTCTCTCTAAACTCCTCTCTCTCTAAAACTCTTCTCTCTTCTCTCACCTCCCTCCTCTCACCGGATTCTGGAAAAGATGGAAGATCTTCATCTTCCCCGGTGAGGCTTGTTCCTCCGGCACGGTGGCCGGCCGCCCAAGGTGGTGGCGCCGCCGCCGGAGTTGAACGAACTTCACCATTTTCAAAAAAAACTTACGTTTCCAGACATCCTTTTTTATCCTAAACACGAATATGGCACTGGATTTTGCATGCAAGGTCTGAATCGTTGTAGATCTGAGGTTTTATGTCACGGTTTTGAAACTCTTTTTTTCTTTGAAACTTTCTTGGATCAAATCCTCTTTTATCCTTCTTGATCTGTAACGATTCGCTTGCGTTGATGCTTTTTGAAAAGAGAAAAACGAGATTCACGCGTTTTACGGTTACGGTTACGGTTACGGTTTTTTTTTGTGATTCTGGAAAATTGTTAAGTTTGCTGCTTGCGTGATTTTGCAGGTTTAAACTATGATTTTATTTTGCAAAGAGGTTCTGAGTTTTTACCTGAAATTTTTGATGGAGATTCTGTGCTTTCTGTGTTGATTTCCGGCCTTGAAACTGAAAATAAATCAGTGATTCTTCCTGTTCTTCACCGGTCCAGATTCTTCGTTTTCTTTCCCTCTTCTTCTTCACTCTGATCTCTGTGATCGTGCAGGGATTCGTCGCCAAACGGTGATGGATCTGCGCTTGAATTGCAGAGAAAAAGTTCTATGATGATGATTCTTCAGTGAATCACTGAGAACTGTGATGGATCTATTGTATTTCGTATTGGTTCTGGATGATTTTTGGTTGAATCTGAAACGGTTAGGGTTTGTGATTGTTCAGTGTTCTTAGTGATTTCTGGGTTTTTGATCCGTAACTGAAATGAGAGAGATTGTAATTTCTGTTTGTGATGTGGCGTGTAGTTAATGGCTTTGACTCTGACTCACTGCTTTTATAGCTGACATGTGTGCATCTGAACCAATGAAAACAGGACACCTGGATTTGGAGAAGAAAATGGCACGGCTTTGTACAAAAAAATGGACTTTTCTGCAAAAAACAAAACTTAAGGACTAAACTGTAATTGACCAAAAAAGGACTGAAATGAAAATTGGAAAAGAAACCGGACCAAAATGTAATTAAAAATAAAAATTGAATAAAAAACGTAATTTGACCAAACGTAAAGCGAAACAAAAATACAATTGACAAAACGGACTAAAACGAACCAATGGCCTAAATGAGGTACTTCAAAGTAACCTCCCCATGCCAAAATTTTATGTGAAATGACCAAAATGCCCCTAGGGCTAAAAACGACCTAAACTGAATCAAATCGACTCGACACTGACTCAGATGCAAGTTTGAAATGAATTTTAACAAAGTTTACTGATGAAATGTTTAAAAGTAATCTGAAAAGACTCAGAGACAGTCACAAGGATGAAAATGGGTCCCACTGCAGGAAATGACCAAAATACCCTTCTGTATGACTTTTTGCAAATTTTGAAATAAACTGTAGAAAAAGCAATGTAATGATTCAGAGACACTTTTGAATGACTTACAAGACAAGTAAAGATATTTTGAAAGATCTTATGCAAGAAAAACATAGGTAAAATTGTGATTGAAAATACTGCGAGGCAGAGACAATTTGAACTGTGCAGTTGAAATTTGATAATCGACAAAGTTTGAAATGAAATTGGGCCCAGTATTTTTAGGTCCAAAAAACGGGGTATAACATAAGGTTTATGTGAATTATAGAGAGAATTAAGAGAGAATAAAAGTTATGATGAAATTGTAATTGATTCTTATTGATTCTACATACGAAAATGTACAAAGGAGATAGCTTATATACAATATCTAGCTAAGTTGCTTGAAGCACAAGCAATGTAACAAACTCTAAATCTTATCTACTAGCCTCTAACAAACTTTTAACAAACTTCATAACAAACTAAAACAAAATGTGATTAATCTCTGATTGTGATTATCACTAAACTAAACTTGAATTCAAAACAAACTAACACGTCCTATATTTGGATCAGCGATGTCCCCCTGAAGGTTGGTTTGTTTTCTTAGCGGCTGTTTCATGATAGGTTGCCAACGAAGGATAACTTACTTTGGTGTCGGGTTATTCCTAATGATTCGAGGTTGTGTGTGGCAAGTTGTGGCTTTGAGGACAACACTTCACATTTGTTTTTACATTGTAATTTTTTTGGTACTGCTTGGCATCATATATCCAGGTGGTTGGGCATAATGATGGTTTCTCCCTTGACTGTGGGGGATCATTTTAACTAGTTCATATTTGTTGGTGGTGGCGCTAAGGCTCGCTGATCAATTTTTTAGGTTATTTGGTTTGCATCTGCGTGGAAAATTTGGAAATAAAGAAATAGCAGACTATTTAAAGGCAAAGTTTCCTTCTCTTTGTTTTAAATACCATGGTTGGTGGCTCAGTCCTTACACCATGTTGGGCATTGGTTGATAGTTACTGTTTTTCTCTTATGCTGTTTCTTGTTTATATTTGTAAATTTTTGTTATGACTTTGGTGTTCTTCTCTGGCATACCTTGTGCTAGGGATGACCCTTTTGCAGTGGTAATATATCTCATTTTAGCCTCTTCAAAAAAAAATTACAAAAAAAATTCCAGGAACAAAATTATGACGACATACAAAATATAAGTTAATTTTTTTAAAGAGATCCTGTCAAAAAGTTTCAAAAATTATATATATATTTTTGAAACAGCCAATATATTAAGCAAGGTTAGCACATGTTTACTTAACCCGCAAAGGAGGAAAAAAAGTTACAATCGAGAGCCTTATAACAAACGACATCTCTCCACGAAACAACAACTTGATAAAAAAAAATCCCTACAAACCTATTACAAGAAGAAATAGGAACCAAAACTCCCAAAGATAAAACAACAATAACACCAACTAAAACATCAATAGCCTCGACACCAAACCAGCCAGCACTCACCTAACAAACCTGCTACATCAGTAGCACACAGCCCCTCTACCTAATCCAGCAACAACACAAACACAGCGCCAGCAGCAGAACCAAAACTCTCAGACAAACCACACAGCTGGACAACCGAGGGCCATGAGCAAAAGATCAACACCACAAACCTGCACAAAACTTCAAAACCAGACCAATCGGATCACCCACCAAGACAAAAGGGCGGGTTCCAGGACCATTTAGAAAACAAACATGTTGCAATTTTCAATCTAGACAAAAATCTTAACAAACAAGCTCCATTGCCATGACAACACTTTAATTTGTTCCACCAACTCATCCACCCCAAAAATCTTATTATTAAAAATCAGATTATTCCTCACCTTCCAAACCATCTAAACCACCGCATGCCAAATCAACCAAGCACCCCTTCTAAGTTTCTTAGAGTTCACCTCTCTTGACCAACACAAAGCGTGAATGAATAGATTAGGGGGAGTAATTAAATTAAAATCTAACCACCGCATTACCTCCCGCCAAACTTTAGAAACCACCTCACAATGGAGAAATAGGTGGACCACCGATTCAACTTCTCTATCACAAAAAACACATCGCTTAGGGTCATATGTCGCTAAAAGCCTTCTCTTAGCTAGATTAACCTTAATCGGAATCCGATCAAGTAAGAAAGTCCACGAGAACGCCAACACTTTTCCGGGTGTCTTACTCCTCCAATTCTCACAAAAAATCACCTCTTCCACATTAGATATCACACCATCCGGAAGGCTTTGATTTTGTAGAAGTAAGAAGCACGACTTAACGGAAAAAACCCCATCTTTATCCGATTTCCACACCCATACATCCACACCGTCCCCCCTAACAACCCCAGCCAACCTCTCCAAAAGAGAATTAACAAGCACCTTTCCCACTCAAACAACTCACACCGCCAACACAACCTCCACATACCCCCATCCGCATTCCTGTCATAAAAATCACTCACCATACCATCTTGAGAATTATCTAAGGAATAAATACACGGAAAAGCCTCCATTAAAGGAACATTAGACACCCACGGATCCTTCCAAAAAAATGTATTGGAAGCAACTCCCACCTTTCTAACCAACTCATTACGAAACCACCACACCCCTTGATCTTCCAACCCCATCAAATATTTCCACCAACGCGAAGAGTAAGAGGGCCAAACCTCCCCCATCAACCTACTTCGAAGACTCACCAAAGGGCCATATTTTTCTTCTAGAACCTCTTTCCATAAAGCCAGATCATCATCAAGAAGCCTCCATTTCCATTTAGCTAGAAGACTAATATTAACAAACTTGATGTCTCTCACCCCAAGCCCCCCTTTACTTCTAGGTTGACAAACCTTACTCCACTTAACCCAACAAATCTTCTTTCTATCCCTACACCTCCCCAAAGGAACCTCCTTTGAATACCTTCCACCTTTTTATTCACGTTGACCGGCATCTTCAAAAAAGAAAGATAGAAAATGGGTATCGAATTTAAGAGAACCATGCGTCCTCCTAAACTTATGCATTTATTCCCCCAAGAATTAAGCTTGGCACTAATCCTCTCCAAAACCGGTTCCCATGATGACAATTTACGCACATTCGCTCCCACCGGTAAACCTAAATACATGAATGGAATCGCCCACCTTACAATTGAGCAAAGACGAAGCCACCCGCAAAAAATCCGCCGAGACATTCACAACAATAAGGCAACCTTTATGAAAATTGACCCTTAAGCCCGACACCAATTCAAACCTCCTTAGTATCGCCTTAAGTGTCCAAAGATTCTCTACCGAAGCTTCACCAATACACAAGGTATCATCCGCATATTGGAGATAAGAAATCACCGTTCCACCTCTCTTAACCTCAAACCCCTTAAAAAGGTTCTGATTCACCGCATTCTTCATAAGCCCACTAAAACCTTTCGCTACCAAAAGAAAAAGGAAGGGTGCCAATGGATCTCCTTGCTTTAAACCCCTTTTGATATCTATTTCTTCGGTTGGGCTACCATTAACAAGGATAGACATACTACCCCTAAACACACACGCCTTCATTAAGCAATCCATTTACCCACAAAACCCATCCTCCGAAGCATATACTCCAAAAAACTCCACTCCACCGAATCATAGGCTTTCTCGAAATCCGCCTTAAGAATTAAACATTCACGCTTCCTCAATCTCGCCACCTCCACCACCTCACTCACAATCAACACACCATCCTCCAAATGCCTCCCTTTCAAAAATGCAGATTGAAATTTGGAAATTAGAGGATTCATAACCTTAGAAAGTCTTTTGGCCAACACCTTCGGAAGAATTTTATAAATACTACCCAACAAAGAGATCGGACGGAATTCTTTTAGAGAAAGAGGACTTTTCACCTTAGGGATAAGAGTAACAAAGTAGGATAAATGGCTCCTTGGAAACACTTCGTTAGCATGAAATTGATAAAAAAATATCATCACCTCATACTTGATAAGATACCAAAATTGCTTAATAAATGCAAAATTAAAACCATCCGGACCCGGACTCTTATTCCCATCACTCTCCTTCACCACCAACTCTATTTCCTCCAAAGAAAAGGGCTCCACAAGGGAAAAATTATCGGCATCGGAAATAGAAGCAAAATCAACCCCATCCAATTTAGGTCTTTCCCACTCGTCACTCGCCACGTGAGCCTTGAAATAATCAACTACCACCCTCCTAATATCATTCACTTCAAACACCCAACCGTTACCCACTTTCAAAGCTTTTATATCGTTGTGATGAGCTCTACTCTTCACACAACCATGGAAGAACTTCGAATTTTCATCTCCCTCTTTAAGCCATTTGGATCTAGATCTTTGGAAAAGTAAAAGGCCTCTTTACTCTTCCATAATTTCCAAAGTTCTTCAAACTTAACCTTCCTCATCTCCACCTCTTCATTTGACAACAAGCCAATGTCACATTTCCCATCAAGCTCCTCTATCTCATCCCTTAACAAGGCTAAACGCCTCTCCACATTCCCATATTCCATCCTATTCCACTCTCTAATAGTCTCCTTCAAACTTTTCAACTTTCATTTTAACACAAAGCCCATCCACCCTCCTCTCCCATACCTCCTCCACGCTTCTTTCACCACCTCCTTAAACTTTCTTTTTCCAACCAATGATTTTTAAATCGAAAAGGCCTTGGTCCCCAATCGATTACATCACCTTTTACTCATTTTTATTTAATTTATTTTAAATCAAAAGAGGTGTTACATTAATGGTTTCAAAGTAGTTCAGTCCAGTAGGATTTGTGGTTATGTTCTAACCATGTTTTTGTTTGAGTCATCTTTTTGATTTTTGTTATCATTGTTTGTGTTTGATATCTCTTTCAAAGTAGTTCAAATTTCACAATAATGTAACATTTTGTTCTTACATTATCTCTACAAATATATACATATAGTGATGCTTGATTGAATATGCACATGTAAATAAAATTTCTCTGTTTAAAATATATCCAAAAAACAAGCATAAACAATTTAAATTAGAGTACCATAACCACCGTCTAATTATACTTAAGGCAATGCATTAAACCTCCCTTCAAAGACGAATCCCCGGTAGAGTCCGTCACCTTTCCCGGGTATATTATCAATCCACCGCCACTCATCTCCCTTCGAATCACTGCGATCCCACAACGCCAACTTTCCGATCCTCTTCGCCGGGAAGAAAACCCTATCTCCACCACCAAAAACCTTAAACTCGCCGGCATCTTGAAAATAACTAAACATCTCTATCGGCATCCTCCCAACTTCTTCCCACTCCATCGTTCCAAGATCAAGCCTCAAAATCAAAATAGTCGAACATGGTGGATTCAACTTAAACGTAGACTTCAAACTACCAATAATCAAGATCTTGTTTCCAACACCACGGACTATTTGTGGCCGCTTAAGTATATCAAAAACAACTCCACACTCAGGGCGCGTTAACCGCGACCATGTCACGTGTGATATGGCCGAAGTAACGCAACACGAGAAGAGTTTCCATTCGCTCCTCTGACGGGAACCAACGTTGCAAAGCACGTAAGCCGAATCCTCAATGAGGATTGGACTCCGTGGTTTAGAAGGGAGGTTGGATGAGAGCTTTTGCCATCCGTGTGTGCTATCGTTGCTATCACCGGAGAAATAATAAATGGCGAATTCGGTTAGAATCATGATTCTGTTTACCGAGTCAACTAAAACGAAACCAGGTGGACAAGGAGGATGGATCCGGAATTGGCGTGTTAGTGGGTTACAAGAGACGAGGGATGTCGTGGTTAGAGTTTGGGAGATTGGACTATTGTTAATACCTTCTGCCCAAAGGTAGATGAGTCCATCAGAGGAAGCTACTGGAAGAAGGGAAGAGAAAGGGAGAAAGTTGAGGGGAAAATGGATCCAATCATTTAGGTCAAGATCGAAGAAACGGAGGGTGGTGGATTTTTTGTGGTGGATAGTGAGGAGGTTGAGTGGTGGAGGAGTGGAGGAGATGAGGTTGAGGAAAGAAGGAGTGGTGAGTAGGTGGTTGAAGAATTTTGAAAGTGATCGGCAGAAAATGATTTGACGAAATGGTAAAGTGGAGAAAATTTTGTGAAGTGTGTCTTGTGGGAGATTGTAGATTAGTACTTCTTCTTCTTCCATTTTTTTATGATGGTGTGAAGAAGTCTACTAAGAAAATTGGCAACGATGGTTTTTTTGGTATTGTCATAGCGAGTTCTCTTTATTCATTTTGTATAGAAAAAGCTAGCTGAAAGTCCAACCTTAGGAAAAGACATTGGAAATTTCCTTAGTCATTCTTTAATTATATTGATCAAATTGCTTTAACTAATTTCCTTAGTCATACTTTGTATGGTCAAAAAAGTAAAAAGGAGACTATACTTTGTCATAGGTCGGTTCACATGTTTCTTTATAAAACATTATCCTCATAATAATGATTTGGATAAAGAAAAATCTTATATGGGTCAAGGAAAAGTTGGATTCCACATTTTCCTCGCACCATGCTTATTTTTGAAAGAGGTCTTTTTCGAAGTTGGATTAACAATAGTAACAGATGTTTTCAAAAGGTACACGGATGTTTTTAATGTTTTTAACTTGCCTTAAAAAAATATCACAAATTTCAAAAGTACACATGAATTGATTTCACAACAAGTACCAAAACTATTGACAGAAAATGTTGTGGAAACTAAATGTCGAAGAAAATTTTGAGATTATAAACGAAAAGTTCGAAATTTTATAAAGACTAACAATGTAGTCTAATTTTCTTGGACTACAAATTTTTTAGTCTAATTTCTAACAAGATTTTTCGCCAGCATAAATCCAACTCCAAGAGAATACACCCTCCGGTCACTAATATAAGCAAAAATCTACTTTTTAGATACATTCAATTAATGATGTATGTGATATATAATAAAGACCACATACATCATTTATTGAATGTATCTAAAAAGTGGATTTTTGTTTATATTAGTGACCAGAGGATGTACATTGATAATTTCCTTGAACTTTCTCAATTTAATATCTATTGAGCATTGCGGATTTAACTAATTTCTACCGTTGACTTGAAAATGTATAGTAGGAGACCATACTTGTCATTGTTAGGTTCACACTTAGAAGGATCATCCATCCATATAATATAAAAAGGATTTTTCTAACCTAATTGCACAGCTTAAGCAATTAATGCATTTCTTTTTCTCTCTCTTATTAACCTTCTTGGACTTTTCTCTGTGATATTAACTAGGTCGTTTTTTTTTGTTTGAAAGATGAGTAGCTTTCTTCTTAAAAATGGATGATAGAAACCGATTATATTTTCTTCCCAAAAAATTTTGTTGAACGAAAGAATCAATCCTTTATATGATTCTTGCTCCAGTCCAATAGTGAACCCTTTTTTTAGAAGAAAAAAAAAATCCAAAAGAAAACTTTGATTGGAATGAACCTCGTTGGCGGTGGTGGTTCAATCCATGTGGCTTTACACTCTGTTTGGTTGTGAAGAGAAGTTGTGAAGAGAGAAGTAGGTGTGAGAGAGTAAAGAAAGAGAGAAATATGTGAGAAATATAATAGATTTAATGGATTGTTTGGTAGAAAAGAAAGATAGAAGAAATAGAGAAGAAAGAAGTGTTGATTACTTTTGAAAGTACTAAAATACCCCAAATTAAAAATCCTTTTTTTATAACACCAAACTAAAAAAATCCTTCAATCATATTTTTTTTTGAGGGAATCAACATATAATTTATCTATACATGTGAATTCATTTAATTAATTTATTAAACTAACAAATTAACACAATTTTTTAATTTGGTTAGATTAATTTAATTTTAGTTTTTTGACAGGATTTAAATAATTTAGTTATGGTAAAAAGAATAATAATTTAGTCAACTAAATCAACTCATAAATTTATTTCCATTGTTGGTAGACCTATCTATCTACTTAAACCAACACGTGGTACCCATTTTGCTCCATAATTATTACTATAATTAATTTGATGATGATAACACTACTTAAAACTATAACCACGCATAAAAAGTAAAAAAAAATTACCTATTTAACAACAACAAAAAACACTACCAGTAATCCAGCTGCTCAATCACTTTCCCCTTGCAATATCAATTCAAGGTGGCCACTACAAAGAAAGAAGGGTAAAAGTGGAAAAGCAAAAGAGTGGAGGTTTCTTCTGCATTTCTTCGCTGTCTAGAGGAGAAGAGGAGTAGCCATGGGGCCCACATATATTTGGTCTCTCTCTCCTTTTTCTCTGCTGTTCCAAACTGTGGAAATGTGTTCTCTCTTCCTTATTTCTCTTGTCTATTTCTCTCTCTCGTCTATCTCTCTTCTACCAAACACACCCTTAAACATGAAAATTTGTCCTTGTTCACCCTGTTATGAGAAATAGCAAAATCGGAATAAATCATATGTGGTTCATCTTGTGCCACGTATGCAAATCATCACAAAAATGGGGTCAGAGACTATTTTCAAAAACAAAAATTTTTTGCAAGGACCAAAAACAAATTTTTTTTTTTACAAGGACTAAAACCAAAACGAAGCATATTTGCAGGGACTAAAACCATATTTTAGCCATTTAAAATTTAATATTTTTGTTCACATTACCGGTATGATCTATATAAATAGACTTCTTCACAAAGTGAAAGAAAGACATTCATATTCCATACCTTGAAATAAAAAAATAAAAAAAAATATCATCCAATAAGAATGCCAAATTATATCATAGGTCCTCCATTACGTTCATTTCCTCTTAATGAAAGTTACATGTTCATGAAAAAAAAGTATGTAGTTTTGAATTATGCTCCCGGAGAGGAGAAGAAAGATATTACTAATGGACCGAATCGTATTATTGACGGGTTTCCAATGTTAGATAACACGATATTTGAAAATGGAATCGATTGTGCCTTGGACATCAAACACAACAAGGCATTCATCTTCTCTGGGAATCAATGTGCCAAAATAAAATACGCTCCAAATTCAACAGACTCCAGATTACTATCAGGTCCTATTCCAATCGCTGCCATGTTTCCTTGACTCGAGGGAACCGTGTTTGAAAATGGAGTAGACGCTGCAATTAATTTCCTCGAGAAGTATGTTCACATATTCAAAGGAGATGAGACTGCCCTTTTAAACCATGATAGAAAGGATTTTTGTGAAACAAGTAAATTTGCTCTAAATCATCTTAGTTGTTTGTTTGGTACAGTCTTTGAGAGTGGAATTGATGCTGCTTTTACTTCTCACATTGAGCATGAAGCTTATATTTTCAAAGGAGATCTCCTGCCTCACCTCCTAAAGGGATACCCCTGCCTTACCTCCTAAACTTAGACACACCTAGCCCTACTACTCAGCCATGCCGCTGTAAAAAAAAAAAAAAAAAAACCAAAACCAACCAGCACCCTGCAGAAAGCCATCGTTGTCCGTCCCAACACAGACCAACAGAAAAACGAAGTAGAAGAGTTGAAATGCAGCAGAAAAACCAGAAAAAACAGCACTGTCAGCCGAAATCAAAAGGTTACAAGCTCAAAAAGACACCATTTATCATTATTTGTTTCAACTTTCTATTTTACCACATCCTTTCTTTCTTTTATATAAATCACTTTTCCTCACTTGCTTCTCTCTTAAATCTCTTCACCCTCTATCACAACCAATCTCTTATTAACCCTTCACTTCTCTAACTTTTCCTTATTGTTCACATCACATTGTTAACATTCAAACTATATATTATCACCAAAATTATTCAGGGTTTGACAATGGACTTTGGTGGCTTTGGTAGCTTTGGTATCCTTCTCAAAGGGTATATGGGAAAATTAAGTTAAGTCAGTATCTTCGATGATTATAAAAATAAGTTGAAAGCACCTTATGAACATGTCATAAGCTGTTTTCACAAGTTCTTGTCAAAAAACAGTCTCACAAAACAATTAGTTCTTGTAAATATCAAGTTATGTTGTTTTTGCATAAACTATTAGCTATTTTCATAACCTATCTTTGATGACTTATGAAAATAAGTTGAAAATAGTTTATGAACATGTCATAAGTTCTTGCCAAACAACATTCTCACAAAACTTATGCCACTATATAAGAGCAAATACATCAATCCAAAAAGTGAAACAAGTGAAAAAGTATAAACCCTAAACCCTAAAAAATGATAACAAGTGAAAAAAGTGTAAACATGGTAACACAATCATGCCACAGAAAGTAAAAACAAAAGAAAACTTAAATTTTGGGATTTGACTTACAGTTACAGAAGCTTCAACCCTTTGAACCTGATGAACAGTGTTGCGATTTGGTTCAGATTTTTTAACCGATGAACAGTGTTGCGATTTGGGAACAGTGACGTGCGGAGGGATTTGGTTCGGTTTCAAACGGTGAAGAATGAGTGATGTTTAGATTTGGCCATTGCTGATTTGGAAGGAGAGATCTGGAATGAGGGGTTTCAGTTTGGAACAAAATAAATGGTTGTTTTTTTATTTGGATTATGTATTTATAGGTGAAAAATTGGAAAAGGTCTTTCCTTGTCTAAAATTTCATTGTGCGCTTCCTTCAAAAAAAAAATTCATTGGCCGCCTACTTTTCACTTTCATTACGCGCGCTCTCAGTGTATTATTTTGCATTTTTTATTTTTTATTTTTATATGTCTATACCTACGGCCACTTCCGTAGGTAAAGCTGTTCAATACCTACGGTTTTTCGTCCGTCACTACAAACCTCCGTAGATATATGGCAATTTTCTTGTAGTGAGATTACTATGCTCGTATCAATATTGCCGGATTCAGACCTAGAAGTGACTATATCGTCGACGGTAGAATCAGTCGAACCAGTGATGATTGGCCTGCTCTTCATGGCATGTTTCGATATTAGATTCAACTGTACGTCACTTCTACAAAAATGAAAATTAGTGATCTTGTTGAAATCCTCTCCATTTTGCTACAATAAATGACAACGTAGAGTACATTGGGTGAAAGTGCCGCCACTATATTAATTATTTTTCTATAAAGTTTTTACTCATTTGATTTTTGTCCTATTATAAATCAAGTATTGATTCCACGTAAATAATATTGAAAATTTTATTTGAGAAAAATTACATTTACAATGGTTTATGAGATGAATTGTTCAATGATTATTTGGTCATCTACATATAAAAAATGTACTTGTTAGTGTTCAAAAAAAATAAATTAATTAAAATATAAATACAGTAGAGAATTATAATTTATAGATATTAAAAACATGTAATGATTCTTTGGGCAGTCCTATAACGTCTACCATATAAAAGAGATAAAAATAAAATTAAATATGCAATGTTCGGAAAAGAGTGTTTGCTCTATTTTTAGGCTCAGACACAAGTCCTGAGTATGTCTTAATTTAAGTTTTCTTTCAGTTATGTTATAATTTCTATTTAATTTTCTTTATGCAAAAGTCTTAATGCTCTTAAGAGATATAGAGAGTGAGAAGATTCAAGTATACAACAAATAAAGAGAGGTTCATCTTAGAACCTTACCCAATTACTCATGGTAACTAAAAATAAATTACAAAGGAAATAAAACACACTCTAGAGAAAAAGAGAGACGATAGACTCCTCCCTTGATACTTCTAGCACATGTCTTTCTCTTGAAAAGTTCGTTTTAAAGAGTGAATAATTGCGAATGAGAAGACTTGTATTTATATGCAAGTTTTCAAGTGGATTTGAGCTGAAAACTTAGTTTTTTTTGCCCAAAAACCGCATCTAAAAAACGGAAAAAAGTTGTTTTTTCACATAACTGGATGCATAGGGCACGCAGGGGTACGGCCCCTGGCGCTGGAGGTGGGTGCTTGGGTTCATCTTAATGTCCGAATATTTCCTTTTTCTTTTTCTTTTTGAGTGCTCTTTTCCTTGAAACTTGTCTTGTGACATATAATTGAATTTCTCCACATTGTAATGTGTTCTGAGGCTTCTTGAATCTTTATTAATTGTTTTTCCAAGTATTCATGTGCTGCTTTGCTTTGCCGATTTGCATGATTTTTCATTTAATTATATTAAAAACACCCTACAACTGTTTCGTTTCGGAAAAACTCGAATTACATGCATGACTCGAAATAAAAGCATTACAAAATATCCCATAAAACTTAGAAAATAGGTGAAAAATAATGTAATGAACTGTCATCGTCACATAATCAAGTCCGGCTAAAAACGAACTGCTGAACGCAATGGCTGATGTTGTTATATGTTGTTATACTGGTATGGTACTGTTGTCCATTCCTCCTATAAATGTTATGCCCTTTCAACCACATGCGCAATAACTTTATTCACATCTTTTCAACCTTCAAATTACGATGTTTCCATGTATTCCATAACGTAACAACCATTTAGTTTCCAATGTGCTATTTCCTCTGCATACTTTTTGAGCAGTGATATTTGAACATCCATTTTTGACAACTATGATGACAACTTCTTTTTCCTCTCTTTCTATTGGGCAAAAACAATGCATAGAGAAATATGAAGAAAGAGAATAAAAACATAATCTGAGTTTGAAAGATAGGGTTGTCAAAAAGTTGTCATAGTTGTACAAATATCATTTCTCATATTTTTTATTCTGATTTTAATAAGTTTTATTCATTTGAATATTTGTATATGCCAGCGTAAATTCCAACTCCAAGAGAAAACTTTGTTAATTCACTTAGGAGGTCTTTAACAAATATTATTTAACAAATATTATGTTGGTGGTTTAACAATTTTATTAAAAAGACCAAACTGTCCCATCTAATTATAAACAAATTGGCAAGAAAGGATAAATGCTTTAAACAATCGTAGAAGCCCTTTGAAGATTTTATGTCCAAACGTATCAAATTTAATATTGTGTTCACATATGTGGTTAATATTGTGTTCTTACTTTTTATTTTGAAAAGAATATTGTGTTTTTACTTGTTAGTTGTTAATATTAATTTTCAGCAAATCAATGTAAGATATGTACCTTTTAAAAACATAATGGCGGTTTGGTTCTATTATAAATTAATAATTTAATAGTCTAACATGTGTAATATTGTATATGTTAAGAGAATCAAAAGTGAAAACTTTACCATATTTTATTAAAAAGATATATGTTTATTAAAGCGATAAATAAAGTGGTATATTGTGGGTGTGTGTGTTACTACATCATTACATAGCCTCCTAGATACATTCTAAGGTCCTTAAGCAAAAATAAATGAAAGAAATAAAATATGTAACTTAAATTACATCAATTCTTAAATACAGAATATCATGAAATTTAGACCAATTAAAATACTAAACCATCAATAATAAAACAAAAATACGAAATGCAAGAAAATAAACATATATGCCAAATAAAGCAAGACTAAACAAAATATGCATGCAATGATTTTTCTTACCAAAAAAAACCCACAATTCATGAGATAAAAATTAAACATAGATGAAAATGCATGATGTAAAAATTAAAATACTAACAAAAATTAAAAAATGGAAAAGAAACTGCATAAAGGCTCAAATAAATTTGATATTATGATATAAAAGGTTTTAAAATTAAATGAAATGCAAAGAGGAAGAAAATATTCAAGAGAGAAAGTTTTTACAAAGAAACTGGAGGTGCAGTAAGCAAGAACGGGGGTACACATAGTAAAACAGTAGTGAAATTAAAACAAAACAGCTGGGCTCAGACTAGATGGATCTGGACCGTCTTGATGAATCAGAAGGTCCAGATCTAACATCATTGGATCTTATCATAGCCACTGGATCAAAGATCCAAAGGTTAAAAAAATAGCACAAAATAGAGAAGCAACACAGGAAGCACAGTGTCCGTCAGATCAAAGATCCGACGGTTCAAACAAGAAACATACAATAACTCACACAGGGGAATACACACAGGGTTCAAAATCAAAACAAACAGTAGCCATCAGATTAAGGAACGATCCAGATCTGATGGCTACTAACGCGATGGAACAAAATAACAGCATGGACGCGCGTGTAGCATAAAATCAAGGAGTATATAACGCTTTTAGCAAGAAAAATATAACACAATAACAAAAACTTCTCTCTAAGTTGATTTAGAGAGAGAAGCTCTCTCTACTCACCAAAACCAGACAAACGAGAAGAAAGAGAAGGGATGGTCAGAGTTCCTCCGACGCGGTGGTCCGCCGCTTCGGAACTTAACTTCTATTTTTTTTGAAAATTTTTAAGTCCAAAATAATCGAGAGAGGAAGATAAATATTAAAGATCAATGTTAACTTAGAGAGTGATGAAATATATTAATAATTAATTGTTAAGCCTAAAATAATCACAATGTTAACTTTACTTTTTTTTTAGAGGAAGATAAATGTTAACTTAAATAAATGAGAAACACGCAAGAAGAAATAAATATGATTATTTAAATAAAAAAGAATGTAGGCGATACTATTTTTTCAAAATCAGCTTACAAGTTAGAATGTAAGTTGCATTATCTCTTCGATGCAACAAATGAACTTCACACATATCATATTATCTTGTCGTTACGAGAAACGTTCTCACAAAGGCTACGAAAACTTAGCATTAAGTTATAGGTGGGGATTAGTATGGGAAAAGGAAGTTATTTCCCATGATGGGTAAGTTTAATAACATCCATAGTTTTAATAATTTTTTATGTGGATGGTCCAGATCTATTACCTGGTAAATGCTGAAGCTTTTTGGTTATTTTGTAACAAAAAACCTGATCCCACCAAATGATTAAATAACAATTTTGCATTTGGCCAAATTAATTTCTCCAATCAATGAAGGAAGAACATTTTAACAGTATGAAGACCAATATGGGTTTCTTCTTTCTCTCAACATCACACCAAATTGAGTTCCTATTTCTTCTTTTTCTCAAGTTCTCCCCCCCCCCCCCCCCCCTCCCCTCTCTCTCTCTCTCTCTCAGGTTCTCCTCCCTCTCTCTCTCTCTCTCTCAGGTTCTCCTCTCTCTCTCTCTCTCTCTCTCTCTCTCTCTCAATTTTCAGATCTGCGATTCTCCCCTTGTTTTCGGTTAGATCTAATGAAACACATCTTTCACATGGTCAAGTCGGATGGAGTAGGAGAGAAACTCAGATTGGCTTTATGTTGATTCTAAATCTTTTATTTTTTAAGTAATTTTATCGACAGTTGTAATGGTGTTGTATTTCTTAAAGGCTAAAATATGATTTTGGTCCCTGCAAATATGTCTCGTTTTATTTTTAGTCCCTGTAAATTTTTGTTGTTGTTTTTGGTCCCTGCAAATATGCCTCATTTTGGTTTTGGTCCCTAGCTCAACTTTTGTGATGATTTGTACACGTGACAGATGATGACTGAACCCATTTATTAGAGAAATAGTCCCTGCAAAATCTTTTGATTTTGAAAAAGGTCCTTACAAAATATTTTGTTTTTGAAAATAGTCTCTGCAGGGACTATTTTCAAAAACAAAATATTTTGCAGGGACCAAAAACAACAATTTTTTTTTTACAGAAACTAAAACCAAAACGAGACATATTTGCAGGGACCAAAACCATATTTTAGCCTTTCTTAAATTATGCCGCAGGCTTTGAACTTCGATTTCTATTGTTCAACCGATGAAGGAGGATATTGTGTTGTCAAGTTCTTCCTCAACTCATCTACATTGCTGATGTTTTTTATTTCTTTTTACAGAAATTAAAAACAATAAAATGCAATACTATGACTATTTGTCAATTGAAGGTGAATTTATTTCGAAAATTATGTCCAGAATTTTTGAGAGGATAATAATACCCAAAAATAATGCCTAAATTTCAATGGATGAAGTCAAAAAAACGAAATGGAAGAAGGTAAATTAATTTCTAAAACCATGGTTATGTAATTGCGCAAAGCTAATGTCCTCAATTAAATCAAGGAAAATATTTTAAAGAGCTAGACCTTAAAAAAAAAAAAATAGAAAAAAGTGAAAATGTATAAAATTAATGCCCAGAATTTATTTTATGATATGGACAAAAAATATCTTTAAACATATAAGTAAATTTGTAAGTTTACAATTTTTGTTATCATTAAACATATAAAGTTGACAATTTTATCAAAAAAGCATTAAAAAAACTAATTTCATTTTTCTTTAAACAGGTTACATACTACCACCTGGCCTGAGAAATGGAACTTTCCCATAGTAGGAAAGAACTATCCATTCCCAAGCTAAATACCACCTAATTGTATTATCTTTTCGTTAATCATCCTAATTTACTACGAGACTTAAGTCATAGACTGCATTTTCATTTCATTGCATCGAACATCATTTTAGCATTCACAATATCAATTCATATATTCATAATCAGAATATGCCACATCAATTACATTTTTGTAACACAAAGATTTAACAATTTCAAACCAATATCAACTCACAATAATTTAATTCCCATGGAAGAAAACTAACATACATATTGAGGCAAGGTAACATTTTAAAATCAAGATGCCTCTCACATATAAAAAATAATATTCAAACAAAAGTTTATAGTACTAAATAAATTAGTTTCACACAACTTTGATGGACCGACTTTATTTCTATCAACATCTTAAAAGGGACTACCAAAGCAATTTCCATTCAATGTAGATTGAATTATTCATAGTACTAAATAATTCTCAAATCTAGAAGACTTTGGGGTTTCTTTGTTTGGTTCTCCAAAAATGTGAAAGGAAATAAATTTTTTGCTTTGCCCCTGGTGGAAAAAATGGAAGGAGATCAACAATATTGTTTAAAAATATCAATTTGACCATTTTGTGCAAACTCCTACTACGCATTAAGTATACTATTTTTTTAATTATTTTTATTCCTTTATTTATTTTGTCAGAATAAGCTTTTGTTTAAGGATATTTTGATCATTTCATAAATGTTTTTTATATTTTTTTTGCACTTTCTACGAACTTTAATCTTTGTTTCCTTCAACTTTCTCTCACAAACAATTAAAAAAATAATCTCACTTTCCTTCAAGTTTTATGCATTTTATGATATTTCCATCTACACGCTTTGAAGAGTTCACTTTGGAGTCAAATCCAATATTTTGTGTTCACATTACCGGTAACATAACATCTATATAAATGGAGCCTTTCATAAACCTAAAGCATAACATTTCATATCCAAATAACATTTCATATCTAAAGTTAATGAATGCTATGTTTCTGCAAAACAAAAGTACATGTGTTGTGAATTCGGGACTCAAATTTCACACCAATATAAACTATGATGTGTGGAGCAAGTATCAATGACAACCAATAACCAAATGTAAATAATCACAAACAATAACAACAATCTAGATCTAATCTAGATAACAAGTGCATAGCAAAACTACAATCTAACCAAAGGATGAACAAGATAAAGAGAGTAAAAGAAAAGATAACAACACCAAGAAATGTTCACCTAGTTCGGTCCAAACTTGATCTACTCTGGAGGAGAGATTGATCACTCCAATCCACTATCAATGAGTTCTTCCAAAAAGATACAAATGAGTTACAAGAAATTAGCTTCAACAAGCTCACAAAGAACAACCCTAATTTCTACCCATTTTCTCAATCTCACCAATGAACAAGACACTCATGAATTTTCACTCTCTCAAAGTGTTTACAATTGTTTCCCAACTCTAGAATCTAACCCCCAAAAGAGAACCAACCCTTAGCCTTTGATTTCACTAAGGATCTTCTCTTTTTGTTTCACAAGACTCACCCAAGTTGCTCCCAAAAGACTCTCCACTCATGTGTTTCCCAACCCCATGAATCTAACCCCCAAAAGGCACCAAACCTTTTCACAAGAGCCCCCTCTTTTGGTTCTCCAAGATTCACATCTTGAAGCCTTGAACTTCACCCAAAGATCCTCAACCTTTAGTATCTAAAACCCTAAAAGTTCTCTCCTTTTGTTTCCATGAGATTCACCAAGCTTACCCAACAAATGGGCCATGGAGTGCTTACATAGTGTTCAGATCCGGACAAAATCGTGACACGTTTGGTACGTATGACCGAAGTTACGACCAACGTGTTATACCCTGATTTTGGACCTAAAAATACTCATTCAAATTTCTTTTTTTTAACAACTGATATTTGTCAATTCTCTGTTATTTTACTCTGAATCTTTACTCTCTTTTTAAACGTATTTTACTACCTCTGTCTTTTCTGACATTACAAGTCATTTAAGAACTCTCTGAAACGTCGCATTACTTTTCTTGCATTTTATTTCAAAAATCATACAAAAGGGTATTTTGGTCATTTCCTGCAGTGGAACCCATTTTGGTCCCTGTGTTTGCCTCTGAGTCTTTTCAACTGGTCTGTACAAATCATCGTTGAGTCTTTGTTTAAGAATCATTTCAAAAATTGCATTTGAGGCAGTTTAGGTCAGTTTAGTCCCTAGGGGGCATTTTGGTCTTTTCCTGTCAAAATTTCGGCAGGGAGGTATTTTAAAATACCTCATGTCAGTAATTGGTTCGTTTTAGTCCTTTTATTGATTTTATTTTAGGTTTCACTTTACTTTTTTTCAAATTACCAATTTTAGTCCAATTTTATTTTAATTACATTTTAGTCCCTCAAACAATTCTCAAAATTGCACTTTAGTCCAAAACTTTTCAAAATTACATTTCTAGTCCATTTTTTTATTTACAGTCCAGTCCTCATTTTTTACATTTTGCAGAAAGGTCCTTAAAGTCAAAAGTCCAAGGCAGACCCAAATTAAGTCCAATTCCAGGTGGCAGTGTCCCATTGGGTCTCAGTTACAAGTGGCAGCCTATAAAAGGCGCATTCAATGCACAAGTCAAAAAAATTCAGTCACACGCCATCATCAAAAACACCTGAGAAGTTTCTCTCTCTTGTCAGTTAGATCAAAACTCAGAAAATCACCAAGAACACCAAGAACAATCGAAAACCCTAAATCACCAGAATCACTGAATCATCAACAAATTCATCAAATTCTCTGCAATTCTCAGAGATTCAATACTGAATCTTCATCATTGAATCGACTCCTTCACAATACGAGTGCGAATCCATCCCTGTTAGCGACGGACTCAAGCACGATCACGAAGAAGATAGTGAGAAGAAGAGGGAAAGAAAACGAAGAAGATTGAACCGGTGAAGAAGAAGAAGATATCAAATCAGTGAAGAACCGATTTATTTTCGGATTCAAATCCAAAAATCAACAAACAGAATCAAGTTCAAGTGTTTCCGAAGATCTTCGCTCAAAATCTCCAATTGAAACCACAGGTAAACACGTAAAACTCCACTTTCTTTCTCAAAAATAAAAACAAACACGAATCAGTTATAGATCTGCAAAGTTCCAAAGCTTTCATTCAACAAAACACTAAAAAGAATCAAGAAAAATCTTTTTCAAAACCGTGAACAAAAGTGTAGATCTACAAAGATTTAAGCCTTGCATGAAAAAACCAGTGCCGGATTCGTGTTTAGAACGAAAAAGGATTTCCAAAAGTGTAAAAAATTTTGAAAACGGGGAAAGTTGTTCAACTTCCGGCGGTGGCGCCGCCACCCTTGGGGCGGCCGGCCACCACGCCGGAGGAACAAGTTTCACCGGAGAAGATGAAGTTCATCTTCATTTTCCAGAATCCGGCGAGGGAGGAGAAGAGAGAAGTGAGAGCTTCTCTCACTAGGAAGAGAGAAGAGAGAGAAAGACAAGAGAAGAATGAAAAAACCGGTGCACACATGCTTATATAAGCCAGTGAACCGGATCGGTCCAAGACCGGTCCAATCCCTTTCGTTCCTGGCCGTTGGATCTAGGGTTTCCTTCCCTGGATCAATCCAACGCTCCTTGTGAATCCGGATCCTTTGGTTTTGGTTTGGGCTTTGCTTTTTTCGTTTTTGCTATTTTCCTGCTATCTGCACCCTGCTCTTTTGCTAATTGAACCTCTGCGTGCTCAATCTTTTCCCTAAAAATTCCAAAAAAATTGTTATATGTTTCTTAACACATTTTAATACCTTTGTAATATTTTTCAATGGTTTAAAAAATGATAAAAATGTGTGTGTTATTTTTCTTGATTAATTTTGTGTTTGATCTAAGTTTGTGTATTTTTGTGGTATATTTTCTCATAAAATGTTGGCATGTGATGTGGATGATTGGTGTGTAATTTCATGGTGAATATGTTGCTGATCATATGTATGTCTTGCTGATTGTGGATGTAGATTTTCATTTCTTTCTTGCTTTGCAAGAAATATGTGTTTTTATCAAGAAATAAAGTGCAAAATATCTTTAAAAATGTGTCATGATTCTTGGCTTGAATGTGTCCTATTTGTTCCCACATTATAGCTCAAAATCAAACCCCTTTAACATTGCTATAATGAGGGGATTATAGGTCATGTGCATGTCTAAGTGTCATAACCAATTTTAGGTATATTTTGCCATTTTATTTCATTTCATTACCTTTTTTTCTCTTGCTATTCTATTCAATTTTGTCTACCTTTTTTATGCCTTATGATACTAACCATTTCATCTCATATTTCATCCATCTCATAGTTTAGGCATTATTTTTTTTTTTTTTTTTTTTTTTTTCTATTCATTTCTATATCAAATGAGTTTTTAATAATTTTAGGTAGATTAGTTCCTTTTTTTTAATTCCTTGCAAGACCATAGCATGTATTTAGGACTCAATGTAAAGGACTATGGACACTATAAGTGATGTACACCGACACGAGCACCGACACATGCACACACCCCACATGGATGTTCTAGATGCATGATTAGGGAATGTATTTTTAGATGTATGCTTAGGTTTTACAACGCTTAGACAAAAAAATCATTTTCCAAAAAATGCGAATAACCTCACTTGAAAACCTTTTTTCTAAAATAGGAGTCAAAACTCCTCATTTTCCTTTTGTTTTCTTAAGAAAAATCCCAATAAATTTTAATCATACTTAGACTTTATTTTGCAAAATAACTACTTCCACCTCACATTTTCTAAATCTCATGCTCTTGAGGCCTCTCATCTCCATTCTTCAAAATTCCTTTCTCAAACTTAAAATCAACCAACAAAAACAAAAACAATTTTCGAGAATGAACTACGTTTGGTTTTGATCCCTTAAAAGGGTACGTAGGCAATGAGTTAAAACTCCTCCAAGCCAAGTAAAATAAAATCTCAATCATCTTCTTCCCCCATTCTTCACTCAAATAAAACCCTTTTTCATAAATAGCATTAAAAATAAAGCGTGGACATAAAACTAAGAAAACGGCTCCTATAGAGTACTATAGTCACCACGGGTGCCTAACACCTTCCCGTAGTGAAAACGACCCCCGAAATTAGAATTTCTAAGGGTTTTCTCAATTTTGCCCTTCCCAAGAAAAAATAGAGAATATCAAAGATTGAAAGGTTCAAGCCTAATTAATGACTTGACACCCGAAAATCGCGATAACACAACCTTATCCTGAAAACTTGTCCAGCAAGCCGAAAATTGTGTCACGTTTCCCCAAAATCGTGTCACGGTTGGGCACCCTAAAATACAACTCTCGACATTGCAAAATTGTGACACGCTTCACAAATCGTGTCACGATTCCAAGTTTTCCAAAACACCAAATTGAGAGTCATCCTCAACAATTCTCCACCTTGACTCTAAATTTGTGTTGATGCCAATTTAACCATCAACCACCTTGCTCCTTAACATTGCCTTGAACTATTCCCTAAGACAAAATCAATCAAGTCTAAAGCCCTGCTTGAACCTTGATCCACACACCGACCTCCACTTGCATCCAACCTCCCTTGGTAGTTCCACAAGCTTCCATATCTTATTCCTTGCATTCAACTACACTTTGTAGTTCCACAAGTTTTCACCTTTACCTTTTCAAACCTCGGAATGCCTTCCGCCCTCTTGAAGTTCCTTGCACTACACTAGGATTTTAGGTAGTTCCACAAGCAACCTCTTCGGTCGCCGGAGTGATCAAACCTGTCCTCCCGAAGATTCACTTGCCTCCAATTACCATTGGTATTTTCCGGTAATTCCATAAGCCATGCCAAACATTCTTCAACCCTAGGAATGCCTTTCATACTCTTGAAGAATTCACATACTCACAACTAGTGCATAACACCCAAGGCCTCCATTGTTTTACCGCTTTGGTGTCTTCAACTTGTCTCCTCCTAGTCTCAATAGAGAAACACTCCACCTCAAGCTAAGATTTCTCCACCTCAACATCTAAACGCGTACACACACTATGTCTACACCTTGCAACTCCACCTCTAAGGTTGATCACGAGTATTCTTCACACCGCCTCTCCAAGCTGAACTTACCCATTGAGAACATACACATCACCGCACGACATCACCATCATGACCTCCTATCTTCACCTTAACTTTCTTTGATTCTGCTAGGTTGACCAACATCACCGTCTCAACCTTCAATGCTTCCATACACTTCCATTCAACCATGCTTGTTTCCACCTCCAAGATGTAACCTTTAGTACCCATGGTGCACACTTGACAAACTTCTCCCCTTGCCCCACGGTGGGCGCCAATTGTTGTGAATTCGGGACTCAAATTTCACACCAATACAAACTATGATGTGTGGAGCAAGTATCAATGGCAACCAATAACCAAATGTAAATAACCGCAAGCAATAACAACAATCTAGATCTAATCTAGAAAACAAGTGCATAGCAAAACCACAATCTAACCAAAGGATAAACAAGATAAAGAGCGTAAAAGGAAAGATAACAACACCAAGAAATGTTCACCTAGTTCGGTCCAAACTTGAACTACTCTAGAGGGGAGATTGATCTCTCCAATCCACTATCAATGAGTTCTTACAAAGAGATACAAATGGGTTACAAGAAATTAGCTTCAACAAGCTCACAAAGAACAACCCTAATTTCTACCCATTTTCCCAATCTCACAAATGAAGAAGACACTCATGAATTTTCACTCTTAGCCTTTGATTTCACTGATGATCTTCTCTTTTTGTTTCACAAGACTCACCCAAGTTGCTCACAAAAGACTCTCCACTCATGTGTTTCCCAACCCCATGAATCTAACCCCCAAAATGCACCAACCCTTTTCACAAGAGCCCCCTATTTTGGTTCTCCAACATTCACATCTTCAAGCTTTGAATCTCACCCAAAGACCATCAACCTGTAGAGATACTTGCGATTACGTACCGAGTACCCACTGTAACACCCTGTTTTCCCAACTTGATTTTTTTTGCATAAATCAGAGTAAACAACTAAAACAAGATGCTACACTTCTTTCAGATATAAATATAGTAAAATTACTATTTATTTAAATCATCTCATGTCATCAATTTAAATCTTAATGCAGCAGAAAATATTAAGTTAAACATTGTAATGGCATAATGGCCTCAACTTCGACAACTTATTAAAATCCAGTCTAGGTAAATCTTCAACATAAAATCATAACAAAATACATAAGACATGGAAAACAAGTAAGATCCCCATCCTGTTACGTATCAGAGCGACTCCTAAGACGACACGAGGAATCAACTCACATCAGCGGTTACTCCTAGTTATCTGCACGTTACCCACGTAGAGGCAACATTCAAACAGAAGGGGTGAGATTTTACATTCAATAATAATAAGCATACTATTCATCAAATGCATTTAACAACATAAAGATCATCAATTAATAATAATAATTATTCATAAGGTACTTCATTAACAATTCATTGATAGACGACAACTTAACAACAACGACAATGCGACATCAACGGCTTCAACTTGACAATGCAACTACAACTTCTTATTCATGCATGTGGTACCAACCAGGGCATCAAGCCCTCAACATATAGAGCATAAATATACTCACAGGGCATCAAGCCCTCAACATAAAGAGCAAATAGGCTCACAGGGCATCAAACCCTCAACATAAAAAGCAAAAGCTCACAGGGCATCAAATGTAACGCGCACTTTCGTTTAATCGTTGAATTAATTGAGTTTAGGCAATTATATTATAATTATATAGTATATGCATGATTTTGGTATGTTTTGATGATTTGATTGATGACGTGATAAGTTATGAGTTTTGGAGGATTTGATTATGATATGAGATTTATTTTATTGTTAAATAAAATAAAGATTTGAAAATAATATAAAATATTTAGTTGAGGGCTGTTTTGATATTTTAGATAGTTTTGGGGGTGAAAGTGAGATAAGGTAAGTAATTAGGAAGAGATATAAATAGGAGAGGACCTAATATTTTAGAAACTCATTGTACGTGAAAACTTTTGGAAAAGGGAGAAAAAGCTTAGAGAGGAGCAAGAGACCAAGAGGGCTGCGATTTTCTTCATAACCAGGTAAGGGTGGGACTAATAACTCAGTAACATTAATCTCTGTAATTCTGATGATTAGTTGACAAAGTTAGGATTGATTTAGAGAAGTTTTGGAATTAGGTCAAAACCCTAAAATTTGAGAATAAACGGTAAAACTTGTTTAGATTGATGAAAGAACAGTCCTTTAACCTTAGAATATGTTTAGGAAGAATTCTGGAATCAAAACCAAGCTTAGAACCATGCGAATCGACGGATTTTGGTGTTTTTAGGAAGCCTGGCCGTAGCGACATTCATCGCTCGCCACGGCGAGCTATGATCCTCGCCTCGCGAGTGATGAAGTTCATCGCTCGCCACGCGAGCCTTTTCCCTTCGCCTCGCGAGTTGTTTGGTGCAACTCGCCATGGCGAGCAAACCTTCCTCGCCTCGCGAGCTTAGGCAGAGTGCATGTCATATTTTGTAGTTTCGACTTTTTAGTTGGACCTTGAGTGCCTTTAAGTGCCTAAACATACCTAGAGATGATTAGGAATGATTTTAGGACAGGATTGAACCCAAAACAACATTATTTGGGAATCTGAGTGGTACTCGCCATGGCGAGTAAGAACTCTCGCCTCGCGAGCAAGTCCAGAATGTAGCTGTTTAAGTGGTTGTGCGATCTGTGTCGCACCTTTTGATCAAGAGTGAACCCCTAATTGGTAATGAGACCTTATGATAACGTTTAATGCAGTCTGTAAAAGCTATTAAGATATGTTGATATTAATTGAGCATGATTAATGTATTATGCAATTTGTGAGATATAATGAAACGATTATGATTCTATTGAATTGCTGTTGATATATTGATATCTCCCTGCTGATATGTGACTTGACTATGCTGCTGCTGTTATTTAACTGCGTATGCAATGTTTATTTATGAATATAATGAAAATGATGACGTTTCGCTTCAAGTTATTGAATGCACATGATTACGATGTTTTGTTGTTAAGAGTCCATGCATAGCATATCATTGAGCTTAGTCCTCACCACGTTTTATTAGGAGCTTTGTCCTCCGCACGATTATTAGGAGCTTTGTCCTCCGCACGATTAAAGTATATTTATACTTATGATGACGATTGGTACCACATGCATATACGGAGTCTAGGAGCATTGTCACATTGTCATGTCTATTATGCTATGTTGATGATTGATTATGTGATTACGTGATAACGTTATATTGTTGAAGATGATTAACTATGTGATTACGTGACAAATACTTATTAAGGATACAATGATGATTATGCTTTAAATTGATTATGATCAAGATTAATTAGGATGTTAATTCATGATTCTTTATTGCATTGATTAATGTCATTCTGTTATGAAATCTCACCCCTTCTGTTTGAATGTTACCTCGACCGTGGGTAACGTGCAGGTGATCGTGCTTAGTGTGCTGATTCCGTCGTGAGTGGCCTTGCCTTCACTGTGTCGTCTAGGTCGCTCTGATACGTAACGGGATGGGGCTTTATGATTATGCATGCTTCATTCTCTTACGTGACTATCATGTTTATGTTTTATGATGTTGAACATTTATTATGTTTTGTTAAGTTGATTTAACTCATTTGAGATATTTTGATGGGGCCTACGTGCCAAACTGATTTATGGATTATGAACTAAATTCCGCTGCAATGTTTACGACCATTTGGTTAGATCATTATTTAACTGTTTTGGATTACGTTTTATGTGATATCCCGTTGTTTACGATGCTTACTCTGATAAATGTTTTAAGAAATTTGTATATTGGGAAAACGGGGTGTTACAATTGGTATCAGAGCAGGTCGATCCGTCCGGTCAATTAGAGAGTCGTGTCGAGTCTTAGTAATATTTATATTACTATCTTATGTTGTTGTTGCTACTTTTGTAGAATCTCGGAAATGGCTGGAAGAAACGATGCTGCGTTAGCTGCTGCTCTACAAGCTGTTGCCCAAGCTGTG
This sequence comes from Medicago truncatula, assembly GCF_003473485.1. NCBI lineage: Eukaryota > Viridiplantae > Streptophyta > Magnoliopsida > Fabales > Fabaceae > Medicago > Medicago truncatula. The sequence goes on along the minus strand of NC_053047.1, from coordinate 18,413,705 downwards.
GGACAACAACCTAACGTGAATGCTGGTGCAAATTCTGAGTTCTCGAGATGCATCAAGTTCGAGAACGGTTTGAGGCCCGACATTAAGAGGGCGATTGGGTACCAACAGCTGAGAGTTTTTCAGGATTTGGTTAATAGCTGCAGGATCTACGAAGAGGATACGAAGGCTCACTACAAGGTAGTGAATGAAAGGAAGGGCAAGGGACAGCAGAGTCGTCCTAAGCCGTACAGTGCCCCCGCTGACAAAGGGAAACAGAAGATGGTCGATGTTAGGCGGCCTAAGAGGAAGGATGCTGCAGAGATTGTGTGCTTCAATTGTGGTGAGAAAGGCCACAAGAGCAACGCCTGTTCTGAGGAAATCAAGAAGTGTGTCCGGTGTGGTAAGAAGGGTCATGTGGTGGCTGATTGCAACCGTACAGACATTGTTTGCTTTAATTGCAACGGAGAGGGTCACATTAGTTCACAGTGTACTCAGCCTAAGAGGGCGCCGACTACTGGTAGGGTCTTTGCTTTGACTGGGACTCAGACAGAGAATGAGGATCGTTTGATCAGAGGTACTTGCTATATTAATAATACTCCTTTAGTTGCTATTATTGATACTGGTGCTACGCATTGTTTTATTGCTTTCGATTGTGTTTCTGCTTTGGGTCTTGATTTGTCTGATATGAATGGAGAGATGGTTGTCGAAACTCCAGCTAAGGGTTCGGTGACTACTTCTCTCGTATGTTTGAAATGTCCTTTGTCTATGTTTGGTCGTGATTTTGAAATGGATTTAGTTTGTCTACCTTTGAGTGGTATGGATGTGATTTTGGGTATGAACTGGTTAGAGTACAACCACGTTCTTATTAATTGTTTTAGCAAGTCAGTACATTTCTCTTCCGTCGAAGAGGAAAGTGGTGCAGAGTTTTTATCTACTAAGCAGCTGAAGCAACTGGAACGCGACGGTATCTTGATGTTTTCGTTAATGGCTACTTTATCTATTGAGAATCAAGCAGTGATTGATAGGTTACCGGTGGTGTGTGAATTTCCTGAAGTTTTTCCAGATGAGATTCCTGATGTGCCTCCAGAGAGAGAAGTTAAGTTTTCTATTGATCTTGTTCCTGGAACGAAGCCGGTCTCGATGGCACCTTATCGTATGTCTGCTTCTGAGTTATCTGAATTGAAGAAACAGTTGGAAGACTTGCTTGAGAAGAAGTTTGTTAGACCAAGTGTTTCACCTTGGGGAGCGCCGGTTTTGTTAGTAAAGAAGAAAGATGGTAGTATGCGGTTGTGTATTGATTATCGACAGTTGAACAAGGTAACTATCAAGAATAGGTATCCACTTCCGAGAATTGATGATTTGATGGATCAGCTAGTGGGTGCACGAGTTTTCAGCAAGATTGATTTGAGATCAGGTTATCACCAGATTAAAGTAAAGGATGAAGATATGCAGAAGACAGCTTTCAGAACGCGTTATGGTCACTATGAATATAAAGTTATGCCTTTCGGTGTGACCAATGCACCTGGAGTGTTTATGGAGTATATGAATCGCATCTTCCATGCATTTTTGGATCGGTTTGTGGTTGTGTTTATCGACGATATTTTGATTTACTCCAAGACTGAAGAAGAACATGCTGAGCATCTGAAGATTGTCTTACAAGTGTTGAAAGAGAAGAAACTTTATGCTAAATTGTCTAAGTGTGAATTCTGGTTGAAAGAAGTGAGTTTTCTAGGCCATGTTATTTCTGGTGATGGAATTGCAGTGGATCCGTCTAAAGTTGAAGCGGTATCACAGTGGGAGACTCCTAAGTCAGTTACTGAGATTAGAAGTTTCTTGGGTTTAGCTGGTTACTATAGAAGGTTTATTGAAGGGTTTTCTAAGTTAGCTCTTCCGCTTACACAGTTGACTTGTAAAGGTAAAACTTTTGTGTGGGACGTTCATTGTGAGAAAAGTTTCGGTGAATTGAAGAAGCGTTTGACGACTGCTCCAGTGTTAATTTTGCCGAAGTCAGATGAACCTTTTGTGGTTTATTGTGATGCGTCCAGGTTGGGTTTAGGAGGTGTACTTATGCAAGAAGGTAAAGTGGTAGATTATGCTTCAAGACAGTTGAGAATTCATGAGAAGAATTATCCTACGCATGATCTCGAGTTGGCGGCCGTAGTCTTTGTATTGAAGATATGGAGACATTACTTGTATGGTTCGAGATTTGAAGTGTTTAGTGATCACAAGAGTTTGAAGTATTTGTTCGATCAGAAGGAATTGAATATGAGGCAGCGAAGATGGCTCGAATTGTTGAAGGATTATGACTTTGGTTTGAATTATCATCCAGGTAAAGCTAATGTTGTTGCAGATGCCTTGAGTAGGAAGACATTGCATATGTCCGCCATGATGGTCAGAGAGTTCGAATTGCTTGAACAGTTTAGAGATATGAGTTTGGTTTGCGAATGGTCACCTCAGAGTGTGAAACTGGGTATGCTGAAGATTGATAGTGAATTTCTGAAAAGTATCAAGGAAGCACAAAAAGTTGATGTAAAGTTCGTGGACTTGTTGGTTGCTAGAGATCAGACTGAAGACAGTGATTTTAAAATCGATGATCAAGGTGTGTTGAGATTCCGAGGAAGAATTTGTATCCCAGACAATGAAGAGATTAAGAAGATGATTCTTGAAGAGAGTCATAGAAGTAGCTTGAGTATTCATCCGGGAGCTACGAAGATGTATCATGATCTAAAGAAGATTTTCTGGTGGTCTGGTTTGAAACGAGATGTGGCACAGTTTGTGTATTCCTGTTTAGTTTGTCAGAAGTCGAAAGTTGAGCATCAGAAACCTGCTGGGATGATGGTACCTTTAGACGTGCCAGAATGGAAATGGGATAGTATATCGATGGATTTTGTGACGAGTTTGCCGATACTCCGAGAGGGAGCGACGCAATTTGGGTTATTGTTGATCGGTTGACGAAGTCAGCTCATTTCCTACCTATTAATATTAGCTTCCCTGTTGCCCAGTTGGCAGAGATTTACATCAAAGAGATTGTGAAGCTGCATGGTGTTCCTTCGAGCATTGTATCAGATAGAGATCCAAGATTTACTTCTAGATTTTGGAAAAGTTTGCAAGAGGCTTTGGGTTCGAAGTTGAGATTGAGTTCGGCGTATCATCCACAGACAGATGGTCAGTCGGAGAGGACAATTCAGTCGCTAGAGGATTTGTTGAGAATTTGTGTTCTTGAGCAAGGAGGAACTTGGGATAGTCATCTTCCGTTGATCGAGTTCACTTATAATAATAGTTATCATTCTAGTATTGGAATGGCACCGTTCGAGGCTTTGTATGGTCGGAGATGCAGAACTCCGTTGTGTTGGTTTGAATCAGGAGAAAGAGTGGTCTTAGGACCAGAGATTGTTCAGCAAACTACTGAGAAAGTTCAGATGATCCAAGAGAAAATGAAGGCGTCGCAAAGTCGACAAAAGAGTTATCATGATAAGCGTAGAAAAGATCTTGAATTTCAGGAAGGAGACCACGTGTTTTTGAGAGTCACTCCTATGACGGGTGTAGGGCGTGCTTTGAAGTCAAAGAAGTTGACCCCGAAGTTCATTGGTCCGTATCAGATATTGGAAAGAGTTGGAACGGTGGCTTACCGAGTGGGTTTACCGCCGCATCTTGCGAATTTGCACAGCGTTTTCCATGTGTCGCAACTTCGAAAGTATGTTATGGATCCATCTCATGTAATCCAAAGCGACGATGTGCAAATTAGAGACAACCTTACGGTAGAGACTTTACCGTTGAGGATTGATGATCGTAAAGTGAAGACGTTGAGAGGCAAGGAGATACCTCTCGTGAGAGTCGTTTGGTCGGGAGCGACTGGTGAAAGCTTGACGTGGGAGCTTGAGAGTAAGATGCTGGAGTCTTATCCAGAGTTGTTTGCTTGAGGTAAATTTTCGAGGACGAAAATCTTTTAAGTGGGGGAGAGTTGTAACGCCCACTTTCGTTTAATCGTTGAATTAATTGAGTTTAGGCAATTATATTATAATTATATAGTATAGCATGATTTTGGTATGTTTTGATGATTTGATTGATGACGTGATAAGTTATGAGTTTTGGAGGATTTGATTATGATATGAGATTTATTTTATTGTTAAATAAAATAAAGATTTGAAAATAATATAAAATATTTAGTTGAGGGCTGTTTTGATATTTTAGATAGTTTTGGGGGTGAAAGTGAGATAAGGTAAGTAATTAGGAAGATATATAAATAGGAGAGGACCTAATATTTTAGAAACTCATTGTATGTGAAAACTTTTGGAAAAGGGAGAAAAAGCTTAGAGAGGAGCAAGAGACCAAGAGGGCTGCGATTTTCTTCATAACCAGGTAAGGGTGGGACTAATAACTCAGTAACATTAATCTCTGTAATTCTGATGATTAGTTGACAAAGTTAGGATTGATTTAGAGAAGTTTTGGAATTAGGTCAAAACCCTAAAATTTGAGAATAAACGGTAAAACTTGTTTAGATTGATGAAAGAACAGTCCTTTAACCTTAGAATATGTTTAGGAAGAATTCTGGAATCAAAACCAAGCTTAGAACCATGCGAATCGACGGATTTTGGTGTTTTTAGGAAGCCTGGCCGTAGCGACATTCATCGCTCGCCACGGCGAGCTATGATCCTCGCCTCGCGAGTGATGAAGTTCATCGCTCGCCACGCGAGCCTTTTCCCTTCGCCTCGCGAGTTGTTTGGTGCAACTCGCCATGGCGAGCAAACCTTCCTCGCCTCGCGAGCTTAGGCAGAGTGCATGTCATATTTTGTAGTTTCGACTTTTTAGTTGGACCTTGAGTGCCTTTAAGTGCCTAAACATACCTAGAGATGATTAGGAATGATTTTAGGACAGGATTGAACCCAAAACAACATTAGTTGGGAATCTGAGTGGTACTCGCCATGGCGAGTAAGAACTCTCGCCTCGCGAGCAAGTCCAGAATGTAGCTGTTTGAGTGGTTGTGCGATCTGTGTCGCACCTTTTGATCAAGAGTGAACCCCTAATTGGTAATGAGACCTTATGATAACGTTTAATGCAGTCTGTAAAAGCTATTAAGATATGTTGATATTAATTGAGCATGATTAATGTATTATGCAATTTGTGAGATATAATGAAACGATTATGATTCTATTGAATTGCTGTTGATATATTGATATCTCCCTGCTGATATGTGACTTGACTATGCTGCTGCTGTTATTTAACTGAGTATGCAATGTTTATTTATGAATATAATGAAAATGATGACGTTTCGCTTCAAGTTATTGAATGCACATGATTACGATGTTTTGTTGTTAAGAGTCCATGCATAGCATATCATTGAGCTTAGTCCTCACCACGTTTTATTAGGAGCTTTGTCCTCCGCACGATTATTAAGAGCTTTGTCCTCCGCACGATTAAAGTATATTTATACTTATGATGACGATTGGTACCACATGCATATACGGAGTCTAGGAGCATTGTCACATTGTCATGTCTATTATGCTATGTTGATGATTGATTATGTGATTACTTGATAACGTTATATTGTTGAAGATGATTAACTATGTGATTACGTGACAAATACTTATTAAGGATACAATGATGATTATGCTTTAAATTGATTATGATCAAGATTAATTAGGATGTTAATTCATGATTCTTTATTGCATTGATTAATGTCATTCTGTTATGAAATCTCACCCCTTCTGTTTGAATGTTACCTCGACCGTGGGTAACGTGCAGGTGATCGTGCTTAGTGTGCTGATTCCGTCGTGAGTGGCCTTGCCTTCACTGTGTCGTCTAGGTCGCTCTGATACGTAACGGGATGGGGCTTTATGATTATGCATGCTTTATTCTCTTACGTGACTATCATGTTTATGTTTTATGATGTTGAACATTTATTATGTTTTGTTAAGTTGATTTAACTCATTTGAGATATTTTGATGGGGCCTACGTGCCAAACTGATTTATGGATTATGAACTAAATTCCGCTGCAATGTTTACGACCATTTGGTTAGATCATTATTTAACTGTTTTGGATTACGTTTTATGTGATATCCCGTTGTTTACGATGCTTACTCTGATAAATGTTTTAAGAAATTTGTATATTGGGAAAACGGGGTGTTACATCAAACCCTCAACATATATGAGTATGCATGGGCTCATCAAATTACAACTTAAACAACTTCAACAACTTATATGACTCCAATATCTTGGAACAACAACTTACAACTTTGCAACTTAGACCGACACTTGCAACTTAGTGATATTAATAATCAGTAACAGTAGAGACAACAACATAAAACAACTTACAACGTAGCAACATGAATAATAACAACTTAGATGATATACACAATAATATTTTCTATATCATACATTTTCCACATAATATATGTAGCTCAAATTTACCAACAACATTAATCATTTAATTCAAACTCACTGAACCACAGTATAATTATAAACAACTTTCATTCTTATCCCAAAGACCAACTCAGAACATCACGTGCGACAAAGATCGCAAGAACCCTAAACAAGGTTAACTGCCACTAAGTAGCTCGCGAGGCGAGCCACTCTACTCGCTATGGCGAGTTCAGGAAAAAGGCTACTCGCCGTGGCGAACTAGAAACTGGGAGTGTAACAGCCCGATTTTCGCAAGATTTATTTTAATTATTTTATTGTGTGTTTAATTGTGCTTGTGTGTGATTAATTATCATTAGGTACATTTATTGGGTGTTCGAGTTAGAAGGGTAAATTAGTAATTTTGGGTGAGTAATTAGTATTTTACCGTTAAGTGACCTTTAATAGCATTTTACCGTGTTAGTGTAGTAACATTTTAGATTTGAGTTGGAGTGGGTTAAGTCCACTAAGGTTTAGGGTTAAGCCCATTAAGATAATCGACTATATAAGAGTTGTCTTAAGAGAAAATGTCACACAATTTTCTTTACATAGATATTTTTGAGAGAGGTAGAGAGAGAAAGTGGGAGCAAAGAGGAAAAAGGGTTACAGAGAAGAGGAGCTTGAAGATTCAAGGATTGGAAGAGAGCTAGGAGCTAAAGTGAAGCTTGATCTAGGGAATTAATCTATCTAAGGTAAGGGGGTTAGAATTCATCATAATCATATTAGTGTAATTTTTCAATTATTGTATGAATAAGTGCTTAATTGGATAAATGATTAATTGTTCATAGATGTTAAAATTCGTGCTCTAACTATGATGATATGTTTGTATGCATAAAATTGGTGATAATTGGATTGTTGTTGGTGAAATTGCATGGTCAAAGTATGTGAAAATGATATATGATGAATCATGCTCTAAATGTTGTATTGTGCTATGTTACTGTTGGATTGTGATGAATTCATGTTTAAATGAAGTTATGGTTGAATTAGATATGTTGTTGTTGTTGACTTGTACCATGGGTATTCCATTTTGTGAAGTTGAAGTTTGAATTGGTGAAGTTGAGTTAAGTGGTTCATGTGAAAGACCAAAATGAACTTTTGATATATATGGTTGTTGGCTTAAATTTTTATGTTGGATGAATTGAACCAAGAAGAATTTATGTTTTCATGTTGTGGTTGTGTTAGCAGAGTCGTTTGGGAGAAAACAGGTTTTTCGTGTGAAATGCCGATGTTTAAGCGTTTTTGCCAATAAGTGATGATGTGAGGTTTTGGAAAATGATTTTTGAGATGGTTGAAACATGAAATTTCTCTAGATTATGTTGGAGTCTAGTGTCAGGAGCGTGTAGGCGAAACGGCATCAAAATCCGATTAACGGTTTGAATTTTACGCGCGAAATGGTGAAAAACGAACTTTTTGAAAAGCTGATTTTTGGACCTGATACTTTTAAAATCGTGCCACGATTTTGAAACCGTGCCACGATTTCGTTGTCAGAATGTTCGATGGTTCTGGACATAAAAACGTGTCACGATTTCCAAAAAAAAACGTGACACGATTTTTGTGAATCAGATCTTTCATATTTGACTATTTTGCACCCCTTTTTGCTCCGAACCGGATTTTGGTGTAAACATGAAAGTTTTAGATAATTTAGTTAGATTTCCAATGGTTTTGGTTTGCCTTAAAAATGATTTATAGATTTTGAGATATGGTGGAATTACCCCAAGTAGGTCTTGGTAAATTTTTATGGAAATTCAGCATAACCGTTTCTAAATCAATCCAAAACTTATGGAATATTTCCAAACCTCAAAACTAGAAGAACTAGGAGTTTAATTAAGAGGTTTGAGAGTTTTAACCTATGTCTTGATCGGTCAAATTTAGTTTTCTTTGATAGTGATTTGGGTTTTCTCATAAGAACTTAAGCTAATGTTCGGACTAATGTCTAATAGTCTGTAAGTGGCTTAAGCTCATGACTACACGATTGATTAAGATTATCTTGTGGGTTTTCAAACTTGAATTAAGTTGTTTATATGTTTATGCATACATGACTGATGGTGACGGATTTTATATCCAATGTGCTGAATGGTTTGTGTGAACATATGCATTGTTGTCGAGTCATATGTTCATGCATTCATGACTGATGGTGACAAATTTTATATCCAATTGAGGTGATTATGATGTTCTGTTGGCATCATTTAAATATGAATGGTGATTGTTGATGATAAATGTGATTGATGATTTGTTGATGATAAATGTATTTGTCAAATACATATTTATGAAATTTGAATTTATGACAAGAATGTGTCGACGAAGATTATCTACTCTTGCATAATCCTATGATATTTGAATTGTTTCATTCATGTTTAACTGTTATGTGATTATGATGATGTAATGCTTACCCCTAGTGGTTTTGACCGCTTACCTGTCTGTATGGATGGGTAGACGTTGTGCAGGAATAGTTGCTCCGGTGAGTATTGATGCTTACCCCTAGCGTCTATTTCTTGAATATATGTATTATTCACGTGTTTTATCGCTTTAATAGAAATAGGGCGTTACAAGTTGGTATCAGAGCCGTGGTCAGTCTTGTCCGGACTAGTATTCGTTGAATTTCCTGTTTGTATGCGAATGGTATTGAGTTACCTTCGGTAGTTGTTGTGTGGTTTTGTTCTTTTAGGTGGGTGTGGACTTAGTGGGGGAGTAGCAGGTTGTTTCTAGTGTGTTAGTATGGGAAGGGAAGGTGTCTTTGGCTGCGGAGGCTCTTTTGGTTGTGTTTTGTGTTAAGGTTCATGTTGATTTTGAGTTGGATCTTTTGTGTCTTCGGTTGAAGCATATAGATGTGATTTTTGGTATGGATTGGATGTTATCTTTTGGGGTTATCATTAATTGTTTGACTAAGAGTGTAATGTTTTCGAAGCCGGTAGAAGAGTTAAGTAAGAAGTTCTTGATCGCGGAGCAAGTGAAGAAGTCTTTGGACGGCGAGGTGATGAGTCATTTATATACTATTTTAATATGCTTTTTAGTTTAGTTTTATTTAGATTTTATATAATTTTATATTAGTATTATTTCCTTTTTAGGATAGTTTACTTTAAATTGCAATTTATTATATTTCAGGGAAGAATATTGGATGGATTGAGTCTTGGAGCAAAAGAAAGGGATTTGGAGCATATTGGACACGAAAATATAAAGATTGAGAGACAAAATATGTCTCCCACAAGTCAGAAGCCTGGCACGGCCCGTGCTAGCCTTGGCACGGCCGTGCCACCCTCCAGAATACTTTTTGCTGCTTTTGCTTGGACTCCAAGCTATTCTATTTTGGCGCACAATCTACCGTGGAATATTCTTAGAATATACTTGCTTAGATTTTAAGTCAATTGTGTACTATAAATAGAATAGCTAGCCATCACAAATATTCATCTTTTCTTGGAATACAATATGTGACAATTGTCTTTCTAATAAAAGTTCATTTTACTTTCTTGTTATTTATCTTTATGCTTTCTCTCTTCTTCTCCTTGTCTATGATGAACGTCAGTGAGTAGACTTCTCTTGTCTTGGGATTATTGGATAAGTCTAATGACATAATCCTAATCAAACCAAGCTTTAAACCTTAATCTTATGTAACCCTAATTCCTTATCTAAATTCACCGCTTTAACATGGATCAACCATTATCAAACTGTGGAAACGAAAGTGGAGGGTTTGATAATTGTTTATCCATCATCTCAAATATCAATTCATAAAACGAAAGTGGAGCCTTGATATTCGAACAAGTGAATTTAGACAGAGATTGTAAAGGCAGCGAAATAGTCTTTACAATCTTTGAGACATATAGTTTTGATCTTCAAGGGAACTAATAACAATCAAGTCAGCGAAATAGGCTTGGTTGTTAGAGGAACCAAAATCTAATAGTAATCAAGTCAGCGAAATAGGCTTGGTTGCTAGAGGAACAAAAGAGAAACTGTCTTGAGAAATTAGGTCTAACATAAAGTTATAAGTTTAATAGTTTGGTTTGAGAAGGACTTGCCGTTAGGATGAACCAATAATCCCAAGGCTTTTATCTTTTATTATTATTTTCTTTTAAATATATAAAAATACAACTTTCTACTTCCTATACTTTAATTCTAATCATTGTTAAAAGATAATTGAATTCATAACTCCATGTCGGAACGATATTCTTATTTTACTACTTCGATAAGACCGTGCACTTGCGGTTTTATCTCATCAAGTTTTTGGCGCCGCTGCCGGGGAGTTATTGTAATTTGATTAAGTTTTTAATAGTGGTTAGTCTAAAAAAAAATATATATATATTTATATATATATATAATATAAAAAAATAAAAATAAAAAAATAGTATATATATATATATATTTATAAAATATTTTATTTCCTTTTTCTTACCTTTTTAATTTTTTTATTTGTTATATATTTATAATATATTTTATTTCCTTCTCCTATTTTATTTTTATTTTATATATATATATATATATATATATATATATATATATATATATATATATATATATATATCTCCCTCCCTTTCTCCTTATTTTTTATTTTCTATCTTTAACCGTTTTGATTTCAGGCATGGCTCAAAGACAATAATAACGACATGGATGTGAAACGTGCTCTCAAAGAGTATGCAATCACATCTTCAGATGAGCCGTACGATGCTATTGTGTACCCAACGGTTGAGGGTAGTAAATTTGAAATAAAACCTGCACTTATTTACCTAGTGCAGCAAAATCAATTTTTCGGATCACCCACTGAGGATCCGAATCTTCATGTTTCAACTTTTCTAAGTCTCAGTGGAACTTTGAAGGCAAACCAAGAGGCCGTAAGGCTGCACCTCTTTCCTTTCTCCTTAAGGGATAGAGCTAGTGCTTGGTTTCATTCATTGACTATTGGTTCTATCACTTCATGGGACCAAATGAGGCGAGCTTTCCTTGCCCAATTCTTTCCCCTTTCTCAAACCGCTCAATTCAGGGCGAGGCTTTTTCAATACACTCAAAAAGATGGTGAATCTCTTTACGATGCGTGGGAGCGTTTCAAAGAAATGCTTAGGCTTTGCCCCCATCATGGTCTAGAGAAGTGGCTTATTATCCACACCTTTTATAATGGTCTTTCGTATACCACAAAAATCTATGTTGATGCAGCTGCAGGTGGAGCTTTGATGAATAAAACTTACACAGCAGCATATGATTTGATCGAGGGCATGGCACAAAACCACTATCAGTGGACAAGTGAGAGAGTCATCACTACTTCTTTACCCTCTAAAAAAGAGGCAGGTATGTACAAAATTTCCTCCCTTGATCATCTAACTGCTAAGGTTGACACACTGACACAAAAATTTGATACAATGAATACTAGTGTTGTCACACCTGCTCCTGTATCACCTCCTTGTGAAGTTTGTGGTGTATTTGGCCATATTGGCATTGATTGCCAACTAGGTAGTGTTGTTAGAAGTCCTGAGCAAGTAAACTATGCTCAATATAATCGAGGGTTTGGAAACAACCATTTTTTTTATCAAACCCCTCAAAATCTTTTTGGACAACAAGCAACACCACCCAGTTATGCAAACAACCAAAGAGTCCCTCAAAAATCCAGCTTGGAACTTTTAATGGAAAATTATGTTATAGATCAATCCAAGCAACTCCAAGAGCTTAAAAACCAAACTGAATTTTTGAATGACTCTCTTGCCAAAATCACATCCAAGGTAGACTCCATAGCAACTCACAATGAGATACTTGAAACCCAAATCTCTCAAGTGGCCCAACACGTGACTACTTCCTCTCAAACCACCGGGATCTTTCCAGGTCAAACTGAAACCAACCCCAAAGGCCATATAAGTTCTATTATTCTTAGGGATGGTAACCAATTAGAGGACCCCGTTGTGAAAATTAAGAACAATGAGGGAGAGATAGGAAGTGATGAGCCTCCAAGTGAGAAAACTATAGGAGAAAATGAAAAGCCATTTGTTTCACCCCCTCATGAGCCTAAAAATCCATTAACACAAGGTTTTGTCAAATCAAAGTTAGATGACCAATTTAGAATTTTAATTGAAATACTTCCAAACAAATTGCCATCTAAACTTAAGAATCTAGAAAGTTTTCTCATACCTTGTGTCATAGGATCCAAAAGCATTGAGAAAGCCATGTGTGATTTGGGAGAGAATGCCAGGTTGACGCCACTATCCCTTTGGGAAAGATTGGGTATAGGGTAGAGAAACCTCTTGAACGTCAAGCTAATGACTATAAAGAAGCGCTTCGTGGGAGGCAACCCACGCATTTAACTGCTTTTGTTTTGTTTTGTTTTGTTTTTATTTGTTTTGTAGGTAATTGTCCGAGTATGATTCGAGAAAACGGAATATTTTTGAAATCAATTTATCCAGAATCTTGGCACGGCCCGTGCTCACACTGGCACGGCCGTGCCAGACCTTGCCCTCCAAAAACCATTCCATTATCCAGGAAGTTGGCACGGCCCGTGCTAAGATTGGCACGGCCGTGCCCGACCCCAGGTTAGGTTTTACCTCCCCTTTCATCTTCTTCATCCCCCATTCTCAACTACAAACATCTGTCATCCTTCCATTTTTCTAAAACCTCCATAACCACAAAACCTCTAAAACTCCATATCTCCCTCAAAACTTCACCAATTCACACCATTTCTTTACCCCATCAATCACAACACACCATTCCCAAAACAACTTTCCTCCATCCCTACCAAAAATCATCAAATTCGTAGCCCCCATTCACCTACCTAAAAACCCACAAATTCTTCACCAATTCACCCAACCCAACTCCTAACACTTACTCAAAGCCCAACCCCATCACCGAACCAACCTTTTCCACCAAAAACATTTCCCAAAACCCAACCTTCACCAAAACACAAAAGGTCAACCAAGGTTAAGGATTAATGGCATCTAGGAAAGGTGGAGCAAGCTCTTCCGGAGGACCACAATCAAAGAAGAAAACGCAAGCCAGGAATCATGGCATAGTCTTCAAGGACACCAAGCAAAGGGACAGGTATAAAATTCTTCTCTCTAAACCTTTGCATCCTTGTCGATATCCAGATCCTTATACTTTGAGTGTGCTAGGACTAAGGAATAATCTGTTTAGCTTACTAGGAAATTTAAGATGGGTTGATATGCTTAGACCTATGAAAGGTTTCGAAAATTTCACTTATGAATTCTTAAGTTCTATTGAATTTACGAAGGATAAAGTGAATTTTGACAACCCCGACCATAGAGTCTCTTTCCGACTTTTGAATATGGATTATGAGATGTCTCTTAAAAATTTCTGTTTAGAGATGCACTTCGCAAATGCGGGGTTCATCCATGACTCTTGGAATCCAAATTTAAAGTCGGAAAACTATGACCCCGCTCTCTTTTGGAAACGCGTTACCGGGTTAAGGCAATATAATCCTCGCAACAATAAGGCTAGTAACATTCACAACCCAGTACTTAGATACCTCCAGAGAGTCATGGCTTGTACCATTTGGGGTAGAAAAGAGGTAGGAACAACTAGGACGGATGAACTTTTTATGCTTTGGGCAATGCTTAGTAACAATCCCGTTAATACTTGTTTCTACCTACTTGATTACCTTTCCTCCATAGGAGCTAGACCTGATAATAGAGCTGAGAGAGTAGTCGGTAGTATCATTACCTTCATCGCTAGGAAGTTTGGAGTGGGTGAGGAAGATGGGATAAATCCAATTGAGGGCAACAATAGGCTTAATATTGAAACCCTTGTTACTATGAACTTCATTAAGATTCACCCACCCATGACTTATGCACTTCAACTTCGCATACCTCTTTTATTTCTACTTCCTAACCCATCTCGGACTAACCCCGAGGTGGAGGAAAATTTGTTGTATGTTGGTGATGGATTACAGGTACATGAAGAGCATAATCAAGGTGACGACGAAGGTGCACACATGCACCATGAAGAGGAGCCCCATGACCATAACGACAACAATGAAAGATGGGCATGGATGCAAATCGAGGTACAAAGGATAAGCACCGAGCAACAAAGGCAAGGTGTTGAATTATCCGGGCTAAGAAATGATGTCCTACGGGGCAACCGCATATCCGAAGAAAATAACCAAATGCTTCGGAACATGATGCAACACTTCAACCTCCAAGGCCCTCCCTATGGACCTCAATAAAAATGTGAGCTTTCCTCTTCCTCTTTTTCACCTTATCTCTTTAATCTCTATCTCCCTCTTCTGCCTCTCCTTCTCTTCTACTTTTCTTTTATCTTGAATCATTGAGGACAATGCTTCTCCTAAGTGTGGGGGGAGCCTAATAAAGTATCTTTAGTCGTAGTGTTTCCAAACTCCCTTGAACTTTATTCTTTTGTTTTGTTTTATTGTAAAAGGCATGGTTAAGTAGCTAATTTTTATTGAAAATATCATGACACAAAAATTTTCATTGTCTCCTCTTATTTTGTTGATTCTTGTACATGAAAGCAAACTCTTGTGTTTTAAGTCTCCTTGATATACCCACATCTCGTTTTAAAGTGAATAAAATTCTCCAATGAGAAAAACACAAAGTTGCTTCCCTTGAGTAAATGTATGAATAGGTATTTTAAGGAAACGCGTTTTAATCTTAGTGGTGCATTAACCTTTAAAGATTCTCAAAGTGCCAGTAGTATAAGTTAGTATAAGGGAGTGAATAAAAAGCCAAAAAGCCAAATAAATTCCAAGATCTCATCATTGAATCTAGATTGGGGAAGGAGGTAGGCCCTCCGACTTCCTACGTGAAGATGATTGTTATCTTAAGGAAAAACTTTAAAAAGCATCATTGAATCTAGATTGGGGAAGGAGGTAGGCCCTCCGACTTCCTACGTGAAGATGATGTTTTAAGGGATACCATTGAATCTAGATTGGGGAAGGGGGTAGGCCCTCCGACCTCCTACGTGAAGATGTTGTTCCTTAAATAAAGAACTTAAAATCTGCAAATGGCAAAGAACAAAGATTTTCAAATACTCCCATCTCTCTTATATGAATTATAGAAGGAATCTTTCTGGGTTGGTTTAGTGCTAGGATTAGACCATGTTTCCTCATAATGCCTATCTTATACAGGAGCAAGAAAAGGGTTGGACTTCACACACACACTCACTTGAAACTTGATCGTTGGGTTGAATAAAAATTACAAGAAATGCTTGAGTTTGTGATTAGTGTACATTTGGGATTTAAGCCCTTGAGGAGACATGTGCTTTAATTGAATTGTCATTTGATATAACTGTTGGTGCTACTATGTTTATGCCTTTTGCTTGAGGACAAGCAAAGATTCAAGTGTGGGGGAGTTTGATGAGTCATTTATATACTATTTTAATATGCTTTTTAGTTTAGTTTTATTTAGATTTTATATAATTTTATATTAGTATTATTTCCTTTTTAGGATAGTTTACTTTAAATTGCAATTTATTATATTTCAGGGAAGAATATTGGATGGATTGAGTCTTGGAGCAAAAGAAAGGGATTTGGAGCAGATTGGACACGAAAATATAAAGATTGAGAGACAAAATATGTCTCCCACAAGTCAGAAGCCTGGCACGGCCCGCGCTAGCCTTGGCACGGCCGTGCCACCCTCCAGAATACTTTTTGCTGCTTTTGCTTGGACTCCAAGCTATTCTATTTTGGCGCACAATCTACCGTGGAATATTCTTAGAATATACTTGCTTAGATTTTAAGTCAATTGTGTACTATAAATAGAATAGCTAGCCATCACAAATATTCATCTTTTCTTGGAATACAATATGTGACAATTGTCTTTCTAATAAAAGTTCATTTTACTTTCTTGTTATTTATCTTTATGCTTTCTCTCTTCTTCTCCTTGTCTATGATGAACGTCAGTGAGTAGACTTCTCTTGTCTTGGGATTATTGGATAAGTCTAATGACATAATCCTAATCAAACCAAGCTTTAAACCTTAATCTTATGTAACCCTAATTCCTTATCTAAATTCACCGCTTTAACATGGATCAACCATTATCAAACTGTGGAAACGAAAGTGGAGGGTTTGATAATTGTTTATCCATCATCTCAAATATCAATTCATAAAACGAAAGTGGAGTCTTGATATTTGAACAAGTGAATTTAGACAGAGATTGTAAAGGCAGCGAAATAGTCTTTACAATCTTTGAGACATATAGTTTCGATCTTCAAGGGAACTAATAACAATCAAGTCAGCGAAATAGGCTTGGTTGTTAGAGGAACCAAAATCTAATAGTAATCAAGTCAGCGAAATAGGCTTGGTTGCTAGAGGAACAAAAGAGAAACTGTCTTGAGAAATTAGGTCTAACATAAAGTTATAAGTTTAATAGTTTGGTTTGAGAAGGACTTGCCGTTAGGATGAACCAATAATCCCAAGGCTTTTATCTTTTATTATTATTTTCTTTTAAATATATAAAAATACAACTTTCTACTTCCTATACTTTAATTCTAATCATTGTTAAAAGATAATTGAATTCATAACTCCCTGTCGGAACGATATTCTTATTTTACTACTTCGATAAGACCGTGCACTTGCGGTTTTATCTCATTACGAGGCTTGTGTGTTTATGATGTTTGCATCATTAAAGGAAAGTGGTGAGAAAGGAGTTGGAGATTTGCCGGTATTGAAGAGTTTCCAGAAGTTTTTCCGGACGACATTACCGAATTACCGTCGGAGAGAGAAGTTGAGTTTGCAATTGATTTGGTGTCAGGAACGAATCCTATTTCGATTGCGTTGTATCAGATGTCTACATCAGCGTTGAGTGAATTGAAGAAGCAGTTGGAAGACTTGCTTGAAAAGCAGTTTATCAGGCCGAGTGTTTCTCCATGGGGTGCTCCAGTGTTGTTGGTTAAGAAAGATGTGAAGGTGAAAAACACAAGAAGGGGGGGGGGGGGGGGGGGTTGAATTGTGTTTTCTTTTTCTCTCTAGAAATTCTTCTTCTGATAAACCTTCAGAAGCAGTTTGTGAGTGCTTCTGATGAAATGATCAGAATCAGATATGCAGCGGAAAAGAACAGAGTAGAGAAAAGAAAGACAAAGACACAAGCAGTTATCCTGGTTCCTTCCACAAATCGGAAGTAGTCCAGTCCCCCTTGCACTTCCAAGGAGATTTCACTATAATCACAAAGATTACAAATGCTCAATACTATCTAAGTATGAGACTTCACAAAAAAATGCTCAAGCAGACACGCAAGAGTCTTCCAATGCTCAAGCACTAAGCAAGAGACTTCTAATGCTCAAGCACGCAGGCAAGAGACTTCTGATCAAACAAAAATACAGAGAATTGAGTTTGACTTGAACACTTGATATACAATCAGTGGTGTTCACAATACAATACAATAAAGACTCTAGACTTTGAATTTCTAAGATGTATCAAATCAGTGCAGAAATTCAGTGTGCTTTGTAGAATCAAATTGACAGAGTTTTGGCGCTTTTTAACTTGTGTATCTCTATCTACAATCTTCAAGTCTTCACACCTTTATATAGAGGCGTGAAAGAGACGTTGAGATAATCAGCACGTCTAAAGAGTCTTTTAAAATCCTTTGATCATCCACCAGTAATCCTTTGCCTGATTTGGGTGTAGTCCTTTGAAGAATAAGCTTCAAATTCATTCCCATCTTGAAGGTACAAATTCTGCAGGCATGGCTGTTGTCTTGTCTTGTAGCGTAGACAGAAAACAGAGTAGTGGAGGTAGTGGTTGTACACTTGTACTTTGTCAACTCTATTAACGAGAGACAAGTGCTCAGTGCTATCCATATATCTGTTGATACCTCCCTTTCAATTCTTCGTTCTTCTTGGATAAGACTGAATTGAGAATCAGCTATTTTGAATCTTCAGTTTGATTAAAGGATCAAACGTAGCTTCTGGTGAAGATATTGCTTCTGATGAAAACCTTTGCTTCTGATGACCTTCTGCTTCTGATGACGTCATCACTTCAGAAGCACTTCAGCTTCTGGAGCAGTTTTCTTCAGATGCTCAGAATTTCTTTTTCTTTCCATTGTTCTTCCAAGACCTATTGAAATAACTTGAGTAGCCTTTGGTCCTGTACACTTGAACAATTATTAGCAATAACCAATTGACAATTTTTAATACCTTGTTATCATCAAAACTCAATAAGGTTCATTGTGAAACACATTTTGTTCCAACAATCTCCCCCTTTTTGATGATGACAAACAATAGTATTTAAAATGTTCAATTGTTATTGATCTAATTAATAAGTTGACTACTGGGATAGAGGTTTGTAAGCTCCCCCTGAGTCTAATAGATCTTTAAGGTGAGGTTTGTAAGCTCCCCCTGAGTTCTATTCTTATTAATTAAATTTCAAGAAAATACTCATAAAAATAGATAATATCAGAAGTATTTAAAAAGGTTTTGAAGTGGTTATAGTGGGGCTCAGTGCCTTAAAATACTATACATTTACTCCCCCTTTTGTCATCAACAAAAAAATAAAAACAAAAGAAAGAGTATCAGAGCAATAAACATATAAACCTTAAAATACAGTGTATCAGAGCAAACAGCATTAAAATGCAGCAAATATTATCAGAGTATAAAGCTTGTAAGACATATGATTCAGAAGCAAATGATAATATTTATATATATAGAAAAGTTAAGATACAAACGCAAGGCAACTAAAGTACTTAGAACAAAGATTAAAACAAGCAAAGAAAATTGGGTGTGCAACTAAGTTTGGGCTTGCTTATACATCTGTTCCAAGAGATACTTAATTTGCTCATCCTTCTTCTTAAGTAGCTCATCCTTTTCTCTCATTCTTCTTTTAAACCCAGCATGAATTCTTGCAGCCCTTGTGATGCACTCTTCTTCTGGATAGAAAGGAGTGATGTCCAGCAGAGGCACATAATTCAGCTCTTTCACTTTAGCTGCTTCATGCATATCATCCAACATCTTTTTCAGCATGGCAGAGTGAGATGAGACACACTTAGTGCTTAGCTGATCCAGCAGCTCATCAAAACTCTTCTTCAGATCCATCCACTGATCAAGATAGTGAATAGGAGGTACAGGAACTGTTCTGCGAAGAATCAGTGTCTGAATCTCATCACTAAGCCTGATTAGCTGTTCATCTATATACTCAGATTCTAGGATGGTGTCTGGGATTGGTGTTTGAGATGTAGAAGGTTTATTTGAGGCTGTTTGATGGTCAGAGGAGGTTAGGTCAATTATTGGTGGTTCTGGTTGTTGTTGTTGTTCTGTTGTTTGATGGTCAGAGGCTGTTTGTTGTTGGTCTATTGTTTGATGGTCAGAAGCAGCTTGTTCAGAAGCAGCTTGTTCAGGAACAGTTTGTTCAGGAACAGTTTGCTCCGGAACAGTTTGCTCAGGGATGGTTTGCGTTTCTGTTTGTTGGTTTTCTAAAACAGTCTTTTCAGGGACTGTCTTAGAGGCCTTTGTAGGTGTAGGTTGCATTTCACCACCTAAATGTTTTTCTAGATTGTGAAGTGTTGAGGATTCTTGTTGTTGGGGGATTTCTGAAGTAGTTGCATCTGAAACTACTTCAGAGGCTCTTTGTGGAGTTTGGTCATTTTGTGGGTTTGTTTGGTTAGGTTCTTGGTTGGGTTCAGGGTGTTGTACACTAACAGCTTCTGGAATGACTGGATACAAAGGATGAGAAGCAGGCAAGTTGAATTTTTCACATAGTTTAATTCTGTTCTTAGAAAATTCAATTTGTGTTTTCTCATAGTCAAAAGTTCCAAACTCTGTTAGTTTTGTGGGTTTGATATTTAGAAGTTTTTCTATGTGTTGACTAAGGGGTTGGTCATCTGATTCAGTGGATGATGATGAGGGTGAAGAAGGAAGGTCAGGAATCTGAGTACTGATGTCAGTTTTTTGTGATGTACCTGATGAGTGAGCTTCTGGAAGATTTGCTTCTGAAGCTTGAGAAGCTGGTTCTGAAGAAGTAGCTCCTGAAGCTTGCTTGTCTTTCAAAGCTTGAGAAAGCAGCTTCACTCCCTCCTGAACAGTTTCCTTTTCAACCTCAGCAGCCAACGCAGCAAACTCAGCAGCCTTCTCAGGAGCTAGCTTGTACCCTGCTACCTTAAGTTGTTCCTCTCTTTTCTTCTGCTGTCTCTGCTCCTTCATCTTAGCCATCCCAGTTCTAGTATAATTCCTAGCATATAGCCATTGTTCTGCTGAAGGAACATACTTTGGCATAACACTAGGCTTATTCTTAGCCTGTTTAGCACATGGCTCTTCTTCTGGCTGTTCAGCTTGATCTTCTTTGCTACCTTCAGCAGTCTTTAGATCTCTTGTTCTCTTGTCTCTGATAGTTTGAAGAGCAGCTTCTCTTTTCTTCTTAGGACTTAGAGGATTTTCAAAATCAGCTTGTTTAGAAGCAACTTGTTCAGAAGCAAGCTGTTCTGCTGATTCTTGAGCACTCCTTTTCCTTTTCCTGATAAGTGGGACTTCATCCAAGTTCTCCACTTCCTCTTGAATAGTGGACAATGCTGATTTTTCCTTCTTAGCTTTTTGATACTTCTGAGCACCCTTCTCAGTAGCATCATCAGCAAGATACTCTTCCTTGGCGATCTGCTTCTTCTTTGACTTTCTGCCTTTGGCCATAGGTAAATCACCACCATACATCTCCTCAGGGACATCTTTCAAGCTAATCTTCTTCTTGTAAGTTTTGTAGAAGTCCAAGATGTAAACCCTTTGCACATCTAGGGGATCCTTCTTGCAGATAGGGATGTGATGAGTGACTAGATCAGATATGGCATCAGATTCATGCATATCAGAATCTAGTTTCTTGTAAGCATTTGTTGGAATCAATTTCATCTTCACAAGAGTTGATCCATTGATTATCTTTCCAGTGACTGCTCCCAGCTTCTGGTTATCATAAATGCCAACATCCTTCAAGGCACTTAATATTCCTCCTTCTTGAAAAATTACAGAGAGCAGCCTTCCATAAGGAACAAACTTCCTGTTCTCCATCTGACTCTTCTTTAGTTCCTTGATCATGTACTTGAACATGTACTTAGGAACATTCATCGTGGTCTCTTGAGTGATGGTGTGATGCAGGAAAACCTTGTGTCCAAGTGAAGGTTGATCACTTCCTCCACCTTTGGGAAAGATGTTCTCATTTTGGATTTTCAGAAGCATCTTCTTCTCCATGCTTAAGGTGCTGTATGATTGAGCAACCTTAGACCCATAAATGGTTTCATTAACAATTTCCTTCCAAGAGCTGGTTCTTGGATTAGGAATCTCTTATCCAAAGTATTTGCCAGAGGTATCCCTTCCCATGGCTTGATCAATAATCTGCTCATTTATGGTTACAAGAATACCCATGACATTTGATCTTATCTCTGTACCAGTGAAGGAGAGTAGACCCATTTCTTCTCTGGTTTTTCCCTTCAGAGCAGGATCAACCAGAATCAATTGAGCTTCTTCCTGTCTTGCAGCATCAATGTCAAAGATTGAAGCCCTTACCCAGAATTGTCTGACCAGAACTTCATACGTTGGACCATTGAGAAGACTGAAATAACTCATTAACTTTTGTTTCTTGTAGAACCTTACTAGGTCGCATCCATGGTGGGTTAAGGAGGCGAAATCCACTAGATTTTCTGCTTGAATGATTAACTCCCATTCTTCAATAGACATGGTTCTTCCTTTAATCTCATAACCCGGAGTATCTATTTCCATATTTGAAGATGAACCACCAGCAGAACTTGAGCTTTCCATTGATTCGAAGGAGTTTTAGGGTTCTAAGGTGTTTTGAGAGGGAGAGTGGATGCGCTTACTTCGCAGAGGGTTGAGAAGAAAATAGAAAGTGTTTGTTGTGAAGTGAGTAGTGTGTGAATTGACTTAGTGTTTTTAGTAAAACGTTTGCAATTCAGAAGAGACAAACAAACATAGCATTAATGACAAATTGGGGGCGCGTGTTAGTATGTTTAAAAGCAAATAAAACATCATTGCCCTTTTTGTTATACTCCAATACAAATAGACCAAGTCAGAGACTCTTCAGAAAACTACCTTTTGGGTAATGGGACAGCTGTTACAAAAAGTAACTGCCAACGTTCCCACTAACCTTGCTATTCAGAAGCAAAGAATACCGCTTCTGAAGTCTTAGTGCTGACGTCATCTTCAGAAGCACATTTTCCTCAGAACCTCAGTTAAGAGCTTCTGAAGGACCAGATGCTTCTGAATAGACTTCAGAACCAAACTTCTTATTCAGAGGCAAGCAATTTTTCAATCAGACACAAAATGCATGTTCAAATTTTTCTTAATAAAATCAAATCTTTCAACAGATAAAGGTTTTGTAAATATATCAGCCCATTGATGTTCAGTATCAATGAATTGTATATCTAAAATCCCTTTTTGAACATAGTCTCTGATAAAATGGTGTTTGATCTCAATATGCTTGGCTCTTGAATGTAGAATTGGATTCTTTGACAAACAAATAGCAGCAGTATTATCACAAAAGATGGGAATACTGTTAGCATTAATCTGATAGTCTTCCAACTGATGTTTCATCCAAAGTAGTTGTGTGCAACAACTTGCAGCTGAAATGTATTCTGCTTCTGCTGTAGACATAGCAATAGTTGCTTGTCTTTTGCTTGCCCAGGATATCAGATTCTCTCCCAGGAATTGACAATTTCCACTGGTTGATTTTCTTTCAATCCTGTCACGAGCATAATCAGCATCACATAATCCAATCAACTTATAATCTAGGGATTTCCTATACAGGAGTCCAAGATTAGTTGTTCCTTTCAGATACCTGAAGATTCTCTTAACTGCAGTTAAATGAGATTCTCTAGGATCTGATTGAAATCTTGCACACAAGCATACACTGAATAAAATATCAGGTCTAGATGCAGTGAGGTATAACAGAGAACCAATCATACCTCTGTATAGCTTCTGGTCTACTACTGTTCTAGTATCTTCTTTGCTTAAGGTGCAGGTTGGATGCATTGGAGTGTTCATCACTTTACAATCTTCTAGCTTGAACTTCTTCAGAAGCTCCTTTGTATACTTTGTTTGATGAACATATACTCCTTCTTTACTCTGGTTGATTTGAATTCCAAGAAAGAATTTCAATTCTCCCATCATGCTCATTTCAAATTCATCCTGCATTAACTTAGAAAATTCTTTGCAAAGAGATGCATTAGTAGAACCAAATATTATATCATCAACATATATTTGGACAATCAAAATGTCTTTCTTAAGAGTCCTTCTGAAGAGTGTTGTGTCAACTTGTCCTCTTTCAAAATCATTTTTAATTAAGAAATTACTTAGTCTATCATACCAAGCTCTGGGAGCTTGTTTCAAGCTATATAGTGATTTCTTAAGTTTATAGACATGGTCAGGATGCTTAAGATCCTCAAACCTAGGAGGTTGTTTAACATACACTTCTTCTTCAATGACACCATTAAGAAAAGCACTTTTGACATCCATTTGATATAATATTATGCCATGATTAATTGCATAGGATAGAAGTAACCTGATTGCTTCCAATCTTGCAACTGGAGCAAATGTTTCAGTGTAATCAATGCCTTCTTGTTGACTGTAGCCTTGAGCAACAAGTCTGGCTTTGTTTCTGGTTACCTCTCCTTGTTCATTCAGCTTGTTTCTGAATACCCATTTTGTTCCAATAATGTTCTTTTGAAAAGGTTTGGGTACCAGATCCCACACATGATTCTTGTGAAACTGATTTAGCTCTTCTTGCATAGCTAATATCCATCCATTATCTGAGAGAGCTTCTTCAACAGTTTTAGGCTCAATTATTGAAAGCAAACCTATTAATGACTCTTCTTGTCTGAAATGTGATCTTGTTCTTCTAGGACTATCTTTGCTTCCAATGATTAGCTCCTCAGGATGTGAAGATTTGTGCTTGAATTTAGGTTGAATAACCTGCTGAGTGTTATCTTGAATATCCTCAGAAGCATTTTCATTATGTACTACTGGACTAGGTTCTGCTTCTGAATTAGACTCAGCTTCTGGAGTGATTTCAGCTTCTGGACTAGATTCAACTTCTGAATACTTTTCACAATCAGAAGGTTGATCAGATTCTGATGCATCTTCAGAATCAGTTGTACCTGCATTACTTTCACTTTGCTCTGGAGTTTTACTTCCAGGCTCTCTATCATCAAATTTTACATGCATAGATTCTTCAACACAATGTGTTTCTGAATTATACACTCTGTACGCCTTTGACCTTTCAGAGTAACCTAAAAAGATTCCTCTTTGAGCCTTGGCATCAAATTTCTTCAGATAGTCTTTAGTGTTTAAGATGTAACAAGTACATCCAAATTGATGAAAGTACGAGATATTGGGTCTTCTTCCTTTAAAGAGTTCATATGCTGTTTTCTCCAACATAGGTCTGATATAGATCCTATTTTGAATATAACATGAAGTATTAACTGCTTCTGCCCAGAAATGTTTAGCTAAATTGTTTTCATGGATCATGGTTCTGGCCATTTCTTGTAAGGTTCTGTTCTTTCTCTCTACAACCCCATTTTGTTGTGGAGTTCTAGGAGAAGAAAATTCATGGAGAATCCCATGTTTTTCACAAAAAAGTTCAAATGGCTCATTTTCAAATTCTCCACCATGATCACTTTTGACTTTGAAAATTTTCAATTCTTTTTCAGATTTTATTTGAGTGCAGAAACTGCTAAAAACTTCACATGCATAGTCTTTACTTTTAATGAATTTTACCCAAGTCCATCTGCTGTAATCATCAACAATGACTAATCCATATTTACTTCCATATAAAGATGCAGTATTAACTGGACCAAAAAGATCAATATGGAGTAATTCTAAGGGTCTGGAGGTTGATACAATGTCTTTAGATTTGAAAGTACTTTTCACAATTTTCCCTTTCTGACATGCACCACAAAGTGCATCTGAATGATAATCAATGTTAGGTAATCCTTTGACCAGTTGTAACTTGCTAATTTTAGAAATTAATCTCCAATTAGCATGTCCCAACCTTCTATGCCATACCCATTTTTTATCATTCATTGACAGAAGGCAAACTACCTTCTGATCAGCCAGATCAGAGAAATTTATTTTATAGACATTCTCAACTCTCTTTCCCTTGAATGTAATGGATTTGTCATCCTTGTTGACTAGTGTGCAGTTGGTCTTACTGAACATTACATCATACCCATTGTCACAAAATTGACTAATGCTCAATAGGTTATGCTTCAGACCATCTACTAGCCACACATTATTAATTGAGATGGAGGAATTACCAATAGTACCTGTACCGATGATTTTTCCAGTCTGGTTGCCACCAAACTTCACTTCTCCTCCATCTTTCATTGTAAGGGTAAGGAACAAAGCTTTCTCTCCAGTCATGTGCCTTGAACATCCGCTGTCTAGGTACCATGACCTTTGTTTCTCTCTTGCCCTTAGGCACACCTGCAGTTTTAGCCAATTCAGATTTAGGTACCCATATCTTCATGGGTCCTTTTGGGTTAGTTCTGGAGGCTTTACTTTTCCTCCCTTGTACCTTAGGGTGAGTGCTGAGAGGCTTCTGATCATTCAGTACTTTAGGTTTGACACCTTTTGGTATTGTTTTCTCAGAAGCAGTAACTGCTTTATTCTTCTGATCCTTTTGTTTTGGGATTTTAGATTCTGGTTTAATCAGATTCTGATGAACAGGTTCTGATCTTTTCAGAATTTTAATCTTTTGACTCTTAGGATCAGATTTTGTCATAACCTTGGTCTTGAGGTTTTCTGGCTTTGATGTGATCTTAGCCTGTGAACCAGAAGCTTCAGGTTCTGACTGAACAGCAGTTACAGCATTTGTACCTTCAGGCACAAAGGTGGATTTCAATCCATCCTTGATACAATCACAGTAGCTCTTGAGACTGTATTCTTTGGATTTCTCCTCAGAATATCCAATCCCTTTGCCATTGTTCTTGTATGTGCTGTAGATCATAGAAGCAACTTTGCTTCTGTCTATTCCAGCCATAATAAAATCATCTAAGGCAATCTCATGTTTATTGCCTGAACCTTTATCACATTTTTCTTGTAGCTTCTGACAAAGAATCTTGAGTCTATCTTCATATGTTGTTGATATGAGGTTAAACCCTTTGAGTTCTTCTTCAGAAGCTTTCAGTTCCAATAGAGTTGTCTTTTGTTGTTTCATCAAATCAACATATTTTTCTTTTAAATCTGTCAACTCATTGGTTCTGTGTTCAAACAGTGATAAAAGTTCTTTTAGAGAATCAACAAGTTCTTGTCTAGGAATTTTGGAATATACCTCATTTTCATCTTCTAAATCTGATTCAGCTTCTGATACTGCTTCTGATGATACTGTTGCCACTAACCCCATGGCTGCCTTAGCATCATCATCAGCTTCTTCTTTATCAGAACCAGATTCACTATCCAAATCTTCCCAGGTCGCCATCAAGCTTTTTTTGATTTGCTTTCTGAATTTACTGGAGCTGAAGCTTGATTTCTTGGATTTACCTTTAAACTTCTCCTTCTAAAGATCAGGGAAATCAGCAATGAAATGACCAGGCTTCTTACAATTGAAGCATCCCTTCTGATCTTCTTTCTTGGAGTTCTTGTAGCTACCTCTCTTGCTCAAAAATTTCTTCTGCTTCCTTGCCAGATACTCAAGCTTGTTGGACAGCATAGCCATCTTTACAGATTGATCTTCATCAGAATCTCCATCAGGTGATTCTTCTTCAGATTCACTGGCTTTGTAGGCTTTGGAAGATTTTGAAGTCTTTCCTTTAGATGGTAAAGCAATGGATTTACTCTTCTTAGAGGTTTCATGCTCATTTAAACTCATTTCATGCACTTTGAGTGAGCTAACAAGATCTTCAACACTTAAAGTATTTAGATCCTTAGCTTCCTCAATAGCAGTTACTTTGGGTCTCCATCTTGAAGGCAAGCTTCTCAAAATCTTACTAACATGATCAGAAGCAACATAGCTTTTCTTCAGTATTTGCAGTCCAGAAACTAAAGTTTGAAATCTTGAGTACATTTCTTCTATACTCTCATCATCCTTCATTCTGAAAAGTTCATACTGATGAACTAGCATCAAAGCTTTAGCCTCTTTCACCTTCTTGCTGCCTTCAAAGTTTGCACATAGTGAAGCAAACATAGCCTTCGCAGTAGATTTGTCACTCATCTTCATGTATTCGGTGCGAGGTATAGAAGCCACAATGATTCCTCTTATCTTGTGGTGTTTCTTATAAAGCTTCTTTTGAGCAGGAGTATGTATTCTTCTGTCTATAGCAGCTCCTTCTTCATCTAAATCCAGATCATCAACTCCATCTTCCAGTATGTCCCATAGCTCTTCATCCAATCCCATGATAAAGTTGTACATATTTGTTTTCCACCATGAAAACTCTTCTGGATCTCCATTAAACTTTGGAGCTTTTCCAGAGTCTGTTTTCTTGTCATCAGTATCATAGTCATGCTTGACACTTGTGTATTTTGTAGTAACTGATTCCTATCCTCCAGACATGTTTTTCTTTTGGATCTTGAACTGTCACACGGTTAAGTGCTTATGATAACAGAGCAAGCTCTGATACCAATAGAAGGTGAAAAACACAAGAAGGGGGGGTTGAATTGTGTTTTCTTTTTCTCTCTAGAAATTCTTCTTCTGATAAACCTTCAGAAGCAGTTTGTGAGTGCTTCTGATGAAATGATCAGAATCAGATATGCAGCGGAAAAGAACAGAGTAGAGAAAAGAAAGACAAAGACACAAGCAGTTATCCTGGTTCCTTCCAAAAATCGGAAGTAGTCCAGTCCCCCTTGCACTTCCAAGGAGATTTCACTATAATCACAAAGATTACAAATGCTCAATACTATCTAAGTATGAGACTTCACAAAAAAATGCTCAAGCACACACGCAAGAGTCTTCCAATGCTCAAGCACTAAGCAAGAGACTTCTAATGCTCAAGCACGCAGGCAAGAGACTTCTGATCAAACAAAAATACAGAGAATTGAGTTTGACTTGAACACTTGATATACAATCAGTGGTGTTCACAATACAATACAATAAAGACTCTAGACTTTGAATTTCTAAGATATATCAAATCAGTGCAGAAATTCAGTGTGCTTTGTAGAATCAAATTGACAGAGTTTTGGCGCTTTTTAACTTGTGTATCTCTATCTACAATCTTCAAGTCTTCACACCTTTATATAGAGGCGTGAAAGAGACGTTGAGATAATCAGCACGTCTAAAGAGTCGTTTGAAATCCTTTGATCATCCACCAGTAATCCTTTGCCTGATTTGGGTGTAGTCCTTTGAGGAATAAGCTTCAAATTCATTCCCATCTTGAAGGTACAAATTCTGCAGGCATGGCTGTTGTCTTGTCTTGTAGCGTAGACAGAAAACAGAGTAGTGGAGGTAGTGGTTGTACACTTGTACTTTGTCAACTCTATTAACGAGAGACAAGTGCTTAGTGCTATCCATATATCCGTTGATACCTCCCTTTCAATTCTTCGTTCTTCTTGGATAAGACTGAATTGAGAATCAGCTATTTTGAATCTTCAGTTTGATTAAAGGATCAAACGTAGCTTCTGGTGAAGATATTGCTTTTGATGAAAACCTTTGCTTCTGATGACCTTCTGCTTCTGATGACGTCATCACTTCAGAAGCACTTCAGCTTCAGGAGCAGTTTTCTTCAGATGCTCAGAATTTCTTTTTCTTTCCATTGTTCTTCCAAGACCTATTGAAATAACTTGAGTAGCCTTTGGTCTTGTACACTTGAACAATTATTAGTAATAACCAATTGACAATTTTTAATACCTTGTTATCATCAAAACTCAATAAGGTTCATTGTGAAACACATTTTGTTCCAACAAGATGGAAGCATGAGGTTGTGTGTGGATTATCGGTAGTTGAACAAGGTGACGATTAAGAATCGGTATCCACTTCCGAGGATTGATGATTTGATGGATCAGCTGGTTGGTGCGGAAGTGTTTAGTAAGATTGATTTGAGATCAGGATATCATCAAATTAGAATGAATGCGGAAGATATATCTAAAACCGCGTTCCGAACGAGGTATGGACACTATGAGTATTCTGTGATGCCATTTTGAGTATCCAATGCGTCAGGTGTCTTCATGGAATACATGAATAGAATATTTCAACCTTATCTGGACCGTTTTGTGGTGATGTTTATAGATGATATTTTGGTGTATTCGAAGTCTGAGGAGGAGCATGTTGAGCATTTGAGGATTGTGTTGCAAGTCTTGAAGGAGAACCAGTTATGTGCTAAGTTGTTTACGTGTGAATTTTGGTTGCAGGAAGTGAGTTTCCCTGGTCATGTGATTTCTAAGGGTGGTATTTCCGTGGATCCGTCGAATGTTGATGCAGTGTTGCAGTGGGAATCACCTAAGTCTGTTTTCGAGATTAGAAGCTTTCTTGGATTGGCAGGTTATTATCGGAGGTTTATTGAGGGTTTCTCTAAGTTGGCGTTGTCATTGACGCAGTTGACTTGGAAAGGACATGCTTATGTTTGGGATGCTAAGTGTGAGAAGAGTTTCCAAGAGATGAAGAAGAGGTTAACTTCAGCTCCAGTGTTGATTTTGCCGAATCCGAAGGAATCATTTGTTGTGTATTGTGATGCTTCTAAGATGGGTCTTGGTGGTGTGCTTATGCAGAATAGTCAGGTTATGACTTATGCTTCGAGGCAGTTGAAAGTGAATGAGAAGAATTATCCGACTCATGATTTGGAATTAGTGACAGTTGTGTATGCATTGAAGATTTGGAGGCATTATCTGTATGGTTCTAAGTTTGAAGTGTTCAGTGACCACAAGAGTTTGAAATATTTATTTGATTAGAAAGAGTTGAATATTAGGCAGAGAAGAGTATCTTAAGGATTTTGATTTTCAGTTGAGTTATCATCCCGGGAAGGCTAATGTTGTTGTTGATGCTTTGAGTAGAAAGACTTTGCATGTCTTCTTTGATGGTTAAAGAGTTGGAATTGATTGAGCAGTTTCGAGATTTGAGTTTGGTTAGTGAGCCGACGCCAGATGGGGTGAGGTTAGGAATGTTGAAGTTGACAAGTAATATTTTGGAAGAGATTAAGGATGGTCAGAAGGAAGATTTGGAACTTGTGGATCGAGTAGTGTTGGTTAACCAATGTAAAGGTGGAGACTTCAGATTGGACGAGAACGATGTTTTGTGATCGAGTTTGTGTGCCGGATGTTCTTGAGCTTAAGAGACAGATTTTGGACGAAGGTCATAGAAGTAGTTTGAGTATTCATCCAGGAGCGACTAAGATGTACCAGGATTTGAAGAGGTTGTTTGGGTGGCCTTGAACATCAGAAACCGTCAGGTTTGATGCAACCATTGTTTGTGCCAAAGTGGAAGTGGGATCATATCTCTATGGATTTTGTTGGAGAGTTGCCGAAGACTGGTAAGGATTTTGATTCAATTTGGGTGATTGTTGATCGGTTGACAAAGTCGGCACATTTTGTTCCTATCAAGACTGGTATGTCTGTGGCAAAGTTGGCTGAGATCTACATTGAGCAGATTGTGAGATTGCATGGTATTCCTTCTAGTATTGTGTTAGATCGGGATTCAAGGTTTACTTCTAAGTTTTGGGAAAGTTTGCAAGCTGCTTTTGGGAACTAAGTTGAGGTTGAGTTCTGCTTATCATCCCAAGACAGATGGGCAGATCGAGAGGGCTATTCAGAGTTTGGAGGATTTGTTAAGAGCTTGTGTTTTGGAGCAAGCTGTCAGTTGGGACGATTGTTTACTGTTGATTGAGTTTACTTACAACAACAGTTTTCATTCTAGTATCGGTATGGCGCCATTTGAGGCTTTGTATGGTCGGAGGTGTAGGACACCGTTGTGTTGGTTTGAATCCGGAGAAAGTTCTTTGTTAGGACCGGAAGTCGTGCAAGAAACTACGAAAAAAGTTAAGATGAATCAAGAGAAAATGAAAGCATCTCAGAGTAGACAGAAGAGTTACCACTTACCATGATAAGAGGAGGAAGGACATTGAGTTTCAAGTTGGTGATCATGTATTTTTGAGACTGAATCCTATAACTGGAGTCAGTCGTGCTTTGAAGTGTCGGAAGTTGACTCCTCGTTTTGGTGGACCGTTTGAGGTTATCGAGAAGGTTGGGGTTGTAGCGTATCGGGTTGCGTTACCACAGTCTTTGGCAAATCTTCATGATGTGTTTCATGTGTCTTAGTTGAAGAAGTATGTGTATGATGCGTCTCATGTGATTCAAGCAGATGATTTGGAAGTAAGGAATAATTTAACCGTTGAGACTTGGCCGGTTAGGATTGAGGATCGCGAAGTGAATACAACATGTTATGTTCTCATGTGATTACAAGAAATGGCTAGAACCATGATTCATGAAAACAATCTGGCTAAACATTTCTGGGCAGAAGCAGTGAATACATCATGTTATGTTCAAAATAGAATCTATATCAGACCTATTTTGGAGAAAACAACATATGAACTCTTTAAGGGAAGAAGACCCAATATCTCTTATTTTCATCAATTTGGATGTACCTGTTACATTCTAAATAACAAGCTCTACCTAAAGAAATTTGATGCCAAGGCCCAAAGAGGAATCTTTCTAGGTTACTCTGAAAGGTCAAAGGCATACAGAGTGTACAATTCAGAGACACTCTGTGTTGAAGAATCAATGCACGTTAAATTTGATGATAAAGAGCCTGAAAGTGAAACTTCAGAGCTAGATGAAAATTTTGTAGATTTACAGATCACTGCGAATACTTCAGAAACTGATCAGAAAGATGAATCTGAAGAAAGTTCAGAAGCTCAACCCACATCAGAAGCTGAACCAACCTCAGAAGCACAAAATGAAAATGCTTCTGAAGAAATTCAAGATGACTCTCATCAAGTAGTTCAATTCAAATTCAAACACAAATCTTCACATCCTGAGGAGCTAATCATTGGAAACAAAGACAGTCCTAGAAGAACAAGATCATACTTCAGACAAGAAGAGTCTATGATAGGATTGCTGTCAGTGATTGAACCTAAAACAGTTGATGAAGCACTCTCAGATGATGGATGGATACTAGCTATGCAAGAAGAGCTAAATTAGTTTCAAAGGAATGATGTGTGGGATCTGGTACCCAAACCTCAACAGAAGAACATTATTGGAACAAAATGGGTATTCAGAAATAAGCTGAATGAACAAGGTGAAGTAACCAGAAACAAAGCCAGACTTGTTCCACAAGGTTACAGTCAACAAGAAGGCATTGATTACACTGAAACATTTGCTCCAGTTGCAAGATTGGAAGCAATCAGGTTACTTCTATCCTATGCAGTTAATCATGGCATAATATTATATCAAATGGATGTCAAGAGTGCATTTCTTAATGGTGTCATTGAAGAAGAAGTGTATGTCAAGCAATCTCCTGGTTTTGAGGATCTTAAGCATCCTGACCATGTTTACAAACTTAAGAAATCACCATATGGCTTGAAACAAGCTCCCAAAGCTTGGTATGATAGACTAAGTAATTTCTTAATAAAAAATGATTTTAAGAGAGGCCAAGTTGACACAACACTCTTCAGAAGGACTCTTAAGAAAGACATTCTGATTGTGCAGATATATGTTGATGATATAATATTTGGTTCTACTAATGCATCTCTTTGCAAGGAATTCTCTAAGTTAATGCAGGATGAATTTGAAATGAGCATGATGGGAGAATTAAAGTTCTTTCTTGGAATTCAAATCAATCAAAGCAAAGATGGAGTATATGTTCATCAAACAAAATACACAAAGGAGCTTCTGAAGAAGTTCAAGCTAGAAGATTGTAAAGTAATGAACACTCCAATGCATCCAACCTGCACCTTAAGGAAAGAATATACTGGAACAAAAGTTGATCAGAAGCTGTATAGAGGTATGATTGGTTCTTTGTTGTACCTCACTGCATCTAGACCAGATATTTTATTCAGTGTATGCTTGTGTGCAAGATTTCAGTCAGATCCTAGAGAATCTCATTTAACTGTTGTTAAGAGAATCTTTAGATATCTTAAGGGAACATCTAATCTTGGACTCCTCTATAGGAAATCCCTAGATTATCAGTTGGTTGGATTCTGTGATGTTGATTATGCTGGTGATTGGATTGAAAGAAAATCAACCAGTGGAAACTGTCAGTTCCTGGGAGAGAATCTGATATCCTAGGCTAGCAAAAGACAAGCAACTATTGCTATGTCTACAGCAGAAGCAGAATACATCTCAGCTGCAAGTTGTTGTACACAACTACTTTGGATGAAACATCAGTTCGAGGACTATCAGATAAATGCTAACATTATTCCCATTTATTGTGATAATACTGCTGCTATTTGTTTATCAAAGAATCCTATTTTACATTCAAGAGCCAAGCATATTGAAATCAAACACCATTTTATCAAAAATTATGTTCAAAAAGGAGTGTTAGATATACAATTCATTTATACAGAGCATCAATGGGCTGATATATTTACAAAGCCTTTAACTGTTGAAAGATTTGATTTTATTAAGAAAAATTTGAACATGCACTTTATGTCTGATTAAAATTTGCCTGCCTTTGAATAAGAAGTTTGGTTATGAAGTCTATTCAGAAGCTATGGTCCATCAGAAGCTCTTAACTGAGATTCTGAGGAAAATGTGCATCTGAAGATGACGTAAGCACTAAAACTTCAGAACCTAAATTATTTGCTTCTGAACAGCAGTGTTAGTGGAGACGTTGGCAGTTACTTTTCAGTAACACCTGTCCAACTAACTAAGCAGTTTTGTCTGAAACGTCTCTAACGTGGTCTGTTTGTATTAGTGTATAACTTTAGAGGGCAATGATGATTTTAAATGCTTAAACGTACTTTCACACGCCCCCAATTTGTCATTAATGCTGTGTTTTTTTGTCCCCTTTCTGAATTGCATACGTTTTGTCAAAAACACTATGAATATCAAACACACACAACTCACTCACTTTTCCTACACTTTCAAGTTTTAAGACCATTACGCTAAAAAAATTCGATTTTATCAAAACCTAGAATGTCAATCTTCCATCAAATCTAATGGCATCTTCAAGTGCGGTTCCAACCATAAAGATCAACACCAACAAGTCATACGTTCTTAAGGAGAGAACTATGTTCGTTCCAATGAACAAATTAGATGTTCAAATAGAGTCTCCAGTAGACTTTGATTCCTTGGAAAGGAATGGAATAGACATCAAGGGTTACTTTGCTGGACAACAAATGATTGCCTACTTTAAGATGTTGAACATACCGACTTACATGAATCTGGTGAAGGATTTCTAGGTTAGGGCAGAAGTGTTTGACAGAAAAGACATTGAATAGGAAGAGGCTAAGCTGATAATGGAAAATCCAAGATTGAAAGGAAAATCAAGGATTGAAATGGGTCTCAAACCGTTTAAGGGTACTAAGATTAGGTCTGCTGTGATGGTATGGAAATTACCATCACTGAAGAAGCAATTGCTAAAGCATGCGGATGCTCCAACTCTGGCTTGTTTCAGTGGGATGTTGTTAAAAGCCAATGGGAGGACAAGATAAATGGAGTCTTGGTCAATGGAAAAGCCAAAGCAAAGACAACGGAAATGTCTTCAATCCATAGAATGTATCTGAAGATTTTATCAGAATGCATATTTCAAAAAGGTGGAGGTATTGATCACCTCTCTCTGGATCATAAGGTAGTATTGTATTGTCTCGCTTCCTTTGAGAAAATCAATCTACCTAAGTACATATTATATTATATGTGCTGGGCTATAAGGGAAGGCCAGAAGAATGAGAGAAGGCAGATTCCCTATGGAAGACTCTTGTCTGTAATTTTTGTTCAAGGAAGACTGTTGAATTACTTGAAGAATTATGGAGTTTCTTCAGATGAAGAGCTTGGAACTGTCACTGGCAAAATCATCAATGGCAGAACCCTTCAATTCATGAATATCATCAAGGAATTCCATCCTCACAACAAGGATCTGAAGGAATCAACTGTTCAATCAGACCTGATGAAGGATTTCCCTCTCATCTCAAAAGAGGACAATCCCGAGGTTCTGTATCAGTTTATCACTGCTCACTTCAAGGAGACTGGTGAGATAATCAGCTATGCGTCCATTCCTGGCACAATGGGAGGAGCACCTCTCAAGATCAAATGGAAAAGGACAAAGATTATTGAGAAGGAAGATGCTCCAGCCCCCAAATCCAAAAGAGCAAAAGTTGCTAAGACTGAAGCTTCTTCAGCTCCTGATACTATTGCTCCTGAAGGTTCCAAGAAGAGGAGAATCAAAGGAATTAAAGATATCAAGGAAGCTGTTAAAGAAGCTACTGAAGAATGGGTGCATGAAGAGAATGGAGAAGAAGAAGAGCACACTTTAGAGCCAAGGAAGAAAAAGGCTAAAAAGCCTCTCGAAATAGTGTCACCAATGATGGTAGTCACTCCTGAGTTAGCAAGAATGGCTAAGGAATATGCTGATGATGCTATAGCTAAAAAGAAACAGCTGGCTGAGCAGTACAAGTTGGAAAGAGATGAATAACTCAAAGCTGCAGGGCTTGTTGAATCTGGTTCTCAAAGTGCTGAGAAAGCTGCTGAGATTCTGGCTCCAGCTGCTGAATTTGAAGAACAGGCAGTTAAGGAAGCAACTGGTATGTTACAAGAGGCTCTGAAAAAAGGAAAGGGCATATCAGAAGATATTGCTTCAGAGTCTGCATCAGGAGCTCTTCTCTCAGGTAAATCATCTGATCTTCTAGCTCATGTCAATAGTCAGACTCTAAGTTCTTCCCCATCCTCATCATCATCTTCCACTGACTTAGATGATATTCCTTTGAGTCAGCACTACAAAAAGCCTCTCCCCAAATCCAAAACAACTAAAACTTCTAACCTACCACAAACATCCTCTTTAGAACCCTCTAATATCGATGAAAGGACAATCAGCCTCTCTGAAAGGAGAATTGAAGTTTGTAAAAGACTGTCAGCTGATCATCCCTTCGAACCACCAATAATTCAAACTCTTAACGTTATACAACCATCCTCTGAACCATCACCATCTCAACCTTCTTCTAACATACCACAACCATCCTCTCCATCAACCTTGTTTTCCCTAGAAAAACACTTAGGTGGTGAGATGTCTGTAACCCTACAAAAAGCCTCTAAGATAGTCCCTAAAAAGATTGTTCTAGAAAATCAACAACCACCAAGTCCCATCATAGAAGAAGAACCTGAAGGTCATATTCAATTTCAGAACCAACCCCAAAATGACTCTGAAACCCAACCTGAGATCATCAACCAAAGAACAATCCAGAATGAAATTATCCTTGAACAACAAATTGCATCTGACCAACCATCCACTTCTCAAACCATAATCATCCCATAATTACCAAATATTCTAGAGTCTGAATATAATGACAATGAGTTGCTATAGATCAGTGATGAGATAAAAGAACTTGTTCATCTCAGAAAAGTTCCTATACTTTCCATCCACTATGAGGATCAATGGATGAGTCTGAAGAAGAAAGCTGTTGAGTTGCTGGACAGAGTTAGTCAAAAATGCCTAAGAACTCAGGCTATGGTTCTTAAGAGGCATCTGGCAGCAATTCACAAAGCTGAGAAAGCTAAAGGTCAACTTCTCTACCTAGTTAATGCTCCTTTCTTTTCAGAAAGTGAGTATGTCACAAGGGATGCTAAGATCTTTCAGCAGTTGAAGCAGAAGCTTATGTCTACTCAAGCTGAAGCACAAGCAAAAGATGAAGAACTTCAGAAGATGAAACAGAAGACAGAGGTTCTGGAAGATGTTGTTTCTAAGCAAGCAGAAGAGATGAAGAAACTATCAGAACAAGTAAAATATTTGATGGAAGCAGTCACTAAACAAGCCCAACCTTAGTAGCACACCTTTTTAAACTTGTTTAGATTTAATTCATCGTCTTGTTAATGCTCTGATATTACTATACATGCTTCTGACTTTGTATTCTTCTGAACTTCTCAATCTCATCTGATATTTATACATGTTTGTTTTTACTTCTGAAGTAATTTATTCACTCTGATATTTACACATGTTTTATATTGCTTCTGAATGTAGTTATTTACAGAATTTCTCACTAATTCTCTCATCTCTTTCTTTTTGTCTTTATTTTTTACTCTTTGTTGATGACAAAAGGGGGAGTAGTTGTATAGTATTTATAGGCTCTGAGCCCCATTAATTTAATTCTAACCAAGTTAAATTAATAGGACCGTCTTCTGAACTCTTAGTCTATTTAATGTGAGATTATTCTGAGTATTTTTTTTGAACTTAATGATGAATTTAATTAACATGGATAGAACTCAGGGGGAGCTTACAAACCTCACCTTAAAAGTACTATTGGACTTAGGGGGAGCTTACAAACCTCATACCCAAATAGTCAACGTGTTAATTAGATTAACAACAATTGAACATTTTAAATACTATTGTTTGTCATCATCAAAAAGGGGAAGATTGTTAGAACAAAATTCGTGTAGCAATAATAAAACCTTAAGAGTTTTGAAGATAACAAAGTATTAAAAATTGTCAATTGGATACGCTAATATTTGTTCAACTATACAGGACTATACACAAAATTTGACATCTTAAGTTGATCCTGAAAGAACAAACAAAGAGCAAGAATATCAACAAAAAGAGAAGCTTAAAGCATCTGAAGAAAACTGCGTCTGAAGTTTGAAGTGCTCTTGAAGACAAAGTGCCTCCGAAGTAATGACGTTATCAGAAGTTAGTTCATCAGAAGCAAGTTCATCAGAAGCTATGTATCACCAGAAGCTTTAGTTCATCAAGAGATGGAACTCAAGTTTTCAAAAGTTGTTTCAAGGACTCTAACTCGCCTAGAAATTACAGAAGACTGAAAGAGTGTGGCAACGGCTAGTTTGAAATGCATTGGATGCTAATTCATCAAAGAGCGTTGACATAGTACATTTGTACGAAGTGTACAACCACTACTTCCACTACTCTGTTTTTGTCCCTGCTACAAGACAAGAAAAACAGCTCTGCCTGCAAACAATGTTTATACACATTGGGAACGCATTTGAAATTGATCCTTAATAGGACAATAACCATATCAGGCAAAGGATCAATGGTGAATCATCAAAGCTTCAAACGACTCTATTTTGGATGTGCTGGCAATTCAACGTCTCTCTCAGAATAAAACTTATCACCAAAACAAGAGCACAAATTTAACAACAATTATCAATTCATTCCAATCAACCCATTTCATACATGATTATGAAGAACACTAACCCCCTTACCTTAGGTTATGATTAATTCAAATTTAAGCTTCACTTTAGCTCCTAATTCTTCAATCTTCAAGTTTCTCCCTTTCTCTAACCCTTGTTCTTCCTTTCTCCCTCTTTCTCTCTCTACCTCTCTCTAACTTGTGAAATGAAATGAATGAATGAATTTCTCTCCAAGTTTAGGTTTAGGTGTGTTCCCACTCAATCGGGCTCAATTCTAGACCCTAATGGGCTTAACCCATTCTAACATAATTCTAAAAAGTTTCTATACACTCAACGGTAATTACTAACAACGGTAAAATATGACCAACGGTCACTAAACGGTAAAAACTAATCACTACACTAGTAACTTAGTAAAATAAGGGTTCTCACTAAACATTAAAAATAATTCGCACCAAAATTACTATTTTACCCTTACCCGTCAAATGACCAAAATACCCTTCTAATACGGTAATCCATGAAAATGCATCCAATGACAATTAAATACACACAAGCACAAATAATCACCTAATAATTAATTAAAAATAATTCTAGCGAAAAATCGGGCTGTTACAGTAAGAGTTCCTCCAGCCGCTATGACCTACTTAGCACCTATGATGCATACTATTCCACAAAATGACGAACCCATCATCCATTTAGGGAATATGGAGGCCTATGATAGAGTGAATGACTTACAAGAAAAGTATGATGAACTGCAACGAGACATGAAAACTCTCTGTGGGAAAGAAAAATTTGGAAAGACCGCTTACGATCTCTGTTTTGTGCCGAATGTCCAAGTACCCCACAAGTTCAAGGTCCCAGATTTCGAGAAGTATAAAGGGAACTTCTACCTTGAGGAACATCTGAAAATGTATGTGAGAAGGATGTCCGCATATGCCTGGGACGACCAGGTCCTTATTTATTACTTTCAAGAGAATTTGGCTAGTCCCGCCTCAAAATGGTACACGAATCTAGAAAAGACAAGGATCCAAACTTTCCGTGATCAATGTGAAGCTTTTGTGAAACAATACAGTTATAATGTGGATATGGCTCTAGACCGAAACGATCTTCAAGCTATGACTCAAGAGAACAAGGAAACATTCAAAGAGTATGCCCAACGATGAAGAGATACCGCTGCCCAAGTCAGCTCACGTATAGAAGAGAAAGAGATGACCAAGCTCTTCTTAAAAACTCTAAATCAGTTCTACTACGAGAAGATGGTCGGAAGTACGCCCAAAAACTTCGCTGAGATGGTTGGTATGGGTGTACAGTTGGAAGAAGGAGTCCGAGAAGGACGTTTAGTAAAGGATGTAACTTCTTCCAGTGGAACCAAGAAATTCGGGAACCACCTCCCAAGAAAGAAAGAACAAGAGGTCAGTATGGTGGCCCATGGAAGACCTCAGCAAACTTATATGGTATAGACTTGACCAGACTTGTGATTTCCATCAGGGGGGCCTTGGTCATATTATTGAAAACTGTTATGGCTTTAAGAGTGAAGTGCAGAGACTAATCAATGACAAGAAGATAACCTTTACAGACTCAGCGCCAAATATTCAAACCAATCCATTGCCAAACCATGGTGCTGTGGCGGTCAACATGGTCGACGATTGCCAAAAGACTCACCTTATTCTTCATGTTAAACAAATCTGAACACCTTTGGTCCCATTACATGCCAAATTATGCAAAGTGAACCTTTTTGAACATGATCATGATGTCTGCGAAGGGTGCATTCTAAATCCCTGGGGTTGTCAGAAAGTAAGAGATGATATTCAAGGACTTTTGGACCGAGGAGAACTTGTCGTCGAAAGAAAAGGTGATGATGTATGTGTTATAACTCCTGAAGAGCCTTTGGAGATATCTTCTGAGAAGGCCATCTGTTACAAGTACAATGCCACTATGATAGAAAATGGTCGCAAAGTTCTAGTACCACCTTTGCCTTATGTGAGTAATATTGCTGAAGACAGTAGAGTGCTAAGAAATGGGCGTGTTGTTCCTATAGTATTCCCAAAGAAACTTAGTGCTCCAGTAATTGAGGAGGCTCAAGATAAGGATTCCAGTTCCGTCAAAGAGGTAAGCCAGTCCAATGGGGCCGGTGCAAGTTCTGAGTTTGATGAGATTCTCAAGTTGATAAAGCAGAGTGAGTACAAGGTTGTTGACCAACTCATGCAGACACCATCAAAAATATCCATAATGTCTTTGTTACTAATTTCCGAGGCTCATAAGATAGCATTGATGAAGGTCTTGGAACAAGCTTTTGTAGATTATGATGTAACTGTGGGTCAATTTGGTGGAATAGTGGGAATATCACTACATGCAATAACCTGAGTTTCAGTGATGAAGAGCTCCCGGCTGAAGGAAGGAACCATAACTTTGCATTGCATATATCTGTGAATTGCAAGACCAATGCTTTGTTGAATGTACTATTGGATACCGAGTCGTCTCCGAATGTGATGGCCAAAACAACCTACGATCAACTTTCGTACCAGGGTACACCTTTGAGACGGAGTGGGGTAATGGTGAAAGCTTTTGATGGTTCAAGGAAGGATGTCCTTGGAGAGGTGGTTTTACCTATTACAATTGGGCCACATGTTTTCGAAATTGATTTTCAAGTGATGGACATCCAGGCATCATATAGTTGCCTACTAGGCTGACCCTGGATTCATGAGGCTGGGGCAGTAACAACTACACTACATCAAAAGTTGAAGTTCGTGAGGAATAGGAAGCTGGTAACTGTGAATGGTGATGAGGCTTTATTGGTGAGCCATTTGTCGTCTTTCTCTTTCATCGCGGCTGATAGTGTTGAAGGGACGCCTTTTCAGGGATTTGCCATGGAAGAAGAGAATACCAAGAAGAGTGAGGATCCTATTTCTTCTCTGAAGGATGCTCAGAAAATGATACAAGCTGGAGGGTCTACGAGCTGTGGAAAGTTGATAGAACTGCCAGAGAACAAACGCCGAGAAGGGCTGGGTTTCTTTCCATCAACTAATTTTTCCAAAACAAGGACCATCGTCGAGCCGATAAGAGGTACTTTCCACAGTTCTGGTTTCATTCATTCAATCATTGAAGATGATCCGGAAGGAGTGTCACGAAGCTTTGTGACACAAGGAGGGTCTAGCCACAATTGGGTTGCTGTAGATGTTCCTTTTATTGCTCATTTGTCCAAGTAATGCACTTGTTTTGTCTTTTATGCTTTTTCAAAAAAAATCCTTTCGCCCCACCCCAAGCGAAAGTGAATCTATCTAGGAATTTTTGCTTCAAGTAATTATCATCAATCAAATAAAAATGTCATTTTGTTCCCGATTTTTTGTCTTATTTTTATTTTATGCTTTTTTATGAAAAATGGTAATACAAAAAACCAAAAAAATATAATAACCTTCGAAAAATCTGCATTTACTTATTTTCTAAAATCATCAATCATATGTGCAGATTAAAAACCAATGAACCTGTTGAACAACATCACCCTATGATCTCTCCCAACTTTGAGTTACCTGTGTATGAGGCGGAAGAAGAAGAGAATGAAGATATTCCTGACGAAATCTCTCGGTATCTTGAACAAGAAAGAAAGACCATTCAACCTTATGGGGAAGAATTATAAGTGATCAATTTGGGTACCGAAGAAGACAAGAAAGAGATCAGGATCGGGTCATCGCTTGAAGAAAGTGTCAAGAAGTGGGTGATAGAGCTTCTCAAAGAATATGGTGTCGTGCTGCTTGATCGTACCGAGATATGTCGGGTCTGGATACTGATATTGTGGTGCACCATTTGCCCTTGAA
Organism: Medicago truncatula; assembly: GCF_003473485.1. NCBI lineage: Eukaryota > Viridiplantae > Streptophyta > Magnoliopsida > Fabales > Fabaceae > Medicago > Medicago truncatula. The sequence goes on along the minus strand of NC_053047.1, from coordinate 18,371,451 downwards.
GCCTGAGTGTCCGCTAGTCAAGCAGAAATTGAGAAGAACCCGTCCTAATATGTGTAACGCCCTATTTCCATTAAAGCGATAAAACACGCGAATAATATAAATATTAAAGAAATAGACGCTACGTCATCAACAAAATCCAAAACAACATGCATGTATAAGAAACTCTCAACAGTCGCAGCGGATATAAACCAGACACCTCAAAAGTATACATGTCATGATATCAAAATACATCATGATCAAAATTTTCCAAAATCCCGACAATTGGGTAAATCTCCAAAACATAATAGGTCCACAACAGATAATCTAGAATAATCATAAACAGACACCTAGATCAGAGCCTATTATAGACTCTGAGGACACGATAACGGAGATAGCTCCCGCTATCCAAGCAACTCATCAAAGCAACTAACCCTGCACTTCATCTACCCATCCATCCATACAGGTAGGCGGTCAAAATCACTAGGGGTAAGCTTTACATCAATCATAATAAAAAAAAATATTTGAGCAAATATGAATTAAATTAGATTCTGAGTACTTAACATAAACAGTTAATTCAATATACACATTCACATAACCATTCCAATTATCACGATCATGTACTCACCAAGCACACTTATCATCAACATTTATCATTCACAATCTCATCACAATCTTCAACCATTATCATTCACAATCTCATCACAATCTTCAACAATTATCATTCACATGCAACAATTACGACTGATGTTAATAAGCTATGCACCTAATTCCGACACATACATGCATGTGGTACCAAACAACAACAACAAGATGCCAACCACACATCTTATGTAACAGTACACCTCCTCTTACTCACAACTATGTAAAAGTACATCTCCTTTTAAATTTCTCATATGACTCGATATGACGGTGATGCATGGACATAAGCAAAAACCCAATAATGCAAACTACTCAACATATACATACACCTCCAGTTACATTGTTCAACTTCAACAACAATTGCATTATCAAGTATTTACATCCACACAATCAACATGTCATTATTCAATTAAGAGTCATCACAAAATTATCACAATTCATCAACATATATTCATTAATCAACTTCAACTATATTCTATAGTTCATCAACTTTGCACAATTTATCACCTTCCAAGTAAAATGGAAAATACAACACCTTGTGATAAACGTCACATCCAACACTTATCATTTACTCACATATCTTCGTTCAAACATATAAAACTAATCATAAAGAAATGTAAGGTAATTGGCCTTAAAGAAACGTTTTCGACAAAAATCTGTATCAAGTGGCAAAACGGCCAACATTGATAATTTCCACAATAAGGTAACTTATTCAAGTTTGAAAACTCATAAATCAATCTTAATCAATCATGTAGTCATGAGCTTAAGCCACTTAAAAACTATTAGACATTAGTTCAAAGTATAGCTTAAGTTCGTATGAGAAAACCCAAGTTTACATTTTCCACATTCCCATCCGAAATTCAAGTTTAACATGATTAAGATGTTTGACCAACTTTACAAGTCTTGCCTAAGTCCATATGAACTATACGTCAAACTTGTAATCTCATTTAGTTCAGAAAATTCATTTCGACAAAAATCCGAAATTACCAAAATTCAAGTTCAACTCAAAATGGAAAATACCAAATTTGAATGAGTAAAACATGTTCCAGTAGGTTTAGGAGTTCAAACAGTGGTTAAACAAGGTGAAAGAAGCATTTTACAATACTCGGATTGGCCCCCTAAGACCCGGAACGAAAATCAAAGGTTGCTGAAACTGGACAAGTTCGCTTAAGAGAATAAGTTCCAGAAGCTACATCAAAAGTTCGCTTGCTATTTGCTTCCGGTTCGCTTAAGCGACCCAGTCATAGAACCTACTGTGATTGTTCGCTTACGCATTCGCCTAAGCGAACAATCATAGTTCTGCAGAAAAATATTACGGGTTTCAATCCATTTTCACCCAAAATTCCCAATTTTGATCTCCCAATGCCCAAATATGTTCCCAAAGTTTGTTTACAGGTCAAAACAACAAAAAGGGTTCCCAAGAACACATCAAACATGAAAACAATTGCCATTTGAACATAATTCACCAAATTAACCCATTTTTACAAAACCAACAACAACAACAACTTATTTCTCATCATCAAATCATGATTTATGAACACCCAAGCCATGAATCATCAACAACAATATTCCTTAGCAACAACAACATCAATTAAACATGATTAACAACATAGCACAATTCAACATTTAGAGCACAATTCCCAATATATCATTTTCACATACTATGAACATGCAATTTCACCAACAACAATTCAATTATCACCAATTTCATGTATTCAAACATATCATCATAATTAGAACACGAATTTTAACAACTATGAACAAATAATCACTTATTTAATTAAGCACTTAATCATGCAATTAATGAAAAATTACAACTAATTGATTATGATTGAAATCTAACCCCCTTACCTTAGTTAGAAAAAATCCTAGCCCAAGCTTCAATTTAGCTCATAGAATCTCCACCACCTCTTAGGTCTTCAAGTCTCCTCTCTTCTAACCCTTTTCCTATTCTCTTGCACTTTCTCTCTCTATCTCTCTCCAAAAATCTTATGAAATGAAAAATGAATGCTATTTTCTCTAAGACAAGGTTTATATAGGCTATTCTCAAATGGGCTTAACCCTAATGCCTTAGTGGGCTTAACCCACTCAATCACAATTCTTAACGGTAAAACACTAACAACGACCACTTACCGGCTCATAACTAATTACTACACTAGTAACTTAGTAAAATAATGGTTCTCTCTTGAAACACTAAAAATAATCCTCACCAAAAAATACTAATTTACCGTTACTCACAAAATGACCAAAATACCCCTGAGTCCAAAATGACTAAATTACCCTTCTAACACGAAAACCCATTAAAATGTATCCAACGATAAATAATCACACAAAAGCACATAGAAACACATATTAAAACAATTAAAAAATAAATCTAACGAAAATCAGGCTGTTACAACTCTTTCCCCCTAAAAGAATTTTCGCCCTCAAAAATTACCTGAAGGAAACAACTACGGACACGAAACCTTCATCCTACTCTCCGATTCCCAAGTGGAGGGCTGCTGTAACGCCCACTTTCGTTTAATAGTTATTTAATCGAGTTTAAGTGATTATATTATATTTATATAATATATGTATGATTTTGATATGTTTTGATAAATTGTGGTGATTTTGGTGATTTGATTGATGACGTGTTAGGTTATGAGTTTTGGAGGAATTGATAAGATTATAGAATTTATTTTATTGTTAAATAAGATAAAGATTTGAAAAATATTTAGTTGAGGGCTGTTTTGATATTTTAGATAGTTTTGGGGGAGAAAGTGAGATAAGATAAGTTATTAGAAAGAGGTATAAATAGGAGAAGACCTAATATTTTAGAAACTCATTGTACGTGAAAACTTTTGGAAAAGGGAGAAAAAGCCAAGTCTAGAGGAACCAAGGTAGAGTGCTGCGATTTCTTCATAACCAGGTAAGGGTGAGACTAGTAATTCAATAGCATTGATTGTTGTAATTCTGATGATTAATTGACAAAGTTAGGATTGATTTAGAAAAGTTTTGGAATTAGGTTAAAACCCTAAAAATTGATGATCAAACGGTAAAACTTGTTTAGATTGATGTAAGAACCGTCCTATAACCTTAGAATATGTTTAGGATGAATTCTGGAATCAAAATTAGGCTTTGAACCATGTTGTGTGATGGATTTTTGAGAAAAACCCTAGTCTGCCCGTGCTTCTGTTCATCGCTCGCCACGGCGAGTGATGATCCTCGCCTCGCGAGTGGTGAACTTCATCGCTCGCCACGCGAGCCCCTTTCCTTCGCCTCGCGAGTTGTTTGGTGCAACTCGCCATGGCGAGCAACCTTCCTCGCCTCGCGAGCTTAGGCAGAGTGCATGTCATATTTCGTGTTTCGACCTTTTTAGTTGAATCTTGTATGCCTTTGAGTACCTGAACTTACCTAGTATTGATTAGGAATGAATGTAGGATCAGAGGGAACCTAGAACAAGCTTAGTTTGTGAGTTGAGTAAGTACTCTCGCCTCGCGAGTACAACCAGGATGAACTTGATTATGTGTTTGTGCGATCTGTGTCGCACTTTTTAGTCCAGAGTGAACCCCTAATTGGTAATGAAACCTTATGATAACGTTTAATGCAGTCTGTAAAGCTATTGAGTTAAGTTGATATTATTTGAGCATGATTAAGGTATTATGCAATATGTAAGATATAATTGAAATGATTATGATTCTAGTAAATTGTTGTTGATATATTGATATCTCCTTGCTGTTATGCGACTTGACTATGCTGCTGCTGTTATTTAACTGAGTATGCAATGTTTATATATGAATATAAGGAAAATGATGACGTTTTGCATCAAGTTATTGAATGCACATGATTACGATGATTATGATGTTTTGTTCATATGTGTCCATGCATAGCATATCATTGAGCTTAGTCCTCACCACGAAAATTAGGAGCTTTGTCCTCCGCACGTTTTATAGGAGCTTTGTCCTCCGCACGATTAAAGTATATTAATACTTATGATGACGATTGGTACCACATGCATATAAGGAGTCTAGGAGCATTGTCACATTGTCATGATTAAGATGCCTTGTTGATAATGAATGGATATGTGATTATGTGATAAGTGTTATTTGATTATGTTATGTTGTTTATAATGATTGGATATGTGATTACGTGATAACTGTTTAGCATTTATGCAAAGTTAATAATGGAATGATTGATGTTAATTTATGATTCACAATTACATTGATTAATGTTATTTTATTATGAAATCTCACCCCTTCTGCTTGAAAATGTTGCCCTTCGTATGGGTAACTTGCAGGTGATCGTGCTTAGTGTGCAGTTGCTTCGTGAGTTGGCCTTGCCTTCACTGTGTCGTCTAGGTCGCTCTGATACGTAACGGGATGGGGTTTAATGCTATAACATGCTTCATTCTTTTACGTGAACTGCTTATGTTTTGATAAACTCTTTTGAGATACTTATTGGGCCTGCGTGCCGAAAACGTTTATGATTTATGTTTATGATTTTCCGCTGCTATGTTAAAGATATTTGTGAAGGTTAAATCATTATTTAACTGTTTTGGATTACGTTTCTATGTGATATCCCGTTTATGGTTTTTACTCTGATAATTGTTTAAGAAATTTGTATATTGGGAAAACGGGGTGTTACAATTGGTATCAGAGCAGGTCGATCCGTCCGGTCAATTAGAGAGTCGTGTCGAGTCTTAGTAATATTTATATTACTATCTTATGTTGATTGTTGCTACTTTTGTAGAATATCCGAAATGGCTGGAAGGAATGATGCTGCGTTAGCTGCTGCTCTACAAGCTGTTGCCCAAGCTGTGGGACAACAACCTAACGTGAATGCTGGTGCAAATGCTGAAGCTAGGATGTTGGAGATGTTCATGAAGAAGAACCCTCCGACTTTCAAAGGACGTTATGACCCTGATGGAGCCCAGACGTGGCTTAAGGAGATTGAGAGGATTTTCCGAGTTATGCAGTGCACTGAAGATCAGAAGGTGCGGTTTGGTACTCATCAGCTGGCCGATGAAGCTGATGACTGGTGGGTTGCTATTCTGCCTACCCTCGAGCAGGAAGGAGCTGTTGTGACTTGGGCTGTTTTCAGGAGAGAGTTCCTGAGAAGATACTTTCCGGAAGATGTTCGCGGGAAGAAAGAGATCGAATTCCTTGAGCTGAAGCAAGGAAATATGTCCGTGACAGAGTATGCTGCCAAGTTCGTGGAGCTGTCTAAGTTCTATCCGCACTATACTGCAGAGAATGCTGAGTTCTCGAGATGCATCAAGTTCGAGAACGGTTTGAGGCCCGACATCAAGAGGGCGATTGGATACCAACAGCTGAGAGTTTTTCAGGACTTGGTTAATAGCTGCAGGATCTATGAGGAGGATACCAAGGCTCACTACAAGGTAGTGAATGAGAGGAAGGGCAAGGGACAGCAGAGTCGACCTAAGCCGTACAGTGCCCCCGCTGACAAAGGGAAACAGAAGATGGTCGATGTTAGGCGGCCTAAGAAGAAGGATGCTGCAGAGATTGTGTGTTTCAATTGTGGTGAGAAAGGCCACAAGAGCAACGTCTGCCCTGAGGAAATCAAGAAGTGTGTCCGGTGTGGTAAGAAGGGTCATGTTGTAGCTGATTGCAACCGTACAGACATTGTTTGCTTTAATTGCAATGGAGAGGGTCACATTAGTTCACAGTGTACTCAGCCTAAGAGGGCGCCGACTACTGGTAGGGTCTTTGCTTTGACTGGGACTCAGACAGAGAATGAGGATCGTTTGATCAGAGGTACTTGCTATATTAATAATACTCCTTTAGTTGCTATTATTGATACTGGTGCTACGCATTGTTTTATTGCTTTCGATTGTGTTTCTGCTTTGGGTCTTGTTTTGTCTGATATGAATGGAGAGATGGTTGTCGAAACTCCAGCTAAGGGTTCGGTGACTACTTCTCTCGTATGTTTGAAATGTCCTTTGTCTATGTTTGGTCGTGATTTTGAAATGGATTTAGTTTGTCTACCTTTGAGTGGTATGGATGTGATTTTGGGTATGAACTGGTTAGAGTACAACCACGTTCTTATTAATTGTTTTAGCAAGTCAGTGCATTTCTCTTCCGTCGAAGAGGAAAGTGGTGCAGAGTTTTTATCTACTAAGCAGCTGAAGCAACTGGAACGCGACGGTATCTTGATGTTTTCGTTAATGGCTACTATATCTATTGAGAATCAAGCAGTGATTGACAGGTTACCGGTGGTGTGTGAATTTCCTGAAGTTTTTCCAGATGAGATTCCTGATGTGCCTCCAGAGAGAGAAGTTGAGTTTTCTATTGATCTTGTTCCTGGAACGAAGCCGGTCTCGATGGCACCTTATCGTATGTCTGCTTCTGAGTTATCTGAGTTGAAGAAACAGTTGGAAGACTTGCTTGAGAAGAAGTTTGTTAGACCAAGTGTTTCACCTTGGGGAGCGCCGGTTTTGCTAGTAAAGAAGAAAGATGGTAGTATGCGGTTGTGTATTGATTATCGGCAGTTGAACAAGGTAACTATCAAGAATAGGTATCCACTTCCGAGAATTGATGATTTGATGGATCAGCTAGTGGGTGCACGAGTTTTCAGCAAGATTGATTTGAGATCAGGCTATCACCAGATTAAAGTAAAAGACGAAGATATGCAGAAGACGGCTTTCAGAACGCGTTATGGTCACTATGAATATAAAGTTATGCCCTTCGGTGTGACCAATGCACCTGGAGTGTTTATGGAGTATATGAATCGCATCTTCCATGCATTTTTGGATCGGTTCGTAGTTGTGTTTATCGACGATATTTTGATCTACTCCAAGACTGAAGAAGAACATGCTGAGCATCTGAAGATTGTCTTACAAGTGTTGAAAGAGAGGAAGCTTTATGCTAAATTGTCTAAGTGTGAATTCTGGTTGAAAGAAGTGAGTTTTCTAGGCCATGTTATTTCTGGTGATGGTATTGCAGTGGATCCGTCTAAAGTTGAAGCGGTATCACGGTGGGAGACTCCAAAGTCCGTTACTGAGATTAGAAGTTTCTTGGGTTTAGCTGGTTACTATAGAAGGTTTATTGAAGGGTTTTCTAAGTTAGCTCTTCCGCTAACGCAGTTGACTTGTAAAGGTAAAACTTTTGTGTGGGACGTTCATTGTGAGAAAAGTTTCGGTGAATTGAAGAAACGGTTGACGACTGCTCCAGTGTTAATTTTGCCGAAGTCGGATGAACCTTTTGTGGTATATTGTGATGCGTCCAAGTTGGGTTTAGGAGGTGTACTTATGCAAGAAGGTAAAGTGGTAGCTTATGCTTCAAGACAGTTGAGAGTTCATGAGAAGAATTATCCTACGCATGATCTCGAGTTGGCGGCTGTAGTCTTTGTATTGAAGATATGGAGACATTACTTGTATGGTTCGAGATTTGAGGTGTTTAGTGATCACAAGAGTTTGAAGTATTTGTTCGATCAGAAGGAATTGAATATGAGACAGCGAAGATGGCTCGAATTGTTGAAGGATTATGACTTTGGTTTGAATTATCATCCAGGTAAAGCTAATGTTGTTGCAGATGCCTTGAGTAGGAAGACATTGCATATGTCCGCCATGATGGTCAGAGAGTTCGAATTGCTTGAACAGTTTAGAGATATGAGTTTGGTTTGCGAATGGTCACCTCAGAGTGTGAAACTGGGTATGCTGAAGATTGATAGTGAATTTCTGAAAGGTATCAAGGAAGCACAGAAAGTTGATGTAAAGTTTGTGGACTTGTTGATTGCTAGAGATCAGACTGAAGACAGTGATTTTAAAATCGATGATCAAGGTGTGTTGAGATTCCGAGGAAGAATTTGTATCCCAGACAATGAAGAGATTAAGAAGATGATTCTTGAAGAGAGTCATAGAAGTAGCTTGAGTATTCATCCGGGAGCTACGAAGATGTATCATGATCTAAAGAAGATTTTCTGGTGGTCTGGTTTGAAACGAGATGTGGCACAGTTTGTGTATTCCTGTTTAGTTTGTCAGAAGTCGAAAGTTGAGCATCAGAAACCTGCTGGAATGATGGTACCTTTAGACGTGCCAGAATGGAAATGGGATAGTATATCGATGGATTTTGTGACGAGTTTGCCGAATACTCCGAGAGGGAGCGACGCAATTTGGGTTATTGTTGATAGGTTGACGAAGTCAGCTCATTTCCTGCCTATTAATATTAGTTTCCCTGTTGCCCAGTTGGCAGAGATTTACATCAAAGAGATTGTGAAGTTGCATGGTGTTCCTTCGAGCATTGTATCAGATAGAGATCCAAGATTTACTTCTAGATTTTGGAAAAGTTTGCAAGAGGCCTTGGGTTCGAAGTTGAGATTGAGTTCGGCGTATCATCCACAGACAGATGGTCAGTCGGAGAGGACAATTCAGTCGCTAGAGGATTTGTTGAGAATTTGTGTTCTTGAGCAAGGAGGAACTTGGGATAGTCATCTTCCGTTGATCGAGTTCACATATAATAATAGTTATCATTCTAGTATTGGAATGGCACCGTTCGAAGCTTTGTATGGTCGGAGATGCAGAACTCCGTTGTGTTGGTTTGAATCAGGAGAAAGAGTGGTCTTAGGACCAGAGATTGTTCAGCAAACTACTGAGAAAGTTCAGATGATCCAAGAGAAAATGAAGGCGTCGCAGAGTCGACAAAAGAGTTATCATGATAAGCGTAGAAAAGATCTTGAGTTCCAAGAAGGAGACCACGTGTTTTTGAGAGTCACTCCTATGACCGGTGTAGGACGTGCTTTGAAGTCAAAGAAGTTGACCCCGAAGTTCATTGGTCCGTATCAGATATTGGAAAGAGTTGGAACGGTGGCTTACCGAGTGGGTTTACCGCCACATCTTTCGAATTTGCACAACGTTTTCCATGTGTCGCAACTTCGAAAGTATGTTCCGGATCCATCTCATGTAATCCAAAGCGACGATGTGCAAGTTAGAGACAACCTTACGGTAGAGACTTTACCGGTAAGGATTGATGATCGTAAAGTGAAGACGTTGAGAGGCAAGGAGATACCTCTCGTGAGAGTCGTTTGGTCGGGAGCGACTGGTGAAAGCTTGACGTGGGAGCTTGAGAGTAAGATGCTGGAGTCTTATCCAGAGTTGTTTGCTTGAGGTAAATTTTCGAGGACGAAAATCCTTTAAGTGGGGGAGAGTTGTAACGCCCACTTTCGTTTAATAGTTATTTAATCGAGTTTAAGTGATTATATTATATTTATATAATATATGTATGATTTTGATATGTTTTGATAAATTGTGGTGATTTTGGTGATTTGATTGATGACGTGTTAGGTTATGAGTTTTGGAGGAATTGATAAGATTATAGAATTTATTTTATTGTTAAATAAGATAAAGATTTGAAAAATATTTAGTTGAGGGCTGTTTTGATATTTTAGATAGTTTTGGGGGAGAAAGTGAGATAAGATAAGTTATTAGAAAGAGGTATAAATAGGAGAAGACCTAATATTTTAGAAACTCATTGTACGTGAAAACTTTTGGAAAAGGGAGAAAAAGCCAAGTCTAGAGGAACCAAGGTAGAGTGCTGCGATTTCTTCATAACCAGGTAAGGGTGAGACTAGTAATTCAATAGCATTGATTGTTGTAATTCTGATGATTAATTGACAAAGTTAGGATTGATTTAGAAAAGTTTTGGAATTAGGTTAAAACCCTAAAAATTGATGATCAAACGGTAAAACTTGTTTAGATTGATGTAAGAACCGTCCTATAACCTTAGAATATGTTTAGGATGAATTCTGGAATCAAAATTAGGCTTTGAACCATGTTGTGTGATGGATTTTTGAGAAAAACCCTAGTCTGCCCGTGCTTCTGTTCATCGCTCGCCACGGCGAGTGATGATCCTCGCCTCGCGAGTGGTGAACTTCATCGCTCGCCACGCGAGCCCCTTTCCTTCGCCTCGCGAGTTGTTTGGTGCAACTCGCCATGGCGAGCAACCTTCCTCGCCTCGCGAGCTTAGGCAGAGTGCATGTCATATTTCGTGTTTCGACCTTTTTAGTTGAATCTTGTATGCCTTTGAGTACCTGAACTTACCTAGTATTGATTAGGAATGAATGTAGGATCAGAGGGAACCTAGAACAAGCTTAGTTTGTGAGTTGAGTAAGTACTCTCGCCTCGCGAGTACAACCAGGATGAACTTGATTATGTGTTTGTGCGATCTGTGTCGCACTTTTTAGTCCAGAGTGAACCCCTAATTGGTAATGAAACCTTATGATAACGTTTAATGCAGTCTGTAAAGCTATTGAGTTAAGTTGATATTATTTGAGCATGATTAAGGTATTATGCAATATGTAAGATATAATTGAAATGATTATGATTCTAGTAAATTGTTGTTGATATATTGATATCTCCTTGCTGTTATGCGACTTGACTATGCTGCTGCTGTTATTTAACTGAGTATGCAATGTTTATATATGAATATAAGGAAAATGATGACGTTTTGCATCAAGTTATTGAATGCACATGATTACGATGATTATGATGTTTTGTTCATATGTGTCCATGCATAGCATATCATTGAGCTTAGTCCTCACCACGAAAATTAGGAGCTTTGTCCTCCGCACGTTTTATAGGAGCTTTGTCCTCCGCACGATTAAAGTATATTAATACTTATGATGACGATTGGTACCACATGCATATAAGGAGTCTAGGAGCATTGTCACATTGTCATGATTAAGATGCCTTGTTGATAATGAATGGATATGTGATTATGTGATAAGTGTTATTTGATTATGTTATGTTGTTTATAATGATTGGATATGTGATTACGTGATAACTGTTTAGCATTTATGCAAAGTTAATAATGGAATGATTGATGTTAATTTATGATTCACAATTACATTGATTAATGTTATTTTATTATGAAATCTCACCCCTTCTGCTTGAAAATGTTGCCCTTCGTATGGGTAACTTGCAGGTGATCGTGCTTAGTGTGCAGTTGCTTCGTGAGTTGGCCTTGCCTTCACTGTGTCGTCTAGGTCGCTCTGATACGTAACGGGATGGGGTTTAATGCTATAACATGCTTCATTCTTTTACGTGAACTGCTTATGTTTTGATAAACTCTTTTGAGATACTTATTGGGCCTGCGTGCCGAAAACGTTTATGATTTATGTTTATGATTTTCCGCTGCTATGTTAAAGATATTTGTGAAGGTTAAATCATTATTTAACTGTTTTGGATTACGTTTCTATGTGATATCCCGTTTATGGTTTTTACTCTGATAATTGTTTAAGAAATTTGTATATTGGGAAAACGGGGTGTTACAGCTGCCGAGCCGTTGTAATGGCACACCTTACTCTGACGGTTACAAAATCGTGGGAAGTGTAACCGCCTGTGAGTTTATTGTGGGAACGTGGAAAGAGACGTTGGGGTTCGTTTGAACCAATCTTTTTCGTTCCGTGCACCCCCCTCGCGTGGAAGGGGTGTGTCGCGAGTAATTTTGCCAAACGTGGTGTTTGGGCTTTCGATTGTATTAGGCCTAAGTAAATGTGTCAAAGATCCTTTTGGCCGGTCCCGAACAGTTCCAATATCTAACTTCATCTTTTGATCCTTCGTTTGATATTTGAGATGATGAAATATTAGTTATTGAAATTCACCTTTCGGTTCATCGTTCAATATTTTTTATTGAGTTTAAAAACGATGTGATTAGACTATAAAGTAGATCGACATAAGAATAGTTTCTAGGTTTGGTTTGATAGGATTTAAGCCATTAAACTCATCCAACAATCCAAAGACCTAGAGATCTACTCACTCATGGTCATGGTAGATGAAGAAATTAAATTGACAGAATAGAAAAACATGGAAATAAATTTGTGAAAGTAAAAGGGAGGAATTGTAAAGGAGCAAGAAAATAAAGAACAAAGAAATAAAGAACAATGGAAACTCTTTGATTCAATGAAAACAAAACTGTCACACTTATTCTCAAGGATTCAGAGATTTCAAAGATGATTTACAAGTCTGATTGCTCTCTCTATATATGGCAAAACGAACAGCCTAAACCCTAGAAAAGGCATTAGAATGTGTTACAAGGCAACCCATGGGATTTTAGGTTAAAAATATCACTTAAATAAACAGCATGCCATCACGCACGGTCGTGCTTGCAAGGCACACGACCGTGCCATCTTCAAAGCTCAACATCAACATTTGGGATCTGGGATCGCGCACGGTCCGTGCATAGCTCTCGTAATTTTGGGTATTACTTGGCACGGTCTAGAAGATTGGGGCACACAGTCAGTGCAAACAAGCTTCAAATCATGTATTTTTGTGCTCCATGCCTCAATCATGCTTTCAGACCCCTTCTTTTTATGAAGACTTGATTCTCCATCACTTGAAATCCTAAAACGAAAACAAACAAATTGCAGGAAAATAGTTCCAAAGAGAAAATTAAACAAACTAAATTCTATGAAAATAAACATTTAAAAACCACTTAAATAATGAATTATTAGAAGATTATAGCTTATTTAGTAGAAATAGAACTATCCCTCTTACGTTAAACCTTCAAAATCTCTTGTTAAGGCTTCACTATCCTCTTCTAGTTTCCTAGCTTTCGCTTTCTTCTCTTATAAGTTCTTCCTCTTCTTTCTTCTATTCTTCTCTCTATCTCTCTACTTTCTCTCTCTAGCCACTCCATTTTTATGAGAATGTGTGAATGAATGACAAAAACCTAATTCCCTCTCATGTGTTTTGTATATATACCCCAATAATGGGCTAGGTCTCCTCTATTCATATTGGGCTTAACAATTCTTACCATTTAATTCTAAAAAGTTAATACTCACTAACTCGTTAAATTATTGAATAATTACCATCTCAAAATAATTACTGCAACTTATTAGTAACATAGTAAAAATAATTATTCAGACTAAAACACTTAAAATATTCTTCATTCTAAAATCTCTAATTTATCCTTTCTCATCAATTTACAAAAAATACCCTTAGTCCTACAATGACCATAATACCCTTTGCGGATAAAAATATTCTAATCCCAAATCAAACACACAAGCAATCAATTAAACAAATATAAACACATATAATAAATTAATTAATTAATTCTAGCGAAAAGCGGGTTGTTACAATGTCGCCCCATCAGCATCAGCACCCCTACAAATCCTCATGCTGTCCCTCGTCTTCGTCTACCAGCCTGAGCCTGAGGAGGGCGTGAAGCGACCTTTTCGGCCCGTGCACTCCATGTAGTGGTCTCCCTCCCTCCCCTAATTCTGCCATGCTTCTGAGACATATTCACACAACATTTTTAAAAGCAAAAAATCAATGATTTTTTTTTGCAAGGACATTGTGTCATTTCTAAATATTCAACATCAACAACAGTTAAATTTCATAGTGTCAATTCAATCTGTAAACTACCACATTGCAATCAAACTCACTATAATCAACATTAACAATCCAATTTCTAACTAATTTCATCATTAACAGTGCAAGAAACAAACAAATTTTCATTGAGACATTTTATCAAACACTTAGAGTTCAACACAATTTCTAACAATTCCTAACTCTAACCTACCACGTTTCAATCAAACATACTCTAATCAACTTCCAAACAACAATTTGTAACTTAATTCATCATTAACAATATAAAAATGAAACATGCAAATCAACTCTAAATTTCATAGTTCTATCCAAAAACATCTAATATTTAAATGAAAAAAAAACCAAGGCAAAAGGTTAGAGAACACTTACTCGTGATGGAAATAGAATTAGATGTTGATTTGGTTTAGTTTGGTGAAAAACGCAGAAACTGGAAGAAAAATCGCAAATAATTAGTTTGAAATGGGTTTTGATCATAAATGGGTTCACTGGATGAGTTTATATGTTGAATCTGTGGACTACTTTGTTTTGGTTAATGGTGAAACGGTTGGACCTATTATTCCGGGTCGAGGGCTTCGGCAAGGAGATCCTTTGTCGCCGTATCTATTTATCATTTGTGCTGAAGGCTTGTCATCCCTTATTCGTGATGCGGAGGAGAAGCACGCCATTACTGGAACCCGGGTGTGTAGAAGGGCGCCCTCGGTTTCCCATCTTCTTTTCGCCGATGACTGTTTCCTCTTTTTTCGTGCGGAAGAAGATGAAGCTCACATCATGAAAAATATTATACTAACATATGAGAAGGCTTCTGGTCAATCCATTAGTTTGCCAAAATCAGAGATCTTCTATAGTCGTAATGTCATTGACATGAGGAAGAATGCTATCAAAACATTTTGGGTGTGCGTGTAGTTCTTGGAACAGGGAAGTACTTAGGTTTTCCATCTATGATCGGAAGAGATAGAACAACCATGTTTGCATATATTACAGATCGTGTCTGGCAGAAAATCAATTCTTGGAGTAGCAAATGCTTATCAAAAGCGGGAAGGGAAATTTTGATCATGTCAGTATTGCAGGGTATCCCCTCTTATGTCATGAGCATCTTTCAATTACCTGCTATGCTTATTACCACTATTGAAAGAATGATGAATTCCTTTTGGTGGGGGCATGGCTGATCTTCCAATCGTGGTATCAACTGGTTAAGTTGGGAAAAATTGTCCACGCATAAAACTCAAGGTTGTTTGGGTTTTAAAGATCTTTCGGCGTTTAATTTGGCGATGTTAGGCAAGAAAGGGTGGAAATTCATGTCAGAACCCAACTCTCTTGTGTCTCGCATTTTTAAACCAAAGTACTTCCCTAACAAGTCTTATCTTACAACAACCATTGGTCACAATCCAAGTTATATGCGGTGAAGCACTCTACGGGCTCACTTTATTGTTCGTGGCGGAGCACATTGGAGTATTGGTTCAGGTAACAATATTCCTATCCTTAATGAACCTTGGATGTGTAATGGTGACAGTATCGATGAAAATGTAGCAGGAGCACATTTTGTTAGTCATACTTCTATTAATAGTCTTATGGATCCAAATGCGAAGCGGTGGAATGAACCTGTGGTTTGGCAGGTTCTTAGTGACAACATTGCAGCACGGATTTTAAATACTCATCTATTTGAACAAGTGCAGCAAGATCGTTTGATTTGGAAAGCTGAAAAACACGGTCATTACTCGGTTCGTAGTGCTTACCGGTTATGTGTGAACGAACTCATTGATGTGTCACATCTTCACAGGCCGAGAAATTGGTTTGGAATTTGGAGACTCAAAGTCCCACCAAAAGTGAAAAACTTGGTTTGGCGTATGTGTCGAGGTGTTTTGCCCACCCAGATTAGACCACATGATAAAGGGGTTCATTGTCCAACTGACTGTGTAAATTGGAATTCTGGTCAGGATGATTTTGCTCACCTGTTCTTTTCATGTACCTTTGCGATTCAAGTATGGACAAGGGCCGTTTTATGGACTGATATTGATTTTTCTGTTGCTACTTCTCATACGGCCGAAGAGGCTATTTTTTCACTTCTGCAGAATCTCTCTACTGTGCAGGCAAAACAGATGGTTATGCTATTATGGAGTTTATGGAAACGCTGTAATTTAAAGGTTTGGGAGGATGTTACGGAGTCATGTGCAGCTGTGATTGAAAGAACTAAAGTTATGCTGGATGATTGGGAGTTCGCTAACAGTTTGCGAACAGATATGCAGCCTGCACCACACGGTCTGCAGCAACAGGCTGCTGCTGTGAACAGTTCAGCTGCTGTTCTTGTGGCATCTGCTACTTCTGAACCGCAACAGATTAAGTGGCAGCCCCCTGCGAGTGGTCGTTTGAAATGTAACGTTGACGCGGCTTTTTCTATCCCCCATAACCGCACCGGTGCTGAAATTTTCTTGCGAGACGACGAAGGGACTTTTGTCCTTGCCAAAACTGTGAACTTTGAAGGTGTGTACTCTGTTGAGGTGGGAGAAGCTTTAGGTTTGTTCCATGCTATTCAATGGTTGAGTGTTATGCAAATGGACAATATTGATTTTGAAGTAGATTAAAAAATCACGAAAGATGCTTTTACCGCTAGACGAGATGATATATCTGAATTTGGGCACATTGTTGAAGCGTCTCGTTCTATGTTTCATTCCAAATTTTCTAACTCTCGGGTGGAGTTTGTTTGGCAACAAGCCAATGTGGTAGCTCACTCTCTCGCTACAGAGGCCACATTATTAGCTAGTGCCGTAGTTTATTATGTTATACCCAATTGTATTGAATCTTCGATTATAAATGAAATGCTATAAGCGATACTTTGATGTTAATATTCTAAAACGACATTTAAAAAGGAACGGAGAGAGTATTTTTTTACACAAAAAAAGAGCACAAGAAACACATGCTGATGTTCTTTTCCACCCAATACCAACACGTTTTTCGCCAAATACATGCTTCTGCTTTCACTATTTGCAAAACAGATAGGTTGGCGTTGTTCTTGCCTTTTGTTTTCCATTTAATTATCAGTAAAAAATAATCCTAAAATGTAAGTAAAAAAAAAACTAATTTTTTTTCCTAAAATGTATACAAAAAAGAAAAATTTCATCCTATTTAATTAATCTTGTTTTTTTTTTAAAAACCAACTTTTTTAAGAAAAACTTTTGTTTATTCTTATGAAACTAAATGCAAATTACATTCAATTTTTTCTCTCTTCCATTTTCTCCATAATCAATAGCCAATGAGCACTGTTTTTACATTTTTTAAAAAAACTTAATCTAAAGAAAACACAAAAAACTATACTCCAAATTCTTATATTTTAATTTTCTTAATAAGTGTGATTTGATTTTTTTTTCCTTACGTTCTGGATCGGAGAGAATAACATTCTTCAGTATTTAAATATCAGAATGCTTATTTATCTTTCTTTGAAAATGTATAATATGGGTTTGCGTCCAAATACTCAATCTGACCTAAACATATGTTATTTGTGGAAAATTCGTCCCAAATTATAAGTTTTTTTTTTATAATATCAATTTAATATTAATCTTACTTTTTCAACTATACATTTAATTACATATAACTCTTTTATTTAAATTCTTTAATTTATCTTTTTTATGTAACTAATAAATGATATTTTTGTCCCCCGTGAATATGACTCAGTTGGCATGGACATGCATTGTTATATGCAGGAGCAGAGGTTCGAACCCCGGACACCCCACTTATTCACTTTGAAATAACCACAACGCTAATTGACTAAAAAAATAAGATATTTTTGTTATGAAAAAAAAAAACACAATTTTTTTTAAACAAAATTGATACATTTTTTAATTTGCATGTAATGCGCACAACAACAGATAAGTTTACAATGGAAATGGAGGGATTAGTTTTGAGTGGTGATGCATAGACATACATCCTTTAAATCGCCAGACACAATTACAACATGTGTCCATGTGGTTTTCACACACAATGAAAGAGAGAAACTAGTAAGGTGAAATTCCTAAAATATTCCTACCACATGGAGCATACAGGGTAGCACTTGTGTGACATAGAGTTGGGTGATATTGATGACATTGGCCGATCACAATGTCACAATGCTTGTGAAAGAGAGATAAATACAAACATTGTGACATTGTGATTGACCAATGTCACCAATGTCATCAACTCTATGTCACACAAGTGCTATCCAAGCATACATGAATGGTATAGAAAAAAGGTTGTCCACCAATAATTATTCTTAGTTTTCTTATAAACTCGTACTGTATGACGTAAAACTCACATCAACTCACTATAAATAGGTGGAACTGATATTCAAGGAATACACATCTTTCCATACAAAGTTTAATCATTGAGTTTTAGTAAAGGATGATGATTTCTCACACTTCAAACCTCTTTTTAATCTTCATAATCTTCTTTACATTCTTATGCCTCTCTTCAGGTGATGTATGGCGTGTGTGCAATTAATACACAAGCTTACTATCCAGTCAAAAATTCTGGAGTAGAATCTGAATCTAGCAAGTCAACAAGTGTTATCTTTGACTATTCTCCCTTCATGTAAGAAATCCGAGAACTAGGAACTCATGTATTAGTTCCATTTTCGATGATCAAGAATAAGTTAAAGTCCTCGCAAAATAAATAAGTTGAAATTTGAATTCCTGTTTAATGTGTCTAGAATTTGTGTGTGAGGGCGTTCATGATGTTGTTTTCAACACCTCAACTCCCCTATTCTATATGTTGTATCAGTGCTTAATGATTTAATAAAGTGTTATTGGCTAAATAAAGTAAAGCACACCTCGCTACAGTGGCTACAGGCTATTAATGTTAACTTTGTTTACGGTTTTAGTTCGTGGTGGTCAAGCCCCCTGCTTTGTTTGGGCAGTGGCTAATTGCTATTGTACTTGTGATTGGAGCCAGACGAAAAACCAAAAATTGCATGCAACATATTTAAGTCATATTGCATACAACATATTTAAGTTAAAATAAATTAAAAATTGATCATTCAAAATTTGAAGTACATAATATATAAATTCGATCATTAAATACTTAAAGTGACACTTTACGCTTTCTGAATGACTTGAAATCATTAATAATTGACTCGGAACTAATACATGCATTAATTTTCTTATCAATCAAGAAGTATTTTATGGTTTGTCCATTGGCAGTCAAACATTAGCATAATTCTTGAATAGTAGATAAATTCTTCAAAGTTGATAATTGGCGAACATTAAAAAAGAAATATCGAAGATGAAATAGCAAATTAATATTCTCTTGATCACTAAAATCCATGGATAATATTTTTCAACAAGAGTACAATTCTGCCAAATTACAATATATTCGCACATGTACCAATCAACTTGGAAATTCTATTATTGTGTTTGATCTGAGATTACAAGTTCTACTATAGCTAAGCAAATAACCAATTTGACCAAAACAATTAAGATTACTTAATACTCATCACACTAACACATGCTTTATCATGATCCCACTTGTGTTAACTATGACATTGTACTACTAATTAATGAATTGACAAAATGCTTCCACATAAGTCATAACAAATAAATAAATTTTCAAGGTATAAATTTTTTATTTTTTTTTAAGAATAAAAAATGAAATATATTAACACTGGCAATGGGTCCTCTTAAGCATAAGGAGTACTAAAGAGGCCATCCCAAAAGGAACAAACAGTCAATGTGTAATTACAAAGGAGAGGTCGGTCGATACCCAAACACAGGAACGAGTTCGACCACCAATTATGATTTCCATAAACAAAATTGGCACTGTGAGCTTTAAGCCACCGGAGAGAATTATATTTAACTTTTTCTAAAAGATCTATCACGGTAGTTTGAGTATTCTTAAATACCATGTTGTTACGTTCATTCCAAACTATCCACACACCCAGAAGCCAAAAAAGCTGCATAAAAGAACGTTTTTTTTTTTGGAGACATTCCAATGGAGTTAGTAAACTGAAAGAGATGATCATGTAATGTAAATGGATCAACTCCGGAAATGCCCAACCAATTCCTTATATACTGCCATATAGAACCAAAGTGATCACAAGGCCAAGGCTCCCCTTGCCACCCCCCGGCTCCGCTAGTGCTTGTGACAGGTTGTAATTATTGGGAGTCCCATAGGTACACATTGTGCTTGGGAGAGGTTCTAAATTGTTAATATATTCCAAAATTGTTAATATATTCCATTTTTGTTTTATATATATATATGATCGTACCTGATTAGAAGGTGACTGCTGGTGCTTTGAATACAGTGGTTTAAGTTGTTATAGAATGCATCAAGAATGCTTCTTGGAACAGCGGGAGGGTGTGTACCTGCATGCACTCCGACACTCAAGTCAGTAGAGATCTGAGAATGAAGGTTTAGAGGGAAGGTAGATTCTACCTTGGGGACTATTAAGAATCCCCCATATATAGAGGTGGGTGGCTGTAGAGTTGTTGTAATGAAATCGTGGGAAGTGTAACTGTCAGAGAGAGATTCGCGAAACATGTGATGAGACGTTGCAGTTCGTTTGAACTAGTTTCGTTTAATCCGTGCACCCCCCCCCCCCCCCTCGTGGGGAATGGGTGTGTTGTGAGTAACGTTGCCGAATGTGGTGTTTGGTCTTGGACTGTACTGGATCTAAGCAAATGGGCCTAAAATCCTTTCGACGGTCCAGAAAAGTAGCCCTCCAAGTCGTTGCTCTTTGCAAAGAGTGATTACTTAAGCGCGGGCAAGGTTTACTGCTCGTGGATGGTACAATGAAGATCACTCTTTTATCCAGAAGGTGAATAATGAGAGAGTCAAGCTCTTCTTTATGCTTCAAATGGAATTGCTTTGCCAGTTCTTTAATAAAGAATAGGTCGAGCTGATGGGAGGCATGAAAATACCTTAGATTTTGAGAACCGATTACCTTAGATAGCTATATCACTGTTACAATCTAGCGGGTGTGTGGTGAGACGCGCTCGCCACATCCTTGACACATTTGTTTACATAGCCAGATAGGTTCGTCAGTTGAATAATTTGTATTCAGCATATATATGCGCGTTTGGTCTTTATCAGATGAAAAGAACCCCTCGTAAGGAATTTAGTCATTTGTCATTCAGCAATTAATGCCCATGTCTCGAGGGAAATATTGAGGAGACATGACCTTTGGTTCCTAAGTGACACATGTAAAGGCTATTAGGGTACTCGAGTACCTAATGCCTGAGGAGTGTTCTTGGTTTGTGTTTCCAAGGTGTCATCAGGACCGTCGACTTAATCCTGACATTTCAGGAATCGCTACCGTTGATCAGGACCATTGGATGTGTGGTTAGATTTGATTTGGGCCGTGAGTTTGTTGGTGAGTGAGAAGTTGCATGTGAAGGACTGTACCGGATAGTAAGTGCATGGCTCTAAAAGCTTTGTGAAAGCGGGTATAAGTAGTTTCAAATGTCTGTTTGGAATACTTCCATTACTTCACATTTTAGAAACTCATAAAATTTCAAAGAGTTCTCTCTGAGACGAAGCATTATGATCCTTTAACTTCTCAACTTCAAGTCTAATTCTTTAGTCATCGTAATAGGTATCGTTTAAACAACGTCCTTTCCCTTCTCTTCATGCTTGATTTCTTTAGTTTTTTGTTTAAGAAACTGTAGAAATCCATGTCTTAGGGTAGATCTCACTCCGACACGGTGGTTTCTACCATTTGTTATGGCGGTTTCCACTGTGTGTAAGGAGTTCTTAGGTGTTTGTTGTCTGTTTTTTGTGTTTTGAGAGAAAACGTTGGCAACCTGCTGTATTTTATTTTATAAACTTCAGTTTTGTTTTCCACTGAAAAGAGGTTTCTCCGCCGTAATAGGTGTAGCTCCGTCTTTTGTTTTTTCACTTTGGGAGAAAATATCGTAAAGGCGTTAACTTTTTCATGTTTTTCTCTTCGCCCTAGTTTTCGTGGCAAACTGATAGGTGAAGGAAGGGTGGATATGAATGTTATTAGATTCACATTTTTCTTGATCTTTCAGGTTTTCCATGGCTAGAATTTCTAACGAGCAAGAGGTTGCCGCGTCAGATATTTCTTGGATGGGGGACGAACCTCTAGAAACGGAATCATCCTTTGCATTGGCCGGAACAGGAGAAATCCCTTTTAGTACCGTCGGCAAAATTGAGGATTGGGAGGTTATATAACCAAATACATATGATAGGGTGTGTTCGATGTATGAGGACCATGTCATTCGCATGTATAAAGTGGTTTTCAAAGACATGGGTTCCGACTTCCCTTTTCTGATTTCCAAAGGGAGGTACTCCGGTGGACGAAGTTGTCTCTTTCCCAAATCCATCCCAATTCTTATGCTTTTATGAGGGTGTTTGAATTGGTGCTCGGGTATCTTTCCGTCAAAATAAAAAGATGTTTGATATCTTTGCAAGGAAAGTACGGAGTTTCATAGAGCGTTTCTTCTTGGTGAGGCCGAGGAGTGAAGCGTCTTCGAATACTCATTTCTAGGCGGTAAAGGGTGAAGTTCAGATTGAAGGTGAGAAAAAAAAATAATTCTTCTTCTGAAAATACTTCAAAAGCAGTTTAGGAATGCTTCTGATGTGATGATCAGAATCAGATATGCAGCGGAAAAGAACAGAGCAGAGAAAAGAAAGAGAGACACAAGCAATTATCCTGGTTCCTTCCACAAATCGGAAGTAGTCCAGTCCCCCTTGCACTTCCAAGGAGATTTCACTAATAATCACAAAGATTACAAATGCTCAATACTCTCTAAGTATGAGACTTCTCAAAATGCTCAAGCACGCAGGCGAGAGTCTTCCAATGCTCAAGCACTAAAGCAAGAGTCTTCTAATGCTCAAGCACGCAGGCGAGAGGCTTCTATTCAAACAAAAATACAGAGAAAATGTTTGACTTTGAACACTTGATATATAATCAGTGGTGTTCACAATACAATGCAATAAAGACTCTAGACTTGTGAATTTCTAAGATGTATCAAATCAGTGCAGAAATTCAAGGATGCTTTGTAGAATCAAATTTGGCAGAGTTTTGGCACTTTTAACTTGTGTTAATCTCTCTCTACAATCTTCAAGTCTTCACTCCTTTATATAGAGGTGTGAAAGAGACGTTGAGATGTTTAGCACGTCTAAAGAGTCGTTGAGTTCCTTTGATCATTCACCAGTAATGATTTGCCTGATTTGGGTGTAGTCCTTTGAAGAATCAACTTCAAATTCATTCCCATCTTGAAGGAACATTTCTGCAGGCAGAGCTGTTGTCTTGAAGAATCAACTGTTGTACACTTCTACTTTGTCAACTCTGATAACGAAGGACAAGTACTCGGTGCTCTTCAAATGACCGTTGATACCTCCCTTTCAATTCTTCGTTCTTCTTGGACGAGGTTGAAATGAGAAACAGCTACTTTGAATCTTCAGTTTAAATTAACTGAACAATTGTAGCTTCTGGTGATGATATCGCTTCTGATGAAATATTGCTTCTGATGGTCTTCTGCTTCTAATGGACTTCTGCTTCTGATGACTTCATTACTCCAGAAGCACTTTAGCTTCAGAAGCACTTTAGCTTCAAAAGCACTTTAGCTTCAGAAGCAATATAGCTTCAGACGCAGTTTTCTTCATATGCTTTGGATTCCTTTCCTCTCCATTGTTCTTCCAAGACCTATTGAAATTGATTGACTTGCCTATGGTCCTGTACACTTGAACAATTATTAGCAATAACCAATTGACAATTTTTAATACCTTGTTATCATCAAAACTCATTAAGGTTTATTGTGAAACACATTTTGTTCCAACACAGGTTCGGTGTCCTTTCTTCCCTCTGTGTTGGAGTAAGGACCACTTTGGCCTTGAATTGAAAGATTTTGGTTGGAGTGTTTCTGGCTTGACGGAAGAGGAGGCAGACGCCCACCAAAAACTTTGGGCGTTTGTTCAGTCTTTCTCGGGGGGGATTAAGACTGATAAATGAGGAAAACCAGTGATGAATGCAGAGGGAAAACCGGTAACAGAGCCCTGATTCATCAACACTCATGAGTTGGTGGTTTCTAAGGACCCAAATGATTGTCTTGGTAGTTACACCCTTTTGGTTCTTTCCAGTTTAGTCCTATTTAATCTTTCATGTCTAACTGTTTTCTGTACTTTGTGTTTGCAAGAAAAATGAAAGATCTTCAAGCGATTGTGAATGAAACGAGGACCATTTCGAGAAGAGGGCGCATGAGCCCGCAAAAAAAAAAGAGGGTGGAGACAGTTACGCCTATTAGGGTCGTTCCCATCCGCTCGGAAAGTGGGGACCTTCTTCAGCTCCCAAGAGTATGGTTCGATCCAGACCGTTGTGGGCCTCACTCGACCCTTTTCTTAGATGACCCTGAACTGAGGGTTATCCATGACCTTGGCCCTGCCGGCCGTAGCAAGGAAATAACAGAAGGATTTATTGTTGCGATGAAGGCTCTAAAGGTCGCCACAACCTTGAATAATGCCTCAATGGAGGGTCAAGTTCTGACGGATGTGTTGGTGAAGGAGAGGGACGCTCTTGATGCTAAGGTCTCCCAACTAGAGGGTGGTGCTGCTGATGTGAGGTCAGTTGCTGAGGAGCGTGACCGCCGTATTGCTGCTTTAGAGAATCAATTGACGAATGCTCGAACGACCTTAGAGCAGGAAGTTGAGTCTTCCAGTAAGCTAGTTGAGGAGAAGAAGGCCGTGGAGGAGTCTTCGAAGGGGGCGGATCTTCCCTGGGAGGACGAGATGGAGGACATAGCTGTTCTAAAGCATGCTGACTTGGTTGAAAGGGTTAGTGCACTGGAAGGAAGCTTAGTGGATGATGGGATCAAACCGCAAGTGCACGTTCTACCGGTGTAGTAATAAAAGAGTATCGTTCCGATAGGGAGTTATGAATTCAATTAACTTTTAATAATGATTAGATGAAAATTTCAAAGGTTAAAAAGTTTGGATTTTTAATTAAAAGAAAATAATAAAAAAGATAAAAGCCTTGGGATTATTGGTTCATCCTAACGACAAATCCTTCACAAACCAAACTATTAAACCTAGAACCTTATGTTAGACATAACTTCTCAAGACAAGTTTCTCTTATGTTCCTCTAGCTATCAAGCCTATTTCGCTGACTTGATTACTATTAGAATCCTTGAAGTTTGAAACTTATATGTCTCAAGGATTGCAAATACTATTTGGTTGCCTTTGCAATCCTTGTCTAAATTCACTTGTTCGAATATCAAAACTTCACTTTCGTTTTATGAATTGATATTTGAGATGATGGATTAACAATTATCAAACCCTCTACTTACGTTTCCATAGTTTGATAATGGTTAATTCATGTTAAAACGGTGAATTTAGATTAGAAATTAGGGTTAAAGCTTGGTTTGATTAGGATTATGTCATTAGACTTATCCAACAATCCCAAGACAAGAGAAGTCTACTCACTAACGTTCATTGTAGACATAGAAGAGAAGAAGAAGAACATAAAATAAAGGTTGAACTTTTATTCAAAGAAACAATTGTCACTTATTATTTCCAAGAACAAAAGATGAATGTTATTGATAGCTAGCTACTCTATTTATAGTCTTATATCGACTTAAAACCTAAGCAACTATTCTTGAGATGTTTACGTGCTACCTATGTTGCTGTTGTTGGTTATGTGAAATATTTATATGCCTTATGTGGAAAATGTATGATGTTTAAGTTGTTGATACTTCTCATTAATATTGTTATGTTGTGAATTGCTTGTGTTGTTTCTATTGCTGTTGAAGATTGATCAAGTTGCAGGTGTTGGTCTAAGTTGCAAAGTTGCAGGTTGTCGTTCCAAAGTATTGGAGTCTTAAGTTGTTGATGTTGTCTAAGTTTTAAGTTGTCGTTCCAAAGTATTGGAGTCTTAAGTTGTCGATGTTGTCCAAGTTGTAAGTTGTTGAGTCCATGCATACCCATTTAAGTTGAGGGCTTGATGCCCTGGAGCCTTTGCTCAATTAAGTTGAGGGCTTGATGCCCCGGGAGTATATTAATGCTCAAATAAGTTGAGGGCTTGATGCTCTAGGAGCCTATTTACGCTCAATACGTTGGGGGCTTGATGCCCTGGATTGGTACCACATGCATGATTAAGAAGATAAAGTTGCATAGTCAAGTCGAAGTTGCATTACCGAGTCAAAGTCGTTGTTGATGAGTTGTCATCCATGAGTTGTTAAGTTGTTGATGAATTGACATCCATGAGTTGTAAAGTTGTTGATGAATTGTCCTCCATGAGTTGTTAAGTTGTTGAGTTGTCTTCTATCCACGTGTTGTTAATGAAGTGCTTATGAAGATTATATGATGTTATTATGATGTTGTTTATAATGTTGATTATGATGTTGTTATGTTGTTTATGATATTGATTATGACGTTGTTATGTTATTTATGATGTTGATTATGACGTTGTTATGTTGTTTATGATATTGATTATGATGTTGTTATAATGTTTATGATTTGACGTTTATGTTGTATATGATGTTATAAGATGATGTTTATGATTGAAGTATATGAAGGTGAGAAAAACACAAGAAGGGGGGGTTGAATTGTGTTTTCTTTTTCTCTAAAAATTCTTCTTCTGAAAACACTTCAGAAGCTGGTTAGGAATGCTTCTGATGTGATGTTCAGAATCAGATATGCAGCGGAATGAAAACAGAACAGAGAAAAGAAAGAGAGACACAAGCAATTATCCTAGTTCCTTCCACAAACCGGAAGTAGTCCAGTCCCCCTTGCACTTTTTAAGGAGATTTCCACTAATAATCGCACAGATTACAAAAGCTCAATACTCTCTAAGTATGAGACTTCTCAAAATGCTCAAGCACGCAGGCGAGAGTCTTCCAATGCTCAAGCACTAAAGCAAGAGTCTTCTAATGCTCAAGCACGCAGGCGAGAGGCTTCTATTCAAACAAAAATACAGAGAAAATGTTTGACTTTGAACACTTGATATATAATCAGTGGTGTTCACAATAAAATGCAATAAAGACTCTAGACTTGTGAATTTCTAAGATGTATCAAATCAGTGCAGAAATTCAAGGATGCTTTGTAGAATCAAATTTGACAGAGTTTTGGCACTTTTAACTTGTGTTAATCTCTCTCTACAATCTTCAAGTCTTCACTCCTTTATATAGAGGTGTGAAAGAGACGTTGAGATGTTTAGCACGTCTAAAGAGTCGTTGAGTTCCTTTGATTATTCACCAGTAATCATTTTCCTGATTTGGGTGTAGTCCTTTGAAGAATCAACTTCAAATTCATTCCCATCTTGAAGGAACATTTCTGCAGGCAGAGCTGTTGTCTTGTCTTGTAGCGTAGACAAAAACAGAGTAGTGGAGGTAATGGTTGTACACTTCTACTTTGTCAACTCTGATAACGAAGGACAAGTACTCAGTGCTCTTCAAATGACCGTGCTCTTCAAATGACCGTTGATACCTCCCTTTCAATTCTTCGTTCTTCTTGGACGAGGTTGAAATGAGAAACAGCTACTTTGAATCTTCAGTTTAAATTAACTGAACAATTGTAGCTTCTGGTGATGATATCGCTTCTGATGAAATATTGCTTCTGATGGTCTTCTGCTTCTGATGGACTTCTGCTTCTGATGACTTCATTACTCCAGAAGCACTTTAGCTTCAGAAGCACTTTATCTTCAAAAGCACTTTAGCTTCAGAAGCAATATAGCTTCAGACGCAGTTTTCTTCAGATGCTTTGGATTCCTTTGCTCTCCATTGTTCTTCCAAGACCTATTGAAATTGATTGACTTGCCTATGGTCCTGTACACTTGAACAATTATTAGCAATAACCAATTGAAAATTTTTAATACCTTGTTATCATCAAAACTCATTAAGGTTTATTGTGAAACACATTTTGTTCCAACACAGGTTCGGTGTCCTTTCTTCCCTCTGCGTTGGAGTAAGGACCACTTTGGCCTTGAATTGAAAGATTTTGGTTGGAGTGTTTCCGGCTTGACGGAAGAGGAGGCAGACGCCCACCAAAAACTTTGGGCGTTTGTTCAGTCTTTCTCGTGGGGGATTAAGACTGATAAATGAGGAAAACCAGTGATGAATGCAGAGGGAAAACCGGTAACAGAGCCCTGATTCATCAACACTCATGAGTTGGTGGTTTCTAAGGACCCAAATGATTGTCTTGGTAGTTACACCCTTTTGGTTCTTTCCAGTTTAGTCCTATTTAATCTTTCATGTCTAACTGTTTTCTGTACTTTGTGTTTGCAAGAAAAATGAAAGATCTTCAAGCGATTGTGAATGAAACGAGGACCATTTCGAGAAGAGGGCGCATGAGCCCACAAAAAAAAAAGAGGGTGGAGACAGTTACGCCTATTAGGGTCGTTCCCATCCGCTCGGAAAGTGGGGACCTTCTTCAGCTCCCAAGAGTATGGTTCGATCCAAACTGTTGTGGCCCTCACTCGACCCTTTTCTTAGATGACCCTGAACTGAGGGTTATCCATGACCTTGGCCCTGCCGGCCGTAGCAAGGCAATAACAGAAGGATTTATTGTTGCGATAAAGGCTCTAGAGGTCGCCACAACCTTGAATAATGCCTCAATGGAGGGTCAAGTTCTGACGGATGTGTTGGTGAAGGAGAGGGACGCTCTTGATGCTAAGGTCTCCCAACTAGAGGGTGGTGCTGCTGATGTGAGGTCAGTTGCTGAGGAGCGTGACCGCCGTATTGCTGCTTTAGAGAAGCAATTGACGAATGCTCGAACGACCTTAGAGCAGGAAGTTGAGTCTTCCAGTAAGCTAGTTGAGGAGAAGAAGGCCTTGGAGGAGTCTTCGAAGGGGGCGGATCTTCCCTGGGAGGACGAGATGGAGGACATGGCTGTTCTAAAGCATGCTGACTTGGTTGAAAGGGTTAGTGCACTGGAAGGAAGCTTAGTGGATGATGGGATCAAACCGCAAGTGCACGTTCTACCGGTGTAGTAATAAAAGAGTATCGTTCCGATAGGGAGTTATGAATTCAATTAACTTTTAATAATGATTAGATGAAAATTTCAAAGGTTAAAAAGTTTGGATTTTTAATTAAAAGAAAATAATAAAAAAGATAAAAGCCTTGGGATTATTGGTTCATCCTAACGACAAATCCTTCACAAACCAAACTATTAAACCTAGAACCTTATGTTAGACATAACTTCTCAAGACAAGTTTCTCTTATGTTCCTCTAGCTATCAAGCCTATTTCGCTGACTTGATTACTATTAGAATCCTTGAAGTTTGAAACTTATATGTCTCAAGGATTGCAAATACTATTTGGTTGCCTTTGCAATCCTTGTCTAAATTCACTTGTTCGAATATCAAAACTTCACTTTCGTTTTATGAATTGATATTTGAGATGATGGATTAACAATTATCAAACCCTCTACTTACGTTTCCATAGTTTGATAATGGTTAATTCATGTTAAAACAGTGAATTTAGATTAGAAATTAGGGTTAAAGCTTGGTTTGATTAGGATTATGTCATTAGACTTATCCAACAATCCCAAGACAAGAGAAGTCTACTCACTAACGTTCATTGTAGACATAGAAGAGAAGAAGAAGAACATAAAATAAAGGTTGAACTTTTATTCAAAGAAACAATTGTCACTTATTATTTCCAAGAACAAAAGATGAATGTTATTGATAGCTAGCTACTCTATTTATAGTCTTATATCGACTTAAAACCTAAGCAACTATTCTTGAGATGTTTACGTGCTACCTATGTTGCTGTTGTTGGTTATGTGAAATATTTATATGCCTTATGTGGAAAATGTATGATGTTTAAGTTGTTGATACTTCTCATTAATATTGTTATGTTGTGAATTGCTTGTGTTGTTTCTATTGCTGTTGAAGATTGATCAAGTTGCAGGTGTTGGTCTAAGTTGCAAAGTTGCAGGTTGTCGTTCCAAAGTATTGGAGTCTTAAGTTGTTGATGTTGTCTAAGTTTTAAGTTGTCGTTCCAAAGTATTGGAGTCTTAAGTTGTCGATGTTGTCCAAGTTGTAAGTTGTTGAGTCCATGCATACCCATTTAAGTTGAGGGCTTGATGCCCTGGAGCCTTTGCTCAATTAAGTTGAGGGCTTGATGCCCCGGGAGTATATTAATGCTCAAATAAGTTGAGGGCTTGATGCTCTAGGAGCCTATTTACGCTCAATACGTTGGGGGCTTGATGCCCTGGATTGGTACCACATGCATGATTAAGAAGATAAAGTTGCATAGTCAAGTCGAAGTTGCATTACCGAGTCAAAGTCGTTGTTGATGAGTTGTCATCCATGAGTTGTTAAGTTGTTGATGAATTGACATCCATGAGTTGTAAAGTTGTTGATGAATTGTCCTCCATGAGTTGTTAAGTTGTTGAGTTGTCTTCTATCCACGTGTTGTTAATGAAGTGCTTATGAAGATTATATGATGTTATTATGATGTTGTTTATAATGTTGATTATGATGTTGTTATGTTGTTTATGATATTGATTATGACGTTGTTATGTTATTTATGATGTTGATTATGACGTTGTTATGTTGTTTATGATATTGATTATGATGTTGTTATAATGTTTATGATTTGACGTTTATGTTGTATATGATGTTATAAGATGATGTTTATGATTGAAGTATATGAAGGTGAGAAAAACACAAGAAGGGGGGGTTGAATTGTGTTTTCTTTTTCTCTAAAAATTCTTCTTCTGATAACACTTCAGAAGCTGGTTAGGAATGCTTCTGATGTGATGTTCAGAATCAGATATGCAGCGGAATGAAAACAGAACAGAGAAAAGAAAGAGAGACACAAGCAATTATCCTAGTTCCTTCCACAAACCGGAAGTAGTCCAGTCCCCCTTGCACTTTTTAAGGAGATTTCCACTAATAATCGCACAGATTACAAATGCTCAATACTCTCTAGTATGAGACTTCTCAAATGCTCAAGCACGCAGGCGGGAGACTTCCAATGCTCAAGCACTAAAGCAAGAGTCTTCTAATGCTCAAGCACGCAGGCGAGAGACTTCTTAATCAAACAGAATTACATAGAAAATGTTTGACTTTGAACACTTGATATACAATCAGTGGTGCTCACAATACAATGCAATAAAGACTCTAGACTTAAGAATTTCTAAGATGTATCAAATCAGTGCAGAAATTCAAAGTGCTTTTTAGAATCAAATTTGGCAGAGTTTTGGCGCTTTTAACTTGTGTTGATGTCTCTTACCAATCTTCAAGTCTTCACTCCTTTATATAGTGGTGAGTAGAGAGACGTTGAGATTTTTAGCACGTCTAAAGAGTCGTTGAGTTCCTTTGATCATACACCAGTAATCTTATGCTTGATTTGGGTGTAGTCCTATGAAGGATCAACTTCAAATTCATTCCTATCTTGAAGGAACATTTCTGCAGGCAGAGATGTTGTCTTGTCTTGTAGCGTAGACAAAAACAGAGTAGTGGAGGTAGTGGTTGTACACTTGTACTTTGTCAACTCTTTAGAGAAGGACAAGCACCCAGTGCTTTTCAAATGATTGTTGATACCTCCCTTTCAATTCTTCATTCTCTTAGACGAGATTAAAACGAAAAACAGCTCCTTTGAAACTTCAGTTTAAATTTACTGATCAACTGTAGCTTCTGGTGATGATATAGCTTCTGATGAAATCTTGCTTCTGATGGACTTCTACTTCTGATGGACTTCTGCTTCTGATGACGTCATTACTTCAAAGGCACTTGTTACTTCAGAAGCACTTCATAGCTTCAGACGTAGTTTTTCTTCAGATGCTTTGGATTCCTTTGCTCTCTATTGTTCTTCCAAGACCTATTGAAATTGATTAACTTTGCCTATGGTCCTGTACACCTGAACAATTATTAGCAATAACCAATTGAGAATTTTTAATACTTTGTTATCATCAAAACTCATTAAGGTTTATTGTGAAACACATTTTGTCCAACAGTATATGATGTTATAAGATGATGTTTTTGATGTGATGTTTATGTTGTTGTATGACGTTGTGTATAATGTGATGAATATGAAGTGAATGATGATTAGAAGTTGATTGAGTTATTAATGAAGTATTATAAGAAGAGTTAATGTTATTAATTGATGATGTTTAAGTTGTTAAATGAAATTGATGAATAATATGCTTAATATTATTTTTTGTGAAATCTCACCCTTTCTGCTTGGAAATGTTGCTCTTCGTATGGGTAACTTGCAGGTGATAGAGAATAAGTTGCTGCTAGATTGCTGTCGTGAGTGGACTATCTCTCACGTGTGTCTTTATGTGCTCTGATATGTAACGGGATGAGATTTTGTTGTTATTTTATATTCCTTACGTATTACCTTATGAATTTTCATGAATAAGTTGTTGAATTGATTTTATGAGATTTTATGATAAGGCCTTCGTGACAAAGACTATTTTTACATGTTGAATAAATTCCGCTGCGAAGTATTAATTATGATGTTATTGAATTTTGAAGGATAATTAGTTAATTATTCCGTTTATGATTTTTAAGAAAAGAAGTGTGACATTCCGTTTATGTGGATTACTCTGATTATATGCGAAATTTTTATGTTGGAAAAATGGGGTATTACAACTACCAGTTTGTTTGTTCATGAAAATTTACTACTTGACTAGACAACTTGTCTTCTTTTCATGGATATCCTCCCATGGTCCAGTCGATAAAGGGATTTTGAAAACCTTTCATGATGGAGCCTATGAATGGGTGTTTTCCCTTCTTTATGCTCTACCGTAGTTATCGGCTTGCAAGGGGGAGCCTCGTCTTAGTCGGGTGACCTCTTCCTTTTTGGCGATATGCTTTGGTTGGTCTATTTCTGGGGTGACTTCATGTACTTCCTTCAGCTATATATCACGGAACTCATATTCATTGGTGAATCTATTGAACTTCCATTTCTTGATAAGTATTTCTATTGCATCCTTCAGGTGGAAGAAACACATTTTAAAAGCTAAAAAACCAAAAGTTATTCAAACAAACCCTAATTTCGTTTAACAGCTAATATAAAAACTATTGTTGAAAAATATTTGAGAATCAAAACTTGATAAAAATATTGTAAAGTACTACAAATGAAGTTTAACATATTAATTGGTAATAATAACTTATTTAACATTTGTTATTTAAATTTATTCCCTTGTAATGGATTTTTTTATTTATTTTGAAATAAAACATGCTATATCAAAGTTGGTAGCCCCATAGACATTGATATGCAAGGATTGGGATTCGAATACCGAATATATCAAAACAATAGACTAGAACCTAAAAGAGCCAAGTCTGAATGATACTACAGAGATATACTAATACAATGAGGGGTCTATTACCAAAGCAAACTTGGCTAAAGAGTGGGCTAATCTATTACCATCTCTTTTAACTTGACGGTAAATGGATTGTTGCTCTTTTGGCCCCTTGTTTGCTTTTTATTATGAAAAAAAATAATTTAGAAGCTATTTTCTAAGTCCTTTCAAAACAGAAAATTGTCGTTCAGGAGCCATCTCCAAAGCGCTTTGTGCACTTATTATTTCTAAGAACAAAAGATGATTTTACAAACTAGATAACTGCTTTATTTATAGTCTAACATTGACTTGAGCCCCAAGAATTAAATCACTAAATTGTTGCACAAGAAAACCATGGGCTCTAGGTCAGAAATACTAAAATAGGCAGCTTGTCGAAGAGGCAAAAGCAGCAAAAGGGAAATATGGGGCGCGCCTATGCTATATTTCGGTACAAGATCTTCAATTTCTTTGCACAAGATATTTTTGTATGAGATCTTCATATTTTTGGCATGAATTAACTCCAATTCTCCTTTCTTTTGCTCCAAGACTAAATCCTTTGAATATTTGTTCCTAAAATATAATAACTTGCAATTGAAGTAAAATAGCTCTAGAAGGAAATAGAAACATATTAATTCTAAATAAAATAAACTTAAATATTATATAAAAAACACTAATTAACGACTCATTATTGAATCATCATTGCTTAGCTCGGACGATCTTGGATCTATTCATGGTGCCGTTTACTTATTTGGGTTTGCCTATCGATGATGATTCAAGGAAACTTAGATTCTGGAAACCTGTTGTCAATCACATTGTCTCTCGCCTGTCGTCGTGGAACAATAAATTCCTGTCTTTTGGCGACCGTCTGGTTCTCTTGAGGTCTGTCCTATCCTCTCTTCCCTTTTACTTTCTTTCCTTTTTCAAAGCCCCTACATGTATAATTTCTTCTATCGAATCTATTTTTAAAAGATTTGTTTTGGGGGGTGGTGAGGATAATAGGAAAATTGCTTGGATAAATTGGGAGTATATTTGTACTCCAAAGGGGGTCGGAGATTTGGGGGTTAGGCGGATAGGTGCTTTTAATTTAGCTTTGTTGGGGAAGTGGTGTCGGAGGTTGTCGACTAATAAGGAGGGGTTGTGGTATCGATTTTTTAGGGCTCGGTACGGGGAGGTAAGGGGTCGGTTGGCAAAGGGTGGTAGTCATAGTTCATCTTGGTGGCGGATGTTGAGTAACGTTCGTGAGGGGGTCGGAGTGGGTGCAGGTAGATGGTTTGATAACAATATTCAGCGGGTATTAGGTGACGGACGAGACTCTTTATTTTGGCTTGACACCTCGGTGGAGGATATCCCGTTGAGTCTCAAATTTCCCTGTCTCTTTGATTTGGCGGTAGGTAAGGAGCGTTCGGTGGAGGAGAAGTGTAGGTTAGGTTGGGAGGAGGGGATGGAACGTGGGTGTGGCGGCGACGTTTGTTGGCCTGGGAGGAGGAGAGTGTGAGGGAGTGTTTTGTTTTACTTCACAACATTGTTTTGCAGGATAATGTTTCTGACTCTTGGAGGTGGTATCTAGATCCTATTATTGGATACTCAGTTAGGAGCGCATATCGCTTTCTCACTCATTCAAGTGATCGGTCGTCAGAAGTCGTGACGATAATGTTTGGCATCAACATATCCCATCTAAGGTCTCATTGTATTTGTGGCGGCTCCTTCGTTATAGGTTGCTTACTAAAGACAACTTGTTGTGTCGGAGTGTTCTCACTCTAGATAATACAGCGTGTGTATCAGGTTGCGGACATCCCGAAACGGCTAACCATTTATTTCTGAATTGTTTGATTTTCGGTTCAATATGGCATAAGGTTTGGCATTGGTTGGGAATCTCTTCTTTTAATCCTGGGTTACCAAGAGTTACACATTTGTTTATGAAAATTATTTGGTTTGCTTCTGTGTGGGTTCTTCGGAAGGAGAGGAACAACCAGGTCTTTCAACAGGTGGCCTCTTCTCCTACTATTTTATTAGAAAATATCAAATTAAATTATTTTTTGTGGATTAAAGCTAGACAGTCGACTTTCACCTATAGTTATCATGAATGGTGTAAGCATCCGCTCCCTTGCATGGGAGTTCTTGTGTAATTTTATGGCTGTTTTGTTGTTGTCTGAGCTTCGCTAGGTGCTTGTGCTTTTTGGCACCTTGACTGTTGTAAATATTTTTTAGTGGTTTTTCCTTTGCACGCCTTGTGCGGGGTGAATCACTGTTGTTTATGTATCATTTTAGTTTCTACAAAAATATATATATATATATATATATATATATATATATATATATATATATGAGGAAACTAGCTCCTCGTTGTTTGCCGCACATTTCGTGGTTGTTGTATTATGTTGTTAATGTTTACTTTCAAAAATCAATGTAAGATAAGGATTGGATCTGGTTGAATTCCAATGTGTGATAAGGATTTGGTTGTTGTCCAATGTTTGTTTATTTTTCTGGTTCTTTTCTTCTTGCGGTTCTGGTGGTTCTTACTCATTCTTTGATTGGATTGAGTGCTTCTTGTAATCGCTGTGTTAATTGTACTACTTGGTTTTCGACATAATATACATTTGTCATTTAAAAGAAAATATAAGTTAATTGCATTGTTGTTTGTTTCCTTTCTTCAAATGTATTATGTGACCTCTATATACTTTCTGTTCATGAAAATGATTTTTTTTTTCCAGAACCGGTTTAATATGATTGAATGCAAAGATTAATTTATATAGTATGTGTTTGTTTACATGGTGGAATACCCATAAACATGCGTTTTGACCAACTCTACAAATCTTAATTTTCTTATTTTTACGTTTTCTTTGCCTTGGGACGCGCAATTTTAAGTTGGAACGTGTTACCAAACACACCAATAGTATGAAAAAAATTATCTAGTTTAATTAGGTGCACTTCTCTTGCATCATTAATCTAAGAAAAGGTTGTATTCAATGAGGTATATTCCAAATGCCAGATTGAAAAGACAAAATTAGCCTTTAAACAATCATGGAATAAGGACTTAAACAATTAAAATTACAACTACACTATAAAGAAATTAACATTTTTTTTTTATGAAGTTAAATTAGCCCACTTAAATTGATACCGGAAATAATCGAACCTGAAACCTCAGGGAGAAACACACTCCTAGGTCGGTTAAAGAAATTAACATATTAATTTCAAATTTAATATGTTGTGTTCACATTATCTGTAAGACGGTAACATAACATTTATCTATATATATAAAGCCTTTCATAAACCTAAAGCATAACATTTCATATCCACTACCTTGAAAGAAAAAAAATAAAGAATACTACAATAAGAAAAATGGCAAATAAAATAGATGATGCATTCCGTTCATCTGTAGATAATGAATGTTACATCTTTGTGAAAGATATGTATGTGGATCACTTTTAGGTGGATTTTATTTATGTTGTTGGTGTTGAGGCCTTAGTGTCAAGTAATGCTTAAAGATTAAATATTTCCGCTGCGACATTATTTTGAATTATGTAAAGCAGTTGTTTAAAAAAATAGTGAATTTAACTCTATTTGTGTTAAATGATATTTTGAAGAACGAAATGTGACGTCCAATTTGCGATAAACTCTGATTTATTTTATATTATTTATATGTTGGGAAAACGGGGTATTACATTTATGAGGATTGGTTTTGTTATGGAAAAACGTCATGCGGCGGAACTTGTAGTTCGTTTGTCTTCTATTAATGTGTAATTAATCTTTGACATATATAATTAAATTAAATGGTTCTAAATTGGAACAAGACAGAAATAATCTCATTTTCCGTCAAGAGAAGAATTTGTTTTTTGAGAGGTCTTTCTTTACCATATATTGAGCAAGATGGATTAACTTATAATTATATTGGATGACTTAGCAATTTAATTAAAGAGACTAAAGCTGTGAGTGTTAATACTTGTTGTTAAGAATCTTTCTCACATGGGACTAAAAAAAGTTGTATTCCACATTACCATCATGCATCATGCTTATATGTAGGATTGTCAAGGTCTTTAATTGAAGAGTTTACTTTGTGTCAAATTTAATATTTTGTGTTCACATTATACGGTAACATAAAATCTATATAAATAGAAGCTTTCACAAACTGAAAGAAAAACATTTCATATCCATTACCTTGAAAAAAAAAATAACAATATCCTCCAATAAGAAAAATGGCAAATTCCATAGATGCTGCATTCCGTTCATCTGTAACTAATGAATGTTACATCTTTGTGAAAGATAAGTATGTGGTTGTGAATTATGCTCCTGGAGGCAAAAAGAAAGATATAATTAGTGGTCCAACAAGTATTGCTGATGGGTTTCCAATGTTTGCACGAACCTTATTTCAATATCAAATAGATTGTTCATTTGACATCGGAAACAATGTGACATACTTCTTTGCTGGAGATCAATGTGCAAAAACAGCGTATACTCCACACTCACCAGCAAAAGCCAGAATACTTGAAGGTCCTAGTCCAATCATTAAAATGTTTCCTTGCCTCAAGGGAACCATATTTGAAGATGGAATAGACGCTACAATGAGGACCTTCAATCCAGCATATGTTTACTTATTCAAAGGAGATAAGATGGGTACTTTAATGTTTGGAAACAATACTATCGAAAACATATACAAGATTTGCGAACGCTACTATTTCCAACCATTTCTTGGTACTGTTTTTGAACAAGGTATAGACGCAGCTTTTAATTCTAACATTAATAATGAAGTTTACATCTTCAAAGGACGATACTATGCACGTTATGACATGTTGAAGCGCGAGTATATAAATGGTATCATAAAGCTAATCGGTGATGATTGGCTCGCTCTTCAAGGCATATTATAATATGCTAGATCTAATCCTATATCACTTCTAGAATAAAAATGGAATTAGTGACAAGGATTAATAATGACAGAAAAATTTTAAATCTCTTCCTAAGTTACTCGTCACAAAACTTTTGTGAGTAAATTTACGATTTGAGATTTCATATTTTCTCTCTATATCTTCCTCATTAGTTTAATAGTTGTGCGGAGATGGGGTCAATAATTTAATATTGATTCAATAATATATGAGGAAACTCATGTTATTGCTGTTTAACTTATGCACCTTAATGTAATGATAATAAGTGTGGTAAACTAGCTCTCGTCGTTGTTGTATTATGTTGTTAATGTTGACTTTCAACAAATCAATGTTTAGTTTATTTTTCTGGTTGTTTGCTTGTTGCTGTTCTGGTGGTTCTTACTCTTTCTTTGTAATCGCTGTGTTAATTGTACTCCTTGGTTTTCTACATAATATATATGCTTAAATATGTATTTGATCCTTACAATTATGGGTCGTTTAAAAATTGATCCATGTAATCGCTAATCCTATCAATTTACCCTTGCATTGTTTAATCATTTAAAATTTTGTCCCTCTCCCCACTTAATCACTGCCACGCCACATGAAATTCCAATTTTACCCCTGAGTTTCCAATTCTTTCTTCAATATTTTGTCCTCTTTAAGGGCAAAATTGTAATTTCATGTGTGGCAGTAATTGCCACGTCATCAAATTAGTGACGTGGCAGTGATTAAATTGGTCAAAGGACGAAATTTTAAATGATTAATGATTGCAAGGCTAGTTTGCAAGGATTAGCAATTACAAGAACCAATTTTTAAACGACCCCTAATTGCAAGGATCAAATACATATTTAAGCCTTTTTATATTTGTCATTTAAAAGAAAATTTAAGTTAATTGCATTGTTGTTTGGTTCCTTTCTTCAAATGTATTATGTCACCTCTATATACTTTCTGTTTAGGAAAATGATTTTTTTTTCAGAACCGGTTTAATAGGATGGAACACAGAGATTAATTTATATAGTATGAAAAAAATTATCTAGTTTAATAGGTATGAAAATATTAATTTATATAGTTCAATAGGTATGAAAAAATTAATTTTCTGATGGAATGTCGTTTTGTTCATTTATATAGTTTTGACACTGTTTCACCCTCAATAAATTTACAAAGAACGTACCATCGAAGAAAAGTCCTTTCAATCAAATCAAATAACCTAGTAGGAGAAAATACTAACCTAATAACTAATTACTATGAAACAAGAGAAAATACTAACCTAAGTTACCGTTGTTAGATTTTTATCAGATAGAGATCACCCCCGACTTAGTACGTGAGGACGTTTTAAATAGATTGTCATAAAACATATTCAAAACGATGCAAAATATCACACTTTGAAACAACCACATCTGAACAGGTTGAATCATCTGACCAATTACCCCCTCATACTAACCTTAGGGAATTATAATCAGAAAAGAGGACTTTTAATCAAGGGATGAACCTAAGTTATTTTGTTAATTTGTCTTAAACTTAACAACATTCGTAAACTTAAGAAATAGGTTGCTAATGAGTGATGAACAGATGAATCGATTGACCTAGTCATCTCTCCATATTATTTCTCGAACCAATTTTACGTTAACCATTTTATTTACATTTGCAATTCAAACCAATTGTCTCAGTGCACCCCCCTATTTTACAAACATCCTTAAAAATAATGTTACTATCGAGTGGAAGTTGAAACAGTCCCTATGGATACGAATCTTTATAAATTTTATTACTTCGATATAAGTTAGTACACTTGCTAATTTTCTATCATTGACAACAGTTAATTCCAAGTGAAATATATATGCATCTTCATTCGAAAGATTCACGTATGCTTAACGTTTGATTCGTTTGATCGGCCAGGATGATCCTTGCAAGAAGCCTGATAAACATTAGAAGGCATAATCAAATTGCAAGAGATAGTTCATAGTTCATATGATTCCACAAAGCAAAAGTTAAGCATATGTTATGTAATTGTAAGTTCAAGTGTTTTTTGTGAAAGATATAAACACAACATAAGACAATATATCATACTTTAAAACAAGACTAAACTTTTAGAATAAATAAATGAGTGAATAGGCAAAACCCCCCTTGAAATTGTAACTTTCGTCAAAAAACCCCCTGATTTTTAAGAAACTTCAAAAACCCCCCTGAAATTATCAAACGTTAGCCAATTACCCCCCTCCGTTTGTTTTGGCTGTTAAATGACTATTTTTTAATTTCTTTTTGCTTTCTTCATCTTCTTCCTTCGACTTTTTTCATCATCTTCATCAACATTCATAAAAAAATCCAGAAAAAATTTAAGAAACAACAACCATTAACAACAACATCATCATCATCAACCTCACACACTTTCTAATGATTCTCTCTCTCTCTCTTGTTTGTTACCTTCTTGAATTAATCAACAACAACCCTTTGGAATTCATCAACAACAGAATGAATAACAGAAAAGATCATGAACTTGTTGGAAAAAGAACAAGGGTTATGATGAATAGCATGAACACCAACATCAACAGCAACGTTTCTTCTCATTCTCATGATGTTATTGTTCCATCATCACTCATGTCTCCTCTTCAGAATCAATCACTTTTTAACCCTCATTCAAATGGATTTCCTTTTTGGAGCAGCGATGAGATTATCAACAACACTGATCATCATCATCAATTGTCTCTTGATCTTTCTACTACGACCCTTTTGGATAACAACAATGAGCAACAAACAAGAGAAGCTAGTAATGAGATGATGATGATGTTGTTAATGGTTGTTGTTTCTTAATTTTTTTCTGGATTTTTTATAAATATTCATGAAAATGATGAAAAAAATGGAAGGAAGAAGATGAAGAAAGCAAAAAAAAAAAAAAAAAAAAGTCATTTAACAGCCAAAACAAACGGAGGGGGGTAATTGACTAACGTTTGTCAATTTCAGGGGGTTTTTTGAAATTTTCTAAAAATCAGGGGGATTTTTGACGAAAACTACAATTTCAGGGGGGTTTTTGCCTATTTACTCATAAATAAATTCGGAACCTCGAATTTAATATTAGTAATTAAAGATCATATTATATCGTCTCCAACAATCAACCGCAGCATCTCAATGAAATCTTCACGTGAAATATTCTTTGACTACACAAGCACGCCATGATACATTAGACATATTTGATAATTTAAGAGATATGCATTAATTTGAGCTACTTTACATACCACAAATTGCTCATAATGGTGAATGATTTGAAACTTATTATCGAGAGGAACCATGTTTCTGATGGCAACTAAAAGCATGGTAAAAGACATCAAAGGAACCATGCATGTTTAAAACATTTGAGCATATTGAACTAGCATAAAGGATCACCTATTCATCATGATAATATAATGTTGACATACTAATGAAGAAAATTACTTAGTCGGTAAAAGCATTGTTTGTGGGGCAAACTAAATAATTTGAAACAATTGCACAGGTAAAACAATGCAATAGAACAAATCAAAACATAATTGAATATTTTTGTAAAGTGGCTCATTTTTTATTTTCACCATACAACATCAATAACATTTTTTAATTTATGTGAAATTTCCAAAGTGAAGTATAATTTGGGACGAAGAGAGAATATTATAACGGCCTTTGATGACACCAACTTTCCAACAAAACATGTCTATCTCTACAACTATACATATGCTCCCTGTAACGTCCCTGCTTGGTGGGCATGTAACGCCTGAGGCTGATGAGGGCGGGGAGTGGTCCGGCTCCTAGCATGCTTCTAGGCAAAATTGAATCACATCGGAATGAGAGGGATCCTGAGGCCGTTCAGGTATGGGACTGCATGGTTAAAGGAAGACTTATAAGAATTGTTTGGTACTACCTATATCAACAAGATAGATGCATCTTCTTTTCGGTAGCTCATTCTTTAAGAACTCCACATTTAAGCGTGCTTGACTTGGAGCAATTTTGAGATAGGTGACCTACCGGAAAGTTTATCGGTAAGCGTGCAAGTGAGGACAAAACACGCTAAAAAGACTCGTGTTGGTTTGTAGGGTCAGTCGACAATCCTGAGAGTCGTCTAGGATGTTACACTCCCAAAAAACCTCCAAAATAAACACAAATGACTGATCTGATTTTTTAATAAAACTGTCAAAACTTAACCCATTCACACATAAAAAAATTGGGTAGAAATTTTTTCAAACTTGCCCATATAGTTTTGTTGTTATGGTTAAGGGTATAAATAATATAAACAATCTTTGAGAAAAATTAGTATGGATTCTCAAGAAATTCGTCATCAAAAAAATTTTCACCATCTTCGGTTTACATGAGAGGATTACGCTTATTATAACAATCAAACTAATATTTACCAAAGGCTGAAACTAAAGTATAAAAGCTAAAACACCATAAATGAATATGAAGATAAATAGAAAGATGAAAAACGAGTGACATTTAAGGGTGGTATTAGTGGCAATTTAACAATTGTCTCATGTGAGATGGTTTGAACCATGTCCCTTGAGGTTACATAGTCAATATCATATTAGTGAGCTGATACATCTTGGACAATAAGGCCTGCTATTAACCAATCTCAATTAAAGAAATTGTATAAATCACAATTTTTTTTCCAAAATGATATTATTTATTAATTTTTTTGTAAATGACTTCAAAAGAAAAAATCAAAGTAAACAATGATGAAAAAATAAAGCTCAATTAAAATACCAAGAAAAAAAAAAAAAACTAAGTTGATCAACCCATCAAATACAAACTCAGTTGAACACAAAACAAGCAAAAACAAACTAAATCACAGTTATCCAAACATAAAATAAATAAATAAAACAATTAAAAAAACTAAGAAACAAAGAAAAGGTTGTGAAATTATACTTGATAACAAAAGAAAGACTAAACAATTCGCAAGTAATTTGTTTTAACTTTAAAATATGAAGGTGACATTAACAATCATTATTTTGACGATCTTAGTATACTACTTGTTTTATAAGCGTATACTTGTCCAAGTACTGTTTTTTTTACACAATAGTGTAAATTTGTTTTGCTAACATCCATTAGAATATAATGTCACCTTCAATATTGTTTAAAAACTAGCTTATTTTTAATTTCTTTAAAATTTATTACAATACCAATCTATCATTATTTTAAGGAACAAGATCTTGAAATTCATAAAAATAACCATATATGACGAACAAGAAGCGTGCACTAAGGGGGTGAATAGTATTTTTTTTATTTTCAAAAAAGAGTTTGTGAAAGTGTGAATTAAAAACTCATGACTTATCGGATTTGTGATAGACAATGATAATAATTCTAAGACAACGATTATATAACAATGTTGATATAACGATGGAGATATTATGATGTTGATGTGTAACTGTCGAGTCGTGTGAATATTGTGCATTGTCGAGTCATGATATGATATTCATGCATTCATGGTCATTCCAAATGATGATGAAAAACAAAGATATATGATGATGGTTGTATCACTCAGAAACATACCTATGATATCCAAAAACGGTACCACATGCATATATAGTCGAATTATGAGTATTTCATACACGTGAGTCTATGTAGAAGATGTGTACTTGACTATGTGTAACTATGTGAAAGATATGTATTTGACTATGTGTAACTTTGTGTAAGATGTGTGATTTGACGATGGTGATGAGGCGTGAATGCTATGTATTCCACTTTGTTTAACATTCTACAATCAAAACTAGTAAACATTGTTCTGTTGCAAATAGATTAAATTGTAAAACTCGAAACTCTTACCTGTTTATTTATTTTGTTGTTC
This sequence comes from Medicago truncatula, assembly GCF_003473485.1. Taxonomy (NCBI): domain Eukaryota; kingdom Viridiplantae; phylum Streptophyta; class Magnoliopsida; order Fabales; family Fabaceae; genus Medicago; species Medicago truncatula. Next base: position 18,327,648 of record NC_053047.1, on the reverse strand, counting down.
CCAAACATGTAACGCGAATCGTTTGGACGAAACGACAATCTTTGTGGATACGATACTCTACTTATCACTTTATTACTTGGTAAACGATTTGGTACACTTACCTAATCCGCACAGTAGTCTTAAAGAGAGCGACAATATCGTGTCTCAACCTAGTAACAACTTTGGTACGAAAATTCTTTTAAAATAAACATTGAAAATCCAAATATAGTAGTTTGGAAATTCAAAACCTAACATATTACACATAGCTAATAGCTATAATGGTAGGACTCAAATTTTCATAGTAGTCCAAAGTGATGAAATATAGCATTGTTTACTTTCAATCCTTTAAGGAACCATATAACACGATCCTCGTTTTGATAAAACTTATAATTTCACATCGCCTCGCATGTACAACTGAGGCATTAGACGATAATTTTCACTAAAAATAAACCATAATATCACAATGTTGGTATAGCGGAGAATTGTGGATATTTGTTATTACTATCTAATGTTTGAGACTAGATCTCAAGTTTGAAGATGATACTGATCTTTTTAAATAATCTTGATTTGAGTTTGTTTTAGAATTTAGATTTGTTGGGTATGGGATTCATACTTTCTCATTTTAATGATGATTCTCTTTATAAAGTTTCAATCTTGGCGAGCAAGCAATCCGTTGTGAACTAGCCGTTTTTTGTCCTTTATCACCTTGGATTGATGACCAAGAAACTCTTGAAACTAGCTGTTATTCCACGTTCTTTGCTTTTCCTACTCGTAACTGTCGAGCACACATGTGCCTTCAATAGCTCTGCAAACACACACAAGGGTACTCCTCGTAGTCCCCAAGGTAGAATCTCTCCCCCATTTCTGACCTCTACTGACTTGAGCGTCAGAGTGTCTACAGGTACCCCCCCCCCCTGTTCCAAACTGACGCATTCCACCACCTTACTAAAGAGAACCAGCAATCACCTTCTGATCAGGTACGATCAGTTCCTTTGGATGGTTCTCTGGGACACAGATATCCTCCCATGATCCAGTCGATGAAGGAATTGTGAAAACCTTCCATGGTGGAGCCTATGAATGAGTATTTTCCCTTCTTTATGATATACCGTAGTTATCAGCTTGCACGGGGGAGCCTCATCTCAGTCGGGTGACCTCTTCCTTTTTGACAATATGTTTTGGTTGGTCTATTTATGGGGTGACTCCCTGTACTTCCTTATGCTATCACAAATTCATCTTCTTTGGTGAATCTATTGAATTTCCATTTCTTGATGAGTATTTCTATTGTGTTCTTCAGGTGGAAGAAACACATTTTAAAAGCTAAATAACCAAAAGTGATTCAAACAAAACCCTAATTTCGTTTACAGCTAAGGTAAAAACTGTTGTTGAAAAATATTTGAGAATCAAAACTTCATAAAAATATTTTGAATGACTAAAAATGAAGTTTAACATATTTATTGGTAATAATAACTGATTTAACATTTGTTATTTAAATTTATTCTCTTGTAACAGATTTTTTGTCTATTTTGAAACAAAAGTGGCCATATCAAGGTTGGTAGCTCCATAAATATTGATATACAAGGGTCGGGATTCGAATACCGAATATATCAAAACAATAGACTAAGTCCTAACACAGCCAAGTCTGAATGATACAACAGGGATATACTAATACAAGGAGGGATAATCTATTACCATCTCTTTTAACTTGGCGGTGAATGGATTGTTGCTCTTTTGGCCCTCTTATTTACTGAAAGAAGGAAAGGGGATAGTGAGATATCTTTTGTAGCAGATTTCAAATCTTGTTACATTATATGTTTTCTGTAGTATAGTTGTTGATTTTAGTCAAACCGAAGAGAAGACTTTGTTAATTCACTTGGTCATTCTTTACTATAAATTGAGCAAGTTGGATTAACTATTAATTACTATATTGGTTTTACATTATATGTTTTCATGGTTTTGGATCTTTCTCTTGCATTATCCCATCTAATTATAAACAAGTTGCAAATATAAATCTCACATGAGACAAAAAAAGAGTTGTATTCCACATTACCATCATGAATCATGCTTATAAACAATCCTAGAAGGAAGGGAGTTTACTTTGGTGTCCAAACGTGTTTTGAAGCAAAGCAAGGTCAAATTTAATATCTTGTATTCACATTACCGGTTACATAACCTCTATATAAACAATGGCTTTTCACAAACTGAAAGCAAAACATTTCATATCCATTACCTTGGAGAAAAAAAATAAAGAATCCTCCAATAAGAAAAAATGCCGAATAATATAGATGCTGCATTCTGTTCATCTAAATTCAACGAGTGTTTCGTATTTGCGAGAGGAAAGTATGTGGTTGTGAATTATGCTCCTGGAGAGAAAAAGAACCAAATAATTAGTGGTCCGACTAATTATGTTGATGGGTTTTCAGTTGTTTGCAAAAACGCCGTTTCAATATCAAATAGGTAGTTCCTTTGACACTGGAGACAATGTAGCATTCTTCTTCTCTAGAGATCAATGTGTAAAAACAAACTACTCTCCAGATGCACCATCAGCAAAAGCCAGGTTACTTCAAGCTCCTACTCCAATCAAGGTCATGTTTCCTTGTCTCGAGGGAACCATATTTGAAAATGGAATAGACGCTATATTGAGGGCCCCCAATCCAATATGTGTTTACTTATTCAAAGGAGACCAGGCAGGCACTTTAGTGTTTAACTCGAATACTGTCATAGACATTGCGAACATTTGCGATTACAACACTTTCATACCATTTATTGGTACTGTCTTTGAAGGGGGTATTGATGCAGCTTTTAATTCTCACCTTGGCGATGAAGTTTTCATTTTCAAAGGACCATACTATGCACATTACGACGTTAAGAAGAATGAGTTTTTAAATGGTATCATAAAGCGAATCAATGGTGATTGGCCCGCTCTTCAAAGCATATTATAATATGCTAGATATATCCACGAGTTGGTATTTTCTCCATTTCCCAAAAGAAATAGTAGCGTCCATTACTATAATTTTAGGAAGCGGAATGGATCTCAACCCATCTATTCGTAAATCACTTATATAATAAAAGAGGAATTAGTGACAAGCATTTATGACAGATAAAAATTTAAATCTCTTCCTAAGTTGCTCGTCACAAAATTTGTGAGTAAATTTACGACAAAGATTTCATATTTTCTCTCTAAATCATCTTCAAAAATTTAGTTTTTTTCTACTTGTGCGGACATGGGGTCAATGTTGATTCAATAATATATGCGGAAACTCATGTTATTATTGTTTAATTTCTTCACATTAATGTAATGTCTTGTGTGTGATTGTAAATGTGGCGGACAAACCACCCTCCTTGTTGTTTTCCGCACTTCTTGTGGTTGTTATATGTGGGTAATGTCTACTTTGAACAAATAAATGTTAGATGATAATTGGATCAAGTTTTGCTTGGTTTGGTTGTTCACCAATTCTTGATGCTCTTTTCGGTTGGGCATGCTTCTTGGCTTCTGTTGCTCGGTTTGGTTTGGTGCTTCGCCTGGTAGGTGGTTACATGGCTCCTGGTTTATTTTTCTGGTTCTTTGCTTGTTGCAGTTCTGGTGGTTCTTACCTTTCTCTTGTTCTGCTGTTACTCTTTCTCTGGTTTAGCTTAGGTGTTGGATATCGAGTAATTTTTGTAGTTGTTGTATTAATTGTACTCCTTAGTTTTCGATATACTATACGGGAAATTACATTGACCTACTTAGCGATTCTTCTTGTTAGAAAACAGAAAACATAATTTTCATTATGAAGTGAAACTTCTCCATTGTTTGTGGCGTTGAATTTGGTTAATGTTTCTGGTTGACTGTCTCAACACAACATCCCTTTACAATCATCAAAGTCTCTATCTCTCTTGTAATCATTCTATATCGTGGTTAGTCTACACCCATCTTGAGCAGTGATGGCTCGTGATTCCAGAGGATCTTAACTTGCGATACTACTACATCGGCGGATGAAAGCTAAAGTGACACTACAATAAAACTGACATATAGTTACAGCTAAAGTCTGAGGTGAAGGGCACAAAACAGTTTGTATAACCCCAAAAACAAATTCCAATGGCATTATGTATCCTCTCTTTTTAATTTCAGCTTTGCTATATGGTGCGAAAGTTATGCGTACGACCTGCACACGATAAAAAGCTGGTAGGTTTTTTACATTTTTAAATAAATAAAATTAAAACACAGCCTAAATCCAAAGGTTATTGCATATGATCCTATGGCTGCAGTGGATTCGTTGCTTTTCGTCTTTCAACTATTGTACCATTAAGCTTTTTCCTTTTAATTTCTATACCAACGGAAAATTAACACTGGTGTTGTACCCAAGGTTTAATACGTTAAATATAATTTAAGAGGAGTTCATAATTTGCTATCCCTATGGCTGAGTCTCCGTTGCTATAGGTTTTATTGACGGCAAATTCTATGGTACATCATATTTTTTTTTGGTTAGAGAGTAGAACCAAATATTTGAGTGTACAGGTACAATAAATCAATAATTAAATTAATTGTTTGTTTGATTGAAGAAAAATAATTCAATTTTATCATTGACAATTATAAAAACTAAATCTTATTTACCAAAAGCGTCAACGAAATAAAAAAAAATTGAATTTTTATTACTCACTAGCGTCCAGACGGGCACTCCCATGCCCGTCTGTCCGCTTTTTCTACTGCGCTAACACATATATACTCTACTTTGTTTTTTTTTTTTGTATAAAATAAATTAATATATAGTTTGTCATTCAAAAATATAAGATCTAAAAACCTGATGAATAGAGATATATAGAATTTTATTTTTTTACTATGACTTTATCCAAGTTCGAATCAGCAAAGAAGTATGAATTGTCAAGAAATGAGAGAATTAGAAGTCCCTCAAATCCATACCGCTCCTTCCAAGTTCAAATCAGCAAAGAAGTATGAATTGTCAAAAAATGAGAGGATTAGAATTCCGTCAAATCCAGACCGCTCCTTCTGTGCAGCACACTAAAAATTACATTAAGCATAACCAAAAGAGTCACAAATTGATGTACTTAATTTGTTAAAAAAAACATAATTGATGTACTTGGCAAAAAGTTTGAGTAGTGACACTCAATTAATGCATTTCTTTTTCCACGTTAAGCATTGCGTTTTCAAAATTACTTTCTTTTAAATCAAAATATAATACATATTCATCATCTCAATCAGTACCACACTCTCATTGTCTACAAAAGAAAGGGGGAAATAAAAGTAATTGCAGCAAAAATAATAAGAATAAAGTTTCTTTAAAAACAATGATCAAGCATCTCTCTCTCTCATCTTCCACCGGTGAAATCTTTTTCCGATTGTACCTTCATTATTTAGTGTGATTATCATGATAATATGCATTTACATTTTTTTCCTGGTGAATATTGATTGATTAGAACAAATGACATGAGATAAGAGGTAATAGATACAAACTGCTTGTTCCTTTTTTTGAGTGTAACTTCTACTTTTAAAATATCAAACAAAAAATGAAAGCAGAGTGAAAGAAGAAAAAATAAAATAAAAAAAGAATAGACAGTGGTTCCTGCCGATTTAGTAGTAGATTGAAGCCGCACTCAATCATTTATTCATAGCCGCAGCCTACTGCACTGTTTCTGTGACAACCTCTGTACTCTACTTTTCGCTTTCTTGCAATTTTCCTCGCCCCATCTCAGTTGCAGCGGCGTTCATCTATATCTTTTACCTTGTTTCTACTGCTGATGAATAGAGTAAATCAACATGAGATAGCAATAACATTATTAAAGGACACATGAGACTACGTCGTTTCTTTGAATTAATAGTAATAAAAGTTAACTTAGAGAAATATTGATGGTTACCAAATGCCAATACTGCTTCTTTTGCAAATCACATGGAACTAAACTTTTCATATGTTCCTCTTTGCTTCTTTGTTGTACTCCTTTCTTTAGGTTAAAGAAGTATGTTGGTTTTGAAATCACTATTGTTGTTACAAATAGACCCTTTTAGAACAGCATGTTCAACAATCATTGAATAACATAATGAAGGAGCAATGCAGTCTAACTAACAATCATAAAATTGTTCAATTTGGCTTGACAATAGAGTTAAATAGCCGCAATCGTTTGTATCAATTGTTTTAGTAAATGCAGTAATGTTCATTCACATATATAAAGCAAATGATTGTAAAAAAAAAAAGGAAACAAATGCTTCTAGAGATCCACAATTTCAACCGACCCTCCATGTTTTAAACTATTTTCCTTTCCTAATCTCTCTAGTTTATTTAGTTTTTATCCCATTCAGACCCTTCACCCATAAACAAAAAAACAACCCACAATATATTAAAAATTGAAACATGACAGAAATAGATGAATCAAAATGAAAAAATGTAAAAAAATAAAAATAAATTCAACACCGTCACGAATATTATAACCACTTTTTCATCAAGGATTGTAATTTTCAATAAATGTTTGATTCATTGGCTTTGGCATGTGAAGACTAAGGTAGGCTGTCACAAATATAGATTGGTATAAGTAGTATTGTATTATTCCCAATCCAAAGTATGAGAATTAAAAAGAATGCATGATTACAAATAAGAAAAATTCAAAGGGGATCAAACTTCCTTTCCATGGATGTTGTTGTATATAAAATCATGATGAACCATGACAGAAGTAATAAGTGAGAAAACAATTAGTTGAAGAAAGGGGAGAAAGAAACATTCATCAAATAGTAATTCAACGGATAGTTGAAAACGACATCAGACCTTTTAGAGGCACCACCATTCAAAGCATACTCTCTACTCTCTATCATGTTTCGCTTTCTCTCCTGTAACTAAAAAGAAAACAAAAGCAATAGGAATAGAGTTTCCACTTCACCAGAAACTTGGCTGCGATGATCACAGAGATTCCACATTCTTCTTATCCTATTCAATTGTTTAATAAATTGTATAGAAGTAAACCATGCAATTGTGAGAAATAGAATGGAAGCAATTGTTTTCTTATAATTGTTTCTGCAATTTTGAGAAAGAGTAAAGCAACGTTATGATTTTGTGAGTGTGATTAGTGGGGTAAGCCAAAAAAATTTCAAAGAATATGTTTTGGTTTCAGATTAGTGGGTAAGGCAGATTTTTTTTCTTTAATAACCATCACCGTGCTTTGTGATTATTAGTGGGTAAAACAGATGTTTTTTTAATAACTACTACTCCCTCCGTCCTAAAATATAACTAAAAAAATCCCATATTCTTTGTCTCAAAATATAAGCAAAAAAGACCAACTTTTATGCTATTATTATGTTTTTTCAAAGAAATCATATTTTCCAATGTAAAATTAAATGCAAATTGCATTCAATTTGTTCTCCTTTTTATTTTCTCCATAATTTTTAACAAATGAGAATTATTTTTACATGTTTCCATGAAACTTATTCCAAGGAGAACACAAAAAATTATACCTCAAATCACTAAGTATTAGTTTTCTTAATAAGTGTGAATTAATGTTTTTTGCTTATAAATTAGGACGGAGGGAGTATGAAGTAAGGACATTTTGGGATTTACAAAAAAAGTTTAAACCAAAAAATAGTATTGCCTTTATTAATAGGTATAGATAACAAAGAATATTGATTATTTTTTAAGAGAAAATGTTAATATATATACTTGTTTGCTAGGAGTTGACTAAATATTTGCTAGGAATTTATTTCTACTGACTACCTATTTACTTCCAATTATTTCCCTAGCAAATTTGTCTCTCAATTGATATATACTACGACCAATTCAATAGGTATTCCTTAGCATATCAGTAGCTAAATTCGTTTGCTAGCAATTAACTACGAATTAGCTTAAAAAATAAGAGTACCAAATCTCATATATTCTTGTAGTGTATGCAACAGGTAAATGATAATGCCTCTGCTATGGCTGAGTTTTCAATTTATGTTGATGCTGGATGTTTTTCAAATGAACAAACTGGGTGGGGTTTGATTGTGAAAAATCACGATGAAGCCATTGTTTTCAAAGCCTGCACATTGGAAGAACTTGCAGTGGAGCCAGCCTTAGCTGAAGCTTTAGGTGTGCGATGCGGTCTGAAATCTCCGATGTTGAGAATGTAGTAAACTGCATCTTAGGAAAGAGTTTCACTGTTGGGATTGATAATGGATCTCCTTGACGTAAGCCTCTTCACACTATCATAGGCATCAACGGCCTCTCACTGTTAACAATAACAGAGTAATCCACCGTCTTTACACACGTAAAAATCCATCGAATCAATCAGGATACCCAACTTTTGCATAACTTCTTTCAAGTTGTCCAAGTTGATTCATCATATGCTTTGCTAATGTCAAACTTAACAGCGACACACCCATCATTACCTTGTTTTTATGAAATGAAATATTCCAATAGCAACAATATCATTATCAAGTATTGATTGACCCTAAACGGAAGCGTTTGCAGTTGGTTTGTTACTGGTGTGAGAAATATGTGGTCTCTAAGACAATACAGGAGGTATGTCTTCAGTTGCTCACCTCGGACGAACTTGGATCTATTCATGAGATTTGATGATAATTGGATTTTGCATTTTAGGCCTGTACGATTATTATAATACTCACCTTACTATGATAGATCTTGTAGAAAAGGTTAAGTATCATTCTTTGTGGTGGATGAAAGCTAACCATGCCAACTTTGTTTATGGCACGAGTAGATGGTGGTCGGACCCGTTAATTTGTTTGGGTATCGACTAATTTTTTTGTAATTTAGTAGTGACTGTTTGTTCTTTGGGGTGACCTCATTAGTACACCTTGTGCTATCGAGAGTTCACCGCCGTTGTTAATATATTTCATTTTTGATTCTTCAAAAAAAAAAATGTATATTAGTTGAATTAATGTCCCATTTCCAATATATATATATATATATATATATATATATATATATATATATCGTTTTTGACTTTCACTAATTGATATAAATAAACTGATTTTGAAAAATAGATTATCAAATAAGATTTATTATCTTCTTAAAAAAAATGTTCTAAAAAAATAGATTTCCAACCACATTTTCTCATTATCTAATCTCTAGTGTTTTCAAAAATTAAATTATCAAGCAGATATTTTTCTCTCTACTCAAAAATAGTTTTTTAGAGCTTATTTATAAAACATATTTACGACGACACTTAAGAGCAGTGATAAATATTGGTGGCACAAAATATTTGAGGATCAAAACTTAACAAAAATATTTAGAAAAACTACGAACAAAATTTATTCTTTTCAAACTATTATTTTTTACATGCAACTCGGTTGGTAGTTACACTACTACAATAATGACATTTAGCAACACTTGAAAATTGTAACTAAATCAAGAAAAATGTTACTAATTAATTTTTGCAACACTCGAACAATTGTTAGATAAAGTCCGTGTTACTAAAGAGTTTTAGTTACAATTTATAGTATTATCTGTAACAATTAAAAAGTGTCGCAAATGTTACATTATTGTAACACTTTTTGTATCACTAGTAACAATAAAAAAGTGTTACATTTATAATTTTTGAGAAGTTGTAAAAAGTGTCGCAAAATTGTCTAAACTAAAATTTTTTTGAATCTCCCAAATTTGTCTTCACTTAAACTTCATTCAGATTAGAATTAACCAATATCATATACAAGTTTTAATAACAAGTTTGAATTACATTCTCTACAATTTCCCCCTTCACCTCGTATTCTTGCATAATGAAAATGAAATATGCAACACAATTAGAACTATGCAACACAATTTGAATGTCATACTAAAATGATTACAAGTTTTCATTCAATGTAACATGTACTCTATAAAATATCCCACTGAATTGTTCATATTCATCCAACCATATTATCAGCCTTCCATTTTGTTTTCTGCTTTGATTCTTTTTGTTCCAAGTTGTTGACACTCTACAAATTTATTTTCCTTCTCTTTCTTCATCAAATCTTGCATCCTTTTACAGTATTCAACTTTTTGTCCTGCCAAAATAAACAATATAATGCATGCTAGCTGATATCAAAAGTTCTTAAACATATCAGTTCTTAAACAATATAATGCAATCCAACAAAACAAGGATGAATGTCCAATTTTTCATAGCCATGCAGTAATCCACAAGAAACTTTAATAACCAAAAATGCATAATTTCATATCGTATATATTATTTACCATTGGTAAAACAAGTCAATAGCAAGGAACTCTAATACAACCAATAACATCTATATGATTGTGAATTTCCAAATCAACAGAAGCCTCAAGAAAACCAGAGCACAGTCAAATGAATGCATTTCAGATAGCTCAATTAAAAAATCTAAGTAACACATAAACAGAGGCAGAACACGGCTAAAACAAAATTCGAACGACTCTGAAACTCAAGCAAAAGGAGGAATCACAAGAATTCATCAAACAATGTTCAGAAATCAGACCTTATAATATGAAGCATTCCACCAATCCCAGGGTCAGCCTATTCAATCAAACACACCAAAAGAATAAGCAAAGATAATTCATACAATAAGAATATTATTAGAAATTGAGTTCAATAACACAGAATCAATTAAATTTGGGATAAACATAGTACCTTTTTTCTCAAGTTTCTCATGTTTTGCCTTGCGCTTAGCTGCTTTATCCAAATAATGTTGTTTATCCTGATTAAATAATATAATCAATTTTAAAAGACAAATATTACTTAAGTTGATCATATTGCATTGCATGTGTTGTTATATACTAGAGGACTTACTTCATTACTCATGGAGTTCCATGCTTTAACAGCCATTTTATTAACACCAGAATTTTGATCTACTTCTTTAAAAATTTTGCCAAACTTATCCCTGAAATATATATTTTTAACTTAATAATAAATAACGCAAAACTAAAAAATATATTAAACAAAGAAGATTTACCATAAGAGAGAAAAGGAACTCTTTGTGTGTTTCTTCGCCTATAAACTAAAAAAAGTAATTATGTGGAGTGAACTTTACCTCTTTGTGTGTTTCTTCGGCTTAACTTCAGCTAGATTGTCCGAAGTTAGAATATCTACAATATGCCAAAAAAAATTACAACAGTAGAGATGATGTGTCTCGCTTTTCATCCATATTAATACAATCACAAACAACCTTTAAGCAAAGATATTATTTCAATATGTTTGCCGCATCAATTACCCCTTCAGCTGCTCTGCTCCAATGAGAGTGTGCACTTCATCAATGAAAAGTATTATTTCATCACTTTGTTTGATTTCCTCCATTAGTTTATTTAATCTCTCCTCAAATTCTCCACGATATTTAGATCCAGCAACAAGTAGACCCATATCTAGGGTTATAACCTAAATCATGCAGAATGAGGCTTTCATGTCACTCAAGACACCAAAAAATATGCTAAAATTCCATATCTAAGAACTTAAAACAGACCCAATACAGAAACTCAAAAACAACAACACAATCATATGACTAAATACAAGGAAGGTGCTTCAGAACTAGTCTAACCATCTTGATGCAAGAAAGTTACTTTCCAGTCAAAATGTAGTATTAGAAGTAAATGGACAATATGTTGAAAACATATTAATACATTGAGCAACTTGAACATGTTTGCGGTGCTGAAAAACAAAGAGCAAATACCCTGAACCAAACCAACAACAAATTGTAGACTAGAAATAAAAAAGAAAAAAAACACCAACCTGCTTTCCCTCTATGGTTTCAGGGACATCACCATTTGCAATCCGTTGGGCGAGACCTTCAGCAATAGCTGTCTTTCCAACACCAGGTTCCCCAATAAGACAAGGATTATTTTTGGTATGACGGCCCAAGATTTGAGTAACACGTTCAATTTGTGGCTGCCTACCCACAACAGGATCCAATTTTCCCTAGGATTTTGATTTTAGAGGACAAAGACGAGAGAAAATAAACATGCTTGAACACATAATGAGACGTCATCAACAATCTGTCATTAAGAAAACTAGGATTGTAAGTTACCTCCTCCGCTAGCTTGATCAAATTGGTGCCATATTCCTCCAAAGTTGGCATCTTGCTATTACTACTTCCAGCACCAACATTGTCACCACCCTCACCAACCATGCGAATAACCTGTTCCCCTCAAGTGAAGCACAAACACACAAACATAAATTAAGATGAAAGCATGTTCTTATATAATAAATACACAGTAAATCTACAGTTTGCAGAAATCATGTTTACTAATGATCAAACATTTAACAGCTTAGGAAGGCGTGTATTCGATATCTATATCCAGGTACATGGCTAACACTTATTCATACTAATGGCGTTTATTATCTATCTATATCCAGGTACCATAGTCTAAATCTAGAACAATTCATCACTATATCTAAAACTATTTCATTCTCTGCCTCATGTAACAGAGCTTAAAATTACAAACTCATTTCTATGAACAACAAACACTAACATGTCAACACACTACTCATTAATTACTACTACTTCTCAACACAAAACTTCAGTTAAATTTCTTATACTTACGCACGCGGCAACATCAATCAAACGCGGATTTCAAAAAAATACAAAACTGTGAGCAAAATAACAAATCTACTCCCTAATTATTGTTAGGAAAATCAGTTCAATTTCTTATTCCTACGAAATTCGAAAAAAACTCAGTTCAAAAAATCACAAAATTGAGTTTGAAGAGTAATAAGCAAATTCTAAACAACTTTTTTTTCAATCACAAATCCACTGGAACAAAAATTGAGTTAAATTGCGAATGAAAATCATGGATCATAACTCAAAAAATTGAGTTAAATTTCAATTTATAACAAATCCACCAATCCACTCTAGGATAATTTCTTATTCTTTGGCAACATCAAACACATGAATTTCAAAGAAATTATAAATCACAAATGCCAAACAGAACAAGAAGAATTTGAGTTAAATTGTGAAACGAAAATTAAACACATAGAATTTCAAAACAAAAATCAAACAATGTGAACGAAATAGATGATTCATAACAGAAAAATAAAAGCACGGATCTAAGATAATTGCGATGAAATCTAAGCGAAATCAAAACCGAAAGCGCAAAAAATGTGAAATCGAAGAAGAATTCGAGAGTGTTACCTGCGTGAGCGAAAGAGGAAAAAGGATTTGTGAAATTAGATCTGCAATTGTGAAATTGGATGATGACGTTCAATGGATCCGCGACTGTGAAGCTCGATCGGTGAAGTGTGAAGCTCGACGGTGAGAAGCTCGACGGAATGAGAATGCGTGACGGTGGAGGGTGAGAAGGATGAATGACGGTGCGAAATTCGTCGGTGAAACTTGACGGTGGTCGATGGTGTGAGCATGACGGTGGTCGTCGGTGAAGCTTGAGATCTCGGTGAGAGAGAAAAGAGATTTTTGACGGAAGAGAGAGAAAAGTGTTTCTCAATGGCTTACTGTTGACCATTATTGACTAAATTTTTTAACACGTGAATTTGTGTTCTATTGTTATTTGTTTTTTTTTTTTTGTATAGCTTGTTACTAAAATTGGATTCTATTGTTATTTGTATTTTATTTTTTATTTTTTAGGGATGATACTTGTTGTATTGGATCTAACACTTTTACTCAATTGTTACTATATCAGTTAACAATTTTTCAAGTGTTGCAATCACCTTATTACTAAATGTCATTATTGTAGTAGTGGTTCCATGAACATTGATATGTTGGGATCAGGAATAGAATATCGGATTCCCCACATCTTCAAACTTTATGACTTTGTTTGGATGAACAATGAAATGGCTTTGTTTGTTTCAATTGATTGTGGAAGGATTGATAGATAGTAGTGAGGACAGAAAGTTCATGGAAAAGTGTGATTCCATCGTTTGATTTGCATGTCAATGAGGAAAGAAAGTGTACTTTTTGTGGACCCAATGGTTTAAAAGCTTTCCACACCAGATTGAAAAGAAATTTGGGAGAGAACATTGAATTTAGCAAAAAGACCAAATAACCCTTGTTTTAGAGCATTGCATCACGTTTACCTACTCAAGTGTTCTTCATGAAATTTCTTGATTACATAGAAGTTTAAATATGCGACTACCTTTCCATTTTTTTATGTAATGTTTATAAGGACGGAGTTCTTTTATCCATTTATATTATAATTGTAATAAAATGTTATATTTTAAACGAGGGATACTTGTGTCATTCAATAGAAATATGTGTCTTTCTTTCCTATCACTTTCTTCTCACTTTCACTTATACCAAACAATCATCTCACATTTTACCCTCTTTCTACTCACTTTCATTCCTTCAACAATCTTTCCTATTACTTTCTTTCCTATGAGTCTAGCCACTGAATTATGTGGAAGAAAAAAAACCCCAATTATATCAATGAAAAGACTAAGACCTAACATGGCTAAGCGGTGGGCTAATGTATTCACATATCTTTTAAAAATCACTTTAAAAAGTTCGTTGCGCTTTTGGACCCCCTGTTTGATCTTTATGTGAAAAATAATCTTCGAAAATTATTTTTCAAAAACATTAGAAAACACAAAGTTATCATGCAGAAGATAGCTCTCAAACGGTTCGTATATTTTTAGGGACCAAAAGAGCAAATATCATATATAAGAAGCTGAAAATGAGATCTAAGGGCCAAAAAGGGCATAGTTTTTTTTAGAAAAATAAAAATAAAAGGACGATCCTGCTTTTCATTATGGTATGTTATCTTAGGGGAGTAATAGTCTAGAATGTGCTATTTCCTCTACATAATTTTTATTCTGATTCCTAATAAGTTTTATTAATTTCAATATTTGTACGTGCCGGTGTAAATTCCAACTCCAAAAGAAGACTTGGTTAACTAATATTACATCTGTTCTGGATCTTTCTCTTGCATCATCCATCTAATTATACACATTTTATCATTTTTTTGAACAAGGCAAAATGAAATATATATTAACAACAAAAATCTTGCTCTCTAGCACAAGGAATGCATTAAGAAGTAAAACAAAGTTACAACGAAAAAACAACCTGTCCGAAACTAAAATGTAGAAGTGAAAATGAACCTCAGCCTATCCTTAAACAATCTAGGGGATGCTGCCACCATAAATGATAACCAAAAGGAAAGCACACATTTTTAGCTTTCAACCACCGAAGAGAGTACAACTTAACCTTTTCCAAAAGCTGCACCATCGTATTGGCTTTGTTAGCAAAGAGTCTTTGATTTCTTTCATTCCAAATAACCCAAATGCAACAGAGCCAAATCAAATGTAAAAAAGATCGACGAGGAGCATAGCCACCTAAAGAGTAAATAAATTGATGGAAATGATCCGTAACCTGTTGAGGATCCACTGAATAAACACAAATCCAGGAC
The DNA here is from genome assembly GCF_003473485.1 of Medicago truncatula. Lineage (NCBI taxonomy): Eukaryota > Viridiplantae > Streptophyta > Magnoliopsida > Fabales > Fabaceae > Medicago > Medicago truncatula. The sequence goes on along the minus strand of NC_053047.1, from coordinate 18,312,400 downwards.
TTTACAAGTTTCCAAAGATTTCCAAAAAAATTACAATGAATTATTAAGTGATCTACTGTTTCTTGTTGACCACAACCTGAAATGCATAGTTGATTTTCATTAGAAATAACACCTCGACGCACCAAGTGGTCCTTTGTCGGCCATCTATTGCGGATGAGACGCCAAGCGCAAATAGAGACTTTTAAAGGGACATTTTTGTGCCATGGTGCATTCGAAGCAACATCAACTTCTTGTATCTCCTGCCTCATAAGCATTTGATACGCTCCACGAACCGTGAAACCAACTATTGTGTCCGGTCGCCAAAGCCACGCATCTGTCTCAGATTCCTGCAAAGTAATGTTAGACAACAAGTTCCTAATCTCCACCACTAATTCCTCCTCCTAGGTAAACAATCGATGTCTCCACCTCCAAGCCTCCCCATTCTCTCCCCAACCTAAGGCGTGCATAGCACCCACCGTCAAATCATGATGGACTGATAAGTCAAAAAGTCTCCTAAACCTCTCCATCAACGACTCATTCCCCACCCAACAATTGGACCAAAAATAAGTGTTAAGGCCGTTACCAAGACGCTTTATAATATTAGCTTCAAACCAACTTTCTCCTTCCACACCTATCCCCTCTCGAATTTTAACAATTTCCTTCCACCACGCCGACCCCATCCTATCACCCTCTCTAATCCGCCCTCTCTCCTCACCATAAAGGGACAATAAAACTCTAAACCACAACCCATCTCTATCCACTAAACACCTCCAACACCATTTGGAAATAAGAGCAATGTTAAACTCTTTCAATCTCCTTACCCCCAAACCACCAACCTCCTTACTTAAACAAACAGAGTTCCAATCAACCCAAGCAATTTTCCTATTATCCTCACCCCCACCCCAAAAAAAATTAATAAGAATAGATTCGATGGAAGAGATTATAACTGTGGGAGCTCTGAAAAAGAATAGGGCGTAGACAGGCAGTGAAGATAGAACGGATTTGAGGAGAATCAAACGGCCCCCATAAGACAAATTTCTGCTTTTCCAATCAGACAGCCTAGATTTTATATGATGAATAACCGGATCCCAAAAAGCTAAACGTCTAGAGTCACCTCCAATGGGGAGACCAAGATAAATGAAAGGAATGTGACCCACTTTGCACGATAAGATAGAAGCAGCCTCATACAACCACGAATCCTCAATGTTAATACCAAAGAAACTGCTCTTGTGATAGTTTACCTTCAACCCAACTATATTTTCAAAAAGAACCAAAACAGCCCTCAAAGCTCGGATATTCGCCCAATTCTTAACACATATCAGCAGAGTGTCATCAGCGAATTGCAGGTGAGATATAGTAGTGGGAGTATGCGCCCAATGGAATAGCCTGTAAAAAGATTCGAATTCACCACCGAGGTCATCAAAACATTCAAGCCTTCTGCTGCAAGAAGAAAGAGAAAAGGAGAAAGCGGATCACCCTGGAGAAGTCCCCTTTTCATATGAAATTCTTCTGTTGGGCTACCATTTACCAAAACCGACACTGTGGCTATAGAAACACATTCCTTCATCCACTTCCTCCATAAGGTAGGGAAAGACATTCTCGCCATAAAATCATCTAAATAACCCCAATCGACTGAATCACAAGCTTTTTCGAAATCAACCTTGAACAATATCATTTCTTTCTTCTTCTTACGAGCTTCATCAACAACTTCATTTGCAATAAGAATACCATCAAGAATTTGTCTGTCCTTCACAAAAGCTGATTGAGTTTCAAATACAGCCTTACACATCACTTGTCTCAAGCGATTAGCCAACAATTTTGCCAAAATTTTATACAAACATCCAATTAAAGCAATGGGGCGAAAATCATTCAGACGTTGAGGACAATCAATCTTAGGAATAAGAGCAATGAATGAGCTGTTTATACCTTTTGAAAGACGACCGTTACGATGAAAATCTGATATGAACCTCATAATGTCATGTTTCAAATCAAACCAAAAATCTTTAATAAAACCAAGATGAATACCATCCGGGCCAGGACTCTTGAAGCTGTCACAGTCCCATAAAGCCGCCTTTACCTCTGGGTCGCTAAACGGATGAATCAAAAAATTCCCATCCATTGTCGTCAACCTACGTAAATGTAAGTCATCCACCCTAGGTCTATCATGATGCAGCACTTGGAAATGAGAATGAAAGTGACCAAACACTGCTTCACGAACATTGTCAACTCCCTCTATAATGTTACTTTCCACTACAACAGATGAAATAGCACTCCGACGGTGTCTACCTGACATAATCGCATGAAAATATTTTGTATTGGCATCCCCTTCTCGAAGCCATAATAAACGAGATTATTGCCAAGAAATGCTAGTGTTAGCCCTCGATAAAGAATGAAGCTCATTAGATAAATCATGCAAAACATTCACTTCTTCCTCTGATAAAACATTCACCTCACCCTTAGAATCCAAAACATCTATCTGAGTTTTTAAAGACATGATCTTGCCAGGTAGATTGTGAGTATGAGTTAAATGCCATTCTTTGAGATCAACTTTAATCCTTTTCAATTTTTCCGTTAAAATATGTCCTCCTCAACCATCCACTCGATAAGACTGTAACTTTGAACGAACAAACTGTTGATACCCCAAAACATCAGCCCAACATTTTATCAACCTCACCGGTTTCGGCCCCCAGTTATGATCATTAACTGATAAAACCAATGGACAGTGATCAGATAAACCACGTAAAGAAGCAACTTGCAAGCAATTTGGCCATTTAGCACACCACTCCTTAGAGAGCAAAAATCTATCTAAACGGCTCATGGAATTGCCGTCCCCCTTATACCATGTGAAGCCTCTGCCATGTAAAGGAAGATCAATCAAAACGTTGTTATCAATGAATGTGTTAAAAGGGGCGCAATCCAAAGATTGTGGCGCAACCCCCCTTGACTTTCTTTCATCCACATTGCGAACCGCGTTGAAATCACCATAGAAACAAACATTTTTACCCACCAACTGCTGAAGATATACAGATAAAGAATTCCATAACAATTGTTTCTCACCATTATCGCACGGAGCATAAATATTAAAGATAAAAAATTCTTCATTTGAGCTAGTAAACCGTCCATGGATGATTAACACATGCTCAATGCTAACCGAAGACCACACCTCGACAGCCTCAGTGTCCCATAAAATTAACAAGCCTCCAGACGCCCCTACAGCCGGTCGAAAAGAATAGGAATGAGATGGAGAGCCCTATAAGGATATCGATAAAGTATCATCGATTACTGACATCTTCATTTCTTGCAAACATACAATGGAAGGACATTTTTCGACAACAAGCTTACGGACTTCCGGTCATTTAGCAAAACCACCTAAGCCTCTAACATTCCAAGAAAGAATCTTCATTACCTCCCCTTCCTCCCTATACAGCCAACTGCCCCCTCAACTTAAACAGTCTGTGTCGCCATCTTTGGCCCCCCCACCAACTCTTTGTTTTGTTTCCTCCCTCTTGATAACAACCGAAAATGATTGTTTTTATCATTGTAAAATTTAACTCCCAAAGCCTTACCAAAATCTTGAATATCATTTTTGACCACGTCCTCCTTACCATGTAACACTACCCAATTCTTCCAATCATTGTTAACAAACGTTGAAGAAGATGCATCAGATAATTGTGGCCCTTTAGGAATAGAATCTGACAAAGCATTGACTAAATTAACCGTTGTGCGTCTTCGTTTCTTCATAAGAATTTTGAGTACTTTCTTTCGATCATGATCTGGTAAACGAGCAATTTTCTTCAAATTATGAGTTATATGTTTCAATCTGCCACCGACTTTCACTTTTTTAAAATTTGAGATACAATCCACCGCTTTACTGACTACCTTTGGCTGAATAGACAAATTTCGATTAGAAGCATGTTTTGATGAAGATACCACACCTGCTGCACAATGAACATGATCTTTCAACCATTCAAGGCTCCATGGTCCTGATGAGACGGACCGGCTCACCATCGGAGGACAAGAGTGTTGTCTCAAGGGACGTTTATCTGAAGCCATTTTAGCCTCAACAAGTTGTGAGATCGGCTGCTGTACCAACTCAGCCATATGTTGTGATCATACTTCCTTCAGATCCTTTATATCGCCAATTTAACCTCGACAGGTTCAGCCACAACATACTCAACTGGTTCAAGCTGGACCTAATTAACATATATCTCATCCGATGACAGTTTTCCATCTTTCTGTTTCGAAGCAACCAGATTCTTAGTGGGAAAAATGCATTTGGTCTCCTTCTCTTTCTCAACCCAATCTTCAGCTAAATTATTTACTAGATCATTCACATTATCTTGGAGATCATGGAAGTCCTCCTCATAATTGTTGTCTGGAAGTGATACCTTCGATTCCGCATCTTCTTCGTCTAGTAGACAAGCATCCTCACCTCTTGCTAATCCCCATTCCTCAATGATTTTAACCTTTACTAGCACACCATCAATAACAATTTTCTCCGTCACATTAATAACTTCCAATGAAGACATTGCCAATAAAATGCGAGCATGGTCAAAACGATCCTTGGCCACTGTACAATTATCCAACCGTAAAAATCTACCACAATCAAGCACGGCTAATTTGAAAAAAGATGAGTTCCAAGCGTGGATTAGAATGCCATAAATACGAACCCATACTCCCCTTTCGAACTTAACAATATCCTTATTCCAACGGACAATATGAGAAAAGAATAAATTGAAGAAATCACGTGCGGTATCAATCACTTGCATGACATCCGTGTTCGAGAAACATCTGATGTAAACTTTGTCTGCACCTAACGGAATGATATCAAGATCATCAAAACCAGCATCCGTTATACGAGTTCGAATGACTGGAATAGCTTCGCCATACAACACTGTCGCAACCACACCCTATCGTGCCCAAGCTAAGTCATCAGAATTAGATCTGTACGAACGAAACAGCTTAGGAACATGCTGAACACCAGCAAAACCAGTGCCTTGCGCCCCTGACAAGTTAACCTCAGTCTTGTTAACCTTAGCCAAAATATTTTTCTGTACACAATTTACCTTCACAGCCATATCTTTCCTAACTTCATCCTCTCCTCTCTCAACGCTCTCAATCTCCTTACCCAAACCCACTTATTCTCTTTTAACTCCTTCACCTGCTGTACTTTTTTCTCCCTCATCCGCCCACTTACCGGCAACCTTCCTCTCCTCCTTCAACTTCCTAACTTCCTCTCCCCTATCATCCTCCGGCTCCCTCGACCCAAACTATCCCACAGACTTACTTTTGAAACGTGCAACCTTTGCCCATACTCGGAAATTCCCCAGAGTTACATTATTAAGAGCTTTAAGAAGTTTCCCTGTATCCCTGACATTCACATATCTGACAAAACCATAAACATAACCCTGCCTATTCCTCTTCCGTGACAAGAATAAATTGTCCATAATTCCACACACCTCAAAAGCTTTTTTAACGTAGAAATATGGTATCAAATCCGGTACATTAGTGAAGTAGAAGGTAACATACCGTTGAGGATTAGAAGAGTTTGATGCAGGTGCAGATTTCTTGTATAATGGAGTTGCACCAAATAAATTATCCGAATTAGATGAATGTTTCTGAAATACATCGTTCTTTGTACTTCCTGATCGCCCAGTTGCTGAAACCGGTTGAAGAATCGGTGCCCTAGAGTCATGTCCGAGCCTATCCCATACACTTGTACGTGCACTGTATTGATAACGTGTAGTCGCGTTCTTATTAGGGTTTTGTACCTCATCGAATTCCTTCATCAAAATCTGTCTGGAAGAAGATCTAAACCTAGGCTGCTGCCAAACCTCTGAACCTCCAAGCCGCTCGAAAACCCGTTGTCCGTCCCGTCCTCGAACCACATGTCCTTGCGCTTTCCTCTTCCGCACTCGCACCACAGTCCAATCATCCCCATCCCCCCCGATTTCTGGCACCCTGCTTGGCCCCCTTTCCCCCCATTTGTCCTCACTGCCGGCGATAAGGAGCGCCGACGTGATTGTTCGTGGATGAACCGCGAAGAATCACCTCTCTTGGACTCTCTCACGCTCTCTCTCATGTTTCTTATTATAATCAAACCCTATACACATTTTATCATCTTTTCTAGCAGCTTATCTAGTAGCAAATATAATAAGTCTCTATTATCATCTTATCTAGCAGCTTATGTGCAGGATTAGCAAAGAGGAATTAATAGATATACAGGCTTTAAACTATCCTAGAAGCAAGGTCTTTAACAATTTATATTACCCTCATGCCCTCTGAAGAGTTTGTGTCCAAAATGTCTTTGACATCAATGTCAAATTTAATTGTGCTCACATTTTATATATGGTCATAGGATTGTTATGAACAATTTTTGGTGTTGTTCATTAATTGAGGAAAATTACTCATCCCACTACCACGGCAATGAAGGGGAAAAAACAAAATTAGAAAAACAACATCATGTCCATTCATTTTCTCAATGAGTAGAAAAGTTGTTCTCTTTTTAAAGGTATGCCATATATTTTAGCCAATTAAAAAGAGTGTGTTAGAGGATATATTGTTAGCATTTTTTTTATTCAATGAACATATAAAATTAAATATGTGTGAGCTCCAACCAGTAGGCTATCTAACCAAAAAAACATCAGCAACTAAACAGTGCTATGTAAGCTCAATTTATTCTCACTGCAACCTCTCACCCACTTCTCATTGAAATTTAATGCAACTTTTAATTTCGAAATGGTGGTTGTATAGGTCTTACTACATGCCCCGGTGTATGAGGTCCACCTTTAGGTTAAGTTTTCATTACAGCTCCTGTGTTTATGCATGCTTTTGGTTTAATTGTTAAATCAAAGACTTTTCTACTCAGTTGTAAATGTAGCTAGCAAGAACTCTGCCACATTAATATTTTTGTTTTGAAGAACAAAAAAATAAAACATGAGAAAACAAAGATTCATTTTAGGAGTTATTTCTTCCAACATATGTGTTTTCATACATCACCACTCTGTGAAATACACTTGTTTGATCACACGAGTTATTTGGACACTCACACATAGTGGAAAAAAGTATGAAAGATAAAATAATTAAATAATATATTTTTTGAAATATTGGCTTGTTCAGAAGAAAAAAAAAATTGAAATAATTAAAAGATTGATATTTTAATAAGTATGTGTCTAAATGATTTTGATTTATTTAGTATTATATCTATATAAGTATTTCTCAATTCTTGGAACTAGAAGGGAACCATGAACCGATTCGTGGTTTGTACTCATAGTCACATAACTAGTTTGCTGAAAATTCGTAATAAATTCACACTAAAATCGGGTATCCACTGAACCAGCATTTTACATGCCAGGATAAATGAGAAATAACCCATTTGTGGTTGACTTGGGATCTTGGAGTTTGCTCCTCCAGAAGTCTCAAGTTCGATTCCTTCTGGTGTCAATTTCGGTGGACTAATTTGCTCTGGCTTTAAACTGGGCCCTCGCAAGTGGACGGTGTGATTGGTTTCCTCGGATAAGTCAATTCTTGGATCGGATACCGAATTTTCAAAAAAAAAATTATAATTAAATTAATTGAAATTGGAGGTGAAAAGTCACCATCACCATTAATAAAGAAAAATAAATAAACAATAATAAATTTTTAACTAACACGTGAAGTATTGAAATGGGAGGTGAAAAGTCACCAACACAATTAACAAAAATAAAAAAAAAAAACCAATAAAATTTTTGAACTAACATGGGAGGTGAAAGTAACGCTCCCAACTGTACTGTACAACAAACATGCGCTGCTTCCGGTAATGTGAAGTAATAGGTGTATGCTCCCTCTATTTATAACTTCTTTTCCTTTCGATGATTTACTCCTCCGATCTTATTTATAAGAAAAAATTGACTTTTTGAATTGATTGCGTGATTGATGTATCTTGTTTAAAATATAGACAAAAAGTTCCAGTAAATTTAGTTAAGGAGAGTGCATAATACATGCAAGATCCTCAAACACCACAAAAAAATGTATATATATAGACAAAATATATCATTTATAAATTGAACCAAAAAAATTGGTTTTTTTTCTATATTACCCTTTCCAAATTTATGGGTAATTACCCTCTGCTTATGTGGACCAATTAAAATAAACAATATGAACAATATTAATTAAAGTCAATATAATTATATTTTACATATTTTGAATATATTTTTGTTATTTACATACTTATCCTACATTTAATTAATGTGTCTTTATGTTTTAGATCAAAAAATCTAATAAAATCTTCCGTTGCCTCATTTCAATTGTTTAGAGTTTAGACATATTTTATTCTTTTTTTTTTACTGTTTTTTGTTGAGCAATGCTATATATCAAGAAAGATTTTATCAAGAAAATTTTAAGAATGACATGACAGAATAATCACCCTTAGATTTTATCAAGAAATTGTCCTGAAATTAATGTTAGCCAATAAAATCTCAGTCTGGCCGGAAATCATGGGATGGTGGGTGTTATGTAATTTTTTATGAAAGGTTAATAAATGAGACTGAAATCTAAGGTGATTATTGTGTCATGTCATTCTTGAATCTTTCTTATAAAATCATTCTTGATATCTAGCATTTTCCTTTTTCAATCTTGGTTCTTCTCTCAAAAATTCACAAAATCAATTATTTTTCTACCCTGGAAAGATCTAAAAAAAAAAAAAAAATTGTATAAACGTTATTTTCTTTTACAACTGTTAGATTATATATTTCCTTGTATCCAAAAAAGAAAAAATTTCATGTGTTTATATATCAATACTAGTTTAAATGTTAGTTTTTTGACATGATGACTAAACATTATTTTTTCCCAAGATATAAATATATAAGTCTAAAAATTATTTCTTTAATAAGAATGAAGAATAGAAGATATTGGTCTAAATGTTATTCAATTAATGAATTTAAAACACATTTTTGTCAAAAATATATATATTTCAAAACACCTAAATTTCTAAAATCATAGAACCTCAGCTTTTGTTATATGATTTTTTTTATCGCGTACAAGTTTGCACATGTTAAACTTACTCATATTAAGAAGTTTAAATAGTAAATTTGTATCGAACCTATTTATTTATACTTTTAGTTGCTTTTATTAAGTTATATTTTTTATATTTTCAATAAAAAAATATGGAATATTTATATTTTTTATATATACATGTGACTCCCTTGTTAAATTTTTTTAAGCAAAAGCGGAGGTACACCAAAGTGCTGCAACCTCAAAATTCATTCAAATAAAAGAGGGGAAATAAAAGGAGGATAACATAAACCAAAACCTCCTCGAAGTTGATAAACCTAAAATTAGGCATGCTAATTCTATTCTTAGTGTAGTATTCTTTAATAAACAAAGACAGTTCTGTCCAAAAGATTAAACCATATAAGATTCACCTTTCCCTCATTTGCTAATTTTATTTTATACCATAAAAATAAAATTTGTTTTAGCATGTTTTTTATTTTGTAAAATTTATTTTCCATTTAGCATAAAAATATTACCAAATTATCTTTGAATCCAAATTTTTAAAATAATGTTTAATTAGTTATCCCTTCTTATCTTTTAGCATCATTGAATTTAAATTTTAACTATAAAATAATTTAATTCAATAAGTTTAATTTTTTTTATTTTTTATTTTTTGGTTTTTTGGTTTTAAACATGTTAAACTAGACCATCAAAATTGAAACCGGAGAGAATAAAATCTCAGAACTTGAGAAAAGCACACTTCAAGGTCCAAAGTCAATACTTATTTTATTATTATTATGCACATGTGCTACAACAATATAGAATTAAAATAGTCATTTTATGTAGTAAATAGCTCAACAAATGACCTCTAAATTATTATTATAAACTCTAAGTACGAATATCATTACTTTCATGTTTGCATCCATTAATTAAATATGATAAAATATCAATGCATTTTATTCGTCTGAAAGAGTCTTCACGATCGGAAAGGTACTTGCAAATGATCTGTCCAGTGAGGAATTAATGGAGGCAAAAGTGTCGGAAAGTGCTCTGGTACGGTGGGACGAAAGGTTCATGCATGCACGTTGGCTCTCTGACTCTCAAGTCAGCATAGGAAATGAGAAGGAGTGTGTAAAAAGTATGAGAAAAGTGAATCGTACCTTACGGGTGAAGAAATCTCACCCTTATATAGGCGAGTGTGAGAATAATTGTCTCAGTGAAGTGTGACGCTTCATTAGGACGTCGTTGGAGGACACGTATAAGGTGTCTGATGCATGGGGTGTGCTTAGGTGTGGTGATGTGCACCAGGATTACGCTGTATGTAACGCCCTAGTTATTTATTTAATTAATTTTGATTTATGTGGAGTATATATATATTATTATATATGATGTTTGATGATTATGTGGAGTATATATATGCATATGTTTATATATATATGTGATTTTTGGATGTTTTATGTGGTGTATTATTTTATTATATGGTTTATTTAATAATAATTAGAATAAGTATGAAATATTAATTATTTTGGTGTTTGGGGAATTAATTGGAGTTATTAGGAATTTGGGGGAGTTAAGTGTAATTAGGAGGGAGTTACTCTTAAGTGGGAAGTTAAGAAAATAGAAAGTGGGAGTCAGAAACAGTTTTACGTGAAACCAAGCCAAGGAAGAGAAAACCAGGAGCAAGAGAGAAGAACCAGAGGAACCCTTTTTGCTGTGCATTTTTCATTCTGAACTAAGGTAAGGGTGGGATTTACTTCAATAGTGTAGAATTTAAAGTCTAATTTTGAGTTTAACAGGTTTTGGTAAAAATTGGGAATTTTGGTTTTTATGTTGAAATTGTAGTTTTGGAGTTGTAAGCATGAATTTGATGTTATAAATAGGTTCTAAGTGCATACAGAAAGTTAATTTGCATCTGTAAACTGATTTGGGGAGTGATTGGAAGAAAAATGGGATTTTGGGGAAAAACCAGATTTCTGCCCGTACAGAAGTTCATCGCTCGCCTCGCGAGCATTCATGCTTCGCCTCGCGAGTGAGCAACTTCATCACTCGCCTCGCGAGCAGTCCAACTCGCCATGGCGAGTAAGCCTGGATAAAACTTGATTTTTGAAAAGTTGTTATAAGATGTTTTGGGGATGGTTTAAGGTACCTAGAGGATATTAATGATGAATGGTGAAAGTTTTAGGTTAAAAAGATGAATAGGGAGCTTAGAATTGGAGTTTGAGTGAGAAAATGTCACTTTTTCCCGAGAGTACCTGATTTTTCACTCGCCTCGAGTTCGCCTTGAACTCGCCATGGCGAGCTAGTGTTTTTGTGAACTCGCCATGGCGAGCAGATGTGCTCGCGAGGCGAGCTACTCAGTTCCTGAATGTTGATTTTCGTGCATGAATGGTAGTACCTTAATGTTGTTGTGTTGAGCATAGTTTCATGTAATTATGCATTATTGTGGTTGATTTGATTGCTGAATTGATGATTACTGATGATGAATGAAATGTATGCAAAGTATTGAATCATACATGTTGTTTAAGTGGAGTCACATGGAGTTGCATTGCATGGTCAGTTGTATGTAGATATACACAAGTAGGTCCATTGCATATGCATAAAACAGCGGTGAGGGCTTCGGTCCTGGAGTACTAGTTGCTCAACAGCGGTGAGGGCTTCGGTCCTGATGAATGCTTTAACCATTCAAAAGCGGTGAGGGCTCCGGTCCTGATTGGTACCACATGCATAATGCATCTCATTCAGAAGTCTAAGATGGTGTCTTAGCAGTGGTCATGTCATTTGCATGAGTCTCGGTTGTTCTTTCAGTTATTATCTGGTTGATGTTGATGTTGGATATACATTCATATATATATGTATTCATTGTGGTCTTGGTGTATTGTTGATGTTGTTGATATTATGTACATTGTATACATACCTGTTAAGTGGATGATTATGATGATGTTGTTGTGGCTTGTGAATAATTATGGATATTTGCAAAATGTTTATATTTGAAGTTATAGGGTGTTAGATTCAATTGAAGATTTAATATCTATATTGTTGTTGTAAATCTCACCCCTTCTGCTTGAAAATGTTGCCCTTCCTATGGGTAACTTGCAGGTGATCCTGAGTAGTCGGTGGTGGCTCAAGAGTCGTGTCTAGGGCTCTGATACGTGGGATGGGAACTGTTATTTATATTCTTGTTGTTTCTTTTCCATGTATCGAATTTTGGATTTGTGATGTGGAACCTTTATTGCCTTTTGAACAATGTTGTTGAATTATGCTAAGGCCTTTAATGCCGTAGGATGTTGTTGGATTGAAAACTATTCCGCTGCTATGTTTTCATATTTTATCAAGTGGTTTGATTAAATAGTTTTATTTTCTATTTAAGAATTTTGAAATTGCAATGTAGCATACCCGTTTGGTGAAATACTCTGATGATTATTGTTATTTATTTACTTTGGGTACGGGGTGTTACACTGTACGCCCAAGTGACGTGTGTTGATCCGATAAACTCCTTGTCCACATGTCAACGTTGGATTAGCTTTCTAGCCGGTCCAAAACATTTTTGACAAAGGTTTGAGCTTTCTTCTTAATCTGATTAACTATTGCGTGACTTAACTTGTTATCAATCGAACTGTTGTTAATTATTTTATGTCGATGGTTTGACCTTACTTATATATCAGATGAACTATAATCAGACTTAACCTTTGATTAGTCGAAATATAGCTTGTTCCTTTTTTGACAATGCTTTGAAATTTATGCTTGATTGTATGAGCTACAATGAGACTTAAATAAAGATTAGTTAAATTGTGATTATCGCATTAACCAAAAAGGTTCGACTTCTCCTGAATTGGATGATATATTTTAAAAAATGTTAAGGAATATATTTTGTATTTATTGTAATAAAATAATTATTTTTTTATTTTTATCATATCTACTTTTTGATTAAGTATATTTATTCCATTTTATAAATATACATGTCTTTCCTACCATTCATTAAAAAAAAAAATGTCTTTCCTACCGTGATTTTATTTAATTTTCTCTTATACTACATAAATAATTGCTAGTATCTTATTTTCTTTCATTTATCTTTCTTTCATCCATAAAAAAAAAAAAAATAAAAAAAATAAAAAAAATAATTAAAGAAAGTAGCGACTAAATTGCCTCTGTTTATATTTATTGGAAAATAAAAGTGAATTACATATTTTACAGACTAAATTAGGTCTTACAATTTTTCTCAAGAACTAAAACGAGTCTTCGCTTTTTTTTAACTTGTCAAAAAAAAGATTCGTTTGGGTTAATAACATTTAGTCATCAAAATAAAATAAAATAATGTTGAGACTAATATCGATATATACAAGTATATGATAATATATAATAATCTAATCGATGTGGTTGTAAAAAAATTTGTAACGTCAACAATTTGTAGAAAAATAAGAAAGTGAAACTAAAAACAATAAAGAAAAAAGAAGAACAAAATTTGTCTATAAGAAAATGAAATGTGGAAATAAAATAGATAAAATATCTTCTTAAATTTTTTATTGGAAAGATAAAAACACATTAATTGAATATGGGTAAAGATGCAAATAACAAAAAATTTATGTAAATGATAATATAGGTTTCACACAATTTGATTGTTGATATCATGAAGGGGTAAATACCCAAAATCATTAGAGGGTAACGTAGGCCTCACCAAAAAGTCAAATGTTTCTTATAAATAGGACGAGAGGGAGTACTAACTAATCGATGTGGGACATTTTATGCTTTGTATTTCTATTTCTATCTTTATCTTTGACAAATACTTTACATTTTCACTAGTATTACGAATCGACGCGTACTGAAACTCTATACTCCTATACGTACCTAATTCTTCTCATGTCGGGTACCGCAAATCCGAACCGGTACTGCGTACCCACGCGAATGCGTGTTATGTGACTATGGTTGTACTCATGGTTCTGGATCTTTCTCTTGCATCATCCATCTAATTATAAACGGGTTGCAAAAATAAAAGGAAAAAGTTGTATACACATTACCATGATGCATCATGCTTATATGCAGAGAATTGGGAAAGAGGATTTAATTAGGCTTTAACAAATCATAGAAGCAAGGTCTTAAACAATTATTATTACCATGAATGCCAAATTTAATGTTGTGTTCACATTATCGGTAACATTACATCTATATAAATAGAAGCTTTCATAAACGGAAAGCAAAACATTTCATATCCATTACCTTGAAAGAAAAAAAAAAAAATTAAAGAATCCTCCAATAAAAAAAATGCCAAATTCCGTAGATGCTGCATTCCGTTCATCTAGAGAGAATGAATGTTATGTGTTTGTGAAAAATAAGTATGTGGTTGTGAATTATGCCCCTGGAGGCAAAAAGAACCAAATAATTAAGGGTCCGGATAATATTACTGATGGGTTTCCGATGTTTGTTAATACGGTGTTTCAGTGGAAAATAGATAGTTCCTTTGACACCGAAGACAATTTGGCATACTTATTCTCTGGAGATCAATGTGTGAAGATAGACTACTCTTCAAATTCACCAGGAAACGCCAGAGTTCAATGTTTCAATCCATACTACTCCCCATATTCACAAGGCAACGCCATAGATCAACGCGTCATGCCACAAGGAAACGCCATAGATCAACGCGTCAAGCCACAAGGAAACGCCATAGATCAACGCGTCAAGCCACAAGGAAACGCCATAGATCAAAGCGTCAAGCCACAAGGAAACGCCATAGATCAACGCGTCAAGCCACAAGGAAACGCCATAGATCAAAGCGTCAAGCCACAAGGAAACGCCATAGATCAACGCATCAAGCCAGACAACTCTCCATATTCACAAGGAAACGTCAAGCCAGACTACTCCCCATATTCACCAGGAAACGCCAGATTACTCGAAGGTCCTATTCCAATCAGTAAAATGTTTCCTTGTCTCAAGGGGACCGTATTTGAAAGTGGAATAGATGCTACAATGTGGAATCCCAATCCAGAATTTGTTCACTTTTTCAAAGGAGATGAGTGTTGCCTTTTAAGATTCCAATCCAATGAAATGGTCAGTGCCGGAAAGATTCGATCGGTTTTCAAAATATTTCTTGGAACTGTCTTTGAACATGGTATTGATGCAGCTTTTAATTCTCACGTTCACCCTGAAGTTTATGTTTTTAAAGGAGAATACTATGTACATTACAGCTTTAATGATCCAAACAGCTTTAAAAATGGTCCGATTAAGCTAATAAGTGATGAGTGGCCCGCCCTTCGAAGCCTATTATAATATGTTAGATCTAATCGTACATCACACTAGAAAGAAAACAAATAATTGGTGCCAAAACTTGAATGTTCTTCATTAATTTTTTTTCTTTCTAGTAGTGGGTACATGAGATCAATATTGCTGTTTAATTTAATGTGTTGCTTGGTTCTTGGTAGAGCTAGAGCATGCTTCTGGTTTTCTTTTGATCAGTTTGGTTTGGGGATACGCCTGGTAGTTGGTTACCTGGCTCCTGGTTTATTTTTCTGGTTCTTTGCTTGTTGTGGTTCTTACCTTTCTCTTGTTTTGTTACTCTTTCACTGATTTAGCTTTGCTGTTTGATATCGTTGTATTAATTGTACTCCTTCGTTTTCTATATAATATTGTTTCTCATTCAAAATAAAATGTAAGATAATTGCATTTGTTGTTTGGTTTCTTTATTTTAAATGTAATAATCTAGTTAATAATTAAGTGACCTCTATCTACTTTTGATCGAGGGAATTTTCAATTTTTTTCAGGCACCAGTTTAATAGGATGGAATGGAAAGATGAAAGTAATAAGGAAAATATAAATTAAGCATGTAAGGTTTAGGTGAAAATAATGGATAATGTATGAAAAAATTATATTCTAATGGTAGTGTATGTGTCTAATTAAGGTACATTTATTTTATAAATCAATAAATTAACGATATTTTTATATAATAAAGAGATATTTATCGACTTTTATATTTTAAAAAATATTTATTTGATAAGAAAAAACATCATTTCATTGTTTATAAGAATTAAACTAATTTTTTAACATTTTATCTAAATACTAAAACTCATTAAACTATTTAAATATGTACCGTAGAAATTGCCCATTTCACATTCAATAATACAAAGAATTCAGTATAGGTAACGTCATCTATATACTATTTATTAAAATTAATGCCTTATGAATTTCCATATTTGCCCCTCACTAATTTTTTTTTAATTTTTTTTAATTTTTATATTTTTAATAACTTTTAACTATTTTTCAATTTTTATATACTCAGTATTAGTCCCTCCTTAAGTCAAATTTGTTTAATTTATGCTTAAACTCGTGAGTTTTTGAACAATTTTTTGAAGACGTGTTAAGAACATTACAAAAAGCTCCTTTTCATAAAATTGTCGTAAAATTTGATTTCTACGTCCAGATTTTGTTAATTTTATCTTTAACTTTTGTCGTTTTAAAAAATTCATATTTAATTCGTTTCATCTTAATAAATTCTAAATTTTAGTAAATGAACCTTTCATAGTGTTCTAAACTTTTCTAAAAAAAATCGTTCAAAAGTTTAAGAGTTTAAGGATAATTAAACAAACTTTGTTGTAATAAAGACTAAAATTAGAAGTAAATTTTTTTAGGGACTAAAAAACCTATTAAAATTAAGCAAGGACTAAACTTAAAAGTTCTCAATTTTATAGGGACCAAAAACATATTTAACCCTTATATTTTTAACTATTTTTCAAAAAAATTTCCCAAATTCAGTTGCTTCTATATTGTTGTCGTGGGAGATTAAGGTATCGTTTGACCCGACTTTTTTCCAACTTCTCTACATTTTTAAGAAGTTAGGCCAAACACAATATCAATTAAGTACTTACTAAAAAAGTACTTTTCTTAAATGCATAAAATTGAATGGAATGAGCTTTGGTCAAAAGTTGTTGAATATAACTTTAAAAAACTACTTATCGACAAATTATTTCACAAACACCTCTTTTCAACTCACGTTGGGAACCTTTTCTTTTATTTTTTTAATATTATATTTTGACAGCAATTTGGCAAGTGTACCACCAACTATCGAAGTAGTAATAAATATCGTTCCACAAGGACTGTGTTAATTTCAATTCTAGCAAGTTCGTTATTCGTTAGGATGTGTAAAGATTATATTGGTTGCCCTAGGCAATAGATTTTGGTTCAATACTGAGTAAATAATGTTTGAGAGAAAATTACTTTGAGATGAATGATTAATCCAGTGAATCCGCTATTGCTTTATATGACTAGTTTACCTCCCTTTACTCTCAATTTCTATTCAATCTTTACGACAAATTAACTAAGTGGCTTTGATCAATCTCTTGACTCAAAACCCTTTACTAAGTTATAACTCTATTAATCTCTAAATCAGATTGAATAACCGCGGAAGCAAAGTCAGAACGTTAATTTATATGTCATAACCCTCAATTTCCTATCTCTAGGTTCCTAGTGTTGAGTTAAACAGAATTACAATTTCAGGATTAAGAGCCAGGGCTAGTAGTCATTCAATTTCTAAGATCAATTTATGTGATTGCAAGAAGTTAGGGTTAATAGTCATACAAACAGTCATATGAAAAGCGATGAACACAAATAATTCTAAATAAAGACTGAATAATCATTGATAATAAAGAGAGTTCAACTACTGATTCATATATTACAATAGGTTCATCATGGCTCAATCAAACTAAGAGCTTAGCTACTCATAGCTAAACAATCATAAACATAAACAAGAGAAAACATACATAAATCTTACCAACGATGTGTTGGTATGAGACTTAGGGCTTGTTCTTCAGTCTCCTGGTGTCTTCTATGCTTCAAATCGCAGTAATAATCGGTACCCTAATCCTTGGCTGCAGCTAGCTTTATATAGAAAGAATTTTAGGGTTTCAGAAAAGCCCATCATCGTGCCACGTTACGATCCAATCGTGGCACGATGACATCATTAATCCTACGTGGCAGCAGACAAAACCTAGCATCGGGCACGTTACATGTTGCTTCGTGCCACGAAATTTCCAGTAACAATCACTTTGTCCCACATTCATCAATCGTGCACGATGCTTCACTCTTAGGCAATTTTCCTATCTTTTCACCAGTTTATTCTCTTGAGCTCTTGTTTCTGTTTTGGTCTAATTTCACCATGAATTATAAGCAGTTGACTCTCTAAATGCCATAATAAAGACATAAACAAGACTAAAAAACTAGTGTTGATGTACAGTCATCACAACCCCAAACTTAAACCATTCCTTGTCCTCAAGGAATCAAATTTGCACATGGAAAAACCGCAGTGAGATAACAAATTACCAACCAATGATATGTTCAAAAAGTTCATGCCTTTCCGGTGTCATGATGTACCGGATGCCTAGCTCCTACCACCAAATCCACAACTCCGCGCATATGTTTGAATAGGGTCACTCAAACATCATGCAGGTTCGCAGTATTGCCATAAGCTTGAAAAATTTCTAAACTGTCAATCAAATTCAGAGTTAAATACACACTTTTAAGGTCTTTTAGGGTTATAACGGGGCATAGGTGAAAGGTTGATATATTTTGGGAAGTAGTGTTATATAACAATGAAGTTGTGAGAGTTAACTTAAAATCAGAATTCTGGAGAATCGTGCCACGATGGAGAAGCATCGCGCCACGATTGTTGAAGCAAGATTCTGAGGAAGCTACTGGAATTTTTGTGCCACGATGAAGCCGCATCGTGCCACGATGGCCGCGCTGAAGATATTTTTAAAACGTATTTTCAATTAGATTTGTTTCAGTTTTTTAAGGGTTTACTTTCCACTATAAATATAAGCCTTGTATCAGATGATAAAGTGTGTAGAAAAACAGGGTTTAGAAACCAACATACAAACTAGGGTTTATAGAGAATTTCTCTTGGCAACAAAACTAGGGTTGGGATTGTTTTGATTCACCTTGAACAAAGCACTATTAGGATTGAGTCTCTTGGTCACGGGAAGAGGCTGGGACTTTGGTAGAATTAGGTTTGAAGACTGATTCTTGTAACTCAATATCTCTTTGTAAAGAAACTATATCATTATAGTGGAACGGAGAGCTGCTCTCTCCCCTAGACTAGGTCATCATTAGACCGAACTGGGTAAACAAATTCTTGTGTTCTTTCTCTCTCTTCCTTTTATCTATTGCTGTTTACTTTTGTTTTGGATTATTTGCTATCCGCTTGATTTGATTACTTGGTATTAATTTGCTCCACACATCAAGTTTTTATTGGTGTGGTTTTCTCAACGAATTCACAACAATTGGCGCCCACCGTGGGGCAAAGGTCAAATCGATAACCAGGTATCATGGGTTCGAAGTGGGATATTGAAAAGTTTACCGGTAGTAACGACTTCGGGTTGTGGAAGGTAAAGATGAGGGCAATTTTAATTCAACAAAAGTTTGTTGAAGCATTGAAGGGAGAAGCACAGATGTCTGCGCATCTGACACCTGTTGAGAAGACGGAGATGAATGATAAAGCGGTCAGCGCTATCATTCTGTGTCTTGGGGATAAGGTGTTGAGAGAAGTATCAAGGGAGACTACTGCTGTGTCTATGTGGAATAAACTTGATTGATTATACATAACCAAGTCTTTGGCACATAGGTAATGTCTGAATCAACAACTCTACTTTTATCGAATGGTGGAGTCAAAACCTATAATGGAGCAACTGACGGAGTTCAATAAGATTATTGATGATTTGGCGAACATAGATGTTAATCTTGAAGACGAGGATAAAGCCTTACACCTACTGTGTGCTTTACCTAGGTCCTTTGAGAATTTCAAGGATACTATGCTTTATGGCAAAGAGGGCACTATCACTTTGGAGGAAGTTCAAGCAGCTTTGAGAACCAAAGAGTTGACCAAGTTCAAAGAGTTGAAGGTTGATGATAGTGGAGAAGGCTTGAATGTCTCAAGGGGGAGAAGTCAAAACAGAGGAAAAGGGAAAGGCAAGAATTCCAGGTCAAAGTCTAGGTTGAAGGGTGATGGAAATAAAACACAGTACAAATGTTTTATTTGTCACAATCCAGGTCACTCAAAGAAGGATTGTCCGGAGAGAAAGGACAATGGAGGTGGTAATCCATCCGTTCAACTTGTAAGTAAAGATGAGGGTTATGAGAGTGCTGGAGCACTAACTGTGACAAGTTGGGAACCTGAAAAAGGGCTGGGTCTTGGAGATGCTCTTATCACATCTGTCCGAGAAAGGAGTACTTTGAAACTTTAGAGCTGGAAGAAGGTGAAGTAGTTCGCCTTGGCAATAATAAGGCTTGTAAAATTCAAGGTATGGGTACTATCCGTCTCAAAATGTTTGATGATCGTGATTTCCTTTTGAAGGATGTGAGGTATATTCCTGAACTTAGGAGAAATTTAATATCCATAAGCATGTTTGATGGTCTAGGCTATTGCACTAGAATTGAACGTGGTGTGATGAGAATTTCTCATGGTGCATTGGTTATAGCTAAAGGGTCTAAAATACATGGCTTATATATTTTAGAAGGTTCCACCGTAATAGCTCATGCATCGGTTGCTAGTGTTGACACTCTGAATATAACTAAACTATGACATTTGAGGTTAGGTCATGTCAGTGAGAGGGGTTTGGTTGAGCTAGCTAAACAAGGTTTGCTAGGGAATGAAAAATTGAACAAGCTAGAATTCTGTGATAACTGCACATTAGGCAAACAACACAAGTTGAAGTTTGGGGTGGGTGTGCATAAATCTAGTAGGCCTTTTGAGTATGTTCATTCGGACCTTTGGGGTCCAACATCAACTAAGACTCATGGGGGAGGTTCATATTTCATGTCTATCATTGATGATTATTCTAGAAGAGTATGGGTGTACATTCTGAAGAAGAAGAGTGATGCTTTTGAAAAATTCAAAGAATGGGACATACTTGCAGAAAATTAGATTGGAACTAAACGGAAAGTGTTGAGAACTGACAATGGCCTGGAGTTTGTTTCAGAATAGTTTAATGAGTTTTGCAGGAAGAAAGGTATAAAGAGGCATAGAACCGTGGCATACACACCTCAACAGAATGGTCTTGCTGAAAGAATGAATAGGACCTTGTTGGAGCGTGTGAGGTGTATGCTGTTGGGAGCTGGATTGTCCAAGAGTTTATGGGGAGAGGCTGTTAGTACTGCAGCATATTTGATTAACAGATGTCCATCAACAGGGATAGATCTTAAGACACATATGGAGGTTTGGAGTGGGAGACCGGTAGACTACTCTAACTTGAAAGTTTTCGGGGCTTTAGCGTTTGCTCATGTCAGACAAGACAAACTTGATGTTAGAGCTGTGAAGTGTATTTTCATGGGTTATCCTGAAGGTGTGAAAGGTTACAGGTTGTGGAAGATGGAACCTGGAGGATCAAAATTTATTATAAGCAGGGGGGATGTTACTTTTGATGAGACCCGCATGGGGATGAAGTGCAAAGACCTAGATACAAGCTCGAAAACGGGGATAGAGAAAATTCAGTTTGAGGTGGAGCCTACCACTAATGAAAGGGAAGGGGAGGATCAGACTCCAGTACCTGATGAGAGTGACGGCCAAGAGATAATTAATCCTGACTATCAGCTAGCAAGAGATAGGACGAGGATAAAAATTAATCCACCTGATAGATACGGTTATGCTGACCTTATTTGTTATGCTTTGAATGCGGCTGAAGAATTGCAAGACTCGGAACCAAAGAACTTCAGGGAAGCATTAGAAAGCAATGAAAACAATGACTAGCTGAAGGCCATGAATGAGAAAATGCTTTCATTGGAGAAGAACCAGACTTGGAAACTTGCTTCATTACCTAAGAATCAAAGGGTATTTGGAAGCAAGTGGGTGTTTAAGAAGAAAGAAGGTATACCACGGGTCGAAGCACCGAGGTATAAGGCAAGACTTGTAGCAAAGGGTTTTACTCAGGTGGAAGGGATTGATTACAATGAAATCTTTTCACCGGTGGTAAAACATTGTTCTATAAGGGTACTTATGGCGATTGTTAACATGTATGATCTTGAGTTAGAACAGATGGATGTGAAGACCGCATTTCTACATGGAGAGTTGGAAGAAACCATCTATATGCAACAACCAGAAGGTTTCGTAGAAGATAATACAAAAGTGTGTTTATTGAAGAAATCTTTGTATGGGTTGAAGCAAAGTCCAAGGCAGTGGTATCGTCGGTTTGATGAGTTCCTAGTAAAGGCTGATTTTGTGAGAAGCAACTATCATAGTTGTGTGTACTTTTGGAATAAGCCCTAATAGCCAATCTATATTGATTGGGTTTGGCTTTGTATCATGATATTGATATAAATATATATTGTGAATATATAATAACAAGGCATTTCTTTATTGATTTTGTTTTCTTTCAAAATAATAAAGTCCCTAGAATAGTTAGTCCGTTTAATGGAACATTAAGTATAACTTAATTGTGAGACCCCATTAAACATAAGGAAACTATTCTTAAAGTATCCGTAGTCAAGCTTTAGTGAGAAGTGGGATATCATTAAAGCATAAAGACTATTATGTAGGTAGACTGATGATCACATCTCACATATCATGGATAAAGAGTTATCAAGTCTTCACATAGATATAAATATTAGGAGTAATATTTATATTGGATTGATCCGCCATGAGAATACTACATAGTAAAAGTTATGAAAAGTGTCATAAGATATTCTCATAGTGATAGTGGTGTATTCCACCCTTCGACCTGAAACCACTATGTACCCTAGATGTTGGAGTCGAGTGCTTTGTCACCATTCAAACGTTGCCCGTAACAGGATGACTATAAAGTTGGTTGATGGGTACTCTATGAATCATGCTGAGGGACATGAGTGACCTAGATGGAATTTGCCCCTCCTACATAACAGGAGAAATGTCTATGGGCCCAATATTGAACTAGACAAGGATGACACGGTCTATGCCTTGTGTTCAATATAGACATAAGGGCAAAAGGGTAATTATACACATGATCATTATCACAGAAAGGTTTCGTCAGATCACATGACATTCTCGTCACTTGGGTAGCAGTGATGTGTTGCTAGATACCGCTCACTGTTTATAGTATTAAATATGTGATTTAATATTATTGCCAACGTTACGGGAACCTATAGGATCACACACAAATGACAGATAGATGAGAGAAATAAATAAGTAAGACTTATTTATAAAATAAATAAGTGAGACTTATTTAAGACTTATTAGTAATTAAATAATTAAATATGACTTTATTATTTAATTTACGAAAATAGAGAAACGCAGTCCACCGTAAGGTACGATGTATTTAAGTGTTGTCTTGCTGACCACACAAGTGATTCTATAAATAGAACCCTTGTGTTGAAGCATTACTAACCTTTTTGTGAGTGCTTAACTTAATTCACAAAAGTTGTGAAACCCTAGTCACCGCTCTCTAAACATTGTTCTCTTTGAATCTCCGTTGGAATTGGCTAGCACCGGTCATCGGAGAAGTTCTGTTCGTGTGGACTGAGTAGAGGCATCGCTGCTTTGCTTTGCTCGTGATCAGAAATATTTCTGCTACAAAGGTTCTGCTCTTCAAGAGGTAAACACATGAATCTTAAAGTGTTTAAGTTTCTATTTGATTTGTGATTAATGATTTAATCAAGATCCGTTTCAATGAGATTTCTTCCGTAAAGAGATTAAAATTTTGAAAAACCCCTCTTAAAATCCCTACATTTACATGATGAGAAGGAATGAGAAAGTCATTCTCTATCTTCTTCTTTATGTAGATGATATTCTTATGGCAAGTTCTGACAGGCAAGAGATTCAGAAGCTCAAGAAAAGATTGAATGATGAATTTGAGATGAAGGATCTTGGTAATGCAAAGAAGATACTTGGTATGGATATCATAAGGGACCGGAACAAAGGTGAGTTGTTTTTATCTCAGCAGGGGTACTTGAGGAAAGTGGTGGAGCGGTTCAGAATGAAAGATTCTAAAGTCGTTGACACTCCTCTTGGTCACCACACAAAGCTATCAATAAAGCAGTGTCCTCAATCCGATAAAGAGAAAAGCAAGATGGAGGGTACTCCCTATGCAAGTGGGGTTGGAAGCATCATGTATGGTATGGTTTGTAGTAGACCGGACTTATCCTACGCAATTAGTGTGAAAAGTTGGTTTATGGCAAATCCGGGTCAAGTGCACTGGCAAGCTTTGAAGTGGGTTAAGAGATATTTGAATGGATCTTTGAAAGGTGGTCTAAGGTATACAAGGTCACAACCAGGTACGGATGCTTTGGAGGGATATGTGGATGCAGACTATGCAGGTAATGTAGACACAAGAAAATCTTTGTCAGGTTGTGTTTACATTGTTCGGTACAGCAGTAACTTGGAAGGGAAATCAACAATCAGTTGTAGCTCTTTCAACAACTCAAGCGGAATACATAGCCCTTGTAGAAGGGGTCAAGGAAGCCATATGGTTGAAAGGTATGATTGGAGAAATGGGGATTAGTCAAGGGTGTGTGAAGATACATTGTGATAGCCAAATTGCCATTCATTTGGCAAATCATCAGGTATATTATGAAAGGACAAAACACATTGACATTCGTTTGCACTTCGTAAGAGACATGATTGAGACAAAAGAGATCATGGTAGAGAAGGTGGCATCGGAAGAAAATCCATCAGACATGTTCACCAAATCATTACCAATATCAAGGTTCAAGCATTACTTGGACTTGATTAACTTTATTGAAGCATAGATGAAGGATTGGAGAGAGCAGCAAAGTGATTAATGGTTAAATTGGCATCATCACTGATTTGAAGTCAAGGTGGAGAATTGTGAGAGTTAACTTAAAATCAGAATTCTGGAGAATCGCGCCACGATGGAGAAGCATCGCGCCACGATTGTTGAAGCAAGATTCTGAGGAAGCTACTGGAATTTTCGTGCCACGATGAAGCCGCATAGTGCCACGATGGCCGCGCTGAAGATATTTTTAAAACGTATTTGTAGTTAGATTTGTTTCAGTTTTTTAAGGGTTTACTTTCCACTATAAATATAAGCCTTGTATCAGATGATAAAGTGTGTAGAAAAACAGGGTTTAGAAACCAACATACAAACTAGGGTTTATAGAGAATTTCTCTTGGCAACAACACTAGGGTTGGGATTGTTTTGATTCACCTTGAACAAAGCACTATTAGGATTGAGTCTCTTGGTCACGGGAAGAGGCTGGGACTTGGGTAGAATTAGGTTTGAAGACTGATTCTTGTAACTCAATATCTCTTTGTAAAGAAACTATATCATTATAGTGGAACGAAGAGCTGCTCTCCCCCAGACTAGGTCATCATTAGACCGAACTAGGTATATTTTTATATTTAACTACCCCTAATAATATATAATTAGCTACCCCAAGTTTAATTTTAGATGAAATAATTTTTTCTATCTTTATTTAACTTCCGGTCGAACTTCAAATTATTTAATAATGTTGTATAAGAATTGAAAGATTAACACCCAAAAGAGATAAATAATAAATAATAACAATATTTTATTTATTTAACAAATAAAGTAATACAATTGTATGCCCACACACTCTCAGCCCACCAGCACCACACACTTTATAGCTATGTTTGTATTGGTTTGATACTTTCCGTCTCAATAACAACAATAAAGAAACCTTTTTCAACAATAAAAATGATCAAGACAATAGTCATAGACAAATTAAATGTACAATGAGTTTCTTGCAAATAACCTATTTATTTACATTTGAAAAGACTAAAATTTGTTAATTTTAATCCTTAATTTTTTGTTAGAGATTAAATTCAAGACTAAAAACACTTTTTTTTTTAAAAAAAAATTAAAAAACAAAGACAAAAATTGATTAATTTTTTTAACCCTAAATTATAATTTATAGGACTAAAAATATATTTTATTCTTAAATTTAATATGTTTGTTTAAAAAAAAAAAATCTTCTTTATAGTGGCCCCTGCATAAATTTTTTGCGAGCTTCGCCGCTGCTGATGAGTCATTTATTGACTATTTTAATATGTTTTTTAGTTTAGTTTTATTTAGATTTTATTTGATTTTATATTGGTATTATTTCCTTTTTAGGATAGTTTACTTTAAATTGCATTTTATTATATTTCAGGAAAGAATATTGGATGGATTGAATCTTGGAGCAAAAGAAAGGGACTTGGCACGGCCCGTGCTAGCCTTGGCACGGCCGTGCCACTCTCCAGAGTGCCTTTTGCTGCTTTTGCTTAGTTTAAGCTACTCTATTTTTAGCCCAAATGTAATAGCTTAGATTTTAAGTCGATCGAATGCTATAAATAGAGTAGCCATCCATCACAAATATTCATCTTTACTTGGAATACAATAAGTGACAATTGCTTTTCTAATTAAAGTTCTTTTGTTTTCCCTTTATTTTCTTGTCATTTACTTTCATGCTTTCTCTCTTCTCCCCCATGTCTACGATGAACATGAGTGAGTAGACTTCTCCTTGTCTTGGAATTGTTGGATAAGTCTAAATGACATAATCCTAATCAAACCAAGCTCTAAGCCTTAATCTTATGTAACCCTAGTTTCTTATCTGAATTCACCGCTTTAATATGGATCAACCATTATCAAACTGTGGAAACGAAAGTGGAGGGTTTGATAATTGTTTATCCATTATTCCAAATATCAATTCATAAAACGAAAGTGGAGCTTTGATATTCGAACAAGTGAATTCAGACAAGGATTGCAAAGTCAGCGAAATAGGCTTTGCAATCTTTGAGACATATAGTTTCGATCTTCAAGGGAACTAATAACAATCAAGTCAGCGAAATATGCTTGGTTGTTAGAGGAACCAAAATCTAATAGTAATCAAGTCAGCGAAATAGGCTTGGTTGCTAGAGGAACATAAGAGAAAGTGTCTTGAGAAATTAGGTCTAACATAACATTATAAGCTTATAGTTTTGGTTTGAGAAGGACTTGTCATTTAGAGGAAACCAACGATCCCAAAGGCTCTTTTTATTATTATCTTTCAAACGCTTGAACACCCCCAACTTACAATTCTCTTCTATCTTCTAATCATCTCTAAAGGTTAATTAAATTGAACTACTCCCTGTCGGAACGATACTCTTTTATACTACTTCGGTAAGACCG
This sequence comes from Medicago truncatula, assembly GCF_003473485.1. Lineage (NCBI taxonomy): Eukaryota > Viridiplantae > Streptophyta > Magnoliopsida > Fabales > Fabaceae > Medicago > Medicago truncatula. The sequence continues at coordinate 18,285,380 of NC_053047.1, read as the reverse complement.
TGCACTTGCGGTTTTATCTCATCAAGTTTTTGGCGCCGCTGCCGGGGAGTAAGCTAATTTGATTAACTCTTTCTTTGTGATTAGAACTCTCTTCTCTTCTTCTTTTCTTCTTTCTTTTGTATTACCACTAACTTCTTGGGTTCTCGGTTTCTTATGCGAAGAAGTAAAAGTCTCGGAGAATTTATTTCTAAGATCGAAAGGTTTTTGCATAAGAAAAAGAGAGAGGCACAAAATAATACTGCTATGGCTGAATGTAACGCCCTACTTCTATTAAAGCAATTAAACATGCGAATAATACATTTATTCAAGAAATAGAGATTACGTCTTATTCAAAATTCAAAAACCGATAGACATGTATATAAACCTCAACAGTTGCAGCGGAATATAAATCAGAGTGATCAAATATATACATGCCACGAGCAAATAAATCATATCCCAAAGATAAATCTCAAAACCCCAACATACGGGTAGTCATCAACAAAACAATAATCCAAAGGAAAATATAAACAACCTAATCTAGACCGACACAACAAGCCTAGATCAGAGCCGGCACGACACCGATATCGGAGAAAGCTCCCGATATCCCAAGCAAAGACTCACCGAGCACTACTCCTGCACAACGTCTACTCACCCATACAGGCAAGTAGGCGGTTAAAACCACTAGGGGTAAGCATTACATTATCATAATCCAGATAACAATTAAATCAAATAATATCATGTACTTGAATAATAATAGTCATGCATAAATACTTATATCACAACTTGATAGCTCATATCAACATATATCAATCACATGAGTAATTATCCAATGATAAATATTCATTCACAAACATCAATCATTGGGCAATCATTATCAACATTCGTTCATCTCATTTTATCACCAATTACATATTTCACATAGGACTCATGATATGATATGCACTCATTGACACATAAATGCATGTGGTACCAAATCTCCAAAAGGTCGTCACCTCCGATGGACAAGTCAACATCGCATGTAAGGGGTCACTCCTTACATAATCTCCGAAGTAAAAGAGCCGAACTCTTTTACAACAACATCGACTATGATGCATGGACATGTATAAGGACTCGATAATGCGACAATAATTCACAATCTCAAACTCAATATATAGGACGACACCCAATTATATTGATTATCTCCACAACATTGCATTACCAAGGAAACATGTCCACACACAAATAAATCATAGTATTCATCATCACACATCAACATGATTATCAATAATCAACAATGTCATTCAACATCAACTATCACATATAGTTTCACCATTTCAAGCATTCTCGTATTCCAAGTAATAGGGAAAACAACATCTCATGATAAATATCATATCCAACATATAACCATTCATAATCAACTATCACATATAGTTTCACCATTCAAGCATTCTCATATTCCAAGTAATAGGGAAAACAACATCTCATGATAAATATCATATCCAACATATAACCATTCATGATCAACCATCACATATAGTTTCACCATTCAAGCATTCCTTACATTCTAAGTAAGATAACATACAACATCTCATGATAAACATCATATCCAATACAATCATTCATTCATACAACTTCACTTAGCCATACAAGAGTAATCTCAATAACTCACAAGACAATTTGCTAAAGAAACATTTCCAACAAAAATCCAAATCATGTGGCAAACAGCCAACATTGATAATTTTTAAAGCTAGGCAACTTATTTAAGTTTGAAATCCTACAATTCAATCTTAATCAATCATGTAGTCAAGGACTTAAGCCACTTGCAAACTATTAGAAATTAGTTCAAAGGATAGCTTAAGTTCGTATGAGAAATTCCAAGACAAAACAACATTTAGCTCAAAACCCGTTTTCACCGATTCAACTCCGCCCAAAATATTTCTTAAACCATCAACACATTCACATTCCCAAATACATAAATGCATACTCAATTATTCACTCTAAGTACTTCATCCAATCCAATATCAAGTTTGGAAAATTTCCACGGCTCAAAGAAAAAGTTATGGTATGTTTTCACAAAAATCCACATGACCCATGTGTAGTAATTTGATCATAATTCAAGTTCTAAAAATTATTTGGACCTCAAACCAACGCCATTAGAAAGCTAACAAAATTATCTAAAACTTTTATGTTTACATCAAAATCCAATTCAAAGCGGAAATGGGTAAAAAATAGCGAAATATGCAGGATCTGGTTCGCAGAAATCGTGACACGTTTTGCCAGCATGAGGTACAGAAATCAGTTCTTCAAAAAGTGCGTTTTTCACCATTTCGCGCGTAAAATTCAAACCGTTAATCGGATTTTGATGCCGTTTTCGCCTTCACACTCTTGACACTTGACTCTAACATAATCTACAAAAATTTCATGTTTCAACCATTCCAAAAGTCATTTTTCCCAAAACCTCACATAATCACTTATTGGCGAGAACGCTTAAACATCGACATTTCACTCGAAAAACCCGTTTTCTTCCAAACGACTCAACTAACATAACCACAACATGAAAACAGAAATTCTCATAGGTTCAATTCATCCAACAATAACAAAATTTCAGTCAACAACCATATATATATCAAAGTTCACTTTTGTAACACCCCGTTTTCCCAATATGAAATTTTCTTAAAACATTTATCAGAGTAAGCATCGTAAACAACGGGATATCACATAAACGTAATCCAAAACAGTTAAATAGTGATTTAACCAAATATCTTAAACATCGCAGCGGAAATTATGTCATAGTCATAAAACGTTTTGGCACGCAGGCCTCATATTAAATCTTAAAAGAAATTAGTTCATAATCATAAACAGCATAAAAGTCACGTAATAGAATGAAGCATGCATAATCATAAAGCCCCATCCCGTTACGTATCAGAGCGACCTAGACGACACAGTGAAGGCAAGGCCACTCACGACGGAAACAGCACACTAAGCTCGATCACCTGCACGTTACCCACGGTCGAGGTAACATTCAAACAGAAGGGGTGAGATTTCATAACAGAATAGCGTTAATCAATGCAATTAAGAATCATAAATTAACATCCTAATCAATCTTGATCATAATCATTTTAAACATAATCATCATTGTATCCTTAATAAGCATTTATCACGTAATCACATAATCAATCATCATCAACAACATAACATTATCACGTAATCACATAATCAATCATCATCAACAAAGCATAATAGACATGACAATGTGACAATGCTCCTAGACTCCGTATATGCATGTGGTACCAATCGTCATCATAAGTATAAATATACTTTAATCGTGCGGAGGACAAAGCTCCTAATAATCGTGCGGAGGACAAAGCTCCTAATAAAACGTGGTGAGGACTAAGCTCAATGATATGCTATGCATGGACTCTTAACAACAAAACATCGTAATCATGTGCATTCAATAACTTGAAGCGAAACGTCATCATTTTCATTATATTCATAAATAAACATTGCATACTCAGTTAAATAACAGCAGCAGCATAGTCAAGTCACATATCAGCAGGGAGATATCAATATATCAACAGCAATTCAATAGAATCATAATCGTTTCATTACATCTCACATATTGCATAATACATTAATCATGCTCAATTAATATCAACATATCTTAATAGCTTTACAGACTGCATTAAACGTTATCATAAGGTTTCATTACCAATTAGGGGTTCACTCCTGATCAAAAGGTGCGACACAGATCGCACAACCATCAAACAGCTACATTCTGGACTTGCTCGCGAGGCGAGAGTTCTCACTCGCCATGGCGAGTACCACTCAAATTCCCAACTAATGTTGTTTGGGGTTCAATCCTGTCCTAAAATCATTCCTAATCATCTCTAGGTATGTTTAGGCACTTAAAGGCACTCAAGGTCCAACTAAAAAGGTCGAAACACGAAATATGACATGCACTCTGCCTAAGCTCGCGAGGCGAGGAAGGGTTGCTCGCCATGGCGAGTTGCACCAAACAACTCGCGAGGCGAAGGGAAGGGGCTCGCGTGGCGAGCGATGAAGTTCATCACTCGCCGTGGCGAGCGATGAACAGAAGCACGGGCAGACTAGGGTTTTTCTCAAAAATCCATCACACAACATGGTTCAAAGCCTAATTTTGATTCCGTAATCCATCCTAAACATGTTCTAAGGTTAAAGGACGGTTTCTACATCAATCTAAACAAGTTTTACCGTTTGATCATCAATTTTTAGGGTTTTGACCTAATTCCAAAACTTTTCTAAATCAATCCTAACTTTGTCAACTAATCATCAGAATTACAGAGATTAATGTTACTGAGTTATTAGTCCCACCCTTACCTGGTTATGAAGAAATCGCAGCCCTCTTTGGTCTCTTGCTCCTCTCTAAGCTTTTTCTCCCTTTTCCAAAAGTTTTCACGTACAAAGTGTTTTTTCTAAACCTAGGTCTATTCTTTTATATCTCCTCTTAGAATACTTATCTTATCTCACTTTCTCCCCCAAAACTATCTAAAATATCAAAACAGCCCTCAACTAAATATTTTATATTATTTTCAAATCTTTATTCTATTTATCAATAAAATAATTCTCATATCATAATCAAATCCTCCAAAACTCATAACTTATCACGTCATCAATCAAATCACTAAATTCACCACAAATCATCAAAACATATCAAAATCATGCATATACTATATAATTATAATATAATGGCCTAAACTCGATTAAATAACGATTAAACGAAAGTGGGCGTTACAACTTTGGTCCTTCACATGAACATTTAATTCAACTTCACCAATTTCACAAAACCACCAACAACCATTTATTTCTCATCATCAATCCATGAATATGCAAACCCAAGCAATTATTCATCAATCATAATATCAAATAACATTCATAACATCAATTGAACATGAATCACATCTCAAATCAACAACAACTTAGGAGAAATTCACCAATTTAGCACAATACTCATTAACTTAACATTTTTACAAATTTGAACATGTAATCTCACCAACAATCATACAATTATCATCAATTCATGCATACAAACATAACATCACAGCAAGAGCACGAATTTGACATGAATTGTTCATCAACCCATTTTCATACAACATGAGCAAATGCAAAATTACATGATTGTGATAATAACTAACCCCCTTACCTTTGAAGTTGATTATCCTTAATCCTAGCTTCACTTCAGCTCCTAGGTCACCCACTTGATTCCTCAAGCTTCCCCTCCAACACTCTTGTTCTTCTCTTCACTCTTTCTCTCCCTACCTCTCCTTCTCTCTAGGAAAATGTTTTGTAGTGAATGAATACAATTCTAAGACAACCCTACCTTAATGGGCTTAACTCAAAATGCTAATGGGCCTAACCCATTCTAACACAATTCAAAAGTTTCTATACACTCAACGGTAATTACTAACAACGGTAAAATATAACCAACGGTCACTAACGGTAAAAACTAATCACTACACTAGTAACTTAGTAAAATAAGGGTTCTCACTAATTATTAAAATAATTCTCACCAAAATTACCATTTTACCCTTACTCGCCAAATGACCAAAATACCCTTCTAATATGGTAATCCATTTAAATGCACCCGATGACAATAAAATACACACAATCACAATTAATCACACACAAACACACAATAAAAGTAATTTAAATAAAACTAGCTAAAAATCGGGCTGTTACACTGAACGCATTCTCAAAGAGTATGCTACTCCTTCAACGGAAGAGCCACAAGCTATTATCGTGTACCCAACGGTTGCGGGTAATAACTTCGAAATCAAGCCTGCACTACTCAATTTAGTGCAGCAAAATCAGTTTTCTGGATCACCCACTGAGGATCCAAATCTTCATATTTCTTCCTTCCTTAGACTCAGTGGCACCATAAAAGAGAACCAAGAAGCCGTAAGACTTCATCTCTTTCCCTTTTCCTTAAGGGATAGAGCTAGCGCTTGGTTCCATTCCCTAGAAGTCGGTTCCATCACTTCATGGGACGATATGAGGCGAGCATTCCTTGCCCGATTTTTCCCCCCATCTAAAACCGCTAAGCTTAGAGATCAAATCACACGTTTCAATCAAAAAGATGGGGAATTTCTCTATGAGGCGTGGGAGCGTTTCAAGGAAATGCTTAGACTTTTTCCCCACCATGGCCTAGAGAAGTGGCTTATAGTCCACACGGTTTATAATGGCTTGTCATATACCACTAAGATGTCTGTTGATGCAGCTGCAGGTGGAGCTCTAATGAACAAAAACTATACAGAGGCTTACGCTTTGATTGAAGACATGGCTTAGAATCACTACCAATGGACCAACGAGAGAGCCGTCACCACTCATACTCCCTCTAAGAAAGAGGCAGGTATATACGAAGTCTCTGAATATAACCACCTTGCTGCTAAGGCGGAGGCATTAACCCAAAAATTTGAAAAACTTAATGTTAATGCTGTCACACCTTCTTCTGCACCCCCTCCTTGTGAAGTCTGTGGTATATCCGGTCATATAGGTGTTGATTGTCAGTTAGGTAGTGCTGCAAATATTGAGCAACTGAATTACGCTCAATACAACCAAGGAATGAGGCCAAATCAAAATTTTTACAAAAATCCTCAAGGTTCCTATGGACAAGCAGCACCACCCGGCTATACAAACAACCAGAGAGCGGCTCAGAAATCAAGTTTGGAGATTTTATTGAAAAATTGCATTGCTAATCAAAATAAAAATCTTCAAGAATTGAAAAACCAAACAGGATTTCTGAACGACTCTCTCTCCAAACTCAATACCAAGGTTGATTCTATCGCCACACACACCAAAATGCTTGAGACCTAAATCTCCCAAGTGGCCCAACAAGTGGCCACCTCTTCTCAAACACCAGGAGTCTTTCCTGGTCAACCTGAAACAAACCCCAAAGCCCATGTCAATGCTATTTCTCTTGGGGGCAGTAAGTTAGAAGAGACCATTACTAAAGCCAAAAGTGTCAAGGGAGAGAGTGTTAAGCTTCTAGGTGAGAAGGATGCGATAAAGAAACCATTTGACAAGAACAAGGCCCTTAACCCATTAAGGCTTACTAAGCTCAATTTGGAGGCTCAATTCACTAAATTCTTAAACATACTTAAAAAGATTTGCATTAAGATTCCCTTTGCCGAAGCTTTGTCTCGCATGCCTCTATACGCCAAGTTTTTAAAATAATTTTTTTCAAAGAAAATGGCTATAGATCACAAAGAGACAATAGCTTTAACTAAGGAAAGTAGTGCAATCGTCAAGAAGCAACCCCAAAAGCTTAGAGATCCAGGTAGTTTTGCCATCCCTTGTGTGATCGGGAAAGAGACCGTTGACAAAGCCTTGTGTGATTTAGGAGCCAGTGTTAGTTTGTTGCCTCTATCCCTCTTTAAAAAGATGGGAATAGGAGAGTTGAAACCTACCGAGATGATATTAAAGTTAGCTGATCGTTCGGTTATCCCGATAGCTGGATACGTTGAAGACACCCCCGTTAAGATAGAAGGGATATACATCCCAACTGACTTTGTGGTTGTTGACATCAAGGAAGACCACGATTGCCCTATGATCCTAGGAAGACCTTTCCTCGCTACTGCGGGCGCTATAGTTGACGTTAAGAGTGGTAGGATAGTTTTTCAAGTGAGTGAAGACATGGTAGGATTTGAGTTTGAAAACATTAAGGAAGGTCCCGCCCTTTATTATTGCAATATGGTCAAAGAACATGATGTGAAAGAACGTTTTTTAGCGTCGTCTACACAATACAACATCTTTGATCCTTTCTAATGGACACTTTCTTTAACGTCAAGCTAATGACTATAAAGAAGCGCTTCGTGGGAGGCAACCCACGCATTTAACTGCTTTTGTTTTGTTTTGTTTTTTTTATTTTAAGTTATTTTGTAGGTAATTGTCCGAGTAGAATTCAAGAAAACAGAAAATTTTGAAGCCTCGTCCTCCAGAACCTTGGCACGGCCCGTGCTCACACTGGCACGGCCGTGCCAGGCCTTGACACACCAAAATCAACCAGTGCTCCAGAATGTTGGCACGGCCCGTGCTAAGCTTGGCACGGCCGTGCCCGATATCAGGTAGGTATTACCACACCTTTTGGCCTTCTTCTTCCTTCACTCTCAAACACAAACATCTCTCTACCTTCAACCTTCTCTCTAAAACCTCCATAACCATACAACCTCAAACCTCCACACCCACCCTAAATCTCACCAATTCCCAAAATTTCTCCACCCAATCAATCACAAACACCATTCCAATCATAACCCACCATTTCAAAATCAATTTCATCCATCCGAACAACATCACCTAAATTCGTAACCCTCATAAACCTAACCCAAAAACCAGAAATTCTTCACCAATCTCCATAACCCAACCCCTAAAACCCACTTAAACCTTCACCACACCACTAAACCAAACCTTTTTCCACCAAAACAACCCATACCCAAACCATCACCACCACCACACCAAAAGCAAGGTCAAGGCAATGGCTTCAAAGAGAAGTGGTAAAGAAATTGCAAGCTCATCCGGGGGCCCTCCCCCAAAGAAGAAAACGCAAGCCAAGAATCATGGCATCACCTTCAAGGACAACAAGCAAAGGGATAGGTACAAAATTCTAATCTCTAAACATTTACTTCCTTGCAGGTACCCTGATAACCATGACTTGAATAAGCTAGGAATCAAAGATAATGTGTTTAATCTGCTAGAAAGGTTAGGATGGGTTGATATGTTGAGACCTATGAGAGGGTATGAGAATTTCACCTACGAATTTTTAAGTTCTATTGTTTTTACGAAAGATAGGTTGAATTTTGATAACCCTAACCGTAGAGTTTCTTTCCGGCTTTTGAATATTGATTATGAGATGTCTCTTCAACACTTCTGTGATGAGATGGGCTTCGCAAATGCGGGGTTCATCCACGACTCTTGGGATCAAAATTTAAAGCCGGTTGACTATCAACCCGCCGCCTTTTGGGAGCGCATTACAGGTCTTGACCAGTTTAACGCACGTGCCAACAAAGCTAGCAACATTCACAACCCCGTACTTAGGTACCTTCAAAGGGTTATGGCTTGCACCATTAGGGGAAGGACAGAACTAGGAAACACTAGGAACGATGAACTCTTCATGCTTTGGGCTATGCTGCACAACCACCCCGTTAACACTTGTTTTTACTTGCTTGACTACCTTTCCCTTATAGGAAATAGGTCCGATAGTAGGGGAGAAATAGTAGTTGGTGGTATCATAACATACATAGCTAGGCGGTTCGGCGTGAGTGAAGACCAAGGGATAAACAAGATTGAGGGTAACAATAGACTAAACATAGAAACCCTTATCTCTATGAATTTCATAAAACCTCGAATCCCCTTTGTTTATACACTCAAGCTCAATGTGCCCACTTTGATTTTATTGCCTAACTCATCTCGAACTAACACCGAGGTGGAAGAAAATTTGTTGTATGTTAATGATGACCCACAGGTGCACATAGAACAACATAATGAAGAAGCAGAAGGTGCACACTTGCACCAAGAAGAGGAAGGTGCACAATTGCACCATGATGAGGAGCACCATGACCCTGATGACGGTGAAACACATGAAAATGCAAGATGGGCATGAATGACTACCGAGGTCGAAAGGATAAGCACCGAGCAACAAAGGCAAGGTGTTGAACTAATGGGAATAAGGAACATGTCCAAAGGGGCAACCGCATATCCGAAGAAAATAACCAAATGCTTCGGAACATGATGCACCACTTTCACCTCCAAGGTCCTCCATATGGACCTCAATGATAAAAATGTGAGCTTTCCTCTTCCTCTCTTCCCTTCTTTCTCTTTCTACTCCTTCTTCTTCTTCTTCTTCTTCCCCCTCTCCTTCTCTTTTATTTTTCTTTTATCTTGAATCATTGAGGACAATGCTTCTCCTAAGTGTGGGGGGAGCCTAATAAAGTGTCTTTAGTCGTAGTGTTTCCAAACTCCCTTGAACTTTATTCTTTTGTTTTGTTTTATTGTAAAAGGCATGGTTAAGTAGCTAATTTTTATTGAAAATATCATGACACAAAATTTTCATTGTCTCCTCTCATTTGATTGATTCTTGTACATGAAAGCAAACTCTTGTGTTTTAAGTCTTCTTGATATACCCACATCTTGTTTTAAAGTGAATAAAATTCTCCAAATGAGAAAAACACAAAATTGCTTCCCTTGAGTAAATGTATGAATAGGTATTTTAAGGAAACGCGTTTTAATCTTAGTGGTGGATTAACCTTTAAAGATTCTCAAAGTGCCAGTAGTATAAGTTAGTATAAGGGAGCTCATAAAAAGCCAAAAAGCCAAATAAATTCCAAGATCTCATCATTGAATCTAGATTGGGGAAGGAGGTAGGCCCTCCGACTTCCTACGTGAAGATGATTGTTATCTTGAGGAAAAACTTTAAAAAGCATCATTGAATCTAGATTGGGGAAGGAGGTAGGCCCTCCGACTTCCTACGTGAAGATGATGTTTTAAGGGATACCATTGAATCTAGATTGGGGAAGGGGGTAGGCCATCCGACTTCCTACGTGAAGATGTTGTTCCTTAAATAAAGAACTTAAATGTGCAAATGGCAAAGAACAAAGATTCTCAAATACTCCCATCTCTCTTATATGAATTATAGAAGGAATCTTTCTTGGTTGGTTTAGTGCTAGGATTAGACCATGTTTCCTCATAATGCCTATCTTATACAGGAGCAAGAAAAGGGTCGGACTTCACACACACACTCATTTGAAACTTGATCGTTGGGTTGAACAAAAATTACAAGAAATGCTTGAGTTTGTGATTAGTGTACATTTGGGATTTAAGCCCTTGAGGAGACATGTGCTTTGATTGAATTGTCATTTGATAAAATTGTTTGTGCTACTATGTTTATGACTTTTGCTTGAGGACAAGCAAAGATTCAAGTGTGGGGGAGTTTGATGAGTCATTTATTGACTATTTTAATATGCTTTTTAGTTTAGTTTTATTTAGATTTTATTTGATTTTATATTAGTATTATTTCCTTTTTAGGATAGTTTACTTTAAATTGCATTTTATTATATTTCAGGAAAGAATATTGGATGGATTGAATCTTGGAGCAAAAGAAAGGGACTTGGAGCCGATTGTGTAACGCCCACTTTCGTTTAATCGTTTATTTAATCGAGTTTAGGCGATTATATTATAATTATATAATATATGCATGATTTTGATATGTTTTGATGATTTACGATGATTTTGGTGATTTGATTGATGACGTGATAAGTTATGAATTTTGAAGGCTTTGATAAGGATATGAGATTTATTTTACTGTTAAATAAAATAAAGATTTGAAAATAATATAATATATTTAGTTGAGGGCTGTTTTGATATTTCAGATAGTTTTGGGGGAGAAAGTGAGATAAGATAAGTAATTAAGAGGAGATATAAAAAGGTTAGACCTAGTTTTAGAAAAACATTGTTGTACGTACGTTTTTTGGAGAAAAAGGGAGAAAAAGCCAAGAGAAGAGAAACCAAGAGAGAGGGCTGCGATTTCTGCAAAACAAGGTAAGGGTGAGACTAATAATTCAATAATGTTAATTGTTGTAATTCTGATGATTAATTGACAAAGTTAGGATTGATTTAGAAAAGTTTTGGAATTAGGTCAAAACCCTAAAATTGATGATCAAACGGTAAAACTTGATTAGATTGATGTAGAAACCGTCCTATAGCCTTAGAATATGTTTAGGATGGATTATGGAATCAAAATTAGGCTTTGAACCATGTTAGTTGATGGATTTTCGAGAAAACCCGTATTCTGCCCGAGCCTCTGTTCATCGCTCGCCTTGGCGAGGGATGATCCTCGCCTCGCGAGTGATGAACTTCATCGCTCGCCTCGCGAGCCCTTTTCCTTCGCCTCGCGAGTTCCCTGGGTACCGCTCGCCATAGCGAGCAACCTTACTCGTCATAGTGAGCTAAGGCAGAGAGCATGTTAGATTTCGTGTTTCGACCTTTTTAGTTGGGTCTTGAGTGCCTTTGAGTGCCTGAACATACCTAGTATTGATTAGGAATGAATGTAGGATCAGAGGGAACCCAGAACAACACTAGTTTGGGAGTTGAGTGGTACTCGCCATGGCGAGTAAGAACTCTCGCCTCGCGAGCACAACCAGAATGTAGTTGCTTGAGTGTTTGTGCGATCTATGTCGCACGTGTTGATCACGAGTGAACCCCTACTTGGTAATGAGACCCAGTGATGTCGTTAAATGCAGTCTGTAGAGTTGTTTAAGATATGTTGATACTAATTGAACATGATCTAATGTATTGAATAATTACGCAAGATATGTAAGCTTGATTATGATGCAATTGATGTGCTATTGATATAATGATATCATCCTGTTATGTGACTTGTTTATGCTGCTTCCGTTATTTAATTAAGTGCATATGGTATATGATGAAGTTTAGCTCCAAATTATTGGATGCATGTTGATATGTTGATTACGGTGTTTTGTTCATAAGAGTCCATGCATAGCATCTCATTGAGCTTAGTCCTCACCACGATTATTAGGAGCTTTGTCCTCCGCACTTTTTATAGGAGCTTTGTCCTCCGCACGATTAAAGTATATTAATACTTATGATGATGATTGGTACCACATGCATATAAGGAGTCTAAGAGCATTGTCGCATTGTCATGATTAAGATGCCGTGTTGATAATGATTGTATATGTGATTACGTGATAAGTGTTTATCAAATATGTTATGTTGTTCATGATAATTGAATATATGATTACGTGATAACTGTTTAGCAATTATGCAAGGATGTTAAAGAAATGATTATGATGTTAATTTATGATTCGCAATTACATTGATTAATGTTATTTTGTTATGAAATCTCACCCCTTCTGCTTGAAAATGTTGCCCTTCGTATGGGTAGCTTGCAGGTGATCGTGCTTAGTGTGCAGTTGCCGTCGTGAGTGGCCTTGCCTTCACTGTGTCGTCTAGGTCGCTCTGATACGTAACGGGATGGGGTTTAATGTTATACATGCTTCATTCTCTTACGTGATTAATATGTTATTTTTATAATGTTATGGATTACGATATGAACTGTCTTGATGGGGCCTACGTGCCAAACTGATTTATGGATTATGAATTAAATTCCGCTGCAATGTTTACGACTTTGGGTTAAATTATTATTTAACTGTTTTGGATCATGTTATATGTGATATCCCGTTGTTTATGATGCTTACTCTGATAAATGTTTTAAGAAATTTGTATATTGGGAAAATGGGGTGTTACAATTGGTATCAGAGCAGGTCGGTCCGTCCGGTCAATTAGAGAGTCGTGTCGAGTCTTAGTAATATTTATATTACTATCTTATGTTGTTGTTGCTACTTTTGTAGAATATCAGAATGGCTGGAAGAAACGATGCTGCGTTAGCTGCTGCTCTACAAGCTGTTGCTCAAGCTGTGGGACAACAACCTAACGCAAATGCTGGTGCGAATGCTGAAGCTAGGATGTTGGAGACGTTCATGAAGAAGAACCCTCCAACTTTCAAAGGACGTTATAACCCTGATGGAGCCCAGACGTGGCTTAAGGAGATTGAGAGGATTTTCCGGGTTATGCAGTGCACTGAGGATCAGAAAGTGCGGTTTGGTACTCATCAGCTAGCCGAGGAAGCTGATGACTGGTGGGTTGCTCTTCTGCCTACCCTTGGGCAGGAGAGAGTTGTTGTGACTTGGGCTGTGTTTAGCAGAGAGTTCCTGAGAAGATACTTTCCGGAAGATGTTCGCGGGAAGAAAGAGATCGAATTCCTTGAGCTAAAGCAAGGAAACATGTCTGTGACAGAGTATGCTGCCAAGTTCGTGGAGCTTTCAAAGTTCTACCCGCACTATACTGCTGAGAATGCTGAGTTCTCGAGATGCATCAAGTTCGAGAACGGTTTGAGGCCCGACATCAAGAGGGCGATTGGGTACCAACAGCTGAGAGTTTTTCTGGATTTGGTTAATAGCTGCAGGATCTATGAAGAGGATACGAAGGCTCACTACAAGATAGTGAATGAGAGGAAGAGCAAGGGACAGCAGAGTCGTCCTAAGCCGTACAGTGCCCCAGCTGATAAAGGGAAACAGAAGATGGTCGATGATAGGCGGCCTAAGAAGAAGGATGCTGCTGAGATTGTGTGTTTCAATTGTAGTGGGAAAGGCCACAAAAGCAATGTCTGCCCTGAGGAAATCAAGAAGTGTGTCCGGTGTGGCAAGAAAGGTTATATTGTAGCCGATTGCAATCGTACGGACATTGTGTGCTTTAATTGCAATGGAGAGGGTCACATTAGTTCACAGTGCACTCAGCCTAAGAGGGCGCCGACTACTGGTAGAGTCTTTGCTTTGACTGGGACTTAGACAGAGAATGAGGATCGTTTGATCAGAGGTACTTGCTATATTAATAATACTCCTTTAGTTGCTATTATTGATACTGGTGCTACGCATTGCTTTATTGCTTTCGATTGTGTTTCTGCTTTGGGTCTTGAGTTGTCTGATATGAATGGAGAGATGGTTGTCGAAACTCCAGCTAAGGGTTCGGTGACTACTTCTCTCGTATGTTTGAAATGTCCTTTGTCTATGTTTGGTCGTGATTTTGAAATGGACTTAGCTTGTCTACCCTTGAGTGGTATGGATGTGATTCTGGGTATGAACTGGTTAGAGTACAACCACGTTCTCATTAATTGTTTTAGCAAGTCAGTACATTTCTCTTCCGTTGAAGAGGAAAGTGGTGCAGAGTTTTTGTCTACTAAGCAGCTGAAGCAACTAGAACGCGATGGTATCTTCATGTTTTCATTGATGGCTTCTTTATCTGTTGAGAATCAAGCAGTGATTGATAGGCTACCGGTGGTGTGTGAATTTCCTGAAGTTTTTCCAGATGAGATTCCTGATGTGCCTCCAGAGAGAGAAGTCGAGTTTTCAATTGATCTTGTTTCTGGAACGAAGCCTGTATCGATGGCACCTTATCGTATGTCTGCTTATGAGTTATCTGAGTTGAAGAAACAGTTGGAGGACTTGCTCGAGAAGAAGTTTGTTAGACCAAGTGTTTCACCTTGGGGAGCGCCGGTTTTGCAAGTAAAGAAGAAATATGGTAGTATGCGGTTATGTATTGATTATCGGCAGTTGAACAAGGTAACTATCAAGAATAGGTATCCACTTCCGAGAATTGATGATTTGATGGATCAGTTAGTGGGTGCACGAGTTTTCAGCAAGATTGATTTGAGATCAGGTTATCACCAGATTAAAGTAAAAGATGAGGATATGCAGAAGACAGCTTTCAGAACGCGTTATGGTCATTATGAATATAAAGTTATGCCTTTCGGTGTGACCAATGCACCTGGAGTGTTTATGGAGTATATGAATCGCATCTTCCATGCATTTTTGGATCGGTTCGTAGTTGTGTTCATCGATGATATTTTGATTTACTCCAAGACAGAGGAAGAACATGCTGAGCATCTGAAGATTGTCTTACAAGTGTTGAAAGAGAAGAAACTTTATGCCAAATTGTCTAAGTGTGAATTCTGGTTGAAAGAGGTGAGTTTTCTTGGCCATGTTATTTCCGGAGATGGTATTGCTGTGGATCCGTCTAAAGTCGAAGCGGTATCGCAATGGGATACTCCTAAGTCAGTTACAGAGATTAGAAGCTTCTTGGGTTTAGCTGGTTACTACAGAAGATTTATTGAAGGGTTTTCCAAGTTAGCTCTTCCGCTTACGCAGTTGACTTGTAAAGGTAAAACTTTTGTGTGGGACGTCCATTGTGAGAAAAGTTTCGGTGAATTGAAGAAACGTTTGACGACTGCTCCAGTTTGATTTTGCCAAAGTCAGATGAACCTTTTGTGGTGTATTGTGATGCATCCAAGTTGGGTTTAGGAGGTGTGCTTATGCAAGAAGGTAAAGTGGTAGCTTATGCTTCAAGACAATTGAGAGTTCATGAGAAGAATTATCCTACGCATGATCTCGAGTTGGCGGCCGTAGTCTTTGTATTGAAGATATGGAGACATTACTTGTATGGTTCGAGGTTTGAGGTGTTTAGTGATCACAAGAGTTTGAAGTATTTGTTCGATCAGAAGGAATTGAACATGAGGCAGCGTAGATGGCTAGAGTTGCTAAAGGATTATGACTTTGGTTTGAATTATCATCCAGGTAAAGCTAATGTTGTTGCAGATGCCTTGAGTAGGAAGACATTGCATATGTCCGCCATGATGGTCAGAGAGTTCGAGTTACTTTAACAGTTCAGAGATATGAGTTTGGTTTGTGAATGGTCACCTCAGAGCGTGAAACTGGGTATGCTGAAGATTGATAGTGAATTTCTGAAAAGTATCAAAGAAGCACAAAAAGTTGATGTAAAGTTTGTGGACTTGTTGGTTGCTAGAGATCAGACTGAAGACAGTGATTTTAAAATCGATGATCAAGGTGTGTTGAGATTCCGAGGAAGAATTTGTATTCCAGACAATGAAGAGATTAAGAAGATGATTCTTGAAGAGAGTCATAGAAGTAGCTTGAGTATTCACCCGGGAGCTACGAAGATGTATCATGATTTAAAGAAGATTTTCTGGTGGTCTGGTTTGAAACGAGATGTGGCACAGTTTGTGTATTCTTGTTTAGTTTGTCAGAAGTCGAAAATCGAGCATCAGAAACCCGCTGGGATGATGGTACCTTTAGATGTGCCAGAATGGAAATGGGATAGTATATCGATGGATTTTGTGACGAGTTTGCCGAATACTCCTAGAAGGAACGACGCAATTTGGGTTATTGTTGATAGATTGACGAAGTCGGCTCATTTTCTACCTATTAATATTAGTTTCCCTGTTGCCCAGTTGGCAGAGATTTACATCAAGGAGATTGTGAAGCTGCATGGTGTTCCTTCGAGCATTGTATCAGATAGAGATCCAAGATTTACTTCTAGATTTTGGAAAAGTTTGCAAGAGGCTTTGGGTTCGAAGTTGAGATTGAGTTCGGCGTATCATCCACAGACAGATGGTCAGTCGGAGAGGACAATTCAGTCGCTAGAGGATTTGTTGAGAATTTGTGTTCTTGAGCAAGGAGGAACTTGGGATAGTCATCTTCCGTTGATCGAATTCACATACAATAATAGCTATCATTCTAGTATTGGAAAGGCACCTTTCGAGGCTTTATATGGTCGGAGATGTAGAACTCCGTTGTGCTGGTTTGAGTCAGATGAAAGAGTGGTCTTAGGACCAGAGATTGTTCAGCAAACTACTGAGAAGGTTCAGATGATCCAAGAGAAAATGAAAGCGTCACAGAGTCGACAAAAGAGTTATCATGATAAGCGTAGAAAAGATCTTGAGTTTCAGGAAGGAGACCACGTATTTTTGAGAGTCACTCCTATGACTGGCGTAGGACGTGCTTTGAAGTCAAAGAAGTTGACCCCGAAGTTCATTGGTCCATATCAGATATTGGAAAGAGTTGGAACGGTGGCTTACCGAGTGGGTTTACCGCCGCATCTTTTGAATTTGCACAATGTTTTCCATGTGTCGCAACTTCGGAAGTATGTTCCGGATCCATCTCATGTAATTCAGAGTGACGATGTGCAAGTTAGACACAACCTTACGGTAGAAACTTTACCGGTGAGGATTGATGATCGTAAAGTGAAGACGTTGAGAGGCAAGGAGATACCTCTCGTGAGAGTCGTTTGGACGGGAGCGACTGGTGAAAGCTTGACATGGGAGCTTGAGAGTAAGATGCTGGAGTCTTATCCAGAGTTGTTTGCTTGAGGTAAATTTTCGAGGACGAAAATCTTTTAAGTGGGGGAGAGTTGTAACGCCCACTTTCGTTTAATCGTTTATTTAATCGAGTTTAGGCGATTATATTATAATTATATAATATATGCATGATTTTGATATGTTTTGATGATTTACGATGATTTTGGTGATTTGATTGATGACGTGATAAGTTATGAATTTTGAAGGCTTTGATAAGGATATGAGATTTATTTTACTGTTAAATAAAATAAAGATTTGAAAATAATATAATATATTTAGTTGAGGGCTGTTTTGATATTTCAGATAGTTTTGGGGGAGAAAGTGAAATAAGATAAGTAATTAAGAGGAGATATAAAAAGGTTAGACCTAGTTTTAGAAAAACATTGTTGTACGTACGTTTTTTGGAGAAAAAGGGAGAAAAAGCCAAGAGAAGAGAAACCAAGAGAGAGGGCTGTGATTTCTGCAAAACAAGGTAAGGGTGAGACTAATAATTCAATAATGTTAATTGTTGTAATTCTGATGATTAATTGACAAAGTTGGGATTGATTTAGAAAAGTTTTAGAATTAGGTCAAAACCCTAAAATTGATGATCAAACGGTAAAACTTGATTAGATTGATGTAGAAACCGTCCTATAGCCTTAGAATATGTTTAGGATGGATTATGGAATCAAAATTAGGCTTTCAACCATGTTAGTTGATGGATTTTCGAGAAAACCCGTATTCTGCCCGAGCCTCTGTTCATCGCTCACCTTGGCGAGGGATGATCCTCGCCTCGCGAGTGATGAACTTCATCGCTCGCCACGCGAGCCCTTTCCCTTCGCCGCGCGAGTTCCCTGGGTACCGCTCGCCATAGCGAGCAACCTTACTCGCCATCGCGAGCTAAGGCAGAGAGCATGTTAGATTTCGTGTTTCGACCTTTTTAGTTGGGTCTTGAGTGCCTTTGAGTGCCTGAACATACCTAGTATTTATTAGGAATGAATGTAGGATCAGAGGGAACCCAGAACAACACTAGTTTGGGAGTTGAGTGGTACTCGCCATGGCGAGTAAGAACTCTCGCCTCGCGAGCACAACCAGAATGTAGTTGCTTGAGTGTTTGTGCGATCTATGTCGCACGTGTTGATCACGAGTGAACCCCTACTTGGTAATGAGACCTAGTGATGTCGTTAAATGCAGTCTGTAGAGTTTTTTAAGATATGTTGATACTAATTGAACATGATCTAATGTATTGAATAACTACGTAAGATATGAAAGCTTGATTATGATGCAATTGATGTGCTATTGATATAATGATATCATCCTGTTATGTGACTTGTTTATGCTGCTTCCGTTATTTAACTAAGTGCATATGGTATATGATGAAGTTTAGCTCCAAATTATTGGATGCATGTTGATATGTTCATTACGGTGTTTTGTTCATAAGAGTCCATGCATAGCATCTCATTGAGCTTAGTCCTCACCACGATTATTAGGAGCTTTGTCCTCCGCACGTTTTATAGGAGCTTTGTCCTCCGCACGATTAAAGTATATTAATACTTATGATGACGATTGGTACCACATGCATATAAGGAGTCTAAGAGCATTGTCGCATTGTCATGATTAAGATGCCGTGTTGATAATGATTGTATATGTGATTACGTGATAAGTGTTTATCAAATATGTTATGTTGTTCATGATAATTGAATATATGATTACGTGATAACTGTTTAGCAATTATGCAAGAATGTTAAAGAAATGATTATGATGTTAATTTATGATTCGCAATTACATTGATTAATGTTATTTTGTTATGAAATCTCACCCCTTCTGCTTGAAAATGTTGCCCTTCGTATGGGTAACTTGCAGGTGATCGTGCTTAGTGTGCAGTTGCCGTCGTGAGTGGCCTTGCCTTCACTGTGTCGTCTAGGTCGCTCTGATACGTAACGGGATGGGGTTTAATGTTATACATGCTTCATTCTCTTACGTGATTAATATGTTATTTTTATAATGTTATGGATTACGATATGAACTGTCTTGATGGGGCCTACGTGCCAAACTGATTTATGGATTATGAATTAAATTCCGCTGCAATGTTTATGACTTTGGGTTAAATTATTATTTAACTGTTTTGGATCATGTTATATGTGATATCCCGTTGTTTATGATGCTTACTCTGATAAATGTTTTAAGAAATTTGTATTTTGGGAAAACAGGGTGTTACAATTGGTATCAGAGCAGGTCGGTCCGTCTGGTCAATTAGAGAGTCGTGTCGAGTCTTAGTAATATTTATATTACTATCTTATGTTGTTGTTGCTACTGTTGTAGAATATCAGAATGGCTGGAAGAAACGATGTTGCGTTAGCTGCTGCTTCACAAGCTGTTGCCCAAGCTGTGGGACAACAACCTAACGCAAATGCTGGTGCGAATGCTGAAGCTAGGATGTTGGAGACGTTCATGAAGAAGAACCCTCCAACTTTCGAAGGACGTTATAACCCTGATGGAGCCCAGACGTGGCTTAAGGAGATTGAGAGGATTTTCCGGGTTATGCAGTGCACTGAGGATCAGAAAGTGCGGTTTGGTACTCATCAGCTAGCCGAGGAAGCTGATGACTGGTGGGTTGCTCTTCTGCCTACCCTTGGGCAGGAGGGAGCTGTTGTGACTTGGGCTGTGTTCAGGAGAGAGTTCTGAGAAGATACTTTCCAGAAGTGCGGGTATAGTGCGAAGTCAGCGAAATAGGCTTTGCAATCTTTGAGACATATAGTTTCGATCTTCAAGGGAACTAATAACAATCAAGTCAGCGAAATTGGCTTGGTTGTTAGAGGAACCTAAATCTAATAGTAATCAAGTCAGCGAAATAGGCTTGGTTGCTAGAGGAACATGAGAGAAACTGTCTTGAGAAATTAGGTCTAACATAACATTATAAGCTTATAGTTTTGGTTTGAGAAGGACTTGTCAATTAGAGGAAACCAACGATCCCAAGGCTCTTTTTATTATTATCTTTCAAACGCTTGAACACCCCCAACTTACAATTCTCTTCTCTCTTCTAATCATCTCTAAAGGTTAATTAAATTGAACTACTCCCTGTCGGAACGATACTCTTTTATACTACTTCGGTAAGACCGTGCACTTGCGGTTTTATCTCATCATACCCCCACCCCAAACTTAGTAAGTTGCTAATTCCAGTAGCAACCCCAAACATGAACATTTCACACAACCTAGATAGCTTAACTTCAAACAACAATGTGGAACATTCATTCATAAGGCTTTCTAGGTTTGTAATATGGCTCGTCACCGAACAAGGGATCTATACCTAATGGCTCAATTTGTTTTTTCAAAGGATAAATAAAAAATAATCAGGGTAGGCTCAAAAAGGCTCAAGGTACCAAGCACTTTGCCTTAGTGTGTACAAAACAAGACCAATCAAGAAATAGAGAAATATCGCAAGTTCTAGAAACAGCAGTTGCATGAAATACTCATATATGTAAAATTGGAAAAATAAAATTTAGGCTATGGACCTTATAAGTTGAGTTATTTGGGAGTTGTGGCTACCTAATTCCTTCGCCGTACACATGATAGTTGATGAATGTGTCTTGAGGTGACCCGAATACTTTGTATTCATCTTGACGATGATAATGATATTGTTATATCTTGAGGTGACGACCTTGGTGATGACCAATACCACATGCATATTGAGTCGTGTCTGGGGGCATAGCATACATTGATAATTGATGAATGTGTCTTGTTTGGCTATGTGCTTGGTGACTATGTGAATTTGGTGAAGTTGGTCAATTGTGATCTTGGTGAAATTTTGTGAATATATGATTTTGTGAATGTGTACTCGTTATAATGTTATACTTGTATACTTGACGTTTGAATAATTGTGGGGTTGTTGTGAATGATTTCCTACCTGAGTATTATTAATCATGTGAAATTAATTATGTTGTTTTACTTTAATTGATTATGCTTTTATTTACGAAATCTAACCCCCGGTGATCGTTTGGTTGACCGCCTGCCTTATTCTTATGAATGGGTAGAAGGCGTGCAGGAGTAGTTTCTTTTCTTTGGTGAGTTTGCTTGAGGGTAACTCAGAGCTACCTCGTCTATTGGTTTTGGAGTTGTAGTCTTTAGGGCTCTAACTATGTGTCTGTTGTTGTAACACCCCGTTTTCCCAACAACATAAATATAAAAGTAAATCAGAGTTTAACACCTAACGGGCATGCTACACTGCTTTTCAAAAATCCATAAATAGAATAAAGTACTATTTATTAAAATCAACTTTGACAAAATATCAGTTCATTGCAGCGGAAAGTATTTTTCAACATTAAACAACTTCCAATAAAACCTTGGCACACGGCCTCAACAAAATATCTGTAAAGATTAAATTCAACATCAACAGTTTCATAATGATACATAAGGAATGAAAACACGACAACAATTTCCCATCCAGTTACGTATCAGAGCCCTAAGACACTTGAGCCACCACTTCTAATAAGCTTCAATACCTGCAAGTTACCCATACGAAGGGCAACAATTCCAAGCAGAAGGGGTGAGATTCACAAACAATAATAATAGATATATAAATCATCAATTTAATTAAATAACATAATTAGCAGCATATATTCAACAATAATATTCATACTTCTTCATCTTTAGAAACACGTACTAAATCAACCAACGACGACAACAACAACTCAATCAACAACAACAACAATAACTCACTCAACGACAACCACAATTACAACAACTCCATCTACAACAACGACAACAACACAATCAATCGACAACGACATCAACTACAACAAATTCTCCATCAACAACAACGACAACAACAACATCAAGGTAGCACCATTTCCATCGTGTTGAATGACTAAGCATTCCGAGGCATAAGCCTCCAACAATTTGAATGACAAGGCATTCCAGGGCATAAGCCCTCAATGGTTGAATCATTAATATTCCAGGGCATGAGCCCTCAACAGTTGAATGACAAAGCATTCTAGGGCATAAGCCCTCAACAGTTGAATGACAAAGCATTCTAGGGCATCAGCCCTCAACAGTTGAATGACAAAGCATTCCAGGGCATGAGCCCTCAACGGTTTCCTAATCATGAAAGGGCTCAACTTGTGTATATCAGCATACAACTCAACTACAAACACCGACAGTATGATCGACGACAACCACCCCTCAACAAATACATATATATGTGTTATACCCTGATTTTGGACCTAAAAAATACTCGTTCAAACTTCTTTTCTAACACTGATACTTGTCAGTTCGCCGTTATTTTTCTCTGAATCTTTACTCTCTTTTTAAAACATATCATACTGCCTCTGTCTTTTCTGACATTACAAGTCATTTAAGAACTCTCTGAAACGTCGCATTACTTTTCTTGCATTTTATTTCAAAAATCATACAAAAAGGGTATTTTGGTCATTTCCTCTGAGTCTTTTCAATCTGTCTGTACAAATCATTGTTGAATCTCTTTTTAAAATCATTTCAAAATTGCATTTGAGTCAATTTGAGTCAGTTTAGTCCCTAGGGGCATTTTGGTCTTTTCCTGTCAAAATTTCGGCAGAGAGGTATTTTAAAATACCTCATTTTTGTAACTGGTTCATTTTAGTCCTTTTGTTGATTTTATTTTTGGTTTCACTTTACGTTTTTTCAAATTACCAATTTTAGTCCAATTTTATTTTTAATTGCATTTCAGTCCCAAACAGTTTAAAAATTACATTTTAGTCCTTTTTTATTATTACAGTCCAATCCTTCAATTTTTCTTTTTTGCAGAGAGGTCCCTAAGTCCAGTCCAGGTGTCATCACCCCATTGGGTCTCAAAGTACACATGTCAGCTATAAAAACAACACAGTGTCAGATTTTCAGAGGAATTCATTCCACGCCACTTCACCAAAAACAGAATCAATTTTTCTCTCTCTTGTCAGTTAGATCAAAACAAAAATCACAGAGAAATCACCAAGAACATTCATAGAACCCTAACTTTCCAAAACCGAAAACCAACACAGATTCAACCAAATTCATCACAGTTCTCAGTGATTCATCAAAGAATCATCATCATCGAACCAGATCCTCTGCAATTCAAGGTGCGAATTCGCCATTGGCAAACTCAAGCACCGATCACAGAGAATCAGCGAAGAGGAAAAGGGAAAGAAAAAATTCGAACCAGTGAAGAAGAAGAAAGAATCAAACCGGCCAGAACCGATTTATTTTCGGATTCACGCAGCAAAATCAACAAAGCAGAGCCAAGAATCAAGTTTTTTTTTCCAAAGAATCTCGTATAATCTCCAAACAAAACTCAGGTAAAACTCAAATTTCATCCTTCTTTCTCAAGAACATCAACAAAGATGAATCAAGTGTAGATCTATGAAATTCCAAAAGATTCCATTCGAAAAAGTAAAAAGAACTTAAAAAAAATTCTTTCAAAACCGCGAGCAAGAAGCGTAGATCTACGTTGATTCAGGCTTTGCATGCAAAAACCAGTGCCATATTCATGATTAGAACGAAAAAGGATATCCAAGAATGTAAAAATTTTCGAAAACGGAGAAGTTTGTTCAACTCCGGCGGCGGCGCCGCCACCCTTGGGCGGCCGGCCACCACGCCGGAGGAACAAACCTCACCGGAGAAGATGAAGATCATCCTCCGTATGCAGTTTCCGGCGAGGGAGAGGGAGGAGAGATATGCGGTTTCCGGCGAGAGAGGGAAGAGAGAAGTGAGAGCTTCTCTCACTAGGATGAGAGAAGAGAGAGAAAGAGCTTGCAAAAATGAAAAAAACCGGTGCTCCTATGTATATATAGACAACTGAACCGGACCGGTTCAAGACCGGTCCAATCCCCTTCGTTCCTAGCCGTTGGATCTAGGGTTTGATCTCCTGGATCAATCCTGTGGTTCCTGTGCATCCGGACCTTTTAGGTTTTGGGCTTGGGTTTCTGTTTGTGGTTTCCTGTATGTTTTTGCTATTTTCCTGCTATCTGCACCCTGCTTTTTTGCTAACTGGACCCCTGCATGCTCAATCTTTTCTCTAAAAATTCTAAAAAAATTGTCATATGTTTCTTAATACATTTTAACACTTTTGAGATATTTTCCAGTGGTTTAAAAAATGATAAAAATGTGTGTGTTATTTTTCTTGATTAATTTTGTGTTTGATCTAAGTTTGTGCATTTTTTGTGGTATACTTTCTCATAAAATGTTGGCATATGATGTGGATGATTGGTGTGTAATTTTATGATGAATATGTTGCTGATCATGTGTATATCTTGCTGATTGTGGATATAGATTCTCATGTCTTTCTTGTTTTGCAAGCAATGTGTGTTTTTATCAAGAAATAAAGTGCAAAATGTCTTTGAAAATGTGTCATGATTCTTGGCTTGAATATGTCCTAATTGTTCCCACATTATAGCCCAAAATTAAACCCCTTTAACATTGCTATAATGAGGGGATTATAGGTCATATGCATGTCTAAGTTTCATAACCAATTTTAGGTATATTTTGCCACTTTATTTCATTCCATTACCTTTTTTTCCTCTCTTGCTATTCTATTCAATTTTGTTTACCTTTCTACTATTTTTATGCTTTATGATACTAACCATTTCATCTCACATTTCATTCATCCCATAGTTTTGGCATCCTTTTTTCTATTCATTTCTATATCAATTGGGTTTGTAATAAATTTAGTTAGTTTAGTTTAGTTTACATTCTTGCAAGACCATAGCATGTATCTAGGACTCAATGTAAAGGACTATGGACTCTCTAATGATGTACACCGACACAAAGCACCGACACATGCACACACGTTGTATGTTTACCGTTTAGATGTATGTTTAGGAAACGCGCTACTTAGAAAAAATATCCATTTTCTCAAAAAATAGCAAATTCCATCACTTGAAAATTCTTCTCAATAAAGCTTGGAGTCAAAACTCCATTGTATTCTTTTATTTTCTTAAATAAAATTTCAATGAATCCTAATGTTTACTTAGACATTTTCCTTTAAAATTGAACCAACAATTCACCTTTTTTCTCTTATGCCTTTAAGGCCTCTTTCTATTCTTCAAAATCCTTTTTTCAAACTTAAAATCAACCAACAAAAACAAAAACAATTTTCGAGAACGAACTACGTTTGGTTTTGATCCCTTAAAAGGGTACGTAGGCAATGAGTTAATACTCCTCCAAGCCAAGTAAAATAAAAACCTCAATCATCTTCTCCCCTCATTCTTCACTCAAAAAAATTTTTCTTCTTTTCAATAAGTAGGCAATAAAAACTAAAGCGTAGAAATAAACTTAGGAGAACGGTTCTTATGGAGTACCATAATCGCTCCGGGTGCCTAACACCTTCCCGTAGTGAAAACGACCCCGAACTTCGAATCTAAGGGTTTTTCTCAATTTTGCCCTTCCCAAGAAAAAATAGAGAATATCAAAGATTGAAGGGTTCAAGCCTAATTAATGACTTGACACCCGAAAATCGCGATAACAGAAATGGCGACTTCACTGGGGACATATTTAGCGGGTCGCGCCTAGTTTTCCTTAGTTTATATTTACGCTTTGTTTTATTGCTTACATATGTGAATACTTGTTTATTTTCATTTAACGTGTGGGGTGAGAATATCAAAAGTCCTATACCCGGGCTGAGTGAACTTATGAATAGGTAGAGATATAATCGACAATTCGATCCGAGGGTTGCCTTGTGTATTGGGTTATGCGATCAATCTCACATAGCTGAGGCATTTTGGAAGTAATATTGTCGGCGTGTGTTGTCATGCTTAGGCACTTTGCTTTCAATTGTTCGACGATGCTATGGACCGTAGTTACCAAACCCATCCCTGGCCTTTTTAGGACGTAGTGCGGTGGCTAAACCGAGTGTTGTCTCGAGTTTTAGTCGTCACGCGATACTACACTCAAACTAGACCTTCTTTCGAATAAACATGGAACGGACGTTGTCCCGTGCTACCATGATATACGAAAGAGAGGTTGCAGTTTGGGAACTTGATTAGAACCTTGGTTACTATTATCCTAAACTTTAGTTTACCGGGCACCGTGTCCGCCCTTGGCTCCTCGACTTTAATCTCAACCCTCCATGTTTTCTCTGTAATTGAAAAAAAAAAAAAAAAAACAATCATGCATACATGCATTCATGCATAATTTTTTCTCATGCATTCATCGAAGGATTGGACAAATTAAAAACTTTGTAAACATTACAGGTATGAAGAAGACTAAATCCTACAAGTTCAAGGAGGTTGATTTGGTTAGTTTGAGAGAGTTGGCACTCAAGGTGAAGAATCAAACAGGTTTCCGACTCCGGTATGGTGGTTTGCTTAATATTCTCCGGACTAATGTTGAAGAGAAGCTCGTGCACACTCTAGTGCAATTCTATGACCCGAGTTTCCGCTGCTTCACTTTCCCGGATTTCCAATTGGTCCCTACTCTTGAGGCTTATTCCCACTTATTGGATTCACCTATAGCCGAGAAGACGCCTTTCACCGGTCCCGGGACTTCTCTTACTCCTCTGGTTATTGCTAAGGATCTCTATCTCAAGACTTCCGATGTCTCTAAGCATCTTACTACTAAGTCTCACATCCGAGGGTTCACTTCCAAGTATCTACTTGAGCAAGCTAATCTCGAAACTACTTGTCAGGACGCACTCGAGGCTATTCTCGCATTGCTTATCTATGGGCTCATTCTCTTCCCGAATCTCGACAACTTTGTGGACATGAATGCTATTGAGATCTTCCATTCTAGGAATCCGGTTCCTACCCTGCTAGCTGACATGTATCATGCTATCCATGACCGGACTCTCAAAGGTCGTGGGTATATCCTTTGCTGCGTACCCCTCCTGTATAGGTGGTTTATTTCTCACCTTCCGAGCTCCTTCCATGATAACTCGGAGGATTGGTCCTACTCACAGCGGATGATGGCTCTCTCTCCTAACGAGGTGGTCTGGATCACTCCCGCCGCTCAGGTTAAGGAGATTATTACTGGTTGTGGAGACTTTCTCAATGTACCTCTTCTTGGTACTCGTGGGGGAATCAACTACAATCCGGAGCTTGCTATGAGACAGTTTGGGTTCCCTATGAAGACAAAGCCCATCAATCTTGCCACATCTCCAGAGTTCTTCTATTATTCGAACTCCCCCACCGGACAAAGGGAGGCTTTCACAAAGGCTTGGTCTAAGGTCCATAGGAAGAGTGTGAAGCATTTGGGTGTGAGATCTGGTATTGCTCATGAGGCCTATACTCAGTGGGTAATAAACCGAGCCGAAGAGATTGGTATGCCATACCCTGCTATGAGACATGTGGCTGCATCTGCTCCATCTATACCTTTACCTCTACCTCCCACAACTCAGGAGATGTATCAGGAGCATCTGGCCATGGAAAGTCGTGAGAAACAATGTGGAAAGCCCGATACAATGAGGCTGAGAATCTAATCATGACTTTGGATGGTAAGGATGAGCAGAAGACTCATGAGAACCTAATGTTGAAGAAGGAATTGGTTAAGGTCCGAAGGGAACTTGAAGAAAAGGATGAGCTACTTATGCGAGACTCCAAGAGAGCTAGAGGACGACGCAACTTCTATGCTAGATATTGCGGTTCGGATTCGGAGTCTGAGTCTGAGGATCATCCTACCACTTCCTATGCTTGAGAGTTTTATTTGTTTATATTTCAAAAGTCTTCCCTTGGCTTAGTATTTCAAAGGGATTCATCTTGTAAACGCTTCGTTTTGCTTTGCTTGTTTAGATATTGTTTACAAAACTCCTAATTTGTCTAAAAATCCTTCGATGTCCAAAAACAACTTTTGCATTTGCATTTATACATATCATGCATCATGTGCATCATTCATCAAGCCACAAAAAGTTTACAAGTGCTCACTGCCTCCTGGTTCTTCTGCCACAGAGATTGAAAGGTGGCTCGTGCTCGGAAAATTTACGAACCAGACAGAATACACCGGACAAGACTCTACAGAAAGAAGAATTCGGCAGCCATGGAAGAAGAGAACGCTCAGCTCCATACCGAGTTAGCCACTCTGAGGGAAGAATTGGCTAAAGCTAACGATGTCATGACTGCTCTGCTAGCCGCTCAAGAGCAATCAGCTACGGCTATCCCTATAGCCACAGCTATACCGGTGACTACAAGCATGCTCCCAACCGCATCTGCAGACGCTCGCTGTGCTATGCCAGCTGGGTTTCCATATGGGCTCCCACCGTTCTTCACTCCCAGTACTGCAGCAGGCACTTCGGGCACTACTAACAATGTTCTGATCCCTGCAACAAATGCTGGCTCCGTCAATGCTACTTTGCCACAAACAACGGCAGCTGTCACTGAGCCTCTTGTGCATACCCTACCTCAAGGTATTAACATCAACACACAGCACGGAAGATCTCTGCTTGGTGTCAAAAGTGGATGTCCCTAAGAAGTTCAAAATCCCGGATTTCGACCGGTACAACGGGCTAACTTGTCCCCAAAACCACATCATCAAATACGTCCGAAAGATGGGCAATTACAAAGACAATGATTCCCTTATGATCCACTGCTTTCAGGATAGTTTGATGGAAGATGCCGCAGAGTGGTATACTAGTTTGAGCAAAAATGACATCCATACCTTTGATGAATTAGCCGCTGCTTTCAAGAGCCACTATGGGTTTAACACCCGATTGAAGCCGAACAGGGAATTCCTCAGATCTCTCTCCCAGAAGAAGGAGGAAAGCTTCCGTGAATACGCACAGAGATGGAGAGGGGCAGCTGCCCGCATTACTCCCGCTCTTGATGAAGAAGAAATGACCCAGACATTCTTAAAGACCTTGAAGAAGGATTATGTTGAGAGAATGATCATAGCTGCCCCGAATAACTTTTCGGAGATGGTCACCATGGGAACCCGTCTGGAGGAAGCCGTCAGGGATGGAATCATTGTGTTCGAGAAAGCTGAATCCTCTGTGAATGCATCGAAGAGGTATGGTAATGGACACCACAAGAAGAAAGAAGCGGAAGTAGGGATAGTGTCAGCTGGAGCCGGTCAATCCATGGCTACTGTTGCTCCTATCAATGCAGCCCAAATGCCTCCGTCATACCCATATGTGCCGTATTCACAGCATCCTTTCTTTCCACCATTTTATCATCAGTACCCTCTGCCACCGGGTCAACCTCAAGTACCCGTTAATGCAATCGCTCAACAGATGAAACAACAGTTGCCAGTTCAACAACAACAACAAAATCAGCAAGCTAGACCTACTTTCCCTCCGATACCGATGTTGTATGCTGAGTTGCTTCCGACTTTACTCCATAGAGGGCATTGTACAACCAGACAGGGTAAGCCCCCACCTGATCCGTTGCCTCCAAGGTTCAGGTCCGATCTCAAATGTGATTTTCATCAAGGTGCCCTAGGGCATGATGTCGAGGGGTGCTATGCTTTGAAGTATATCGTGAAGAAGCTCATTGATCAAGGAAAGCTGACCTTTGAGAATAATGTCCCACATGTCCTCGACAATCCTCTTCCAAATCATCCCGCTGTGAATATGATCGAAGTATGTGAGGAAGCTCCTAGACTTGATGTCCGTAACGTCGTAACTCCTCTGGTGCCTCTACACATCAAGCTGTGCAAAGCTTCTCTGTTTAGCCATGATCATGCCAAGTGCCTAGGATGCCTTCGTAATCCTTTGGGTTGCTATACTGTTCAAGATGACATCCAAAGCTTGATGAATGATAATTTTTTGACTGTTAGCGACGTCTGCGTGATTGTGCCAGTTTTTCACGATCCGCCTGTCAAGAGTATACCTTTGAAGAAGAATGCTGAGCCTTTGGTGATAAGGTTGCCCGGACCGGTACCGTATGCTTCAGATAGGGCTATCCCGTACAAATACAATGCTACCATAGTTGAAAACGGAGTAGAAGTGCCTCTGGTGTCCTTGGCTGTGGTGAACAATACCGCCGAAGGAACTTCAGCAGCCCTAAGAAGCGGAAGAGTCCGTCCACCGCTATTTCAAAAGAAGGCAGCTACGCCTACCGTGCCACCCATTGACAAGCCAACCCCGACTGATGTTTCTCCCGTTAACAGAGACGCGAGCCAACCAGGCCGGTCTATAGAGGATTCTAATCTGGACGAGATTTTGAGGTTGATCAAAAGAAGTGACTATAAGATTGTGGATCAGCTGCTGCAAACTCCATCGAAGATATCCATTTTGTCTCTACTCCTGAGTTCCCCTGCTCACAGAGATACCCTTTTGAAAGTATTGGAGCAGGCTTATGTGGATCATGAAGTAACTGTGGATCACTTTGGTAGCATAGTGGGGAACATTACCGCCTGCAGCAATCTGTGGTTCAGTGAAGATGAATTGCCCGAAGCAGGAAAGCATCATAATCTGGCCTTGCATATCTCCGTGAATTGCAAGTCTGACATGATCTCAAATGTGTTAGTAGACACTGGCTCATCTTTGAATGTGATGCCCAAGTCAACGCTGGATCAGCTGAGTTACCGGGGAACTCCTTTGAGGAGAAGCACTTTTCTGGTCAAAGCCTTTGATGGAACCCGCAAGAGTGTTCTCGGGGAGATAGACTTGCCAATAACTATCGGCCCCGAAACCTTTCTAATCACCTTTCAGGTCATGGATATTAATGCCTCTTACAGCTGTCTCCTGGGGAGACCGTGGATACACGACGCGGGAGCAGTGACCTCTACTTTGCACCAAAAGTTGAAATTTG
Organism: Medicago truncatula; assembly: GCF_003473485.1. Classification (NCBI taxonomy): domain Eukaryota; kingdom Viridiplantae; phylum Streptophyta; class Magnoliopsida; order Fabales; family Fabaceae; genus Medicago; species Medicago truncatula. Next base: position 18,254,006 of record NC_053047.1, on the reverse strand, counting down.
CAAAAAGTGGAAAGCTTGTTACCATTCATGGAGAGGAAGCATACCTGGTTAGCCAGCTATCATCTTTCTCTTGCATAGAAGCAGGGTCTGCGGAGGGGACCGCTTTTCAAGGATTAACTGTCGAAGTTACGGAGCCCAAGAGGGGTGGAACTGCCATGGCTTCTTTGAAGGATGCACAGAGAGCCGTCCAAGTGGGTCAAGCTGCCGGCTGGGGCAGGTTAATACAGCTTCGTGAGAACAAGCATAAGGAAGGTCTTGGCTTCTCCCCAACTTCAGGAGTTTCCACCGGGGCATTCTGTAGTGCTGGGTTTGTCAACGCAATCACAGAAGAAGCAACTGGATTTGGCCCGAGGCCTGTATTTGTTATACCAGGAGGCATTGCGAGAGATTGGGATGCCATTGACATTCCCTCAATCATGCATGTTTCTGAGTAATATACCTTGTTGCTTAAGTATCTTGTTTTTTCAAAATAACAATCCTCTCGCTCTGCCCAAAGCGAGAGTGATATTTTCTGTAAGGGCATGTTTGTTTCGGCATTGCCGTTGATTAATAAAAATTTTGTCGTTTCTTCCACGACTGCTTTTTAGTGCCTTTTTTCTTGGAAATAATGGTAATGCCAGAAAAAAACCAAAACATCTGTATTTTCTTATTAATTTCAAAAATCTGCATAAAAACCCTCTTTCTAAAATCATCCAACCATTTTACGCAGATTGAACTATAATAAACCCGTTGGGCACAGTAACCCTGCATTCCCTCCGAATTTTGAGTTCCCAGTGTATGAGGCCGAAGATGAGGAAGGTGATGACATACCATATGAGATCACTCGGCTACTTGAGCAGGAAAAGAAAGCCATTCAGCCTCACCAGGAAGAGATTGAGCTTATCAACATAGGTACCGAGGAGAACAAGCGAGAAATCAAGATCGGTGCTGCTCTAGAGGAAGGGGTTAAAAAGAAGATCATCCAGCTCCTCCGGGAATATCCGGATATTTTTGCATGGTCGTATGAAGATATGCCAGGTCTAGATCCTATGATTGTGGAGCATCGGATCCCCACCAAGCCTGAATGTCCTCCCGTCAGGCAGAAATTGAGAAGGACTCATCCAGATATGGCTCTCAAGATTAAGAGCAAGGTTCAAAAACAGATTGATGCGGGTTTCCTCATGACAGTTGAGTACCCTGAATGGGTTGCCAATATTGTACCTGTGCCAAAGAAGGATGGTAAAGTCCAGATGTGTGTTGATTTCAGGGACCTGAACAAAGCCAGTCCAAAAGACAACTTTCCATTACCTCATATTGATGTGCTTGTTGATAATACCGCTCAGTCTAAGGTGTTCTCCTTCATGGACGGTTTCTCCGGTTACAATCAGATCAAAATGTCTCCTGAAGATAGAGAAAAGACGTCTTTTATCACTCCATGGGGTACTTTCTGCTACAAAGTGATGCCGTTCGGCCTAATAAATGCTGGTGCTACCTACCAAAGAGGGATGACTACCCTCTTTCATGACATGATTCACAAAGAAGTCGAAGTATATGTGGATGATATGATTGTGAAGTCAACAGATGAGGAGCAACATGTTGAATATTTGACAAAGATGTTTGAAAGGTTAAGAAAATACAAGCTTCGATTGAATCCCAACAAATGTACATTCGGCGTCAGATGCGGGAAGTTATTAGGCTTCATTGTCAGCCAAAAGGGCATTGAAGTCGATCCTGATAAAGTCCAGGCCATCCGAGAAATGCCAGCTCCACAGACTGAGAAGCAAGTCAGAGGTTTCCTCGGGCGTTTGAATTACATCTCCCGATTCATATCTCACATGACCGCAACCTGCGGGCCGATCTTCAAGCTACTCAGAAAGAATCAGCCTATTGTATGGAATGATGAATGTCAAGAAGCTTTTGATAGCATCAAGAATTACCTGCTGGAACCACCTATCCTTGTCCCACCCGTGGAAGGAAGGCCTTTGATTATGTATTTGGCAGTATTTGATGAATCCATGGGATGCGTACTTGGTCAACAAGATGAGACTGGAAAGAAAGAACATTCTATCTACTATCTAAGCAAGAAGTTCACCGATTGTGAAACTCGGTATACAATGCTTGAGAAGACTTGTTGTGCTCTGGCCTGGGCCGCTAAACGCCTGCGTCATTATTTGGTGAATCATACAACTTGGTTGATATCCAGAATGGATCCGATAAAGTATATCTTTGAGAAAGCTGCTGTTACTGGGAAGATTGCACGCTGGCAGATGCTTTTGTCTGAATATGATATTGTGTTCAAAACTCAAAAGGCAATCAAAGGTAGCATTCTTGCCGATCACCTTGCTTACCAACCTCTTGATGATTACCAACCAATTGAATTCGATTTCCCCGATGAAGAGATCATGTATTTAAAATCAAAAGACTGCGAAGAACCGTTGATTGATGAAGGTCCAGATCCCAATAGCAAGTGGGGTTTAGTCTTTGATGGTGCTGTCAATGCTTATGGTAAAGGAATTGGGGCAGTCATTGTATCCCCGCAGGGGCATCACATTCCTTTTACCGCCCGAATTCTGTTCGAATGTACCAACAACATGGCTGAGTATGAAGCATGTATCTTCGGGATCGAGGAAGCAATTGACATGAGAATCAAACACCTCGACATCTATGGAGATTCTGCGCTCGTCATCAATCAGATAAAGGGAGAGTGGGAGACCCACCATGCTAAGTTGATTCCTTATCGTGATTATGCGAGACGTTTGCTGACATATTTTACAAAGGTTGAGCTGCACCATATTCCTCGTGATGAGAACCAAATGGCTGATGCTCTTGCTACTCTATCCTCCATGTTTCGAGTAAACCATTGGAATGATGTGCCATTAATCAAAGTGCAACGCCTTGAAAGACCTTCACATGTGTTTGCTATTGGGGATGTGATCGATCAGGCTGGCGAAAATGTGGTTGACTATAAACCCTGGTACTACGACATCAAACAGTTCTTGCTGAGCCGTGAGTATCCGCCGGGTGCTTCCAAACAAGATAAGAAGACCTTGAGAAGATTGGCCAGTAGATTCCTGTTAGATGGAGATATTCTGTACAAGAGAAACTATGACATGGTATTGTTAAGATGTGTTGATGAACATGAAGCGGAGCAGTTAATGCATGATGTACATGACGGTACCTTCGGGACCCATGCTACAGGGCATACTATGTCAAGGAAGTTGTTGCGAGCAGGTTACTACTGGATGGCCATGGAGCATGATTGCTACCAGTACGCCAGAAAGTGTCACAAATGTCAAATCTATGCTGATAAGATTCATGTGCCTCCGCACGCTCTCAATGTTATTTCATCCCCATGGCCGTTCTCAATGTGGGGCATCGACATGATTGGAAGAATTGAACCGAAGGCTTCAAATGGTCATCGTTTCATCTTAGTGGCAATTGACTACTTCACCAAGTGGGTTGAAGCAGCATCTTATACCAATGTGACCAAGCAAGTGGTAGCTAAGTTCATCAAGAACAACATCATATGTCGATATGGTGTTCCCAGCAAGATTATTACCGACAATGGTACCAACCTGAACAACGATGTGGTGCAAGCTCTTTGTGAAGAATTCAAAATTGAGCATCATAACTCTTCTCCTTATAGACCTCAGATGAATGGTGCAGTTGAGGCCGCTAACAAGAATATCAAGAGAATTGTCCAAAAGATGGTAACCACTTACAAGGACTGGCATGATATGTTACCCTATGCTCTGTATGGCTACCGTACTACAGTGCGCAGTTCAACCGGGGCAACCCCTTTCTCTCTTGTATATGGTATGGAAGCAGTTCTTCCTTTGGAAGTGGAGATCCCATCTCTCCGTGTGATCATGGAAGCAAAGTTATCCGAGGCTGAATGGTGCCAAAGCCGGTATGATCAGTTGAACTTAATTGAGGAAAACCGTATGGATGCCATGGCTCGTGGACAGTCGTATCAAGCAAGAATGAAGACTGCATTTGACAAGAAAGTCCATCCTCGAGAATTCAAGGTAGGGGAACTTGTATTGAAAAGGAGGGTAAGCCAGCAACCCGACCCAAGGGGCAAGTGGACGCCTAACTATGAAGGTCCTTATGTTGTCAAGAAGGCCTTCTCCGGTGGTGCTTTAATCCTTACACACATGGATGGTGTAGAACTTCCAAATCCAGTGAATGCCGATATAGTCAAGAAATACTTTGCCTAGAAATGTGAAAAGAACAGCGTGGTAGGTCGAAAACCCGAAAGGGCGGCCTAGGCAAAAATGCGCTTCCCGGTGGATCGAAAACCCGAAAGGGCGGTCCAGGCAAAAATAAGGGACAAAAGAAATATATATGAAAAAGCTCGCTGAGATTGCACGCAACTCAGGCAAGAATGAGCGTCTCGATGAATCGAAAACCCGGAAGGGCGGTTCATGCAAAAATGAGATTGAAACAAAAGGCAAGTAACTATATCTGGCTAACCACCATTCCCTTGGGGCATCTGCAGCTGTTAATGACTATCTTCATCAAAAGCTCCTACGCTTGCAAATTCAAAGTTTCTAGGAAATGTAATGATTACTGTGTTCAATGTACCACCAACCAATAAAAATTACCATTTTCCAAGCTTTGTAAATCCGTGGAGTCACGCCTTCGGCTGACCACCACTCTTATACATCAAATTGAGCCTGTGCTTTTGTTTAAAACTCTGCTTTCTTTTTGCTTTCAAAGCTATATACAAAACATTTTCCTTCTATTTTGATAATGACAATGCTCGAAACAAACATTTTGAAAATTGAAAACTTTTTTGTCTATTTTTGAAAAGCAAACCTGAGCAACAGGGTACATTCAAATGAAACATGCATGAGCGGGAGTATGTTGATGTCTATTTCAATATGTGTTACAAGCAGGTTCTCCCCGGGATAGTCTGTGGTCAATGGCAAGAATGAAAAAACAGAATAAAAATGCATGAAAATGAATAGGCTCGCTAAGTTGAAAACCCGGAAGGGCGGCTTAGGCAAAAATGAGCACCCCGCTGGATTGACAACCCGAAAGGGCAGTTCAGGCAAAAATGGGGCATTAAAAAAGAATTTATTTTCCCGGTGGATCGAAAACCCGAAAGGGCGATCCAGGCAAAAATGGGATGCAAAAAATGAATGAATGAAAATTGAAAAAACAACATGCAAAAAGCATTGACCACAGATGCGACGTCCTCGATACATCCGGCATTATTCCCAGTAGAGTCTTCCGAGATTCTATCCCCAGCAAGTTGCATAGCTACCGGCCCTCAGCCTAGGTCCCGATACGTCTCCCAACAACGTCATCTCCAAAGAGGATTTCCAGGAATGTGTAATATAGCACGAGCCACTACGTGCCCAATACTCCAGTGTCTTGTCTGTCTTCGCGGAACTGTGTCTACAAATCGCCAGCAGTCATGCATTACAAGCATTCATACATGCATAATCATGCATATTACGTGCCCATGCATTTAATAAAACTGTTATATCATCCATGCATATTGCATTTCCAATGTCAACATCAGTCTCAATTCAATACTCATGTCGGGTTCTCTGTCAAAACCTTGTGAGCCAATAATATTGGTCAATTCCTACCTTTCAAATCAAATCGACGCCAAGTCAATGTTAACCTATTTTGTCAAAAAAACTAATCCCCTGTGAATTTGTTTCTGTTCGGTCAAGTGACTAGTTCAAGTCCAAGAACAGCTTGTACCTATCAATTTGCTTATGTTATCGGTCGAGTGCCCAGCTCAATCCAAGAGCAGCTTGTACCTGTCAATATGTTTCTGTTTGGTCAAGTTACCAGTTCGCATCCAAGAACGACTTGTACCCGTTTACTTTTCAATGTTATCGGTCGAGTTACCAGTTCGAATCCAAGAACAGCTCGTACCTGTCTATGTGTCTATGATTTTGGTCAAGTGGCTAGTTCAAGTCCAAGAACAGCTTGTACCCGTCTATCTGTTTCTGTTTGCTCAAGTGGCTAGCTCGATCCAAGAGCAGCTTGCGCCTGTCTATTTTGTCTTTGTCTCCGGTGGAGTAACCAGTTCGCATCCAAGAACAAGCTCGCACCTGTCTATTTGCCTTTGCTTTCAGTCGAGCGACCAGTTCGAATCAAGAACAACTCGTACCTGTCTACTTTTTCTATGTCCCCGGTCGAGTGACCAGTTCGAATCCAAGAACAACTCGCACCTGTTTGTCTGCTTTTATTCCCGGTCAAGTGCCCAGCTCAATCCAAGAGCAGCTTGTACCCGTCAATTTGCTCCTAGTCTCCTATCTACTTTGTTATCTGTTATCTTGTCAATGTCTACCAATCCCGCAATGGATACGACATCTTTTGTTAATTCCAGTTTTCGTTTGTCTTGCACTCATAATCCAAATGTTGCATGGCATTCATGGTATTTGAAAATGTACAAGCGTATTTTTTACGTCCAAACACAGTGCAAATGTTAATATTTAAGTATCTTCGTCCCGTCAAGCCAAAGACTTCGTCTCTTGACCCTCCAGACAAAGAAACTTAAATAGGGGCAGCTGTTATACCCTGATTTTGGACCTAAAAAATACTCGTTCAAACTTCTTTTCTAACACTGATACTTGTCAGTTCGCCGTTATTTTTCTCTGAATCTTTACTCTCTTTTTAAAACATATCATACTGCCTCTGTCTTTTCTGACATTACAAGTCATTTAAGAACTCTCTGAAACGTCGCATTACTTTTCTTGCATTTTATTTCAAAAATCATACAAAAAGGGTATTTTGGTCATTTCCTCTGAGTCTTTTCAATCTGTCTGTACAAATCATTGTTGAATCTCTTTTTAAAATCATTTCAAAATTGCATTTGAGTCAATTTGAGTCAGTTTAGTCCCTAGGGGCATTTTGGTCTTTTCCTGTCAAAATTTCGGCAGAGAGGTATTTTAAAATACCTCATTTTTGTAACTGGTTCATTTTAGTCCTTTTGTTGATTTTATTTTTGGTTTCACTTTACGTTTTTTCAAATTACCAATTTTAGTCCAATTTTATTTTTAATTGCATTTCAGTCCCAAACAGTTTAAAAATTACATTTTAGTCCTTTTTTATTATTACAGTCCAATCCTTCAATTTTTCTTTTTTGCAGAGAGGTCCCTAAGTCCAGTCCAGGTGTCATCACCCCATTGGGTCTCAAAGTACACATGTCAGCTATAAAAACAACACAGTGTCAGATTTTCAGAGGAATTCATTCCACGCCACTTCACCAAAAACAGAATCAATTTTTCTCTCTCTTGTCAGTTAGATCAAAACAAAAATCACAGAGAAATCACCAAGAACATTCATAGAACCCTAACTTTCCAAAACCGAAAACCAACACAGATTCAACCAAATTCATCACAGTTCTCAGTGATTCATCAAAGAATCATCATCATCGAACCAGATCCTCTGCAATTCAAGGTGCGAATTCGCCATTGGCAAACTCAAGCACCGATCACAGAGAATCAGCGAAGAGGAAAAGGGAAAGAAAAAATTCGAACCAGTGAAGAAGAAGAAAGAATCAAACCGGCCAGAACCGATTTATTTTCGGATTCACGCAGCAAAATCAACAAAGCAGAGCCAAGAATCAAGTTTTTTTTTCCAAAGAATCTCGTATAATCTCCAAACAAAACTCAGGTAAAACTCAAATTTCATCCTTCTTTCTCAAGAACATCAACAAAGATGAATCAAGTGTAGATCTATGAAATTCCAAAAGATTCCATTCGAAAAAGTAAAAAGAACTTAAAAAAAATTCTTTCAAAACCGCGAGCAAGAAGCGTAGATCTACGTTGATTCAGGCTTTGCATGCAAAAACCAGTGCCATATTCATGATTAGAACGAAAAAGGATATCCAAGAATGTAAAAATTTTCGAAAACGGAGAAGTTTGTTCAACTCCGGCGGCGGCGCCGCCACCCTTGGGCGGCCGGCCACCACGCCGGAGGAACAAACCTCACCGGAGAAGATGAAGATCATCCTCCGTATGCAGTTTCCGGCGAGGGAGAGGGAGGAGAGATATGCGGTTTCCGGCGAGAGAGGGAAGAGAGAAGTGAGAGCTTCTCTCACTAGGATGAGAGAAGAGAGAGAAAGAGCTTGCAAAAATGAAAAAAACCGGTGCTCCTATGTATATATAGACAACTGAACCGGACCGGTTCAAGACCGGTCCAATCCCCTTCGTTCCTGGCCGTTGGATCTAGGGTTTGATCTCCTGGATCAATCCTGTGGTTCCTGTGCATCCGGACCTTTTAGGTTTTGGGCTTGGGTTTCTGTTTGTGGTTTCCTGTATGTTTTTGCTATTTTCCTGCTATCTGCACCCTGCTTTTTTGCTAACTGGACCCCTGCATGCTCAATCTTTTCTCTAAAAATTCTAAAAAAATTGTCATATGTTTCTTAATACATTTTAACACTTTTGAGATATTTTCCAGTGGTTTAAAAAATGATAAAAATGTGTGTGTTATTTTTCTTGATTAATTTTGTGTTTGATCTAAGTTTGTGCATTTTTTGTGGTATACTTTCTCATAAAATGTTGGCATATGATGTGGATGATTGGTGTGTAATTTTATGATGAATATGTTGCTGATCATGTGTATATCTTGCTGATTGTGGATATAGATTCTCATGTCTTTCTTGTTTTGCAAGCAATGTGTGTTTTTATCAAGAAATAAAGTGCAAAATGTCTTTGAAAATGTGTCATGATTCTTGGCTTGAATATGTCCTAATTGTTCCCACATTATAGCCCAAAATTAAACCCCTTTAACATTGCTATAATGAGGGGATTATAGGTCATATGCATGTCTAAGTTTCATAACCAATTTTAGGTATATTTTGCCACTTTATTTCATTCCATTACCTTTTTTTCCTCTCTTGCTATTCTATTCAATTTTGTTTACCTTTCTACTATTTTTATGCTTTATGATACTAACCATTTCATCTTACATTTCATTCATCCCATAGTTTTGGCATCCTTTTTTCTATTCATTTCTATATCAATTGGGTTTGTAATAAATTTAGTTAGTTTAGTTTAGTTTACATTCTTGCAAGACCATAGCATGTATCTAGGACTCAATGTAAAGGACTATGGACTCTCTAATGATGTACACCGACACAAAGCACCGACACATGCACACACGTTGTATGTTTACCGTTTAGATGTATGTTTAGGAAACGCGCTACTTAGAAAAAATATCCATTTCCTCAAAAAATAGCAAATTCCATCACTTGAAAATTCTTCTCAATAAAGCTTGGAGTCAAAACTCCATTGTATTCTTTTATTTTCTTAAATAAAATTTCAATGAATCCTAATGTTTACTTAGACATTTTCCTTTAAAATTGAACCAACAATTCACCTTTTTTCTCTTATGCCTTTAAGGCCTCTTTCTATTCTTCAAAATCCTTTTTTCAAACTTAAAATCAACCAACAAAAACAAAAACAATTTTCGAGAACGAACTACGTTTGGTTTTGATCCCTTAAAAGGGTACGTAGGCAATGAGTTAATACTCCTCCAAGCCAAGTAAAATAAAAACCTCAATCATCTTCTCCCCTCATTCTTCACTCAAAAAAAAATTTCTTCTTTTCAATAAGTAGGCAATAAAAACTAAAGCGTAGAAATAAACTTAGGAGAACGGTTCTTATGGAGTACCATAATCGCTCCGGGTGCCTAACACCTTCCCGTAGTGAAAACGACCCCGAACTTCGAATCTAAGGGTTTTTCTCAATTTTGCCCTTCCCAAGAAAAAATAGAGAATATCAAAGATTGAAGGGTTCAAGCCTAATTAATGACTTGACACCCGAAAATCGCGATAACAGAAATGGCGACTTCACTGGGGACATATTTAGCGGGTCGCGCCTAGTTTTCCTTAGTTTATATTTACGCTTTGTTTTATTGCTTACATATGTGAATACTTGTTTATTTTCATTTAACGTGTGGGGTGAGAATATCAAAAGTCCTATACCCGGGCTGAGTGAACTTATGAATAGGTAGAGATATAATCGACAATTCGATCCGAGGGTTGCCTCGTGTATTGGGTTATGCGATCAATCTCACATAGCTGAGGCATTTTGGAAGTAATATTGTCGGCGTGTGTTGTCATGCTTAGGCACTTTGCTTTCAATTGTTCGACGATGCTATGGACCGTAGTTACCAAACCCATCCCTGGCCTTTTTAGGACGTAGTGCGGTGGCTAAACCGAGTGTTGTCTCGAGTTTTAGTCGTCACGCGATACTACACTCAAACTAGACCTTCTTTCGAATAAACATGGAACGGACGTTGTCCCGTGCTACCATGATATACGAAAGAGAGGTTGTAGTTTGGGAACTTGATTAGAACCTTGGTTACTATTATCCTAAACTTTAGTTTACCGGGCACCGTGTCCGCCCTTGGCTCCTCGACTTTAATCTCAACCCTCCATGTTTTCTCTGTAATTGAAAAAAAAAAAAAAAAACAATCATGCATACATGCATTCATGCATAATTTTTTCTCATGCATTCATCGAAGGATTGGACAAATTAAAAACTTTGTAAACATTACAGGTATGAAGAAGACTAAATCCTACAAGTTCAAGGAGGTTGATTTGGTTAGTTTGAGAGAGTTGGCACTCAAGGTGAAGAATCAAACAGGTTTCCGACTCCGGTATGGTGGTTTGCTTAATATTCTCCGGACTAATGTTGAAGAGAAGCTCGTGCACACTCTAGTGCAATTCTATGACCCGAGTTTCCGCTGCTTCACTTTCCCGGATTTCCAATTGGTCCCTACTCTTGAGGCTTATTCCCACTTATTGGATTCACCTATAGCCGAGAAGACGCCTTTCACCGGTCCCGGGACTTCTCTTACTCCTCTGGTTATTGCTAAGGATCTCTATCTCAAGACTTCCGATGTCTCTAAGCATCTTACTACTAAGTCTCACATCCGAGGGTTCACTTCCAAGTATCTACTTGAGCAAGCTAATCTCGAAACTACTTGTCAGGACGCACTCGAGGCTATTCTCGCATTGCTTATCTATGGGCTCATTCTCTTCCCGAATCTCGACAACTTTGTGGACATGAATGCTATTGAGATCTTCCATTCTAGGAATCCGGTTCCTACCCTGCTAGCTGACATGTATCATGCTATCCATGACCGGACTCTCAAAGGTCGTGGGTATATCCTTTGCTGCGTACCCCTCCTGTATAGGTGGTTTATTTCTCACCTTCCGAGCTCCTTCCATGATAACTCGGAGGATTGGTCCTACTCACAGCGGATGATGGCTCTCTCTCCTAACGAGGTGGTCTGGATCACTCCCGCCGCTCAGGTTAAGGAGATTATTACTGGTTGTGGAGACTTTCTCAATGTACCTCTTCTTGGTACTCGTGGGGGAATCAACTACAATCCGGAGCTTGCTATGAGACAGTTTGGGTTCCCTATGAAGACAAAGCCCATCAATCTTGCCACATCTCCAGAGTTCTTCTATTATTCGAACGCCCCCACCGGACAAAGGGAGGCTTTCACAAAGGCTTGGTCTAAGGTCCATAGGAAGAGTGTGAAGCATTTGGGTGTGAGATCTGGTATTGCTCATGAGGCCTATACTCAGTGGGTAATAAACCGAGCCGAAGAGATTGGTATGCCATACCCTGCTATGAGACATGTGGCTGCATCTGCTCCATCTATACCTTTACCTCTACCTCCCACAACTCAGGAGATGTATCAGGAGCATCTGGCCATGGAAAGTCGTGAGAAACAAATGTGGAAAGCCCGATACAATGAGGCTGAGAATCTAATCATGACTTTGGATGGTAAGGATGAGCAGAAGACTCATGAGAACCTAATGTTGAAGAAGGAATTGGTTAAGGTCCGAAGGGAACTTGAAGAAAAGGATGAGCTACTTATGCGAGACTCCAAGAGAGCTAGAGGACGACGCAACTTCTATGCTAGATATTGCGGTTCGGATTCGGAGTCTGAGTCTGAGGATCATCCTACCACTTCCTATGCTTGAGAGTTTTATTTGTTTATATTTCAAAAGTCTTCCCTTGGCTTAGTATTTCAAAGGGATTCATCTTGTAAACGCTTCGTTTTGCTTTGCTTGTTTAGATATTGTTTACAAAACTCCTAATTTGTCTAAAAATCCTTCGATGTCCAAAAACAACTTTTGCATTTGCATTTATACATATCATGCATCATGTGCATCATTCATCAAGCCACAAAAAGTTTACAAGTGCTCACTGCCTCCTGGTTCTTCTGCCACAGAGATTGAAAGGTGGCTCGTGCTCGGAAAATTTACGAACCAGACAGAATACACCGGACAAGACTCTACAGAAAGAAGAATTCGGCAGCCATGGAAGAAGAGAACGCTCAGCTCCGTACCGAGTTAGCCACTCTGAGGGAAGAATTGGCTAAAGCTAACGATGTCATGACTGCTCTGCTAGCCGCTCAAGAGCAATCAGCTACGGCTATCCCTATAGCCACAGCTATACCGGTGACTACAAGCATGCTCCCAACCGCATCTGCAGACGCTCGCTTTGCTATGCCAGCTGGGTTTCCATATGGGCTCCCACCGTTCTTCACTCCCAGTACTGCAGCAGGCACTTCGGGCACTACTAACAATGTTCTGATCCCTGCAACAAATGCTGGCTCCGTCAATGCTACTTTGCCACAAACAACGGCAGCTGTCACTGAGCCTCTTGTGCATACCCTGCCTCAAGGTATTAACATCAACACACAGCACGGAAGATCTCTGCTTGGTGTCAAAAGTGGATGTCCCTAAGAAGTTCAAAATCCCGGATTTTGACCGGTACAACGGGCTAACTTGTCCCCAAAACCACATCATCAAATACGTCCGAAAGATGGGCAATTACAAAGACAATGATTCCCTTATGATCCACTGCTTTCAGGATAGTTTGATGGAAGATGCCGCAGAGTGGTATACTAGTTTGAGCAAAAATGACATCCATACCTTTGATGAATTAGCCGCTGCTTTCAAGAGCCACTATGGGTTTAACACCCGATTGAAGCCGAACAGGGAATTCCTCAGATCTCTCTCCCAGAAGAAGGAGGAAAGCTTCCGTGAATACGCACAGAGATGGAGAGGGGCAGCTGCCCGCATTACTCCCGCTCTTGATGAAGAAGAAATGACCCAGACATTCTTAAAGACCTTAAAGAAGGATTATGTTGAGAGAATGATCATAGCTGCCCCGAATAACTTTTCGGAGATGGTCACCATGGGAACCCGTCTGGAGGAAGCCGTCAGGGATGGAATCATTGTGTTCGAGAAAGCTGAATCCTCTGTGAATGCATCGAAGAGGTATGGTAATGGACACCACAAGAAGAAAGAAGCGGAAGTAGGGATGGTGTCAGCTGGAGCCGGTCAATCCATGGCTACTGTTGCTCCTATCAATGCAGCCCAAATGCCTCCGTCATACCCATATGTGCCGTATTCACAGCATCCTTTCTTTCCACCATTTTATCATCAGTACCCTCTGCCACCGGGTCAACCTCAAGTACCCGTTAATGCAATCGCTCAACAGATGAAACAACAGTTGCCAGTTCAACAACAACAACAAAATCAGCAAGCTAGACCTACTTTCCCTCCGATACCGATGTTGTATGCTGAGTTGCTTCCGACTTTACTCCATAGAGGGCATTGTACAACCAGACAGGGTAAGCCCCCACCTGATCCGTTGCCTCCAAGGTTCAGGTCCGATCTCAAATGTGATTTTCATCAAGGTGCCCTAGGGCATGATGTCGAGGGGTGCTATGCTTTGAAGTATATCGTGAAGAAGCTCATTGATCAAGGAAAGCTGACCTTTGAGAATAATGTCCCACATGTCCTCGACAATCCTCTTCCAAATCATCCCGCTGTGAATATGATCGAAGTATGTGAGGAAGCTCCTAGACTTGATGTCCGTAACGTCGTAACTCCTCTGGTGCCTCTACACATCAAGCTGTGCAAAGCTTCTCTGTTTAGCCATGATCATGCCAAGTGCCTAGGATGCCTTCGTAATCCTTTGGGTTGCTATACTGTTCAAGATGACATCCAAAGCTTGATGAATGATAATTTTTTGACTGTTAGCGACGTCTGCGTGATTGTGCCAGTTTTTCACGATCCGCCTGTCAAGAGTATACCTTTGAAGAAGAATGCTGAGCCTTTGGTGATAAGGTTGCCCGGACCGGTACCGTATGCTTCAGATAGGGCTATCCCGTACAAATACAATGCTACCATAGTTGAAAACGGAGTAGAAGTGCCTCTGGTGTCCTTGGCTGTGGTGAACAATACCGCCGAAGGAACTTCAGCAGCCCTAAGAAGCGGAAGAGTCCGTCCACCGCTATTTCAAAAGAAGGCAGCTACGCCTACCGTGCCACCCATTGACAAGCCAACCCCGACTGATGTTTCTCCCGTTAACAGAGACGCGAGCCAACCAGGCCGGTCTATAGAGGATTCTAATCTGGACGAGATTTTGAGGTTGATCAAAAGAAGTGACTATAAGATTGTGGATCAGCTGCTGCAAACTCCATCGAAGATATCCATTTTGTCTCTACTCCTGAGTTCCCCTGCTCACAGAGATACCCTTTTGAAAGTATTGGAGCAGGCTTATGTGGATCATGAAGTAACTGTGGATCACTTTGGTAGCATAGTGGGGAACATTACCGCCTGCAGCAATCTGTGGTTCAGTGAAGATGAATTGCCCGAAGCAGGAAAGCATCATAATCTGGCCTTGCATATCTCCGTGAATTGCAAGTCTGACATGATCTCAAATGTGTTAGTAGACACTGGCTCATCTTTGAATGTGATGCCCAAGTCAACGCTGGATCAGCTGAGTTACCGGGGAACTCCTTTGAGGAGAAGCACTTTTCTGGTCAAAGCCTTTGATGGAACCCGCAAGAGTGTTCTCGGGGAGATAGACTTGCCAATAACTATCGGCCCCGAAACCTTTCTAATCACCTTTCAGGTCATGGATATTAATGCCTCTTACAGCTGTCTCCTGGGGAGACCGTGGATACACGACGCGGGAGCAGTGACCTCTACTTTGCACCAAAAGTTGAAATTTGCAAAAAGTGGAAAGCTTGTTACCATTCATGGAGAGGAAGCATACCTGGTTAGCCAGCTATCATCTTTCTCTTGCATAGAAGCAGGGTCTGCGGAGGGGACCGCTTTTCAAGGATTAACTGTCGAAGGTACGGAGCCCAAGAGGGATGGAACTGCCATGGCTTCTTTGAAGGATGCACAGAGAGCCGTCCAAGTGGGTCAAGCTGCCGGCTGGGGCAGGTTAATACAGCTTCGTGAGAACAAGCATAAGGAAGGTCTTGGCTTCTCCCCAACTTCAGGAGTTTCCACCGGGGCATTCTGTAGTGCTGGGTTTGTCAACGCAATCACAGAAGAAGCAACTGGATTTGGCCCGAGGCCTGTATTTGTTATACCAGGAGGCATTGCGAGAGATTGGGATGCCATTGACATTCCCTCAATCATGCATGTTTCTGAGTAATATACCTTGTTGCTTAAGTATCTTGTTTTTTCAAAATAACAATCCTCTCGCTCTGCCCAAAGCGAGAGTGATATTTTCTGTAAGGGCATGTTTGTTTCGGCATTGCCGTTGATTAATAAAAATTTTGTCGTTTCTTCCACGACTGCTTTTTAGTGCCTTTTTTCTTGGAAATAATGGTAATGCCAGAAAAAAACCAAAACATCTGTATTTTCTTATTAATTTCAAAAATCTGCATAAAAACCCTCTTTCTAAAATCATCCAACCATTTTACGCAGATTGAACTATAATAAACCCGTTGGGCACAGTAACCCTGCATTCCCTCCGAATTTTGAGTTCCCAGTGTATGAGGCCGAAGATGAGGAAGGTGATGACATACCATATGAGATCACTCGGCTACTTGAGCAGGAAAAGAAAGCCATTCAGCCTCACCAGGAAGAGATTGAGCTTATCAACATAGGTACCGAGGAGAACAAGCGAGAAATCAAGATCGGTGCTGCTCTAGAGGAAGGGGTTAAAAAGAAGATCATCCAGCTCCTCCGGGAATATCCGGATATTTTTGCATGGTCGTATGAAGATATGCCAGGTCTAGATCCTATGATTGTGGAGCATCGGATCCCCACCAAGCCTGAATGTCCTCCCGTCAGGCAGAAATTGAGAAGGACTCATCCAGATATGGCTCTCAAGATTAAGAGCGAGGTTCAAAAACAGATTGATGCGGGTTTCCTCATGACAGTTGAGTACCCTGAATGGGTTGCCAATATTGTACCTGTGCCAAAGAAGGATGGTAAAGTCCAGATGTGTGTTGATTTCAGGGACCTGAACAAAGCCAGTCCAAAAGACAACTTTCCATTACCTCATATTGATGTGCTTGTTGATAATACCGCTCAGTCTAAGGTGTTCTCCTTCATGGACGGTTTCTCCGGTTACAATCAGATCAAAATGTCTCCTGAAGATAGAGAAAAGACGTCTTTTATCACTCCATGGGGTACTTTCTGCTACAAAGTGATGCCGTTCGGCCTAATAAATGCTGGTGCTACCTACCAAAGAGGGATGACTACCCTCTTTCATGACATGATTCACAAAGAAGTCGAAGTATATGTGGATGATATGATTGTGAAGTCAACAGATGAGGAGCAACATGTTGAATATTTGACAAAGATGTTTGAAAGGTTGAGAAAATACAAGCTTCGATTGAATCCCAACAAATGTACATTCGGCGTCAGATGCGGGAAGTTATTAGGCTTCATTGTCAGCCAAAAGGGCATTGAAGTCGATCCTGATAAAGTCCAGGCCATCCGAGAAATGCCAGCTCCACAGACTGAGAAGCAAGTCAGAGGTTTCCTCGGGCGTTTGAATTACATCTCCCGATTCATATCTCACATGACCGCAACCTGCGGGCCGATCTTCAAGCTACTCAGAAAGAATCAGCCTATTGTATGGAATGATGAATGTCAAGAAGCTTTTGATAGCATCAAGAATTACCTGCTGGAACCACCTATCCTTGTCCCACCCGTGGAAGGAAGGCCTTTGATTATGTATTTGGCAGTATTTGATGAATCCATGGGATGCGTACTTGGTCAACAAGATGAGACTGGAAAGAAAGAACATGCTATCTACTATCTAAGCAAGAAGTTCACCGATTGTGAAACTCGGTATACAATGCTTGAGAAGACTTGTTGTGCTCTGGCCTGGGCCGCTAAACGCCTGCGTCATTATTTGGTGAATCATACAACTTGGTTGATATCCAGAATGGATCCGATAAAGTATATCTTTGAGAAAGCTGCTGTTACTGGGAAGATTGCACGCTGGCAGATGCTTTTGTCTGAATATGATATTGTGTTCAAAACTCAAAAGGCAATCAAAGGTAGCATTCTTGCCGATCACCTTGCTTACCAACCTCTTGATGATTACCAACCAATTGAATTCGATTTCCCCGATGAAGAGATCATGTATTTAAAATCAAAAGACTGCGAAGAACCGTTGATTGATGAAGGTCCAGATCCCAATAGCAAGTGGGGTTTAGTCTTTGATGGTGCTGTCAATGCTTATGGTAAAGGAATTGGGGCAGTCATTGTATCCCCGCAGGGGCATCACATTCCTTTTACCGCCCGAATTCTGTTCGAATGTACCAACAACATGGCTGAGTATGAAGCATGTATCTTCGGGATCGAGGAAGCAATTGACATGAGAATCAAACACCTCGACATCTATGGAGATTCTGCGCTCGTCATCAATCAGATAAAGGGAGAGTGGGAGACCCACCATGCTAAGTTGATTCCTTATCGTGATTATGCGAGACGTTTGCTGACATATTTTACAAAGGTTGAGCTGCACCATATTCCTCGTGATGAGAACCAAATGGCTGATGCTCTTGCTACTCTATCCTCCATGTTTCGAGTAAACCATTGGAATGATGTGCCATTAATCAAAGTGCAACGCCTTGAAAGACCTTCACATGTGTTTGCTATTGGGGATGTGATCGATCAGGCTGGCGAAAATGTGGTTGACTATAAACCCTGGTACTACGACATCAAACAGTTCTTGCTGAGCCGTGAGTATCCGCCGGGTGCTTCCAAACAAGATAAGAAGACCTTGAGAAGATTGGCCAGTAGATTCCTGTTAGATGGAGATATTCTGTACAAGAGAAACTATGACATGGTATTGTTAAGATGTGTTGATGAACATGAAGCGGAGCAGTTAATGCATGATGTACATGACGGTACCTTCGGGACCCATGCTACAGGGCATACTATGTCAAGGAAGTTGTTGCGAGCAGGTTACTACTGGATGGCCATGGAGCATGATTGCTACCAGTACGCCAGAAAGTGCCACAAATGTCAAATCTATGCTGATAAGATTCATGTGCCTCCGCACGCTCTCAATGTTATTTCATCCCCATGGCCGTTCTCAATGTGGGGCATCGACATGATTGGAAGAATTGAACCGAAGGCTTCAAATGGTCATCGTTTCATCTTAGTGGCAATTGACTACTTCACCAAGTGGGTTGAAGCAGCATCTTATACCAATGTGACCAAGCAAGTGGTAGCTAAGTTCATCAAGAACAACATCATATGTCGATATGGTGTTCCCAGCAAGATTATTACCGACAATGGTACCAACCTGAACAACGATGTGGTGCAAGCTCTTTGTGAAGAATTCAAAATTGAGCATCATAACTCTTCTCCTTATAGACCTCAGATGAATGGTGCAGTTGAGGCCGCTAACAAGAATATCAAGAGAATTGTCCAAAAGATGGTAACCACTTACAAGGACTGGCATGATATGTTACCCTATGCTCTGTATGGCTACCGTACTACAGTGCGCAGTTCAACCGGGGCAACCCCTTTCTCTCTTGTATATGGTATGGAAGCAGTTCTTCCTTTGGAAGTGGAGATCCGATCTCTCCGTGTGATCATGGAAGCAAAGTTATCCGAGGCTGAATGGTGCCAAAGCCGGTATGATCAGTTGAACTTAATTGAGGAAAACCGTATGGATGCCATGGCTCGTGGACAGTCGTATCAAGCAAGAATGAAGACTGCATTTGACAAGAAAGTCCATCCTCGAGAATTCAAGGTAGGGGAACTTGTATTGAAAAGGAGGGTAAGCCAGCAACCCGACCCAAGGGGCAAGTGGACGCCTAACTATGAAGGTCCTTATGTTGTCAAGAAGGCCTTCTCCGGTGGTGCTTTAATCCTTACACACATGGATGGTGTAGAACTTCCAAATCCAGTGAATGCCGATATAGTCAAGAAATACTTTGCCTAGAAATGTGAAAAGAACAGCGTGGTAGGTCGAAAACCCGAAAGGGCGGCCTAGGCAAAAATGCGCTTCCCGGTGGATCGAAAACCCGAAAGGGCGGTCCAGGCAAAAATAAGGGACAAAAGAAATATATATGAAAAAGCTCGCTGAGATTGCACGCAACTCAGGCAAGAATGAGCGTCTCGATGAATCGAAAACCCGGAAGGGCGGTTCATGCAAAAATGAGATTGAAACAAAAGGCAAGTAACTATATCTGGCTAACCACCATTCCCTTGGGGCATCTGCAGCTGTTAATGACTATCTTCATCAAAAGCTCCTACGCTTGCAAATTCAAAGTTTCTAGGAAATGTAATGATTACTGTGTTCAATGTACCACCAACCAATAAAAATTACCATTTTCCAAGCTTTGTAAATCCGTGGAGTCACGCCTTCGGCTGACCACCACTCTTATACATCAAATTGAGCCTGTGCTTTTGTTTAAAACTCTGCTTTCTTTTTGCTTTCAAAGCTATATACAAAACATTTTCCTTCTATTTTGATAATGACAATGCTCGAAACAAACATTTTGAAAATTGAAAACTTTTTTGTCTATTTTTGAAAAGCAAACCTGAGCAACAGGGTACATTCAAATGAAACATGCATGAGCGGGAGTATGTTGATGTCTATTTCAATATGTGTTACAAGCAGGTTCTCCCCGGGATAGTCTGTGGTCAATGGCAAGAATGAAAAAACAGAATAAAAATGCATGAAAATGAATAGGCTCGCTAAGTTGAAAACCCGGAAGGGCGGCTTAGGCAAAAATGAGCACCCCGCTGGATTGACAACCCGAAAGGGCAGTTCAGGCAAAAATGGGGCATTAAAAAAGAATTTATTTTCCCGGTGGATCGAAAACCCGAAAGGGCGATCCAGGCAAAAATGGGATGCAAAAAATGAATGAATGAAAATTGAAAAAACAACATGCAAAAAGCATTGACCACAGATGCGACGTCCTCGATACATCCGGCATTATTCCCAGTAGAGTCTTCCGAGATTCTATCCCCAGCAAGTTGCATAGCTACCGGCCCTCAGCCTAGGTCCCGATACGTCTCCCAACGACGTCATCTCCAAAGAGGATTTCCAGGAATGTGTAATATAGCACGAGCCACTACGTGCCCAATACTCCAGTGTCTTGTCTGTCTTCGCGGAACTGTGTCTACAAATCGCCAGCAGTCATGCATTACAAGCATTCATACATGCATAATCATGCATATTACGTGCCCATGCATTTAATAAAATTGTTATATCATCCATGCATATTGCATTTCCAATGTCAACATCAGTCTCAATTCAATACTCATGTCGGGTTCTCTGTCAAAACCTTGTGAGCCAATAATATTGGTCAATTCCTACCTTTCAAATCAAATCGACGCCAAGTCAATGTCAACCTATTTTGTCAAAAAAACTAATCCCCTGTGAATTTGTTTCTGTTCGGTCAAGTGACTAGTTCAAGTCCAAGAACAGCTTGTACCTATCAATTTGCTTATGTTATCGGTCGAGTGCCCAGCTCAATCCAAGAGCAGCTTGTACCTGTCAATATGTTTCTGTTTGGTCAAGTTACCAGTTCGCATCCAAGAACGACTTGTACCCGTTTACTTTTCAATGTTATCGGTCGAGTTACCAGTTCGAATCCAAGAACAGCTCGTACCTGTCTATGTGTCTATGATTTTGGTCAAGTGGCTAGTTCAAGTCCAAGAACAGCTTGTACCCGTCTATCTGTTTCTGTTTGCTCAAGTGGCTAGCTCGATCCAAGAGCAGCTTGCGCCTGTCTATTTTGTCTTTGTCTCCGGTGGAGTAACCAGTTCGCATCCAAGAACAAGCTCGCACCTGTCTATTTGCCTTTGCTTTCAGTCGAGCGACCAGTTCGAATCAAGAACAACTCGTACCTGTCTACTTTTTCTATGTCCCCGGTCGAGTGACCAGTTCGAATCCAAGAACAACTCGCACCTGTTTGTCTGCTTTTATTCCCGGTCAAGTGCCCAGCTCAATCCAAGAGCAGCTTGTACCCGTCAATTTGCTCCTAGTCTCCTATCTACTTTGTTATCTGTTATCTTGTCAATGTCTACCAATCCCGCAATGGATACGACATCTTTTGTTAATTCCAGTTTTCGTTTGTCTTGCACTCATAATCCAAATGTTGCATGGCATTCATGGTATTTGAAAATGTACAAGCGTATTTTTTACGTCCAAACACAGTGCAAATGTTAATATTTAAGTATCTTCGTCCCGTCAAGCCAAAGACTTCGTCTCTTGACCCTCCAGACAAAGAAACTTAAATAGGGGCAGCTGTTATACCCTGATTTTGGACCTAAAAAATACTCGTTCAAACTTCTTTTCTAACACTGATACTTGTCAGTTCGCCGTTATTTTTCTCTGAATCTTTACTCTCTTTTTAAAACATATCATACTGCCTCTGTCTTTTCTGACATTACAAGTCATTTAAGAACTCTCTGAAACGTCGCATTACTTTTCTTGCATTTTATTTCAAAAATCATACAAAAAGGGTATTTTGGTCATTTCCTCTGAGTCTTTTCAATCTGTCTGTACAAATCATTGTTGAATCTCTTTTTAAAATCATTTCAAAATTGCATTTGAGTCAATTTGAGTCAGTTTAGTCCCTAGGGGCATTTTGGTCTTTTCCTGTCAAAATTTCGGCAGAGAGGTATTTTAAAATACCTCATTTTTGTAACTGGTTCATTTTAGTCCTTTTGTTGATTTTATTTTTGGTTTCACTTTACGTTTTTTCAAATTACCAAATTTAGTCCAATTTTATTTTTAATTGCATTTCAGTCCCAAACAGTTTAAAAATTACATTTTAGTCCTTTTTTATTATTACAGTCCAATCCTTCAATTTTTCTTTTTTGCAGAGAGGTCCCTAAGTCCAGTCCAGGTGTCATCACCCCATTGGGTCTCAAAGTACACATGTCAGCTATAAAAACAACACAGTGTCAGATTTTCAGAGGAATTCATTCCACGCCACTTCACCAAAAACAGAATCAATTTTTCTCTCTCTTGTCAGTTAGATCAAAACAAAAATCACAGAGAAATCACCAAGAACATTCATAGAACCCTAACTTTCCAAAACCGAAAACCAACACAGATTCAACCAAATTCATCACAGTTCTCAGTGATTCATCAAAGAATCATCATCATCGAACCAGATCCTCTGCAATTCAAGGTGCGAATTCGCCATTGGCAAACTCAAGCACCGATCACAGAGAATCAGCGAAGAGGAAAAGGGAAAGAAAAAATTCGAACCAGTGAAGAAGAAGAAAGAATCAAACCGGCCAGAACCGATTTATTTTCGGATTCACGCAGCAAAATCAACAAAGCAGAGCCAAGAATCAAGTTTTTTTTTCCAAAGAATCTCGTATAATCTCCAAACAAAACTCAGGTAAAACTCAAATTTCATCCTTCTTTCTCAAGAACATCAACAAAGATGAATCAAGTGTAGATCTATGAAATTCCAAAAGATTCCATTCGAAAAAGTAAAAAGAACTTAAAAAAAATTCTTTCAAAACCGCGAGCAAGAAGCGTAGATCTACGTTGATTCAGGCTTTGCATGCAAAAACCAGTGCCATATTCATGATTAGAACGAAAAAGGATATCCAAGAATGTAAAAATTTTTGAAAAAGGAGAAGTTTGTTCAACTCCAGCGGCGGCGCCGCCACCCTTGGGCGGCCGGCCACCACGCCGGAGGAACAAACCTCACCGGAGAAGATGAAGATCATCCTCCGTATGCAGTTTCCGGCGAGGGAGAGGGAGGAGAGATATGCGGTTTCCGGCGAGAGAGGGAAGAGAGAAGTGAGAGCTTCTCTCACTAGGATGAGAGAAGAGAGAGAAAGAGCTTGCAAAAATGAAAAAACCGGTGCTCCTATGTATATATAGACAACTGAACCGGACCAGTTCAAGACCGGTCCAATCCCCTTCGTTCCTAGCCGTTGGATCTAGGGTTTGATCTCCTGGATCAATCCTGTGGTTCCTGTGCATCCGGACCTTTTAGGTTTTGGGCTTGGGTTTCTGTTTGTGATTTCCTGTATGTTTTTGCTATTTTCCTGCTATCTGCACCCTGCTTTTTTGCTAACTGGACCCCTGCATGCTCAATCTTTTCTCTAAAAATTCTAAAAAAATTGTCATATGTTTCTTAATACATTTTAACACTTTTGAGATATTTTCCAGTGGTTTAAAAAATGATAAAAATGTGTGTGTTATTTTTCTTGATTAATTTTGTGTTTGATCTAAGTTTGTGCATTTTTTGTGGTATACTTTCTCATAAAATGTTGGCATATGATGTGGATGATTGGTGTGTAATTTTATGATGAATATGTTGCTGATCATGTGTATATCTTGCTGATTGTGGATATAGATTCTCATGTCTTTCTTGTTTTGCAAGCAATGTGTGGTTTTATCAAGAAATAAAGTGCAAAATGTCTTTGAAAATGTGTCATGATTCTTGGCTTGAATATGTCCTAATTGTTCCCACATTATAGCCCAAAATTAAACCCCTTTAACATTGCTATAATGAGGGGATTATAGGTCATATGCATGTCTAAGTTTCATAACCAATTTTAGGTATATTTTGCCACTTTATTTCATTCCATTACCTTTTTTTCCTCTCTTGCTATTCTATTCAATTTTGTTTACCTTTCTACTATTTTTATGCTTTATGATACTAACCATTTCATCTCACATTTCATTCATCCCATAGTTTTGGCATCCTTTTTTCTATTCATTTCTATATCAATTGAGTTTGTAATAAATTTAGTTAGTTTAGTTTAGTTTACATTCTTGCAAGACCATAGCATGTATCTAGGACTCAATGTAAAGGACTATGGACTCTCTAATGATGTACACCGACACAAAGCACCGACACATGCACACACGTTGTATGTTTACCGTTTAGATGTATGTTTAGGAAACGCGCTACTTAGAAAAAATATCCATTTTCTCAAAAAATAGCAAATTCCATCACTTGAAAATTCTTCTCAATAAACCTTGGAGTCAAAACTCCATTGTATTCTTTTATTTTCTTAAATAAAATTTCAATGAATCCTAATGTTTACTTAGACATTTTCCTTTAAAATTGAACCAACAATTCACCTTTTTTCTCTTATGCCTTTAAGGCCTCTTTCTATTCTTCAAAATCCTTTTTTCAAACTTAAAATCAACCAACAAAAACAAAAACAATTTTCGAGAACGAACTACGTTTGGTTTTGATCCCTTAAAAGGGTACGTAGGCAATGAGTTAATACTCCTCCAAGCCAAGTAAAATAAAAACCTCAATCATCTTCTCCCCTCATTCTTCACTCAAAAAAAAATTTCTTCTTTTCAATAAGTAGGCAATAAAAACTAAAGCGTAGAAATAAACTTAGGAGAACGGTTCTTATGGAGTACCATAATCGCTCCGGGTGCCTAACACCTTCCCGTAGTGAAAACGACCCCCGAACTTCGAATCTAAGGGTTTTTCTCAATTTTGCCCTTCCCAAGAAAAAATAGAGAATATCAAAGATTGAAAGGTTCAAGCCTAATTAATGACTTGACACCCGAAAATCGCGATAACAATATGAATATGACTTACACCACAATAATACAACTAATGATAGCCAACAACAACTTCAACGTCATATATTTTCCACATAATACATATATTTCACATTAACCAACACTAGCCAACATTAACCAACGTCACCTAAATATTAACCAACTTTAATCAAACGTTAACCCACTTTAATTAAACATTAACCCACTTTAATCAAATATTAACCAACATATTAACCAACATTACCCACAACATTAACCAACATATGCAGCTTAATCATTAATAAACAGCAACATGGCAGCACACAAACAATCTCAAGATATAACAACATCAAATGGTAATCAACATCTTAAAACATCATATCTACATATAACACTTCATCAATCATTGACAATATCGTATTCACAAACATATACATACATATATTAATTCATCAATCATAAACAATTCTTCACTGTGACCTACGTGCAGTAATTTGACCATAACTCAAGTTCTATAAATCCTTTTGAAGTCAAACCAACGGCATTAGAAAGCTAACATCCATACCTACAACTTTCGTGTTTACACCTAAGATCAATTATGTACCAATCAATACCAGTTTTCATTTCAAATTCTGACAAAGTTGTGCTGAAATTCATAAAAATTCACTAAGACCTCCTTGGATTATTTTCGTCATATCTCAAAAACCAAATATCATTTTCGAGTCAAACCAAAGCCATTGGAAAGCTAACAAAATTATCTACCACTTTCATGTTTACACCAAATGCCAATTCAAAACAGAAACGTGTGAAAAAGACGCAAGAACGTGAAACAGGTGATGCTGTCACTGTGCAGATCGCGAGGCGAGTAAGTTTACTCGCTGTGGCGAGTTGCGACGAACAACTCTACGGGAACAGACCAGTTTTCAGCCGAAAACCCAATTTTTCATCCACCCAAACCCCAAATTTGATAGGAAACTCAACCTATGTTTATTCAACAACCTGAACATCGATTCTTAACACAATTTCGATGGTTTCTACACTTTTCAATTCAAAAATCAATAACCAAAACCTAATCCCAATTATCCAACCCAAGAACAACATGTTAAATCACAAATTCAGAATTTATACACTATGATTATTGAATGTTAGTCTCACCCTTACCTTAGATAATCGAAATCGCAGCCCTTCTAGGTCCTCTTCCCTTTTCTTGACTTTTCTCCCTTTTCTCTGTTGTACGTGAAAACTGTCTCCCCCCTTCTATTTTCTAATTCTTTAATAAATATAGCCTCCCATTATTCCTTAACTCCTCTTAATTCCATAGATTCTAATTTAACCCCAAACTCCAAAATAATTCCTAATTCTCACTTATTCTATTAAATAATAAAAATAGTCATTTAATAAAATACACCACACCACAAAATCAACATAAATCATTTAAAAATCATATAAAGGACTTTAAATCAACTAAAAATAATTAAATAAAATTGGGGCGTTACAGTTGTCGGTGCTTATTTATTATTACTATTGTCGCGTCATTTTTTGGAGATCAAGGCTAATTTGATTAGCTTTTGACTCACTAATTATTTCACGACTGAACATTTAATTTTATTAAGAAAAGGGGAAAAAAGTTCAAACTACCCAATTTTGAAAAGATTTTGGGTTCGGGGGTTAGTTACATAAAGGGAAGGTGTTAGCACCCTTTATGTCCGTAGTACTCTACGGGAACCTCTTGATTTTATTTAATTAATTGTGCTATAACTTGCTTGCTAAAAAAGGGAAATTAAAGTGATGATTAAAAGAAAAAAGAAAGTGAGACCTAACTTATCTATATTTTTTATTGATTTGGAAGGACGAGTGTCCTCTGCCTACGTACCCGTGAGGGATCAAAACATCGTAGTTCGGGTAGAAATTGACGTTTGATTGGTTTGATGTTTTTTATTAGTTTTGAAAAGGGTTTTAAAATGAAAAGCCAAGTGGCAAATAAGAATTGATTTGTGTTTTTTATTAAAAAGAAAGATGACTCGAAGTATGATTAAATTGATTGAAGTTTGATTAAGAAAAGAAAATAAAAATGATGGTCACTTGATTTAGGATCAAGGTTTGATTATGAAAATGTTTTTTTTTGTAATTTTTTGGTTATTTGCATGTTTTTGTGTTTTTTTTTTAATATTGGACCAAAATTAAACTAACGGAGCATAAAAATAAAACTTAGATACCTTATGGTGGCGTTGGACCACCACAAGGACCATTGACCTAAACTATGAAACATAAAAATAAAGCATACACCCACACACGCACACATGCATGATTTACATTAAAGCCTAAGATACATGCTATGGTCTGCGAAAAAATAAATGACGAAAAAAATAAATTATTTACATCAACCCTAGACTACATTCTAATTATTTACATCAACCAAATGCAATGTTAAAAGAATAAAATAAAATGCATGCAAGACTTAAAATAAGATGGGGTTCAATCACAAGGTAGGGGTGCAGCAGTATTCAGTAGATATAAACAGCAAGCAGAAAATAAAGCAGCAGAGAGTTGGGCCGAAGAACAATTTCGGAATTGGACTTAGAGGACAGGCTGGGGCCAGTTCGGTTCAAGTCCTGGGTCGGTTCCAGAGTACCGAACCGGTTCGAAGGGGACATATATATAGGGTGTAAGACCCGTTTTCATTCATTTCAAAATATGTTTCTCTCTCTTCCTACTTTCCTTCTCTCGGTTCTCTCTCACTTCTCTCCTCCATGCTCTTCTTTTCCTGGGTTTAAATCATGAAGATTCCAGCGAATCTTCATCTTCTCCGACGGAGGTAAGGTGGGTTCTGGCGGCGGTTGGCCGGCCGGTGCAGCGGCACCGCCGCGTCGGAACCGTAAACTAATTATTTTTTTCTAATCTATCCTACTCCTTCTTATTTTTATATTTCTACTATCAAAAATTTCAAAGGGCGAATTGACAATCCTAAATCTACGTTTTATAAAAGAACTACCTTTTGACGAGACTGTGATTGTTCGATTCGGGCTTGCTTGGTTGTGCGACGGATTAAACCCTCGTTGCGTTCACTTTGTCCGGTACAGACTCGGATTCGACTCTGAACTTGCGATCCGCTGTGACGGCTGTGCTGTTGGCTCTCGGCGTTATTATGGCTTGAGGGTTTGGCTGTTGTGAGTCGAGTCTGGCCTCGTGGTTAATTTGATTCCCGACTATTTTTGTGTGTCTCTGGCTTCTCCTCTCCTTTTCTATGCGTTTCCCCGTGTCTTTTTCTGGTTGTTTTCAGGTTGTATTTATAGGGTAAGGCTGAGACTAGGGTTTGTTGAGATGAGCAGAAACCTGTGCTTGATTTGAGATGAGAGGAGCGTGTAGTTGTTGTTGGATTGGAACGTGTTTTGCTGGATTTGGATTGAGATGAGGTGAAGCACGCGCGTGTGACAGACTAAATTTTGGATTGGGACCTCTTTTGTTGGACGAGCAATGCTAGCCACAGTTGCTTTGGCAGTCGCTCATCCACACTCTCTCAAACAAAGAGCCACGTCATTACTATTTTCTTGGTTACCGGATGCTTTTTTCAACACTTAACCTTTTTAATAATTTAAATTAAATAATTAGATAGTGTTCTGAACATATTTTTCCACCGTTACCACCATTTTTCAGAGTTTATTCCCTGTACAAGTATTATTAGCAAGATTCACAATCACCATTCACGTTGAGGAGAAAGAAAGGATATCATGTTCAAGTATCATCTGCTCATGAGTCAGACTCACCTGATCACTACTAAACTCTTGACTCGTTCCTTTCGCTGCCCAGAACAGTCACAGACAATGAAATTTCCCTCACTCCAAAAACTCCGTACGACATTGGTGGCGGTGAATGATGCCGCCTCCATCCTGGTGAACCACCGAAAGGGCGGAAACAGGCCTTCTGACGAATCGGACGGTGAGAGCAGCAGTCCACGCCAGCGTTGTTCTAAACGCTAAACCTTCGAATCACCGCAAGGGAAAGGATTCCCCTCCATGTTATGGTCGTTAGAAGGAAGGGAATGTTCTCCATAGCACCGTCACAAAGGACCAGAGGGATAGTGGAATATCACATTCCCCGCGCTTTTGTGAAACCTTTAAAGCTGGAGAGATATGACGACACTACAGATCCAGACAAACACGTGGAACATCTGGACATTGTTCTCGACTACCGCCATGACCTGGTTCAAAGGCCTACAAGACAACTCTATCGACTCATGGGGAGAGCTTTGCAGCGAATTCACTTCTCATTTCACTGTGAGGCAGAAGCGGTCGAAGACCATGGCGGCCTTGAACATTGTCGTCCAGGACAAGAAAGAAATACTGAGGGAGTACGTTGAAATTTTCACTCGGGCGGGCGTAGAAGTTCAGGGCACCCATGACGGCTTGAAATGTTTTACATTCGAGAGCAACCTTCGGGCAGCCACAGACATGAACGACCTACTAACTCGCTGACAACTATGAAGAAAAGAAATTGGTGGAGGAAGCACTAAATAACAAACAGTCGAACAAGGACGGAGACGACAGACGCCGCAACGACAACGAAAGGGTTAGAAGCTCACGTCCTCGGTTCAAAAATTACACCCCGTTAAATGCATCTTGAGAAACAATCCTGCATGAATTCTTAATACAAATTTCAAGGACCGACGGTCGCTGAAAGAGTTAGCAAGAACCGACAAGACCACATATTGCCGCTACCACGGTAGCCAGGGCCATGATACAGAAGAATGCTACCAAAAATTATTGAATCAAACACAAAGCCCTAGAATTAGGCATTGCTAAACTAAGGGTCTTATAGACGACAAGGAGGAAGATGATAGTATGGATGGCTCTGAGAATGATGAGGTGGATGGTGCAAAAGATGCAAGTGAAAATGAAACTGCAAATGATAGTTTTTAATTTTCGTGTCAATTCTCAGGATATTTGTTTTCAGGATATTAGTTTTTAATTTTCGATTTATGTTTATGTATATTTGAAGTTATTTTCAAAATAGATTTGAGAAAAATATATTTTACTTCTGGAAATATTATTGCTAAAAATATAATTATGGACAATAGATTTTGTTTATCTCGTGCGAAGTAAAGCCCATGCAAAACTATGGCTATATAAAGGAGAAACAGACTTGCCTTCTACTCATTAAATCAAGCATTGAAAAATTGATTCATTGGGGTCTCGTTGTGTTTGATTCCTTGTGCTTTGTACAGCTCACTATGTACCGCCATTGATGCATAGAGTTTCTTTGTTCTCCTATTTTATTGTAACTGTGATGGAGTCAATCACTCAGATTTGTGATTGAGAGAAAATGAGAGGAGTTCTCATATTTAGGAGGAGTCCTAGATAGAAATACATGGGTAGTATTAGTTGAAGACGCGGTGAGCAAGGTTTATTCACATAAGACTAGAAACTTATACTATTAAAAATGAATTTTCCTTTTTTGGGCAAATACCCCTAAATGTACGTGACGTTGAACCCAACTAGGTCACCAAATATCTTATGTTCTTCTTTATTGACTTTATTTTAAGTTTGTTGATTGTTGCACCAAATTGTAGAACCTGTATGTGGTATTATATTCTAAATTATAAAATTAATATGAATATACTTAAATTAAATTATCATTGACATTTCTTTTATAAAAATTTTCATTAACGTTTAAATAATAAAGAAGTCAGTTGATTTTTGTTCGATGGTGGTTCAAAGTTAGTAGATATCATAAATATATTTATTTATGTTAATATGGATTAAAAAAAAAAAAAAAAAAAGTAGTTCATATTTAATTATTAAAGAAGGATGTTGTAATTCAAACACCTTATAGGAAATGAGACTATAAATTATATTTTTCAAGGGATGAGAATGTATGTCTATATATATATATATATAAACCAATCACACTTTATTAAATCATTAAGCACTATGATTCAAAATTATTCTCTAAAAGCGATAAGTATTGTGAAACGTGGTGAGTAGTTTACCATCATAACAATTAATCAATTTTCCCAAAACAAAAATCCACTATTCTGGCTAATAAATAAACACAATTTCTCTTAAATGAAGAATTTTCAATTCTAATTCCAGAAAGATAGAAAAATCGCTTATTCGTTTGTCCATTCTAAAACTAAAATGATGGGAGTATAAAAGAGATTCTGAAGAATCCAGATGATCTGTTTCCATTACTGAAGATGAAAATCCTGTCGAGAAATGCAAAGGAGCATATCCTGCCGGAACCGCATTGGTGTTACTGTATGCTTCAAAAAATATTTGGTAGTGATAACTTGAATGGTATTTTTTTTTTTGTTATCACCCTTTTGTCTGCGTGGCATGAATTATGTTTCTAGTTGAAGATAATTTTTTGAGCTTGTTTGAAGATGAGTTTGTAGGTGTTAAAGATTGATTTTCTAAGCTTGTGTAGATGATGACGATTTATGAATATTATAGATTTTTAATTTTTTTTTCATTTATTTAATTTCATAAATAATTATGTGGCAATTTTATTTTTTTAAAAATCAATGATTACACGAATGGCATTCCACACAGGTATTGACTAAGGTCAAAATTGACCAAAAAAATGATTATTGCAAACGGGTTAATTCATAGAGGGTCAAATTTTTTATTTTTTTAATAAGAAGTCAAAATCGCAACATTTTATAACTTAAGGTCGAAGTTTGTAGTAATTAAAAAAATATTTTGTTTGTAAAAAAAAAAATCAAAAATTCATTTGTACCCGCGAATATCCATGGATTACACGTTTAGAGATACCTGCACGGATATGTGGACGGGTATGGGTACCATATTTATCCAACGGGGCAGGGACGGATATCACATTACCCGTACCCAGGGATACCCATTGACATCCCTACCCCCAAGCACAAAGTGTACCTACATGACTCATAATAATTACAACCTGTCACAAGTATAATATCACTTAGCCAATGCCCAAACAAAGCAGAGGTTTGACTACCACGAACTTTAATTTTACCAGTTTTGGTTGCATATTTATCATATTGATATTGATTATTCTCTTATTGTCTTCTTCTTGCTTGCATATATTAAAGGTTTTTAATTTCATTAACATAAGAAGTATAGTTTTCTTAACTTCTGAAAGGAAGCATTATATAGCTGAATTTCAGGAGAAGATGCAGATAACAAAAAAGAAACACATGGTGAAGTATAAAGGCCTATAAGTGATGAGATGAAGATGTGAATGATCAAGTATTATGACAGAATCTGGTACAATGTCAAAAGTATGACTAACATTTATAAAATATATCGAAAGTGTTGATTAATCGTAATATGAGTTTTCCATTGATAATTGGTTTGGCAAGCACTAATATTTGCAGGGTTGATTGATCAAAATTCATTAGCGAATTACTACAAACGTATTGAAAGTAGACATGTATCATCTTACCTTTTGTATCAAGTTCGAATTTTTATATAAACTAAATGTATGATATTTCTTTTAATTCTAATAAATTTTTCCAAAACATATCAAGAAAAAAGTCAACCAAAATCAAACAAAAACATAATGTCTATAGCACAGTAGAAAAAGCGGACAGACGGGCACGGGAGTGCCCGTCTAGTTGATGATTGCTTTGCTGAGGAAAATCCAAATCGTCAACGGCCTTGAGCATATAAGTAAAGATGAATTATTATTTTTTTGGTACAATAGAAGATGAATTTTCTATTAACAGTGGTAGTATTTTTTTATCTCTTATGTTTAATAGAAACAGCACGTGGGAGATACACGCGTTCGTCGAAATTCGTATGGACAAATGTCGTACCATTAGGGGTGGGAATAGGCCAGGTCAGGCCAGGCTTTGATAGGCCTGAGCCTGGCCTGTGGCCTATTATAGGCCGTTTTTCTTGGCCTGGCCTGACCTATTTAAAAGCCTGGACTGGCCTGAAAGCCTACTTACAGACCTACTTTATATTAAGGTCATCAAAAAGTTCATTTGGCCTACTAAATAAGCTAAACATGCCTTAAAGCCTACTTAAAAGTCTATTTAACTACAAGTAAATTTTAACTAGATTATGAAGGTGAGAAAAACACAACAGGGGGGGGGGTTGAATTGTGTTTTCTTTTTCTCAAGATAAAATCTTCTTCTGAGATCACTTCAGAAGCTGTTTGAAAAACGCTTCTAATGTGATTACACTTCAGATGCAATTGACTTGCTTCTGATGTGCAGTTCAGAATTGGATATGCAGCGGAGTAAAACAGATAAGAGAGAAAAAAGAGAGACACAAGCAATTATACTGGTTCCTTCCACAAATCGGAAGTAGTCCAGTCCCCTTTGCACTTCCAAGGAGATTTTCACTCAGTTTAATCACACAGATTACAACTGCTCAATACCACACCTAGTATGAGACTTCAAATTGCTCAAGCACGCAGGCAAGAGACTTCCTTTGCTCAAGCACTAAAGCAAGAGACTTCCTATGCTCAAGCACTAAAGCAATAGACTTCTATTCAAACAGAATTACACAGAAAATTGTTTGAGTTTGAACACTTGATATGCAATCAGTGGTGTTCACAATACAATGCAAATGAAAGACTCTCTAGACATAAGAATTTCTAAGATATATCAAATGAACACAGAAATTCTAAGTGATTTTATGTGAAACAAATTTTGCAGTGTTTGAGCGCTTTTAACTTGTTGTCTTGTTCTATTTGATCTTTAAGTCTTCACTCCTTTGTATAGAGGTGTGAAAGAGTTGTTGAGATCTTTAAGCACGTCAATAGAGTCGTTGTGAAACCTTGATCAATCACCAATGATCTTTTGCCTGATTTGGTGGTTGTCCTATGAAGGATCACGTTCAAATCCATTCCTATCTTGAAGGATCAATTCTGCAGGCAGAGCTGTTTTTCTTATCTTGTAGCGTAGACAAAACAGAGTAGTGGAGGTAGTGGTTTTACACTTTGTACTTTGTCAACTCTCTTTGAAGGACAAGCATCCCATGCTTTTCAAATGAATCGTTGCCACCTTTCCTTTAGTCTTTCTCTTTCTTAGATGAGGTTGAATCCAATAAACAGCTTATTTGAAACTTCAGGTTGCATCTTCTGATGAACTGTAGCTTCTGGTGATATACAACTTTTGATGAACTTGCTTCTGATGACGTCATCACTTCAGAGGCACTTTGTCTTCAGGAGCACTTCAAAACTTCAGACGCAGTTTTCTTCAGATGCTTTAGGCTTCTCTTTTTGTTGATTCCTTTCCTCTCTTTTGTTCTTCCGAGACTTTTTAAAATGATGAACTTTGTCTATGGTCCTGTACACTTGAACAAATATTAGCAATGTCCAATTGACAATTTTTAATACCTTGTTATCATCAAAACTTATTAAGGTTTATTGTAAAAAAACATTTTGTTCCAATAATCTCCCCCTTTTTGATGATGACAAACAATAGTATTTAAAATGTTCAATTGTTGTTGATCTAATTAACAAGTTGACTATCAGGTATGAGGTTTGTAAGCTCCCCCTGAGTCCAATAGACTTTTAAGGTGAGGTTTGTAAGCTCCCCCTAAGTTCTATACAAGTTAATTAAATTTGTCAATTAGATGCGCACAAATTAATACTTAAAAGTATTTTCCATTAAAAGAATAAGAGTTTAGAAAATGGTTCTATTAATTTAATTTGATTAATTTAATGGGGTTCAGAGCCTAATAATACTATACAATTACTCCCCCTTTTGTCATCAACCAAAAAGTAAAAAAAATTAAACAAAAGGATAAAGCAAGATATGAGAGCAATATATTATTCAGAGCGTAATAACAGAAATATCAAAGCATATTGAAGATAAAATGAGTTCAGAAGCAGTTAAAAAACAAGAACTAAAACAAAAAAGAATGTGTGCAACTAAGGGTTGGCTTGTTTTCTAAACATTTCCATCATTTGTTTAAGTATCTTGTTAGTTTCCTCTTGTTGTTTCTTCATTGCCTCTTGTTGAAGCTTCAGCTCATTCTTGAAGTCTTCATTGCTTCTAATCAACTTTTCTTCTCTTGCTCTGGCTTCTTCAAGCTTTGCTTCAGTAACATTCTTGTATTCAAGCAGAAGTACCTTCTGCTCTATTAAATCCTTCTGAAGCTTCTTGACTTCTTCTACCAAGGCAGCATTCTTCTGAATCAATTCAAGGTTCGGAGATGCTGATTTGAAGTTAATTTTGCTTAAGAACGTTAGATCCAAATATCTGGGATGCACACCATTAGGAATGAAGTTTGTGGCTTCTCTTCCTCTTAAGCTTGGAGGATTCTGCACCTAAGTCTTCAGAATCTTAACCTCTTGTAGACCGCTATCTACTCCTTTCAGCCAATCTTGAAACTTCTGTTGAGCTAGATCTTGTTCATCAACACAAGTTCTTTGAAGGGCAGACAAGATGTAGTCAACTCTCTCTTTCAGCCTATTCCATTGTTTCTCATAGTCATCTTTATGAATCAAATCATTTCTAGCTTGAATGAGTTGATTCAATTCCTTGAAGATCTTTTCACACACATCAGTTAGTAATGTAGACTCAAGAAAGATAGTTGGTGGTGAGGGTATCTTTGATGTTTTTGGAGAAATGATAGGTTGGATGGCCAAGTGAGATGATGATGATTGATGGTTGTTTGAGAAGGTAGGTAGATGATCAGAAACAGACTCCATGATCACATCAGAAGAAGAGTTGATAAGTTCTTCCTCAGCATCAGAGACATCTGATGAGATCATAGGTTCTGATTCAGATAGGGTTTCTAAGGTTGGTTGCTCATAAACAATTTGTTCAGGAACAGATTGTTCAGAGAGGTTTTGTTGAGAGGTGTATTAGTTTGAATGTTCAAAGGTTCTGGTTGTTGTTGGTGGGGGTCTTCTGAAGTAACTTCTTCTGAAGCTACCTCAGAGGGTTTCTGTGGTTTTGAGGTGGTTTCTGGTAGAACTACAGAGAGTGGTTTCAAAAAGGCTGGTTGATAGGGATGATCAGGAGGTAAGTGCTCAGTCACTTTCATCCTTCTTGATGTTAGTTCGTTAATCTGTTCAAATGGTCCTGGAACCATAGGTTCAAATGTACTAGACTTTGGCTTTTTGTGGATTTTGGAGGATGGTGAAAGGTTTTTATTCTTGATTTGATACACCTGGCTAAGTGGTATATCATCTAGTTCTAGTGAAGATAGAGGGGGTTGAATCTGATTCTACATTAACAACTTCAACAAAGTGTGGAGAATCAGGAATACCTTTCAGACTGTCTGAGAGAGTGGCTTCTGATCCACATTCTGATGCATGAGCTTCTGATGTGCCCTCTCCTCTTGTCACAGCTACTTGTAACAGAACAGTTGCTTCCTTAACTGTCCGTTCTTGAATTTCAGCAGACAGAGCCAAGATCTCAGAAGCTTCCTCAGCACTTAGAGGATTAATCTCAGTAAGTCCTGCAGCTTTGAGCTTTTCATCTCTTTCTCTTCTGTACTGCTCAGCCAACTGTTTCTGTGTGGCTAGTTCCTTCTCAGACACTTCCTTGCCCTTCTGTTCCATCTCAGGAGTAACTTCCATCATAGGTGATACTCTTACAGTAGGCTTTTCAACTTTTCTCTTCCTTGGCCTCAGAGTGTGTTCTTCTTCTTCTTCTTTATCCTCTTCACCCACCCATTTATCAGCAGCTTCCTTAACATCTCTATTCCCCTTGACTCTTCTTCTCTTGGAGCCTTCAGAAGCTGCATGAGAAGTTGATTCAGCTTTACCTCTCTTTGATTTTTTGGAGGATTTTCTTGGAGCTTCATCCAAGTAGTCTTCTTTGGTTAGTGTCTTTCTCTTGGTCTTCCTGCTTTTAGTCACAGGAAGAACTCCTCCATACATCTCTTCTGGAATTTCCCTCAAGCTGATTTTAACACCAGTTCTTTCAAAATGCTCCCTTATGAAATGCATCTCAACTTCCAGTGCATCTTGTTTGTAGATTGGAGGAAAGTCCTTCATAAGTGCTGAGACTGCATCAGACTCCTACATGTCTGTGCTCAGCCTCTTGTAATCATCCTTTCCAATCAGCTTCATGTACCTCAGGGTTGTACCATTGATGATCTTCCCTGTTTTAGTTCCCAACTGAACATCTGTGAAGGCATTTAAACTGCTGAGAGCCATCAGAATTCCTCCTTGATGAAAGATTTCAGACAGAAGTCTTCGATAAGGCACCCAACATCTGTTGTTCAACTGACTCTCCCTTAGCTGATGAACCAGATGCTTGAACATGTACTTAGGCACGTTTGCATATTCCTTTGTGATGAACAGATGGAGGAATATCTTGTGCTCTAGAGAGGGTTGATCACTGCTACCACCTTTTGGTAACAGATTAGCATTTTGAATCCTCAACAACATTCTCTTTTCTCCATCAAGGTCAGAGAAGACTCCTTTGACATTGCTATTGAAGATGGTTTGGTTAACAACTTCATTCCAACGACTATCTTTGGCATTCTGAATACCTCCCTCGTAGGTTCCATGTAACGCCCACTTTCGTTTAATAGTTATTTAATCGAGTTTAGGCAATTATATTATAATTATATAATATATGCATGATTTTGATATGTTTTGATGATATGATTGATGACGTGAAAGGTTATGAGTTTTGGAGGATTTGATTATGATATGAGATTTATTTTATTGATAAATAGAATAAAGATTTGAAAATAATATAAAATATTTAGTTGAGGGCTGTTTTGATATTTTAGATAGTTTTGGGGGAGAAATTGAGATAAGATAAGTAATTAGGAAGAGATATAAATAGAGAAGACCTAATTGTTAGAAAAACTGATTGTACGTGAAAACTTTTGGAAAAGGGAGAAAAAGCTTAGAGAGGAGCAAGAGACCAAGAGGGCTGCGATTTTCTTCATAACCAGGTAAGGGTGGGACTAATAACTCGGTAGCATTAACCTCTGCAATTCTGATGATTAGTTGACAAAGTTAGGATTGATTTAGAGAAGTTTTGGAATTAGGTCCAAACCCTAAAAATTGAGAATAACGGTAAAACTTGTTTAGATTGATGAAAGAACCGTCCTTTAACCTTAGAATATGTTTAGGATGAATTCTGGAATCAAAACCAAGCTTAGAACCATGTGAAACGTCGGATTTTTGTGTTTTTAGGAAGCCTGGCCGTAGCGACATTCATCGCTCGCCACGGCGAGCTATGATCCTCGCCTCGCGAGTGATGAAGTTCATCGCTCGCCACGCGAGCCTTTCCCTTCGCCTCGCGAGTTGTCTGGTGCAACTCGCCATGGCGAGCAACCCCTCCTCGCCTCGCGAGCTTAGGCAGAGTGCATGTCATATTTTGTATTTTCGACTTTTTAGTTGGACCCTGAGTGCCTTTAAGGGCCTAAACATACCTAGAGATGATTAGGAATGATTTTAGGACAGGATTGAACCCAGAACAACATTAGTTTGGGAGATTAGTGTTACTCGCCATGGCGAGTAAGTACTCTCGCCTCGCGAGTACAACCAGAATGTAGTTGCTTGAGTGTTTGTGCGACCTGTGTCGCGTGTGTTGATCAAGAGTGAACCCCTAATTGGTATTGAGACCTAGTGATGACGTTTAATGCAGCCTGTAGAGTTGTTTAAGTTATATTGATATTAATTGAGCATGAACTAATGTATTGTATATTCATGCAAGATATGAAGGTTTGATAATAATGCAATTTATGTGCTATTGATATAATGATATCATCTTGATGTGTGACTTGTTTATGCTGCTTCCGTTATTTAACTAAGTGCATATGTATATGATAAGGTTTAGCTCCAAATTATTGGATGCATGTTGATTACGTGTTTTGTTCATAAGTGTCCATGCATAGCATATCATTGAGCTTAGTCCTCACCACGAATATTAGGAGCTTTGTCCTCCGCACGTTTTATAGGAGCTTTGTCCTCCGCACGATTAAAGTATATTAATACTTATGATGACGATTGGTACCACATGCATATAAGGAGTCTAAGAGCATTGTCACATTGTCATGATTAAGATGCCTTGTTGATAATGATTGAATATGTGATTACGTGATAAGTGTTATTTGATATGTTATGTTATTCCTAATTATTGGATATACGATTACGTGATAACTGTTTAGCAATTATGCAAAGTTAATAATGGAATGATTATGATGTTAATTTATGATTCTCAATTACATTGATTAATGTTATTGTATTATGAAATCTCACCCCTTCTGCTTGAAAATGTTGCCCTTCG
The DNA here is from genome assembly GCF_003473485.1 of Medicago truncatula. Taxonomy (NCBI): domain Eukaryota; kingdom Viridiplantae; phylum Streptophyta; class Magnoliopsida; order Fabales; family Fabaceae; genus Medicago; species Medicago truncatula. The sequence goes on along the minus strand of NC_053047.1, from coordinate 18,215,060 downwards.
TATGGGTAACTTGCAGGTGATCGTGCTTAGTGTGCAGTTGCCGTCGTGAGTGGCCTTGCCTTCACTGTGTCGTCTAGGTCGCTCTGATACGTAACGGGATGGGGTTATATGCTATAACATGCTTCATTCTCTTACGTGAATAATATGTTATTTTTATTATGTTATGGAATATGAACTATTTTGATGGGGCCTACGTGCCAAACTGATTTATGATTTTTGAATTAAATATTCCGCTGCTATGTTAAAGATAATTGTGAAGGTTAAATTATTATTTAACTATTTTTGGATTACGTTACTATGTGATATCCCGTTTATGGTTTTACTCTGATAATTGTTTACGAAATTTGTATATTGGGAAAACGGGGTGTTACAATTGGTATCAGAGCAGGTCGGTCCGTCCGGTCAATTAGAGAGTCGTGTCGAGTCTTAGTAATATTATATTACTATCTTATACTGTTGTTGCTACTTTTGTAGAATATCAGAATGGCTGGAAGAAACGATGCTGCGTTAGCTGCTGCTCTACAAGCTGTTGCCCAAGCTGTGGGACAACAACCTAACGTGAATGCTGGTGCGAATGCTGAAGCTAGGATGTTGGAGACGTTCATGAAGAAGAACCCTCCGACTTTCAAAGGACGTTATGACCCTGATGGAGCCCAGACGTGGCTTAAGGAGATTGAGAGGATTTTCCGGGTTATGCAGTGCACGGAGTATCAGAAAGTGCGGTTTGGTACTCATCAGCTGGCCGATGAAGCTGATGACTGGTGGGTTGCTCTTCTGCCTACTCTTGGGCAGGAGGGAGCTGTTGTGACCTGGGCTGTTTTCAGGAGAGAGTTCCTGATAAGATACTTTCCGGAAGATGTTCGCGGGAAGAAGGAGATCGAATTCCTTGAGCTGAAGCAAGGAAATATGTCCGTGACAGAGTATGCTGCCAAGTTCGTAGAGCTGTCGAAGTTCTACCCGCACTATACTGCTGAGAATTCTGAGTTCTCGAGATGTATCAAGTTCGAGAACGGTTTGAGGCCCGACATCAAGAGGGCGCTTGGGTACCAACAGCTGAGAGTTTTTCAGGACTTGGTTAATAGCTGCAGGATCTATGAAGAGGATACGAAGGCTCACTACAAGGTAGTGAATGAGAGGAAGGGTAAGGGACAGCAGAGTCGTCCTAAGCCGTACAGTGCCCCCGCTGACAAGGGTAAACAGAAGATGGTCGATGTTAGGCGGCCTAAGAAGAAGGATGCTGCAGAGATTGTGTGCTTCAATTGTGGTGAGAAAGGCCACAAGAGCAACGCCTGTCCTGAAGAAATCAAGAAGTGTGTCCGGTGTGGTAAGAAGGGTCATGTTGTAGCTGATTGCAATCGTACAGACATTGTGTGCTTTAATTGCAATGGAGAAGGTCACATTAGTTCCCAGTGTACTCATCCTAAGAGGGCGCCGACTACTGGTAGGGTCTTTGCTTTGACTGGTACTCAGACAGAGAACGAGGATCGTTTGATCAGAGGTACTTGCTATATTAATAATACTCCTTTAGTTGCTATTATTGATACTGGTGCTACGCATTGCTTTATTGCTTTCGATTGTGTTTCTGCTTTGGGTCTTGAGTTGTCTGATATGAATGGAGAGATGGTTGTCGAAACTCCAGCTAAGGGTTCGGTGACTACTTCTCTCGTATGTTTGAAATGTCCTTTGTCTATGTTTAGTCGTGATTTTGAAATGGATTTAGTTTGTCTACCTTTGAGTGGTATGGATGTGATTCTGGGTATGAACTGGTTAGAGTACAATCACGTTCTTATTAATTGTTTTAGCAAGTCAGTACATTTCTCTTCCGTCGAAGAGGAAAGTGGTGCAGAGTTTTTATCTACTAAGCAGCTGAAGCAACTAGAACGCGATGGTATCTTGATGTTTTCATTGATGGCTTCTTTATCCGTTGAGAATCAAGCAGTGATTGATAGGCTACCGGTGGTGTGTGAATTTCCTGAAGTTTTTCCAGACGAGATTCCTGATGTGCCTCCAGAGAGAGAAGTCGAGTTTTCTATTGATCTTGTTCCTGGAACGAAACCGGTCTCGATGGCACCTTATCGTATGTCTGCTTCAGAATTATCTGAGTTGAAGAAACAGTTGGAGGACTTGCTCGAAAAGAAGTTTGTTAGACCAAGTGTTTCACCTTGGGGAGCGCCGGTTTTGCTAGTAAAGAAGAAAGATGGTAGTATGCGGTTGTGTATTGATTATCGGCAGTTGAACAAGGTAACTATCAAGAATAGGTATCCACTTCCGAGAATTGATGATTTGATGGATCAGTTAGTGGGTACACGAGTTTTCAGCAAGATTGATTTGAGATCAGGTTATCACCAGATTAAAGTAAAAGATGAGGATATGCAGAAGACAGCTTTCAGAACGCGTTATGGTCACTATGAATACAAAGTTATGCCTTTCGGTGTGACCAATGCACCTGGAGTGTTTATGGAGTATATGAATCGCATCTTCCATGCATTTTTGGATCGGTTCGTGGTTGTATTCATCGACGATATTTTGATTTACTCCAAGACTGAAGAAGAACATGCAGAACATCTGAAGATTGTCTTACAAGTGTTGAAAGAGAAGAAACTTTATGCTAAATTGTCTAAGTGTGAATTCTGGTTGAAAGAAGTGAGTTTTCTTGGTCATGTTATTTCCGGAGATGGTATTGCTGTGGATCCGTCTAAAGTCGAAGCTGTATCGCAATGGGATACTCCTAAGTCCGTTACTGAGATTAGAAGCTTTTTGGGTTTAGCCGGTTACTACAGAAGATTTATTGAAGGGTTTTCTAAGTTAGCTCTTCCGCTTACACAGTTGACTTGTAAAGGTAAGACTTTTGTGTGGGACGTTCATTGTGAGAGGAGTTTCGGTGAATTGAAGAAACGTTTGACGACTGCTCCAGTTTTGATTTTGCCGAAGCCCGAAGAACCTTTTGTGGTGTATTGTGATGCGTCCAAGTTGGGTTTAGGAGGTGTGCTTATGCAAGAAGGTAAAGTGGTAGCTTATGCTTCAAGACAGTTGAGAGTTCATGAGAAGAATTATCCTACGCATGATCTCGAATTGGCGGCTGTAGTCTTTGTGTTGAAGATATGGAGACATTACTTGTATGGTTCGAGGTTTGAGGTGTTTAGTGATCACAAGAGCTTGAAGTATTTGTTCGATCAGAAGGAATTGAATATGAGGCAGCGAAGATGGCTAGAGTTGCTAAAAGATTATGACTTTGGTTTGAATTATCATCCGGGTAAAGCTAATGTTGTTGCAGATGCCTTGAGTAGGAAGACATTGCATATGTCCGCCATGATGGTCAGAGAGTTTGAGTTCCTTGAACAGTTCCGAGATATGAGTTTGGTTTGTGAATGGTCACCTCAGAGTGTGAAACTGGGTATGCTGAAGATTGATAGTGATTTTCTGAAAAGCATCAAAGAAGCACAGAGAGTTGATGTAAAGTTTGTGGATTTGTTGGTTGCTAGAGATCAGGCTGAAGACAGTGATTTTAAAATCGATGATGAAGGCGTGTTGAGATTTCGAGGGAGAATTTGTATTCCAGACAATGAAGAGATTAAGAAGATGATTCTTGAAGAGAGTCATAGAAGTAGCTTGAGTATTCACCCGGGAGCTACGAAGATGTATCATGATTTGAAGAAGATGTTCTGGTGGTCTGGTTTGAAACGAGATGTGGCACAGTTTGTGTATTCCTGTTTAGTTTGTCAGAAGTCGAAAGTTGAGCATCAGAAACCCGCTGGGAAGATGGTACCTTTAGACGTGCCAGAATGGAAATGGGATAGTATATCGATGGATTTTGTGACGAGTTTGCCGAATACTCCTAGAGGGAACGACGCAATTTGGGTTATTGTTGATAGATTGACGAAATCAGCTCATTTTCTACCTATTAATATTAGTTTCCCTGTTGCCTAGTTGGCAGAGATTTACATCAAGGAGATTGTGAAGCTGCATGGTGTTCCTTCGAGCATTGTATCAGATAGAGATCCAAGATTTACTTCTAGATTTTGGAAAAGTTTGCAAGAGGCTTTGGGTTCGAAGTTGAGATTGAGTTCGGCGTATCATCCACAGACAGATGGTCAGTCGGAGAGGACAATTCAGTCGCTAGAGGATTTGTTGAGAATTTGTGTTCTTGAGCAAGGAGGAACTTGGGATAGTCATCTTCCGTTGATCGAGTTCACTTATAATAATAGCTATCATTCTAGTATTGGAATGGCACCGTTCGAGGCTTTGTATGGTCGGAGATGCAGAACTCCGTTGTGTTGGTTTGAGTCAGGTGAAAGAGTGGTCTTAGGACCAGAGATTGTTCAGCAAACTACTGAGAAAGTTCAGATGATCCGAGAGAAAATGAAGGCGTCGCAGAGTCGACAGAAGAGTTATCATGATAAGCGTAGAAAAGATCTTGAATTTAAGGAAGGAGACCACGTGTTTTTGAGAGTCACTCCTATGACTGGTGTAGGACGTGCTTTGAAGTCGAAGAAGTTGACCCCGAAGTTCATTGGTCCATATCAGATTTTGGAAAGAGTTGGGACGGTGGCTTACCGAGTGGGTTTACCGCCGCATCTTTCAAATTTGCACAATGTTTTCCATGTGTCGCAACTTCGGAAGTATGTTCCGGATCCATCTCATGTAATTCAGAGTGACGATGTGCAAGTTAGAGACAACCTTACGGTAGAAACTTTACCGTTAAGGATTGATGATCGTAAAGTGAAGACGTTGAGGGGCAAAGAGATACCTCTCGTGAGAGTCGTTTGGTCGGGAGCGACTGGTGAAAGCTTGACGTGGGAACTTGAGAGTAAGATGCTGGAGTCGTATCCAGAGTTGTTTACTTAAGGTAAATTTTCGAGGACGAAAATCTTTTAAGTGGGGGAGAGTTGTAACGCCCACTTTCGTTTAATAGTTATTTAATCGAGTTTAGGCAATTATATTATAATTATATAATATATGCATGATTTTGATATGTTTTGATGATATGATTGATGACGTGAAAGGTTATGAGTTTTGGAGGATTTGATTATGATATGAGATTTATTTTATTGATAAATAGAATAAAGATTTGAAAATAATATAAAATATTTAGTTGAGGGCTGTTTTGATATTTTAGATAGTTTTGGGGGAGAAATTGAGATAAGATAAGTAATTAGGAAGAGATATAAATAGAGAAGACCTAATTGTTAGAAAAACTGATTGTACGTGAAAACTTTTGGAAAAGGGAGAAAAAGCTTAGAGAGGAGCAAGAGACCAAGAGGGCTGCGATTTTCTTCATAACCAGGTAAGGGTGGGACTAATAACTCAGTAGCATTAACCTCTGCAATTCTGATGATTAGTTGACAAAGTTAGGATTGATTTAGAGAAGTTTTGGAATTAGGTCAAAACCCTAAAAATTGAGAATAACGGTAAAACTTGTTTAGATTGATGAAAGAACCGTCCTTTAACCTTAGAATATGTTTAGGATGAATTCTGGAATCAAAACCAAGCTTAGAACCATGTGAAACGTCGGATTTTTGTGTTTTTAGGAAGCCTGGCCGTAGCGACATTCATCGCTCGCCACGGCGAGCTATGATCCTCGCCTCGCGAGTGATGAAGTTCATCGCTCGCCACGCGAGCCTTTCCCTTCGCCTCGCGAGTTGTCTGGTGCAACTTGCCATGGCGAGCAACCCCTCCTCGCCTCGCGAGCTTAGGCAGAGTGCATGTCATATTTTGTATTTTCGACTTTTTAGTTGGACCCTGAGTGCCTTTAAGGGCCTAAACATACCTAGAGATGATTAGGAATGATTTTAGGACAGGATTGAACCCAGAACAACATTAGTTTGGGAGATTAGTGTTACTCGCCATGGCGAGTAAGTACTCTCGCCTCGCGAGTACAACCAGAATGTAGTTGCTTGAGTGTTTGTGCGACCTGTGTCGCGTGTGTTGATCAAGAGTGAACCCCTAATTGGTATTGAGACCTAGTGATGACGTTTAATACAGCCTGTAGAGTTGTTTAAGTTATATTGATATTAATTGAGCATGAACTAATGTATTGTATATTCATGCAAGATATGAAGGTTTGATAATAATGCAATTTATGTGCTATTGATATAATGATATCATCTTGATGTGTGACTTGTTTATGCTGCTTCCGTTATTTAACTAAGTGCATATGTATATGATAAGGTTTAGCTCCAAATTATTGGATGCATGTTGATTACGATGATTACGTGTTTTGTTCATAAGTGTCCATGCATAGCATATCATTGAGCTTAGTCCTCACCACGAATATTAGGAGCTTTGTCCTCCGCACGTTTTATAGGAGCTTTGTCCTCCGCACGATTAAAGTATATTAATACTTATGATGTCGATTGGTACCACATGCATATAAGGAGTCTAAGAGCATTGTCACATTGTCATGATTAAGATGCCTTGTTGATAATGATTGAATATGTGATTACGTGATAAGTGTTATTTGATATGTTATGTTATTCCTAATTATTGGATATACGATTACGTGATAACTGTTTAGCAATTATGCAAAGTTAATAATGGAATGATTATGATGTTAATTTATGATTCTCAATTACATTGATTAATGTTATTGTATTATGAAATCTCACCCCTTCTGCTTGAAAATGTTGCCCTTCGTATGGGTAACTTGCAGGTGATCGTGCTTAGTGTGCAGTTGCCGTCGTGAGTGGCCTTGCCTTCACTGTGTCGTCTAGGTCGCTCTGATACGTAACGGGATGGGGTTATATGCTATAACATGCTTCATTCTCTTCCCTTCTAGTTTTGGATACAACTGAATTTTCTCATCCTCTTCTATTTTTGCAGCAGCTCTATCATAGATGCTCGCCCTAACCCAGAAATGTCGAACAAGCGTCTAATAAGTTGGTCCATTTAGGAACTTGAAGTATTCTACTAAGCCTTGCGCTTCGTAGTACTTGCTGATGTCACATCCATGGAAAGCTAATGACTTGAAATCAACTGGATTCTTTGTTTGAATCTTAAGATCCCATTCTTCCAAAGACATGGTCCTTCCTTTTATCTCATAAGCAGGAGCTTCTGGTTGTTGCATGTTGGAAGTTGATTCAGGAACAGAGCTTGAGGATGACATTGAATGATGAAGATGAATTTTGGGTTTCTAGGTTTTGAGAAGAAATTTGCGCTTACTTCGCAGAGAAGGTTTGAGAATACGTAAGTGTATGTTGTGAAGTGAGTAGTGTGTGTTTTGTCAAAGTGTTTTTGAGTAAAACGTTTGCAATTCAGAAGGGGACAAACAAACACAACATTAATGACAAATTGGGGGCGCATGAAAGTACGTTTAAAAGCTTATAAAATCATCATTGCCCTTTTAAGTTATACACCAATACAAATAGACCACGTAAGAGACTCTTCAGACAAAACTGCTTGGTTAGTGGGACAGGTGTTACTAAAAAGTAACTGCCAACGTTTCCACTAACTCTGCTCTTTTCAGAAGCAAAGAATACAGCTTCTGAAGTTTTAGTGCTGACGTCATCTTCAGAAGCGCATTTTCCTCAGATCCTCAGTTAAGAGCTTCTGAGGGACCAAAGCTTCTGAACAGACATCAGAAGCAAGCAAATCTTAATCAGTCACAAAATGCATATTGAAATTTTTCTTAATAAAATCAAATCTTTCAACAGTTAAAGGCTTCATAAATATATCAGCCCATTGATGTTCTGTATCAATGAATTGTATATCTAAAACTCCATTTTGAACATAATCTCTGATAAAATGGTGTTTGATTTCAATATGCTTGGCTCTTGAATGTAGAATTGGATTCTTTGATAAACAAATAGCAGCAGTATTATCACAAAAAATGAGAATATTGTTAGCATTAATCTGATAGTCTTCCAACTGATGTTTCATCCAAAGTAGTTGTGTTCAACAACTTGCAGCTGAAATGTATTCTGCTTCTGTTGTAGACATAGCAATTGTTGCTTGTCTTTTGCTTGCCTAGGATATCAGATTCTCTCCCAGGAACTGACAGTTTCCAGTGGTTGATTTTCTTTCAATCCTGTCACCAGCATAAATAGCATCACAGAATCCAACCAACTGATAATCTAAGGATTTCCTATAAAGGAGTCCAAGATTAGTTGTTCCCTTCAGATACCTGAAGATTCTCTTAACAATAGTTAAATGAGATTCTCTAGGATCTGACTGAAATCTTGCACACAAGCATACACTGAATAAAATATCTGGTCTAGATGCAGTGAGGTATAACAGAGAACCAATCATACCTCTATAAAGCTTCTGATCTACTTTTGTTCCAGTATCTTCTTTGCTTAAGGTGCAGGTTGGATGCATTGGAGTGTTCATCACTTTACAATCTTCTAGCTTGAATTTCATTCTGTACATGTCAAATCATGAATTAGTAATTGCATCGAATCTCCAAAAAAATACCAAACATTCCTCGTTATTTATATTTTTTCTTAAGCAAGTCCCCAAAAGTGCTTAGTTGAGCCATCATTTCTATTTCGTCTTTCGTTTCGATAGATATATCGATTAATTCCGATTCTTTTTCTATTGATTCTTTTCCAATTATAATTATGTGTGGATCCATACATAGGTCTATGTGTGTATATAGATCCTGCTCATGGATTAACGAAAATGTGCAAAAGCTCCTTCTTTGCTTTGATTAATTTGAATTCCAAGAAAGAACTTTAATTCTCACATCATGCTCATTTCAAATTCATCTTGCATTAACTTAGAGAATTCCTTGCAAAGAGATGCATTAGTAGAACCAAATATTATATCATCAACATATATATGCACAATCAGAATGTCTTTCTTAAGAGTCCTTCTGAAGCGTGTTGTGTTAACTTGGCCTCTCTTAAAATCATTTTTTATTAAGAAATTACTTAGTCTATCATACCAAGCTCTAGGAGCTTGTTTCAAGCCATATAGTGATTTCTTAAGTTTATAAACATGGTCAGGATGCTTAAGATCCTCAAAACCAGGAGGTTTCTTGACACCCTTCTTCTTCAATGACACCATTAAGAAATGCACTCTTGACATCCATTTGATATAATATTATGCCATGATTAACTGCATAGAATAGAAGTAACCTGATTGCTTCCAATCTTGCAACTGGAGCAAATGTTTCAGTGTAATCAATGCCTTCTTGTTGACTGTAACCTTGTGCAACAAGTCTGGCTTTGTTTCTAGTTACTTCACCTTGTTCGTTCAACTTGTTTTTGAATACCCATTTTATTCCAATAATGTTCTTCTGATTAGGTTTGGGTACCAGATCCCACACATCATTTCTTTGAAACTGATTTAGCTCTTCTTGCATAGCTAGTATCCATCCATCATCTGAGAGAACTTCATCAACTGTCTTAGGTTCAATTATTGACAGTAATCCTATTATAGATTCTTCTTGTCTGAAATGAGATCTTGTTCTTCTAGGACTATCTTTGTTTCCAATGATTAGCTCCTCTAGATGTGAAGATTTGTGCTTGAATTTTGAATGAACTACATGCTGAGTGTTATCTTGAATATCTTCAGAAGCATTTTAATCTTGTGCTACTGGAATTGGCTCAGCTTCTGAACACTATTCAGCTTCTGGACTTAATTCATTATCAGAAGTTTGATCAGATTCTGATGCATCTTCAGAATTATGTGTACATACAGTTCTTTCATCTTGCTCTGGAGTTTTGCTTCCAGGCTCCTTATCATCAAATTTTACGTGCATTGATTCTTCAACACAATGTGTGTCTGAATTATACACTTTGTATGTCTTTGACCCTTGTCATCAAATTTCTTCAGATAGTCTTTGGTATTTAGAATGTAACATGTACATCCAAATTGATGAAAGTAAGAGATATTGGGTCTTCTTCCTTTGAAGAGTTCATATGCATTTTTCTCCAACATAGGTCTGATGTAGATCTTATTTTGGATATAACAAATTATTAATTGCTCCTGCCCAGAAATGTTTAGCTAAATTATTTTCATGGATCATGGTTCTAGCCATTTCTTGTAGAGTTCTGTTCTTTCTCTCTACAACCCCATTTTGCTGTGGAGTTCTAGGAGAAGAGAATTCATGGACAATTCCATGTTTTTTACAAAAAGATTCAAACGGATCGTTTTCAAATTCTCCACCATGATCACTTCTGACTTTCAAAATTTTCAGTTCTTTTTCAGACTGTATTTGAGTGCAGAAGCTGCTAAACACTTGACAAACATAGTCTTTACTTCTTAGGAATTTTACCCAAGTCCATCTGTTGTAATCATCAACAATGACTAATCCATATTTACTTCCATATAAGGATGCAGTGTTAACTGGTCCAAACAAATCAATGTGAAGTAACTCTAAAGGTCTGGAAGTTGATACAATGTCTTTGGATCTGAAAGAAGTTTTAACAATTTTTCCTTTCTGGCATGCACCGCAAAGTGCATCTGAATGATAATCAATGTCAAGCAAGCCTTTGACAAGTTGTAACTTGCTAAGTTTAGAGATTAATCTCCAGTTAGCATGTCTCAACCTTTTGTGCCATACCCATTTTTTATCATTCATTGACAGAAGCCAAACTACCTTCTGATCAGCCATATCAGAGAAGTTTATCTTATAGACATTCTCAACTCTGTTTCCCTTAAAGGTAATGGATTTGTCATCCTTGTTGATTATGGTGCAAATGGTCTTATTGAACATTACATCATACCCATTGTCACAAAATTGATTGATTCTCAATAGGTTATGCTTCAGACCATCTACAAGCCAAACATTATTAATAGAAATGGAGGAATTACCAATAGTACATGTACCAATGATCTTTCCAGTTTGGTTGCCACCAAACTTCACTTCTCCTCCTTCTTTAATGGTAATGGTGAGGAACAAAGCTTTCTCTCCTGTCATATGCCTTGAAAACCCATTGTCCAGGTACCAGGATCTTTGTTTCTCTTTTGCTCTTAGGCACACCTGTAGTATTGATTAATTCAGACTTAGGTACCCATATCTTCATGGGTCCTTTGGGGTTAGTTTTGGAGGTTTTACTTTTCCTCCCTTGTACCTTGGGCTTAATGCTGAGTAGCTTCTGATCATTCAACACTTTAGGTTTAACACCTTTAGGTATTGTTTTCTCAGAAGCAGCAACTGTTTTGTTCTTCTGACCCTTTGACTTTAGGATATTAGGTTCTGGTTTGATCAGACTCTGAGGAACAGGTTTTGACCTTTTCAGAATTTTGATCTTTGCAGTCTTAGGATCAGCTTTTGCCATAACCTTAGTCTTGAAGTTTTCTGGCTTTGATGTAATCTTAGCCTTAGAACTAGAAGCTTCAGGTTCTGACTGAACAACAGTTTTAGCTTCAGCACCTTCAGGCACAAAGGTGGATTTCAATCCATCCTTGATACAATCACAATAGTTTTTGAGACTATACTCTTTAGGTTCCTCTTCAGAGTATTCAATCCCTTTACCATTGTTCTTGTAGATGATGTAAATCATATAGGCTACCTTGCTTCTATCAATACCAGTCATGATGAAATCTTCTAAAGCAATTTCATGTTTGTTTTCAGAACCTTTATCACACTTTTCTTGCAGCTTCTAACAAAGAATCTTGAGTCTATCTTCATATGTGGTATATATGAAGTCAAACCCTCTGAGTTCTTCTTCAGAAGCTTTCAGTTCCAATAAAGTTGATCTTGTTGTTTCATTAAATCAACATATTTTTCTTTTAAATCAACCAACTCATTGGTTCTGTGTTCAAACAGTGATAAAAGTTCCTTGAGAGACTCAACAAGTTCTTGTCTGGGAATTTTGGAATATACCTCATTTTCATCTTCTGAATCTGATTCAGATTCTGATACAGCTTATGATGACACTGTTGCCACTAACCCCATAGCTGCTTTTGCATCATCATCTGCTTCTTCTTTCTCAGAACCAGACTCACTATCCAGATCTTCCCAGGTTGCCATCAAACTCTTCTTGATCTGTTTTCTGAATTTGCTTGAGCTGAAACTTTGTTTCTTTGTTCTGCTCTTTGACTTTTCCTTCTGAAGATCAGGGTATTCAGCAATGAAATGACCAGGCTTCTTGCAATTGAAGTATCCCTTTTGATCTTCCTTCTTGAAGTTCTTATAGCTACCTCTCTTGCTCAAAAACTTCTTCTGCTTCTTTGCTAGATATTCAAGCTTGTTAGACAGCATGGCCATCTTCACAGATTGATCTTCATCAGAATCTTCATCTGGTGATTCTTCTTCAGATTCACTGGCCTTGTAAGCTTTAGATGACTTTCCTTTAGATGGTAGAGCAATAGATCTATTCTTCTTTGAGGATTCATGCTCATTCAGACTCATTTCATGTACTTTGAGGAAAGTGACAAGATCTTCAACACTTAAAGTGTTTAGATCCTTAGCTTCCTCAATGACAGTCACTTTTGGTCTCCATCTAGAAGGCAAGCTTCTCAAAATCTTGCTCACATTATCAGAAGCAACATAACTCTTCTTCAGTATTTGCAGTCCAGATACTAAAGTTTGAAATCTTGAGTACATCTCCTCTATACTCTCATCATCCTTCATCTTGAACAGCTCATACTGATGAACTAGCATAAGTGTCTTTGCTTCTTTAACCTTCTTGCTACCTTCGTAGTTTGCACAGAGTGAAGCAAACATTGCCTTAGCAGTGGATTTATCACTCATTTTCATATATTCAGTGCGCGGTATAGAAGCAACAATGATCCCTCTAATCTTGTGATGCTTTTTGTATAGCTTCTTTTGAGCAGGAGTGTGTATCTTTCTGTCAATAGCAGCTCCTTCCTCATCCAAGTCCAGATCAGCAACTCCATCTTCAAGAATATCCCACAGCTCCTCATCCAATCCCATGATGTAGTTGTACATGTTGGTTTTCTTTTGAGCAGGAGTGTGTATCTTTCTGTCAATAGCAGCTCCTTCCTCATCCAAGTCCAGATCATCAACTCCATTTTCAAGAATATCCCACAGCTCCTCATCCAATCCCATGATGTAGTTGTACATGTTGGTTTTCCACCAAGAAAACTCTTCTGGATCTCCATTGAACTTTGGAGCTTTTCCAGAATCTGATTTCTTATCAGCTGTACCATAATCATATGCAGCAGCAATGTATCTTGTAGATGTACTGGATTCAGGTTCAGCAGACATGTTTTTCTCAAATCTTGAACTGTTACACTATTAAGTGTTTTTCCAACAGACCAAGGCTCTAGATACCAATTGAAGGTGAGAAAAACACAAGAAGGGGGGGTTGAATTGTGTTTTCTTTTTCTCAAGATAAAATCTTCTTCTGAGATCACTTCAGAAGCTGTTTAAAAAACACTTCTGATGTGATTACACTTCAGATGCAATTGACTTGCTTCTGATGTGCAGTTCAGAATTGGATATGCAGCGGAGTAAAACAGAGAAGAGAGAAGAAAGAGAGACACAAGCAATTATACTGGTTCCTTCCACAAACCGGAAGTAGTCCAGTCTCCCTTGCACTTCCAAGGAGATTTTCACTAAGTTTAATCACACAGATTACAACTACTCAATACCACACCTAGTATAAGACTTCAAATTGCTCAAGCACGCAGGCAAGAGACTTCCTTTGCTCAAGCACTAAAGCAAGAGACTTCCTATGCTCAAGCACTAAAGCAAGAGACTTCTATTCAAACAGAATTACACATAAAATTGTTTGAGTTTGAACACTTGATATACAATCAGTGGTGTTCACAATACAATGCAAATGAAAGACTCTCTAGACATAAGAATTTCTAAGATATATCAAATGAACACATAAATTCTAAGTGCTTTTATGTGAAACAAATTTTGCAGAGTTTGGGCGCTTTTAACTTGTTGTCTTGTTCTATTTGATCTTTAAGTCTTCACTCCTTTGTATAGAGGTGTGAAAGAGTCGTTGAGATCTTTAAGCACGTCAATAGAGTCGTTGTGAAACCTTGATCAATCACCAATGATCTTTTGCCTGATTTGGTTGTTGTCCTATGAAGGATCACGTTCAAATTCATTCCTATCTTGAAGGAACATTTCTGCAGGCAGAGCTGTTTTTCTTGTCTTGTAGCGTAGACAAAACAAAGTAGTGGAGGTAGTGGTTGTACACTTTGTACTTTGTCAACTCTTTTTGAAGGACAAGCATCCCATGCTTTTCAAATGAATCGTTGCCACCTTTCCTTTAGTCTTTCGCTTTCTTAGATGAGGTTGAATCCAATAAACAGCTTATTTGAAACTTCAGGTTGCATCTTCTGATGAACTATAGCTTCTGGTGATATACAGCTTCTGATGAACTTGCTTCTGATGACGTCATCACTTCAGAGGCACTTTGTCTTCAGGAGCACTTCAAAACTTCAGACGTAGTTTTCTTCAGATGCTTTAGGCTTCTCTTTTTGTTGATTCATTTGCTCTCTTTTGTTCTTCCAAGACCTTTTAAAATGATCAACTTTGTCTATGGTCATGTACACTTGAACAAATATTAGCAATGTCCAATTGACAATTTTTAATACCTTGTTATCATCAAAACTTATTAAGGTTTATTGTAAAACACATTTTGTTCCAACAGATTAAAGCCTACTTAAAACCCTATAACAACAAAGCCTATTTAGGGACTAATAGATAGAGAAAAAGATGTTTATATTTTTAATGTATGCAATTATCTTAATATAAAAAATATTTTTTAATAAATAAGTATTAATAGGCCGGCCTATTAGATTTAACAAGCTTTTCTGAAAGCTTAAGCCTGACCTATTTAACTAAACAGGTTTTTCAAAAAGCCTAAGTCTAAGTTTATCTACTAAACAGGCCAGACCAAAACAGGTCAGGACGTAGGCCCCTGTAGGCCAGCATGACCTATTCTCAACCCTACGTACCATATAGCATTGTTCTTTCATTTAACCACAAAGATTTATACTAACATGTAACCAAAAAAAAAAAGATTTATACTAACAACCTATTGAGGCAAGATAACAAGTTAAATTGCTCGGAAAAAAAAAAGGATAACAAGTTAAAATCAAGATGTTTCTCCCATATCAAAAGAAAATATTTGAACAAAAATTTATGCTAAATAAATTAGTTTCTCATAACTATGAAGGACCGACTTGGTTTCTATATATCAACATCTTTAAAGTTGACTACGAAAGCAATCTCCATTGGATTTAGACACCAGTAAAATAATTTCAATCCTTCATAAATTTATTAAAAATCCATACAATAAGATGAGTAACGCCGATTTGGTAAAATTCTCCAGGAAAAAAGACTACCAAAGCAAGGATTTGTTTGTTTGGTTCTCCAAAAAAAAGTGAAAGGAAATATATTTTTTTCTTGGCCCCTTGCTGAAAAAGTTTCCCTCTCTAATTAGGAAGAAAATGGAAGAAGATCAACAATATTGAATGAAAATATCAATTTGACTATTTTGTGCAAAATACTATTACGTATCAAGTATACTAATTTTCTTTTCCGCTTATTCAATTAATCACAATAAGCTTTTGTTTAAGGATATTTTGGTCATTTGATAAAAATAAAAAAAATTTAAGAAACAAAAATGGAATATATTACTATAAACACTGTAATTGTTGAAGCACAACGTGCAAAAACAATCACATAAAGATTACAACTCTGTCAAAATTACATCAAAGATAGTCAATGCTCATACATAGAAGCGGGCTCGACCACCAACTATGTGTACCAAAAATAAAGACTATGTTGCTAGCTTTCAACCACCACAAGGTATTTGATTTTACTTTATCTAACAATAGTGGTATAGAACTTTGACGATTCTGAAATAACCTATCATTCTGTTCTTTCCATAAAACCGAGACACATTGAAACCAAATCAAATGAAATAATGATCGACGCGATTTCAAACCACCTGCATATTCAATAAATTGCACAAAGTGATCTGAGATAGTATGAGAATCGACCCCTTCGACACCAAGCCAAGCCCGCACCAAAGACCACAATGCACCAAAAATTGGACAAGACAAAAATAAATGATTCACATCTTCAACCTGCCCGTATCCCGTTACACAAAATCGATTTTCCACAGCTATAATTCCACGTTCCACCAAATTTGATTTAGTAGGTAAATGATCCCTCAACAGTCGCCAAGCAAGGATAGAAACTTTTAAAGGAACCTGTTTATGCCAAATTAACTCCATATTTTGATGAACATGAGATTGTTCCTGTGATGTCAACAAGTCATATACACCACGAACAGTATAACCATAAATCTGATCCGGCAACCACATCCACCTGTCAGTTTCTGTTTCCTGCAAAGTGATTGTCAATAATAAATCCCTACACTCTACTAGAAATTCCTCCTCCCATACCCATAAACGACGACGCCACTGCCACGCCCCCCCCCCCCCCCCATCACCCTCCACCCCCAACAAAAACATGTTCCGCACTGTAATAACTTTAGTGACAGCTAAATCATAAAGCCGCCTAAAACGCACACACAACGGCACACTACCACACCAACAATCTCGCCAAAAATCGGTATCAGCTCCATCCCCCACCCTCCTCCTAACACAACCTGTAAACCAGCCCTCCCCACCCTCACCTATCCCATCTCTAATCCTCACAATCTCCCTCCACTATGAAGAACAACTCCGGCCCCCATCCTCCAAACCACCATCCTCCACGCCATACCTAGCCAACAACACCCTACTCCACAAACCTCCCCTATCAACTAACAGCCTCCAACACCATTTCCCCAACAAAGCAATGTTAAACTCTCTCAACCTCCTAACACCCAACCCTCCATACTCCCTCCTCAAACACAAAGAACTCCAACCAACCCAAGAAATCTTTCTTTTATCATCACAACCCCCCCAAAAAAAATTATTTAACAAAGATTCAATAGAAGAGATTATACCTGATGGAGCTTTGAAAAAGGAAAGCGCATAGACAGGAAGCGCAGTCAAGACAGATTTGAGAAGTATCAAACGACCACCAAAGGAAAGGTACCTATTATGCCAACTAGACAATCTAGACTTTATACGATTAACAATAGGCTCCCAAAATAATAAACGGCGCGGATTACCTCCAATCGGGAGGCCCAAGTATAGAAACGGAACTTTACCCACTTTGCACCCCAACACAGAAGCCGCCTCAGACAACCAAGAGACATTAATGTTGACCCCAACCAGAGAGCTTTTATGGAAATTAACTTTCAATCCAGACATAGCTTCAAACAAAACGAGACCAGCCCTCAAAGTACGAACATTAGCCCAACTTTTATTCCCTATCAAGAGCGTATCATCAGCAAATTGAAGATGAGACACCACTACCGGATTAGCGCCTCCCACACTGTAACCCGTAAAGACATTTGCTTCAACCATGGCTTTCATCAACACATTTAACCCTTCTGCAGCTAACAAAAACAAGAAAGGAGAGAGAGGGTCACCCTGACGTAAACCTCGCTCTAGAGGGTACTCATCTGTAGGACTGCCGTTCACTAAAACTGAAGTTGTTGCTGTACAAACACATTCCTTAATCCACTTTATCCACAACGCTGGAAACGACATACTAACCATAACCTCCTCAAGATACCCCCAATCAACTGAGTCATACACCTTTTCAAAATCCACTTTAAACAACAACATATCTTTCTTAGACTTACGAGCCTCATCAACCACCTCATTGGCTATCAGAATTCCATCAAGAATTTGCCTATTTTTAACAAACGCGGATTGAACATCAGACACAACACTCCCAACAACCTGATGCAACCTATTGGCTAGAAGCTTTGCCAGAATTTTATAAAGACTCCCCACCAACGAAATCGGTCTGAAATCATTCAAGGATTGAGGGCACTCTACTTTAGGGATAAGGGCAATGAACGTAGAATTTATACCTTTCGACAACCTCCCGTTTCTATGAAATTCAGTAACAAATCTCACAACATCCTCCTTCCTCTCATTCCAAAAATTCTTAATGAAACCAAAATTAATGCCATCGGGGCCCGGACTTTTAAAGCTTTCACAATCCCACACCGCCGAATTAATTTCTTCCACCGAGAAAGGTTTGGTCAAGTTACCCATTTCCACCAATGAAAGCTTTTTAAACTGAAGATTTCCCACGCTGGGTCGCACCACTCTCTGAGACTTAAAATGATTTTTAAAATGCGAGAAAATAGCTTGACGGACAGACTGAACCCCCTCCACCACCGTCCCATTCACAATGATCGAAGATAAGGAATTGTGACGTCTTCTACCATCCAGCACAGAGTGGAAAAATTTAGAGTTAGCGTCACCATCACGGAGCCAATTTAATCTCGATTGTTGCCAACAAATGCTAGTATTAAGACGAGACAACGAATGTATATCCGTCGAAATACCATGCAATTCACTAAGTTCTGCCTCCGACAAATCCTCTTCCTCCCCTTTACTGTCTAAGGCCGCCTGTCTGTTTTTAAGGGAATCAATCTTGGCCGGCAAATTCTGAGTATTCGAAACATGCCAATCCTTAAGAACCACTTTAATCAGCTTCAATTTCTCTTTAAGAACAAAGCCGCCCCACCCGGTAACCTGAAAAGAATTCCATTTTTCACGAACAAAATCATTATAACCAGGCATGTCTTGCCAGCATTTCAGAAGACGCAACGGCCTCGTCCCTAATTTTCTTCATCTACTGACAACACAATCGGACAATGATCAGACAGAACCCTTAAATGAGCAACCTGCATACTATTAGGCCACAACAGACACCAACCTTCTGACAACACAAACCTATCCAACCTACTCATCGAACGCCCATCCCCCTTAAACCAAGTAAACTTCCGTCCACACAGAGGTAAATCAACCAACACGCATTCCTCTATAAATTCATTGAAAGACACGAACTCGTCTAACACCTAAGTACCCCGAACAGAACACCTTTCGTCCACGCCACGAACTGAGTTAAAATCCCCGCACAGACACACATTACGACTTCCCAAAGAAAGCACCCTAGACGACAAAGAATTCCATAAAGTTTGTTTAGCCCTCCTATCACACGGAGCATACACATTGAAAATGTAGAACTCTTCATTGGACGTAATAAACCTGCCATGAATCATCAGAAAATGGTTTCCTCAACAAGACATCCAAACCTCCACCTCCGAAGTATCCCAAATCGTAATCAAACATCCTGACGCCCCCATAGATGGACTAAAAGAGTAATCATGACTCGTCTGTCCCCAGATCGAATTACAAACAAAATCATCTATCAACTGTAACTTTGATTCTTGTATACACAACACGAAAGGCACCTTTTCCCGCACCAACTCCTTGACTTCCTTTCTCTTCTCCAACCCATTTAACCCCCGCACATTCCACGACACAATCCTCATTTCACACACTCTCACCCCCCGTCCTCCACACCTCACATCTAACTCGCACCACCAATCACACCCCCTCTCCCTCCATCCTTGCAGTTTGATGTCTCTTTCTTCCCATTCCCTTCTCTAGAAAGCGCACTAAACATATTATGTACATCCCCTTCAAACTGTAACCCTATTGCCTTCCCTATCCCCCACACATCCTCTGCTGCCTCCTTCTCCTTTCCATGTAAAACAACCCAATGATTCCAATCTTTGTTCACAGAAGCTGAAGATGACATGGTGTCAGAAGACTCATGAGAGACCCCTTCATTACCCTGTTTAGAGTTGTTTGACTCCCCCTTTTTACAAGCTCTTTTCTTCAAAGTTTTTAAAACTGCTCTTCTATCTTTACCAGATAAACGCGCCACCTTTTTCAAAGTATGGACAGAATGGCGCAACTCTCCTCCAATTTTTCTTCATTTTTGATCAGCAACTCTCGCTAAAGAATTCTTTACTTTCCGCTTCCCCGCCTTAAACTGTAACGCCCACTTTCGTTTAATTATTTATTTAATCGAGTTTAGGCAATTATAGAAAACGGGGTGTTACATAAACAACTTTCTTTTAGCGGAAAAAATAACACCAGCTCCTCCGTGAAGATCCTTCAACATTTCCGAGCTCCACAGACCTGTCATCACCGGCTTAACTACCAGAGGAGGGCCAGACACCAACTGAAGAAAACCCTTGCCCGCCGAAGGTACCAAGGTTTTCTTTCCTTGATCGCCCTCCTCATGAGAATCCACTAAATCTTGAGACACCACTTTTGACCCTTCAATTACTTGTACCAGGTCCCCTCCAGAAGGATTTGCTTCCACATTAGCATGTTCAAATCGGACACCCAAAGATTGTGGTATACTCTGAGTATTCATCCCACCAACATCTTCATCTGCTAACCTATGCGACCCTATATTAGACAAAGCTTCTGGACCCACATCAACCTCAGCAACTTCCTCTCTCCCATCTTCCCGAGCGTCTAACTTTTCCTTCTCTAACTCCTTAACAATATTGTCAACAATAGTATCCACATTTTTACAAACCTCCGGATCACTTTGAACATCCTCATTATCCGAAAGGGACTGCTGATCTTCCCCATCGTCAAAAATGCAAACATCTTCCCCAATGTTATAACCCCACTCCTCTATAATTTTGATATCCACCAATTGTCCATCTATCGACAGTCTCTCCACTCGTGAAACAATGTCTAAAGATGGTGTTGATAGAAGAACGCTGGCATAATCACATCTTCCTCTTTCCAAAGACATTTCGTCCATCCGAAGAAAAGACCCGCATTCCATAACACAAAGTTTAAAAAAATTCTCATTCCATGCGTGAAGAAGGATACCATAAAGTCTCAACCATGCACCCCTGCGAAAAGGAACCGCTTCTTTATCCCAACGGGTAGCATTCGTAAAAAAAATGATTAAAGAACTCTTTTGCTTCCTCTAGCATGGTCAAAGTTTCCTTCTCGGATTTACTGCGCAAAAAAACTCTATCCGCTCCCACCGGAATTATTTCCAAATCCGCAAAACCCGCATCGTCAACCCGATTTTGAACCACTGTGATTGCCTCCCCATTCACCAAATTAGCTAACACACCTGATCGTGCCCACTTTAAGTCCTCAATGTTCGACCTATACATACGAACCAACTTCTTAACAATGGGTTGCTGCTTGTCGACGTTTAACTCACAATTTGTCAACGGTTTGATAAAATATTATTTTTCACTTTCTACCAACTTTTATCATCGTTTCCTTCAACTTTCTCTCACAAACAATTACTCCCTCCATTCCTTTTTAAGTGTCACTTTTGGAGATTTTTTTTGTTCTTATTTAAGTGTCACTTTACATAGTTCAATGCAACATTAAATGTTATTTTACTAATATTACCCTTATTTATTATTGTGGAGAGAGAAATATATGTAATGAGATATTAAATAAATAAGGTTATTATAGTAAAAATAGAAAATATAAATTATTGTATCAAAAGTAGCAACATTTATTGATTGTCTTAGTTTGTGTAAAACGTCAAAATGTGACAATTAAAAAGAAACAGAGGTTTTAATCTCACTTACCTTAAAGTTGTACTCTAAGAGAAGACTTTGTTTTTTGACAGGACTTTGTTAATTCTCTTGGTTATTCTTTACCATATAAAGCAAGTTTGTTTTAACCAATAAGTGTGCTGTATGACTTAACAATTTAATTAAGGAGACTAAAGCCGTCGGTGTTAGTTGTACTCATGGTTCTCGATCTTTCTCTTGCATCATCCATCTAATCTAATTATAAACAGATTGATGATGATGAAAGAGGAGGTCAGAGGTAATGACGGCGGTGGTGGTGGTGGTGATGGTGATGGAGGGAAGAGATGAGAGAGCAAAGAGTATGTTCTTGTGTTGGATTAATAAAATAAAAAGGAATGTTAACAACACACATTTTAACAAACATTTTTCAACATATTCTCTTTGATTGGTTAAAACTCACATGAGAGTAAGTGGTGTGGGGACAAAAGGGTGTCTAAGTAACAATTTTTCTAAAAAAGTAGAAGTTTATTATTTAAGCAATCATTGATGTGACAATTTTTTAGGACATCTATATATTTACAAAGAAAATTAAATATTAATACAGAAACCAAAACAATAGGAAAAAATTAATAAAAACACAAAAGTTGTCACAAAATATTTGTTGTTGGAAGAAAAATTGGAAGATTAAACACCAAGTAATCATACTTTGATCTAATGTTGTGTGAATTGAAAAAATAGAGTGTGAGGGTCCCACATAAAATAGAACACAAACATTAGTGTTTAAATTGTGGTATTTAATTTTAAATAATTGATAATGATAAAAATAACAGTAGTAGTTATTTTTTTTAGCATGAATATCACTTCCCATAAATTTAGCTTATGGTGGTTGTTGTGAATCTTATGATAAGAATTCAACTGAATTTTCTATCTTTCCTTCATTCATATCCAATAAATTTGTTTCCTTCAATGGATTTGTTTCTTTTGATCCTATCCACAAGTGTTGTTGAACTGATTAATGAATAAGTTTTCTTTTGATCTTATCCATTTGAGTAACTGTTGCCGCAATTAATTTTTACTAAAAAAATTACAAAATCTCTAAATAAATAGAGGACTTCACTCAGTTCAAAAATCACACTAAAGAGTTTCTATTGAGTTGTCGAAAACTCTTTCTCTCTTCTCCATCCAACTTGTGTTGACGAGCTATTCTTCTCCTAATCTTCTTTTTATATCCCTTCGAAAATAAGAATGTTCTTAAGACCTTATTTTCTATTTGGTATAATGTCCCTTCGGAATTAAGAAAGGTTTTAAAAACATAGTCAAATCGATAATGTATGTCCATTCAAAATGAAGAGTACTTTTAAGATTATAATCCCTTTTTAAAACAATAATGTCACTTCATAATTAAGAATGATCTTAACAATGTATAAATATTCTTTCAATATTTTTCTAGTTGAGATTATTTTTAATAGGGAAATATATGTTGGATGCTTGTAGAGGATTTTGTTATTTCATTTGGTCATTCTTTACCATATATTGAGCAATTTGGATTAACTAATACTCCCTTCGGTCCTTATTACAATAAATAATTGACTTTTTTGATTCATTGTATATAAGTTGTGTATCTAGTCTATATTTACAATAAGATACTCCCTCCGTCCTAATTTATAAGCAAAAAACATTAATTCACACTTATTAAAAAATGTTTTTCTAACCTGTGCAAGATTGCACATGATAAAGGATGATTAATGCACCACTTTAGTGGATTTTTTCAAATCTCATTAATGAATCTCTATTTTAAAAATTGATTTTTTTCTTCTCTCCTCAATTAACTATAACACAATTAATTAGCCTAACTTTTCTCATAAAATGTTTCTCTCTCTCCTATTTTTTTGTCTGCTTTTCTCATGAACACAAGTGCAGTGATGACCATGCTTACTTTGTTTGACATCTCTGCGTGTGCAATTAGCCAGGAATATAAGAGGCTATAACTGTTCTTTTTTTTCTTTCTTCACGGCATATGGAAGAAATTACGTAATGCTTTTCAACAAAACCAGCACAAAACTTCATCAAATTAGTCCTATTATAAATTGCAGAGAAATTTGTGAGAGATTGATAATGGTAATTCAATATACAAGGCCATTACAATGAATGATAATAAACAAATGATAAACAAATGGAGTCATCCCTTATCTACTTAATCTACATAAGAATTGGGTCTTCTCTCTACCTCACCCTGACAAAAAAATTAATACATATCCCATGATACTGGTTATGGATTGGCATAGAAACATGTCGAGTGGCATAAAAAGCAGTTAAAAAATTGAGTAGAATAAATTGAAAAGAGATAGTCTTTCAGAGAGACGGTTTATGAAAAAAGTTAGGCTAATTAATTGAGGAAAGAAGAAAAAAAATCAATTTTCAAAGAGTAATGATACATAGACACCTTTTATTTCCATACACCCTTGTACACCCCATGCATTAGGAAGAGAGAAGAGGAGAGAAAAGAGAAAGTGTGCTTGTGCGGGGTCCACGTGACAACGTGTCAGATTTTTGTGTGGGTGTCAAAAGATGTATTGCCACCTAAGGGTGTCTATGTATCATTACTCATTTTCAAAATAAAGAGTCATTAATGAGATTTGAAAAAATCCACTAAAGTGGTGCATTAATCACCCTTTATCTTGTGCAATCTTGCACAGGTTAGAAAAACTCTATTAAGAAAATTAACACTTAATGATTTGAGGTATAATTTTTTGTGTTCTCTTTGGAATAAATTTTATGGAAAGATGTAAAAATAATTCTCATTGGTTAAAAATTATGGAGAAAATAAAAAAGAGAATAAATTGAATGCAATTTGCATTTAATTTTACATTGGAAAAGAAGATTTGTTTGAAAAAACATAATAATAACATACAAGTTGGTCTTTTTTGCTTATATTTTGGGACAAAAAAAATGAAACTTTTTTGTTTATATTTTAGGACGGAGGGAGTACATTAATTATTCTATAAATTTAAAAAGTCAATTTTTTCTTATAAGAAGGACCGGAGGAAGTAATTATATTGGATGACTTTACAATTTAATCAAGGAGACTAACGCTGTCAGGGTTAGTTGTACTCATAGTCATATAATTGGTGGAACTAGAAGTGAACCACAAACCGGTTCGTACAGTTCGCATGAACCGATTCGTTGCTCTTTTTTTAACCATTTCGTAAAAAAATCGTAATGAATTCACACTAAACCAAGTACCCAGCGAACCAACATTTTACATGTCAGAATAAATGAGAAATAAATAATTAAACTAATTGAAATGGGAGGTAAAAAGTCACCATCACCATTAATATAAAAATAAATAAACTTGTACCCAAAAAAATAAAAATAAATAAACAATAATAAATTTTGAACATAACATGGGAAGAGTATTGAAATGGGAGGTGAAAAGTTACCATCACCATTATGGAAAGAGCATTGAGAATTGTTTTGACACATTGCATAAAGTTAAGAGAATTGATGTTCCCACATATAGTTTAACTGTACCACACGAGTAAATTACTCAAATGTTCTTCGGTAGTTTGCTGTCGAAGTTTTTAGGAAACCGGCGGCAGTTAACTGCCGAGGAAAACTTCGGGAGTTAACTGCCGAGGAAAACGAAAATCCAGAATTATCATCATCTTCGTTGCCAATGGGGGTGATAAACCCCAATTCAAAGCTCAAATCGATAAAACTTCCTGCCTCCCCTCAACCGATTTCGTTGCAGAAGCAGATCCAAATCTACTTTCAACCATTAAGTCTACATTTTCCGTTAAACAACAAAAGGAAATAATTCACAGGGAAACAATAAAGCTTCTAATTTTTGCGTTTCCATTTGAAACTGCTTATTGGTGGCATAAACAAGATTCAAATCAATTCATAGAAATTGCTTCTGATTATTGCCTTTCCATTTGAAACTGCTTCTAATTGATTCTTTGTAATTCTTTGTACTTCTTGCTGTTCACTTCATAGAAAGATTTAAATCTACATTAAATCTTGATTTCGACTCAGAACAGGAAAAAAATCAATTCAAATCCCAATTCACAATTAAATCAACAATCAAATCCAAAAATTTCATGAACGTGAACATGATGATGATAATTCTGGATTTTTCGTTTTCCTCTGTAGTTAACTGCCGAGATTTTCCTCGGCAGTTAACTGCAGCCGGTTTTATTTTTCCTCGACAGTTAACTGCAGAGGGGGTATTTTGGTATTTTACTGGTGTTTCTCAGCCAAACATGATGTGTCAACAGCAATACTCTAAAGTTAAGGCCCACGAGTAAATACATTTTTGCCCCTTTGATAGTTAATTGTCGAGGATCTTCTGCTGCTATAAATCTGGCAGAAGCTATCTCATCCATTATTCATCTCATCTTCCAAAAAAATTTCAAATTTCTCTAAAAAGCCCAACCAAATTAATTCAACAAAATCACAAGTAATTAATTACAATTCTATTAACTTACATTTTTGTTGTTATAAATGTTTTTATTTTTTAGTTTTTGAGTAGATTTATTATTTTTAAGTTTTTGAGTAGATTTACAGAGTATAATTCTTTTTTAGAGTAAATGTTAGTTGCTTAATTTAGTTAAAATGTTTGTATGATGTTTATGTTATGGGTTTTTCTATCATGTGCAAATTTGTACATGATAAGAAGTTTAAAGTAGTAACTTTGATTTGGAACTTGTGCATTTTATATTAACTATGTAGATTTTTAATAATTAATTGTTGGTTTCAATAAAAAGTTACTACTTCTTTCAAAAAAAAAAAAAAGTTACTACTTTTAGTTGTCTTAACATGTGCAATATTGCACATGTTAGACAATCCCTTATGTTATAGTTTAAAATTTTAGGGTTATATTTTAATTTGGTGTTTTATATTTATTTTTTTATTTTAGTTTTTAATTAGATTTACATGTTATAAATCATTTTTAGATTAGATGTTAGTTGATTAATTTAGTTAAAATATTTGCATGATGATTATGTTATAGTTTAAAATTTTAGGATTATATTTTAATTTGGTGTTTTATATTTTTTATTTTATTTTAGTAAAAGTATATGATTTATTTTAAGAGTAAATATAAGTTGAATAATTTTGTTATATTTTACGTTAGACTGGTGCTAGTCACACCCAAAAAAAAAACAAGTTACACCCAAATTTATTTAAAATTTTACAATAATACCAAAATTGCCCTCTTCATGTAAATTTTTAAAAACCCATCTTTTATGATCATTCTGAACCCTTACCCCCTTTCATCCACAAATCACCATAGATGTGCAACCAAGATCTGAATCAACATTTTTGTCATTGATATGTACTATATTCATAAAGGTTAGTGAATTTCATGAATTTCATTTTCGATGAGTTTCTATTTGTTTATTGTTTGTTTTGGTACGAGATATGCTTGTCAATTTGATTTTAAGTGAGAGGTTAGTGTAAATTAAGTTTACATGTATGTATATAAAAGGGGTTAGTGTAGTTTACGTATGTAGGTTAATGTAAATTCAAATTTATGTATGTTCAGGTTAGTGTAAATTCAGTTTACTTACGTTCAATCTAGGTTAATATAAATTAAGTTTACTTATGTTCAATTTAGGTTAATGTAAATTCAATTTACTTACGTTCAATCTAGGTTAATGTAAATTAAGTTTACTTATGTTCAATTTAGGTTTATGTAAATTAAGTTTACTTATGTTCAATTTAGGTTAATGTAAATTTAGTTTACGTGTGTATATAGTATGTATATAAGAGGTTAGTGTAAATTCAGTTTACTTACGTTCAATCTATGTTAATGTAAATTAAGTTTACTTACGTTCAATTTAGGTTATTTAGTTTACGTATGTATATAGTATGTATATAAAAGATTAGTGTAAATTCAGTTTACTTACGTTCAATCTAGGTTAATGTAAATTAAATTTACTTATGTTCAATTTAGGGGTATATTAGTCATTCTGGGGTGTAACTTGTTTTTTTTGGGGTCTAACTAGCACCGATCTTTACGTTATAACAAAAAAAAAATTAAACATAAGTGGAATGATTTATATTATAGTACATGATTAATTTTTTTATTTTAGTAAGAGTATATGATTTATAATTTTAGGGCTAATTTTATGATTTTTAGAGTTTATGTATAACTAGACTTTCCACCCGTGCGATACACTCAATGCATATCAAAGAAAATGAAATATGTGGTCCCAAATATATGGAGATGTTGAAATTCAAACTTCAGACACCACACTTATTCACCTTAAAAATATTAAATTTTTATCAATCGTATGTTACTTCATTCTTTTGTTAAAATTATATGTCAATGTTATATTATTGGTTTGTTACTTCATTTTTTATTTTATTTTTTGACAAAATGTTACTTCATTCTTTTGTAAAAATTATATGTTAATGTTATATTATATACCTAAAAATAGCTCATTCTTAACCTCAACATGTAAAATGTTTTATTTAAAGAATTTTCCTTTTATCGAATATTTGGTCTTTACCGTAAATGATACTCTTTAACTGTTTGTTGAAATGTTTTTTCCACCTGTTTATATAGATTGCAAAATTCTGGTGCATTTTGTGTTAGATATTTAACAAAGAGAGTTCAGTTCTAATTTGGATGAAAAGTGTAATATTAACAAAAAAAATGTTGCTATAATCTTTCAAAACTATTTTATTCCAATAGGGGAAATAAAGCGATGCCGATTTGCTTTGTTCATGAAAATAGGAGATTAGGTGTGAGCATTAGGGTTAAAACAGTAAAATTATGCAATAGGATTTAGGTTAAAATTAGGACTTACATGTTAACTTTAATATATAAGAAGATAAGAAAATTTATCAAAAGCGTATTTTCTTCGTGTGGCTCAACCTTATCAAATGTGTCAACACCAATTCTAAAATAATATTGAAATGGGAGGTGAAAAGTTATCATCACCATTAGTACCGAAAATGGAGGTGAAAAGTCACCATCACCATTAATAAAATAAAACAAATAAACATGGGAAGTGAAAGTCACGCTCCCAACTGTACTGTACAACAAACATGCACTGCTTCCGGTAACGAGAAGTATGAGTTGTACGCTCCCTCTATTTATGACTTCTATGAGTAAACAAACAAATTACTTCCTGAAATTAACAAAACCTTAATTTATTATGTTTACTAACAGAAAAATTTAACAGATGAGGTAAATTCATTAATATTGTGCAATTTTAAGGTGGTAATTGCAAATACCCTTTTAAAATTTTATACTTATGTGCAAAATGTCCCTTAAATTTGATTTTTTTTTTAAGCTTTATATTTCTGTTTCTATCTTGGCTTAATTATACATTTAGTCGCTTAATTAATTTGTTTCTATCTTGGATTAATTATGCATTTAGTCGCTTAATTAATTTGCAGGTTTCGTTTTGGTTCCCTAATTAATTATGCATTTAGTCGCTTAAAATTAACGGAGTTAGACCAAATTGACTAACGGAAGTATATTTAGGGGACTAAAACGTAACTTTTATTAATTAGGGAACCAAAATGAAACCTGCAAATTAATTCAGGGATCAAATGTATAATTAAGCCTTGTATCTTTATCTTTGACAAATACTTTACATTTTCATTAGTATTACGAATCGACGTGTACCGAAACTCTATACTCCTATACGTACCTAATTCTTCTCATGTCGGGTACCGCAAATCCGAACCCGCACCGCATACCCACGCGAATGCCTATTATGTGACTATGGTTGTACTCATGGTTCTGGATCTTTCTCTTGCATCATCCATCTAATTATAAACAGGTTGCAAAAATAATATTGATAAATCTCACATGGGACAAGAAAAAGTTGTATACACATTACCATGATGCATCATGCTTATATGCAGAAAATTGGGAAAGAGGATTTAATTAGGCTTTCACAAATCATAGAAGCAAGGTCTTAAACACTTATTATTACCATGAATGTCAAATTTAATGTTGTGTTCACATTATCGGTAACATTACATCTATATAAATGGAAGCTTTCATAAACGGAAAGCAAAATATTTCATATCCATTACCTTGAAAGAAAAAAGAAAAAATTAAAGAATCCTCCAATAAAAAAAATGCAAAATTCCGTAGATGCTGCATTCTGTTCATCTAAAGAGAATGAATGTTACGTGTTTGTGAAAAATAAGTATGTGGTTGTGAATTATGCCCCTGGAGGCAAAAAGAACCAAATAATTAAGGGTCCGGATAATATTACTGATGGGTTTCCGATGTTTGTTAATACGGTGTTTCAGTGGAAAATAGATAGTTCCTTTGACACCGAAGACAATTTGGCATACTTATTCTCTGGAGATCAATGTGTGAAGATAGACTACTCTCCAAATTCACCAGAAAATGCCAGATTACTTGAAGGTCCAGGTCCAATTATTGCCATGTTTCCTTGTCTCAAGGGAACCATATTTGAAAATGGAATAGATGCTGCAGCGAGGCATAACACTGATCACTGCGCTTCCTTATTCAAAGGAGATGAGTGTTGCGTCATTAATTTTCGATCCAATAAACTATTTCTCAGTACTCAAAAGATTACCATATATTTCCCACTATTTCTTGGAACTGTCTTTGAAGGGGGTATTGATGCAGCTTTTAATTTTAACCCTGTTAATCGTGACGTTTACTTTTTCAAAGGACGATACTATGCACATATCAACTTAGGAAACGGCTTTCCTACGCGTCTGTTTATAAATGGTTACATAAAGCTAATAAGGGATGAATGGCCCGCCCTTCGAAGCATATTATAATATGCTAGATCTAATCGTACATCACTCTAGAAAGAAAAGAAAAAAAGAATTGGCGACAAAACTTGAATGTTCTTTATTATTATTTTGTTCTTTTCTAGTAGTGGGTACATGAGGTCAATATTGCTGTTTAACTTTTGCACCTTAATTTCATGTCTTGCTTGTTTTGGTTGTTGTCCAATTCTGGGAGCATGACTTCTGGTTCTGTCTTGCTCAGTTTGGTTTGGGGTTTCTCCTCGTTGGTGGTTCCCTTTGCTCGTGGTTTGTTTTTCTGGTTCTTTGCTTGTTGTGGTTCTTACCTTTCTCTTGTAATGTTACTCTTTCTCTGTTTTAGCATAGGTGTTTGATATCGAGTACTTCTCAATCGTTGTATTAATTGTACTCTTTTGTTTTCTATATAATATATATTTGTCATTCAAAATAAAATGTAAGCGAGAATTGCATTGTTGTTTGGTTTCTTTTTTTCTTTTTTTAAATGTAAAAATCTACTAACTCTGTTTCAAATTGAGTGTCGTTTATGATTTTTACACACAAATTAAGTAATGTAA
Source organism: Medicago truncatula (assembly GCF_003473485.1). Classification (NCBI taxonomy): domain Eukaryota; kingdom Viridiplantae; phylum Streptophyta; class Magnoliopsida; order Fabales; family Fabaceae; genus Medicago; species Medicago truncatula. The sequence continues at coordinate 18,184,396 of NC_053047.1, read as the reverse complement.
TAATAATGTCAAACAGAAATTATCATGTGACTAAATCTATTATATAAATTGCAACCAGGATTTCAATTGGTACAAATAAATTATAATACAAAGAGTATGGAATAAGGTACAAGTCAAAAATAGTGAAATTATAAAGCCTGCAAGAGAGAAAGTATTGATCCAAAGGCTTCTCTGTTAGAAGCTGTTACCATTTGTTTGTAGAGGAATTTGAGACTGCAGATCAGATGTCCGTTGAGTTCATGTCTGCGTGTTGTAAAGGTGTTCTCATATCCCCTCGTAATAGGTGTTGCGTGTTTTGCTTTCGACACAACGAGAATGTTAGCCATATGTTTTTTCTATATGCTCCTTGAGTTTGAAGATTTGGAAAACGGTTTGCAATAGTCTGGTGCTTGTGGATGACTACGAAGTTTGACGTGGAGACGTATCATTGCGCGCATTAACCTTCGTCACGCTTGCAACTGTTTTAATTCTGCATCGTCCAAATTATTGCAGCTATCGGATACCGCCCTCTGGTGATGCCTGAAGATGTTAAAATTATTCTGTTTGATGCTGCCTGTATTTTTGCTGGTGCAGGATGGCTAATTTATGTAATTGAAGATGTAACTGTTATATGTTGTTTCTTATAAAAAAAAAAAAAAACTATCAATTGAGGTCAACTATTGTTTTTTGTCTAGTAACCTAGTGGCTATAACTTACATATTTAAATGTGAAGAAGTGAGGTATCCGTGGTTCGAACCCTAACCTCTACATAAATTATTGAGCTAAGTTCACCGGGGACGGAGGTCAAATACTGTTAATTAACATATAAAGTGTATTACTATTATTTGGAATGATTGTATTGTACTTGGGGGTTGTTCGGTCAAAAATAAAGTGTACTACTTAAGACATCTTTAATTTTCTTTTTTTACCTATAAGTAAATAACATTGATTCATATAAAGTACGTTGATAAAAAGCAAATTCAAAATCGTTAAAAACAAAAATGATGAATATTCAAATAAATTCACAACATTTATATTAGTATCATAAAACGTACAATACATATGTCTAGGCATATGTCTATATTCAAGTCTCCGGATCTGCAACGTTGAAGACACCATATTCATTAATTGCATTTGCACTTTGACAAAATTAATCTTTCAATTGTATCAAATAAACAGCGCATTAAGAAGGAAAATAAAAAACACACCGCAAAAAGATGAGATATCAAAAGAAACAAAATCGTGTTAAGACGACGAAATCACAAAAACAAATGAAAGAGAAAGATGCATACAGGTGGAAATCACTTATTTAATAATATTTAGGAAATATGTACGAGTAATCTTTTCTTTAACTCACATGAACAAAATAGATTTCGTTTCTGATCCTTAAAATTTTAATTTTTCGCTAGACGTTGTGACTCGGGTTCGAACCCGGAGCCTCACAGTTGTGTGTGAGTTTAACTATAAAAATTTGGGTTATGCTGACAAGTGTTGTTAGGACATTTGTTAAGCATTCTGAAAAGGAAATGATTTATAAATTTTATGTAGAAAAAGTTTTTGTTTTTAAGCTTGAATGTGTTGAATGGATAATTTTCAAAAAATATTTTTTCTTTTGACTTCTAAATAAGTACCCTGAAATCTTTTTTTTACAAAAATTTAGAACTTTTTAATATATGACAAATTAAATATGAATTTATAAAATTTCAAAAGTTCACGATAATCTATACATCTATACTATATATAAAGAAAACTACCTCTTTCAGCACATTTTTGGGTTCGATTTTTCTTTCCAAAAATACCATTAATTTTAATTACAAATAACTCATTACAAAATAACACGTGGATTAGTAATATTCCTTTCAAATACAAATAGCCAATTATAAATTAACACGTGGATTAGTAATCCATATTATTTTATTAATATAAGTTACTCTTCCTTAGCCGTTGATCAACTGTAACAAACGTGAACAAAAAATAATGGTAAAGATTGGACTTTAAATCCACTAAAAATAAATATTAGTAACAAACGTGAACTAAAAATAATGTTAAAGGTTGGACTTTAAATCCTCTAAAAAAATATTAGTAACAAACGTGAGCAAAAATTATTATTCAAGATTGGACTTTAAAGCCTCTAAAAAATATTAGTAACAAACGTGAGCAAAAAATATTGTTAAAGTTTAGACTATAAATCCTCTAAAAAAATATTAGTAATAAACGTGAGCTAAAAGTAATGTTAAAGATTGGACTTTAAATCCTCTAAAAAAATATTAGTAACAAACATGAGCAAAAAAATATTGTCAAAGAATTGAACTTTAAAGCCTCTAAAAAAATATTGTAACAAACGTGAGCAAAATTTAATGGTAAAGATTCGACTTTAAATCCACTAAAAAAAATATTAGTAACAAACGTGAGCTAAAAATAATTTTAAATATTGGACTTTAAATCCTCTAAAAAAAATATTATTAACAAACGTGAGAAAAAAATATTGTTAAAGATTGGACTTTAAAGCCTCTAAAAAAATATTGTTAAAGATTAGAGTACTATAAATCCTCTAAAAATAAGATTAGTGACAATAACGTGAGCAAAATATAACGTTAAAGATTGAACTTTAAATCATCTAAAAAAAATATTAGTAACAAACTTGAGAAAAAAGGAATGTTAAAAATTGAACTTTAATTATCATCGGTTTCCAGGAGAAGAACATACTTTGTTGTCATTTGACGAGGTTGAAGGGGATACTCAACTTATATCAACATGAATTCTTAAACTCAATTGCTCAAGGAAGTATCCCACCATATTTTTTAAAGGTAAAAAAAGGTGCACCTTTGATGTTGTTGCGAAACATAGAACCTCAATATGGGTTGTGTAATGGGACACGATTGTTATGTCGTGGTTTATTTAAGAATATGTTGGATGTGGAAATCCTAACAGGAAGCAATGCTGGAAAGAAAAAAAAAAAAAGCATTCTTGCCCATAATTAAATTAAAAACAAATGTGAGTTCATAACTTCCCTTTGTGCTTAGTTGAAAACAGTTTTTTGTTAGACTAAATTTTGCTATTACCATAAATAAGTCACAAGGGCTGACCATTCCCAATGTCGGAATCTATCTTCCACGCATGTTTTCAGCCATGGTCAATTATATGTAGCTTTTATCAAGATGAGTTTCTCAAAATTCAATAAAAGTTATCATTAAAGTAGGGAAAATAGAAGGAGAATATGGAGACTTTACGAAAAATGTTGTTTTTAAAGATATTTTTTTATCGCAATCATATCAATTTTTCTTTTACATAACATGTAAATTATACATTTATGTTATGATGTTACTAATTACTATTAGAATAAACAATAAAAGATCATTGTTTTATCTTTATTTTATATGGAGGCAAACTAAAATATGTTGAGTTCATAAATAATTGTTATATGTCTGACAATATTTTGTTTATAAATCAATATATCAATAATTTTCATTAATATTTAAAAATTTAAAAATTTTAATCAAAATTATACAAACAAACATAATAAAATAATGACATGCGTTAGCGCAGTAGAAAGAGCGAATAGATAGATACGATAGTGTCCGTCTTTCCGCTAGTAATAATAAAATCCTGAAGGTGAGAAAAGTCTCATTTTTGGAACTGGCCTCATAGATGTTGTTATTTCTGTTACCAAACTACTAGACTCATTATATATCACTATTAAAATTGGTTATGAATCTTATGATCTTGTCTCATTGATAATGATTTTTAATGTCACATATTTTGAATTTATTAATTAGGTTTCAATGGAACAATTGATGGTCAAGGTTCTTATTGGTGGAACAAGTTCCACAAAGATGAATTGAAACTCACCAGGCCATACTTGATTGAGATTATGTTCTCTAACAAAATTCAAATATCAAATCTTACTTTGTTTAATTCTCCATCTTGGTTTGACAAGAATATATATTTTTAGGTTCAAAGTTAATTTTATAGTATGATTTGTCTTTCTCTGATGCAGTGACATTATAAATTCATGGACTTACCATTACTGCACCAATTGACTCTCCCAACACAGATGGAATAGTTCCAGGTAATAAAATATTAGTACTAGTCTTGACATTATGACTACTGGCATCCAGACGGGTCCGTCGGTCCGCTTTTTTTATTGCGCAAACACGTGTATTTAAACAAAAGTGGTATATTGAAATAGAAAGTTTACTTTTGAGTAGTAGTTATTCCATGAACAAAGAGATATACATAAATAGTAAGAGAGGATTATAACACGCCGTAATTATTGTTTATTTATACAAATAATTTTAAACATAAGATAATTAACACGTCTCTCACTTAACATACTTCATATATACTATCCAAGATGCAACAATAAAATAAGGACATTATAATATCAAGTCATTATCTAAAACTTTCACCATGGTTCGAAATGCACAATTAGTCTCTTTAGCACTTTGCATTCAATATTGGAAGATAATTTAAGAAACCATTGGATGCCAAACAATTCTCACAAACTTGAGAATAATGGATGCCATTTACAGTATAAATGGAGAATAAAATAAGCAGTCAAACACCAAACTTGAATTACATAATGTTCAAATTAAAATATTTAAAAAACAGAAGAATAAATATAAGACAAAACTTATAAAAGGGTTCTCAAATTTCCTCTAGACCATCTTTGGAATGATGGCATGCACTCTCTACCAATTCAAATTGCACTGTCTTTCCTGTGATATTTTCCATAAGGTTAACTTGTTTGTTTGCATTAAAACGTCATTTCGTATTAACCCGTATTGGAAATAATAGGCTATTCCTAACCAATTTCTGAAAACACAACATGGTTGAAAAAAAAAAAATTAACACTTCATATTCCCTTATTTTTCATAAGTAAAGGCATGATGACATCAAAATGTAAAAGGAAGCAATCAATAGAAACAATTTAAGTCCTGAAACCTACATTATAAGTCACAACCTTTAGTTTGAAAGCAAATCATATAACGTCTGAAAAAACATTCATACAAAATAATCAAAACACATTAGTAAGTAGGAAAAATAATAATAGGGAGAGACCCTCCTTTTCCGAGCCAAGGAGTTGTATGATGCCCTTGCCCGAGCAAGAATTTCCCCATCTCAGATCCGATGGTCCGGTTTCGGAATTCTTCTATTTGCGATCTTTACCCTCGTAGTGGTCTATCCCACGTCTCCAATACGGTCCCCAGACGACTCAGGCTTTTTATTTGGCTTTCTTCTTCTTCTTCATCCCTCTCTCTCCATTTTCTCGTGCCGCATATCCCACTTTTTAACTACGAATGAATATTTGCCTGAAATAGATAACGAAGTAGCACACTCAACAAAAAAGGTAACAATGGCATAAAAACTCAGTCACTCACTCACTCAGTCACTTTGTCAGTGTACCGTAGAAGTTCCCTTATCGGTAACATTTTTGTAAACGTGATTAGATAAACATTTTAATATTATTTTATAAATAAACTGGTACCAAATAATTTAGAAAAAAGAAGTTATTATAGAGTAAAATTTAGATTTATTAAATTCATGCAATTACAAATAGATCAAGTTATGGGTGTCAACAATGTCATGATTTTTGCCTTGCTCTGGTCTTTGCTTAATGTATTTGTTATTCCCATATCAATTATACACATTATTAAATTGCAAACCTTTAACCATTCTTTAAAGGACATCCTTTCCTCTTGCCATACATCATTTGAGTTTTTTTAACAAACATTTAACAAAAGCCAACATGAGAAATATGAAAGAAATACCTTTATCCATTCCTTTGCTTTTGCTTGGTTCACTCATGTGAATATCAAAGGAAGATACTTGAAGGCAAGAACCATAAAAACTAAAATGAAAAAGAAAAGAGAAATAAAAAGGAGGATGTAATGCAATTGTTGTCCACTTTCACAAAGGCACAAACCGTGGAAACAAAAACCACTGTGCAGTTATTGTTTTTAGAGGGCTAGAATATAACCAAAATATAAGAAAAAACCAACTCCCTTTAGAAGTTTTATGGAATGTAAATTAGGCTACACCAATAAAAATATGTTATAGATAGATTATATATTTCAATGTCAACAACCACGCCTTATAGAAGGAACAAAAACCAAAGGAGAAAAAGAAGAAAAAAAAAGGCATGGAAGAAATGAGCAGAACAAAAAATTAATCACCGTAATAAGTGTGAAAAAATTGAAGAGTAAAACTTATAGAACCATGTTGGTGGAATCCTCACCGCCGCTGGCATCGTTTGCACTCATGTTGATTGCATAGCAGGCTGCCACTCTACTCCAACTCTTCAATTTAACAATATTCTATGAATGGGATGTGGTAATGTTTGTAGGTTATTTTCTTGATTGAGGGCATCAGTTAACCTTGCTTTCAGTTTGACATATTCAGTAATCAAGTTTCTCATATAATGATAATTGGGAATTGCATTAATTTTAAAACCCCCACAAACAAAAACAATAGTTTGCAATGCAAAAATAGCAAACAAACACTAATTTTTAATAATTCAATTGATGAGAAATCCTGCCTACAAACACGAAACTTACTACCTTACTTTGCCGAAGATGGCATATGTTCTAAAAAGCACCATGTTCTGGATAGCAAAAAGAAAAAATTAACAACATGATTTGAAGGAAACACAATAAGAGAACTAGAAAGGAAATTGGAGAATAAACTGAGACGTGCGATTGAAAAGAATAACTGAAACCAAATTCAAACTCAAACAAAAAAAATCCGATTAAAAACAAACCAACCATCCAATCTTTCCCTTTCAGGGAGAGGTTGTAATTCAAATATCTCATAAGGGAGGGGAGTATAAATTTTACCTTTCAAGGGGGAAAAATGTATATTTTAACACAAGAGGGAGGGGAGGGGAGTGTAATTCAAGCTTCTCTTAGGGTAGAGAAATGTAATTTACTCTTAAATATTTGAATGTAAGTTATGTAACCATATTTGTCAATGTTACCGACACCTTTCAAACACTCGAGATGCCTTCAATGTGAAGTGTTGGTGCTACATTGTATTACCAACTATCTTGTTTGATATTTTAAAGATTGTAAAATATATATTTTCCATTTATACAGATTCTTCTACCAATGTGAGGATTGAAGATTGTCAAATAGTTTCTGGTGATGATTGTGTTGCTATAAAAAGTGGTTGGAATGAATATGGAATCCAATTTGGAATGCCAAGCCAACACATAATAATTACAAGGCTTAAATGTGTATCACCTGATAGTGCTATGATTGCATTAGGCAGTGAAATGTCTGGTGGAATCCAAGATATTAGAATTGAAGATCTCACAGCAATGAATACATAATCAGCTATTAGAATCAAAACTGCAGTTGGTAGAGGAGCATATGTGAAAGGTATATTTGTTAGAGGAATGAAATTGAAAACAATGAAATATGTGTTTTGGATGACAGGTTCATATGGATCACATCCTGACCCTAGCTTTGATCCAAAAGCACTTCCTAACATTACTGAAATTAATCATAGTGATGTTATGGCAGATAATGTTACATATTCAGAAAAACTTGAAGGTATCTCTAATGATCCATTTACAGATGTTTATATTTCTAATGTGACTATTCATAATGTTGGAAAGAAGTTCCAATGATATTGAAGGGGTTACAAGCAATGTGTTACCTAAACCTTGCTGTCAGAGAAGGAAGAGAAAGTTAGCTGTCCATTTCCAGATGACAAATTGCCTGTTGAAAATGTTCAGTTGAAGACTTGTTCCTTAAGAAGGGTCTCATTTTTGTGACCAACTAATGCACTAGAATGTTGAATGTAATACATAATGACTTCACTGTCATCTATTTAGGTTATTAAAAAATAAAATTAAAGTTATCATAATTATACATTAAAGCTGTTATTTGCTTAGAAAAAAAAATGTTGGTTAAGATTGTGTAAGCATTTTATCTAATTCATAATGGATATTATTGAAGTCTCTAGGTTTTGATGATGTTATCCATACTCTCCTGCATAATAGATATTAGCATTGTTTAGTCTATGCGTAGGTACGTAGTAGAAACTGTTAAAGCACCCTAGCTTGTGTGTCGCTCAAGAAATGGTATCTATAAAAAAGAAACTGTGTTTTGTTTTGCATGAATCGACTCACTTATGCAATCGTATCACAAAAAGCCTTTGACTTGATGTGAAAAGATTCAAAACATCTATGAATCGATTCATGTTGAATTGTCTCAATTATCTATGAGTCGTATCACAAATTGTCTCTGACTCTCTCTGAATCGATCCACACCAACTCTGAATCGTCTCAACCTTCCTTCTGGGCAGTTTGAATCGTTTCAAATAGTACATGACACGCATCAATCTTCATAGTCTTTCTCTCTTTTCAGTTTTTTCGTTTAGCTATTTGAGTCGACTCACAAATCAATTGAATCATTTGCAATTATTCACTCTAGGTCTCAAAAAGTCATTGCACATGAATTCTTCAAGATTAAACACTTTTCTTAGAATCACTTTGTTCTTTGAGTCACATTGATTTGCTAGGGTGCTAGTAGGGATTGTAAGTTAGTTCTTTCAAGGAAATTGGTTGGGCTTAATCAAGGTTCCAAAGTGAAGTGAATAATCTCATTCCACCTCAAATGGATTGAGGGTCTTTCTAACCGTTCTGGAGGTCGAAGGGGATTGCTTACCGGACGTAGCATCGAAAACTCGAGTGAAGAGTTCGAAGGGGTGCACGGGTATTCAAGGATTCGAAGATTCAAGGAGCACGAAATTCAAAGGTTATTTGAAGTTTGGGGGAGTGTTTGCATAGGGGTTGAAGGTGGATGACCTTCTTGAAGGTGTACTTCATCAAGAGTAGACGTAGCTCTAGCGATGACGAGAAAGAGCGGACTACTATAAAAATATCGGTGGCATCTCTCTTTCCCTATCCTCTTTACTTTTTACTATTGCATGTGATTAATTGAATAATTGTTAGGTTAATTGCTAGTGTTGATCTATGTTGTTTTCATTAAAAGATAATCTAATTCATTGAATTATGTTTTAACTAATTTGTTTAGATCAATTGATTGCAACATCTGTTCAATTCTTCAATTTCATATGCATTGTGTTTTCAATTGATAGCTTAGTAATTTTGTTCATATAGGTTTGGTTTGAAATTTTCTAAAAGTTTTTTACATTGTTCAAGGTTTATTAAAGTTTGATTGAATATAAGATTTGTATCGTGAATCTCTTAATTCTAGATTAAACCTTATTGCGCATAGATTTATCTTATTTGTATATTATTGTGATTGTTCGTCAACGTTTCCAATAGTCGATTTCGTTAAACTCACTTTTTATTATACTCCTGAAAAACTTTTCAAAAAAACTATTCACCCCCTCTAGCTTGCAAACTAATTAGCCGTATAGACCAAACTAAAGCATTTTTATGTTAAGTAGATGGACCAATTTTTACTTGCTAAGTAGCATAAACTACATTCCCTAAAAAAAAACAAAAGGAGCATAAACTACATATTTATTTGTAAAATTGGCAGATAATATTGCTTTATTTCTTAAATATAAGAGATGCATTGGAGGAGATAACGAAATACAATAATATTACTACTTAAGAACTTAACGAAGTATATGAAGTTAGTTTTACAATGTTTGATTTGTCTTTAATTTGTTACATGAGTTGCCTAATACTTCGATAGTCTAATCCTACATGCACACACCTAACATTTTTCACAACATATGACTCAAGAAATTATTCATATGAATCAAGCTCCAATAACACATTTTTATCTATATGAAAAACTCAACTATGTTCTTAAGGGGAAAAATTCAACTAAGTTAGTGTGACAAAATCAATTAGTTACGATGTAGCTATTTTTCTGTTATTCTATTGATATTGATTAGCGTGACACAGAAATAGCATTGCTTTCTTTCAATCCTTTAAGGAACCATATCACACAATCCACTTTTTGATGAAACTTAGAATTTCACATCATGTACAACTGAGGCATTGGACGATAATTGTGACTAAAAATGAACCTTGATCCAGGTATAGTGGAGAATTCAGTATATTTTGTTGAAATTTAGATCTAAATAAAAACATAATTCATAAAACATGTTCAACTATTATGAATCGATAGCGGAAGCAAACAAAACATTGAACATGATTATTATAGGATCTACGACATGTTTGATTTACCAAGAATTAGGGTATTAGGAATACCTGGATAAAGCTTTCATGACAGCCCTCTCAACAACAACAACGACAAGGAGAGAGGAGGTGATCTGAAGCAAACATCAACGGTTAGTGGCAGCTGATTTGGTTCTTCCTCAACTTGTACATTTATGCCTCAAGTTCTCTTCAGATGGGGAGAAGAGAGAGTTTTGTCGTGTACAGTTTGGGGACCATAGCCTCTTTTATATTGGACGGTTATTAGGTTTCCCATTATTCCGTTAATGGGTCATCCGGACATCCACTCATTGAGTCCATATTGTAACACCCCGTTTGTGGACGTTACACATATCAACTAATTAAATATTTAATTAATTATCCAATTAGAACCATAATAGTCTTATTACTTAATTTGATCACTAATCAATTGAGGCTCACAATTGATAAATAGTTAATATAATTATTATTACGATATTTGCCCACATAATGATATTGGAATATAATTAAATAATAAAATATTCCAACAATCTCCCACTTGGGCTACATATCTTAATAATTATATCATAATTCTTTAGGCGCGCGTCTGAATGCTATTTATCTTTAGATTTCAACTTTACAATCTGGCCCATCTCATACATTAATAATGGGATCACCGCGGCTGTCGTCACTGACGTATAACGTGATAGAACCCCGACGACCACCATATTAATGCACATGAAAATTTCATGTAATGTGATCTCTAAATCATGTCTATTTCCAACTGATCCAACAAAAAAACTTTAGCGAGATCAAACTGAAGTTTTCAAATTCAATATTTTCACAAAATGATACATAAATGGTTATAACAAACATCACTTCATGAACTTTATTTCTGCAGAAAATCATAACATAAAGTTTGTATCGATACCAAAACTAAAGTATAGAACTTAAGATAAAAGAGACTCCCACTAAATCCAAGACATTCTTAATGACAACAACCATATGAAAGGCCTAGGTGTCATGTCTTTGATTAGTGGTATAGCTAGCATAAAGTTTGTCTCTACATATTCTATCATCCAACAACAACTATAAATCTATAAGGCAATAAACTTTTAAAGGTTGTTGAATAACTATAAGAGTGAATTATGTCACTCTATAACTTGAGTGGTCTTTCAATACCTTTAACAATATGCAACCAAGTGACATAAATACTTACAGTCATTTCTTGAGTTAGGATGTGTATTATCTACTTACATCCAAAAGCCAAAGTCTGACACATAAATGATCTCTAAATTGTTAGATCTCTGATGTGAGCATAAGCTCTCTTGTTCTCTTTAATAACCTTATGGTTGCTTTTTCAACAATTCAAACTTTGAATTGCTCAAATATCTGCCAAACAATCTTATTATATACGCTATTTCCAAATGCGTATAATAAAGTCATACATAAAAATCCTATATGCAAAGTGTAGGAAAATATTTAGATTTTTCAATTCCTAAATTTGCTAATGGGAAATTTTTGAGACTGAAAAGTCTCTCTCAGTGATTGAGGTCATCTAAAAAAATTATTAACTTTAATACCTTGAGAAGAATCTCTAAATATTGAAATGTCTAATATAAAAGAGGTGTCCTCAAGATCTTTCATCACTAACTTCCGTTAGAGATTTTCTTGTTTTCACAAAACAAACATATATCATCGTTGACTAAATAAAGTAAATTGACATATTAAACTATAAATATAAACTTACTCCCACTGAATTTGCTAAATCCACAATTCTCCATAATATTATGTCAAAAGCAAATGAGATAATTGCTTTATGAGAATATGTAGTAAAAATAAAGAGACAAATTTCTTAACTCATAAGTGGATTTCATGATTTTGCAAAACATCTACTTTGTATCTATTGACACAAAAGTTTTCTTAAGTTGCACCATATTGTATCATTAATGTCACCATTGAGAAACAATGTATTTTTTTTTGAACAAACAAAAATGGAATATATTACTAAAAACACTGTAATTGTTGAAGCACAAGACGTGCCAAAACAATCACAAAAAGATTACAACACAGTTAAAATTACATCAAGGATAGTCAATGCCCAAACATAGAAGCGGGCTCGACCACCAACTATGTGTACCAAAAATAAAGACTATGTTACTAGCTTTCAACCACACAACGTATTTGATTTTACTTTATCTAGCAATAGTGGTATAGAACTGTGACGATTCTGAAATAACCTATCATTCCGTTCTTTCCATAAAACCGAGACACATTAAAACCAAATCAAATGAAATAATGATCGACGCGATTTCAAGCCACCTGCATATTCAATAAATTGCACAAAGTGATCTGAGATAGTATGAGAATCGACCCCTTCGACACCAAGCCAAGCCCGCACCAGAGGCCACAAGGCACCAAAAGTCGGACAAGACAAAAATAAATGATTCACATCTTCAACCTGCCCACATCCCGTTACACAAAACCGGTTTTCCACAGCTATAATCCCTCGTGCCACCAAATTAGATTTAGTAGGTAAGCGATCCCTCAACAGTCGCCAAGCAAGGATAGAATCTTTTAAAGGAACCTGTTTATGCCAAATTAACTCCATATTTTGATAAACATGAGGTTGTTCCTGTGATGTCAACAAGTCATATGCACAACGAACAGTATAACCAGAAATCTGATCCGGCAACCACATCCACCTGTCAGTTTCTGATTCCTGCAAAGTGACTGTCAGTAATAAATCCCTACACTCTACTAACAATTCCTCCTCCCATACCCATAAACGACGACGCCACTGCCACACCCCCCATCTCCCTCCACCCCCAACAAAAACATGTTCCGCATTGTAATAACTTTATTGACAGCTAAATCATAAAGCCGCCTAAAACGCACACACAACGGAACACTACCACACCAACAATCGCGCCAAAAATCGGTATCAGCTCCATCCCCCACCCTCCTCCTAACACAACCTGAAAACCAGCCCTCCCCACCCTCACCTATCCCATCTCTAATCCTCACAATCTCCTGAAGGTGAGAAAAACACAAGAAGGGGGGGTTGAATTGTGTTTTCTTTTTCTCTCTTAAAAAAACTTCTTCTGATAAAACTTCAGAAGCAGTTTGTGAATGCTTCTGATGAAATGATCAGAATCAGATATGCAGCGGAAAAGATCAAATCAGAGAAAAGAAAAGCAAGACACAAGCAGTTATCCTGGTTCCTTCCACAAAACGGAAGTAGTCCAGTCCCCCTTGCACTTCCAAGGAGATTTCACTATAATCACAAAGATTACAAATGCTCAATACTCTCTAAGTATGAGACTTCTCAAAAATGCTCAAGCACACACGCAAGAGTCTTCCAATGCTCAAGCACTAAGCAAGAGTCTTCTAATGCTCAAGCACGCAGGCAAGAGTCTTCTGATCAAACAAAAATACAAAGAAATAAGTTTGACTTGAACACTTGATATACAATCAGTGGTGTTCACAATACAATACAATAAAGACTCTAGACTTTTGAATTTCTAAGATGTATCAAATCAGTGCAGAAATTCAGTGTGCTTTGTAGAATCAAATTGAAAGAGTTTTGGTGCTTTTTAACTTGTGTATCTCTATCTACAATCTTCAAGTCTTCACTCCTTTATATAGAGGCGTGAAAGAGACGTTGAGATGATTAACACATCTAAAGAGTCGTTGAGTTCCTTTGATCATTCACCAATAATCCTTTGCCTGATTTGGGTGTAGTCCTTTAAAGAATTAGCTTCAAATTCATTCCCATCTTGAAGGAACATTTCTGCAGGCATGGCTGTTTTTCTTGTCTTGTAGCGTGGACAAAAACAGAGTAGTGGAGGTAGTGGTTGTACACTTGTACTTTGTCAACTCTGTTAACGAAGGACAAGTACTTAGTTTTCTCCAAATGACTGTTGATGTCTCCCTTTCAATTCTTCGTTCTTCTTAGACAAGGTTGAAATGTTAAACAGCTACTTTGAATCTCCAGTTTAAATTTACGGATCAATTGTAGCTTCTGGTGATGATTTCGCTTCTGATGAAAACCTTGCTTCTGATGACCATCTGCTTCTGATGAGCTTCTGCTTCTGATAACATCATCACTTCAGAGGCACTTCAGCTTCAGAAGCACTTTAGCTTCAGACGCAGTTTTCTTCAGATGCTTCTAATTCCTTTGCTCTCCATTGTTCTTCCAAGACTAATTGAAATTACTTGACTAGCCTTTGGTCCTGTACACTTGAACAATCATTAGCAATAACCAATTGACAATTTTTAATACCTTGTTAACATCAAAACTCATTAAGGTTCATTGTGAAACACATTTTGTTCCAACATCTCCCTCCACCACAAAGAACAACTCTGGCCCCCATCCTCCAAACCATCATCCTCCACGCCATACCTAGCCAACAACACCCTACTCCACAAACCTCCCCTATCAACTAACAGCCTCCAACACCATTTCCCCAACAAAGCAATGTTAAACTCTCGCAACCTCCTATAACACCCAACCCTCCATGCTCCCTCCTCAAGCACACAGAACTCCAACCAACCCACGAAATCTTTCTTTTATCCTCACATCCCCCCCAAAAAATTTATTAAACAAAGATTCAATAGAAGAGATTATACCTGACGGAGCTTTGAAAAAGGAAAGTGAATAGACAGGAAGCGCAGTCAAGACAGATTTGAGCAGAATCAAGCGACTACCAAAGGAAAGGTACCTACTATGCCAACCAGACAATCTAGACTTTATACGTTTAACAATAGGCTCCCAAAATAATAACCGGCTCGGATTACCTCCAATCGGGAGGCCCAAGTATAGAAACGGAACTTTACCCACTTTGCACCCCAACAAAGAAGCCGCCTCAGACAACCACGGGACATTAATGTTGACCCCAACCAGAGAGCTTTTATGAAAATTGACTTTCAAACCAGACATAGCTTCATACAAAACGAGACCAGCCCTCAAAGCACGAACATTCTCCCAACTTTTATTCCCTATCAAGAGCGTGTCATCAGCAAACTGAAGATGAGACACCACGACAGGATTAGTGCCACCCACACTGTAACCCGTAAAGACATTGGCTTCAACCATGGATGTCATCAACACATTTAACCCTTCAGCAGCTAACAAAAACAAAAAAGGAGAAAGAGGGTCACCCTGTCGTAAACCTCGCTCTAAAGGGAACTCATCTGTAGGACTGCCATTGACTAAAACTGAAGCTGCTGCTGTACAAACACATTCCTTGATCCATTTTCTCCATAACGTTGGAAACGACATCCTAACCATAACCTCCTCAAGATACCCCCAGTCAACTGAGTCATACGCCTTCTCAAAATCCACTTTAAACAACAACAGATCTTTCTTAGACTTACGAGCCTCATCAACCACCTCATTAGCTATCAGAATGCCATCAAGAATCTGCCTATTTTTAACAAACGCGGACTGAACGTCCGACACAACACTCCCAATAACCTGACGCAACCTATTAGTTAGAAGCTTTGCCAAAATTTTCTAAAGACTCCCCACCAATGAAATCGGTCTAAAATCATTCAGGAATTGAGGGCACTCTACTTTAGGTATAAGGGCAATGAATGTAGCATTTATACCTTTCGACAACCTCCCATTCCTATGAAACTCAGTAACACATCTCACAACATCCTCTTTCATCTCATTCCAAAAATTCTTAATGAAACCAAAATTAATGCCATCGGGGCCCGGACTTTTAAAGCTATCACAATCCCACACCGCCGACTTAATTTCTTCCACCGAGAAAGGTCTGGTCAAGTTACCCATTTCCACCACTGAAAGCTTTTTGAACAGAAGATTTCCCACGCTGGGTCGCACCACTCTCTAAGATTCAAAATGATTTTTAAAATGCGAGAAAACAGCATGGCGGACAGACTGAACCCCCTCCACCACCGTCCCATTCACAATGATCGAAGATAAAGAATTGCGACATCTGTTGATATAAAATCTAAATCCATATTTTTAGTTTTAAAGATAACAAACTAATTAAATTAAACTTTATTAATTCTGATTTTAATTGTTATATAACTTGTGCTCTTGAGTATCTCTTTTAAGTTAAAGGTATAAAAGCATTGTACAATTATCAAGGAAAGCACCAAGTTATGATGGAGAGATTGATCTCAAGTATTGGTCTCAAATATGGATTTAAGTTCAAATAAGGCCAAGCACGTACAGGGCAATTGAATGTTACATTTAAGGAAGCAATAAATATTTCAAGCATATACTATATCATGACAAGGAAATATTATTTGAAGCTTACTACAAATGAACATATGAACAAAAAGAACATATTTAATGTCATGTGCAAAAAGGTTGGCATGAGAATGATCACTATAATTTCGACAACACATCAAGAGTGTAGGACAAATACAAAACTATGAACCTTTGGATATTCACTTTATGGTCACCTCACAACATGACAAGAAAGCTACCTAGTACAAGAAAAGCCTTTTCTTTGGGCTCAAGACTTATGTTACAGCAACAAGTGAAAATGAAATGAGCTGTACAAAGCTCATGTCTCACGTAGCAAGCAACAAAGTACAAAGGAAAGCTTCAGCAGATTTAGAGATCGATCTCAACTTTAAAAGGAACAGTTTCATCTCAACGGCTCCCATGATTCTTGCGCTGCAAGAAAGGAAGAATTCATCAAGAGTTTTTCTCCTATAAATAGAAGACTTCAGCAAGTGAGAAAAACAACTTTTGAGCAAAAGAGAAAAGACAATATTCATTAAGAATTTCTTTGTTTACAAATCACTCAAGATCTATATCTTTGTTTTGAGCAAGCAGCTCTTTTGTATTAAATCTTTGAAGAAGTTTAATACTCTTAAATACTATTGTAAAAGAATCTGCA
Source organism: Medicago truncatula (assembly GCF_003473485.1). Lineage (NCBI taxonomy): Eukaryota > Viridiplantae > Streptophyta > Magnoliopsida > Fabales > Fabaceae > Medicago > Medicago truncatula. The sequence goes on along the minus strand of NC_053047.1, from coordinate 18,167,410 downwards.
AGTGTGCAGAGAGGTGGTAAAAATTCTTGCTCGTAACGGCAAGTGACTTGACCAAGTGAAGGTTGAAAGAAAGTGTTGTAAAGATCAGAAAGATCTAAAAAGAAATAAGGAATTGAGATTAAGTCATAACTCAATTACCTAGTGGAAAATCTCACAAGCATTGTGGGGACTGGACTAACCCACGTTGGGTGAACCAGGATAACCTTTTTGTGTGATCCTTCTTCCTTATCTATTTTATATTTGCACTAGTCACACACCTTCACTATATCTATTTAAAATTCCATTTAAATCACTAACGTATTTGTTGAGAATTTTTAATAGGTAATTTTTATTACATCACAATTCAAACCCCCCTTTCTTGTGATAATTATTTATCTTCAATTGGTATCAGAGCAAGGCTCTAAGATCTTAGCACTTAAGAGTGTACGGAGAAAAAAATCCAGGAAAAGAATACAAAATGTCTAAGGTAAAATTCATGTCTGAAGGAGGTTCTTCATCTAGACCACCTTTATTTGAAGGAGCTGATTATTACTACTGGAAAGATAAAATGCAACTATTTTTACAATCACAAGACAACCACATGTGGTCTGTAGTAGAAAATGGAAACTACGTTGCATATGATGAAGATCTAAACATAAAAAAACAAGAAGATTGGTCGGAAGAGGAAGGTAAACGTGCTCTACTTAATTTTAAAGCAAAATTATTTCTAACCATGGCTTTAAGCAGGGAAGAATTTGATAGAGTACAAGAAAGTAAAACTGCCAAAGAAATTTGGGATGCTTTGAAAATACATCATGAAGGTACCAGTCACGTGAAAGAAACAAGAATTGACATCGATGTACGAAAATATGAACTATTCGAAATGAAGGAAACCGAAACCATAGATGAAATGTATGGAAGGTTTACCATCATTATGAATGAGTTACGTTCTCTTGAAAAGAATTTTTCTGTTCATGAAAGAGTAAGAAAAGTTCTAAGATGTCTTCCAAAATCCTGGAGACACATCGTGACTGCTATAACAGAAGCAAAAGATCTATCTAAACTCAGATTAGAAGATCTCATTGGATCTTTAAAAGCTCATGAAGTATTCTTACAAGAAGACAAATCTTCAAACAAAAAGATGATTGCATTCAAGACATTTCAAGAAATGCAAAATCAAGAAGAAGAAATGAATTATGAAAATCAACAGCTAGAACCTGATGAAGAAGAAGTACAAGAACAAATTGTTCTTCTTACCAGAAAACTTCAAAGAATAATTCAAAACAAAAGAAACTTCCCAGCAAGAAAAGAAAATGCAAAAACAGAAATTGACAAAAGTCAGATAACTTGTTATGGATGTTACAAAACAAGACACTACAAAAGTGAATGTCCACAATTCAAAAGAAAGCCTAGAAATTATCAATCAAATCAAAAATCCTTCTTGACTACATGGGATGAACCAGAAGAATCAACAAACGAAGATGAACAAGCAAACCTATGCCTAATGGCAAATACAGAAGAGGTAAATTATGAACCCTGTTCATCTTGTGAAAAAACTGAACATCTTTTTGACAATCTTTTTTATAGCTCACAGATTCTTGAACAAACTTGTGAAAAACTGAGAAATGAAAATGATAAACTGAAAAAAGAAAAAGAAGACTTGGAAAAACTACTTAAAGCTTTTCAAAATTCCCAGCCTCAAAAAACATGTGAAGAAAAAGAGACAAAGGAAGAAAATGAGGCTTTAAAGAAAAATGTTCATAAATTAGAAAATGATATTATTAAATTTGTAAGATCTACTGAAACCTTTCAGAATATCATAGGAGTTCAAAAGAATTATTCTGATAAAACTTGCATAGGTTTTAAAACTGATCACAAACAAAAAATGTATGAAGATCTTTTTATTCCTAACAAAAAGACAGAAAGATATAAATGTCCATATATAAATGTACATACTGTAAAAAATATGGACATTTAGAAAAATTTTGTTTTAGAAAAGAAAAAGAATTAGCCATTCAAAAGAAAAGATACATGTTTAAAACAAATCTCACCCAGTTCCATAAAGGAAATTTCGTAAATAACACTAACCATGAAGGACCCAAAAAAATATGGGTACCCAAGACTCTACTAACTTCTACTGCAGGAATGCCTCATAACAGTCAAGAAAAAGCCTTGGTACTTGGACAGTGGATGCTCAAGACATATGACTGGAGATAAACAAAGTTTTCTATCCTTCGTCGAAAAAGAAGGAGGATTAGTAACCTTTGGTAACAATGAACAGGCTCGAATCAAAGGTAAGGGAATTATTGGTAAGATAAATTATGCAAAAATTGAAAATGTTCAATATGTAGAAGGTTTAAAACACAACTTAATTAGCATCAGTCAATTGTGTGACAGCGGTCTTGAAGTTACCTTCAAACCTCACACATGCGAAGTAAGACAAGTATCTTCAGGAAAAATCTTATTTACCGGATCTCGAAACAAAAATGTTTATGTTTTATACTTAGATGAACTCCCTGTTGAATCATGCTTTATATCCCTTGAAAAGGATAAATGGATTTGGCATAAAAGGGCTGGACATATAAGTATGGATACTATTTCCAAAATTTCAAAACTAGATCTAGTAAGAGGACTTCCTAAGATAAACTTTGAGAAAGATAAGATATGTGAAGCATGTATCAAGGGAAAACAAGTCAAAAGCAGTTTTTCTCCAAAAGAATTTATTTCAACAAAGAGGCCCCTTGAACTTCTACACATAGACTTATTTGGACCTATCTCAATTGAAAGTCTTGGTGGAAAAAGATATGGCTTTGTAATCGTTGACGATTTCTCCAGATTCACTTGGGTTTTATTTTTAAAACACAAATATGATTCTTTTGAAACTTTTAAAAACTTTTGCAAACAAGTTCAAAATGAGAAAGAAACTCATATCATTTCTGTAAGAAGTGACCATGGTGGAGAATTTGAAAACTCCTCCTTTGAACACCTCAACAGAATGGTGTTGTAGAAAGGAAAAATAGAACACTACAAGAAATGGCAAGAACTATTTTAAATGAATCAAACGTAGAAAAATATTTTTGGGCAGAAGCCATAAATACCTCTTGCTATATCTTGAACAAAGTTTCAATTAGAAAAGTTTTAAACAAAACCCCGTATGAACTCTGGAAAGGAAGAAAGCCAAACATTTCATATTTTCATATATTTGGCTGTTATTGCTACATCTTAAACAATAAAGATACCTTGGGGAAATTTGACTCAAAGTCAGACAAAGCAATATTTTTGGGATATTCTTCTACATCAAAAGCATATAGAATCTACAATCTAAGAACAAGAACTCTAGAAGAAAGTATGCATATCAAATTTGATGAGTTTGAGGAACTAGAAAAACAAAACAAGATCATTGAAGAAGAAGAAGATGAAGAAATTCAAAATAATCAAAATTCTGAGAATAATATTCAAAGACCATCAAACGAGGAACCACCTCAAAGTCCTCCAAGATCATGGAGAACAATTGACTATCATCTTCAAGAACAAATTATCGGAGATACTATTGATGGTGTAAGAACAAGAAGATCTTTTCAGAACAACATGGCAATGATCTCACAAATAGAACCCAAAAACATAAAGGATGCAATCATTGATGAATCATGGGTTGAAGCCATGAAAGAAGAGTTACTACAATTTGACAAAAATCAAGTATGGACCTTGGTACCTCAACCTCAAAATCAATCAGTTATTGGTACCAGATGGGTATTCAGAAACAAATTGGATGAAGAAGGAAAGGTAACTCGAAACAAGGCAAGACTAGTTGCACAAGGATACAATCAACAAGAAGGAATCGACTATGATGAAACTTATGCTCCAGGAGCAAGACTGGAAGCTATAAGAATTCTTCTTGCATATGCATCTCATAAATGCATAAAACTTTTTCAAATGGACGTAAAAAGTGCCTTTTTAAATGGTTTTTTAAATGAAGAAGTCTACGTTCATCAACCTCCTGGTTTTGAAGATTTACAAAAACCAAAACATGTGTTTAAACTAACCAAAGCTCTCTATGGACTAAAACAAGCCCCAAGAGCTTGGTATGAAAGATTAAGCACATTTTTATTGCAAAATGGCTTTTCAAGAGGAAAAATTGATACCACACTTTTTCGAAAAACAAATAAAAATGATTTATTGATTGTTCAAGTATATGTTGACAATATCATTTTTGGAGCTACAAATGAAAAAATGTGCGATGAATTCTCCAAACTCATGGAAAGTGAATTTGAAATGAGTATGATGGGAGAACTTAAATTCTTTTTGGGCTTACAAATCAAACAACTTAAAGATGGTATTTTTATTTGCCAAGAAAAATACATCAAAGACCTTCTCAAAAAATACCACATGAATGAAGCCAAAATCATGTCTACTCCTATGCATCCATCATCCAGTTTAGACAAAGATGAAAATGGAAAGGCATTTCCTGAAAAAGAATACAGGGGAATGATAGGATCTTTGCTATATTTAACCGCAAGTAGACCAGACATTGTATTTGCAATAGGACTTTGTGCTAGATTTCAAACAGCTCCTAAAGAATCACATCATATAGCTGTCAAAAGAATCTTCAGATATCTGGTCGGAACAACAGACATAGGAATTTGGTACAAAAAGGGATCTCATTTTAATCTTATGGCCTATTGTGATGCTGACTATGCTGGAGACAAAATAGAAAGAAAAAGTACAAGTGGTACATGTCAATTTCTTGGAGAAGCTCTGATCAGCTGGTGCTGTCGAAAACAAAACACCATTGCACTTTCTACAACAGAAGCTGAATACATATCCGCTGCAAATTGTTGCTCTCAGGTATTATGGATTAGAAATCAACTAGAAGATTTCTCTCTCAGGTACGCAAATATTAAAATTCTATGTGATAATACCAATGCTATTAATTTATCAAAAAATCCTATTCAGCATTCAAGATCAAAACACATAGAAATTAAGCATCATTTTATTCGTGATCATGTAAACAAAAAGGAAATTGAACTTATGTTTGTTGACACTGAAAATCAATTAGCTGATATTTTTACGAAACCTCTTGTGGAGGAAAGATTTAATTTTATCAAAGAAAAATTAAAAATTATTAGGAAACCCCTTTAATTTTTTCATAAAAAGGTCATCTCTCCTCTTTTGTCTCACACGAATGGCATCTCCTTCTTTTCTTGAAAACTCCAACTGATTAAGTTCAGTTTTAACTTCTGGACAATGATTGTCATGATGTTTTTATACCTTTCAAGTACACTCTAGCCATCTCTCTCCTCCTTTCCAAGAAAATTTTTCGGCTGAAGATGAAGAGTCAGTCACTTCACTTCTCCCTAGTCTACTCTACATCGATCATCACTCTTCTCACTCTCACCAACCACTCTGCTCTTTCTTCTCTTTCTCAAACTCTTCTTCTTCTCAAGAAAAACGTATCACTCCTCTTCCTCTATAAAATCAAAACCCAGTTTCACTTCTCTTCCATTCACACCTTTCAACTGAGCTTCAAACAACTCATTCGAAAATGGCTAGAACAAAAGGGAATCACACTGATTTCTCCCTTTCTCCATCACCCTCTCCTGAACGCTCTCCATCTCCACCACCTCCTCCGTCGCCGCGTAACCCAAACTCCGATCCGTTCTCTTGCTCACCTCCAAAAAGTCAGACCAACTCTGCTCCTCTCAAAACCTACTCTCGAATCGTTAGACCTAGAATGGCAAAATCATCTGAAACCCTTAAGAAACCCGTTCGTAAATCCACCAGACTTTCAGCAAAAAGGAAAAGGGGTGACGTTATGTTCGTCGATTTGGATTCAGACGAGGATCGTCCCCTCAAAAATCTCAAGAAAAGTCCTACTGATTCCGAAAAGAATGCTGAAAGGATTGAAAAGATTAAGAAGGATTTCAAAGCTGCTGTTCAGAAAAGGAAATTGCTAAAGGAATGCTCTAGCCCTCAATCCAAGAACAAGAAATCGCTAAATGAAGGCTCGGCTTCTGAAATCAAGCACATGCGCATCCCCTTGCATGATCCCTCTCTGGATCGCAATTTCAAAAAATGGGTCGCAAGACCAATTGGTGTGGGAAGAGTTTACAACTTTGAGAGGCTACTGAAAGAAGGTGTTGATCTTCTCAAGTTTGTCAAACCACTAGGTTGGACGAATTTCTTTCAGATCAAAGAAACCCATTATCCAGAAGTGGTAAGAAATTTCTACTTCATGGCTGAAACTTTTCCAAAGGAAGATTTGATTGTCTCAAAAATTCAAGACAAAGTGATTAAGTTATCTGCTGAAAGACTGGCTGTGATTCTGGACATTCCTCAGAAAGGGCCGAAATGCTATGGAAGAACAGGATATGCAAATGCTGTGGTATCACGTTTTGACATCATTCGAGAAATGTTTGTTAAGTATGAATCTGATGATGATCTGATTTCTGCAAATCTCAAAAAGGAATACAAACTTCTCCATAACATGTGTCAATTTTCTATCACCCCTCGAAAAGGAAGCAAACACAAGGTATCTGAAACTGATATTCTTGTTATGTATCACATGTTTCATAGTATTGATATCAATCTGCCTGTCATAATCATTCGTCACATGATTCATGCCACCACTCTTAAGAAAACTAAATCTTGTGTCCCCTATGGAATGGTGCTTACTCGTGTTTTCAAGCATTTCAACATCAACCTTGACAAAGAGAAATTTGATACTGTCTGTTCAGAATTCTTGCCCAAAAACATTGCTCATATGAAGAAAACACCCCCAATCGAGATTCCTAAACCGAACAATACTCCTGATGAAGCTGAAACATCTATGAAAGGCAACAGGGTAGACAAAGGAAAAGCTCCAATGGATGAGCTTTTGGATGCCATCTTGGAAGAAACTTGTGAAGGAAATCCCATACCTAGCACTGTGATGCCTACCACTCAAGTCTCTGAGAAGTTTAATCAAGCTTCAAACTCTGTCCTTGACTTAAACTCTCCTTTTTTATCTCACATTCCAGGAAACACTTGGTTCGAACAAGCTGAGAAAGCTTTCCCTTCTGCTGCTCATGGTGAACCCACTGTCGTATCTCCTCTTTTCAGCCATCAACACGGTAGCTCTCCTTCTATTTTCGGTTCAAGTTTCTTAGAAAATCTGCTCAGAACATCAAGCGGTTCAGGATCCTTCTCTGCCCCTGTCAAATCTTACTTTGGTAACATGTTTTCTGATCAATCACTTCCTTTCCTCCCATCTCACTTTGGAACCTTTGAAAGCTCTGGCCAATATGGACCACCACCAGCTCCACCCAACACTCCTGACGCTTCAGCTGGCTCTCGCAATGTGCCGCCACCACCCCATCTGACAATGGCTGACCTCACTGCTGCTCTTCGTCCCATCCTTGAGAAACTTGATCTTGTCTACAACCTGCAATCCTTCATGGTTCTTGATGTTGCCAACTTTCGTGATTGGTTCATTGCTGATTACTGCAAAAGGTTTGGTGTGACCCCGCCTCGCTCTACCTTTGGTGCATCATCTTCTGGTCCTGCTACCTCCAAGCCTTAAATCACTCGTGTGTCTTTTCCAGTCCTTCACCACCCCCTCTTTTTGAATCTGCCAAAGGGGGAGAAATGAATTGATTCTACTTGGTGTATCAAAAAAAACTGGAATCTTGTTGTTCATGCTTTTATGTTTATTTTTAAATTCTGTTTTGTCTTTCAATTTCGAAGCTAGGAATTTTTTTTGTTGAACCATGGATTATGTACTGACAATATGATCAAAATCGTGTACAACATCTTTTGGAATTGAATGATATTTTGGTTCAAACAAAGTTCCTGTGTATCTCCTTGTTTACAAATTCATTTTTGCATGCATAAATTAAGGGGGAGCTTATTGAAATTGAATGCTTAAATTAAGGGGGAGCTTATTTGATAAATCACTGGTTTTATAAAAAGCTCTTTGTAAATACATCAGAATTTTTAAATAAAGAATTAATTCAATAAGTTTGTCATCTTCAAAAAGGGGGAGATTGTTGATATAAAATCTAAATCCCTATTTTTAGTTTTAAAGATAACAAACTAATTAAATTAAACTTTATTAATTCTGATTTTAATTGTTATATAACTTGTGCTCTTGAGTATCTCTTTTAAGTTAAAGGTATAAAAGCATTGTACAATTATCAAGGAAAGCACCAAGTTATGATGGAGAGATTGATCTCAAGTATTGGTCTGAAATATGGATTTAAGTTCAAATAAGGCCAAGCACGTACAGGGCAATGGAATGTTACATTTAAGGAAGCAATAAATATTTCAAGCATATACTATATTATGACAAGGAAATATTATTTGAAGCTTACTACAAATGAACATATGAACAAAAAGAACATATTTAATGTCATGTGCAAAAAGGTTGGCATGAGAATGACCACTATAATTTCGACAACACATCAAGAGTGTAGGACAAATACAAAACTATGAACCTTTGGATATTCACTTTATGGTCACCTCACAACATGACAAGAAAGCTACCTAATACAAGAAAAGCCTTTTCTTTGGGCTCAAGACTTATGTTACAGCAACAAGTGAAAATGAAATGAGCTGTACAAAGCTCATGTCTCACGTAGCAAGCAACAAAGTACAAAGGAAAGCTTCAGCAGATTTAGAGATCGATCTCAACTTTAAAAGGAACAGTTTCATCTCAACGGCTCCCATGATTCTTGCGCTGCAAGAAAGGAAGAATTCATCAAGAGTTTTTCTCCTATAAATAGAAGACTTCAGCAAGTGAGAAAAACAACTTTTGAGCAAAAGAGAAAAGACAATATTCATTAAGAATTTCTTTGTTTACAAATCACTCAAGATCTATATCTTTGTTTTGAGCAAGCAGCTCTTTTGTATTAAATCTTTGAAGAAGTTTAATACTCTTAAATACTATTGTAAAAGAATCTGCAAGTGTGCAGAGAGGTGGTAAAAATTCTTGCTCGTAACGGCAAGTGACTTGACCAAGTGAAGGTTGAAAGAAAGTGTTGTAAAGATCAGAAAGATCTAAAAAGAAAGAAGGAATTGAGATTAAGTCATAACTCAATTACGTAGTGGAAAATCTCACAAGCATTGTGGGGACTGGACTAACCCACGTTGGGTGAACCAGGATAACCTTTTTGTGTGATCCTTCTTCCTTATCTATTTTATATTTGCACTAGTCACACACCTTCACTATATCTATTTAAAATTCCATTTAAATCACTAACGTATTTGTTGAGAATTTTTAATAGGTAATTTTTATTACATCACAATTCAAACCCCCCTTTCTTGTGATAATTATTTATCTTCAACATCTTCTACCAGCCAGCACAGAGTGGAAAAATTTAGAGTTAGCGTCACCGTCACGGAGCCACTTTAATCTCGATATTTTCCAACAAATGCTAGTGTTAAGACGAGACAACGAATGAATATCCGTCGAAATACCATGCAATTCACTAAGTTCTTCCTCCGACAAATCCGCTTCCTCCCCTTTACTGTCTAAAGCCGCCTGTCTGTTTTTAAGGGAATCAATCTTAGCCGGAAGATTCTGAGTATTCGAAGCATGCCAATCCTTAAGAACCACCTTAATCATCTTCAATTTCTCTTTAAGAACAAAACCGCCCCATCCGGTAACCTGAAAAGAATTCCATTTTTCACGAACAAAATCATTATAACCAGGCATGTCTTGCCAACATTTCAGAAGACGCAACGGCCTCGGTCCCCAATTTTCTTCATCTACTGACAACACAACCGGACAATGATCAGACAGACCCCGTAGATGAGCAACCTGCATACAATTAGGCCACACCAGACACCAACCTTCTGACAACAAGAATCTATCCAACCTGCTCATCGACCACCCATCCCCCTTAAACCAAGTGAATTTCCGCCCACACAGAGGTAAATCAACCAACAAGCATTCCTCTATAAATTCATTGAAAGACACGAACTCGTCTAACACCTATGAACCCCGAACAGAACGCCTTTCGTCCACACCACGAACTGAATTAAAATCCCCGCACAGACACACATTACGACTTCCCAACGAAAGCACCCTAGACGACAAGGAATTCCACAGAATTTGTTTAGCTCTCCTATCACACGGAGCATACACATTGAAAATTTAGAACTCTTCATTGGACTTAATAAACCTGCCATGAATCATCAGAAAATGGTTGCCTCGAGAAGACATCCAAACCTCCACCTACGAAGTATCCCAAATCGTAATCAAACCTCCTGACGCCCCCACAGAAGGACTAAAGGAGTAATAATGGCTCGTCTGACCCCAAATCGAATTACAAACATAATAGAGTCTTTCAATTACACTAAATAGAATTTCTCTTTCAAGTCAATTCTTTATGACACTAGAAGCCCTAGTTCTTGAGGGTGTTGAGTTTGAACTATATGAATTAATTTCTTAACTTGATTGAGAGGAAGAACAATAATGTCCTCATGAGGATCCAAAAATACTATAATAGTAACTATATGAATTAGTTTAGAACTAAATTCTTCCTCATTTAATTTTGTTCTATTACCATATCTCTCCCCCAAACTCAATATCCTCAAGAAAACTTAACAATTTATGTCTCAAAATTTCCTTAATTTGTGGGACGAAAAACTTATAGTTTTCAAATCCTTAAAAAATATAGAATGTCACAAGTCATAACTGAATTGACTCTAATAATTGAACTTAAAAGACAGATTGAATCATCATTTGTAAATAAAACTCAAAACATCTTGATTTATTCAAAGAGAAATTAAAACAAAAATTTATTCAAATATGATTACCGAATTGTCTTTTAAATACAAAAATAAGCTAGTAACGACAATCTAAAACTGGTTTAAAAAATGAATAAAGCAATCTTTTTTCGACTTTGTCCATTCTAAATTGGTATATCTTTCAATATCATTGGACATAATTCAGTCAAGACTACCTTTCTTTATTTGCCCTTATCTTTTGAGGTATTTTACGAATGTGCACTATTTTATTTTCTCTTGCTTCAGCTTTTCTTTATTTGCAAACTTTATGAATTGATCATTCAAAAGATCATTTCTAACTATAACAATTACAAACTTAATTGTGCAAATAGAATATTAAATGTTGAATTTTCAAATAAGTCACTTGATATTCGAAATTATAGTGTCTCAGCAAGATCAAATATTTACATAATGTGCTCCTAATATTTTCTTTGCCTAATAATCTTAATAGAATACTCACTCTCCAATGAGAGTTTGTCTTTCTCTGTATTGCTTCAAAAGCACCTTAGTTTAAGCAAAGGAAATATGACAAAAAAAAAAAAATTGTCATCTTAAACAACACCTCTAATATATATGATATTTTAGCTTTATGATCACACGTGACTTATGGAATTTAGTGTATACTCCCTTGTCAAACTTGATTCTTACATTAGGTATTGAATTTGTGAGAGAATGTGAGTTTCACCATCCTTATCTAAAGTCTAGATCTAAGAACAATATCAATGTTCTTCTTTAAATCCTAAAAATTAGAATTTGAAGAGTTAAAATTTTTAACTCAAATTAGCAGATACACAAACTATATTAGTTTAAAGAGAACAAGAGTAGTCAAATGTACTCACCAAAATACCCCGTGCACTATCAATATCAAGTCTTTAAACAATAATATCAATTGCTAGCGGTATCTTACAACATTGATCAAACCATGACAATTTACTTTGACAAAGAATAAATTCTTATAATTGTCAAATGTTTACCATCCCAAGTGTGGATGTAAACTCTTAAATACTTAAATGAGTTTACACTCACACAACATTAGTCGACATGTCAAAATTAATTAATTATAAGACATGCACAATTTATTTTTATTTGTAAATTAAAAGACAAAATCAAGATACCAAGCGCACCCTTAAAACACAATTTTTTTATTGTTAAGAATTAATTGCAAGTGGCACTCTAAGTGCAATGAGATCAAATATTGGTAATAAGTTCTGTCGGATAATGGGTGCCTTTTGACATCCTCATTACCCACATAGAAAAACTTAATAAGTCTTGTCATATAATGGATGCATTTTGACATCTGTATTACCCACATGAAAAATTTAAGAATTACCACATATTTATCATCACAAGTTGTAAACTAAAAGATCAAAAAATAAGATACCAAAGCACCATTAGAACACAATCTTTTGACTACTAAGAATTAACTGCAAATGGTAATCTCAATGCAATTATCAAATATGGTAATAAGTCCTATCATATAATATGTGCCTTTTGACATCCTCATTATCCACATGGGTAAAACTTAAGAAGTTCGATCAGATAATGGATGTCTTTTGACATCCTCATTATCCACATAGAAAAACTTAATAATTACCGCATATTTACTATATGATGTTTAAGACTGAATCTCAAGTTTAGAGATGATACTAATATTTTTCAAATAACCTTGATTCGATTTTGTTTTAGAAATGAGAGTTCTTGGTATGATACCGAAGAATTTTGTTCATGAAATTGACATATGCTTCTGATCTTATATTTTCATGCTCATTCATTAATGCCCATGAGATGCTTCTGATGACATATTGAAGTCCTTGTGATCATTCTAAAGTCCTTCTTAGCACTTGATGTCGTTAAAATTAATGTTTCTTTAGATATTTGTGCATTTGTAACATTATGTTTCAAACAGATATCACAATCAATTTGATCCCTATATTCAATGAAGTTTTTATTATTAGGGTTTGTCTAACATGTGCAATATTGCACATGTTAAGGTAACTAAAAGTAGCAAGTTTTTATCGAAACCAACAATTATTTAACAAAAAATTATATATTTAATACAAAATGTTCAAGTTCCAATGCATAATTACTATTTTAAATTTCTTAACATGTGCAAATTTGCACATGATAGAAAAACCCTTATTATTAAAACATCAACTTAAGAATAATTTTGTGATTTTCTTCAACAAGGTGCACGGAACCATGAAATCTTGTGATTTTCCATCAGATATAACTTTTCATATTAAATAGTATTACTTAAATTTAACGCATTTACGTACTACTCCCTCTATTTTAAAATGAATGTCGTTTTAGTAAAAAAAAATTGTTTCGAAATGAATGTCATTTTCAGTTTCCAATGCAATAATATTTTTTTTTTCAATTGTAATTTTTAATTAATACTATATACACTACTTCCAAAATATTATTTTTTTCTTTAATGAAAAACAAACCAATTGTTGATTAGGATAATTTGGTAAAATTACATCTCTCTTTCTTTTAATTAATGTATTTTTTAATCTGTGTGTAAAAACTTAAAACGACATTCATTTTGAAACGGATAAAGTATTAAAAAATGAATATGTAAAGTAGATAAAATAGTGAGAAGGACTCTTGATTGGTGTTAATAATTCATTTATGTTTGTTAAAGAAAATAAAAAAACCAACACAACCCAAAAGACCAACCCTACCTGAGACCCTCCCGCTACTTCCTTAATTATGATTTATGCCGTCATTTGAGGTCTTTTGATCTTCCCTAGTTTAATTGAATATCACGCCAACTTTTAATGTTTTATGTTTCCAATTCACACTAGCCGTCTAGCAGAATGCATGTCTCAACTCCCAAGTAACTACGAATGAGGAGTATGATTTTAGCAGGTTGTTATCATTACACTTGCATATGGACATACATGCTCCTAAATTTCTCCTTTCAAAAAAAATCCTTCTAAATTTCTCTTGGTTCTGAAGATGTATTCCAAAGAAGAAGAAGAAAAAAAAAAGTAATAAGTATTTATTTAACAAACATTTTTTAGTGAAGAAAACATGTAATATATTTTTTTTTTTATATAATGAAGAAAGCAAAAATATATGTCCTCTTATCCATATGTGGTAGTTTTTTTTCCTCTACACAACTATATACAACTTTATTTTTCATTTTCCTTACAGAAAAATATACAATTTTTTTGCTAAAAATATAAATTATTTTTCCTTCAAAAAGAAAGACCAAGCAGTTTATTATGGGTGTAAAAAAAATGCAAAGAGAGAACAATAAAAAAAGAGAAATGATATTTGAACAACCATTTTTTGACAACTTTTGTAACAACTTTCTCTCTCATACTCACATTATGTTTTTACTTTATCTCTCTATTGTTTTGGTTTTTGTGTCAATCCCTCATTTTCTTTATAAATTTTGGTTGTCACAAATGCTGTCATAAAAATAGATGTTCAAATAACACAACTCATAAAAAAAAATTCATTCAAAGTCATTAATTGTTTTGCCATTTTGGGGTACTGAGAGTTAACTCCAATAGAGAAGAAAATTATAGTCTACCATACCATTTATTATTAATCAATCTAAACCTTTAATTGATAATACAATTAGAAGCCAAGATTTGGAGTACGTAAACAAACTTACTCTGGTGAAGCCTACGTTACCCTCTCTTGTTTAAAGGGTAATTTACCCTCTCATGATATCAACCAATCAAAATGTAATATACATAGGTAACATTAAATGTCAAATAAATGAGTAGATTATTTCTAAAAATAAAAGAGTTGATCTTAATTATTTTTTTTGAAGGAGAGATAATCTTAATCATAAGGTAACTTTTAATACTTTTTTTTTTTTGAAACAACAAATGATTTAATTTTTTTTTTATATTAAGGTGTTCAATCTTAATTAATTTACACTACAAGACTTATGACAAATAAAATTTTACATCAAATTTCTTTCATCTGGATGTCCTTAAATTCATCATTTACATTCATAAAATTTCTTCCATTCCAGAACCCCGAACGTGAGAACAAAAACATCTCATTCTTTCAAATTTCTTCTTCTTTATTCTTCCATTTTGATCAATTTTTGTTTCTTTTTCATTCTTCTTCCCATTTTGATTGTTCAATTTTGTCGTTCCAAATTGCCGCAATTTCCAATTATCGTGAGAATTGTCGTTGTTTCTAGAACCGCGTCAGGTATCGTGACTTATTTTTTTTTATTTAAGCAGCAACCTAATAAAATCTGTTAACACGCATAGACATGTCTCACTATCAGGAAAAGCCTTTAAGTCCAAATAAAAGAACAAAAGCCTCATCACATAACCATTTCAGCAGCAACAAAAAAAATGCTAGCAAACTCCCACAACATCGCAGCGGCAACACCTACTGAAAATAACGGCAATTCTCACGATATTTGAAATCATGACGATTCTCACAAAAAGAAAAATGCGGCAGTTGGAACGACAAAATTGAACAATCAAAATGGGAAGAATAAATTTTATGAATATAACTGATAAATTTAAGGACATTCAGATGAAAAAAATTTGATGTGATATTTTAATTGTTCTAAGCCAGTCCTGTAGTGTAAATTAATTAAGATTGAACACCTAAATATAATTAAGGCAATATTACATTATGGGTCATTTATCTTATTTATTTGTAACACATTGGTCATTTGTATTTTATTTTTTCCCGTTTAGGTTCTTTATCTCTCTTAAAAGCACATATAGATCTTTTTTCGCATTTTTTTAATTAAAAAATACATAATTTTATTTTAAAAAATATATTTTTATTAAAACTGAAAAAAAAAAAATCCAAAAATATGATGAAGATGTTCATCATCTTCATTTTCTTCCTTTGAATCTTCATCATCTTCTTTAAATAAAAAAAATTCTACTAAAATATATCTCCAAATATCGTGAATTAATGTTATATTCACCTCAAATCTTATTTTGAACACAAAAATAAAAACCGTAATTTCACAAATGTTTCAAGGCGGATAGTGGAGGCTTAGTCACTGGCGGAAAGGTTAGGCTTTACGAAAGTTAAGATTGTTCTGGAAACAACAAAATTGATGTGCAAAGCTGCTATCAATTTTGGGGTTATTTTTATGTCGGACTTGAATATTGAGTTAGAAAATAATAATAATAATAATATACAGCGTGACAATTTACATAAATAATTTTATTTTTTTTGTGATGAAACTAAATCTCTTTCTCTATAGGGTTTGATTTTTGTGTTTAAAAGAATATTTGAGGTGAATATAACATTAATTCATGATATTTGGAGATATATTTGTGTAGAAATTTTTTTATTCAATGAAGATGATGAAGATTCAAAGGAAGAAGATGAAGATGATGAACATCTTCATCATATTTCTGGATTTGTTTCATTTTTAATAAAAAGATATTTTAAAAAATAAAATTATGTACTTTTTTTAATAAAAAAAATGAGAAAAAGGATGTATATGGGCTTTTATAAGAGATAAAAGATCTAAACGGAAAAAAATAAAGATAAAGGACCCAAGTGTAACAAATAAATAAGATAAAGGATCTCTAATGTAATCATATCTATAATTAAATAAAAATTAAAAGTATTAAAAGTTACCTTATGATTATAATTGATTCTTTTTTTAAAAAAAAAAATTAACTCATTTATGACATTTAATGTTGCCAATGTATATTACATTTTGATTGGTTGATATCATGAGAGGGTAAAATACCCTCTAAATAAGAGAGGGTAATCTAGAAAAAACCACTTACTCTGGTCTTGGAGTCAAAATATTCCCACTTATTTATATATATATATATATATATATATATATATATATAGCATATCAAGTGAGAATGGTAGTTATATATAAGAATGATAGGAATAAACAGTAGCCATTAGATATAAGTAAGGTTGTGATTAAAACATAGTTAAGTGAGACATGTGCTAGTCACATGTTTTCTCCCAACCCTTCTCATTCATGGTTCCCTCTTCTCTATATTAGTTTTCAGCCCATGCATTTTCTCTTCATCACCAATGGAAAGCATCGTTCACATGTTCTCTCTCAATCCTTCTTAAATCATGATTTATGAACACCTAAACTATGAATGATTAACAACAATATTAGTTAGCAACAACAACATCAATTAAATATGATTATAATCACAATTCAACAACAACATAGCAAATTCAACATCTATAGCATAATTCAACATATAACACTTTCACATACTTTGAACATGCAATTTCACCAACAACAATTCAATTATCACCAATTTCATGCATCAAACATATCATCATAATTAGAGCACGAATTTAACAACTATGAACAAATAATCAATTATTCAATTAAGCACTTAATAATGCAATTAATGAAAAATTACACTAGATGATTATGATTGAATTCTAACCCCCTTACCTTAATTAGCTCAAATCCTAGCCTAAGCTTCACTTTATCTCCTAGATTCTTCACCACTTCTTAGGTCTTCTCTTCTAACCATTTTCCTCTTCTCTTGCACTTTCTCTCTATACCTAGAGCTGTCAAAACGGGCGGCCCGGGCCAAAAAGCCCGGTTGACAAAACGGGCTTGAAATATACTACCCAAGCCCGGCCCTACACGGGCCGCGGGCTAAACGGGCCGACCCATATTAAAAATTATATATTTTTTTATTTTAAAAAAATACTATAAAACACTACTATAATTTTTTTATAAATAATGTCTAGCACAAAAGTAAATTGTAAACATTTTCGTACAAACGTCGTAAACTAAAAGGACGAGAAAAATGATTTTAAATAAATTAGATATGTTATGGTTATAGATATTTATATATTCGATCTTTAAAACTATAAATAACGAAATGAATAAATATAATTTTATATTACATTTATATTTGTGTTAATTCATTGAATTTTCACTTTTGTTTTTTACTTTGATAATCAACTAAGTAAATAATTATTTGAAAAATATATATAATTTATAGATTTTTTTTTTTGTTATGCGGGCTAACGGGCTAGCCGCGGCCCATTCGGGCTAGCCCTAACGGGTACCGGGCTTTTAAGGGCCGGGCTAAAAAGTCCTATTAAAATTCGGGCTCAATATTTTAGGCCCAAGCTCTATATTTATTCGGGCTAAACGGGCCGGCCCATACGGGCCGGCCCGTTTTGACAGCTCTATCTATACCTTTCGCTAAAAATCTTGTGAAATGAAAAATGAATGATATTTCTCTTAAGACAAGACTTATATAGGCTATTCCTCTAATGGGCTTAACCCTAATTCCTTAGTGGACTTAACCCACTAAAACACAATTCTAAAATGTTTCTACACACTCAAAGGTAAATTAATAATAACGATCACTTAACGGTAAAATACTAACAACGATTACTTAAAGGTAAAATACTAATTACTACACTAGTAACTTAGTAAAAATAATGGTTCTCCCTAAAACACTAAAAATAATCTTCACAAAAAATTATTAATTTACCCCTCTAGAACGAAAACCCATTAAAATGCACCAAATGATGAATAATCACACACAAGCACATATAAGCACATATTAAAACAATTAAAAATAAATCTAGCGAAAATTGGGCTCTTACATCAACCCCCTCAACAAAAATAAAAACATGAACTTTCTACGTTCGGGTAGGGTTTGGATATGAGTTCGGGGTGGGTACATGTATCCCCGTTACCGATCCCGTATCCGTATTATGAAATCGAGGAAACCCCAAACCCATACCCAAACCCAGTCAAATTGAAAAAAACCCATCAATCAGGGTTGGTTTGGGCAGGTACCCATAGACATGGGTTTTGTTGCCATGCCTGTATGTCATTGATAAACAAAGTTAAACAATTACTGATATAAATGTTACATCTTGGACATTCATCAAATAAAAAATTTGTATTAAAATAAAATTGGGGAAGTAAATTTTCTCAATTAGATAAAGAATACGAAATAACCTGGAGATCTTAACCATTAATATTCACATTATCAATGGTTAATATGTACCTTTAATCTTTACTGTTGACAGCATATAGATCAAGTGTCAATATTCACATTATTTCCTCATTTTTTTTATTAATAAAGACAATCCAATTCCATAAAATTGACGTAATGGGTTAAGTAAAAGTCAGACTAACACAAAAAAATAAATATATAGTCAGACCTCTAAAAAAGAAAAAAATAATAATAGTGGACATAGGATAGGTAATGATTAGACTGAGGTAATGATCCAACCTAGAAGATCCAAAATTATCAAAGCATTCAAAATTTAGACTTTTACACAGCTAAATATTGATTTTTTTCCTTCTAACTACTAAATAGTGGTTTTTAATAGTGTATCTGGAGTATATTCTAAAATATTTTTGAAAATATTATAATGAATCTATTATAATATATTATATAAATTATAGAATGAAGATTAATTTAATTCAAGATCTACAATTATACTACGTGTAATGAATATTTTTTTGGTAGATAGACGAAATGACAAAACCATTATAAACTCACACGTATAAGTAGAGATATCGGGGTTCAAACTCCGATCATGACATCCGACCTAACAATTTCGACATTTTGTCAATTGAGCTAGGACTTGTAATACTACGATCTGGAGTATATATTTAAAGGGAACTTCTATAGTACACCCGCAAATTAAGGTGTACTGGTACTCTCGCTTACATTTTTATAAATTAACTATCATTTTTTATGAAAGAAATAGGTGTTTGTTGACATATATATTTTAGAAAATATTATTTTATAAGAAAAAACATCATTTTATTTTTTAGAAAAATCATACTTAATTTTTCTACATTTTATTGTAAAAAATAATCAAAATTCTCTATTATGAGTAATAGGAATTCAGAAAAATCAAATTTTATTGTGTTGACGTTTTTGGTAAATAAGATTTAGTTATTATAATTATAGGTGATAGAAAATATTTTTTCCTACAAAAAATAACTTATTTAACTATTAATTTAAGAATTTGGTGTACCAATACACTCAAATTGTTGGGTGTACCATAGAATTTGTTATTTAAATGTTATGTAATCAATATTGATCGACACCAATAATCTAATGATAGAAGATATTTTTTTTTAGCCACGTGTATAAACACATAAATTAAAAATTTTCAAACATTTAAAATTCTTTTTGTCAAATTTACAAGAATTAAGAAAATTGAAATTAATTTGTATTAAAAAGAGAGTTAGTTTTTGTTTTCAACATGTTATTTATTGTTGATTGAAGAGATATATAATAAATAGGGTTAAATATGTTTTTGATCCCTATAAATATACAAACTTTTTGTTTTAGTCCCTCTAAAATTTTCCTTCAACTTTTAGTCCCTATAAAATTTTAAATCTCTACTTTTGGTCCCTATTTTTAAGTAAATTTTTGTATATTTTAATAAAACTGTGCAGAAATGTATAGAAAATTGTAAAAATCACTCCAAAAAAAAAAATTAGAATTTTTTAACAAAACATGAATTAAATATGAATTTTTTACCGCCTAAAATATAAAACTTTATATTAAATTTATGTTTTGGTCATAAATTCTAATTTTTTTTTTTTGCGAGAGATCCTTATAATATTATACATTTGTCTGCAAAATTTTATGTAAAAATATGAATTCTACATATGAGTTTACTTTAAAATAGGACTAAAAGTAGTGATTGAAAATTTTTTAGCGACTAAAAGTTGAAGGAAAATTTTAGAGGAACTAAAGTGAAAAGTTGGTATATTTATAGGGATCAAAAACATATTTAACCCTAATAAATAAGAGTATATAGATAAAAAGTAGGTTAAATTGCATTTTTGTCCCGTAACTATTTTGCTAATATCACTTTGGTCCCTTAATTAAAATTTGATTTATTTTGGTATCTTGATTTTCTATCGTTACATATTTTGATCCTTTCTGTTAGTTTTAATTCAAAAACATTAGGTTTTCTTCATTTTCTTCAGTAATTTTTCTTGGATTTTTGTTGTTGAAGGTTGATGGAGATGATATGAAGATGAAGAAGAGGAGAAGAAGATGAAGAAACTCTAACATTCTTGAATCAAAACTAACGTAAAGGATTAAAATGTGTAACGATAGAAAATTAAGATACTAAAATAAATCAAATTTTAATTAAAGGACCAAAGCGATATTAGCAAAATAGTTAAGGGACAAAAATGCAATTTAACCAAAATTGTAACCAATGTAGTTGGAAATAACGAGGTTTTATAAAAAGGGACTTCTATATCTCTCTTATGTCACACTCTTTCAATTTAATTTCCTCTTTTTCTTATCTTTCTCACTTGTCTGTATACAAAATCTCCCAAAGGTTAGAGAATCATCGAACTAAAATGATCCCAAATTGAAAAAGAGGGAGTAGCACTGTGTTTCCACTTTTCCTAACTCACAAACAATGGTAAATGTGTGCTCTTCTACATACTAAAATAAATGTTATGATACAAATTGTATGAATCATCGCACTAAAATTTTGCCTACTTGTTGCAGGTACCTGTTTGTCTTACGTGTGGTGAAATAGGCTTTGAAGAGGCGTTGATATATTGTTTCAAATGTAAAGTTTGTGCATTGCATAGGTACTTCAGATCACGTCTCCCTTCTGTTAATATTTCAACGATTTCACATTGATAGTCGTTTGATCAAGATTATACGGTTAGATAAAGATCAGATGACCTATAACAAATTTTAGCCATTTTACTTTGCTTTGCATGCATCCACTTCTGTTTATGTTAGAAGTTTGTGATTGTGATATTACTATCATTGTTGTCAAAATCTCGACTTAAATCCTAAAATTCAGGATTTTGCGACTTTTTTCACTTTCAACGACTCAAATCCATAGTAGAATCTTAAAATAAGCAAAATCTATGGATTTTGATTGCGATTTTACTATTTCTTATAAACTAAGTCATTTACGACTATATACCATTTATAACATATATTTAGTATTATTATTTTTTTTTTATTTTTGGTAAAATCCATCGATTTTGATTGCGATTTTACAATTTCCAATATCGATTCTACAAAAGTCCTTGAGTAAAATCCTTCGATTTTGATTTCGATTTTATGAGTCCCGATTTTGCTATTCCTTTTCGACCTGAAGTAAAGTCCCAATTTTAACAACCTTGGTTACTATGACTGTTGTAGTATGGAATAACTTTAAATTTTCACAAACTCTAATGTGGCACTAAACTGCTTGAAATAGTTAGTTGAAAGACAGTTAAAAGGAAACAATTTTATTAGATCTTAAGCGAAAATGATCGAAATCGTCTTATCCAAGTACGCATGAGAAATTATTTTTTAGCAGGTTTTTGTCACATTCAAGTAGCAAATGCGCATATGGACATGCTTCTGAATTTCTTTTGGTTTTTAAGGTGTATACTAAAGACAAAAGGCATAGAGATTTTAGTATTACTGTTCTTCTGAAACATAGAGATTTTAGTATGCTATATTTTTTCAATCATATTTTTCTAAACAAGAGGCATTGCATTATATAAAATTGTAGTTTCACGTTATTAAATACCTTAGCTTTTGCCCTTATACACTTTTTCAGGTACTGTTTAGACGGACCTGTGATTTTTGGAGATCCAGTTATTTGGTTTTGTATGGATTGTGAAGCAGAGGTAATAGGCATAGATCATCTTGATAGCGAGATGGCAGATTCAGAAGAAGTCGAAATGGATTCGAGTGAGGATTGTGTTATAGTTGCTAAACCACAGCCTACCGTTGATTCAATATGGAGGTAAGAATTTTGTTTATTTGGTAACTTTACAGAATCTGTTTTCACTACAAATTATTATAGAAATGTTACTTTTAATTTGTTTTGTTTTTTCAATTATTTGTTTAAAGATATGAATAACACTAACCCCAAGTTTTGAAGTTAATGATAAAACATGGAAAAATGGAGACTTAAAAGAAAACACTATTAGGTTAGAAAAACTTTCACTTCCCCCCTTTAACCATTTTCTCATTTTTTTTTTTTTTCATTTCAACAAAGTCTTCCATCTCTTCTTCATCTTCTGCTTCGCGCTAAAACAAGAACCATCATCTTCCAAACTAAAAACATAAGATTCTATCACTGTCGATCACCATTAGAAGGATTGAACTAAAAGACGAGTTACGATTTGACTAAGTAAGTACGCTTGTGGTCGTTTTTCACTATCGCGTTATCATTTTCTTTCCTTGATTGCCATATTCGTTTACCCCTAAAATCATTTGCTTATGTTGTTTTCTTTCATCAGCTTCGTTTATCATACCCATCATGTCTTATTTCTGATGTTGAATGTTTCATTTGATTTGAGAGTTTTCGTATTATCACTTATAAATGGTTATTTATCATGCTTTTGACAGATATTGATGAACGTAACACATGTTAGTTGATTACTTTCTTGTGGATTTATGTTGTTACTATATTTAGTAATTTTGTTGTTCGAATTTTTATTGACATTTACCTACTATGTTGTTGTCTTGAATGAGTTTATGATTGTTGATAAAATTTGTAGGATGAAAGAATATTTCACCCTGATACTGCATCACGGTGGAGTTTTAGAACGAGATAACAACCGTAGACTTAAATATATTGGTGGTGAAACCTGTGTGTGGGACAAAATAGAGTCAGATGATATCAACATGTTTGAGATTGAAAGTTTGGTGAAACATTGTAAGGGTTACCACATAATTGCTAAATTGTCTTACATGAAGCCGTATAAAGGTGTGACATCTGATCTCAATATTTGTCTTTATCCATTGACGACTGATAATCATGTTATGGATATGGTTAAAGTTGCAAGGGCTAATGGGAATGAAGTAGAAATTTTTGTTGAACACACGGTTGAAGAAAGGGAGGAGCTAGAAAGAGATATTCAAGAGGCTACCACACAGAAAAGAATTAAGAAACCCGAATTGGAAAGATCTACTGAAATTGATTTATTGAGTGCTGAGGAAAGAGCTGTTATCGACAAATTTCTTGCAAATATTCTAGATACCCATTTGAATTTTGGTGCTACTGAAGAACACATTGAAACAACTGCTACTCAAATTACTGAAGATGTTGCCGATCAAGCGACCCAGACAACTCAGGACACTCAAATAGGAGAGTCGAGAAAAGGGAAAGAAAAGGTAACTCAAGCACCTAAGAGAAACAGATCATTAAGAAGAAACAATAGGATTGGTATCACAATTAATGAAGAGTCCCCAATGAATTTTGATTCATCTAATGAAGATAGTGATTTGGAGGAGGACTTTGAGATACAATATAAGGCAGGGCAAAATGAAACAATGTTTGAAGTCGGTGATTCCAGCCATGAAAACATTCCAAGGTCAGCAAACATTGCAGTAGACGGAGATGAGAACAACGATACTTATCATTCGGAGGAACTAAGGAATCGAATCAGTAATCCTCAATTCAATGAAAGTGTTGGATTTGGTCATGTTGATTTGAAATTGGGAATGGAGTTTAGTACCATTCAGATGTTTAAATCTGCTGTCAAGGATTTCACTATTCACCAGGGAAGTGATATCAAATGGGAGAGGAGTGCGAAATTAAGGGCAAGTGCAATTTGCAACAAAGAAGAGTGTGACTGGAAAATATATTGCTCATGGAATGAGAAGAAAAAATGTTTCCAAGTTAAAACATATGTTCCAAATCATACTTGTAGTAAACTCTCCACTTGTAGGAAACCCTCCGCGAAGAGGAAGAGAGATACCGGAAGACCCAAAAAACGAAGAAGAAAGGATGGCGACGAGGAACCTGTCAATGGCCATAACATGAAGAAATCAAACAATGAACCCCAATGCTTAAAGTGTGGATTACTTGGTCACAATACAAGTCGATGCACGAAACAAAGTGTTGCAAGGAGACTAAGGAATTGGGTTCCACCTAAACTACAACAACCACAAGGAGAATATCATGTTGCACAACTGGATAAGGTTGTTGTTGAAGAAGGGCAGATGAATGAAGAATATGAGGAACAACAAGTTGGAAAAAATATGGTTGTTCCTGAAGAAATGGTGCAAGAACAGGTACTTAGATTATTGCATTTTTTGTTAACAATACTGTTAAGTGTAACCCTTGAGTCAATAATGCAATATTTATTTATTTATTGTAGCCTGTAATTGCTGGGAACACTGTTGAACATATTCATGATCATGCAGAAGCACATGCCAAGCCGGTAAGAGTTTATAACATATGAAGCACATACACCTCTAGGATTAGACGTGTCGCAGTGTCCGATACGCATCGGTGTCCGACACTCCTATGACACCGCGTACAACACGAGTCGAACCGGTGTCCAAATAATGTTTTTCTTTACTTTGACTCTCCTTCGATCGGTATCTGACACCTATATAACACTCATATGAACCGTGTCGGACAACTCAGACAAATATCTAAAACAATTTTTTTCTCTCTTGCTTCCGCACACCATAGATACAAGAGTTACATATGTTTTGAGAAATGTTGATCAATTAGGGGTTATAAAAGTTATAGTTGATTATATCATTTTTAGCTTTTTTGATAGTAGATAAATAAATAAAGGTCAAATACTATGATATCTTATTGCAGAACTTTTTCTAATGTCATAAATTGCCCAAGTTAGATGTTTATATATGTATTTTAATTTTCATTTTAGACCGTCTTTAAATAAATTAACATATATGTAATGGTGTCGGTGTCTTATATTTTTTACATTAACGGTGTCGACATGTCCGTGTCAAGTGTTTGTGTCGGAGTCCATGTTTCATATTATAACAGATTTCATTAATAATAATTTTTAATAAGTAGGGCTCGATTTTCTTAGAAGTGTGGAAATATAGGGTTAATAGTGTACTATAAATTTCTCACAGGTTTTACCAATAAGGAGGAATGACACAAGAGAACCAATCATTTCAACCAAGAGTTCCAAGTATTCAACAATGAGGAGGGTCTACTCCAACACAGGTCACAACATCAGGATTTCCATAAAAGAAGCGGTGAAGAATGATCATGTTAGGGTTATCAGAGGCTATCTTTTGGATATGTGAAAGTTATTGAACTTGTTGGTTTAGGGTCACTTATTTATGGCTTTGTTTTAGTTTATTTTGTAGTATCAATTAATGATGACTCTTTCATGGCACTGGTTTGCCTCTATTTTCAGTGTTTAGTGACTGAATTATGAAATCCTACATGTATGTTTGTTTCTATTTACTCTAATTATGGGGCAAATTTGCTTCATTTTGACACACTGTTTACTTTGAGTAATATACTTTTAAGTCAGCCCAAAATAAATACTCAAACGACATTCTTCATCTTCAACCTCATGCCAGTTGCCACTAGTCGTTGCATCGCTAGTACATAATAATTTCCTGATTTAAAATCTTTTGAGAGTGTCCCGAGTACTTGTTAGCAAGACCCATTAGTTTAGAAATGATAATTGGCGGTATTGACAAAAGATGTCCACGATGGGCATTCTAGAAGCCAACTCGCCGTAGAGCCTGCACATTGTATAAACTATAACTATAATTTTATGTAATACCAAAATTAGTTAATTAATCATAAATCTTTAATATTTATTGTAATATGCACTTGTTTATTCTCCATTTTAATTAGTTTTTGTTGTCATGGACATACATAGTTGATGATGTTATTTGAGAAAGAGCTTAAGAATTCAACATAACATAAAAGAACATGTGAATCCAACATAACATAACAAGAGATAAAAATTTAAAAACAAATTCGTAAAAATTCCAACATCGTAAAAAGGGTATATTTGTTCACACATTATGCCACTCTAATGCCTTCTAAATCACTATGTTGTTGATCCAACCATGGCTACAAACCTGCATTTAAACATAAGTAAAATTAGTTATTTTAATCATTAATTTAAATTAAATAACAAGGACAACATGTACAAATGTAAGAACACTTACCTACACATGTATTAATCATTCTGATTTCTTTTCTTGCAAGTTCTGCTCTTGTGGCCATGTTAACCACAGTCATGACATGCTTTTCTCTTGACTAATGACTTTGAAAGTGATACTTCAAGTCCACTCTTGAATCTGCAATTTTGAGTGATTTTCTCCACATCCTTCTTTCTTCCTCTGCTTGGCGTGGGTTTCCAATAGTCAATTCTGGCGGTTCACTTTCTTCCTCTGACGAATAAATTTCATTTCTTCCTCTGACGAATAAATTTCATTGACATCCTGGCTAGATTCCAAAGGAGAAATTCCATCGCCGATAGGTAAATTTGATTTCTTCATTGCAATAGCTGACATACGAGTCTGACTCAATTCAGACATAACGAACGTATATATCTCATCCGAGTCTTTAGCAAGATCAACTAATAATTTTGCTTCCTGTTGAACATGCATCCTTCTTAAAATCTTTGAAGTGCCAGTTTGATCATCAAAATTACTTTCAGTATTAGAAAGATTAATGCCTTTGTTAGCATCCTTGGTCCAATGCTGCAAAATGAAATTACTAGGAATTTGACTGACACCTTTTGCTTGCATTACCAGTAAATGTCTGCAAAATATCGCCAAATATTCAAACAGTTGACATCCACATTTACAAATCTTTGTGTCTAAATTTATACAACAACATGCATATCTCGAGCATCATATTCACTAGACACTTGAATAAACATAGCTAGCTCCTTCTCTTTTAATCTTCTTTCTTCTAAGCTTATTGATCTTCGCAAGCTCGTCTTGAAATTTACAAAATAAATTTCTTGTATAGATAGATCCAACACGCACCTCAAGTTTTATCAGAGGAAAGCATAGGATCTCAGGAAAACAGAGGAGTTACTTAGGATGCAAGTTACCCAATTGCATTTGTAATTTCAGTTTCATTTACATTTCATTTGTAGTGCATCTAGTTAGTTAGAGATCTTAGCTTATATATAAGATACTCTTGTAACCGTTTTCCACAATTAATCAATACATTTCTCTCTCCTCTTTTCTAGAGCTTCAAGCTTTATCCATGGTGATTTCCATGGCGTTTTCACTCTTAGAAGTTTTGACCATGTTGTAAACGTGTGAGATTTATGGTTACTTTCACAATCCTCTCTTTTTTCTGCCTCTAAGCGGCTATCAAGCGCTTTTTCAAATTGTAACACAAATTCTTACAACTGGTTTGATAAGATATATGAACTCTTTCTTTTAGCTTGATTTGTGTCATCTTGGATTTCCTTGTTGTTAGAACTTTTGACCAGATGTTGGCCTTCATTAGAACATACCAAGATAGCTCTTTTCGGTTTTGTTGAACGAACACGTAATCCAAAACCAATTTTTCTAGCAAATAAATTGTAAAATTCTCTAACTTTTTTAAAAGTTTTGAATTCCATTCCATTACAAGGTTTACTATTTAATTCCTCGCCAACATTTGGAGATCCCATTGAAATATTTTCATGAGATATTTCCACATCATAAGCATCCATTATTGATTATTGCACTTATTTGTTTATTTGACAAAATCATTATCATATAATTGAAAAGCCAAGAACCTATTGTACAAATTTGTCAAAAAATAAATAAAGAATTAGCAGTTCAAGGACACACACCAACTAATTTGATTTCTGCAGCTACTTCAGCAACTAATTTTGTCATGCATGATGCCACTGCCAAATTTTGTCGTGCATGATGCCACTGCCATCATGAGTATCTTCCTAGAAATTCATTTCAATTTGTGTTTAGTGATCTTGACATTGAATCTACTAAATTAATATTAACGAGAAACTAGGAATGAATATCATTGATTTTGTGTTACCGAACTCAAACGTTAATAATATTTTTATTCCACAATCAGAGATACATTTCTATGATTGATGAGTTTTGCCTTGTGATTTTTGGCATGGCTATTTATTAATTTGTTATGAACTGTCATAATATTCCTAAAGGTTTAAAAGCCCTCCAGAAAGGCTCAAGTGCCCTCTAGAAAGTCTGAGACGCCCTCCAGAAGAATTCCTGAGGCCTAGGCGCACCCTTCTTGGGGCGCCGCCTTACTTAGCTTCTAGAAACCGCCTAACAGACCAAAAATCCAGCTTCCTTAGGGCTGAAGTCACGTAAACACAAGCCCACAAGAAGGCTATAAATATCATCCTTGGGAGCATTCTCAAGGCCAGTGGCGTTGCCAGGGCCTAGATAAGTTTGAGGCCCAATGTTGTTCTCTGACATGTAGTTCAATTGGGCCGGCCTTGTGAAAACTTAACCTAAACCCTAATTCATCTTCTGATAAACTCACTATAAATGTTAGTATGCTCTCACTTTTACAACGTCAAGGAGCAGCACCGTTTCCCAAATTTTTTATCTCTCATACTCCCCTCTCTATATGATTTTGTTATCTTGCATTTACAGAGATTCATTACAAGAGCCTTTCACTATATATCCATCTATCTATTAATCTCGATTTCACATTTATAATTTTCTAAGACAAAAATAACGGAATGATTGAATATATTATGGAGGGGAATATCAGTTGTAGGTTTATTGTATTATCAATAGTTTTATTGTATTGTCAATAATCCTAATATGTATCCATGGAGAAACTAAGGTAAATTATTTTGTTCTATCATATATTTCTTAGATCTATTATTTTTTCTCCTATTAAATTGTGTAATTTTTTGTCTTCATGATCCGTGCCAAATCTCGCACGGTCGTGCACGATTGACAGGACAGGGTGTTTTCGATTTTTCGTTTCTTTCTCAAACATGAAAACAATTTGTTGCCTAGAAAGAAAAATCCACGAGATGTGCCCTTTTTATCATCAACATTCTTCATGGACAAGGTCTTGTCAATTCCACCTTTGCTGCATCCCTGAGCCACTAAGCGAACCTTGTTCATAGTTACAAGATCTACAGGTGATGCAACAAATATCAACTTAAGGACTATCATATCAATATTGGTGAGCTAGTTTTCCTTCTTAAAAAAAAAAGGATTATCATATCAATATTTTATTTACTCCCATGACTTTGATTTCTCAGATGAATATGAGACCATAAACAAAATAAAGAAGATATGTTTTTGTTTTCTTTAGAAAAAAAGAAGAGATATGTTTTGGTTTGTTCTGCGATCTTGCTTGCAGTGGAAAGAATTCTTGTGAAGTATTCATCAATGGTTTCACTCTCCTTCATTGCAAGAATCTTAAATTCCTTGCGTAAAGCTTGTAATTCAGCATGTTTCACTTTGGTAGAACCTTGATACTTTCTACGCATTGCCTCCCAAATATCCTTAGATGAATCTTTAACTAAAATGGTTTCCATGATTGTTCTATCGATGGATTGAAAAAGATAGTTCTTTACCTTAAGATCAAGTAGTTTACTGTCTTTTGCAACCTTTTCTTGCTCTAGTGTTGGATTCTCAGGAGCAACAGTGACACCAATTTCAATTAAATCCCAAAACTCTTTGGAACAAAGAAGGTTCTCCATAAGCATGGCCCAATAATCATAGAATCCATCAAACTTAGGGATAGAAGGTTGTGCAAAATTTGCAAAATCCGCCATTGTTGAAAGCTTGAGATGAAGGTGAAGAAGAGAGATACACACGTAACAAACCATAACAAACTTTTCCCGCCAAAACCTGCGCTTTGAATCTTTGTTCTACAAGCCCCTAACACAGGCTCTAGATACCAATTGTGAGGGAAATGATTGTGTATTCATTAAGTTCTTTTTTTTTTTTTTTTTTTTTTTGTCTAGTAGCCTAGTGGCTAGAACTCACACAATTAAATGTGGAGAAGTCAGGTGTCCGGAGTTCGAACCCCGGCCCCTGCATAAATTATGCAATGTCCCTACCTGTATTCATTAAGTTCTAAAATACAAAGAATGATACTTATTTATAGTAATGTATCCAAGTAATTAGAGTTGTCTTGCATTGCAAGTAACCTCTACTAAGCAAGTCCTAATTACACTAAAACAAGATTAGAAACTTAAGCACAAAGTATAAACCTTCTAACAATTTAAAAGTTAAAAGTTGATCCCAAATTACTATAATAAATTAACGTTATTATATCCAGAAGTCCTAGCTCAACTGGCAAAATGCCGAAATTGTTAGGCCGGATGTCATGACCGGGGTTCGAACCCCGGTGCCTCCACTTGTGTGTGTGAGTTTTATAATGGCTTTGTCATTTCGTCTATCTACCAAAAAAAAAAAAAAAAAAAAAATTAACGTTATTATGTATATTTGGCTATATGTATATAAAAAAAAATAAAAAAAATAGTAGAATAATTAGCGGTATGCGAATCATAAAAAATGATCGGTTATGATTGAAATTAGTGGATTGTGGTAGACTTAACAATTGTTGATTAGTTGCTATCTAATAGCAATGAATTACTATGTTCATTACACTATTATATTAAAAAGAAGAATGAAAATATAAAAAGATAAACATCAAAGGAACCGTACAGATGTGTAGCCGGATTGATATTAATAGAGGCCACACCTAGAAGGAAAAAAATAAGAGAAACGATAGGTGAATACCATTAGGTTGGTGACGAGAGAAGCATTGGTTGATTTCAATTCAGTTTAGGTTTAACACTCCTTTAACCCTTCCATGGTAGCATCATAGACGTGTAGGTTGAGGATGCTTATCGACGTGAGTTTCTGAGGATGGCGTGATGCCTACCCTCCTTTTTTTTTATTGCTTTTAAAGACTTGGTATTCGCGCTCTGATTAGATGTCGAGGATTTATTTTATCTGTTGGATTTGTGTTTTAAGAACCTGTGAGTTTTTGTGAGGATGTATATGAGATTTTTGTGAATCATGTCTTTATGTTATTTTATGTTGAGATTCTGCTGCGACGGTTTATATCTATGATGTTGTATGACTATTTTTTATTTATGATGAAGTAGCACCTTGAACCTTTGTGATTATTATTGATTTTATTATTAAATATCGTATGCTGGATTTGAGGGTGATACAAAAGCAATCTCAGATGGATCACTACCTATGAAGCCCGGATACTTCAAAATGGAGACGTGCCCGTAACGAATATGTATCGGATACCGATACTCTGCGGATACTCTCAGATACGTATCCATGAAGTATCGGAATTAATTATTTTAATTTAAAATATATATTTTATCGGATACTTATAAGATACTTCACAGAGACGTATCTTAGAAAAAAATGAAATGTAAAAAAAAAAAGATTGTGTTGTGAAAATTCAATGGAGATGTATATGATTAATTTAAGATATGAATCACTGTAATTGTTTTTCGATAACCAATTAAAAATTATGTTTTTGGTGGATGAAAGTAATGAGAGAGAGGAGATAACCTAATATATGAATGAAAATAGAATATGATTTATACGAAAACTTTATATTTTTTATTTTGATCACATGTATTATTTTTTTTATTAAATTGTGACTTTTATGAATATATAGTATTGAAGAGTAATCAATGTTTTTTTAAATATTTTACATGCATATTTTTCTCAAAAAAAATATATTTTACATGCATATAAATTTTAGTATAAATATTTTGTCAACGTTTCTTAACCGTATCGTATCCTAATTTTAAAATTTTCGCATATCCGCGTACCCGTATCGTAGTGTACCAATATCCATACTACGTATCCGGGCTTCACTACAAAAGGACTACATATCTTGATATTTACATAGAGAACATCAAAGTCATCCAATGGCCACTACTGAAATAATGTTAGCTATAGCAACTTGAAGCGTAATCTTTTCCAAACTAAAGCGGAAAATATTAGAAGCCATCCAAATAGTTTGAATTG
Source organism: Medicago truncatula (assembly GCF_003473485.1). Taxonomy (NCBI): domain Eukaryota; kingdom Viridiplantae; phylum Streptophyta; class Magnoliopsida; order Fabales; family Fabaceae; genus Medicago; species Medicago truncatula. Next base: position 18,134,972 of record NC_053047.1, on the reverse strand, counting down.
TGTGATGAACATCATCAATAAAAATGTCTTGAATCAAAGAGCTTCAAGCTAAAGGCATGTAAGACAAAACTCCATGAATTGATGTTCTATCGAATACACTTCTATGTTGGATACCCAATCACAACCAAAGAGCCACAACAAAAATTCAAGGGAGATACAAGTGGTTGAATGTCTCCTTTGTAGACAAACACAATACACAAACTAAAACTACAACACAGCCCCACATTCATTAACAAGCCTTTGAGTAGCAGAGACCAGTACTAGTTAACAAAAAACTCAGGGTGAGGTTCCAATGAACTTCTTCAATCACAGAAGTGTTGGTTAGTGCAAGATTCTTGTGAAAAGAATATGGGATATCAAGTATTTCCATGAGAGGCACCGAGCCAATTATCTCGCCAAAGATGAACACAATCACCAATACCAATTAACCAAGTCACCAATCACCTTGCAACTGTAGCAGTTTTGGCCCCCCAAGGCCAAAAAAAATAAAAAAAAAATAACATGTGGCACCTCACTTGGGTGCCATGTCATCGTAGACCGAGTCAAAACTGGCTTTAGGGGCCAAAACTGCCACAGGTGCAAAACTTAAGGGGCGGTTTTGTAGTTTTTTTTTTCTTAGAGAGCCAAATCGCAACTTTGGGAAAGTTAGGGGGCTAAAAATGCTATTATGCCAAATTTATACTATCAATTGAATTATAATAATAAGTTTGAGGCCATGATAAATTTGAGGCCCAGTGTGGTTGTCTGACATGTAGTCGAATTGGGCCGGCCTTGTGAAAACTTAACCTAAACCCTAATCCATCTTCTGATAAACTCACTATAAATGTTAGTATGTACTCATTTTTACAATTTCAAAGAGTAGCGCCGTTTCCCAACATTTTCATCTCTCATTCTCTCCTCTCTCTATGACCTTGTTATCTTGCATTTATAGAGATTCATTAAAAGAGCCTGTCACTATATATTCATCTATCTATTAATCTCGATTTCATATTTATGATCTCCTAACACAAAAAAAAAAAAAAAAACCTGAATGATTGAATATATTATGATGATATATTATGGAGGGGAATATCAATTGTAGCTTTATTGTTCTATCAACAGTACAAATATGTATCCATGGAGAAACTAAGGTAAATATTTTGATCTATCATATATTTCTTAGATCTATTATTTTTTTCTCCTATTAAATTGTGTAATTTTTTTGTCTTATACTAGATCTAAGGGCGATGCAACAAATCTCGACTTAAGGACTATCATATCAATTTTGGTGAGCTACTTTTCCTTCTAAAAAAAAAGGACTATCACATCAAGATTTTTTTACTCCCATGACTTTGATGAAGATATGTTTTGGTTTGTTCTTCCTCATCATTGTCTTCTGTCATCTCCTCTCTATTGCAGCTGTAGCCTAATTTGGTTAATTAGTTGTTTCTTACGCCTTGCGATCTTTGCCAAATATTAAACCAAATATTCATGTCATTATGATATTGAGCTTGTCAATCACATGGATACTTTGTTTAGGGTTTATTTCAATTTTTATCAGTTGTGTCATCATGTTATATTCTTTTGATTTTTTTTATATTTATTTAACTACGGTGATTTTCTTTATATTTTTATCAGACCAATTTGAATACTATATGCATGCATAAATGATACTTTTTATGCATGCATAAATGATACTTTTTACATTTTTTTTCCATTGAATTAAGGTTGACTGGTTTAATATTTATTTGCTTGCAGGATAATGTATTTGTCAATATTGTTCCTTCTCTGCAATACCGTGCTCAGGGAAAAATGGTCAATGATGTGTTTTACAAACATAGCACAAGGTATTATTATCAAACTTATTTCTTTATTTACAGTTTTATTTTAAAATTATAATAAAACATTATTAATTCACACACACATTAACACACACTATAAACGAAAAGAAGAGCATAGATATTAGAAGAAAGGACTCTCTAAAAGTAATGTATCATTCTTTCAAAACAAAAAGTAATGTTACATGAGATATCATTTGGGCAATCTTTCCTTTAAAATACCAAATTATTAGGTTACTTTCAATATTCATATGCGCAAATCATTTTATATTTAGATAAATTCATATCAAAATATGGAGAAATTGGAAAATATATTTAAATGTATAAAAGCATAAAATATACATATTTGTGAAATGTTGAGGAAGAATCACTTACGATTCCAACATAATATACTAACTTGGCATTTCATCGATATGATTTTGTGATAAAGAAATACTTTTGTTGAAGGTCTATGTAGAGGAAAGAAGAAAGGTATGCGAAGGCCATATAAGCCCTCAATAACAAAAAGGGTCAAATATGCACTTATTGAAAGTGTATTTCTTTTGAATAATACTATAATTTTTAAATTGAGCTTATTTATGGGCTTTCGCCCACTATGCAATAAATAAATGAGCTTATTTCCTTTTTTTGGAAAAAAATTGAGTCAAATATGTCATTTGTTGAAAGTGTAAAACTTTTGACACATCAATATTTTTTTTTGGGATTATTGTGGTATTGATATGAAATTTTCACCATCACTTAGTGATGAGTAATCTCCATTGGAAAACATGTGGGACATAAAATGTGAGTTCTCCTCTCCTTCCAACGGAATAAGTTTTACACTTACAACAAATGACATATTTGACTCAGTTTTTTCCACAAAAAGGAAATAAGCTCATTTATTTATTGCACAGTGGGCCAAAGCCCAAAAATAAGCTTAATTTAAAAATTATATTATTGAAAAGAGTTACACTTTCAATAAGTGCATATTTGACACAATTTTTTTCAAAAAAAAAAAAAAGACTCGATTGAATTTATAATATCTGACCCATTGCAAAGGTCTGTAAGTACAGTTCTCAAGACCCTACTTCTCATATTCACCTAAAAAAATACCCTACTTCTTATATGCATTTTTCATGATATATGTTCATTTTATTGTATTTGAAGGCTTATATGGCATCCATATAATTTTCTTCTTTCCTTTACATAGACCTCCATCATCAAAAATATTTCTTTATCACCAAATCCAATTGATGAAATACCAAGTTAGTATATCATGTTCGAATTGTAAGTGATTCTTCCTTAAAATTTCACAAATATGTATAATTTATGTTTTTATACATTTAAATATATGTTTTCCAATTTCTCCATATTTTGATTTGAATCTATCTAAAAATAAATTGTTTTGTTCGTATGAATATTGAAAATAACCTAATAATTTAGTATTTTACGGGAAAGATTACCCATCTGATATCTGATGTAACATTTTTTTTTAACAAGTCAAAATGGAATTAGATTACCACAAATGATTCATCTTGCACAAGGCGTACAAACGAGAATCATCCAAAATAAATGCAATGTCAAGTCATCGGTGCCTCAAAAGTGATCACCTGAATAAAAAACAAAATAACAAGAAGATTACAGCATGACTCCCATAAAAGCCAAAGGGAGCAGCCACCAGTCATGATAGCTGAAAACAAAAGTGAGCAAATTAGCCTTAAGCCACTGGAAAAAAAAGGAGTTTCACCAAGTCTGCTATTATGTGGATGTTTGTTGGCCTCTGATGAAAAACGTGATTATTCCTCTCCTTCCAAATGGTCCAAACGCAAGCTAGCCAGGTTATCTGAAGGAAAGAATGTGAAAAATGCAGTAACCCGACCAAGTGCTCGAAGTGAAGATAATTATCACGACACACGAAAGAAGCGACGAAAGATAAACCAAGCCACCTTAAAACCGTGAAACACACGCTTCCAAAGATGTCGTAACTAAAGAGAAGGTGTCTCGTGTTCTCAAATAGCCGCATCCTCCCACACACACGATGTCATCCATGTGGAGGACTTGGCATCATGCTAGATTATCTTTCGTTGGTAACCAGTTGCAAAGTAGTCTCGAAGCGAACAGTGAAACCTTTAGCGGTGCTTGCTTATGCCACACATCATCAAACAAACCCCTATCAGGAGGCGCATCAACCGTCCTAAGGAAATGTTAGGTACCCTTGACAGATTAGCCTGCAATAGGATCTAGAAGCCACCTCCACCTGCCAAGTATATGACCCTGCAAAACAATATCATGCAGCAAAACAAAACACTCTGTAACACTCTCCTCCTCCCATGCAAGATGGCGACTCCGCCACACCCGAGCACCCCCCCATCAACCCACGTAAGCTACCAATACCACGCAAATCGATGCATGTCCACTGTACGCAAGCCTTTGCATGAACCGGTCATTTGCGCTACTAGATGAATCATCAGCAAAAAACCTCAGATATTTTGTTGGAAGCAATCTGAAAGTGGTTTTCTTGTCCACAAGCTGTAAATGACAACGAGATTTTTTTTGAAGTTGAAGATATCTCTGATCCCAAAAACAGCTATCTTCTTAATAATAACTAGGAGAAGTTTGTTTGGAAGCCTGTCCATTCTTGTTCGCATAAATTTTTTTTCGGTTGTGTAGGGAAAGAAAACAAAGATTTAGGTAGAAAAACCTAAAGAACAAGAGTGAAGTGATGTTTTATGGAAGAAAAAAAAAAGAGGAGTTTTTATAAATGAGGGAAATAATTGAGATGGCAAAACTCCTCATATCCTTGTTCATAAAACGTTGTGTGTCTTGAATGTGGAATTAATTTTCTTAACTTAGTGGGGAAGCTGAGAGTTTCAAGAAAATCGATCGAGAAGAAGGAAGCGCCATAATGATGAAAAGAATGGGGGACACCTGCTGAAATAAAGATGAAAGGATAGTATGAAATTCTAACACACTTGTTTTAATTAGTTCTGTATGCCAATACGACGTTTGCATGAGACAACAGAAATAAAAACAAGAAAATAAAAGACAGGAAAGTAAAGAACACAGTGAGTTTGTTAACCCAGTTCAGTGACAAACACACCTACTATTGGGGCTACCAAGCCAGAAAGTTAATCCACTAGTGTAGTCCTTATTCAATAGTTCTCAGCAAACTCCTTGTTTACACTATATGACCTAGGACCTACCCATATAGACTTCAACCTAGGAACTCTTAGATCCGAGATTCCATCTCACTATCCTAATGGTCAGTCACTGCCCTAGTGACCTATCAGACCTAAACCAAAACATAATAGAAGTTACCTTCCAACACAAACAACTAACACCTTGTTTCACAACTTCGGTGTAGTACAAAGAATAATCAATACTCGCACACAGTCCTAACAAGTATCACAGACGATACAAGAAAGAACACACAGTAGATTCTAAACTTGCATCACAAACGATACAAGAGCAGAATACATGAAGACTCAAACCCTAAAATTCTAAACTTTTTAGTATGACGGCTTGAATGAGCAATTAGGTCTTAAAGTCTTCCTTATATACTGAAGCAGCTTGGGCTAAATAATTTGTTGGGCTTCAGTAAGAATGCATATCGGTTTAGCTTAATCTGCTAAACAAGAATCAGAAAGAAATCTAGAAAGTCCTAAAATGTCGGAACATTTATAGGATCGTTCCAAACAATATTAAATATTTCTTAAAATATAAAATACACTTTAGAAATATTTCACAGTTGATTCTTAGATGATATGCGCGTTGCTTGATCAATAAGTTAAGGAAATATTGTTTACTTAAACAATAAAGGGCGCGTGTGGAAACAGGCGAGAACTCAAGCACACTGAACCGTGCCAGGATATTGGGGCATCGTATCCAACATCTTCCAGAGATTCCTAATGTATTAGATTGTGTTCAGGTCATAGGCAGAAACTTATAACACTTATGTAATCAGTTTTGGGGATCGAATTGGGCAAAATTGGGATTTTTGGTGAAAAACTGCAGAATTCCTGTAGTCAGACCTGACGCAATTCACCATGGCGGGTAAGTTGACTCGCCTGGCGAGTAAGCCATTTCATCGCTCGCCTCGCGAGCAAGACCACTCGCCATAGCGAGTACCTGAGTGAGAAAATATGTTTTTTTAAAATGTTGTTATAGGACGAAAGTTGGATGGTTTTGAGTGCCTGGATGTTTTTAGAGAGGACTGGGCCAATTTTTAGATCAAAAAGGGGATTACGGAGCTTAAAAATGAAGATTTAGTGAGAAAAATGTCAAAACTCCTGAGAGCACCATTTTCCTGCTCGCCACGGCAAACAACGTACTCGCCATAGCGAGTAGCCCTTTTCCTTGAGCTCGCCATAGCGAGCTGTGCACTCGCCTGGCGAGTTGCACAGTGGCTGAGAGCCGCATTGGCATTTTTGTGTACTGTTGGGTTGGAATTTTGGTATATTAATAATCCTGATTAATTATATTATTTTATCAGAGTTGCTGATTTGAGTATGAATGATTGCTGGTTGTGGAATTATGTATAACTGCATGTAAATAAATTATACAAGTTCTTGAATTCCATTGTCGAAGGTTGTTGTATTGCTAGTTGACCATGTTGATGTGTAAGTCATATTTATATATGCACTGCTGTGTAGTAGATGTAGCTGTCCATGTTGTTGTTGTTGTAGGAGAGTTGTATGTTGATATACACTAAATTGAGTCCATTACATACTCATAATTGTTGAGGGGTTATGCCCTGTGAACGCCTTGTCGTTCAAACCGTTGAGGGCTCATGCCCTGGGAATGCTTAATCATTCCAACTATTGTGGGCTCATGCCCTGTGAATGCTAGTTCATTCAATTGTTGAGGGCTTATTCCCTGTGAATGCTCGTTCATTCAAACGCGTCAAAATGGTACCACATGCATGTGCATTGTCGCATTGTTGTTGAGTCGTAGCGTTGTTGTCGTGTCATTGCATAAGTCGTTGTTGCTGGTTGAGTAGTAGTTGTTGTTGTTGGTTGAAGTTGCAAAATGTTGATAATGTTGTTGATTTATGGAATTCGTATGGGTAACTTGTAGGTGATCCAGAGTAGTTGATGTTATTGCTATTGTGAGTGGACTTTCCTCACATGTGTCATAGGGCTCTGATACATAACGGGATGGGGATAAATTGTCGTTGAATTTTCATCATTCCTTATGTATCATTTATTGAACCTATTGATGTTAAATTTAATCTTTAAAGATATTTTGTTGAGGCCATGTGCCAAGAATTTATTGGAAGTAGTTTGATGTTGAATATAATTTTCCGCTGCAATGTAATAGTTTTATATTGTTGAAGTTAAATAAATAGCATTTTATTCTATTTATGAATTTTTGAAAAGCAGTGTGACATTCCGTTAGTTGATTAACTCTGATTTAATTAATAATTACGTTGTTGGGTTAACGGGGTGTTACACCTAAACACATATTGAAACTTTGGTTCCAACTTAAAGAACAAGGATATTTGTTTTAGCAACAAAGCAGCCAATACAAATACACAACATAGTAAAAGACACGTGGTATTTTGGGGTAAATGAAAAACATCTATTAAATTTTCAAGTTCGGAAGTAGTGGCCCACAAAATCTTGGGATCGTGTGATGAAAGAAACCTGGAAATGACTATTCTTGAAATTCATGATTAGCATGACATCATGCTTTTAAATACTTAGAGTTTTTCAAAAATTCTGATTCTCTCCTTTGAATATATTTTGTCGAAAATAGCATTTTTGGGGGGCAATTTGTTAGCTGGTAATTTCACCAGTCTCATTTAATGTGGTCAACATTAGTTGACTTTTACTCCTCTAGGAATCGAAGCCTTTTCTTCAACTTAAGAAGTTTCAACGAGATGTTAGACTTTGAATGAAAGGGTCTAAAAGCCTTTAGGTTCGAGAAGATACGAGTCAGGGATGCAAAAATCGTCGAAGTCAAGCAACCTCTGTTGAGGCGGGAAGATTCGAATTTCAAAGAGAAGCGGTTTACTCTATGAAGAACGTGGGAGACAAGCGGTTGTCTACATGGAAGAAGTGTTGATCAGGGGATTATACTTTTTTCAGTTATTTTTCTATGTATAAATAGTAGTTTTCTGTAGGGAAAACAGGTCGCAAATCACCTATACATAATTCTAAAACACTCGAAGTGCTGGCGTGAGAGAAAAGAGTCATAAAGAATGTATTTAAAGGATTGTCGGACAACCTTTATTTTTAATGCATTATAATTTATTTTTTCTTTAAGTTTCTACAATTTTAAAATTAATTCCTTTACTTTGTTTTTAAAAACCTTTTTTTTATCGAAATACGTCATACGGTCTCGTCTTGTTAGTAAAGAAACTTATGAACTCGATGAACGCTTGTAAAACAAATTCACAACATGTCTTAGGATTTCAAGTTAGATCCTGCTTGTAATAACCAAAACCAGCCCTCGTGGTTTACCAAAAACACCGGTAAACACCTCCTAGGCCGACGAACCAGGAGCAGATTATGGAGGATGAGCATGCTGGATAGATGCCTGACACATTGGTGCTTATCAGGGACTACGTTTGGATGGTAGATAAGGCGTTGGCTAGCAGGGACGAGATGAGCAAAGTGGATCTACTGAAGGTCATGAGCAAAGTGGTACTGGTAGACCAGCCTTGACATATTCTATCACCAGGCAACGGAGTCAGATACAAGGGTGGAGGCATCATTGATTTTTAATTCACATTTTGACTATTAATGAACATTTTCACTGTTGATGTAACCTTATGACATATTCGCACTTATGAATTTTATGACATTTTGGTATTTATCTAATTTCTAGCTTGTTAACTTTTTCTTATTTATCGTGTTAAAATTCTTTTTTGGTTTTATAATTCAATTGAATGAATGTATGGTTGGATGAGAAAATGATTGAATGAATGTTTGTTTAAATGTGTGTTTTTTAAAATAAAAAAAAAATCATTTTCAAATGCTAGAAATATTGTCCTAAGGGTACAACGGTAGTTTACTACCGTTACCGCTGGTTCTTTTTTCAGCTACAGTTAACAACCGTTAATATTGTAGTACATATTCAAGGCAGCACCAACATTTCCAGAAACTCTCATTAATTTTTACTCTCAATTATCAAACTCTCAAAATCTCTATCAAAATCATCCAATCTCAAAATCTCTCAAAATCATCCAAATTTCCTCAACAAAATCATAAGTAAGCTATCATAGTGCTATTGAAATACATTTTAGTTGGTATAGTTATTTTTTTATATATAATTTTAGTTTTAGGGGTAATTTAAAGTTTGATTTTTTTTTTTTGGTAAAAAATGAATCAATGTTTACATGTAAGGTATTATGAATTCTTCTTAGACTAGATTTAAGTTGATTAAATATTTAGATGTTTATATGTTTATGATGTAGTTTCTAGTTTTAGGGTTTATTTATAATTTGTATTCCGAGTGTTCGATGAAGTGTTTTAACGAGTTTTTTCATTGATTATTTTTAATTTCTTATGGTGTAGATCTGAAGCAGTGGATAATTTGTGCAACGCTCAAGTCTGCTTCAATGGTGGAAACCCTAATTTGTTCAAGGTTCGAGGCGATGTCAAGTTAAAAGATCTGAAGGTTCAACCAATGACTCAACCCCGGAGACACAAGGAGGGTGGAAGACGTTCAATATGAACGTCCCAAGAGATTGAATTTCAACAAGATAATGTTCACAAACAATGACTGCGTGAGGAGTATTTTCTCTTCCAGCATAACATGTTCTCAAGGATTGAGATGGATACTACGTTGCTAAGATCACCTGAACGTAGGGGTGTTCAAATCCAAACCGATCCAAAATAAAACTGCAAATCGATAAAAAAAAAATCGAAAATCGCAAAAAATCGAATATTTTTTTATGCATTTGGATATTGTTTTGTAAAAGAGACCTTGATGGTCAACCTTCCACCCAGATAGATCAACCTGATTCCCAGACAAACCGCACTTCTTTGCAACGCGTTGCCGTCCCCGTTGACCGGTCATAAATTCCCTGAGTTTCCATAGTAGACTGTTTTTATGAAAGACCAACGATAGAAACCCATTGTTGTAGAAGGAAGTGGAGGAGAGATTGTGAGAAATGGTGAAGTTTTGAATGCTACTTATATGGGAAAATTGTGCATAGATGATAAGTCAATAATTATGTGGTTTTTAAGTGTCTAGTTTATTAGAATTTTATTTGTTTTTAATTATTTTTTAGAGCAAAAGAAGGGATTTAGAAGCATGGTTAAGGAAAGAAATGATCCAAGCATGATTCATGGTTGATTAAGGAGAAAAATATGAAGATCCCTTCAATTCTATCGCGTACGGTCATGCTCACAAAAGCACTGAACATGCGCCCGTGTTGCTCAAACCGTGCCTGCCTGACTAGAACAATCTGCACAGTCCGTGCTCCCACACGCACGGCCGTGCGCAACCACCGGAATGCCTTTGCTGCTTTTGCTCGTTGAAGAAGGCACGGTCGTGCTCCCTGCAAGCACGACCGTGCGTGGTTCCAGCTGCCTCTTTAGTGATACTTTTTAACCTAAAAGCCCATGGGTTGCCTTGTGGAACATTCTAGTGCCTTTTCTAGGATTTTGGCTGCTCCTTAGGCTATAAATAGAGGGGCTATCAGACTTGTATAATCCATCTTTATTCTTGGGAATTTTCAGTGACAACTATTTCTTTGAATCAAAGTTCTTATTTTCTTGTTCTTTAAAATTCTGCACTTTTATTTTCAGCAATTTACTTTCATGTTCTTCTCCTTCTCCTTAATCTCTTTGTCTACGATGAACATGAGTAAGTAGACTTCTTTGTCTTGGGATTGTTGGATGAGTCTAATGACCTAATCCTATCAAACCAAGCCTAGAACCCTAATTTTATGTAAATCTATTTTTCTAATCTAATCTCAACATTTTTAATTCATATTTCAAATACTAATTGAAGTATCGAAAGAAGAAGGTTAGTATTGGACTTGTGAGATTAGAGAAGGGTTATGAAACATGAGAATGTAAACCTTGAGACCTTAAAGTTTCATTCTTAATGGGTTTCAATAATGACCAACCATGAGAATAGGCGTGATTTTTATTGAAACACACTCATTGATTCCGAGAGGAACCTTGATACGCTTTAGAGAAACCGGTCTTTAGAAATATATTTAACATAAGATTTAGATATAGGTTTGGATTGTGAAAGATTTGTCATTATGATGAATCAATAATCCCGAGGTACTTTTTATTAATATTTTATATCAATCGATTTGTAAAAACTCCTAAACCTTGAATTATTCAGCTAATCAAAAATTAAAAAGAGAATCATAATTACAACAACTCTTTGTTGGAACGATATTTTTACTACTCTGATAAAACCGTGCACTTGCGGATTTTCCACATCAATAGAGTGTAACTACACTTAATGCTGAGTCAAAAAACGTCATACGGGTTTTACCAGCCAATAATGCTGGTAAAAACCTTTGAAAACGTGTTTATGTGGTGCAAACCACAAGCCAAGAAACTGACTTGGTTTGGGTTATATAATCTGAAATCTTACCCATGGTTTTCGGATTATCTAATCTAAATTTATTCGATACTAGATGAAATTAAGTGAAGCTACATACCTTAAGTAGGGTGGGGGACATTTCAGATTATATAATCCAAAAATGTTAAGGACATGATTTTTTTGTGGTGCACATTGCACCGACAACTTCTATGGTCCAGGACGCCGAGACACCTTTATAAATAGGTGTCCTTATTTTCATAACCAGTATACCACACCAAAAAAAACATGGAAAACTCCTTCGATCCAAACACCAAGCTAGCTGCAATTTACTACAACGGGGGAAACCACCCCATCTGTTCAGGATTTGCATTGATGTCACCCTATCCAAGTTAAAGGGTCAGCTGGAACATGTCAATCGCCAACTCAACTACAAAGACACACGGAGGGTGGATTGTGTTGAGTATCGACGTCCATCGACTGAGTCAGCCGAAAGCTCATGAACGACGACGACGACGTGAGAACCATGTTCTCGATCTTTGTTCAGTACAGTACTAGACGGCCGATCGAGTTGGATGCTTCGTTGGTCAGATCTGTTGAAAATTTTTAGAAAAGTTTGATCTGGCCCATGAACTACGAAGAGATCAGGGCACTCATGGATGCACCATAGGAAGACAATAATTTAGCTGATATGTGATGATGTTCTATGTTTTATTTAATTTCGTGTTTTATTTTGTTTTTACAATGTGTTTTATGTTGTCGAATTATGTATTATCTATGGTTAGTTATATATGTTGTTGAATTAAGTTGTTTTGTTTGTTTTAAATATATATATATATATAGCTAGATATATTCTTTAAATTTTTATTATGTTTTTCTTTACGTCAAATATATTCATTTAAAAGCTAAAATTTGAAGATCATTCATTAAACACAATTTTATAGGATGTAAGTACAATTCGGATTATATAATCTGAATTTACTCAGCATAGGATTCCTTTTTGTGATCCACATTGCACCGACAGTTTCTGTGGTCCACAACACCTAGATACCTCTATAAATAAGTGTTCCTATTTTCATTACCAGCATCACACACACATACCAAAAAAATCATAGAAATTTTTCTCATTGTGCTGAAGATCTTTCTCATGCGGTCGCAAATAGATAGCCCTCTATTTGACTGCATGATGAAGATCTTCAGCATGCTGTCAAAAATAATATAGATAGATAGATAGATAGATAGATACAAAACATGATGAAGTTCTGAACTTGATCTAGTTGCAGATCTAATTCCGAATAGGTTCTTATGAACTTGATCCAGTTGGTCTGTCAATTGAAATATGTCGGTTGGCAGGCTTGCATGATCAATTTCAAAAGCACCTCTTTGAACATTATCCTATAATGTTATGTTGTTTATGTTGATTTAAGTTGTTTACTTTTTTTTTTATGCCTTTTTAAATTTTTTTCAATGTCATCATCCACGAAAACCCTCCAAAAACATAGGCTGGGGCTGTTTGGATTATATAATCCGAATTTGTTTTAGATAGGTTTGGATTATATAATCTGAAAACCCTCAGTTTTTTTTACGGTAGCGTTTCACCAAAGGTTTGGATGGTTAGTGGTGTGTTTAATGAATTTTTGGTCGGTTGGACGGTGAAAAATATTTTATTTGACTGTAGTTATGATCTATGACTTGTTTTAGGCTATAAATATGTTTGCATGTTCAAGAAATTCCTCCATTCTTCACTTCATCTCTTTCCTTACTTTTTCTTCAATATTTTAGTTTTTTAGTTTTTTAGTTTTTCTTCAATTTATGGTTAAATAAGCTTTGTAGCTTATGTGGGGATTATACGACGGTCAGTAGAAACCTTTAACATCAAATAAAACACAAAAAATCACAACTCATCTTTTAAATTTAATATTACGAAATATGATAACAATCTGTAACCCGAACCAAAAATATTTTTATCATTTTTACAAAACACGTGAGAATAACATAAAAGAAAAAAAGTAATAGTCCTAAGCTTTTAGTAGCACACCACTAACCTAACGCTACTCCATATGTATAAAGGAAGTCCTTTCATCACAACAAAAGTACACCTTATCTATCCATTTGACCATAAATTGTATTGAAAGAACGTTTTTGTTTTTTAACTTTTAAAATATTAACTAAGTACTTTTAAAAATATTATTAATATATTTGATTTTATAGCAAAAATCTCTTAATATTTGTTAGTATTTCTTTTAAAATTAAAACCTTCTAATTTAAGACGTAGTAGTTCATCTGCAATCTAGTAATGAAATATGAACAAACATTTTGAATAATGTACAATGATACTTACATTGTTCGCTTTATAAATACAATGAATAATGCTCTGTTTTTATATATAGAAAAATAAAAAATCTTTCTAATTAGAGAATAATTTTTACAACACACAATAGAGTTCTATCATTAAACAATTTTAAAAATGTACGTCGTTAACCACTTTTAAGAACATAAATTCCATTAATAGTTAACAAAGAAAATTTTTGTGGTTAACAAAGTTGTAAAATTAATTGTGATTTAACTCAGATTTTGTGTTACAAAAATCTTTCTATGTATTTAAAAAGATTATTTGAAGGTGTTGTAGTAGCTGCTAATCGCTGGTAAGTCTTTTATCTTCATCAGATTCAGAGGTTGCAGAAGTTTTAGCTGTATGGAAGGATTTGGAGTTTGCGAAAGACATTTGCTTTATAGCAGAATCAAATGATTCTAATGTGGTCTTGACGTTGAATACTCATCAACAATCTTCCACCTATATCAGCTCTATTATTAAAGATTGTATTTAAGCTTAAGTGTTGGTTTTCGTAGTTTAAATTTTTTGTATGTTAGGCATGAAGCCAATTAAGCTGCTCATGTTCTTCATAATTTAGATTGCATATAGATCAAAGAGACTCTACCCTGTATTCCTGCAGTCTGATATTTGATTTTTTTTTCCAAAAAAATAGAAAAAAAAATCTGTGAACAGTGTAAAACCGCGTGCTGTTGTAAAGAAAATGTCGGAGGGAGTAAAGTAATGAATCATGTTGGGACAACTCATTTCTACACCTTTATAAGAGAATGATTAGTGGTAATGACGTTTTAAACTAACTAAGAAGTTTGACATCTGGCCATATAAGATTGAATGAAGAAGAATAACCTATATTTCTCAGTGCTCATCCAATTACAATAAAAGAAAAGGAAAATACAAAAGTGGGAGACATTAGGATTAGATTTTTTTAGATTGAAAAATCACTTCCACTTTGTTAATGGCAAAGGGTCAAACCCTAATAACAAGACATGTGTCAAATATAAAGCACAAATATTGCATACGTGTTATTTTATAGGTACAAAAAGATTGGGCCAATCCTTGTAAGAAACAAACAACATCATAGAAAAGTGAACTTTAAAATAAATAAAATAAAATAAAATAAAAAAGTGGTTGTTATAAAAACAAAAATGTAGTTATAAGAGACTATCGTGGACGTTTAAGACATCGTTGTTAACTTCGCATGTTGGAGTCCAATCCATGTTTAATCACAACCATCCCTACCATTACGTTTTTCATTTTAGAATATTTGTCGTATACTTTAGGAAGAAAAAAATAGGATATGATATTTTTATTTTTATTATTATAGAAAGTAACCGTCAAAGTTGATATACCCACGTAATATAAATAAGATATTATAAAATAGTTTTCAATCAATAGTTATTGTTTATTTACTCTTTCTTTTATTGAAAGAAGGGTTACTCTTCCTTAGAAGTAACTCTTGCTTTCTAGAGATAAAATCTACGTTTATCCTTCAATATGAGACAAGATAGGATGAGGATTTATTATTATACATGGGATTGACATAGTTGAAATAGTTCAACCAAGCAAGGAATGTCTCTTTACACATTCTCTTTAATATTTGTTCTTACATACCGGAACATGCTTTCACTAAAGACGAGTACTATTAAATAAGAATTACAGGCATAATAAACCCACACACAAAATGAAGGTACTGGGATTCGAACCCAGATCATGACATCTGGCCTGACAATTACGACATTTTTACCAATTGAGCTAAGACTTATGAGACTAAATTTATATTTTATAATTACTTAAAAAAATATTCTAAAGGCCTTCATTAGCATTTTCTAAAAAAAAATATAAAGTTGTATTAAAAATATATTGGTTAGCAACATTTGCATGTGATTTTTGAAAAAATGGTATTTTTTTTAGGCTAAAATATGTTTTTGGTCCCTGCAAATATGGCGAGTTTGAGTTTTGGTCCCTGGTAAAAAAAAAAATTGAATTTCATCCCTGCAAATTTTTTTGTTTTTTAAAATAGTACTTGAACCCACTTTCTTGATGATTTGTTTTATTTTTGTCTATGTGGCAGATGCTGATTGTGTAATTATATACATGTGTCATTTAACATATTTTAATTATTTAAAATTCATTTTAATAAGTTTAAAAAAATATTTTTGAAAAAAAAAAAAAAATTAAACCAAACATATTGAGATTATGCAGTTTCTGGCTTTCTGCACTCTCACGGTGAATTTCTTTCTCAAATTGAAACTGAAAAAACATCAGTCTCTTTAATTCCTCTTCATTAATCTTCATCTTTATCCCAAAAATGCACATTCTTCACATATAAAAATTCATCATACTTATATTTTTTTTAATTCCTCTATTATTTTCATTCCTAAACAATCTATCATCAAATATATGCCCACAAATTTCTGGATCTATGAACACAACAGCACACAGATCTCGACAAACATAACAGAACCCACCGGAAAGAACCAAACCGGAAAACACAGGAGGAACAGATCTGCAGCAAACTAAAAAGCTAGAAACACATGAAATTGATGGAGCAAAGAGAGGGAAGACGAGGATCTGAAACGGATCCACAACAAGAACAAAGAAAAACGATCAAAAAAGCCTCATCGGAGCATCACCGGAGAGATGGAAGGTCACCGGAAAAGCGTGGATGAGGTGAGAGAAGCGAGAACTCCGGTGTCATATTTTCTTAACTGATTATGTTTTAATAATCGCAATTTAAATGGTTTGCTAGATCTGCTACTAAAAGAGGATTTGTGAAGAAGAAGAAGAGGATGTGAGGAAGAAGAAGTGGAACACGTTTTCCAAATTCTGTCCTTGAAGACAATGATTTTTTTAATTTCAAAAATATATTTTCTGGTTTTTTTAAATGTCTTTTAATTATTTAAAATAAAATAATTACCACATGGATGACACATGTACAAGTTTGCATAGTCAGTTAATGCCACATATGCACAAATGTGACAAATCATCAAGAAAGTGGGTCCAAGGACTATTTTAAAAAATAAAAAAATTTGCAGAGATGAAATTCAAAAAAAAAATTTATCAGGGACCAAAACCCAAACTCACCATATTTGCAGGGACCAAAAACATATTTTAGTCTTTTTTTATTTTAAAATTGGGTATCCTCAGTGCACGCAACTGCCGAGAATAATGCATTGAGCCTCGTGAAAAAATTATATTAACGAAACCATTTACCATTATTATTTAATTTGATGATTATAAATAAAAACTAATTTAGATAGCAATTTTTTTTTACAAGCTAGATATCTCAACTTAGTAAATTAAAAGGAGATACAATTGGCTAAAAAAATATTTACTTTCAAAAATGTATAAATGCTTAATTTAGTTCAACTAAATAATAAAACTTGAGTTCAACTGAAATTTATTGTTATTCATGATAACATTTTCGTTGTCATAAAAGAAAACCCGCTTTCAATTACTAATTTCCATTCTTTTAGCTTTACATGCAATTTTTTTATCTATGTATTTTATTTATTTTTTTGGTACAGTTTTATGTATGTATTCTATCTGTATATTAAACAAACAAAAGTCGCATAATTTACTTGATTGGGACAATGTATAAAAAAACAAAAAAAAAAAAAAGCCTATAATATTAAATGAAGTCTGAAAATTTGCCATCATAAATATGTTCAGAATTTAGGTGGCAAAATGAAAGATGCAAAAACACGTATTTTGTCTCTTGATACCAAAGAAGAGGAGGACGAAGTATGAACGGAGGAGGTGGAGGACTTACATTCTCTTTTATTTAAAGGAAATGTTAACTTGTGCCCTCAAGATACAATTTAATGATTCAAATATGTAAATAATTTATTGAAATATGTGTATTGCATTTAATCTTTAACTTTTTAATCAATTAAATGTACAAAATTTTAGAGAATATTTCTTCTTTTAGGTTTCTTAACAAATGTCCTAGGGACACAAGTTAACACTATCCTTTATTTAAATATTTATCATTTCAAAGATTCATAAATCTAAACCCAATTGGCTTAAGAAGGGTGATGTTAACTGAAAAAAAAAAAAAAAAAAAAATTAATGGCTTATTGTCTAGTAGAAGGGGAATAAATTCTATTACTACTGCTCCCTCGTTTTAAAATATAAGGTCAAATACATCTACTTATGGTGGATAATGCTCTTTGTTGCTATCATCTGGATCATCACCATCATCCTCTAAAAGGACTTGTTTGAAACGATTCAAAAACTAAAATGACTTGTTTGAGACTTTTGAAACTTAAAGGACCGCTTTGGGACTTAAAGGATGACTTTGGGAAAAACGAAAAACTTAAAGTATCTTTAGATGCATTTGACCAAAATATAAACAAATTTTACTTTTTAGGTTCATTCAACTAATTATGTATCACATACATCATTAATTGAATGAACATAAAATCTAAAATTTTCTTATATTTTAAAACGAAGGGAGTATCAATGTTAATGATGTTCAGATGGAAGGATGGCTAATATGTCAGTTAATTTTAATAGAATTGAGGTGGATACATTTAATTTAAAGACTCTTAGTGTTCTCGATAGAGGTGAATTGATTAAACCGCTTAGTGAGGAAGACGTTAAATAAGTTGTGTGAGAATTTCAAAAGTCCCGATTTAGATAGACATCAAAGTTAGGGTATTGCTGTTTATAACTGAGTTCCATTGAAACTGCAAATTGGTGAGAGATGTGAATGTACGTTCATAGCTCTAATTCTGAATTTTGAAAGTCCATGGTGTTTGTCGAATTTTAGACTTATTTCTCTTGTTGGGTGTGTTGAATCAAAAATCTTTTTGATGAATGTTTTAATGATAACAAACCTTATAGAATAAACACTAAGTTTTATAAATGGTGATCTACTTATATTTGCACTTAAGTCTTTTCAATGAAGTAGACAACAAATAAGTCTCTTACAAGTGCATATATATATTCCATGAAAGAATACCAAAACAATAGCATCACAAACTCAAAGAATATATAGAAAAAATATTGTTTGAATCAAATGAATGTTGATTGAAGATTCAACAAGAAGATGTATTTTATGATCAATTGACTCATCCTTGTCACCACATGGTTTTCAACAAAGCCTTAAAAGATTCGAGGAATAAAGGGTTAATATTTGAAAGACACTCAATGAACAAGAAACATTGTGTGGAATCACTAAGAGGAATTATGAGAAGAATTGCATCATCAAACAATTCAAGGTTGATTGACCAAGAAGATATTGTCTTCTTATATAGAAGAGAACATTATCAACTTTGATGAAAAGAAGGTTCTCATGATCAAGATGATTATTACACTCAAAATTATTCTCATTACTTCATCGAAATAATTTGAATCAACTTTGAAGAGAAACCAACCGATGAATGAATTATTCATTAATTGGAGAATTATCAAGGAAGAAAATTCATGATCGTAGGATGATCCAAGAATCTTCCATCATTTTTTAAGATATGATTCGGGAGAATAGAAATCAATCAAAGAAATTTTTACTTTGAGAAAGGTTTCTCATGTTCTTACAAAGAACATTCTGGTCATACAAAGTGAAGAGTACATCCTCACTTTATGTTTTTTTAACACATATTTACATTTATTATCTTGTTATCTACTAATTTATTTTGTGAGAATGTTTCATTGAGAATGTTCTCGAGAACATTCTGACCTCACAAAGATAACAAGGCATCTTCATCAAAGCAAATGACAAAAATGATCTTTTGATAAATGTCAAGAATGTGCAGAATCAAAGATCAAGAAAAATTGTTATTCTCTTTCTCTCACCAAAAGAAGGATCGATGATCATAAGAATCAAGATCCTTAAAGGCATTAAAAGGCAAAAAAAATCAAGGCAAATCTAGAGTGTATTTGCACATGGGACTTAGAACTTTTTATGGAATAAAATCAGCATAAGCCTTATGCATTTTTTGTTCCATTAAGGAATAAAGTGAAAATATCTTTAAAGAATTGATCACAAGTGTTCCTTGGAAATAAAGCAAGTGACATCCTTAAGTGACATCATTGTATGACATCAACAAGTGACCAACAAGCTTCTACAACAATATTACAACTCATAACAACTTGCAAAACGTGTTCCTTCTTTGCTCAAGTTTGGCTTGTACAGAGAGAACGTTCTGGGTAAGCAAAACCACCAAAGAAAGATCTCAAAAGTTGTTCCTTGTGATAAAAGCATATGACATCATCATATGACATCAAGATGACATCAACACATGACCAACAAGTTTCTACATCAAGAGTACAATTAATGACATCTTGCAAAACGTGTTGCTTTGGGCCCAAGTTAAGGCTGGAACTAAGAGAAAGTTCTGGGCAGTGACGAGAACATTCTCTGTATGCTTTATCTCCAAACTTCTTTAGAGCATAAATTTGAATTTGAATTGGAGGCTTTAATAGCTCTTTATTAGCTTGATCTCCAAGGTTTTTCTTCTGTATAAATACAAGAGGTATTTGAAGGAGTAAAGCAAGAGTTTTGATTTACAAAAGCTTTGATATCTCTTTCTCTCAAAGTTAAAGAAATCAATCTCTTCAACATCTCTTTCAACAATCACAAAGCAAACTCCATAATCTTTCACTATATTTATCATCTTTATCTTTCATTGAGAACATCTTTCTGAGTTTGTATTTGTAAAAGGATAGTTTGTTTGAGACGCAAAGATCCAAACAACATCCTACATATTTTTTCTTTGAGACACAAAGATCCAAACAACATCCTACATATTTTTTGTTTGAGACGCTAGATCCAAACAATCATCCTACAAAGTGATAACTAGATCTCAAGTCTATTGGGCTTAATAGTTTTAGATAGGAAAAGTTCCAACCTTTCTCGTGCGTAAACAAAGAATTGTAGAAGCCTGCTAAGGTTGATAATACAGGGTTACAGACTGATCTAGTGTGATCAAGACTTTATAGTGTTGGTTAGAAGTTTCTACCAACTGTATACTATAGTGGATAATCTCACAAGAAGTGTGGGGACTGAAAGTAGCCGAGTTTGGTGAACCAGGATAACTCTTCTGTGTTATTCTTCTTTCTCTCTTCCTCTCTCTCTATCTTTTACTTTTACACGATATGCACACACTATCACAAGTATTAATATTTATTTATCTCCAGAATGTTCTGGTCCAAATTAATCACAACCAAATTAATCCAGAGTTCTCTTGTCCTTAATTAACCATAATATTATTTTATCATTCAGTTTAAATAATAAATTTTATAACTGTTATCCAGAACATTATGATCCTACTATAACTTCTTAATATTTATATTCTTCCAGAGTTCTCTGATCCTTGGTAATTATTAATATTGTTTTATTATTTCAGTCTCTTTATTAATTATATAATTATTATCCAGAACATTCTGGTCCTTGATAAAACAACTATTTAAATATCTAAATATTTCATAATCTTCTTTTATCTAACATTTGCCAAGAATTTTCTTGAGTATATAAAGTTGTTAAGTTTCAGAATTAAATTTAAAAATGGTCACAATTCAAACCCCCATTTCTTGTGACTATTTCTTCCACTTCAGAGTGCATGTGTTAATTGTTGGCTAGAACGTAGCTAATCTATTAAGAAATGTTATTTGATATTGAATCTGCTTGTATTAAAGGGGGGACAAATTTTCGATGGGATTCTTATTGCAAATTAAGTGGTGGATGAAACATGCAAGTCAAAAAAGGAATTATTATTATTATTATTTAAGGTGGACTTCTATAAAACGTATGATTCGGCGGATTGGACATACTTAGATGATGTAATGGGAAAGAAGAATTCTCCAGTTTTGTGGTGTAAATGAAAACATGTTTACGTCAAGATGATTTTCTTTCTCCTTTTATTTGTTTTTTAATTGTCGCTGAGTGGTTGAATGAGTGAATGTTATGTTAAATTATATTGTAGAAGCAATTTTATTTTATGGGTATAAGGTTAGTCAGACAAAGGCAATACATGTTTATCACTTACAATTTGTTGATAACACTATGATTTTGGGAGAAAAAAGCAGGGAAAATGTCAGAGCTTTGAAATCTAACCTTATTCTCCTTGAGGTAATTTCATGGGGTTTGAATGTTTATGAGTCTTGATTGGTTGAGACATAGTTCGTGTTGTGACTTTCCACAATTAAGCTTTTGGTACTGGGTAATTAAGTGTTATAGAAAAGGCTATCGGGGTGGAAACGTGTGAATCTTTTTTTGGGTGGTCTCTTGGTTCTTTTGAAATTTATCTTATTCTATCTTCCATTGTATTTTCTTCCCTTCTTCAATGTTCCCACGTGGCGTGTATTATATACTCTATTGAACACATTTTAAAATGTTTTTTCTTTCTGGGTGAGTTGAAGATCTTAGAAACATTATGTGGATTAATGGGATACAATTTGTTTGGATAAGGAGGCTGGAGGGTTGGGGGTTCATAATATTCAAAAGTTTAACTTTACTTTATTAGGTAAATGGTGTTGCATGATGCATATGGATCAAAGGAGTTTTGTTTATTTTATAGTTTGTAATATTTGAGAAGGTTCCTACAATTTCCTGTACAATTTTATTACACTTACTAATTTCTTTGCGGTTTTATTTTAATTAGCATTTAGAACCTTTTTTTAACTTAATTTAAAAATTAATTGGAATTATTTTTTTAATAATATTGCTTAGATTATACTCCCTCCATCCCGCAATATATGATCTATTTGTAAAAAAAAAAGTTGTCCAAAAATGTTTGATCTTCTCAAATTTTCAAGAAATTTTTTCCAAATTTACGCCTCTTAACATTTGTGGTCTCTATATAAACCAATAGCAGACAGTTATAACCAATGGCCTAATCTCACACACATAAACATGTGCAGCGTGATTGTATTATCCAATAGCAATGAAATAAAAATAAAAAAAATGGTCAGCTAGCAGCACCAATTTTCCAACTTTTAGATGTTTGTGGTGAAACAAGAAAACCAATCATTATTTAAAAGTGAAATTTTACAATTAATAGCAGGGACAAATTAGTATAAATATCATTCTCTTTCATTTACTTTTACACTTTTTTTAAACTGTATGAAATGGTAAAATATATTGCCTGACGGAGTGAGTAACAAATTTTAAAAAATTTGATTTTTAAATTAAATATGATTTCAGTTTCATATTTAATTCTTTTTTTTTTGAAGGATTTCATAATTAATTCTTATTAATTATTAGAAATAAATACGATTTTCTAAATAATTTTTTTAATTTAAGTTAAAATTTCAGAGAGGCAAGCCTAAGGGCCTTTTTGGTTCGAGAGTTTTGGAGTGGAGGAGAGGAGAGGGAAGGGAATATTTTTAATTTGACATGTTTTGTTCAATTTTTAAAAAGGGAGGAAATGGGAGAGGATGGGAGCAAAATCCCTTCAAGAACCATTTCTTACTTCCCCTTAAATTCGAGTTTTTCAAAGATGGAGGGAGATGTTCTTTGTGGTGAAAGGAGGTAGTAAAAATTCGGGATGGTGTAGGAGGTAGCGCTGAAGCGTGTTTTGAGGGATGTGTGGAGCGGAGGGTAAGTGACGGGGCAAACACGTTATTTTGGCATGATCGTTGGTGTGGTGATGTTCCTGTTCGTGTGCGTTTTAGCTCGTTATTTGATTAAGCTGAGAATAAATCAATTATGGTTAGAAAACTGGTTTTTACAAGGTTGGAGGAAAGGGAGGCGTGAAGTGGTGTAGGAGTTTGTGGGTGTGGGAGGAGGAGTTACTAGAGGAGTGTAGGTTATTACTCCATGATTTTTCTTTGCAGACTCTTTCATATGATGTGTGACAGTGACTTCCGGACCCGTCAGGAGATTATTCAGTTCGTGGTGTTTATGATATGCTCACTTCTCATGAGAGCCCGCAGGTTCGGCATGATTTGGATCTAATTTTGCACAAACAGGTTATGCTGAAGGTTTTCATTCTCGCTTGGCGGTTGCTTCGTGATAGATTAGCTATGAAATCAAATTTGGTGAAACGAGGTCGTTTATCCCCAGAGCCGTGCTTGTGTGTAGCTGGTTGTGGTCAAGTGGAGGACGCTCAACATTTGTTTCTAATGTGTAACTTCTTTGCATCTCTGTGGCCTATACTGCGGTCGTGGATTGGATTCGAAGGGGCAAACCATCGGGATATTTCAAATCACTTTACTCAGTTTACTTTCTCCACAGGTGGTTTGAAATCGATGCGGTCCTTCCTCCAGCTTATTTGACTCCTAAGTGTTTGAATTTTGTGGAATGAACGAAACAACAGGTTATTTAATAATAAAGAAACCTCTATAATTCAGCTACTAGATGAAGTAAAGTCTTATTCATTGTGGTGACTGAAATCTAAAAAGGATAATTTTGTATTTGGTGATTATTTGCGGTGGACGAGCCCCTTATCTCGTTTAGGCATTGGCTATCCCACTTTTTGTATCTCTTGTTGACTGCTTGTAATTTTTAGTGGCCTTTTCGATACGCCTTGTGTTGAGGGGTCTGCTATAACAGTGTTAGTATAATTCATTTTTGCTTGTTAAAAAAAATATTGCATTGTCAAAACTATCCTTAGATTAATTTAAATTTTGTAACAACTTTATTATTATTAGGTTATATTATCTTTGTAACAACTTTTATTATTAGTAGTTTATGTCATCCTTGTAACAACTTTTATTATTAGATGTATTCTTGAGTTTTTGTTGGTCTACGAAATCATAAAAACAAGCATGGTCGTATATTTAATTAAGTTTAAGGGTAAAATAATAAATTAATTTTAAAATCCCTCAATTTTCCTTGTGAATCAAACACATTTTTAATTAGAATCTCTCCCCTCCCCTCTTTTGAACCAAACATATATTTAATTCAAATATCTTCCTTCCCTTTCCCTCTCTCCATTAAAATACATCCCCTCATCTCCCTTCTGTTGAACCAAACAGACCTTAAGACCCTCGCAAAATTTGCGTCGGTCAAAATTAACAGAGTGGCAGATTGTGATTAGGCCAGGCGACAAGATTGTGTAAGAACAACAACAATGCGGTAGAATAGATGATAAGGGTTGTGCCTGGGGTTATGTCAAGTCTTTTTACAGGGACTAACCCCCTCGCAAATGTCTCATGGCTTAAACCCGTCACTGTAAATTTGTGCTAGGTTGTTTTGTGTGGGCTTCTGCCCCTTGCAAAACCCTTGTCACACTTCCCTTTGACATTTCATTTAGTGTGTTTGTTGGGGCTTTCACCTCAACAAATTGACAGATTTTTTGTAGCGGTTCATTAGGGTTGGAAATGAGTCTAGTCGAGTTGAACTCATCTGAGCTTGACTCGACTCGATATGAATTGACTCAACTCGAGTTCGATACGAACTATTTTTTTAATTCGAGTTCAGCTTGTTTAAAAAATTCACGAACAACTCAGTTCGATTCGATAGGTTCGACTCGTTTGTTCGAGCAACAAAATTAAAAAAAAAAACTTCCATTTTTGTCAAAAAATAAATAAATACATCTTCCATTTAATTAATTTTTAAAAAACCAAAAATTGAACTAATATAAAAATGTGGACCATGTTGGTGTTAGGACCACTAAATAAAAAGAGTACCACCTTACAATTGCTACTGTAACGCAATCGGTCTACATGAGCTTCTCTTTTATATATGTTTGGTTAAAACGCTACACAACTATGTTATTTCGCTTCTTTTTTTTTTTCCTTCTTTCTCTCTTTTATTATAACTCTTGTTAATTAAACTAGTGATAAGTCCTCTAAAAACAAGTACATAATACTAGAGGAAGCTTGTTGTAAATCACATATTTTTTTCTTTTAATATTTAAACTTGTATTTTATTAATTCTTTACTAACCAAATATATATGTATTATTATCAAATTAGTTCATGAATCAACCGAATCGAACTATATACAACTTAATTTTCAGCTCAAATTGAGCTCATTTAATTCATGAATCAAATTCAACAAGTTAATTATCAAATCGAGTTTCAAACAGCTATCAAATTGGTTCGGTTCCTTATCAGTACTACATGCAGTCTTGCTAGTCTTGCTAGTTTGGTGCACATGACTCATATGACGCTTAACAAAAAAGAATCAGCATCGACTCTTAAAAAAAAAATCAGCTTCTTATATGGTCTTAAATTATCCATCAATGCACATCGCACAATTGATTGAATTAAAAGTACCATATAAAAAAACTCGTATGCTGCTAATAAATGCAAATTTTCTAGTATTGTTTTTTTTCTTGCAACAAATAAATAGATAGTGAAATTTTTGTCAGAAAAAAAAAAGACAAATACTATTAAAAAAAAGTGTACTATATATGTATATAAAATAGTGGGGTTATACGATTAAGGAATGAGAATATGTTCATACAATTCAGCAAGATTATATAGTTCTGAACCACTTGATTCAATAACATGTTCATCACAATTAATGCAAGTAAGTTATGGACGTAATGTAACCACGTTTTCATTTTTCAAACCATTAATTCACAATCTTAATTCACCCTTTTCTGGAATGACCTGAATTTTTTTTGAAAGGCCAAAATATATATACCCAATCGTTTTCTTTTGGATCCTTTACACTTTTGGAGCTTCATCGTGAGCTGGACAAGGTTTGTCTTTGATTGCATGCAATGCAAGTGGAAGATTTCATCAAGATTCAATTATGTGGACAAACATATACATGAAACTTTTATGTTATTTATCAAGTATAATTTTAAGGATCAATCTTAAACATTTCATTAATGGTAAGAATTTAAAATTGAAAAAAAATTAATATTCAATATCTTAAGTATTAAATTAACACAATTTCAAATACATAATTTCTATTAGTGGAATTTTTAACATATGCTCTAAGAGCACAAGTTAGCATTTTCTTTCTGGGTCTTGTTAACCAGTGCTCCGGAGGCACTGGTTAAGAAATCTATAAATATAATTTATATTTTGGAAATATAAACTGTCACTTTTTATCAAGTAATAATTACATTACTTTTTAATAAAAAAAATTACTTCTTTTGGTGCCTAACCAATGCCCGAGAGGCACCGGTTAACATTCTCCTTTCTTAATTTAAATAGTGTAACTGATCCCGAGTCAAAAAATACGTCTACATACTTACAATCGTTTTTTTTTTTTAATTATAAATGTTGGTTGATAGATTAGTTTTTTCTCTTTTATTTGAGTTTAAATTCAATATCTTCGACTCATTATCTTTAATGCATACTAGTTAAACTATTCAACCCATATTGACAATGAATCTATTCATGCAAGTCACCAGAAACCAAAATAAAATATGGACTTGAAATCCATTCCTTCTTTAATTTCTTTCTCAATCAAACCACATAATTTACTTGATCCTAAAACATTCTGATTTTTCTTGTTAATCGTTTAAGTTGATGATTTAAATTATTAAATTAAGTATGTGTGTTATATCATTCATAAATCTTTTGTTAGACATTGAATTTGACAATTTTTCAAAGCCATTGGGGTTGTTTTGATGATCCTTAGAACATGATAATTTTAAAGTCTTAAGTTCAATTCTTTCAAATGTCAATTTCGATAGACCAAGACAATTTTTTAAGTTAAGACTTAAGATTTGAACTTTGGCTGAGTTGTGGAGTTCTTAGGTACCGTTTGGCCAGACTTTTTTCGGTCTAAAAGCTACTTTAAAACAAAGTTAAAATAAAGCTCTTTAAGAAAAAAATTAAAGCTGTTTGGTTTCTTTATTTATTTTTAGTTCTAAAGTTATTTTTAAGTTAAAAGTTGTTTGATAAAATATTATACAAAACTTTGAATTTATAATTTTTTTTGGTGGTGTCCGGGATTCGAACCGCGACCTTGCATATATTTATACATTGTCTATATCAACTGAGCTAAGCTAGAGAATAATTTGTTTTTTCTTTTCCAATTATACTGTATAACAAATTTTGTTATAAGAATATCATATTTTTGGTGTCATTTAAAAAGATAAAAATTTAATTATATGATATTATATTTGTTACATTGTTGGTGTCATTGAAAAAGATATGTTTAGTTTTTTTAATAAGAAAAATATATGCATAGTTTGTTACAATATAAATGTGTAAAATATATATAAATATAATTTTTTTAGGCATCTATACTAGTACTTTTAATTAAAATTAAAATTTTATAAAAATAATAATTGTACGCATTGCGCAACACTGAAAAAATTATACGCATTAGCGTAACAAAAAAAAACAGACATACAAACATAAAATATTACTCTAAACGCTAATGTGTGTGTGTATATTTGTGAGGTTGAAGAAAGGGAATAAAAATATTTAGTGTCATTCAATGACAGCATGAATAAAAATATTTGTGAGGTTGTGATAATTAAACGATATTAAAATTAAATATATAAGTGGTAAAAAGATAATAAAATTCCTTCAAAAATAGATAATAAAATTAAATTGATTCTCCTTTAAAAAAATTATATGGACCGGTTAAAAAAAAATTAAATGAAGAAAAAAACAAATTGAAATATAATATTAAAAAATAAAAGATATGGTTGCATGCGTGAGTTGAAGAGAAATGCTTGTGAAATAAATCACAGAGAAGTAGTTTTTTGAAGTAGCATTCAACAACTTTTGGTTAAAGCTCATTCCATTCAATTTTATGCATTCTAAAAAAAGTACTTTTTTTCGAAGGTACTTTATTGATATTGTGTTTGGCCTAACTTCTCCTTAAAAATGTAGAAAAACTGAAGAAAAAAAAAGTCGGGCCTAACGGTACCTTACTCTTCCGCTGGATTCAACTTACCTAGTAATGTCAATTGACTTTTATATTTAGAACAATATGCTTGGCAAAATTATATCACTCTTCCTCGTTTCTTGGTATAGCTTGTGTATTTTTAGATTGACTTATAAAGAAAATTATATAAGGTCAAAAAACAGTCCAACTTAAGAATCTGACCAGATACACTCCATTCACTGATATTGCACAATACCCCAATTATTAATCTAAGAATGAAGATATCATCTACACGTTACAATAACTTATGACGGCACATGGTTTTTTATTTTCAACAACAAAGGATAAACTTAGAGTTTTATAAAAAAATGATAAACTTTAGAGTGCTCGCAAAGTATTCATTTAATTAATATTTTATAGTAATATAGTAATAGAAAAAGTAAACCATGTAATACAAATATTTTAAAAACATTTGTAATTCTAAGATATTTTTTTTTAAATATGAGTATTATCTAAATATCGTTTTCAAAAAAGACAAACTCTTATTGAGTCAAACAAAAAATACAAAATACTATTGTTTCGGTTAACATTAATTACTGAAGAACTCATACATGAGTGGAGTAGACGAAATCTGAACTCCAATCACGATATTTGACCTAACAACTTTAGCATTTTTACAAGTCGAGTTACGGGTTGTTCTTAACACATTAACCCAATTGAATCTTTCATTCCAACAATTATAAGTATTTTTTTAGGGAATAATTACATTTTATATTAAGAAAAAAAAATCACATTGATTTTGTAGTTTTCCCTTTCCTTATTTTGGGTGTGTCTCATCTTAACATTTCTTACGTAAGAAATAGTGTATTGATCATACCACATGAATAGTGTGTTGTTTACGTATCGTGCATATAAGATATTTTCTCTCCTTCATGCTTTACTCATTCTAAAACCTCAATTTGCTTTACGTTTCACCTTGCCTTATCTTGAATGACCTCAAGAATTTTGTATCTTAACTAATATGAGTTATAGATTAAATATCATACTTTCATTCATTTTGTTATATTTTGAAGAAAACAAAACAGAGAAACTAACATAATTTTGAAGGATATTGTGTACTATATGAAAACAAAAGGAGATAAAACACATTTCAATTTGTTTTTTACCGATCCAACAAAAAGACCCAAAAGCCTAAGGACTAGGAGCAAAGATTTTAGGTCTAAAAAAAGTTATTTAGCATAAAAAAAACCTCTAATTGTCCAACATGTTATGGAACACTAAATGTGACACTTATCTCAATCGGAACTTAACACTGATTCCTTGTATTATAAAAGATAGCCTCTTCCGTTCATACTCGTTGTGATTTGAGTTTAAATTCGTAACTACATAATAAAATCGCAGTTTATTACTTGTGCACCAATCAACCTTCTGAATTCAAAATGACTTTTAGAAACAAGTACGAGTATAAAAAAAAATGTTCATTCCAAGCATTGATCGACACACCATAAATTCGAACCCACACCCCTCTTTTACAAACCATAGTCTTCTGAAACAAAGGACTAAGCTTATAAAAGAATTGACTAAAAAAATCATCATTAACTTCATTAATTAAAAATACCCAAAACCTCCTTGGAGCCTAAGCAACGTAGAAATTCCTTATCTCCCCCCAAAGTAACAACATGAAAGTCATCAAAGCCCGCATCTACTATTCTTAATTTTCCACTCATCATCTTCCGTAGCAGAACTATACTTTCAAACATAACAATGTGGAACTTCCCCCTTTATGGTTCCAATTTTTACGTCAACACCAAACTTAGATTTCACCATTAAAGCATATATCTTCCTCTCCCTACCTTCCTCCATTCGAACATCCATCTTATCCTCCCCCTTACTAGTCCCTCCAAACAACATCATTTTACACAAAGCTATTTCAGCCTTTCTCACTAAATCTCTCCCACCCTCGTCTACCCTCACCCCTTCCTTCTCCGTCACCACGCCCTCAACTTCCTTCCTCTCAACCACCACCACACATACATCTTCCTGGGACTCCCTTCAAATTATTATTTTTTCTCCCTTATTTCCTATACTATTTCCTTCCTTCTCCCTCATTTACAATCCCTTTTGAATCTCCAAATCGATCAAAACATGCAACATTTGCCCAAACTTTGTATTGATTAAACAACACATTATTTATTGCATGCACAAGTTTGCTTTCATCTCGAACATTGCTATAATGTACAAATTAAAATACCAGACCTCAATCATTTTTTGTGTGGATAAATAAACATCAAACATGTTGCATACCTCAAATCCTTTCCTCAATTCAACATACGAAATTTGTTCAAGTACATCGGTAAAATAGAACGAACAAGCATCCACCTCCCCATGCACATGATGTCGCGAAACTCCATCCCTTAGCTTAGTAACTCGTTGTTGTTCTCCTTTCCTACATTGATCATGTTGATGTTCTCCCTTCCTACCCTAATCGCGCTGTTGTTTATGGTGATGTTCTGTTGTCGTATCAAATCACCACGATAAGGAAAATGGATTGGATTGCGCGATCTAGGGTTGAACCTGTGTCCGACGGATCTCATACCATCCTCCCCTTGTCACCCTGACTGAATCCAACCCCCACCCATAATATTCCACTATTGACAAAAAGGAGTGCCGAAGTAGTTGCCGTAGCTTTTCCCTAGGGTTGCTACCTCTCTCTAATAACGTTTTCTTTTACGTCTGTTATAAACCGACAAAACCTAATCTGAATTTGCACAATTAATAAGTAATACATAATTTATGTTATAAATCTTCAAAATAATTTTCAAAAACCTTGTATAAAGTGTGTCTTTCCAAATTTATATGATATCATAGTAGACACTTCACTTATCATGAGCTGCGATTTTGTTTTAAAAAAATAGTCAGTCATTGCTAATATGAACAAGCTCATTAAAAAAATTTGAGTGCGCTAAAGCATATTAACCATTGTTTATTGAGAATTACTTTTCCCACCCTATGGCAGTCTCACGCATCTTGTAAAATTTCCAAAAATGCCCCTTTGCAGTCTGAATTTCAAAATCCAGACAAGTCCGAATTTCATAATTTGGACTGCATTAGCACCATGAAAAAAGGGTGTAAACGATGAAATTTTGGATTTTGATGGCGGTTTCATAATCCGGACAAGTTCGAATTTCATAATCCGGAATGCATTAGCACCATGAAAAAAAGGGTGTAAACGATGAAATTTTGGATTTTGATGGCGGAGTCCCGTAAAAAGTCCCTTCTAAAGGAGTCTTGATCATAAAAACACAAGGATGAAAGCTAGGAAGATTAATATTGTCCTTAAAATGACTATACTATCCATGTTACAAACATGTTCAGAATTGGTCCTGATGCTGTCCGGATTACGTAATCCGAACTGCATTAGCACCATGAAAAAAAGGGTGTAAATGATGGAATTTTGGATTTTGATGGCGGAGTCCCCGTAAGAAGTCCTTTCTAAGGGAGCCTCGATCATAAAAACACAAGGATGAAAATTAGGAAGATTAATAATGTCCTTAAAATGACTATTCATGTTACAAACATGTTCAGATTTGGTGCTGGTGTTGTCCGGATTACGTAATCTGAACTTGTCCGGATTATAAAATCCAAACTGCAGAGGGGAATTTTTGGAAATTTTACAGGGTGCGTGAGACTGCCATAGGATGGGAAAAGTAATACTCTTGTTTATTTGTGGATCATAATAAATTATGTCCAAAACACATTTTTCTCCCTTCTCCCTCACCATTTAGTCCCCCTCCTTTACCACCCCTTTTGAATATCCAAACCAATCAAAACATGCAGTAATCGCCTAAACTCTGTATTGACCAAGCAGCGCATTGTTTAATGCTTGCACAAGTTTGCTTTTATCTCGAATATTGCTATAATGTGCAAACCGAAATACCAAACCTCGATCATTTTTTGTGCAGATAAATAAACATTAGGTAACATATCGCATACCTCAAATCCTTTTCTCAATTCAATATATAGAATTTGTTCAGGTACATTGGTAAAATATAACAAACAACCATCCACCTTCTCCTGCACATGATGCAGCGTAACTCCATCGCTTAGCTTAGTAACTCGTTGTTGTTCTCCCTTCCTACCTTGATCGAGTTTATATTATCCCTTCCTACCCTGATCGCGTTGTTGCTCGAGGTGATGTTTTGTTGTCGTATCACATCACCACGATAAGAAAACTAAAATGGTTTTAACCTTACGATCTAGGGTTGAACCCACGTCCGACAGATCTCATACCATCCTCTCCCTATCACCCTGACCGAATTCCTTTAACATATGTAACACCTTACTACTAACGAAAAGGAGTATTGACGCGGTTTCCCTAGCTTTGCCCTATTGTTGCTACCTCTCTATCATAACATTTTCTTTTCTGTCGGTTATAAACCAGTAAAACCTAATCTGAATTTGCACAATTAATATGTAATACATAAATTCTATTTTAAATCTTCAAAATAATTCTCAAAGACCTTGTATAAAGCGTGTCTTTCCAAATTTATATGATATCATAGTTCACACTTCACTTATCATGAGCTGTTATTTTGTCTTAAAAAAAAAATCAGTCACTACTAATGTGAAAAAACTCATTAAAAAAAATTGAGTGCGCTAATGCATATTAGCCATTGTTCATTTGTAGATCATAAAAAATTATGTACAAAACACATTTTTCATCAAATAAAATTAATGCACCCCCACAAACAAAAGTCTTAATTCACATTTCAACTAATTGTCTTTAACAAATAGATAGAATTGAATTCATCATTTTAAATTTACAATACTTATCAATGATAGTTAATATACAATACTTACATTTATTTATTTAAAAAAACCATTTTTTTTAAAGAACAAAACCACAAAGAACTTACATTCAAAACAGACAATAAAATTAAGAACTATAAGAACTTGATCACATGGTTGAACTAATTAATAATTGAACTGTCTAACTAAATTCAGTTTTTTAACTTGATGACATGGTTTAACTAATTAATAATTAAACTGTCTAACTAAATTTAGTTTTTAAAGATTATTTATAATATAAGATAAATTATCAAAGTAAACAAACCCTTCATAATAGGATTGCAATGTTCCACGAGTATATTTTACAAATGGGCCCCAACACTTACCACATTCATCTTATATGGTCCCACACACTTCCCACACATCACAAAAGCTATGGTCTCTATTCTTCCTCCTTTTTAAACCTTCACTCCAACACCTATTCCATCTTCACAATACACAATCACACACTTTACACAATCAATCTCTCTCTCTCTCTCTTTCTCTCTCTAGAAACTCTTCCACAACTATAAACTCAAGCATCAAGTTTTTTCAACTCAAAAAAACCAAACTTCACCTATGGCGGCAGGACTAACCGCCACTATAACAATTCAACCCTTAAACCGTTACTACAAACCTTTGTTACCTTATAATCTCCAAAAACCAACACCAACACTTATCTTATCCCCTTTAAGATGTTTTCATCAAAAAACAACCTTAAAAACACAAAGGTTGAAAAGCTTTACCCTTTGTGTTCTCATGGAAGATCCAAAACGTGATACACAAATGGAAATTGAAGAAGAAAAATCAACAACTCTTCAAGAGAATAATTATATTATTCCTCAAGTTGTGTCACTAAAAATGGCAGAGAAATTAGCTAGGAAAAAATCAGAGAGGTTTACTTATCTTGTTGCAGCTGTTATGTCTAGCCTTGGTATAACATCTATGGCTGTGTTGTCTGTTTATTTAAGATTTTCATGGCAAATGGAGGTAAGTGTTGTGATGGTTCCTTAAATTTTTCGCTCGGGTTCTATATTTAAGAGAAAGTTTGGTCAATGGTATTGGTCTAAATTTAAAATTAATAAATCAATTTTTGTTGACCAAACTTTCTCTTATACGGTACCAGAGGTTTTTTTTTTTTTTTTTTTTTTTTTTTTTTTTTTTTTTTTTTTTCTATGCACATTGGTATTTTGTTATGAAAATCTGAATCTGAAATTGGGTTTGGTTTGTTTAGGGAAGTGGAGAAATTCCTTGGTCTGAAATGTTTGGTACATTTGCTCTATCTGTGGGTGCTGCTGTAAGTTCCAACTTCCAATTTTCTTTTAGTTTGGTGGTCACTAATTTGACAACATTTGCAATTTTTTAGTAAAGTAATTGTTTTTATTTCTCTAGGATTTCCACTTTTTGTGGTTAAGATTGGTGGAGCCATTTGTGTTTATCTCATTTGAGAAATGAAAGAATCTCACTACAATTTTTTGAGCAATACATAAAACTCACTAACATTTTTTTTTCTTCTTCATCAAGTGTATATTTGGATGAATGATGAAAGTTTAAAAAATCAGTATTGTGATTAGTAGAAACTTAAAACATAGCTTTTTGTTATAATTGTATTGGCTCACCAAAATGACAATCCCATCACCGTTAATCTAAACATGCATTAATAATTATTATTATTATTATTATTATTATTATTATTATTATTTCTCTCTTAATTATGTTAGTTCACATCTTCACTCCTTCTCACCTAAAAATATTAAAAACTTCACTCTATCT
Organism: Medicago truncatula; assembly: GCF_003473485.1. Taxonomy (NCBI): domain Eukaryota; kingdom Viridiplantae; phylum Streptophyta; class Magnoliopsida; order Fabales; family Fabaceae; genus Medicago; species Medicago truncatula. Next base: position 18,100,037 of record NC_053047.1, on the reverse strand, counting down.
TTTAGAAGTCTTTTGTTTAGAGGTTTTTTTTAGAATTATTTTAATTTGAGAGTTGGGTGTGTACATTATTAATTTTGGGCAATAAATTCAACTAGGTATATTTAATTTTCAGGTGGGAATGGAGTTTTGGGCTAGATGGGCTCACAAGGCTCTTTGGCATGCTTCCTTGTGGCACATGCATGAGGTATGCTTCCAATTATTTGAGAATTGCTCTTCTTCCATCTGTTTTGCTCATTCTCATCTTACGTGAGTTAACTCATATTAAAAAAATAAACATATATTAGTTAATTTACTTTGAAAAATATCTGCGTGAGTTAACTTATGCTCGGCTATTTGACGAAATTGAGCATAAACAGATGGGAGAAGAGCAATTATTCAATTATTTTCCTCCTTTTCAAGTTCTAAACAATACAATAATATTGGTCAAGAAAAAGCAATACAATAACCAAATATGCATCAAAATTCAAACCTTGTTTGCTTTACTCCAATTTTTTGTTTTCTTATGACTAAGTTTAGTACCACAAGTTGAAGCAAGACCCATATGAAAATTTGTTTGATTTTGATTTTGGCACTTTTTACAATATTTAAATAACCAATGGCTATGAACTATTTGATACGTGGAAGCAAAGATAAAGAAACAAAAAATGAAATTGAATTGTTTGCTTGAATTGAATTTGCAGTCCCATCATAGAGCAAGAGAAGGAGCTTTCGAGTTGAATGATGTTTTTGCAATAATCAATGCTGTTCCTGCTATCGCTCTCCTTAACTTTGGTTTCTTTCACAAAGGATTGGTCCCTGGTCTTTGCTTTGGTGCGGTATGTGTCTCCTTTCATTGGCTACCCTTGCGGTGAAGGGTTTACCCGTGACCTTTCTGTTTTTGTTTTTAACTTACCAATGATAAATGTTTGGTCTTGAAAAAGCTGAAAATAAAAAAATAAAGTTTTAAATTGAATGTGGTTATGCTTAGGAGTGTTTTTAGGGCATTAGTTAATGATTCAGAAACGGAAACAGTTGCTAAATTTCACATGTGGCCAGTCATGTAGGCGTTGAATAAGTCAAAATTGATCAAAAGGACCAAAGATGCAAAGAGGTTAAATCTTAGGGGGGCCAAAATTGCAGTTTTTGTACTTAGAGGGTTAAAATTGTAAGTTTTTGAAAGTTAGGGGGAGGGGGAAAAATGCACTTTAGCCTAAAAAAATTAGAGCTTAATATGGGTATTGTTAAATTGGGTTGAGAAAAAATATAAGAAAATTGGATCTTTACTCTTTTTCTATAGGAGAATTCTTTGTTACCCTAACAAAATTACCTAAAAAATCAATTTTATTAAAAATTAGTTAAATATGAAAATGGAAGTGAAAACATGGGAGTGATGAACATGCATCGAAGAAGTGTTGGTTTTTTTGTTGGCTTGAAGCTAAATTTTGGAATTTTGTCATTTAATTTGCATGTTAGGTTGATACATTTTTTGGTTTGTCTTAAGATATCTATTCAGTGTTTTTCTGTTTTGATTAGTTGGTTTGATTTTGTGATTCCTTTTTTGTTTCTTTTCTTTGTTTGACCTTTCTTGTAATAAATTATATTTGTACAACTATTTTCTACTCCCTCCGTCCCGCAATAAATGATCTGTTTGAAAATGTGCAATTTTGACCTAACTTACTTTGACCATATTTTTCTACTAATATACAAAGATAAATAATATCATGTTAGATTCGTCTCGATGAGTATTTTCAAAATATCAAATTTTCATAATTTTTTCCAATATATTATTCAAGATATTTAAACTCAAAATTACGCATTGGTATGCGTAATTGGGTCAACTGTGTCACTTATTAAGGGATGGAGGGAGTATCATTTTTTTGTGATAACTTTATCTTTCATACTTATAATATGTTTTTACTTTATCTCTTTATTGTTTTGATTTTTGTGTCACATAGACCGTTGGACCAATATTTAAAAAAAAAAAAAAAAAGGTCATGTTAACTTCTACCTTTTAGGTACATGTTAAGGTTTTTTTTTAAAACAAATATTTTTTGGAAAAACATTAAATTTCAATTATATGAGAAATAAATTAGCACAATTTAGATGCATAATTTCTATCTTTGCAACCTTAACATATGTCCCAAGGCATAAGTTAGTATTTTCCTTAAAAAAGCATGAATCGAAAATTTTAGGCAGGAACTTGTCACTTTTTTAGGCAAGAAGTTGTCGGATTATTGAGATCCTAGTTAAATATTAAAAAGTGATGTAACGTATGACTAAATGTTAGGTATTATACCAACAAAATATTAGGTAGGAACTTGTCAAACTTTTATGTTAATTTTCTGATTTCTTGGACAATAGAGCCTTGATAATCTAAAGTACGACCAAAAGATAAATAAAATTTAATTAAAAATTATTTTATTAGAAATCAAACTCAAATTCTTTCGAATGAATCGTCATTATCTCTTAGACACAATAATTAAGAGTCGGGTCTTGATTAACCATGGTTATTATTCTATTATGGAACTCAATGTACTTTAGTGTGATTCTCTTTTTACTCCCCTTATGTTGATATATTCTGATTCTGATATGAGAGGATTAAAATCTAGTGAAAAATGTAATAATTGTGCAAAAACACATAGTATTATTATTGAACAATTTTTCTATGTCACCCTTATTTACGAGCAGGGTCTTGGAATTACGGTATTTGGGATGGCCTACATGTTTGTACATGATGGTTTGGTTCATAGGAGATTCTCAGTGGGACCCATTGCCAATGTGCCCTATTTCAGAAGGGTAGCTGCAGCCCACAAAGTAATTATCCTTATCATAACATTCTTATCACTATTTATTTATTTTTTACAAAATTATTATTTGCTATTATTATTACTATTAGGTATTTGATTATTTTTTGTGTATAAGGTTTGATGTCCATAATTTTCTTGTCTTTTATTTTAGCTTCACCATTCAGACAAATTCGAAGGGGTGCCATATGGGCTGTTTTTGGGACCAAAGGTAAGAGCTGTATTCTTGTATCTTTTTTCTTGTCCTTTGTATCTTTCTTTTTTTGAATTGCATGAATTTGTACCAGGTTTTGATGCTGTAAAATTAGCATTTTCATTCTCAGTTGTTTATCTTAGATAAAACGGTTGAGATTGAAAACTGTGTGATTATCGTTAAAACAATCTTAACCTTTCCATTGTGATCAGACGGCTGGAATTAATTACAGCACTCTGCTGTAACAACAAGGAATCCTGTTTCCATAAATTTTAGTTGTTTAAATTTTAGTCCCTTGAGTTGCATATTGGTTAATTTTTTTTACAAATTAAAAGTTTGTTAATTGATATTTTATTAATTAGCTCAAATTTGTTGAAATTATATTTACTTTTTTGTTTTAGCTATGATAACTGATGAGTGATAAATAAATATGATGTGCAGGAACTTGAGGAAGTGGGAGGGCTAGAAGAGCTAGAGAAAGAGATAAGTAGGAGGACAAAATCATACAATAGTAGTTCATGACAAAAGCAAACACTAATCTAGATATGTTTAAAAAAGTTATTATTGTAAAGAAATATTTGAATGAAATGAAAGAAAAAGTTTTGCTTCCATTTGTACAATAATTAGTAACTAACTATAGATGTGACAAAGATAAGATAATATTTGAGAAATATAAACGAGCAATAACTAATAAATAGAAGTGGTGTGGCACAAGGAAATGGATTTGGTGGTGCAGTTACTTTTCCCATAGTTTTAATTTCAGCCGTTGGATGAATTTGTGCCACATGACCTCATAAAGTTGTAATCCAATGACCTAAATGGAAAACTGTGTATACTGTGTCATTTTTCAATTGTATCAAATCCTGATTCGGGGCACAACATGGTTGGTGGATTTGGATTTGCTGCTGTAGAAATACATGCGGTTTCACGCAGTAATTAATCTTGATCATTTATTTGAAATTAGACAGATCAGATTATACATCAGCTATAATACAGTTAATCAATCTCAGTCATTGATATAAATTAGACAGCTGTAAACTGTAACTGCGTCAACGCAGCTACAACAACAAACCCAATTCCATCTTTGGTCTAGCGGAGGGGTCATGGCATTCGCAACATAATGAATCAAAAAATAAATCTAAGTTAAAATAGATATTTACGTATAATTCTTGACATGTCTCAAATAAAATTTACTAAAATGTAAGTTAGTTACAAGAAGAAAAAAAACTAGAAGTGGTGTGACAATTTAATTATTTTTACGATAGTGTGCCAAATAATTGGTGCCTTCATTTATCGTCTTTTTGCTTTGACAAAAAGAGGACAAAAGCTATTTTGTAATACCCTAACACAAGTTGGACAAGGTCAGTCTCCTACTAGTACATTACATTTGCTCACATGTTGTTGGTTGCTATTTGGTAGTTGCTAGCAACCTTCTGTGGGGCTTTAAGCTATACATGCCACATGAGAAGAGAAAGGTCATAGTAGCACCAACAGATACATCAATACAACAAAACCCTCAAGAGTAGGGAATGGTTAGAGTTGGAAATGAGTCGAGTCGAATCGAATTTGTCTGAATTCGACTCGACACATTAAGAATTGGTACGATTCGAACCTCAGTTCGAGTTTGACACAAACTTTTTTTCAGCTCAAGTTCGGCTCATTTAAAGTTCACGGATAGTTTGGTTCAGCTCATTAGGTTCAATTCATATGTTCAAAGCACATAACTTTAGGTATGAAAATGAGTAAAGTCAGTTGAACTACATAACTCAAAGTCAAAGAATTTAACTACTATTAATGTTATCGCGATTTTCGGGTGTCAAGTCATAAATTAGGCTTGAACCTTTCAATCTTTGATATTCTCTATTTTTTCTTGGGAAGGGCAAAATTGAGAAAAAACCCTTAGATTCGAAGTTCGGGGGTCGCTTTCGCTACGGGAAGGTGTTAGGCATCCGGAACGATTATGGTATTCCATAAGAACCGTTCTCCTAAGTTTACTTCTACGCTTTATTTTTATTGCCTACTTATTAAAAAAAGAAGTTTTATTTGAGTGAAGAATGGGGGGAGAAAGTGTTTGAGGTTTTATTTTAGTGGACTTGGGGAGGTTTTGACCTCATGCCTACATACCCATTTAAGGGATCAAACTCCATGTAGTTCTCTCTCAAAAAATGCTTTTTGTGTGTTTGGTTGATTTTAGTTTTTGTTGGAAAATGGTTTTGAAGAAGAGGAAGAGGCCTTAAAGGCATAAGAGAGAAAAATGGTGAATGGTTGGTTCAATTGTTATTAAAAAAGTCTAAGTAGAAATTAGGATTCATTTGGATTTGTTTAAGAAAATAAAGGAAAAAATTCAATGGAGTTTTGACTCCAAGGTTTGTTTGGAAAAATTTGAGTGATGGAATTGGTTTATTATTTTTTTTGAAGATTGGCATTTGTCTAAAAATCGCATTTCCTAAGCATACATCTAAACGGTAATCATGCAACGTGTGTGCGTGTCGGTGCTTGTGTCGGTGTATATCACTTATAGTGTCCACAGTCCTTTACATTGAGTCCTAAATACATGCTATGGTCTTGCAAGGAATTAAAAAAGAACTAATCTATCTAAAATTATTACAAACCCAATTGATATAGAAATGAATAAAAATAATAAAAAAAATGATGCTAAAACTATGGGATGAATGAAATGTGAGATGAAATGGTTAGTATCATAAGGCATAAAAATAGTAGAAAGGTAAACAAAATTGAATAGAATAGCAAGAGAGAAAAAAAAAGTAATGAAATGAAATAAAGTGGCAAAATATACCTAAAATTGGTTATGATACTTAGACATGCATATGACCTATAATTCCCTCATTATAGCCATTTTTTGAAAGGTTTGAATTTAAGCTACAATGTGAGGATCATAAGAGTACACACAAGCAAAGCATTATATCATATTCCTAGAGATATTTTCACACATTATTTCACATGCAAAAATATCATAATATGTAAAAAATGCATCAAGAACATATATGGAATTTAATGAGCAAGAATTAAAAGAACAAAGTAAAGAAAATAAATGCAAAAATAAGCAAATAAATTCTAACACTTGGAGGAAAAATTAAAATGATAGGGAAATATTTTTAGAAAATTTTTTAGGAGCATAAAATGCCAAGAAAGTGTAAAAAAGTATTTAAAACACAATTAAAAAGCAATTAAAAAAAGGCTCAGCAGGATTTAATCTGGTCCGCTGGATGAATCCAGAGGTCCAGATCTAACTCCCAAGATCACATCACAGCCACTGGATCAAAGATCCAAGGGTCCAAAAAAAAGCACAAAAGATAGTGTAAAAATGCAGGAAGCACAGTGACCGTTAGATGAAAGATCTAACGGTTCAAACAGAAGATATACCATATTCCACACAAAAAATCACACACAGGATTCAAAATCAAACACACAGCAGCCATCAGATCTTGGAACAATCCAGATCTGATGGTTCACAAAGCGAAGGAACACCACAGAGACATGCACGCGCGCGCGTGGGAACGGAGGGAGTATATAAAGGAATTTTCACACAAAAAACACATAAACCTCTTCTCCTTCTCTCTCTAAAACTCAAAAATCACAAAAATGCTCTCCCTTCTCTCTAGAAACTCGCCGCCGGCGAGCTAAGTGGTGGTGGTGGCCGGAGTTGCTCCGGCGCGGCGGCCGGCCGGTTTCCGGCGGCGGCGCCACCGCGTCGGAGCGTTTTTTCTGTTTTTTTTTTTGAAATTTTCACATCAAAAGTTCCGTCACCACCTCCTCTACACAAATCCGGCGTTAGTTTTAGTGAGAACGGAGCGATTCGGACTAGATCTACATTTTTACTTTGAAATTTTTTTCACACTTTTCGCAAAAAAAACTACGGATCTAGATATCCTTTTCTCTATAAAGTCCAAATCCGGTCTCGGAATTTCTAAAATCCGAACGTACAAGCCTAGATCTACAAATACATATCCGTAACAAACTTTTTCACACTTTTTCTACACTATATGCGCGCGCGAAAATGAAGAAAAAGAGGAGAGAAATGCGTTACCTCTGTCGTGGAACGGAGAAAAATCTTTGGAAAACTTTGAATCTCCCTTTTTCCCCCTCCGTCCGCGCGCGTTTTCTCCGTTTGTGGTTGTTTTTGCTCAAAAATCCGGTACGTTTTGGTGTTGATGTGATGATTCGCGGTGGTTTTGAGTGAATCCGGTTCGGATTTGTTGATTTTGTGGTGATTGGAGTTGATTCTGAGCAGATCCGGTTTAGATCTGTTGATTTTGGTGATGATGTGTTCTTGGTGTTCTTCCTCTTTTTTCTGAGATTTTTCTGTTTTGATTCTGTTATGGATGAGAGAGAGAAAAAGATTCTGTTTGAGACTGATTGTGATTGATTCTGATTTTTTCTGACTGATTGTGATGGATCTGACACATTTACTATTTATAGGCTGCCATGTGTATTAGAGACCCAATGGAAAATTGACACCTGGACTGTTTTGGACTTAAGGACTAATCTGCAAAAAAGTTAATATGAGGACTAATCTGCAATAAAAAAAAGACTAAAAAAAAATGCAATTAAAAAAAAGTATTGGACAAAAATGCAATTTTGGGACCCTTTTGGGGGACCGAAATGTAAATAAAAAAATAAAATGAATTAAAATTGGTAATTGGTAAAAAGGTAAAGTGAAACGAAAAATAAAATCAACAAACGGACTAAAACGAACAAATTACCGACATGAGGTATTTTAAAATACCTCCCTGTCGGAATTTTGACAGGAAAAGACCAAAATGCCCCTAGGGACTAAACTGACCCAAACTGACTCAAATGCAATTTTGAAATGATTTTTTTAACAAAGACTCAACAATGATTTGTACAGACAAGTTAGAAAGGCTCAGAGACAGTTACAGGGACTAAAATGGGTTCCACTGCAGGAAATGACCAAAATACCCTTTTGTATGATTTCTGAAATAAAAATGCAAGAAAAGTAATGCGACGTTTCAGAGAGTTCTTAAATGACTTGTAATGTCAGAAAAGACAGAGGCAGTAAAATACATTTAAAAAGAGAGTAAAGATTCAGAGTAAAATAACAGAGAATTGACAAATATCAGTGTTAAAAAAGAAATTTGAACGAGTATTTTTAGGTCCAAAATCAGGGTATAACAGCTGCCCCTATTTAAGTTTCTTTGTCCGGAGGGTCAAGAGACGGAGTCTTTGGCTTGACGGGACGAAGATACTTAAATATTAACATTTGCACTGTGTTTGGACGTAAAAATACGCTTGTACATTTTCAAATATCATGAATGCCATGCAACATTTGGATTATGAGTGCGAGACAAACGAAAGCTGGAATTAACAAAAGATGTCGTATCCATTGCGGGATTGGTAGACATTGACAACATAACAGATAACAGGGTAGATAGGAGACTAGGAACAAATTGACGGGTACAAGTTGCTCTTGGATTGAGCTGGGCACTTGACCGGGAATAAAAGCAGACAAACAGGTGCGAGTTGTTCTTGAATTCGAACTGGTCACTCGACCGGGGACATAGAAAAGGTAGACAGGTACGAGTTGTTCTTGATTCGAACTGGTCACTCGACTGAAAGCAAAGGCAAATAGACAGGTGCGAGCTTGTTCTTGGATGCGAACTGGTTACTCCACCGGAGACAAAGGCAAATAGACAGGCGCAAGCTGCTCTTGGATCGAGCTAGCCACTTGAGCGAACAGAAACAGATAGACGGGTACAAGCTGTTCTTGGACTTGAACTAGCCACTTGACCAAAATCATAGACACATAGACAGGTACGAGCTGTTCTTGGATTCGAACTGGTAACTCGACCGATAACATTGAAAAGTAAACGGGTACAAGTCGTTCTTGGATGCGAACTGGTAACTTGACCAAACAGAAACATATTGACAGGTACAAGCTGCTCTTGGATTGAGCTGGGCACTCGACCGATAACATAAGCAAATAGGTAGGTTCAAGCTGCTCTTGGATTGAGCTAGCCACTTGACCGAACAAAAACAAATTCACAGGGGATTAGTTTTTTCTTGACAAAGTATAGATTGAGATTGACTTGACGTCGATTTGATTTGAAAGGTAGAAATTGACCAATATTATTGGCTCACAAGGTTTTGACAGAGAACCCGACATGAGTATTGAATTGAGACTGATGTTGACATTGGAAATGCAACATGCATGAATGATATAACAATTTCATTAAATGCATGGGCACGTAATATGCATGATTATGCATGTATGAATGCTTGTAATGCATGACTGTTGGCGATTTGTAGACGCAGTTTCGCAGAGACAGACAAGACATTGGAGTATTGGGCACGTAGTGGCTCGTGCTATATTACACATTCCTGGAAATCCTCTTTGGAGATGACGTCGTTGGGAGACGTATCGGGACCATGGCTGAGGGCAGATAGCTATGCAACTTGCTGGGGATAGAATCTCGGAAGACTCTACTGGGAATAATGCCGGATGTATCGTGGACGTCGCATCTGTGGTCAATGCTTTTTGCATGTTATTTTCTCAATTTTCATTCATTCATTTTTTTTGTATCCCATTTTTGCCTGGATCGCCCTCTCGGGTTTTCGATCCACCGGGGAAATAAATTCTTTTCAATGCCCCATTTTTGCCTGAACTGCCCTTTCGGGTTGTCAATCCAGCGGGGTGCTCATTTTTGCCTAAGCTGCCCTTTCGGGTTTTCAACTTAGCGAGCCTATTCATTTCCATGCATTTTCATTCTGTTTTTTTCATTCTTGCCATTGACCACAGACTATCCTGGAGGAGAACCTGCTTGTAACATATATTGAAATAGACACCAACATACACTCGCTCATGCATGTCTCGTTTGAATGTACCCTGTTGCTCAGGTTTGCTTTTCAAAAAAAACTTTTTCAATATTCAAGATGTTTGTTTCGAGCATTTGTCATTATTAAAAATAGGAGGAAAATGTTTTTGTACATAGCTTTGAAAGTAAAAAGAAAACAGAGCTTCAAACAAAAGCACAGGCTCAAATTGATGTATAAGAGTGGTGGTCGGCCGAAGGCGTGACTCCACGGATTTACAAAGCTTGGAAAATGGTAATTTTTATTGGTTGGTGGTACATTGAACACAGTAATCATTACATTTCCTAGAAACTTTGAATTTGCAAGCGTAGGAGCTTTTGATGAAGATAGTCATTAACAGCTGCAGATGCCCCAAGGGAGACGGAGGTTGGCCAGATATAGTTACTTGCCTTTTGTTTCAATCTCATTTTTGCATGAACCGCCCTTCCGGGTTTTCGGTTCATCGAGACGCTCATTCTTGCCTGAGTTGTGTACAATCTCAGCGAGCTTTTTCATATTTTTTTTTTGTCCCTTATTTTTGCCTGGACCGCCCTTTCGGGTTTTCGATCCACCGGGAAGCGCATTTTTGCCTAGGCCACCCTTTCGGGTTTTCGACCTACCACGCTGTTCTTTTCATATTTCTAGGCAAAGTATTTCTTGACTACATCGGCATTCACTGGATTTGGAAGTTCTACACCATCCATGCGTGTAAGGATTAAAGCACCACCGGAGAAGGCCTTCTTTACAACATAAGGACCTTCATAGTTAGGCGTCCACTTGCCCCTTGGGTCGGGTTGCTGGCTTATCCTCCTCTTCAATACAAGTTCCCCTACCTTGAATTCTCGAGGATGGACTTTCTTGTCAAAGGCAGTCTTCATTCTTGCTTGATATGACTGTCCACGAGCCATGGCATCCATACGTCTTTCCTCAATCAAATTCAACTGATCATACCGGCTCTGGCACCATTCAGCCTCAGATAACTTTGCTTCCATGATCACACGGAGAGATGGGATCTCCACTTCCAAAGGAAGAACTGCTTCCATACCATATACAAGAGAGAAAGGGGTTGCCCCGGTTGAACTGCGCACTGTAGTACGGTAACCATGCAGAGCATAGGGTAACATCTCATGCCAGTCCTTGTAAGTGGTTACCATCTTCTGGACAATTCTCTTGATATTCTTGTTGGCGGCCTCAACTGCACCATTCATCTGAGGTCTATAAGGAGAAGAGTTATGATGCTCAATTTTGAATTCTTCACAAAGAGCTTGCACCACATTGTTGTTCAGGTTGGTACCATTGTCGGTAATAATCTTGCTGGGAACACCATATCGACAGATGATGTTGTTCTTGATGAACTTAGCTACCACTTGCTTGGTCACATTGGTATAAGATGCTGCTTCAACCCACTTGGTGAAGTAGTCAATTGCCACTAAGATGAAACGATGACCATTTGAAGCCTTCGGTTCAATTCTTCCAATCATGTCGATGCCCCACATTGAGAACGGCCATGGGGATGAAATAACATTGAGAGCGTGCGGAGGCACATGAATCTTATCAGCATAGATTTGACATTTGTGGCACTTTCTGGCGTGCTGGTAGCAATCATGCTCCATGGCCATCCAGTAGTAACCTGCTCGTAACAACTTCCTTGACATAGTATGCCCTGTAGCATGGGTCCCGAAGGTACCGTCATGTACATCATGCATTAACTGCTCTGCTTCATGTTCATCAACACATCTTAACAATACCATGTCATAGTTTCTCTTGTACAGAATATCTCCATCTAACAGGAATCTACTGGCCAATCTTCTCAGGGTCTTCTTATCTTGTTTGGAAGCACCTGGCGGATACTCACGGCTCAGCAAGAACTGTTTGATGTCGTAGTACCAGGGTTTATAGTCAACCACATTTTCACCAGCCTGATCGATCACATTCCCAATAGCAAACACATGTGAAGGTCTTTCAAGGCGTTGCACTTTGATTATTGGCACATCATTCCAATGGTTTACTCGAAACATGGAGGATAGAGTAGCAAGAGCATCAGCCATTTGGTTCTCATCACGAGGAATATGGTGCAGCTCAACCTTTGTAAAATATGTCAGCAAACGTCTCGCATAATCACGATAAGGAATCAACTTGGCATGGTGGGTCTCCCATTCACCCTTTATCTGATTGATGACGAGCGCAGAATCTCCATAGATGTCGAGGTGTTTGATTCTCATGTCAATTGCTTCCTCGATCCCGAAGATACATGCTTCATACTCAGCCATATTGTTTGTACATTCGAACAGAATTCTGGCGGTAAAAGGGATGTGATGCCCCTGTGGGGATACAATGACTGCCCCAATTCCTTTACCATAAGCATTGACAGCACCATCAAAGACTAAACCCCACTTGCTATTGGGATCTGGACCTTCATCAATCAACGGTTCTTCGCAGTCTTTTGATTTTAAATACATGATCTCTTCATCGGGGAAATCGAACTCAATTGGTTGGTAATCATTAAGAGGTTGGTAAGCAAGATGATCGGCAAGAATGCTACCTTTGATTGCCTTTTGAGTTTTGAACACAATATCATATTCAGACAAAAGCATCTGCCAGCGTGCAATCGTCCCAGTAACAGCAGCTTTCTCAAAGATATACTTTATCGGATCCATTCTGGATATCAACCAAGTTGTATGATTCACCAAATAATGACGCAGGCGTTTAGCGGCCTAGGCCAAAGCACAACAAGTCTTCTCAAGCATTGTATACCGAGTTTCACAATCGGTGAACTTCTTGCTTAGATAGTAGATAGCATGTTCTTTCTTTCCAGTCTCATCTTGTTGACCAAGTACGCATCCCATGGATTCATCAAATACTGCCAAATACATAATCAAAGGCCTTCCTTCCACGGGTGGGACAAGGATAGGTGGTTCCAGCAGGTAATTCTTGATGCTATCAAAAGCTTCTTGACATTCATCATTCCATACAATAGGCTGATTCTTTCTGAGTAGCTTGAAGATCGGCCCGCAGGTTGCGGTCATGTGAGATATGAATCGGGAGATGTAATTCAAACGTCCGAGGAAACCTCTGACTTGCTTCTCGGTCTGTGGAGCTGGCATTTCTCTGATGGCCCGGACTTTATCAGGATCGACTTCAATGCCCTTTTGGCTGACAATGAAGCCTAATAACTTTCCGGATCTGACACCGAATGTACATTTGTTGGGATTCAATCGAAGCTTGTATTTTCTCAACCTTTCAAACATCTTTGTCAAATATTCAACATGTTGCTCCTCATCTGTTGACTTCACAATCATATCATCCACATATACTTCGACTTCCTTGTGAATCATGTCATGAAACAGAGTAGTCATCCCTCTTTGGTAGGTAGCACCAGCATTTATCAAGCCGAACGACATCACTTTGTAGCAGAAAGTACCCCATGGAGTGATGAAAGACGTCTTTTCTCTATCTTCAGGAGACATTTTGATCTGATTGTAACCGGAGAAACCATCCATGAAGGAGAACACCTTAGACTGAGCAGTATTATCAACAAGCACATCAATATGAGGTAATGGAAAGTTGTCTTTTGGACTGGCTTTGTTCAGGTCTCGGAAGTCAACACACATCCGGACTTTACCATCCTTCTTTGGCACAGGTACAATATTGGCAACCCATTCAGGGTACTCAACTGTCATGAGGAAACCCGCATCAATCTGTTTTTGAACCTCGCTCTTAATCTTGAGAGCCATATCTGGATGAGTCCTTCTCAATTTCTGCCTGACGGGAGGACATTCAGGCTTGGTGGGGATCCGATGTTCCACAATCATAGGATCTAGACCTGGCATATCTTCATACGACCATGCAAAAATATCCGGATATTCCCGGAGGAGTTGGATGATCTTCTTTTTAACCCCTTCCTCTAGAGCAGCACCGATCTTGATTTCTCGCTTGTTCTCCTCGGTACCTATGTTGATAAGCTCAACCTCTTCCTGGTGAGGCTGAATGGCTTTCTTTTCTTGCTCAAGTAACCGAGTGATCTCATATGGTACGTCATCACCTTCCTCATCTTCGGCCTCATACACTGGGAATTCAAAATTCGGAGGGAATGCAGGGTTACTGTGCCCAACGGGTTTATTATAGTTCAATCTGCGTAAAATGATTGGATGATTTTAGAAGGAGGTTTTTTATGCAGATTTTTGAAATTAATAAGAAAATACAGATGTTTTGGTTTTTTTCTAGCATTACCATTATTTCCAAGGGAAAAAGCACTAAAAAAGCAGTCGTGGAAGAAACGACAAAATTTTTATTAATCAACGGCAATGCCGAAACAAACATGCCCTTACAGAAAATATCGCTCTCGCTTTGGGCAGAGCGAGAGGATTGTTATTTTGAAAAAATAAGATACTTAAGCAACAAGGTATATTACTCAGAAACATGCATGATTGAGGGAATGTCAATGGCATCCCAATCTCTCGCAATGCCTCCTGGTATAACAAATACAGGCCTCGGGCCAAATCCAGTTGCTTCCTCTGTAATTGCGTTGACAAACCCAGCACTATAGAATGCCCCGGTGGAAACTCCTGAAGTTGGGGAAAAGCCAAGACCTTCCTTATGCTTGTTCTCACGAAGCTGTATTAACCTGCCCCAGCCGGCAGCTTGCCCCTCTTGGACGGCTCTCTGTGCATCCTTCAAAGAAGCCATGGCAGTTCCATCCCTCTTGGGCTCCGTACCTTCGACAGTTAATCCTTGAAAAGCGGTCCCCTCTGCAGACCCTGCCTCTATGCAAGAGAAAGATGATAGCTGGCTAACCAGGTATGCTTCCTCTCCATGAATGGTAACAAGCTTTCCACTTTTTGCAAATTTCAACTTTTGGTGCAAAGTAGAGGTCACTGCTCCTGCGTCGTGTATCCATGGTCTCCCCAAGAGACAGCTGTAAGAGGCATTAATATCCATGACCTGAAAGGTGATTAGAAAGGTTTCGGGACCGATAGTTATTGGCAAGTCTATCTCCCCGAGAACACTCTTGCGGGTTCCATCAAAGGCTTTGACCAGAAAAGTGCTCTTCCTCAAAGGAGTTCCCCGGTAACTCAGCTGATCCAGCGTTGACTTGGGCATCACGTTCAAAGATGAGCCAGTGTCTACTAACACATTTGAGATCATGTCGGACTTGCAATTCACGGAGATATGCAAGGCCAGATTATGATGCTTTCCTGCTTCGGGCAATTCATCTTCACCGAACCACAGATTGCTGCAGGCGGTAATGTTTCCCACTATGCTACCAAAGTGATCCACAGTTACTTCATGATCCACATAAGCCTGCTCCAATACTTTCAAAAGGGTATCTCTGTGAGCAGCGGAACTCAGGAGTAGAGACAAAATGGATATCTTCGACGGAGTTTGCAGCAGCTGATCCACAATCTTATAATCACTTCTTTTGATCAACCTCAAAATCTCGTCCAGATTAGAATCCTCTATAGACCGGCCTGGTTGGCTCGCGTCTCTGTTAACGGGAGAAACATCAGTCGGGGTTGGTTTGTCAATGGGTGGCATGGTAGGCGTAGCGGCCTTCTTTTGAAACAACGGTGGACGGACTCTTCCGCTTCTAAGGGCTGCTGAAGTTCCTTCGGCGGTATTGTTCATCACAGCCAAGGACACCAGAGGCACTTCTACTCCGTTTTCGATTATGGTAGCATTATATTTGTACGGGATAGCCCTATCTGAAGTATACGGTACCGGTCCGGGCAACCTTATCACCAGAGGCTCAGCATTCTCCTTCAAAGGCAAACTCTTGACAGGCGGATCATGAAAAACTGGCACAATCACGCAGATATCACTAACAGTCAAAAAATTATCATCCATCAAGCTTTGGATGTCATCTTGAACAGTATAGCAACCCAAAGGGTTACGAAGGCATCCTAGGCACTTGGCATGATCATGGCTAAACAGAGAAGCTTTGCACAGCTTGATGTGTAGAGGCACCAGAGGAGTTGCGACGTTACGGACATCAAGTCTAGAAGCTTCCTCACATAATTCGATCATATTTACAGCGGCATGATTTGGAAGAGGA
This sequence comes from Medicago truncatula, assembly GCF_003473485.1. NCBI lineage: Eukaryota > Viridiplantae > Streptophyta > Magnoliopsida > Fabales > Fabaceae > Medicago > Medicago truncatula. Next base: position 18,084,178 of record NC_053047.1, on the reverse strand, counting down.
TTGTCGAGGACATGTGGGACATTATTCTCAAAAGTCAGCTTTCCTTGATCAATGAGCTTTTTCACGATATACTTCAAAGCATAGCACCCCTCGACATCATGACCCAGGGCGCCTTGATGAAAATCACATTTGAGATCGGACCTGAACCTGGGAGGCAACGGATCAGGTGGGGGCTTGCCCTGTCTGGTTGTACAATGTCCTCTATGGAGTAAAGTCGGAAGCAACTCAGCATACAACATCGGTATCGGAGGGAAAGTAGGTCTAGCTTGCTGATTTTGTTGTTGTTGTTGAACTGGCAACTGTTGTTTCATCTGTTGAGCGATTGCATTAACGGGTACTTGAGGTTGACCCGGTGGCAGAGGGTACTGATGATAAAATGGCGGAAAGAAAGGATGCTGAGAATACGGCACATATGGGTATGACGGAGGCATTTGGGCTGCATTGATAGGAGCAACAGTAGCCATGGATTGACCGGCTCCAGCTGACACCATCCCTACTTCCGTTTCTTTCTTCTTGTGGTGTCCATTACCATACCTCTTTGATGCATTCACAGAGGATTCAGCTTTCTCGAACACAATGATTCCTTCCCTGACGGCTTCCTCCAGACGGGTTCCCATGGTGACCATCTCCGAAAAGTTATTCGGGGCAGCAATGATCAATCTCTCAACATAATCCTTCTTCAAGGTCTTTAAGAATGTCTGGGTCATTTCTTCTTCATCAAGAGCGGGAGTAATGCGGGCAGCTGCCCCCCTCCATCTCTGTGCGTATTCACGGAAGATTTCCTCCTTCTTCTGGGAGAGAGATCTGAGGAATTCCCTGTTCGGCTTCAATCGGGTGTTAAACCCGTAGTGGCTCTTGAAAGCAGCGGCTAATTCATCAAAGGTATGGATGTCATTTTTGCTCAAACTAGTATACCACTCTGCAGCATCTTCCATCAAACTATCTTGAAAGCAGTGGATCATAAGTGAATCATTGTCTTTGTAATTGCCCATCTTTCGGACGTACTTGATGATGTGGTTCTGGGGACAAGTTAGCCCGTTGTATCGGTCGAAGTCCGGGATTTTGAACTTCTTAGGGACATCCACCTTTGACACCAAGCAGACATCTTAAGTTTTGAAAGAGTCCGCATTCCCTCGAATGGCTTTGATCTCATGACGGAGTTCTTTAGCAAGTTCCTCCATCATCTCTTCCATGGTTTTGGTCACGGGGATGCTTCCGTGCTGTGTGTTGATGTTAACCCTTTGAGGCATGGTATGCACAAGAGGCTCAGTGACAGCTGCCGTTGTTTGTGGCAAAGTAGCATTGATGGGGACAGCATTTGTTGCAGGGATCAGAACATTGTTAGTAGTGCCCGAAGTGCCCGCTGCAGTACTGGGAGTGAAGAACGGTGGAAGCCCATACGGAAACCCAGCTGGCATAGCAAAGCGAGCGTCTGCAGATGCGGTTAGGAGCATGCTTGTAGTCACTGGTATAGCTGTGGCTATAGGGATAGCCGTGGCTGATTGTTCTTGAGCGGCTAGCAGAGCAGTCATGACATCATTAGCTTTAGCCAATTCTTCCCTTAGAGTGGCTAACTCGGTACGGAGCTGAGCATTCTCTTCTTCCATGGCTGCCGAATTCTTCTTTCTGTAGAGTCTAGTCCGGTGTATTCTGTCTGATTCGTAAACTTTCCGAGCATGAGCCACCTTTCAATCTCTGTGGCAGAAGAACCAGGAGGCAGTGAGCACTTGGAAACCTTTTGTGGCTTGATGAATGATGCACATGATGCATGATATGTACAAATGCAAATGCAAAAGTTGTTTTTGGACATCGAAGGATTTTTAGACAAATTAGGAGTTTTGTAAACAATATCTAAACAAGCAAAGCAAAACGAAGCGTTTACAAGATGAATCCCTTTGAAATACTAAGCCAAGGGAAGACTTTTGAAATATAAACAAAAAAAACTCTCAAGCATAGGAAGTGGTGGGATGATCCTCAGACTCAGACTCCGAATCCGAACCGCAGTATCTAGCATAGAAGTTGCGTCGTCCTCTAGCTCTCTTGGAGTCCCGCATAAGTAGCTCATCCTTTTCTTCAAGTTCCCTTCGGACCTTAACCAATTCCTTCTTCAACATCAGGTTCTCATGAGTCTTCTGCTCATCCTTACCATCCAAAGTCATGATTAGATTCTCAGCCTCATTGTATCGGGCCTTCCACATTTGTTTCTCACGACTTTCCATGGCCAGATGCTCCTGATACATCTCCTGAGTTGTGGGAGGTAGAGGTAAAGGTATAGATGGAGAAGATGCAGCCACATGTCTCATAGCAGGGTATGGCATACCAATCTCTTGCCTCATGAGCAATACCAGATCTCACACCCAAATGCTTCACACTCTTCCTACGGACCTTAGACCAAGCCCTTGTGAAAGCCTCCCTTTGTCCGGTGGGGGCGTTCGAATAATAGAAGAACTCCGGAGATGTAGCAAGATTGATGGGCTTTGTCTTCATAGGGAACCCAAACTGTCTCATAGCAAGCTCCGGATTGTAGTTGATTCCCCCACGGGTACCAAGAAGAGGTACATTGAGAAAGTCTCCACAACCAGTAATAATCTCCTTAACCTGAGCGGCGGGAGTGATCCAGACCACCTCGTTAGGAGAGAGAGCCATCATCCGCTGTGAATAGGACCAATCCTCCGAGTTATCATGGAAGGAGCTCGGAAGGTGAGAAATAAACCACCTATATAGGAGAGGCACGCAGCAAAGGATATACCCACGACCTTTGAGAGTCCGGTCATGGATAGCATGATACATGTCAGCTAGCAGGGTAGGAACCGGATTCCTAGAATGGAAGATCTCAATAGCATTCATATCCACAAAGTTGTCGAGATTTGGGAAGAGAATGAGCCCATAGACAAGCAATGCAAGAATAGCCTCGAGTGCGTCCTGACAAGTAGTTTCGAGATTAGCTTGCTCAAGTAGATACTTGGAAGTGAACCCTCGGATGCGAGACTTAGTAGTAAGATGCTTGGAGACATCAGAAGTCTTGAGATAGAGATCCTTAGCAATAACCAGAGGAGTAAGAGAAGCCCCGGGACCGGTGAAAGGCGTCTTCTCGGCTATAGGTGAATCCAATAAGTGGGAATAAGCCTCAAGAGTAGGGACCAACTGGAAATCTGGGAAAGTGAAGCAGCGGAAACTCGGGTCATAGAATTGCACTAGAGTGTGCACGAGCTTCTCTTCAACATTAGTCCGGAGAATAGTAAGCAAACCACCATATCGGAGTCGGAAACCTGTTTGATTCTTCACCTTGAGTGCCAACTCTCTCAAACTAACCAAATCAACCTCCTTGAACTTGTAGGATTTAGTCTTCTTCATACCTGTAATGTTTACAAAGTTTTTAATTTGTCCAATCCTTCGACGAATGTATGAGAAAAAATTTATGCATGAATGCATGTATGCATGATTGTTTTTTTCAATTACAGAGAAAACATGGAGGGTTGAGATTAAAGTCGAGGAGCCACGGGCGGACACGGTGCCTGGTAAACTAAAGTTTAGGATAATAGTAACCAAGGTTCTAATCAAGTTCCCAAACTGCAACCTCTCTTTCGTATATCATGGTAGCACGGGACAACGTCCGTTCCATGTTTATTCGCAAGAAGGTCTAGTTTGAGTGTAGTATCGCGTGACGACTAAAACTCGAGACAACACTTGGTTTAGCCACCGCACTACGTCCTAAAAAGGCCAGGGATGGGTTTGGTAACTACGGTCCATAGCATCGTCGAACAATTGAAAGCAAAGTGCCTAAGCATGACAACACACGCCGACAATATTACTTCCAAAATGCCTCAGCTATGTGAGATTGTTCGCATAACCCAATACACGAGGCAACCCTCGGATCGAATTGTCGATTATATCTCTACCTATTCATAAGTTCACTCAGCCCGGGTATAGGACTTTTGATATTCTCACCCCACACGTCAAATGAAAATAAACAAGTATTCACATATGTAAGCAATAAAACAAAGCGTAAATATAAACTAAGGAAAACTAGGCGTGACCCGCTAAAAATGTCCCCAGTGAAGTCGCCATTTCTGTTATCGCGATTTTCGGGTGTCAAGTCATAAATTAGGCTTGAACCTTTCAATCTTTGATATTCTCTATTTTTTCTTGGGAAGGGAAAAATTGAGAAAAAACCCTTAGATTCGAAGTTCGGGGGTCGCTTTCGCTACGGGAAGGTGTTAGGCACCCGGAACGATTATGGTATTCCATAAGAACCATTCTCCTAAGTTTACTTCTACGCTTTATTTTTATTGCCTACTTATTAAAAAAAGAAGTTTTATTTGAGTGAAGAATGGGGGAGAAAGTGTTTGAGGTTTTATTTTAGTGGACTTGGGGAGGTTTTGACCTCATGCCTACATACCCATTTAAGGGATCAAACTCCATGTAGTTCTCTCTCAAAAAATGCTTTTTGTGTGTTTGGTTGATTTTAGTTTTTGTTGGAAAATGGTTTTGAAGAAGAGGAAGAGGCCTTAAAGGCATAAGAGAGAAAAATGGTGAATGGTTGGTTCAATTGTTATTAAAAAAGTCTAAGTAGAAATTAGGATTCATTTGGATTTGTTTAAGAAAATAAAGGAAAAAATTCAATGGAGTTTTGACTCCAAGGTTTGTTTGGAAAAATTTGAGTGATGGAATTGGTTTATTATTTTTTTTGAAGATTGGCATTTGTCTAAAAATCGCATTTCCTAAGCATACATCTAAACGGTAATCATGCAACGTGTGTGCGTGTCGGTGCTTGTGTCGGTGTACATCACTTATAGTGTCCATAGTCCTTTACATTGAGTCCTAAATACATGCTATGGTCTTGCAAGGAATTAAAAAAGAACTAATCTATCTAAAATTATTACAAACCCAATTGATATAGAAATGAATAAAAATAATAAAAAAAATGATGCTAAAACTATGGGATGAATGAAATGTGAGATGAAATGGTTAGTATCATAAGGCATAAAAATAGTAGAAAGGTAAACAAAATTGAATAGAATAGCAAGAGAGAAAAAAAAGTAATGAAATGAAATAAAGTGGCAAAATATACCTAAAATTGGTTATGATACTTAGACATGCATATGACCTATAATTCCCTCATTATAGCCATTTTTTGAAAGGTTTGAATTTAAGCTACAATGTGAGGATCATAAGAGTACACACAAGCAAAGCATTATATCATATTCCTAGAGATATTTTCACACATTATTTCACATGCAAAAATATCATAATATGTAAAAAATGCATCAAGAACATATATGGAATTTAATGAGCAAGAATTAAAAGAACAAAGTAAAGAAAATAAATGCAAAAATAAGCAAATAAATTCTAACACTTGGAGGAAAAATTAAAATGATAGGGAAATATTTTTAGAAAATTTTTAGGAGCATAAAATGCCAAGAAAGTGTAAAAAAGTATTTAAAACACAATTAAAAAGCAATTAAAAAAAGGCTCAGCAGGATTTAATCTGGTCCGCTGGATGAATCCAGAGGTCCAGATCTAACTCCCAAGATCACATCACAGCCACTGGATCAAAGATCCAAGGGTCCAAAAAAAAGCACAAAAGATAGTGTAAAAATGCAGGAAGCACAGTGACCGTTAGATGAAAGATCTAACGGTTCAAACAGAAGATATACCATATTCCACACAAAAAATCACACACAGGATTCAAAATCAAACACACAGCAGCCATCAGATCTTGGAACAATCCAGATCTGATGGTTCACAGAGCGAAGGAACACCACAGAGACATGCACGCGCGCGCGTGGGAACGGAGGGAGTATATAAAGGAATTTTCACACAAAAAACACATAAACCTCTTCTCCTTCTCTCTCTAAAACTCAAAAATCACAAAAATGCTCTCCCTTCTCTCTAGAAACTCGCCGCCGGCGAGCTAAGTGGTGGTGGTGGCCGGAGTTGCTCCGGCGCGGCGGCCGGCCGGTTTCCGGCGGCGGCGCCACCGCGTCGGAGCGTTTTTTCTTTTTTTTTTTTTGAAATTTTCACATCAAAAGTTCCGTCACCACCTCCTCTACACAAATCCGGCGTTAGTTTTAGCGAGAACGGAGCGATTCGGACTAGATCTACATTTTTACTTTGAAATTTTTTCACACTTTTCGCAAAAAAAACTACGGATCTAGATATCCTTTTCTCTATAAAGTCCAAATCCGGTCTCGGAATTTCTAAAATCCGAACGTACAAGCCTAGATCTACAAATACATATCCGTAACAAACTTTTTCACACTTTTTCTACACTATATGCGCGCGCGAAAATGAAGAAAAAGAGGAGAGAAATGCGTTACCTCTGTCGTGGAACGGAGAAAAATCTTCGGAAAACTTCGAATCTCCCTTTTTCCCCCTCGGTGCGCGCGCGTTTTCTCCGTTTGTGGTTGTTTTTGCTCAAAAATCCGGTACGTTTTGGTGTTGATGTGATGATTCGCGGTGGTTTTGAGTGAACCCGGTTCGGATTTATTGATTTTGTGGTGATTGGAGTTGATTCTGAGCAGATCCGGTTTAGATCTTTTGATTTTGGTGATGATGTGTTCTTGGTGTTCTTCCTCTTTTTTCTGAGATTTTTCTGTTTTGATTCTGTTATGGATGAGAGAGAGAAAAGATTCTGTTTGAGACTGATTGTGATTGATTCTGATTTTTTCTGACTGATTGTGATGGATCTGACACATTTACTATTTATAGGCTGCCATGTGTATTAGAGACCCAATGGAAAATTGACACCTGGACTGTTTTGGACTTAAGGACTAATCTGCAAAAAAGTTAATATGAGGACTAATCTGCAATAAAAAAAAAGACTAAAAAAAAATGCAATTAAAAAAAAGTATTGGACAAAAATGCAATTTTGGGACCCTTTTGGGGGATCGAAATGTAAATAAAAAAATAAAATGAATTAAAATTGGTAATTGGTAAAAAGGTAAAGTGAAACGAAAAATAAAATCAACAAACGGACTAAAACGAACAAATTACCGACATGAGGTATTTTAAAATACCTCCCTGTCGGAATTTTGACAGGAAAAGACCAAAATGCCCCTAGGGACTAAACTGACCCAAACTGACTCAAATGCAATTTTGAAATGATTTTTTTAACAAAGACTCAACAATGATTTGTACAGACAAGTTAGAAAGGCTCAGAGACAGTTACAGGGACTAAAATGGGTTCCACTGCAGGAAATGACCAAAATACCCTTTTGTATGATTTCTGAAATAAAAATGCAAGAAAAGTAATGCGACGTTTCAGAGAGTTCTTAAATGACTTGTAATGTCAGAAAAGACAGAGGCAGTAAAATACATTTAAAAAGAGAGTAAAGATTCAGAGTAAAATAACAGAGAATTGACAAATATCAGTGTTAAAAAAGAAATTTGAACGAGTATTTTTAGGTCCAAAATCAGGGTATAACAATTACAAATAGTAATTAACACTAGTATGCATCCACCAACTCCAATTTTTCCTTCTTATGTCATATGTTTCTCTTACTATCGATAATCGTGTCCTCTAGTTTTCATGCATGTTCCGATGCTGGACTATTTTAAAGTAGCTCATTTTTATCCTATTATTGCTAAGTGTTTGTCTTAGTTTTTAAAGTATTATATATATATATGGGGTTTACTAGGATACACCCACTAGTTTTTATTAAGGTGTGTTTTAGCAAATATATAACTAAAAAGTTGTTAAATACACCTTAAGGTGAATGTTGATAAAACAAACCTTCTAAAAAATTAGTGGGTGTATGTTAGCAACTCCTATAGGCATTTGCTATGATACACCCACTTATTTTTTAGATGGTGTGTTTTAGCAAGTTATAACTAAAAAGTAGTTAAATACACACCTTAAGGTGTAGCTTGCTAAAACACTCACACATAAAAACTAATGGGTGTGTTCTAGTAAATCCATATATATATATATATATATATATATATATATATATATATATATATATATATATATATATATATAATCAAGGCTTATTAGATCAATTGGTCCCTCAATTAATTTCCATTTTCATTTTGGTCCCACAATTAATAAAAAGTACCTTTTGGTCCCTTAGTTTTTCCTCTGTTTTCCAAATAAATTCCGACTGTTAACTTTAACTCCAAATATGTAATGGTGGACCAACCTTAAAAGTGGTCTATCGTAGACCTTATTAATTTTAACCATTCGATCTATTTATCTTAAAAGGGACCGTTAGATTGTCATATGTGAATGGACTGTTTTGCCCTTAATGAGACCAAACACATGGGTAATTACCGATTACCCCTTTCTTCTTCATATCCAAACCTGAACTTCCATATATCTTTCATCTTCTTCTTGTTCTTCGCAATCCAAAACCAAGAAATTAGGTTCCTCTTCCTCCATTCATCCTCTCCTTCAAGTTCCCTCTTATCTCCCTCTGCAAAATTGAATCCTCTTATGCAAAATCAAAATCAAAATCAAAATCGAATCCTTCTTCTTTTTTTCAAGTTCGTTCTTCATGATTTTTAATTGAATCCTCTATATAAGAGAGAAAATACGGTGGAAGGACGATGTGTTGGTGTTTTCTTGAGGTTACCAGAAAGCTTTAACAATCCAAGCTTATGCATTCTCTCAGCGTTCTCTTTCATCCTTTGTTCCCTAATCTATTCGTAATATGATGATGAACCCAAAACTACAACACCTTTGTCACCGTCAGTTTTCGCCGTTTTGGTTTCGGTGGTGGCTGGGCTGCCATCTTCACGGTTAGAAGAAGTTGATTCTTCTTCGGTTCTCCTTCGACGACGAGTTCCCATTCTCACACACTCTCTCTGTTGTTTTCTTATGTCACTTTTTTTTAGTGAGTTTCTGAATCGGTTTTCTTTATTTAAAATTGAACAGTTGTTTATGGATTGATGGTGGTGGAAGAATAGTGATGAGATGATGGTGCGGATGGGTATAAGGTGATGATGATGTTGTTGCTGCTATTGTTTAATCTGAGTTGCTATGTTGTTGTTGCAACTGTTTCTAAGGACAAGGAGGGAACAAAAGAGAGAAGTGTGATTGAGAGTGAAGATTGATGAGGTTGTTGTTGCAGCTATGTTGATATGGCATGAAGATTGACTGAGTTTCTATGTTGTTGTTGCATCTATGTTGTAGTTGGGGCTCCTTGTTTTTTTTAATTTTGTTTTTTAATGATTTGCTGGATTTTCTGGGTTGAGTTTGAAGATTGATGAGGTTGTATGAAGGGTTGCATTTAATTTGGACCCATGAAAATATGGTTTCATGCTGGACCAATTTGATATGAGCCATGGATATATAATTTTATAATTTTTATGGACAAATTAGATACTTGGCAACCTTCTCTTCAGGTGGATGGTACGAATGTGTAATATTTGCAGAAATACCAAGATAGTTTATACTATTTGGTTTTTGTTTTAAATATTATTGGGCCGATCATAAAAAAAAATATTCCATGGCCTAAATATTGGACCTGGCAACGTTAAGAGTGGTGTGGCCCATAATAGCATGAGATATAAAATGATTATGAATTCAAAACAATTAAGTTCTTGAATTAGATTATATTAAATACCAAAACATGCTGAATTTAATTATACCTCTGGTTTACATTTTATTCCATCATGGGCAAAAAAACGTACATAATTTTTTTTAATTTTTTAATGTAATTCTTAATCAACTATTTATAATAATTAATTCAACCAATGAAACACGTTAATTAATTGGGTCCTACTAACCGGTGCCCCGGGCTATTAGTTAAGCATACCATAAAAGAGAATTATCACCATAAAAGAAAACAGTTTTTGACTTTATTATAAATTAATTACACAATTTCAATGGATTAACTACTATATAATTTCCTTTTTCATATCTTTAACCCGTGCTCTGGGGGCACCGATTAGCATTTCCCTAATTTAAAACATGTCCAATAAGTTTTTAGATTTATTTCCGTGTGTTTGGTTAATAATTAAATTCCTTAATTTAATTATATTTAATATGAAACTTCAAATTAAATATAGGGTTAAATATGTATACATGATTAAACTAGAACATTGGCCTAGGATTAGTTTTTTTTTTTTTAACAAGCAACCTAGGGTTAAAGTTAATGTAGTCAACTCATGTGTACACTTTATATTTTGCAATGAATTTTTAATATATGTTAAAAATATTTTAACAATTTTCCCACAAATATATAATTTTTTTAGCAAAATATAAATTAAATGTGAATTTTGAAGCACTAAAAATATAAAAGTTTTAGGTAGGGTTCGGGTTTCAGTTATGTGAATTGAATATAGATTTTGACTAGATAGGTACTAGGGATCTAAATTGCATTGATATGTCTAAAGTAGTTTACTTAAGGTTAGTGTTTGAATTTCGACCAAAAAAAAAGGTTAGTGTTTGAATTATGTGAATTAGATTTAGATTTCTCTGGATACGTTGTAGTACTTGAGCTAGGGTTAGGGTTAGGATTTTATTTGTGGGAATTAGTTAGATATTCTGATTGAATAGGTCCAAAGTAGTTTACTTAGGGTTAGTGATTGAATTATGTGAATTAGATTTAGATTTCTCTAGACAAGTCGAAGTAGTCGAGCTAGGGTTAGGGTTTTAGTTGTGTGAATTAGTTAGAGATTCTGATTGGATAGGTCCAAAGTAGTTTACATAGGGTTAAGGTTTGAATCATGTGAATTAGTTTTAGACTACGACTGGATAGGTCCAAAGTAGTTTACTTAGGGTTAGTGATTGGATTATGTGAATTAGATTTAGATTTTTCTAGATAAGTCGAAGTAGTTGAGCTAGGGTTAGGGTTTTAGTTGTGTGAATTAGTTAGAGATTCTGATTGGATAGATCCAAAGTAGTTTACATAGGGTTAAGGTTTGAATTATGTGAATTAGTTTTAGACTACGACTGGATAGGTCCCAAGTAGTTTACTTAGGGTTAGTGATTGAATTATGTGAATTAGATTTAGATTTCTCTAGATAAGTCGAAGTAGTTGAGCTAGGGTTAGGGTTTTAGTTGTGTGAATTAGTTAGAGATTCTGATTGGATAGATCCAAAGTAGTTTACATAGGGTTAAGGTTTGAATCATGTGAATTAGTTTTTGACTACGACTGAATAGGTCCAAAGTAGTTTACTTAGGGTTAGTGATTGAATTATGTGAATTAGATTTAGATTTCTCTAGATAAGTCGAAGTAGGTGAGCTAGGTTTAGGGTTTTAGTTGTGTGAATTAGTTAGAGATTCTGATTGGATAGTGATGAGTCAATTATATGTTATTTTAATATGCTTTTTAGTTTAGTTTTATTTAGATTTTATTTAGTTTTATATTAGTATTATTTCCTTTTTAGAATAGTTTACTTTAAAATGCAATTTATTATATTTCAGGGAAGAATATTGGATGGAGAGAGTCTTGGAGCAAAAGAAAGGGATTTGGAGCAGATTGGACACAAAAATATGAAGATTGGGAAACAAAATATATCTCCCACAAGTCAGAAGCTTGGCACGGCCGTGCCACCCTCCAGATGCCTTTTGCTGCTTTTGCTTTGACTCCAAGCTATTCTATTTTGGCGCACAATCTACCGAGGAATATTCTAGGAATATACTTGCTTAGATTTTAAGTCAATTGTGTACTATAAATAGAGTAGCTAGCCATCACTAAATATTCATCTTTACTTGGAATACAATAAGTGACAATTGCTTTTCAATAAAGTTCTTTTCCTTTCCTTTATTTTCCTGTCTTTTACTTTCATGCTTTCTCTCTTCTCCCCCATGTCTACGATGAACATGAGTGAGTAGACTTCTTCTTGTCTTGGGATTGTTGGATAAGTCTAAATGACATAATCCTAATCAAACCAAGCCCTAAGCCTTAATCTTATGTAACCCTAGTTTCTTATCTGAATTCACCGTCTTAACATGGATTAACCATTATCAAACTGTGGAAACGAAAGTGGAGGGTTTGATAATTGTTCGTCCATTATTCCAAATATCAATTCATAAAACGAAAGTGGAGCTTTGATATTCGAACAAGTGAATTCAGACAAGGATTGCAAAGTCAGCGAAATAGGCTTTGCAATCTTTGAGACATATAGTTTCGATCTTCAAGGGAACTAATAACAATCAAGTCAGCGAAATAGGCTTGGTTGTTAGAGGAACCAAAATCCAATAGTAATCAAGTCAGCGAAATAGGCTTGGTTGCTAGAGGAACTTAAGAGAAACTGTCTTGAGAAATTAGGTCTAACATAACATTATAAGCTTATGGTTTCGGTTTGAGAGGGACTTGTTATTTAGATGAAACCAACGATCCCAAGGCTCTTTTATTATATTGCTTTCAACCGTTTAAAAACCCCCAATCTACAATCTCTTCTCTCTTCTAATCATCTCTAAAGATTAATTAAATTGAACTACTCCCTGTCGGAACGATACTCTTTTATACTACTTCGGTAAGACCGTGCACTTGCGGTTTTATCTCATCAAGTTTTTGGCGCCGCTGCCGGGGAGTAAACTAATTTAATTAATTCTTTCTTTGTGATTAGAACTCTTTTCTCTCCCCTCTTCTTCCCTTCTTCTCTTTCCTACACTTGATTCGGGTGGCTTAAAGATAATAGATAACATGGCTGAGGAACGCACTCTTAAGGAGTATTCAATCCCTTCTTCGGATGAGCCATGCACTATTATAGTCTACCCAACAGTTCAAGGTAGCAACTTCAAAATAAAACCTGCACTACTAATTCTGGTGCAACAAAACTAGTTCTCTGGATCACCTTCCGAGGACCCAAATTTACATATCTCAACCTTTTGGAGACTTAGTGTAACTTGCAAAGACGACCAAGAAACTGTCAGGCTACATCTCTTCCCTTTTTCTCTAAAAGATAAAGCCAGCAATTGGTTCAATTCTTTGAAACCTGGTTCCATTACCTCATGGGACCAACTGAGGAGAGAATTCCTTTGTCGTTTCTTTCCCCCATCCAAAACTGCCCAACTTAGGGGAAAGCTTTACCAATTTACTCAAAAGAATGGGGAATCTCTTTTCGATGTGTGGGAACGTTTTAAAGAAATACTTAGACGCTGTCCCCATCACGGTCTAGAAAAATGGTTAATCATCCACACCTTTTATAATGGTCTAACATCTAGCACTAAATTGACTATTGATGCAGCTGCAGGTGGTGCCCTAATGAACAAAGACTTCACAACAGCTTATGCGTTAATTGAGAACATGGCTCTAAACCTCTTCCAATGGACAGAAGAAAAAGCAACCATCGATCCTTCGCCCTCTAAAAAAGAGGCAGGTATGGATGAAACCTCTTCCATTGACTATTTATCTACCAAGGTGAATGCATTATCTCAAAGACTTGATCGCATGAGCACACCTACCTTCTCACCTCCTTGTGAAGCATGTGGCCTATCTAGTCATTCTAACACCGATTGCAAACTAAGTAGTGTTGAGCAGTTAAATTTTGTTCAGAATGGCCAAAGAGTTGTTCAAAAATCTCACATTGAACTTTTAATGGAAAACTATTTTCTTAAACAATCCGAACAGCTCCAAGAGCTCAAGGACCAAACTAGACTTTTGAACAACTCTCTTGCTACTCTCACAACAAAGATAGACTCCATCTCCTCTCACAACAAAATTTCTGAAACTCAACTCTCCCAGGTAGTTCGTAAGGTTAACCACCCCAATAAAATGAATGCTGTCACACTTAGGAGTGGTAAGCCACTCGAAGACCCCATAAGGAGAACCGAGACCGATAACAGTGAGAAGGAAATCCGCGAACCACCATCTAGGGAAACCAGAGCAGAAAGAGAGGAACCACGAGTTGAGGAAAACACGCCACCTCCCTTTAAGCCAAAAATCCCCTTCCCTCAAAGGTTTGCCAAATCAAAGCTAGATGAGCAATTCAAAAAGTTCATAGAGATGATGAACAAGATATATATTGATGTGCCATTTACCGAGGTCCTAACCCAAATGCCCACATATGCTAAATTTTTGAAAGAAATCCTCTCTAAAAAAAAGAAAGATTGAGGAAAGTGAGACGGTTAACCTTACAGAAGAATGTAGTGCCATCATCCAAAATAAATTGCCACCAAAGGTTAAAGATCCCGGTAGTTTTTCCATACCTTGTGTCATAGGGTCGGAAATTGTGAAGAAAGCTATGTGCGATCTACGAGCCAGTGTCAGCTTAATGCCCTTATCACTTTATGAGAGGTTGGGAATAGGGGAACTTAAATCAACAAGGATGACCCTACAACTAGCAGACCGTTCTGTTAAGTATCCAGCTGGAATCATAGAAGATGTCCCCGTTAAGGTAGGAGAGGTATATATCCCCGCCGATTTTGTTGTGATGGAAATGGAAGAAGACAACCAAGTACCAATTCTTTTGGGAAGACCTTTCCTTGCCACTGCAGGAGCTATCATTGATGTAAAAAAGGGTAAGCTTGCCTTCAATGTAGGTAAGGAAACTGTTGAATTTGAACTTGCTAAACTAATGAAAGGTCCCTCCATTAAGGACTCTTGTTGCATGATAGACATAATCGACCATTGCGTGAAAGAATGCTCTTTAGCATCAACTGCACATGATGGTCTGGAAGTATGCTTGGTTAACAATGCAGGTACAAAACTGGAAGGAGAGGCAAAGGCTTATGAAGAACTGTTAGATAGAACTCTTCCAATGAAAGGTCTAAGTGTGGAGGAGTTAGTAAAAGAAGAACCAACACTTCTACCCAAGGAGGCACCGAAAGTAGAACTCAAAACACTTCCATCGAATCTAAGGTATGAATTCTTGGGCCCTAACTCCACTTATCCTGTTATTGTAAATGCAAGTCTCGATGAAGTAGAAACTGAAAAATTGCTTTATGTCCTCAAGAAATATCCTAAAGCCATAGGTTACACCATTGATGACATTAAAGGAATAAATCCTTCATTATGCATGCATAGGATACTTCTTGAAGAAGACTATAAACCCTCCATTGAACACCAAAGAAGACTAAATCCCAATATGAAAGAGGTTGTGAAAAAGGAAGTCTTAAAACTCCTAGATGCAGGTGTTATTTATCCAATTTCTGACTCCAAATGGGTTAGCCCCGTGCAAGTTGTACCAAAGAAGGGTGGTCTCACAGTTATTAAAAATGATAAAAATGAATCCATTGCCACTAGAACCGTCACCGGTTGGAGAATGTGTATTGACTATAGGAAGCTTAATAAAGCAACCCGTAAAGATCACTTCCCTCTCCCTTTTATAGACCAAATGTTAGAAAGGTTAGCTAAGCATTCGCATTTTTGTTACCTAGATGGCTATTCCGGATTTTTCCAAATACCCATTCACCCTAATGACCAAGAAAAGACAACTTTTACATGTCCCTTCGGGACCTTTGCCTATAGAAGAATGCCTTTTGGTCTCTGTAATGCCCCTGCTACTTTTCAAAGATGCATGATGTCTATTTTTTCTGACTTCGTTGAAAAAATAATGGAAGTCTTTATGGATGATTTTTTTGTGCATGGTTCTAATTTTGATGATTGTTTGACTAACCTTGAAAAAGTTTTGGAAAGATGTGAACAGGTGAACCTAGTCTTAAATTGGGAGAAATGTCACTTCATGGTAAGAGAAGGAATTGTCCTAGGACACTTGGTTTCCGACAGAGGTATAGAGGTAGACAAAGCAAAAATCGAAATTATTGAAAAAATGCTACCTCCCACCTCAGTCAAAGAAATTAGAAGTTTCCTAGGACATGCAGGGTTCTACTGTCGTTTCATCAAAGATTTCTCATCAATCACTAAGCCACTAACCAGCCTGCTTCTCAAAGATGCAGACTTTGCCTTTGATGATTCTTGTTTGCAGGCATTTTGCAGGTTGAAGGAAGCACTAATTACCGCCCCAATCATACAACCACCAGATTGGAACTTGCCTTTTGAAATAATGTGTGATGCAAGCGACTATGCGGTTGGGGCAGTATTAGGTCAAAGAAAGGACAAAAAGATGCATGCCATATACTACGCCAGTAAGACCCTAGATGGGGCACAGGTAAACTATGCCACGACAGAAAAAGAATTGCTAGCGGTTGTCTACGCCATTGACAAATTTCGGCAATACTTGGTGGGATCAAAAATCATTGTTTATACAGATCACTCGGCCATAAAATACTTGCTAAACAAAAAAGATGCCAAACCGAGATTGATCCGATGGATTTTGCTCCTCCAAGAATTTGACCTTGAAATAAAAGATAAAAAGGGCGCAGAAAATGTTGTCGCTGACCACTTGTCCCGACTTCGGGAGACCAATAAGGATGAGTTACCCTTGGATGACTCATTCCCAGATGACCAACTATTCTTATTGGCACAAACTGACGCACCTTGGTATGCAGATTTTGTTAACTTTCTTGCAGCAGGAGTACTACCGCCCGAGTTAAACTACCAACAAAAGAAGAAATTCTTCAATGATCTCAAGCACTACTATTGGGACGAGCCCTACCTCTTCAGAAGAGGCTCAGATGGGATTTTTAGGCAATGCATTCCTGAAAACGAGGTAAGTAGTATTCTAACTCATTGTCACTCCTCTTCTTATGGCGGCCACGCTAGTACACAAAAGACTTCTTTCAAAATTCTTCATTCTGGTTTCTGGTGGCCATCACTTTTCAAAGATGTGCATCTCTTTATCTCTAAATGTGACAAATGTCAACGCACCGGTAGCATCACTAAAAGAAATGAAATGCCTTTGAATAACATCCTTGAAGTGGAAATTTTTGATGTTTGGGGTATTGACTTTATGGGACCTTTCCCTTCCTCTCTTGGGAATCAGTACATATTAGTAGCCGTTGACTATGTGTCCAAATGGGTTGAGGCCATTGCTTCCCCCACTAATGATGCACAGGTGGTTATAAAAATGTTTAAGAAAGTCATTTTCCCTAGATTCGGAGTGCCACGAGTTGTGATAAGCGATGGAGGGTCTCACTTCATTTCAAGACATTTTGAAAAACTTTTGCAAAAACTTGGAGTGAGGCACAAAATTGCGACACCCTATCACCCCCAAACTAGCGGACAAGTGGAGGTCTCAAACAGACAAATTAAAGCTATCCTTGAAAAAACTGTTTCCACCTCTAGAACAGATTGGTCAAATAAGCTTGACGATGCCCTTTGGGCCTATCGAACGGCTTATAAAACTCCCATTGGGATGACCCCTTTTAAACTTGTCTATGGGAAATCTTGTCACCTTCCTGTTGAGCTCGAGCATAAGGCCTATTGGGCAATTAGAAACCTCAACTTAGATCCCAATTTAGCCGGTAACAAAAGAAAACTTCAATTAAACGAGCTAGAAGAACTTAGGATGGATGCCTACGAGAATGCCCGCATTTACAAAGAGAGAACTAAGACCTGGCATGACAAGAAAATCATCAAAAGGCACTTCAAAAGTGGTGACCTTATGCTGCTCTTTAACTCTAGGCTAAAGCTCTTTCCAGGTAAACTACGATCACGATGGTCCGGTCCTTTCCAAGTTCGCACAGTCTACCCTTATGGGGCGATTGAAATCTTTTCTGAAGAAACAGGATCCTTCACAGTTAATGGCCAACGGCTTAAAATCTATAATACCGGAGAAGTAAATGAAGTAGTGGCTGATTTCACCCTTAGTGACCCACCTTAAGGATTTTCATCCTCACCTTCGTCAAGCTAGTGACGTTAAAAGAGCGCTTCGTGGGAGGCAACCCACCAATTTAATTGCTTTCTTTGTTTTTCTGTTATTTCTCTTTATTTTGTAGGTAAGTGTCCGAGATTGATTAAGAAACGCAAGAAAATCAAAGTTCCAAGAACCAGAAAGGTGGCACGGCCCGTGCTTGACTTGGCACGGCCGTGCCAAGAAACACAACCACATCTTCAATAAAGTTGGCAGAATGCTGGCACGGCCCGTGCTACATCTGGCACGGCCGTGCCAACCTGAAGGCCTCCGGAGTTTAAAATTTCGACAAATTGTGAGCTTTCCGCACCCTTTCTCACTTTTTCCTTATTTCTTTCGTTTCTATCATTTGAATCATTGAGGACAATGCTTCTCCTAAGTATGGGGGGAGCCTAATAAAGTGTCTTTAGTCGTAGTGTTTCCAAACTCCCTTGAACTTTATTCTTTTGTTTTGTTTTATTGTAAAAGGCATGATTAAGAAGCTAATTTTTATTGAAAACATCATGACACAAAAATTTTCATTGTCTCCTCTTATTTTGTTGATTCTTGTACATGAAAGCAAACTCTTGTGTTTTAAGCCTTCTTGATATACCCACATCTTGTTTTAAAGTGAATAAAGTTCTTCAATGAGAAAAACACAAAGTTGCTTCCCTTGAGTAAGTGTATGAATAGGTAATTTAAGGAAACACGTTTTAATCTTAGTGGTGCATTAACCTTTAAAAATTCTCAAAGCGCCAGTAGTAT
Organism: Medicago truncatula; assembly: GCF_003473485.1. NCBI lineage: Eukaryota > Viridiplantae > Streptophyta > Magnoliopsida > Fabales > Fabaceae > Medicago > Medicago truncatula. Next base: position 18,065,785 of record NC_053047.1, on the reverse strand, counting down.
AAGTGAGTATAAGGGAGACCATAAAAAGCCAAAAAGCCAAATAATTCCAAGATCTCATCACTAAATCTAGATTGGGGAAGGAGGTAGGCCCTCCGACTTCCTACGTGAAGGTGATTGTTATCTTGAGAAAAACTTTAAAAAGCATTGTTGAAACTAGATTGGGGAAGGAGGTAGGCCCTCCGACTTCCTATGTGAAGACGATGTTTTAAGGAATACCATTGAATCTAGATTGGGGAAGGGGGTAGGCCCTCCAACCTCCTACGTGAAAATGTTGTTCCTTAAATAAAGAACTTAAAATGTGCATATGGCAAAAGAACAAAGATTCTCAAAAAACTCCCATCTCTCTTATATGAATTGTAGAAGGAATTTTTCTTGGTTAGTTTAGTGCTAGGATTAGACCATGTTTCCTCATTATGCCTATCTTATACAGGAGCAAGAAAAGGGTTGGACTTCACAACACACACTCACTTAAAACTTGATCGTTGGGTAGAATAAAGATTTCAAGAAATACTTGAGTTTGTGATTAGTGTACATTTGGGATTTAAGCCCTTGAGGAGACATGTGCTTTAATTTAATTGTCATTTGATTTAACTGTTGATGCTACTATGTTTATGCCTTTTGCTTGAGGACAAGCAAAGATTCAAGTATGGGGGAGTTTGATGAGTCAATTATATGTTATTTTAATATGCTTTTTAGTTTAGTTTTATTTAGATTTTATTTAGTTTTATATTAGTATTATTTCCTTTTTAGAATAGTTTACTTTAAAATGCAATTTATTATATTTCAGGGAAGAATATTGGATGGAGAGAGTCTTGGAGCAAAAGAAAGGGATTTGGAGCAGATTGGACACAAAAATATGAAGATTGGGAAACAAAATATATCTCCCACAAGTCAGAAGCTTGGCACGGCCCGTGCTAGCCTTGGCACGGCCGTGCCACCCTCCAGATGCCTTTTGCTGCTTTTGCTTTGACTCCAAGCTATTCTATTTTGGCGCACAATCTACCGAGGAATATTCTAGGAATATACTTGCTTAGATTTTAAGTCAATTGTGTACTATAAATAGAGTAGCTAGCCATCACTAAATATTCATCTTTACTTGGAATACAATAAGTGACAATTGCTTTTCAATAAAGTTCTTTTCCTTTCCTTTATTTTCCTGTCTTTTACTTTCATGCTTTCTCTCTTCTCCCCCATGTCTACGATGAACATGAGTGAGTAGACTTCTTCTTGTCTTGGGATTGTTGGATAAGTCTAAATGACATAATCCTAATCAAACCAAGCCCTAAGCCTTAATCTTATGTAACCCTAGTTTCTTATCTGAATTCACCGTCTTAACATGGATTAACCATTATCAAACTGTGGAAACGAAAGTGGAGGGTTTGATAATTGTTCGTCCATTATTCCAAATATCAATTCATAAAACGAAAGTGGAGCTTTGATATTCGAACAAGTGAATTCAGACAAGGATTGCAAAGTCAGCGAAATAGGCTTTGCAATCTTTGAGACATATAGTTTCGATCTTCAAGGGAACTAATAACAACCAAGTCAGCGAAATAGGCTTGGTTGTTAGAGGAACCAAAATCCAATAGTAATCAAGTCAGCGAAATAGGCTTGGTTGCTAGAGGAACTTAAGAGAAACTGTCTTGAGAAATTAGGTCTAACATAACATTATAAGCTTATGGTTTCGGTTTGAGAGGGACTTGTTATTTAGATGAAACCAACGATCCCAAGGCTCTTTTATTATATTGCTTTCAACCGTTTAAAAACCCCCAATCTACAATCTCTTCTCTCTTCTAATCATCTCTAAAGATTAATTAAATTGAACTACTCCCTGTCGGAACGATACTCTTTTATACTACTTCGGTAAGACCGTGCACTTGCGGTTTTATCTCATCAGATAGATCCAAAGTAGTTTACATAGGGTTAAGGTTTGAATCATGTGAATTAGTTTTAGACTACGACTGGATAGGTCCAAAGTAGTTTACATAGGGTTGAGGTTTGAATCATGTGATCTTCTGCATATTTGTGTCTTCAAATATCCATAATAACTGACTTTAGGTTCTTTACTGCCGCTTCTGATGATCTTAAGACTCTGAGTGAACTTCAGACTCTCACAATCAGCTTCTGGATAGTAATTGAACTTTTAATAATAATTGTATGCAAAAAAAATGTTAATGATAAGGTGAAAAAAAATTATATTTTGTCTTTATTTGTATTTGGGTTAAATATATTTTTGTTCCCTATAAAATTTTGCTTAAACTTTCAGACGTGTTAAAAACGTTACTAAAAGTTTCTCTGCAAAAAATTATCTCAAAATTTGGTTTCTACGTTCAAATTTTTATTGTTTTTATCTTGAACTTTTGTAATAGTGTTGATTTTAATGATAAAATGTGTTAGTATAATAATTATAAATGTTAGCATAAAATTGAACATAGTTTATTTGAATGATATTTTTTCCTGGGAGTTGTTACATCGATATGGGAGTTGTTATATGGATACAGTATAAAAGGACAAATTGGGAGTTAAGACAATAGCCTTTTCAGATAGCCTGCAACATAATTGCCACGTTTCTTTCTGATTGGTTAGACTAATAATAACATTAATTTTTAAAATAAATCAACTTTATTGACATGGTCCTTGTTTTACTCTGATGCTTAAATGTGTACTTCAATTTTTATTTTATTTTGATGTAAAGATGTACTTTAATTTAATTTTGTCTTTATGAGGATTGATATCAATGTGAACACAACATTTTGCTTCACAACCACATCTCACACGAGCTTTCGGTACTCGCTTTCTAGTTAATGAGCTGCAACTTTTTTCCTCTATAAACCCTTGTCGATAACAAACAAGTGTCTGTTGAGTTAGTTCACCACTTTTGCATCTCATTACCATGCTTTTTCTTGCAGCAAACCCATGACAGCTAGCATACCAATTATAAAAAGTAAATGCTACAGCAACATCTACAAAATGGTATCTCTTAACATCTTCTGAACTTAATTCTTTGAAGTTAATACTTGAAATGTCTTCCAAACAATTCACAACATAAGAATCGTCGAACCTACATCTCTTGTCATCATCATTTCTACTGCCTTCAATGGTTTCCTCTGGTATTTCATATTCATTCTCGTTAATAACATCTTCACGATCAGAATCATCCTTAGACAATGACAAACTATCCAATCCCTACATAATAACCAATAATCAATTATTATTTTTGCCTTTTCAATCAATTGTAATATCTTAAACACACAAAAAAATACACACCTCTGTCGAATCCTCTTCATCAAAATTCGAATCAGATTGAAAATCCACCATTTTTCCAATACATGGGGAACAACTTTTAATAATAATCGGTGCTACCTGGGCAAGATTTACTCTATTAATAATTTTCAAACAATAATCTATGACAACAATCCAAATTTGAAGAAATTAAGCTTTGAACAACTATAAAAAACTACAATTTTTTTTACATGTCAAAATTACAACCTATCATAAACTATTTCTTGGTCTACCGATCAATAAGCGTAATTAATAGTTTAAATAATAATCAAAATCTGTTTTATATAAAAAGAATTTTAGTGTGCCTTAACATAAACAACAAATCAGAAATGAAAGTCAAAACGGTACTAGTTCTTCTGGCAAATTTGAGCTATTGTAATCATAAAATTTACATCATGATCAAAGTTTTAGTGTTATGTTGCATGGTTGACGACATCAGTCCGATTCTTGCGGAAATACCGGGCTAAGCACGCAAACCACACATAACAACACAAAAAAAAATATAAAATTAAAGTGTTTTTTACCAACAATTTAGGACAACAAATTCCCAAATAAGGACTAACCTTTGTTGCTGGAGATAGATCAAAAACTCATGAAAAACTGAAATTAAGTTTTTAACCCAAATTTCAGATCTGCATCTGCGCCGTTTGAGAATGAATAGGCTTTTGTGTTATTTGGATATGATCAAAGAACAACAATGGTGATTCGCTTAAGTAGAAAGGGAATTGGAGAAGATAACTGACATAAATCGAAAAGAGAGTTTTTGTTGAGATTTTCACCAAGGCTTATTCAAAATATTTGCATCATGTTTATGTTGTAGTTTTGAATTTTAGGGTTATTTTAAATTTTGGTGTTTTCTATTTTTTTTTTAATTTTAGTTTTTGAGTAGATTTACAAAGAGTATATGATTCATTTTAAGAGTAGATATAAGTTGATTAATTTTGTTAAATTTTTTGCATTTTTATGTTATAGTTATGAGTTTTAGGATTTATGTATAGTTTGAACTCCAAGTGTTTGATGAAATGTTTGAATGAGTTTTTCAATGATTGTTTAAATTTTTATGGTATAGGTTTGAAACAATGACCGATTTGTTCAGTGTTTGCATCCGCTTCAACGGTGGAAATCCTCAGATGTTCAAGGTTCGTTACATTAATGGCACGTTAAAATATCTCACAAGGAGAGTGAAATACATTTGTTATGAACGTCCAACGTTCAGTCGACTAGAATTAAAGAATGACGACGATGTGATGAACATGTTCTCAATTTTTTGGCAGCAGATCATGGTTTCGTGGATCGATATGTTTGTCACGTTGCAGAGATCAACTGAAGATATTCTCAACAGTTTGATTCCGCCAAAAGATCGTGATTAGGTAGAGAATACACCTTCCAACTACAACAATTGTCTTACCTCTGAAATTGGATAAGATCAAACCTGTTAAAACCAAGTCTCAAGCATTCACCCGAAAGTTCTATGTTTAGGTAGTGTCTTTATTTTGTTGGAATTTAAATTCAATTCTTATTAGTTTGCTGAAGATGTTGGTATTGAAGTGTCTTATACTGAATGTAGTGATTTGCATGCCCCTTAGAAAAGTCAAAAGGTTAAGAGAACATAACATGTATTATGCAGAATCACCTATATAAGTTATGATATCGAATTCCTTCATATAAGATGAGTGTCACGGAATGCACCTCATTCATTATGTGATGACTCATATTATATGAGGGAATTCGATGATAACATATATAGTTGATTTTGTTGAATACATGTGTTGTGTTCTCTTCATTCTTATAAGACACTCTAGTGAAAATATTTTCAGTAAACTTTCATGAATTTAATTTAAATACAACAACATGATGATGCTACATATATTTAGGTAGAATGTAATGTAACGTAGATGATTTTAAATTTAAATAAATACGCAATTTCGCTTCCAATTAAATAAATAAGCAATTTCGCCTGAAATTTAATCAATACACAATTTTGCTTCGAAGATCAATACGCAATTTCACTTCAAATTTATTCAAAACACAAGTTTATTAAAGATTATTCAATAACAAAATGTTCCAAAATGTGCGGCAAATTCAAGATTATTACAAGCCATTACATTATTTAATTATCTCCCTCGTCGCTTATCTCAATTGGGTTGTCTTCAACAGTCCCTGGGACACCTGCTTTTGGTTGAGGACCAAAATAACATGTCCTCCCGCTCCTCCTCAGCACCTTTGAATTCTTTTTTTTTACGGAACCATCACATTTGATTCTTCTCATCACCCTTCATTTTGTTCAACTGAACATCACTCTGATTCTAAGACATATCTATATGAAGGAAATCGGTGATCAAAACCTAAACTAATCTTAACAATTCTATCACAAATTCATAACAACAACAATTCATAAAAAACCTTAAGAAATCCTAACAATTCTACAACAATTCATCAAAATCTAAACTAGTCTTAGTAAAAAATTTCAAAGCGTTTTCAACGTTCTCTTTCAACTTATGAGAATTTGTAAGTTTCTTCTTTTCATTTTCACTCTTTCTTCGCTACTTTAACTTTCACTTTAGTTAAAAGTTTGTATATTTCATTTGTATAAAGTTCATTTTGTGTTGAAGTAATGGTACTTTTTGAGCAAACTAGAAACTTTGATGATTATTATTTAAGTATTTGTGATAATATTCAATCACATTTGTTCTTTTAGTGTTAGTGTGAAAAAAGGATACAATGGTACATAAACTTTGATTCTTAACCATAAATGTGAGTGAGTTGTGATTTTGATAATATGTTTGCTGATGATTTTACTGCGAATGTTTGATTAGAAACCAATAAAATGAATGTTGCTCACTACATATTGGAAGATTTTACTTACCATTAATTCTTATCAAACATAATGTTTTTTAGATAAAAAATGGATCTTCGTTAATAATATTTTTAGATAAACAATATGTTAAATGTATTGATATTCATTTTTATTTTGTTTTGACTATTTGTGTTCTTATTTTAATTACATTAAATGTTTATGTTATGTTACCACTAGTTTTCACTATTAGATTAGTTTGGGGCCGCTTTATACAAGTTCAAGGATTTCTTTACGGAAACGGTAAAATGTTATCTTTATTATTACCATCAAATTTTCTTTCTCTTTCAAAAATCTTTTTATAATATTTATATAAATAAACATGATATCGTTTTTGTGGGATTAAAAGAATTTTTAGACTTCCAACAAAAGTTGTTTGCTACCTCTATTAAATTTAGTAAAAACTATTAATGTTTATATACACAATTAAATTATTAAGAATGAACTTGTTTATGTTTTATTGTATCTAAATTATGTGAAGATTCAGTCGCATGTCTAAAGATTTCTTCACGAAAACAATAAAATGTTATTTTTATTATTACCACTAAATTGTCATTCACTTTGAAAATATTTTAGTATTTACTAAATAATAATTACAAATAATTGTGTATCCTTTCTATTGAATTTCAAACATGGTAATTAATCGATTGGTTACCAACTATGTGGGTTTCAATTGAAATAAGTTATGGTTGATAATACAAAATTCTTTGTATAGTACTTAATTTTCTTAACTTTTTACTTGAAATCCAAATGACAATCAGAAGTAGAAAAAACAAAAGGTGAAGTCTGCTTTTGAAACCCGAAGCTGAAATCTGAATGTGTTCACTCATAGCCAAAACAAAATTATCTTAGTAATTAGAAATTTTAAATTGTATTCAACGTTCTCTTTCAAACTTTGAGAAATTTATAAGTTTCTTCTTTTTATTTTCACTTTTCCTTCACTGCTTTAACTCTCGCTCTATTTCAAAGTTTGTATATTTCATTTGTTTAAAGTTCTTTTTGTGTTGAAGTAATGTACTTTTTGAGTAAAACTAGAAACTTTGATGGTTATTATTTAAGTATTTGTATTAATATTAAATCATATTTTTTCTTTCAGTGTTAAGGTGAAAAAGGATACAATGGTACATAGACTTTAATTCGTAATGTTAAATGTGTGTGTTGTGGTTTTGATAATATGTTGATGATTGTGTTGAGAATGTTTGATTAGAAATCAATAAAATGAATGTTACTCACTACATATGGAAAGATATTACCTACCCTTTATTCTTGTCAAACATAATGTTTTTAAGATAAAAAATGGATCTTGGTTAATAATATTTTTATATAAACACACTATAAAAAGATATTACTTACCCAATAATTTTTATTTTATTTTAAATATTTATGTTCTAATTTAAATTACGATAAATGTTTATGTTATGTTACCACTAGTTTTCACAATTAGTTTAGTTTGAGTCCACTTAGTACAAGTTCAAGGATTTCTTTACGAAAATGGTAAAATGTTATTTTTATTATTACCACCAAATTGTCATTCTCTTTCAAAAATCTTTTAATAATATTTATGTAAATAAACATGATATCGTTTTTTTATGATTAAAAGAATTTTCAAGACTTCCAACATAAGTTGTTTGCTACCTCTATTAAATTTAGTAAAATCTACTAATGTTTATATACACAATTATATTAGAATCTTCAAAAAAATTACTATTTACGTACTAATTTTAGCTATACACAATTGTTTGACTTTAATTCAAACTATCCTTCATTCATAGCCAAAACCAAAAGCTTTTTCAACTTTCTCTTTCAACTTTTGGAAATTTGTAAGTTTCTTCTTTTCATTTTCATTTTTTCTTCACTGCATTAACTTTCACTTTAGTTCAAAGTTTGTATATTTCATTTGTATAAAGTTCTTTTTTTGTTGAAGTAATGGTATTTTTAGAGCAAAATTAGAAACTTTGATGGTTATTATTTAATTATTTGTGATAATATTCAATCAGATTTGTTCTTTTGATGTTGGGCTGAAAAAAAAGATACATTTGTTCTTTTGTTCTTAACCATAAATGTGTGTGTTATGGTATTTCATATGTTTGTTGATGATTTTGTTGTGAATGTTTAAATATAAACCAATAAAATGGATGTTACTCACTACATAGGGGATGATTTAACTTACCCTTCGTTTGTGTCAAACATAATGTTTTTTAGATAAAAAAATGGATCTTGGTTAACAATACTTTTAGATAAACAATATGCTAAATATACTGATATTCATTTTTATTTTGTTATGACTATTCGTGTTCTAATTTTAATTATGATCAATGTTTATGTTATGTTACCAATATGTTAAATACGATCAACCATGGAAAATCTTTCCTTGAGATCAATCCATACCTCAAGAGCAGTATCACAAAACACAATAGTCTGAGCAATCCAATCAGAAACCGAATTAATAAGCCATGATTGAACAAAGTGGTTGCATCGTTCCTAAGCAGCGCGATTCAAATCTTCAGAATCTGGCATAGGTATGGAACTATTGATGAACCATAATTTGTTCTCCGTTCCCAATGAGCGTTCAACGGTGCGACTCCAAGAGATGTAATTGGAACCATTGAGTTTGGGAGTAACAGATAAAGATGTAGGACTTTCACTCGGATGAACATAGTAAACTGATTCAGTATCAGGTGAGGAATTACGTGGAGCCATGAACAAGAAGAAAAGTTGCAGAAAAACAGAGTAAAATTGCAACGAAGAAGATGAAGAAAATAACGGTTGAAACCAAAAATCAACCGAATCAAAAATGGAAAGAGGAACAACGAACAAGAATTCCGGTGCAGAAGAAGAATCTAGCACCGAAAAAACGAAGAAAATTGATCGAAGAATGAAGATCGATTGAAGAAACGCAACGGAAGAGAGAGAGAGAGAGAGAGAGAGAGAGAGAGAGAGAGAGAGAGAGAGACGGTTACAAACCGTTAAGGACCGTAACAACCTTTCCCGCGAGGGAGAAGGCGCGTGATACCATATTATGGAACAAAGAAAAGAAGCAAATGAATTGTTATTATTACTGAAATGATGAGATACAATGTGTGTATATACAAAACTGATGGAACATAGTAAGCTATATAGACCGAATAACAGCAAACTAAACTAAGGCTAATTAACTTGGGTAGCAAGTAAGTGTGTGCTCTTAGTAGATTTAGGATCTTTCTCTGTATCATGTAATACCACGAAGGTTGCGTTTACAGAAATCCATACCTTTCTCATATATGTCATGTGTAATATGTATGCTAACGGTATCACCACGGATCAAAGGTTGCGCTAGATTATCATTGCTTGCGGTAGTTATTGTCGAGGCAGACAGTGCTTGAGCAAAAGAAATTTTCTGCACTGGTTTGGGAGGAGGAAGAACCGTTGCAACAGTTGATAAGACATGATTCACAACGGTCCTTCCCAATGGTGCGGCCAGCTCAGCCTGCCAATCAAAGGCCATGGCTAGGCTGAACTCGAGAACAGGCAGAAACGCGATCAGATATCAGAAAAGCAGGTCTGATCGGAATTGCAACATAGCTCACAAATCGCAAAATATTCACGGTTATTTAGTATATCAAAAATCACGTGAATCAATTGGTGGATGCCAATTGGAAGAAATGTGAATCAATTGTGCACCAATTAATGTATGAAAGCTAGTTGGTGATTACAAGTTTGGCAATGGAAGAAACGTGAATCAATTGTGCACTATGTATTAAAGCTAGTTGGTGATCGCAAGATTGGCAATGGATTTTGAATAAATTGAAAATGGGAACGGCCAAAAGAAATTTTTTATTATTATCACTAAATTGTCATTCTCTTTCAAAAATCTCTTAATTTGGTTAGGGGCCGCTTCGTATCATAGAAATTTAAAGAGATAGGTAGACATGTTTCACTTTCATATATCTATACCTATAGTCTTAATCGAGGTTCAAATATTGAAATTGGCTTTCTCTCTCTAAATTTTTTCCTCTGACCTCTATCTAACAAATCTATCGAAACTGATCTCCCTCTATTTCAAATTCATGTGTTTCAAGATGTAGAAGATGGTGATGGTGATGCGACAGTGGGTTTTCCATCCGCATCACCTCTCTTCCATGTTTTTTTGGCAGTGGTTCGTCGGAAGAACGTGTTCTCGGCGTTTTTTGTTTGATTCTTGATCTTGGAGCTCTGTCCACTGTTTCGCTCTCTCCGATGATTTGTGGGCTGTCTTTGATCCGTTGTTGTTGTTGTTGTTGTCGAGTTTGGTTTGAGTTCGTGACTCTTTTGCGTTTTGTTTCGTGTTCTCTCTACGGGTTGGTGCCGGTGGTGGTGGTGCCGGTGGATTTGGGTTCCGGTGGTGGTGGTGGCCTTGGGTTCGCTGGTTTATTGGTTGGTGTTAGGGGATGTGTTGTGTTTGCTTCGTCGTTGCTGTTTTGGTTTGCCGTTGGTTTTGCTTAATCTGCGCGACAGGCTTGCTGTTTTTGTGTTCCTGTTTCTATGTTTTTGTTTTTCTTAATCAGAGATTGGGTGCTCTAGATTTGACATTTGTGGTTCAGTCTCAACAGCCCGAAAGGGTTGGGTGTTCAGTTTCAAAAACCCGAAAGGGTCTGTGATTACTAACGTATTGGACTCATCCCACAATTTGAGTTCTTTTGAGTATGATTGAAACCGACTGTGTTTGGTTGGCTGATCTCTTCGATTCTCTGATGTTTTTGGATATGTTGAGATCAACAGGTTTCAAGTCGTTATGTCTGCATCCACGCTGGTACTTGTATTGCTTGAAATAGCTTCTACACTTGGTGCTGTGTTCAGGGAGCTGACACTTGAATTTTGATACCGTGTTGGCAGTCAATCAATTCGCCGATTTTAACACTCTAATATTCTTTCAAATGTTCACTTATTATATTTTTTTGTAACTTGGTTTCGCGCCCGTACGCGAGTTCGCTGAGCTGCGCTGCGCTCATAATAAGTGAATATTGGTTAGGATAGTTTAGTGCTGGTATGTTTTTCACGATGTACTCCCACATGGGTTTTGCATGGGTCAGGTCTTATGTCCCCCCAATCTCTGTATCTCTTTTTCTATATTTATTATTTTTGTTTGTTTTGCCTAAAAAAATTATAGTTTTAATCTAAATCAACTCGAAATTTCATAAAATCTATTGTTTGTAATTTATACGCATTAACGTAATAAAAGAGCGGATAGACGGCATGGAGAACACGTATGAACGCTAATAAATAACAATAATAAGATTCCTTCCAATTATACAGTAATTAATTAATAATCATAATTATGAAAGTGGAATAATAGAATGTTGCTTAGGAAATATGAAAGAGTATTAACGAACCAAATAGTATCTTATCAATAAATGTTGAGTTTAGCGTAAATGATTAGGGTTTTTTATTTTTTGTAATGATTATGGTTCGAATCCGAACCTTGTATATATTATATATTATCTTTATCAACAGAGTTAAACTCACGAGATAAATGATTAGGTTTTAACAGTATGGTGGTGAACCAACTTCTAAATCATAGTTAAAAGAAATTGATGGTAAACAAAAAAATTAATAAGAAGACAAATAATCATTTTTTACAAAAATGTGACAAATAATTGGGGCATTCATTTTTGTCCTTTATATTTGACAAAAAGTGGCCACGAGCAATTCAAAGTCGGTTGCTGCCTTTTGTGGGGCATTAAGCTATGCATGCCACTTAAGAAGGGAAGGGTCACATGGCACCACCAATGCATTAGCACTACAACGGCCCAGGATTTGGTGCCGTAAAAAAGAATACAGTTTGGTGCTGTAATAAATCTCAACCATTGATATTAGGACGGACGGTTTAGATTAAACATCAGTTTAACACAGTTGATTAATTTGAGCCGTTAATTTAAATCTGACAGTCCTAATCTGTTACATGCTGTAACAGAAAGAAATCCAAATATGTACTACAACCCCTCCTAAAAGGAAGGGAAGGATTTACTTGAGTTCAAATGACATGAAATATAAGATCTCAACCACAAATATCAATAGACAATAATGCATGTTTGGAGAAAGAAATTGTAAACTTTAGAGTTTTAGTAAATTTTAAATTTTAATGCTTTAATAGAACTTCCTTCTATTACATTTAAAAATAATAATTTAGGTAACTAACCAAAAACGACAAACAGTTAAACAAGATTTATTTGAATCTCTTATAGCCGAAAGAAGGATAGTGGAACAAAAATTAAGAGTAGTGATATTTGAACAATCAATTGAGACAACTTTTGTGGTAATTTTTTTTTCTTTTTTTTCATTGATCAAAACAATAGAGAGAGAAAAAAATGAAGAAATAGAATAAAAACATAACGTGAATATAAAAGAGAAAGTTATTAAAAAATTGTCATAAAATGATTTGACAAATATCATTTCTCTTTATGGAACTCGTAAACCGTCCACAACAACTTCAACAACAACAAACTAACCTCATAAATCTTATCATGATCTGTCTAAATCTGTCCAAGCTAGAATTTGGGGTAATAATACCATGATCCTTCCAATATAAAGACTAGCTTATGACATTTTGTACACACTTTTTAAATAATAAATCAAAGGTTTAAAATGTATTTATGCAAAGATATACAAGAGTGCTTAGATGAGATGACACAGATCTCTTTTAACTTAACCAAAGTTATGAGTTTGAATTCAGTCTTCGGCATGCATCAACGTTAAAACTTTTAGGAAGAGCTTGTCGCCTATTTAAGACCCACAATGCTTAAAGGATTAGTCTCTGCAATTACGCACCGAGGATACTCAATTCACACAACAACAAAAAAAAAACCTACAAATGAAAGGCTGTGATGAAGTTCTCATGTCGTTTCCAGGCTGGCTCATTTTCGTACATCTATAAATAGCATAAGTGACTCTACTTTCTTTCTTTCTTTTTTCTATAATATAAGTGAATCTACTTTGAATAATATCAACACACTCAATTATTTTATGTCAAACAAAGCCTAACTCTGTCGTTTCCAGGCTCTCTTTTTGAGGTACACAATCTCTTCTACATGCTTTTGTTTCTTGTATTGCTGAGAATTTCTCCAGTTTTACAATTCATACCCGTTTCATATGATGCGAAATCTTAATTTGATGTCAAATTTTATATTGTTTTCTTTCATATATCCATTTTTTATCATATACTTGCATAGCACTCAAACCCTTTTTGTGTCACTTATCCATAGATATAATCAATATTTAATTTAGATCCCCACGTTAGTGTGTGTGAGTTTCAACTGGTATTTACTATTGTATAACAAAAAATTATTGATATTTGAATAAATATTTAATTCGGTCATTTTCAATTTACTTGCGGTCTAATGCAGCCTATGAAAAGAAATAATACTCAAATTAGTCCTTAACATTTTTATGTGGAGCACAAATTTGTCTCTTTGATAATTTTGACTCATTATGACATAGGGATTAATTTATCCTCTGAATGAAAATGTTAGAGGAACTAATTGTTTATTATTTTTTGTCACGGATTAAATCGAACCATGAGTAAATTGTGAGGATTCAAATTGGATCTTTATTCTTAATTTAAAGGTTTCGTTGTGATTGCAATTGAAGCTGCATCAACTTTATAAATTTAGTTGTGTGACGATGTGACTGTGATTTAAAATCTTGATCACTTTGTAGTATAATTCAATTCTTTAAAAACTTTTCATGAGGACTAATTTGCAAGATTTACCTTTTGATGATTATATTCATTTAACTGCATAATTCTCAATGGATTTTATGAACACAGTACATTTTTCACAATCTGTTGTTTAATATATTCATAATCATTAATTAGTTCCTTAATCATTACTAATAAAGATATTGCTGACAGATCAGCATGTTGTTTGTACCTAGAGATTTTGTACTTTCACTTGCCATACTTGTGGTGTTATTAAGCACACCATGCTCAAGTTCTTACGAGAAGACCGAAGAAAGGATAAAATCAGCAGTGTTTTTGTCCCCAAAATTTGAGCTAAGACCTGGATCAGTTATAAATAAATTTTATGATGATATTGATTTTCCAAAAGGTCATGTAGCAATCAAGAGTTTTGATGCTGAAGTTGTTGATGAAGCTGGGAATTCGATACCGTTGCACGAAACTTATCTCCATCATTGGGTTGTTGGAAGATATCATCAAAGTAATCATGCCACACACACAGAAAATGATAGTCACAAGATGCTTCAAAAAGCTTATCCAGGTCTCGTGAGGAACAGTGGCATTTGCCAAGGAAATATTCTTCCACAGTATTTCGGCCTTGGATCAGAAACACGAGGAACACCGACCGATATTCCGGATCCTTTTGGTATGGAGATGGGTAATCCAACAGAAATTCCAGAAGGGTTTGAGGAGAAATGGTTGTTTAATATTCATGCCATCGATACACGTGGCGTAGAGGATAAGCTAGGGTGCACTGAGTGCAAGTGTGAGCTTTATAATGTTACAGTGGATGAATATGGAAGGCCTTTAATGTCTGATTATAAAGGAGGTTTGTCATGTTGTTATGATAATACACAATGCAAGTTGAAGGAAGGTTTTAAGGGACCAAAGAGAAGTCTTTATCTGAAATACAAAATCAAATGGGTTGATTGGGATGAATTTATAGTTCCTCTTAAGACATACATAATTGATGTTACTGATAGTTTGAAACTATCAGATGATTCAAAAGGAATGAACTCAGATCATGATTGTAAGGTAAATGATTTCATCAAAAATCTTGTTGTTTGTGAAAATGGATTCCGCGTAGTTGGGATACCATGCATTCACGCACTGAATGGATCAGTGATTGTTGGATCAAAACCGGAAAGTTCACAAAATATACAAATTTTGATTGTTTTTAAATCCAAAATACCGAGTTTGGAATCTAGAATCGTCTGAACTTGATCTAATAGTCATTGATATGTTGATTGGGTGAACGTAAAGTCTCTAGACTACAAGTAGTCAATATTTATAATTTATTTCAATCTCACTTTCACATTAAACCATAACACCAGTTGTATCCCCGTGAGCTTATCTCAGTTGGTAGAGATATTGCATATTATATGCAGGAGTCGGGGTTCGAACCCCGGACACTCCACTTCTCCACTAGACTACTTGACCAAAAAAAAAAAACATAACAACAGTTCATTTCTTTGTTGGGTATAATTATAGTGAGCAACATGAATTTCTTTGTTTCAGATTGAGTATCAAGTTGAATCTTGCAGCACAGACCATGAGGAGGGAAATGGTTGTGTTCATGTGAAGAGGACAAGTCTCCCACTGCAAACTGGTGGCTATGTGATCTATGCTGTTGCTCATCAACATTCAGGGGGAGTTGGATCAACTTTATATGGACAGGTAATTTGCAATAGTTACATATAGTATAAATTACAATCATTCTTAAATAAATATCATTTTTTAGTCGCACGACTTTATTAAAAAATAATTATGGAAGCGTCTAATCAATCATGATTTTGCGCTCTCTTGAGTGAGAGTTTTACCAATCATTATGGTTCTATCCGACTCAAAACATTAGTTTCTACAGTTGCACAAAGAGGATACACAATTTCCAACAAAATAATGATTTTATGACAGAGTTTAAACCTAGAAACTAACACAATCATATTAGCATTTGTTCATAAAAGAATGATTTTGGCCCCTAAAAGGATCTCGAGATTTATACCTCTTACTCCCTTAGCAAATGCTTGTGATGGTTTTCAACCGAGCTAAAAAATGTTTGGAGAATGCTAACTAGTGCTCCGAGAGCATTGCATTGGTTAAGCATCCAAAATGTGTAATTATTACGTGATCAAAAGTAACATCTTATATTTTCAAAATAAAATTTTCATTTATAAAATCGTTAACCAATGCCCTGAAGGCACTGGTTAGCAAGACCGTAAATATTTTAATTAACGAAAAAATGGTGTGATTTATTGTCAACTGAGTAATATCAATGTTTCTTATAATTATAATACTTTTGATTAAGAAGTTAAACATTGTATTATACATAAGCTTGTTTTGTGAAATTTGTGGATTATGTTTTCAGGATGGGAGAGTTATATGTTCTTCTGTACCAAGTTATGGACATGGAAATGAAGCAGGAAATGAGGCAGGGTACATTGTAGGAATGTCTACTTGTTATCCTAAACCAGGTTCTGTCAAGATAATTGATGGTGAAATTTTAACTCATGAATCTAACTACAACAACACCAAAGAGCATACTGGAGTAATGGGACTTTTCTACCTATTGGTGGCAGAACAACTCCCATACCAACACTTCAGACATTCCACTCGTTCTTCGTTTTTTATGGATATAAATAATATATGGTAATATCTTCTGTTACGATATTATATGATCTTCTCATTATTGTAATTAATATCTCAATTATAATAGGATCAATTAGTTTTATGTG
Organism: Medicago truncatula; assembly: GCF_003473485.1. Lineage (NCBI taxonomy): Eukaryota > Viridiplantae > Streptophyta > Magnoliopsida > Fabales > Fabaceae > Medicago > Medicago truncatula. The sequence continues at coordinate 18,049,227 of NC_053047.1, read as the reverse complement.
TAATTGTTTTCCTTGATTTCTTGTCTCCTATCCTACAATATATATAGGAGCACCTTATTGTAATTGAGAGCATTCGGTAAATATACAAACATATTTCTTCATGTCTTTTCCTGAGTTTCTACATGGTATCAAGAGCTTAGGCTTTCGATTCATTTTTTTTTCCTGTGGTGTTTAAGTTATTTGTTTTTCACCGTCACACATATTATCTCATCATATTTTACTTTATATAAAAAAAAAAAAAAATTTAATTACGCTGCCGCCGTCTCGTTTGTTTATATACTCATGTTCAATTTCCTCACAAGTTCCACTTTTTTGAGTCTCTTTTCCCCTTATAACAATTGTTAGGTTGCGACAACAATTGTTAGCTTGTCCTGTAGTAAATTGGCTAATTACAACTTGGCCAATTTTCATCAAAACAACATCGAAAGTTTTTTGGTGAGATCTTTTCAATTTCTTGTTTTGTCGGTCAATTTTCCCCAATTCAGTTCTTACCGTATTATTCTTCCTTGATTCTTTAATGGAGAAACTTGAAGTCACGCCTCCTATTTCAATTATTCTCAATGGTTCTAATTATAACCACTGGGCTGAATCTATGTGCGGATTCTTGAAAGGTCGCAGGCTTTGGCGTTATGTAACCGGTGATAAAAAGTGCCCCACCAAAGGTAAAGATGATACTGCAGATGCTTTTGCTGATAAATTAGAGGAATGGGATAGCAAGAACCATCAAATTATTACCTGGTTTCGCAACACCTCCATTCCTAGTATTCATATGCAATTTGGGCGTTTTGAGAACGCAAAAGAGGTATGGGATCATTTGAAACAAAGGTACACTATTTCTGATTTATCTCATCAATATCAATTGTTGAAGGATCTTAGTAATTTGAAACAACAATCTGGTCAACCTGTTTATGAGTTCTTAGCACAGATGGAAGTTATATGGAATCAGTTGACATCATGTGAGCCTTCATTAAAAGATGCAACTGATATGAAAACATATGAGACTCATCGCAATCGTGTTCGTCTTATTCAATTTTTGATGGCTCTTACGGATGAATATGAACCAGTCCGAGCATCTTCGTTACACCAGAATCCTTTGCCTACACTTGAGAATGCTCTTCCTTGTCTCAAGTCTGAAGAAACTAGGTTGCAGCTTGTCCGCCCAAAAGCTGATCTAGCCTTCGCAGTTACAAACAATGCAACCAAGCCTTGTCGCCACTGTCAGAAATCTGGACATTCCTTCTCTGATTGCCCAACTATTGAATGTCGTAATTGTATGCAAAAAGGTCACATTGCTTCAAACTGTTGTCGGTATTGCAAGAGTCCAGGGCACTTGATTCAAAATTGCCCCACTCGTCCTCCACGACCTAATCAGAACAAGAATCAACCTCGTCCTAATTCTTCTAGGCCGGTGCTTGCAACTGTTTCCTCTGCCAATGAATCTCTAGAAGCCTCTCAACGTGCTTTCTCTGCGACTGACCTTGAATCCATCCTTAGACAACTTCTTCCATCTGGTAACGGTAATACTCATGCAGCTCTTTCCACCACACCAGGTAATTCTAAATGGTATTTAGATTCTGCCTGTTGTAACCACATGACATCTTCATCCCATCTTTTTACATCTTTATCTGAAAATATCACTACTCATTCTATCCACACAGTTGATGGGTCTCTTATGCCTGTAAGTCATAAGGGTTCTATATCCTTATCTAATCTAAGCTTACTTGATACATATCTCATCCCAAAACTAAACTTTAATCTTATCTCTGTTGGCCAATTATGTGATCTTGGTTATGAACTTACTTTCTCTTCCTCCGGTTGTCGTGTGCAGGACAAACAGACGGGACAACTCATAGGGACTGGATGTAAGATCGGAAGGTTATTTGAGCTCACTCAACTACATGTTCCTCGTGTCTCCAAAAATATTTGTGCTGCTTCCACAGATTCCTCCATCCAGCTTTGGCATCAACGTCTTGCTCATAGCTCTATTGGAAAATTGCGTCCTCTAGTGTCTCAAGGTCATTTAGGATCAGTAACTAATGAGTCTTTTGATTGTACTGCCTGTCAAACGGCTAAACAACCAGCTTTGTCATTTAATAAAAGTACTAATATTTCAGCTTCACCGTTTGATCTTGTCCACTCTGATATTTGGGGACCTGCTCCCACTCCTACAATGGGAGGTTCTCGGTATTTTGTTTTGTTTATTGATGATTATTCTCGTTTTACATGGATATACTTGATGAAAAATCGTCATGAGCTTCCTCAAATTTACATTAAGTTTGCAAAAATGATTCAAACACAATTTTCTAAAATTATTAAAGTTTTTCGCCGAGATAATGCCATGGAATATCGTGATTCTAAACTCTTAGATTTTCTTGGTGAGCAGGGTACCTTGTCTGAATTCTCTTGTCCATATACATCTCAACAAAATGGTCGTGCTGAGAGAAAACATCGTCACATTCTTGACTCTGTCCGTGCCATGCTTATCTCAGCCTCTTGTCCTGAACGTGCTTGGGGTGAAGCTTCTCTTACTGCTGTCCACATTATCAATCGTCTTCCTTCATCTATCTTTGGTAATATCTCTCCTTTTGAGCGTCTTTACCACACTACACCTGATTATAATTTACTTAAGGTGTTTGGTTGTGCTTGTTTTGTCCTCCTCCAACCCCACGAACATACTAAACTTGAGCCTCGTGCCCGTCTTTGTTGTTTTCTTGGTTATGGTATTGAACATAAAGGTTATCGATGTTGGGATCCCATTTCTCAACGCATTCGCACCTCCCGTCATGTTGTCTTTTGGGAACATAAAATGTTCTCTTCCTTGTCAAATTTTGTTTCAATTCCGTCCACTTCCACTCCTTTATTTACTAACCCTGATGTTGACTATTTTAATAGTGACACATATGCAGGTTCTTCTAGTGAGCTCTCTTCCCCTTCCGATGTTCCATCCACTTCAAATGATGATGTTCCAATTGTTGATCCTGCACCATCCACTACTGAGATTCCTGGAAGGGTAAGAAATCCACCTTCTTACCTTCGTGATTACCATTGTTATTCTACTATGCTTCACCTTCATGAACCGCAGTCCTATAAGGAAGCCTCTACAGATCCTCATTGGCAGCAAGCTATGACAGAAGAATTACAAGCATTAGAGAAAACCCACACATGGGACCTTGTTGATCCTCCATCTAATAAGCCTCTGGTTGGATGCAAGTGGGTATACAAAATCAAGACACATTCAGATGGTTCAATTGAGCGATACAAAGCTCGTCTAGTGGCCAAAGGCTTCACTCAAGAGTATGGTATTGATTATGAAGAAACTTCTGCTCCTGTGGCTCGCATTACCTCAGTTCGAACTCTTTTAGCCATTGCAGCCTCTCGCCAATGGTCACTTACACAAATGGATGTTAAAAATGCATTTCTGAATGGTGAATTAGAAGAAGAGGTTTATATGCGTCCTCCTCCAGGTTATACTTGTCAGGAAAGCAAAGTTTGTCGTCTTCGTAAGGCACTTTATGGTCTTAAGCAAGCACCTCGGGCTTGGTTTGCTAAATTTCACAGTACTGTAAGTCAGTTGGGTTTCTCTTCAAGTCCTCATGATTCTGCTCTTTTTACTCGAAAAACAGAAAATGGTACTGTTGTGTTGCTACTTTATGTTGATGACATGATTATTACTGGTAATGACTCTGTTGGAATTGTCGAGCTTAAGCAATTCTTGTTTCAACATTTTGAGATGAAGGATCTTGGACCATTAAGTTATTTTTTGGGGCTTGAAGTTTTATCTTCCATTGATGGTTTATTTCTCTCATAGGCTAAGTATGCTTCTGATCTTGTCTCTCGAGCAGGTCTCACTGATTGTAAAATTGAGCACACTCCTCTTGAACCAAATGTTCGATTTTCTCCTCAAGATGGTACCTTACTTGACGATGCAACTCTCTATCGTCAACTCGTAGGCAGCTTGATTTACCTTCCTGTTACTCGACCAGATATCTCTTATGCTGTTCATTTAGTTAGTCAATTCATGAATGCCCCACAGAGCACCCATTATGCTGCTGTTCTTCGAATCATTCGGTATATCAAGGGTACTATGTTTCATGGTCTTCAGTATTCAGTCACATCTCCCTTGATTCTTAGAGCCTACTCTGATGCAGATTGGGCAGGTGATCCCAGTGACCGTCGCTCTACTACTGGTTTTTGTATTTTTCTTGGAGACTCTCTTATTTCTTGGCGTAGCAAGAAACAAACTCTGACAGCTCGCTCTAGTACAGAAGCTGAGTATCGTGCCCTTGCTGATACTACATCTGAGATATTGTGGCTTCGTTGGCTTCTTGCTGATTTAGAGACATCTCAATCTTCACCTATTGATCTTTATTGTGACAATCGCAGTGCCATTCAAATTGCCCACAATGATGTTTTCCATGAGCGCACTAAGCATATAGAGATTGATTGTCACTTCATTCGTCAACATCTTCTTCGTCATGAACTACAGCTTGTCTCCATTGGCACTCTTGACCAGCCAGCTGATTTGTTTACAAAACCTCATTCTCCTAGTCACTTCCGCATTTTAGTATCCAAACTCAAGTTAGTCACAATTCCACCTACTTGAGTTTGAGGGGGGATGTTGCGATATTATATGATCTTCTCATTATTGTAATTAATATCTCAATTATAATAGGATCAATTAGTTTTATGTGTAATTGTTTTCCTTGATTTCTTGTCTCCTATCGTACAATATATATAGGAGCACCTTATTGTAATTGAGAGCATTCAGTAAATATACAAACATATTTCTCCATGTCTTTTCCTGAGTTTCTACATCTTCTAAAAGAAAAAGAAACAGAAATGTATATGGTGGTATAAGTGGAGTTTCATCGATGGTATCAAAGCAATGTATGATCGATATGAGGAATAAATACAAGGTTGTAAAGTTTAAAGGGCAACTCGGTGAACTAAAACTCCTGCAGACACAGGGTTTGGGAAAAGATCCCACCATTTTGTACGCAGCCTTACCCTGTTTTTTACACAAAATGTTGTTTTCAAAACTTGAACCCGTGACCTTTCAATCACAAGGTTGTAAAGTGTAACTAAATAAATAATTACATTTCTCTCTATATTTTGCTAGCTATCGGAGAAGCAAGTATTTCTCATTGGAGAAAACAAGTTCTGGGTGTGTAAAAAAAACAAAAAATAAATAAACATGAGAAAAGTATAGAATAAGAGAATCACACCATACAGTTTGTTCTTTGATCTAAAACAAGCATTTGCAACTAAAACAAGCTTATTTTATATTTATCTTGTTAACTTATGGAAGCTTAACATTCACTAGACAGATATAAGAACAACAGAAAGGAAGATCATGGCAACAAATATAAATCTCAAGTGTTCACACACTAATCCTGACACCAACACAACAAAATGTCCCAATCAACTCATTAGTTCAGTGTTTAAAGTTTGTGAGTAGCTCTTTAAGTGAATCAATAAGTTCTTCTCTTGGAATTTTAGAATATATCTCATTTTTATCCTCAGAGTCTGATTTTGGTTCAACTTCTGAAGTCACTGTAGCTACTAACCCAACACCTACATTGACTTCATTTCCAACATCATCCTTATCAAACCCTGATTCACTATCCAAATCTTCCCATGTGGCCATTAAACTCTGCTTAATTTGTCTTCTAAACTTGTTGCACTTGAAAGTCGGTTTCTTGGACTTCTCCTTTGATTTCTCCTTCTGAAGATCAGGACAGTCAGCAATGAAGTGTCCAGGATTCTTGCAGTTGAAGCAACCTTTTTTATCTTCTTTCTTGGAACCTTTGTAACCACTGCTTCTGCTCAAGAATTTCTTGTTCTTCTTAGCCTAATACTGAAGTTTGTTTGAAAGCATTGTCATCTTCTCATCAACAGTAGAGTCTTCATCAGAATCTCCATCAGGTGACTCTTCTTCAGACTCATTTGCTTTAAGGGCTTGTGACTACTTCCTTTTGGAATTTAGTGCAATAGACTTTGACTTCTTAGCAGAATCATGCTCATTAAGACTAATCTCATAAATCTTGAGAGAACTCATAAGATCTTCAACACTTAGAATGTTTAAATCCTTAGCTTCCTCAATAGCAGTAACTTTAGGTCTCCATCTAGCAGGTAAGCTTATCATAATCTTACTCACATGATAAGAAGCTACATAACTTTTCTTCCATATTTGAAGTCCAGAGACTATAGTCTGAAATCTTGAGTACATAGCCTCAATACTTTCGTCATTTTTCTTCTTGAACAACTCATACTGATGAACAAGCATAGTAGTCTTTGGTTCTCTAACCTTCTTACTACCTTCATAGTTTGCACAAAGTGAAGCAAACATTACCTTTGGAGTAGATTTGTCACTCATCTTCAGATACTCTGTGTGAAGCATAGCAGCAACAAGAATTCATCTGATCTTGTGATGTTTCTTGTAAAGCTTCTAGAGCAGGAGTATACTTCTTTCTATCAATAGCAACTCCTTCTTCATCAAGGGCCAAATCACCAACACCATCTTCAAGAATATCCCAAAGTTCATCATCTAAACCCATGATGTGACTATACATCTTGGTTTTCCACCAAGAGAATTCTTCAGGATCTCCATTAAACCTTGGAGTTTTGCTTGAGTCAGACTTCTTATGATCAGAAGTACCATAGTCATAGGAAACATCATTATGAAGTTCTAGAACCGTCACCTTCACCAGAATACATGTTTTTCTGAGATCTTTATCAATTACACTATTAAGTGTTAAGACAACAGACCAAGGCTCTAGATACCAACTGAAGGTGAGAAAAACACAAGAAAGAAGGTTGAATTGTGTTAACTTTTTCTTCTCCTAAAACTGAATTCACTGATCAGAACCTGATAGAGTTCGGAATCTGATGCAATATTCAGAGTCTAAATGCAGCGGTTAAGTAGAGAGAGAGAGAGAGGGAAGAGGCAAAGCAATTATAGTGGTTTCTTCCACAATCCGAAAGTAGTCCACACCCCTTGCACTTCCAAGGAGAGTTCACTAAAATCAATATTTGATTACAATTTCTCAAGCACAAAAGCAAGAGACTTCAAACTACTCAAGCACAACAGCAAGAGGTTTCCTATGCTCAAGCACAAATGCAAGAGACTTCATATGCTCAAGCACAAAAGCAAGAGACTTATATTCAAACAGAATTACAAAGAAAATGTTTGAGGTTGAACACTTGATATACAATCAGTAGTGTTCACAAATACAAATCAGATAAGACTCTTAAGACTCTAGAATTTCTAAGATATGAAAGTTGTTAAGAAATTCTAAGTGAACTTTGATGTGAAACAATTTCAGCAGAGTTTCAGCACTTGTAAAATTGTTGCGAGTCTCTTACAATCTTCAAGTCTTCACTCCTTTATATAGATGTGTGAAAAGACGTTGTTGATTGCTAGCACATCAAAAGAGTCTTTGTTAAAGCTTGATAATCACCAATGATCTGTTGCTTGATTTGGTTATTGTCCTAGTAGGGAACAATTTCAAATTCATTCTTTGTATAGAGAATTATCAGTCTAGTCACAATTGTTATCTTGTACTTATGTAGACAAGAAGAGTTGAGTAGTGAAGGTAGTGATTGTACAATTGTATTATGTATTTTTTTTGCACTCTTCAGCGGATCAGCATTCAATGTCTTCTAATTCCTCTGAAATAGTCGTTGCTCCAGGCTCTCATTCCTTCTCCAATGATGAGCATTCAAAATAACAACATTTAACTAACTTCAGCTTCCAGTCTTTAGCTTCTGATGAACCTCAACTTCTGATGACGTCAGCTTCTGAGAATCTTCAGAACCACTTTTCTTCTAACGCTCTCTTGCAACACAAGCTTCCTTTTTGTAAAATTCTATTGCTCTCATTTGTTCTTCCAGAACATATGCTTGAATTCAAGACATTTAAATTTTTGTCTATGGTCCTTCACACTTGAACAAATATTAGCATATCCAGTTAACATTTTTAATACCTTCTTATCATCAAAACTCAAAGTGGTATTATCAAAACACATTTTGTTCCAACAACATAATGTATGCAAGATCCGGAGTTCGAACCCCAAACACCACAAAAAAAAGAGTCCTCTCAAAAGGCTAATTTATTCTTACTCAATGATTTTATTTTTGCATTTTCTTATGTTAGAGTGCATGTATTTTGTTCTTTATCATAAAGCAACTTTCTCCTAGATCACAACCTAATAATATAAAGTGGAATTGAAGGACACTACTCCAGAGAAGAAAAACAAAGCAATTTTAAAGTTCTCGATACCATAATTGTATCTATATGAAATTATTTCATTAAGGGCACTTGATAATTTCATTATGAAAAAAAGGGCACTTGATAGATAAGATATTACGGTATTATAGCCTTATAAAATATGTTCTAATATTTTTCTTTTTGTAAATGTTGTTCTTTCCTAAAACAATATATTGCATGATACATAAATTTTGGTACGATACCATGTACGACCGAATCATTGCATGGGTATTTCATAATTTATGATTAAGCAGGTTAATATTATTACAATTGTACTATTTATTATTAAATCAATTTTTTTTCTTTGGTATATATACTTTGTTCATGTATATTACGGTTAATAAGACCCGTGCGGAATTAGGATCAGTGGTCTACTATCATAAAACAAAAAATAATAAGCAGACAAGTAATTATTATTTTCTGCAAAAGTGTGACAAATAATTGGGGCATTCATTTTTGTCCTTTATATTTGACAAAAAGTGGCCACAAGCAATTTTTTACCCGAACCCAACTGAGATGGGGTCAGTCAACCTAAATTAGGTTTGCTAAGTCGTTGCTGCATTTTGTGGGGCTTTAAGCTATGCATTAGTAAGTACTACAGCCCCTCTTAAAATGACAGAAAAAAAAATAATAATAATAATAAAAATAAATAAATAAAATTGAACCTAAAATTATCAATAATGGTGTGTTTGGACGTAAGAAATTCAAAATTTATAATTTTAGTCAATTTTAATGCTTTAATAGAACTGCCTTTTGTTACATTTAACAAATAATTTAGGTCGTTTGCCAACCAAGAACGACAAACATTTGGGAATGGTTTACTTGAATCCCTTATAGTCGAATATGAGATAGTCGAATAAAAACTAATCGAATATGAGATAAGTGATTTTTTTTCTCAAGTACACTAAGACTTTGTTTGGAAGTTTAGATGGGTGGTGAAGGAAGGACTTTGGACAGAAATGAATATATGTGAAAATTGATAAATTTTTCATATTTTCTCAAAGAGTATTTTTTTAGCAAACAGTAAATTAATACTTATGATTAATATATTTTAATTTTAAGAATATTATAACAACAAATATAATTGAAGAATTCATATAAACTTTCCCAAATCTCCCAAAACCCTCCTCTAATACAATTTTTTAATAGGGTTTTATATTTTGAAGAAAAATAAGCCCCTCCTTCCAATATCTTCTATTTCTTCAACTTACTTCTTCCTTTTGTTTTTTTGCAAACCCTCCTCTTGCTTCTCTTTCAAACTTGCAAACAAAGCTAAAGTTTCACATAAGTAGTGAAAGTGTTAGTATCAGAGAAAGACATGTCGTGCCTTGTTCAAAAAGAAGTTAAATACATGTCGATGGAACTTGACAATATGATGGTTTACTTGTGTTTCATGTTTATAGCGTTTATTAATCTGAACTATTTTACAAAGGCATGTTGTGAACAAAATAAGTACATTTGGATAATAAAAAAAAATGTCGTGAAACTAGAAAAGAAATAGGCCAAACATGGAGAGCTACTCTCACCCAACAACATGAATAAATTATGAACTACACAAAAATTGTCGAACGAGGTTGAATTTAATAGGCCACGGTGTTTTGGTTAATAGAAATAGTTTTATTCATAAATATCACACTTATACATAGGTGCGTTTGATTTGCTAAAAAATGAAGGACAGGACAACTTTAGTTGTCCAGTGTTTGATTTGTAAAACCATTTCAGGTACAGGACAAACTAGATGCAAGGGACAGGACAAAAACTCATATTTTTATCCCTCACCAAACCACAGTACAACTTTTTGTCCCACGTACAAGTTGTCTAAAATACCAAAATAGCATTTCGTCCTCCAAAAATCGTATAAAACATAAAATTATTCAATGTCATACAAATTTGTCCTGTGCTGTTATGCCTTGTGTTGTGTTGTTCTATCTTGTACTGTTCTGTCCAATATTTGCTGTTTTGCAAACCAAACACACCACAACCACTCAAACAAGTCTATTTTTACTTATTGTTCATTTATCTTTTTTTGTTACTTTTACTTATCCAATTATGAGTTTAATAGCTAAAAAAAAATAAGCAACTTCATACTTAACACTCTTTAAAAAAGAGTAGTGATTTTTGAACAACTCTTTTGGTACAACTTTTGGGACAACCTTATTGTGTTCTCTTCTTATTGATCAAAAACAATAGAGAGAGAAAAAAGAAGAGAGATAATAAGAAGATAATGTGAGTATAAGAGAGAAAGTTGTACAAAAATGGTTGTACAAATATTATTTCTCTTAAAAAAATTAAAGAACTCATAGTCATGGGACAAAGTTATTTCTTCGACGTAATTGATTAAAGCGTAAAATGAACCACATTTAAAAGTTTGAAAACACCTTCGTTTATAAAAATTGTGTTTGGATAAAGTAGTTAAAATGTGCATTTCTAAATTTCTTTGTTTGGATTTAGTGTTTGATCATTTTTATATATTTAAAAAATGAAGTAAAAAGTATAAATATCAAAAGGAAAGTAGTTAAAAGTGAGAAATTTAAAATTTTGAATGAAATTTGTTTTTTTTTGTAATTTAACGGGCCATATTTTAAAATTAAAAATAATTAGGGTCTAGTCTGTAAAATTCTAAAATAGTTAGATATTAATGTTCAAAACTTGAAAAAACATATAGGTAACTGTTTGTTTAACTTGAAAAAACTATAGCAACCAAATTGATTCTCACATTTATAGAATAGTGAAGAAATTTCAAATTTTTACTATTTATAGGATATTTGAAATTCCTTAAATTTATTTTTAAAAGATTATCTCATACAATCATGTCTTTTGAAAATTCTCCAAATCGATCATGTTTTATATTTATCATTGAGAAAACACTTAAAAGTCATCGATAAATAAAAATTGTAGAAGATGAAAGATCAAACTTAAAATTATGTTTTTTTTTACAAGCAAACTTAAAATTATGTTAAAATAATAATAAAAATGAAGCAAATTAAATCTAGGGTTAATAGGTTTTTACCCCCTGAAATATACTTCCTCCGTCCTAAATTGTATGACGTTTTGGACATTTCACACATATTAAGAAATATAATTAATATTGTGTGGGAAAGAGATATTATGAATTGTTTTACAAAATTGTCCTTAATAAATGATATGGGAATGATAAAAGAAATAATTGAAAGAAGAGATAGTAATAAATAATTAAGAAATCCCCGTGAGCTTAGCTCAGTTGGTAGGGATATTGCATATTATATGCAGGAGCCGGGGTTCGAACCCCGGACACTCCACTTCTCCACAATTAAATTGTGTGAGCTCTAGCCACTAGGCTACTTGATCAAAATAAATAAATAATTAAGAATATAATAGGAAAAGTAACATTAATGTTTTATTGGTATTGTAAAGTGACATATAATTTGAGACAAAAAAAAATTTCTAAAACGACATACAATTTAGGACGAAGGGAGTAGGTCATATCCTGTTTTCCCTCCTGTAAATTTTTTTTTATTCACCCCTTGTAAAATATATATTTTTTATTTACCCCCTAATAGGCCAAACAAAAACCAATTTTTTTTTTTTTTTGTAAGAAATTTTCATTTTTATTTAGCCTATTAGGATGGTAAATCAAAACAAATTTTTTTTATAGGGGGTAAATAAATAAAAAGTTACAGGGTGTAAAACCGAAAATGACCTATATTACAGGGGTAAAGACCTATTAACCCTTAAATATATCATAACTGCATACAACATGCAGGATGCAGCTTTAACAGCAAAAAATCTAAATCTCACATTTGACCATCCAAAACACTATTTATATGTCTTATCTAGGGTTGGCAATGAACCGAACCAACCCGAAAATAGTTCGAAACTCGATTTGGTAATTAATTCGTTGAACTTAGTTCATGAACCAAATGAGTTGAACTTGAGTTGAAAATTAAGCTCGTCAAATAAATGAGGCCGAACTTGAGTTATGGATAGTTCGACTCATTTGGTTCACGAGACAACTCAATATATATATATATATATATATATATATATATATATATATATATATATATATATATTGACAATATATGTTTGCTAAATCAATTACAATAATTTTAAATGAAATGTTATTTCTACCTTTTTTTGTCAAAGTTTTTTATCATACCACTTTAACAATATAAACTAAAAACGTCCAATTGAGTAAAAATAATGTTAATGCCCACAACGATAATTTTGATAGAGAAGTGTATGACATAATCCATATACACTTGATAGATTTAAGCTTGTTTGTCTAGAAAAAATTAAGCGCAGTTTCATGTCCCACATCGGTAGTTTTATGATGGATACAAAGCAAGTGATCTATAAAAAGAGGCGTGCACAGTGATTCAATGAGTTTATCTTTGCTCCATTTTACATTCCTCCATTTACTCCTTTCCAATGCATGGATTAATGACACATGGCAAAAATAGATCTAAAGGTTAAGATTAAAATGTTAAAATTGAGACCAATTTAACTTATTCCTCTCATCATCGTTATTATACAACAAAACACCCATCTAGTTTCTCTCTCATCATCTCCATGCTGCTCTCCCTTTTCCTCTCGTCGGTGCCGATGCCCACCTCTTTCCTTCCAGCACCGGTCGGACGGTGACCGTTCTCTGGAGTTGATTGGAACCCTTGGGTTATGATCCTTTACATCTTCTTAGATCTGCAATTTTGTCATTCTTCTTCTTCCTCTAATCTTCCCCATAGCTGCTTCTTCCATCACCAGCGCAGCCGCCCCTTTCCGGCGCCACCGATCAATGTCGTTATCACACTCCAAATCACAGTGTTACAAATCAAGCACAATAGATTCTCCACTAAATGATTCATTCGAAGAGAAATTACAAATCCACAACATTCTTGATGTTTTTTCGGGTTTAAAAATTACAAATTTCTAAAGGATACGTAGTTCTTAAAACCGTTTCTTGGTGTTATTCCAGATTTGAAATAAACATAAACCATGGAAACAACAAGAGGAAGAAGATAGAACGGTCATTGAGATATAGGCGGTGAGAGGAAAAGGGAGAGGCAGCCATGGAGATTGATGAGTGGGAGAAGCTAGATGGGTATTGTTGTATCAGCAATGAAGATGATGAGAGGAATCAAATGAATTAATCTCTATTTTATGTTTTTATTACTGGCCCTTGGATTTATTTTTGCCATGTGTCATTAATCCATGCATTGGAAAGGAGTAAATGGAGGAATGTAAAATGGAGTAAATATGAACTCTGATTGAATATAGCATTGGAATTACAGAGATTTTAATTAATTAATTTTATTAATAATGTTATTATCCATTTCCTTAAGTTGTTTTTAGACAATTAAGAGGTTAATGAGTTGTTTTTGTGCTCATTTAAACCATATTCTTCTTTGTCTCTCTCTTGGTTCATCGAGCTATCGAGCTGAACCGAGTTGTTCGCGACCTCGAATCGAGTCGAGTTCAAGCTTGAAAAAAAGATCGTGATAATCTCGAGCCGAGTTTCGAGCCGAGTTAATTTTTATCGAGTCGAGCCGAGCTTAGCTAAGTTCGACTCAACTCGACTCATTTTCAGCCCTAGTCTTATCTCTATAATTAGGGTCGAAAATGAGTCAAGTCGGACCGAACTTGTCTGAGCTCAACTTGACTCAATAGGAATCGGTTCATCTCGAAACTCAACTCGAGTTTGAAACCAACCATTTTTTTAACTCAAGTTCGGTTCGTCTAAAGTTCGCAAACAACTCGGTTCGATTTGTTAGGTTCAGCTCGTCTACCACATAGTTCAATTTTTTTTTTATCATAAATGTAAGAAAATAAATGAGGAGGATACTACACTATAACCATTTAACCAAGTTTTTTCCTATACCAAAACACATGAAATTGGCACATGGAGTGGGTGAGAACCAGCCTACTTTACTGACTTTACAATTTCACGATCACAAATTTCCAAAATATCATCATCAAGCTTAACTATAAAGTCGTACAAGACTCTAAGTCTCCTTATGCAAGCAAGAATTGCATGTCATCGTTTAACCAAACGTCTCTCTCATTTTGCATCAATAGAGATTCATTAACTGTTGGTTCTTGGATTGAAACTTGAAGAATCTTATACGACAAGAGTTGAATTAAAAAAAACAAGTCAAATATGTTTTTGGTTCTTTGAATGAATTTTGGTTGTAAATCTGTAAAAAAAAATTTGGGTTAAATTTGTTTTTGGTCCCTATAAATATACCAACTTTTCGTTTTAGTCCCTCTAAAATTTTCCTTCAACTTTTAGTCCCTATAAAATTTTCAATCACTACTTTTGATCCCCATTTTTAATTTAATTTTTGTATTTTTTTTAATAAAATTGTGCATAAATGTGTAGAATATTGTAAAAAAATTCCCTCAAAGAATAAGATTTTTTTAACAAAACATAAATTATATGAATTTTTAATTATCAAAAATATAAAAATTCATATTAAATTCATGTTTTGTTAAAAAATATTTGGGAGAGAATCATATAATATTATGAATTTTTATGCAAAATTTTATTCAAAAATATGAATTCTACATATGAGTTTACTTTAAAAGATGGACCAAAAGTGAAGATGAAAAATTTTTTAGAGACTAAAAGTTGAAGGAAAATTTTAGAGGGACTGAAATGAAAAGTTGGTATATTTATAGGGACCAAAAACATATTTAACCCAATTTTTTTTAACAGATTTACAACCAAAATTCATTCAAATGATAGGAACCAAAATACGTTTTACCTTCAAATTATCAATTAGAATCTATAAATTGTTTAAGTTAATAAATAATCGATTAGTAAAAGGATAATAGTCAACCGTAAATAAGTCAATTTTAACTATCCTAGAATGGGTTAGGGCTCAATCCATCAACAGATTGGGTCATCTCAAGTCATTACTATAACACATGCTATAACACGAACACGCCTTAAAGGAACGTCCAAGTAGGGTCGGTGAATGTTTTAGGACCATTAAATCTAAAACTTATCATGATTTGTTTATAACGATTCAAAGGGACAAGTGTTCAAGCTAGAATTTTAGGTCCTAATACCCTAATTCTTTCACTATAAAGGCTATCTTACGACCTTTGTTCATGTACACACTTTCTAACTCTAAAACTTACATTCACAACGTTTTCATACTTAATTGTCAAAGTATCTGCAGGTATATTCAATTTTTAAATAATAAATTGAAGGGTTAAAAGTGTTTTTGTGTTTAAGTACACAAATTTAACAATTTGTACTCGATTACCTAGGTTCACTCATGGTTTTTAGTTGAGTAAACTATCAATTTGGTTTCTATCTTTGTAATTCACTCTAAAAATAGTCTATTACTCTATTAATATTTCAAAAATAGTTTCTGTCTTTGTTAAAAGTTTCTCAATTAGATCTTTGTCTCTATGTTTTTGTCACATAAGGAGGGACTTAATTGAAATACTTATTGTCAAAAGTTTTTCAATTAAATATATTTCTTTGTTTTTGTCACATGACGAAGGCCTTAATTGAGAAACTTTTGATAAAGACAAAGACTAAATTGATATATTAATAGAGTCATGAACTAATTTAATAGTAACATACAAAGACTAAATTGATATATGAATAGAGTCATGAACTAATTTAATAGTGACATACAAAGACAGAGACCAATTTACTAGTTTACTCGTTTTTAGTTTGGTGTTGTGGGCCTCCTTCTATTGTAAAAAAAAAAAAAAAAAAAAAAAAACTAATAATGAAAGGTTGTGATGAAATTCTCATGTTGTTTCCAGGCTGTAGGGGTGTTCATGGGTGGATTTGGACTGGGTTTGCCCAAACCAAAGACCCTAACCATATAGGAAACTCCGGTTTGTGTGAGGTAAAACATCCATCTGTTATATTAATGGGTGGGTTTGGGCAAACTCACTAGTTTTCGGTTTGGGTTGGATTGTTGGTTACCCAAATTATTATTATTTTTTTGTTAATATTAAATGACTCGTCCTCATATTTTGTCTCATAAAAATTACTCAACTTTTTATTTTCTTAAAAAAAAAATTGTGTAACCTATTTCACTATATTTTAGCGTTATAAAATAATAAGTTATAATATTAAATAACAGATTTCATCATAAAATACTTGCAACAAACTAAAGTTAGATGACATAAAATTGCTTTAACATCAAAATAACTAAAAAGTGCAACGTCGTAATTTGTAACTATAACATGTTTTGATTTTCAATATAGAGGATGTGTTGTGTCAATTTTAGAAATTAGACTTTGATTTTCAATATAGAGAATTTGTTGTGTCAATTTTTGAAATTAGAGACTTGATTTATAACCAATTATTATTATTTTTTTAAGAAAGATTATAACCAAAACTTTTGTTATTCTCCTTCCTCCCTATGAAAATGAAAATGAAAAAAAAATAAATATGAACATTATTTGTAAGTGGGTTTATTGGGTCTGGGTTTGCTTTTACCCAAAATCCGTTATTTTTTATGGGTTTATCATTTTTTAAGAATTCTGCTCATTACCCAAATGGATTCGCTCGTTCCCAAAGTAAATGACCGAAATGTCCCTACACATGTTAACATGCGCTAGTGCAAATTACAACGTAACTTAAGATGCGTTGCGTGACTTAACTCACGCTAGTACAAAATGTAACGCAACTTAAGTCACGTTGAGTGACTTAAACCATGCTAGGCATAAAACTGGTACAAAGCAAGTACGAAAACAAAATTTGAGTAGCGTGAGTTAAGTCACGCTAGTTTTAACACTAGCGTGAGTTAACTCACGTTGGTGCTGATGCTATATGCAATTATTCAATAATAATTTTGGTACAACCATTCATTTATTCATCTAGAACTCATAATTTAGAGAACATGCAGTCATTCAATAATAATTTAGAAACACAATTTTAACGTAAAATAATGTAAATGTCATAAATAAGGCCAACCGCGCAAATAACGTAACGCAACTTAAGTCACGCTACCCTTATAACTAGCGCATGTTAACTTACGCTACGCAAGTTAACATGCGTAGAGGCATTTTAGACTTTTACTTTGGGAATGAGCGGAACCATTTGAATAATGAGCAAAATTCATTTTTTAAAACCATAGCCACCCAATCACTCAATCCAACCCACTTTTTAGGTTTTTTTGAATGAATTTGACGGTATTTTTTTGGTTGACCCAACCCATGATCACCCCAAGAAGGCCGGCTCTCTACGCCTTCATTAGTACATCTATAAATAGTATCAGTGAATCTAACTTTCTTTCTCATTTTTTTAATAATACAAGTGAATCTACTTTGAAATGAATAATACCGACACACTCAATTATTTTATGTCAAACAAAGCCTAACTCTGTCGTTTCCAGGCTCTCTTTTTGAGGTACACAATCTCTTCTACATGCTCTTGTTTGTTATATAGCTGAGAATTTCTTCAGTTTTACAATTCATATGACGCAAAATCTCAATTTGGTGTCAGATTTTATATTAATATCCTTTCATATATCCAATCTTGATCATATACTTGCATAGTACTCAACACTTTTTGTCTCACTTATCCTTAGATACAATCAATATTTTAATTTGGATCTTTGCATTAGTGTGTGAATTTGAAGTGATGTTAATTGCTTTGTCTGAAAACAAAAAAAATTGTTGTCAAAACATTTATATTTGAATAAATATTTAATTTGGTCATCCTCAATTTACTTGCGGTCTAATTCAGTCTATAACAAAAAATAATACTCAAGTTAGTCTATAACATTTTTATAGAAGGAATTAATTTGTCTCTGTTAATTTTGAGCTATGAAGTACGGACACTTTTCAGATTAGACGTGTCCCAGTGTCGAACACGTGTCGTGTCCGACATCGACAAAACACTAACACTTGTAATTACACTGAATTATGTAATTTTTTAAAATTATTAGCTATGTCGACGTATCAGTGTCCGTGTCGTATCCGTGCTTCATAGATTTTGAGTCATTCATTATAACGTGAAGGAAAAAGTCAGGAGCTAATTTGTTATTATTTTTTGTCAAAAATAAAATTGGGCTGCAAGCAAATTGTGAAGATTCAAATTGGATCTTTATTCTTAATTTTTTAAAGGTTTTGTTGTGATAGCAATTGAAGCTGCATCAACTGTGTTAATTTAGTTGTGTGACTGCGATTTAAAAAATCTTCATATTGTATTTAAAATCATGATTGTGCATTTGTTCTCAAACTATGTAGTGATTGAGATTTTGTATTTTGCTAACAGATCAACATGTTTGTACCTAGAGATTTCTTACTTTCACTTGCAATACTTGTGTTGTTATTAAGCACACCATGCTCAAGTTCATTTGAGAAGACTGAAGAAAAAATAAAATCAGCTATGTTTTTGTCCCCAAAATTTGAGTTAGGACCAGGATCAGTTATAAATAAATTTTATTATGATATTGATTTTCCAAAAGGTCATGTAGCAATCAAGAGTTTTGATGCAGAAGTTGTTGATGAAGCTGGGAATTCGATACCGTTGCACGAAACTTATCTTCATCATTGGGTTGTTGCAAGATATCATCTAAGACATGTCACATACACAGAAAATGATAGCCATAGGATGCTTCAAAACTCTGATTATGTTCTTGTAAGGAACAATGGCATATGCCAGGCAGATATTCTTCCACAGTATTTCGGCCTTGGATCCGAAACACGAGGAACGCCGACTGACATTCCAGATCCTTTTGGTATAGAGATAGGTAATCCTGCAGATATTCCAGAAGGGTTTGAGGAGAAGTGGTTGTTTAATATTCATGCCATCGATACACGTGGCGTAGAGGATAAGTTAGGGTGCACTGAATGCAAGTGTGAGCTTTATAATGTAACAGTGGATGAATATGGAAGACCTTTAAGTTTAGATTATAAAGGGGGTATGAAATGTTGTCATGATAATACACAATGCAAGTTGAAGGTAGGTTTTGAGGGACCAAAGAGAAGTCTCTATCTGAAATACAAAATCAAATGGATTGATTGGGATGATTTTATAGTGCCTGTTAAGGCATACATAATTGATGTTACTGATAGTTTAAAACTATCAAATGATTCAAAAGGAACGAACTCAGATCATGATTGTAAGGTAAATGATTTCATCAAGAATCATGTTGTTTGTTGAAATGGATTCCGTGTAGTTGGGATACCCTGCATTCATGCAGTGAATGAATCAGTGATTGTTGGATCAAAATCGAAGAATTCATAAAATACACATATTTTGATTGTTTTTAAATCCAAAATACCGAGTTTGGAATCTAGGATTGTCTGAACTTGATCTAACGGTCATTGATATGTTGATTGGGTGAACATATAGTCTCTATACTACAAGGAATCAACATTTATAATTTGTTTCAATCTCACTTTCAAAAACATAACACTAGTTCATTTCTTTGTCACACTCTCTTAACACTTTGGAAATGAATTTCACATAAAATGGTGAGACTCACATAGATTTCACCTAATAAGAAAGTGATTGTTAGAAAGAAAGCGTTCCTAACATTTCTTTCGTTGGGTATTATAGTGAGCAACATGGATTTCTTTGTTTCAGATTGAGTATCAAGTTGAATCTTGCAGCAGAGACCATGAGGAGGAAAATGGTTGTGTTCATGTGAAGAGGACAAGTCTCCCACTACAAACTGGTGGATATGTGATCTATGCTGTTGCTCATCAACATTCAGGTGGAACTGGATCAACTCTATACGGACAGGTAATTTGCAATAGTTACATATAGTATAAATTAAAAATCATTCTTAAATACCTGGATTAGATATCATTTTTTTATTGGCACAACTTTATTAAAAAGTAAGTATGAAAGGGTCTAATCAATCATGATTTTGCGCTCTCTTGAGTGAGAGTTTTACCAATCATTATGGTTCTACCCGACACAAGATATTAGTTTCTATAGTTGTACGCAGAGTATATACCTTGTTCCCACCAAAATAATGATTTTGTGCTAGGGTTCAAACATGGAAACTAACACAATCATTATTAGCATTTGTTTATAGAAAAATGATTATGGCTCCTAAAAGGACCTCTAGATTTATACCTTTTTTTTTTACCTTAGTGTTTGCTTGTGATGGTTTTCAATTGAGGGTAAGAAATGTTTTAATTAACAAGAAAATGGTATGATTTATTTTCAACTGAGTACTATCAATGTTTCTTATAATTCTAATACTTTTGCTTGTTCTGTAAAATTTGTGGATTATGTTTTCAGGATGGGAGGGTTATATGTTCTTCTACACCAAGTTATGGCAATGGAAATGAGGCAGGGTACATTGTAGGAATGTCTACTTGTTATCCTAAACCAGGTTCTGTCAAGATAAATGATGGTGAAATTTTAACTCTAGAATCTAACTACACCAACACCAAAGACCACACTGGAGTAATGGGACTTTTCTACCTATTGGTGGCAGAAGAACTTCCATACCAACACTTCAGACATTCCACTAGTTCTTCATTTTTTATGGATTAAATAATATACTTTTAGATAATTAGTATTATAAATGGTAATATCTTGTAATAAAAAATAAAAAAAACATATATGGCGGTATAAGTGGAGTTTCATTGATGGTATCAAAGCAATATATGATCGATATGAGGAATAAATACAAGGTTGTAAAGTTTAAAGGGCAACCCGGTGCACTAAAGCTCCCGCATGCACAGGATCCGGGAAAAGGTCTCACCATTTTTAGTGTATTGTACACAGCCTTACCCTTACCCTGTTTTTTACACAAGATGTTGTTTCCAGGACTTGAACCTGTGACCTTTCAGTCACAAGGTTGTAAAGTGTAACTAAATAAATAATTACATTTCTCTTTGTATTTTGCTAGCTATTGGAGAAGTAAGTATTTCTCATTGGAGAAAACAAGTTGTGGTTGTGTTAAAAAAACAAAAAATAAATAAACAAGAGAAAAGTATAGAACAAGAGAATCACACCATACAGTTTATTTTTTCATATAAAACAAGCATTTGCATCTGAAACAATTCTACAACCTAAGACACTATGCTAATTTGTTCTACCATTTATATTTATCTTGTTAACTTATGGAAGCTTAACATTCACTGGACAAATATAAGAACAGCATAAAGGAAGATCATGGCAACAAATATTGATCTCAAGTGTTCACACACTAATCCTGACACCAACACAAAATGTCCTAATCAATTGGCGGAAAGAAATCTTGAATGAACAATATGATGAACCACACCCCAAAATACACCAACACAGCTTGCATTTGAACAGCCTTGAACACCACAACGCCGTTACAAACTAGCAGAAAACCGACAAAGTATTTTTATCATTTTACCAGAGCATCGAAATGCCAGCACTTCTCCAAAAACAAGGCAGGGGTGACAAATTAGGTAAAAGCGAAACTTTATCACTGATTTAACTATAGTTTTAACTTATGATTGTGGACTGAATCTAACAGCTACAACAGAATTGCAGACAAAATTTACTATGGCAACAGATATTATTCGTAGTCAGCAAGGTTGACAAAGATTTAGTAGTGAACATATTCAAATGCACACCAAACCTACAGCTCAAAATGTAATTTCTTGTTGAAAGTGCATTTGAGAACCTGTTACTGCACAATAAAGCTTGATCATAGATTTAACTAGGGTTTTAAATTGCATAATGCATGTTTATCAATTTGAAATTCAAATCATGAACCAAAAACACCTATTTTCTGAATCATGAATCAAACCTTTTGAAGAATATAAGGTACATAATCAACTAAAAATATGACATTTCAAAATAAATTAATATTCATGCGGCAATTCATGTCCCAAAAAATCAATTAGTACCCTATTGGTTTTAGGTTTTGCTTCGAATCATGCTACAATTTATTTCATTAGTAGGCTACTAGTCTATTTTCACTCCTATAGCTATATCTATTCACACCTGATTAAAATATTTTCACAATCATAATTTAAAACTTCACTTAAATCAGTAGGCTACTAGTCTTATATGCTCCATCTAAAATAATCACTTCTACAACCTTAGACACTAATATGCAACTACTGAGCTCTAGCACAGGTGATTGATGTCCAGGGTGTATGAGTGTTGTAAACCCTGGATACCGAGTTTCATTCCTAATGATATAAATTGGACAAATATAAGAACATCAGAATGAAGATCATGGCAACAAATATTAATCGCAAGTGTTACCACACACTCATCCTAACATCAACACAATAAATGTCTCAACGAAATAAAGAAAAAAAATCTTGAATATGACAATATGAAGAAGAACCAAGTCTCACTAACCCGAATTGTACACAGCTTCCATCCAGACAGAGATTAAATACCACACCTCAAAAAACACTTGCAAATGTGCATTTGAACAACCCTAAACATAACAAAACATTATCCACTACCAGAAAACTGAGTATTTTATCACTGTAACGAACCATCGAAATGGCAGCACTTAAAGCAAAACTTCATCACTGATTTAACTGTGGTTTAAGTTATAATTGTGGACAGCATCTAACAGCTAGACCACAATTGCAGCCGAAATTTAAAATCCTAGGTTGAACCATCTTGAACATAATATTACAATGGCAACAGATGATATTATTCATAAACCCAGCACGATTGACAACATTTTAGCAGTAAACATACACAAATGCACATTGACCCTACAGTTCCAATGTGTAATATCTTGTTGAACGTGTATTTGAGCACCCGTTACCACACTTAAATTTGATCATTGATTTAATAAGGGTTTTAACTTGCAAAATGCATCATGGTTATTTAATCGACATTCAAAGCATGAACTATAACACCTAATTTCTAATCATGAATCAAACCTTATGAACAATTTAAGGCAAAAGAAATCAATATTTATGCTGCAACTAGTACCTTATCTGTTTTAAGTTTTGCTTCAAATCATGATAGGACTCAGCATGTATCATAACATAGTGATTACAATGGACTGCATCACTTTCTGCAACTACGTACCCTGCCTCCACATGAAACCATGATTGCTGACTGGAACACAATTGCAACCACAATATAATATATCATGATAAACCATCTACAACATTGTATTACTAATGGCAACAAATCTTCACCTGAAGTGTTTACAGATACAACTAATCCTTACATTACCAAAATCAAAATACTAACAATTAATAGCAATAAATCATGAATTAACATATTAAAGGAAAACAAGCTTTACTAATTCCAACTATACACAATTCAAAACAAACTTCACTTCAAAAAATATTCCTCAGACACTAGAAAATCATTCATTACAAACTTGCTTGCACCTAATAAAAGAACAAAAAACAACCCAATTGATCATTAACCACCAAAAAACGAGAAAAACCCTCTTTTCGGTTCTTCCTCAACCATAACAGCTTGCATACTATCCTGCTCCACAAGTCTCCAAGCAGCTTGTTCAAAAGCCAAACCAGCCAAAGTAGGAGGCTTATTCAAAACAAGCGGATACCCTCTATTTGTACTCCTTATAACCTCACTATCCTCTGGTATAACACCAAGCAACGGCAAACCCAACATCTCTTGCACATCCAAAACCGACATCATATCTTCACCTTTAATCATATCCGTCCTAACCCTATTCACTATCATCTTAATATCCCTAATCCCATCACACTCCAACAATCCCGTCACTCTATCCGCATCCCTCAACGCAGTTATATCCGGCGTTGTTATCAAAACCGCTTCATTAGCCGGTGTAATCGCCGTTATAAACCCCGCATCAATCCCTGCAGGGCAATCGATCAGGATAAAGTCCGGACAGCCAGAACCAGTGGAACTGGAACCGGAACCAGAACCATTGGTTCCAGTTCCATTTCCACCGGTTTTATCTCCCCGGGCTTTTAAAGCTTCAACCAACCAAGTCAAAGCTTTTCCACCAAATCCAATAGGCAATTTAGATCTAGGTTTAGAAATACAAAGCAATTCAAAATTAGACCAACGTTTATCTCTAACCAAAGCTTGATCGAGTCGACATTCCCCGTTGAGAATCTCAACGACGGTGTAATTGACTCGATTCTCAAGACCTAATAAAAGGTCAAGGTTACGTAATCCGACGTCGGCGTCAATGGCGACGACGGAGAAGCCTAAACGGGCTAAAGAAAGGCCGATGTTAGCGGTGGTGGTTGTTTTACCAACTCCGCCTTTTCCGGATGTGACTACTACGACACGGGGGGTTTCGCCGGAGAGTTGGGGTTTGCGGTTCCATTGAAGAAGGGATTTTGTTAGGGTTTTGGGTTTGGGTTTGGGGAATGTGGGTGAATGACGGAGATGGGTTATTGAAGGGAAATGGGATTTGAGATTGGTGGTGGTGGTGGTGGTGGTGGTGGTGGGGTGGTTGTAGAGGGATAGCATTTGTGAATGGGTTTTTGAGAGAGTGGGATGGAAGGGAGTGAGTGAGTGAGGAGAAGACAAACTTGTGTTGATTGATTACGATATCGACTTTGCTTTATTGTTTTTTGTTTTTTATTTTTATTTTTATTTTTATTTATGTTTTAATAATATAATATACTCTTTGTCAAAAAAATAATATAATATAGGTCAAATGCATTTAAAGGTCTTTTAAGTTTTTCGTTTTTTTCAAAGTGATCATTTAAGTTTCAAAAGTCTCAAACAAGTATTTTTAGTTTTTGAATCGTTTCAAACAAGTCATTTTAGAAGATGATGGTGATGATTCAGATGATAGCAACAAAGAACATTATTCACCGTTTGTCATGCCTAAAAAGATGACTAATTTTAAGTGGATGTTAGGAGCCAGATTTAGTACCAAAGATGAGTTCAAGGAAGCAATTACCAACTATGTTATCTACAATAGGACTTGTTTGAAACGATTCAAAAACTAAAAGGACTTGTTTGGAACTTTTGAAATTTAAAGGACCACTTTAGAAAAAACGAAAAACTTAAAGAATCTTTAGATGCATTTGACCTATAATATACTCTTTCTTGTTTTAAATTTTGTTTAATTACAATTTTAGTTCTC
This sequence comes from Medicago truncatula, assembly GCF_003473485.1. Lineage (NCBI taxonomy): Eukaryota > Viridiplantae > Streptophyta > Magnoliopsida > Fabales > Fabaceae > Medicago > Medicago truncatula. The sequence goes on along the minus strand of NC_053047.1, from coordinate 18,023,976 downwards.
TTTAGTCGTTTTTTTTCTCTTTTCAATAATAACGATAGAGGATGCAACTCATTTTTTTCGTCATTGTGCTTATTTTTGTCAAGTTTAGATCGCTGTTTATGATTGGTTAGAATTTGTCATGGTCAATATGTACCATACTTTTGATTATTTCATTTGAATCTACTTAAATATATTTGTCTTTATGTTATAAAATTACACAGGTTTGATCCTTTTTTATATTTTTAGACTAAAAAATTGTGATGTAACGTATTTTAAAAGATGTATCATAGGACTTGATACGAAATGATCAACAATTATAAAATTATTATAAAAATATCTACAAACTTCAATTTAAATATGATATATCATCAATTTTTAGTTAAAAAAATTGAAAGAGGAACCGAAACATATTAATTTTAAAATTGGGGACCAATTATTTGAATGAGTGAAAATAAGAGGATCAAAGCTGTAATTAGCTCTTTTAGTTTTTCATGAAAAATATATTCACTTACTTTTATGCTTTTTCATAGAAAATAATATTTTGGAAAACAATTAATTTATTATCCCGAGAGAGAAAAAAATTATAATCTTTTTATTTAGAAAACAATCAAGAAAACTATTTTATACTCCTATCCCTTTTTTTAAACTGCCAAGAAGAACTTTTATTAATTAAGATGAAAAATGAGATAAATACAAGTGATACTAAAACTCATTATGAGATGTCAATGTGAACATATAACTCTGTTGGTAAGGAAGAAGACTATTTTTTTTTTGTCAAATTTTCTAATAGTAAGTTTCTAATAGCAAGAATTGCACGCATTAAGTGTGAGAGTGAGAAATTATAGGTTTGAACTCGCTTTCTAACACGGTAAATGTTTGTGCATCCCCGAATTGAGTAATTGAGTTGTACGTATAGAACAAGACTCCTATATTTATAGAGAGTAAGATCAAGACTTCTATATTTTTAAATGTTTTAATTTAATTATAATATATATGATATGATGACAAGGATGTCGTATCATTAAAAAAAGTCAGCTCATCACAAAATTGAGTGAGAAAGTACAAAATAAAAAAGGAGTAAACTTGACCAAAAAAAAAAAGAAGAATTGATTTAATTTAAATGAGGAAAAATTCAATTATATCTCAAAGTGGTTGGTCTGAGTGGTAAGGAATTCAAACACCTAAAACATGGATGAATGGTTTTATCTTTAACTCTTGTCAGTGAAAAATATAGGTTGAAAAGAAAGAACTCAACTAGTATGTCCAACAAATTTCTCGATTGAGATTAACTACCACCCACTTCATACCTTATAATATGATTATCAATGAAAAAATTACTAGTTCTTTCGTCAAATTTCGAGTTGGGAACAAAGTGTTGAAATTTTCTTCCGACTTGCGCACAATCTATTCTATTGCTAGTCATGTTGCTAATAAAATAAGTGAAAGTTCGAATTTTCAAATTTGTAGGTCACCATGATTTTATCTATCAAACATACCGTGATACCAAACATGCATTCTAATACTCAAGAAAAAACAAAAGTTGAACTTGAATTTATCAAATGGCTGGTGAACCGTGAACGTATAGTATCTTTACACCAGTTACGTGTACTCAATTTGAAAAGATAAGTTATTGCTGAAGTATTGTTTGAAAACATCATTTCCTTTTCCGTGAATTCTAACTTCATCTAGTAATGAAATGAATGATACACGAAAAAACTCTAAACATAATCTTTCACTCTGAGAATGATTTATCTTAACCATTACAAGGAAGTTTAAAACTTAGCAAACTGTTACATAATTGTATTAACTTGTTGATTTTGCATTGACCATGATTTGAAGTTAGCACTCATATCAAACCAAACACTATAAACAAGTATACCAATCTAAATCTAAATTTACAAATGTACATGAAGAGAAACAAAACAAAAAAAACCTTCATGAAAATTTCAATGATCCACTCCAAATTGTTACTACCATCATTGTACACTGCAGCTGAATACATGAAAGGAAAAAAAAAATCATATGATGAATTTGACTATTGTAAAGTTTGATCAATTCAGATATTCATATAGGAAAGATAAAACAACACAATTACCTTTGATATTCATTGAACATAGTTTCAGGAGGCACCAATATTAAGATTTGAAGTTGAACAACAAATGAAAATTATACATTTGATACACTATGAATACCATGAAAAAAATTCTGTTTCCTTTTTGTGACTTACAACATAATAGAATACACATCAGAAAGTAACGCTAAACATTTTTGACACAGATTCCTTTCCATCAACTATCATGACGCGAAGATGAACTATGTAGCAGAGCCTTGTCATCTTCTCTTGTTGGTTGTAAAGGAACAGCTCCATTGTGATTCTCAGCATCTGAACTAGTAGATGGTTTTGCACCATTGGTAATCATGTTTTTCAACCAAGAAGCTTGAAATCTTGGGGATGACTCCCCCCTGTTTGAATTGTTGGGGGAATCGGGACCTGTTTTGATATTGTTTGTAACATTGTTAGTAACGTTGTTTGTAACGCCTAGGAGGAACCTGTATGCTACTTTGCTTGCTGATACAATCTCTGTTTTCGCTTGTCGGAACTGCAATAACCAGGTCATATTATTAGTTAGTGCATAGGTTTTCTCAAAATATATCACAATGCCAGTACTGGTATAATAACCTATGAAGCCCATACACTTGATACAACAGATACAAAATAATACGGATACAAGAACATGCAAAATATACATAGATAGGAGGATATATGACCTAGGTACTTCAAAAGCTTATAAAAAAATATACATACTTTACATAGTTCATTAGTCCTTTTTAAAGCAAGTCTTGACAAAGAATATACTCTTAATTTTTTGTTCACAGCATGACAAAGAATAACGTTGTGCAAGAAGATTTCGGACAAGTTTTGAAGTTGAATATAAATATCATAAGTATCGAAAAGGCGTGTCTCCCAAAAATAAATCAGTCAATGATTTTCTTTTGAAATATGAAAATATTTAGAGGGCACCCTTTGGATACACCTTGAGGAGTATGGAAGGCATGTTGGTATCAGATGAAACCGATTCTTTAGCAATTTTGGAGTATCTAAGCTCCATAGCAAATAATCAATAGCCACAGAATTTGAAGTATTTAAAGCCAAAAACACAAGAAAATCCAGGCTCCAATGACACAATTCAAGGAAATATTTAACACCGCATAAAAGCATTTTGAAATTTATAACTTACCCGTAATGCCGTATTCCCAGCAACTTCCATGGCAGTATCACCAGCATTAGCAAACCTATTAACCCAACCTGTGATGAAATGAAAGTTGTAAGAATACACAGGGAAAGCTAAAAAGAAACGTACAGAAGCAATAATTCACATGCTGGATTGCTGCTAAAACTTCAGTCACTTGACATAAAATGGGCATGGGCACATCATCAAATTATATCATAATACATTTCTATTCTTCTTTCAAAAAAAGATAATACATATCGACTCTAAAACCATGAGTTTTTTCTGTGTTGAAGCCACCTAATTTCACTTTCCAGATTCGAGCATTTCTCACACTGGCCTATGCCCTATAACACTAATTAACTCAGCATGACCATGTCCCAACTTGACCCTATATTCCCAAGACAGTGATAGCAGCAACTCAAGCCAAAAGCACTTTTGTTCTTTAAAATAAAATGCATATTAATGCAAAACAATAGCCAAGTTTGGTACATCTATCTGTTTCTATCATATAAAACTAGCACAAAATGCAACTGAATACAATTCAGCTTAGAGTCTATTAATGAGTATATACCTATCTAAATGGATCAAGTTCTCTCAATGATAAGAATCATATTATAATAGGAGAAGCAATAATTAAGACAGAAACGTCACAGGTAAAATCCAGCATAACAAGGATTTACATGATATAGCCCTAAATATAACAGGGGGGAACACAACTCAATTCCACGACAAAATAATGGAGATTTTTGTAGAATCTTCAAGCATTCAACACATTTAAGATCAAAATTAATTAAAAATTTCTCGTAAGTGATTGATAAAAATCAAAATAAAGTTCTTTGAAGGGGCAAGCATAGTGCAACTTGAAAGGATTTAGAAGAGGGAAAACGGGGCAAATTGAGACTAAGATATTGGAGAAAGATCCCTCAGAAATGCCAAGTTTCAACCGGGGAGGGAGCATGGCACAAAAATCAAAACGGGTTTCTCAACCTTTTCATTCTCTGAAAAAGGGAGCCCTGCTTTGATAACAGTGAACGCCCAAGCTCCTTTCAGATTACTAAAATTTTCATCATCGGGAAATTTTTTCTACCAAGAACAATTGGTGCTTTAAATAAAAAATAAGATCAAAAACTTCTGTTTGTATCGGTGGAAAAAAAACAGAGCATTCTGAAACTCCACCTTCTACGTTAGGAGCTTAGTGACTTCGTGTGTATCTGAATTCTAAAGAAAACACTCTTGACTCTACTAAGGAACTCTACCCTGTAAATGGGTAACTCAAGAAAAACAAACCGTATGATACCTCCTTCAAATTATCACGGCAACATTCGGTAGCTGGTGAAAACAGGAGTCCAAGGTTGGACCCTTTTCTGGAGAGTGCATATTAGGGTATCCAAAATATTACAAGTTTATCTTTTACCATAAAAAAGTGATAATGCACAGTTCGATCATATTTACCTGGAAGTTTTGGTACATCGAGCCGTTCACAGAATTCATCACAGAAGTGGTTGCAGTTTTTGGACAACAGATCATATGCAGTTCCAGGCCACTCTCTACTGAGTTCTCTTATTATTTGATTTACCTTGAAAATGGGAAAGTTTGTTTTCCCTAGAACAATGGATTCACGATAGGTATACATTGGATTCTGTCCAGATGGGCAGCTAAAAACTCCACTACCTTGCTCGCAGTATCCAAATGACCATTCATCTTCTCCAAAAACCTGTCACAGCAGAACAAACAACCTTATTAAGTCGGCATGTGACAGAACAATAGGTTTATCATAGTATCAAGGGAGCCATATAAGAGTACAGATAACAGAAACAAATATCCAAACCACTATTGCAGTTTTATTTATCATTGTTTTATTATTTTCCTCATAATTGAAGACAACAATAGTATGAGTAGAACGTTTTGATTACAAGATTATCCCCATACATATGGTTTTCATTGGCCGCATCACACGTCTATTAACATTTCTTGTAACCATTCTTGTCAGATGCTAAAATTACACACAGACACTTAATCATACCTAATAATTTGTAGATAATTGCTCTTAATTTCCTCAATAACATTGTAAATCAAGTAATTCATCTTTGAAAGCAAGGCAGAAAATAGCACAATTATATATCCATCTTAAACACTAGTATGTCATACTTATTGTTTAGGGCTGCTCCACTTTTTACAACAAAGAAAGACACGTCCACAAGTAGCATCTAGAATTTTTCTGGAAAATAAGTTATCAAATTCTCACTAATTAACAGCATACTCTCTATTCATGCCTACAGCAGAATGAATGGACCAGATATAGATACACCACCATAGATGCATGCAAAACATACACCCATTCACTTGTTTAGCTAGTTATTTGCTTTCAATTAACCTACCTAACACAAACAACACCACAAACAAAACAAAACAAAAAAAGGGACAGGGATTACAAAATGAAGAATGAATTTGAATCTAAGCTCTTAACTCTAAAGCTACACAACTAAAGCCAAAGAGAGACACCTCAAAATCGCAGTGAAGTCACACATTGAGCAATATTCACACTCACATCACACTATCAACCATGGACACCAATGACTGATGACCACACTAACACGTCGACACCGATAATAATTTGAGAAAATGATATAATTGAATGTAGTTAATGGGTCTGTATCATGATAGATACGGCCACATGGACATGCCTTCAATCAAAAGTGCTAGTGTAGCACTCACATACAATGAAGCACTAACACAAACACACCAACACTGGTAAAAATGAATTAATTGAACCTTATCACACTTGTATAGGTGTCGTGCCAAAAGCTGAAATGCATTGAATCAAAAGTGTATGTGCTACGGAGCACTCACATACTCCGTAGCACATACACTTCTGATGGAAGACATGTTACTGTATGATACCAACCTGACACCGGCACATTGAATGTGTTCAATTAATTCATTTTTTCAAATTTTAACCGGTGTCCATGCGTCAGTATCGTGTCATGTGTCTGTGTGAGTGATTCGTAGCTCACATATCAAAATTTACACACAAAAATAAACCAAACAAAACAAAATCCTGGATCCAATCAAAACAACAGTAACAGCCCTAAACAACAACATCAACAACAAAAACATCATCATAATCATAAATTTCCACAAAAACAAAACCAGAGTAGTTTGAGAATCAAACCTGAACAGCACTATGAAAAATGCCACCAAGACCAATACCATCCTTAAAGATCTTATTGATCTGAAGAATGGTATTATTAGCTTTCTCGGATCCACTATTCGTTACATCATATATATGCAGTATCACATCCGTCATCTTTCAAACCAAAAAAAATCCAAACTTTCTTCAAACCCACTTCACTTTTTCTCTATAAACCCTAATTACCCTTCTGGGTATCTCAAAAAATGATTCGATTTTTTTTCAAGAATCAGAATCAAAAACCCTAATTTTTTTGCTCTTATATGGAGAATTGAAGCGAGATTTAACCTTGGGATTGTGAAAAACAAAACCCTAAGCAAAAAATTTCTCACTTTAATTGAAGATTTTTTTTTTCTTTGGATTGTGAATTTATATTGGTTGAGCGAGGGAAGAAGAGAGAGAAAGAGTGTTGTGTGTGTTTGTGTGTGATTTGAGAAAAATAATAAATTGGATAAGAAAATTAAAGAAAATGGAAAGAAAGAAAAAAGTAAAAGTGAGACAATTAAGAGTCTTTTTATGTCCGAAAAAATAAAATTGACCGTGTAATTCTTTCAAAGCAAAATCTAGTGCAATTCATTTATTAAAAGAAAAAAAAAATCTAGTGCAATTCAATTTAAAAAACTTTACTAGTAATTTTTTGACAAAAAAAAAAACTTTACAATTTTTTTTTTGAAAATTCGGTATCCGATACAAGGACCAGCTAATTTGAGGAACCAATTCCACCGTCCACTTGCTCTAAGCTAGAGCAAAGCTATGTATGAACTTACCCACCGAAATTGGCACAAGAGGGGAATCAAACCAAAGACCTTGAAAGGAGTACACTCCAAGATCCCAAGTCAACCATTAGACCAACCCCGAATGGGTAAAACTTTAATAATTTAATCTTTGACATTTTATTTTTTGAACATCTTGACATTTTATTAGATGGTAATATATTAGTTATCGTAAGCTTAACTCAGTTGGTATAAACAATACATAATATATGTAAGGTCAGGGTTCAACTCCGACCACCACCAAAAAAATATGGTAATATTTAGTCATACACATGTGTTATAATGAGTTAAATTATATGATCACGATCTTCGTCAATAAAACTCAGATGGTATGAACATTACATAATAAATATAAGGTATGTGGTTTAATATAAATTCTCCATTTATTCATCTTAAAAATATTTGATCAAGGTTTCGTGCAACTAGGATTATTTTTTTTGCAATCATGCAATCGATCATTGGTAAATTGCTCAATCAAATGATTTCAATTTCAGTTTAGTATGTTGGTTATAAACTTATTATCAATAGATTGTGACTACGAATGCCGAAAACTCCGATAGAAAAAAATTACACTTTAAAATTAAGTGAACTTCTTTTTTGAAGAAATAAATTAACTAATTTGTCTCCCCTATTAAATAGGATTTAATTTTTAAATAAATATAAAAAAATCAACATCCATTCAATCATATCATTTTTTGATAACACATTTTTAGATTCATTTTTAAAATATCATTATATTGATCTCCTTCAAAAAAAAAAAATCATTATATTGATCTATTTGACATAAATTAATTAGATGTATGTGCAAAAAAAACTTACACCATCAAAGCGTAGAAGTTAGCCTCTAACAATATGAAGAATAATTTGAATATTAAATTTTTTATTGGAAATTTGAATGTTAACTTAAATGATTAATAAATTGAGTCTCAAGAAAATTATCAAGGATTCAGGCGAAATTCATTTTATTTTAGATAGACAAAACGATAAATAATCATTAAAATTCACACATATAAAAAATGGAGGGTCAGGAATTGAAACTTTGATCTTAATATCTCATCTAACGATTTTGATATTTTTATCAATTTAGCTGGATTTGTAGACAGTCCGGTTCAAATTTTGTTCATGAAATAAATATTAAATTTGTTTTGTTTACGTCCCGTGAGCATAGCTCAGTTAGTAGGACAATATATTATTATATGCAGGGGTTGAGGTTCAAATCCTAGACACACACCCCACTTATTCAACTTATAAGGTGAATATGACCTTTTTTTTTTTTGTCAAATAGTCTGATAGATAAGTAAAGTGTCTGAGATTCAAACTTCAACCTTTACATATAATAATGTATTGTCCTATCAATTCAACTATGCTCACGGGACCTTAAATTGTACTATACGAAAATTATGGGATATGCCATTTTCTTTACAGCTGGATATCACTTGTGGGTCGTGTTTGGTTGATGATTTATCAACGGGTGCAGGAAAATGTGGGACCCACTTCGTCATGGTGATGGAAGATATCATTAACGGTCACACAGAACAGCTACTACATGCGATAATTGAAATGTCGAAATTGACCTCCGTTTTCGAATTTTTGGGGACGTGTCGGGAAAATTAGGATAGTTTAGTTAGTTGAGACTTGAGGGGAAGAAGAAAAAAAATATACAGTTGACACTTGACACACAATCTAATTTTGTTTTTGCTAGTGAGTAGTGACACATGCAATAATCTATCTATCCACATATGTTTATTTATCTAATCTTTTTATTAGAAAATTTACCTTTATGGTCCCAAACCTAAATAAAAAGAATTATTTAGGCACACCTATATAGCAATACATATTATTCTTTCTTTCAAAAAAAAAAGGCAATACATATTATTTAATTATTTTTAGGTTAAATAAGTTTTTTTTATCTTTATAAATATTTAAAATTTTGATTTTTTTTTTAGGAAATCTAAAATTTTGTTTTTGATTGCTTAAAAAAGTTCAGAAAATTTTGGTCCCAAAATGTTTTTTGTCGTAGTTTTTCATTTCTCCGATAGAGTGATTGATGCTGAGGAAAAAACTATGTCCCTCAACAGTGGACTTCCTAAATTCTCCGATAGAGCGTTATGTAAGGTTGTGTTTGGATTTTTTGAGCTACACTAATAAATGCATTAAAATAAATATAGTTGTAAAAAGGTAAATAAATAAAAATGCAAAAGAAAAGCTTGTTCGATTAGTTGTATGTGTAAGTTGCAATGTATGATCTCAGTATTTATAGTAAAAATTAAGCCTACTAACCAAATGATATGACCTACAAACAATGATGAGTATTTGCTCGTATGATTTTGTGGGTTGTGCGTTATAACTCTCTTGCTAGTGGAATTGTGACACCCTGTGTTCGGTTTCAGCTTCCCCTCCTCAACATGATATGTTGATGGTGTCCTTCGGTGTGAAGCTCCACAAAAGATTGTGACTTCTCCATCACTTTTCAAAGTGGTTAGTGGTGCTAAGAATAGGGAATGCGGGTTTATCACATCATTGTTCAGTCCCATTATGTTTTGTATCAGTTTTGAGGCTCTAAAGACACGTGCTATGAGTTAGTGGCCGTAGAAAAGAATCATCTCCTTCATTCGGCTACTCTAGCATCCCCTAACCTTCCCTCAGCTGGGGCATTATCTTGGAGTTCTCTTCCCCTACTAGTCTAATCCCCTATTTTCCAAGATCAACTAACATTATGACTATTTTTAGAAAGAAACACCAATTAAAGCCCTTCAAAAATCACTAAAATGCAAGTCGTTAAGCAGAAAAACGAAGTACTCAATGGTTAATAAATTACAATTTACTGGTTAATTAAATAAATTAGTGGTTAATGAATTGCCCATATACTTTGTTCATTTTATGACTATGTTAAACAAGTGTTTGAAGTACTCTAATTGGTTAATGAGAGCAAATTTGTTAAAATCGAGTTTTAACTCGTAAATTTATCTAATTTCACATTTTTTTTATGTATGAGTTTTGATGGAGAATTTAACAAATGTACTAAATTATCATCGCGTGATAAAATTTTTAAGTTTGTTTTCACATGAATTGTAAAATTTCCACTCAACTACTATAGTTATAACTAGGATGTAAAAATTGGGGGTTGCACTTGGCAATAATTGATTCACAATTAACGAAGCAAAAACATACTCCCTCTGTTTCATATTAGATGACATGTTTGACAATATGCAATTTTGACCAAACATAATTTAATCATATTTTTCTACTAATATACAAAGATAAATAATATCATATAAGATGTTGGATTCGTCTCGATCAATATTTTTAAAATATTAAATTTTCATAATTTTTTCAAATAGATAATTAAAGATATTAAAGTTAAAAAATATACATCGGTATGTGTATCAAAGTCAACTAGATCATCTAATATGGAACAAAGAAAGTATAAAAGAGGGATCATGTCATGTTTGATTCCCTTCTCTTTTGCTACTTGGTAGACGTGTCTAGAGCCTTTAAAACGTTCTAACAAAATGGATGATCCCAAAATGTCTAGATACAATCATCTCGCTTCTTTGATTACACCCTTGAGTTAAGTGTCTATTGAAAGTTTGATTGCATGTTAAAACTATTGTCACAAAAGTTGTAATATAATATATTTAAAAGAGAAATGATATTTGTACAATCATTATGTGACAATTTTTGGACAACTTTCTCTCTCATACTCACATTAGATTCTTATTCTCTCTCTTTCTTTTTCTCTCTCCATTGTTTTTGATCAATAAGAATGAGAGAAAAATAAGGTTGTCACCAAAGTTGTCATCAATTGGATATACAAATATCACTTCTCTATTTAAAACTATTACAGATTAAATAATTAATATTAAATAGAGTCCTAAAAATTCAAGTTAATAACCATTCAAGACTATACCAATTTATGAATATTCGTAAACAAATAAAAAACATTAAGAACAAATATTAACAAATTAGACATCAATATCATGACTGAAATGTCTCATCCATCCTTTATTTCCACTCCCTCTAAAGAGTTTAACAACTCTACATCTTCGTTAATAAAATAAAAAAAATACAAACAAAAAAAATTATAGGTTTAAATATGCAATCCGTACCTGTAATTTGAACGCATTTTGATTTTCGTCCATGTAAAAAAAAAAAATTTAAAAACATCCTTGCAAATTTTTTTTTGTTTTAAAAAGGTCCCTGACCCCACTTTTTTTGCTGACATGGGATGGTTTTGGCCACGTGGCAGTTGCTGACTGTGCAACTTTTGCCACGTGGCAGTCCACGTCATTATTTTTTATTTTTTTTAAATCTGAAAATAAATTAAAAAATCATAAAAACATTCCAATTTTTTTTTTAAATATGAAGAAAAAAATTGGAAATTAGTGTTTTAAAAATCTAGAAATAAATTTAAGAAAAATAAAATAAAAAATTATATAATCTAAAAATTTATAACTTTTGAAAATATAATTTAATTTTCAGAATTAAAAAAAAATGAATTTTCGAAAATTTAATTTTCAGTTTTTTTTATGATTTTTAAATTTATTTTCAGATTTTTTTAATTTAAAAAAATGAATTTTCAGAATTTTGAAAAAAAATATTTTTTTAATTAAAAATCGAAAATTTAATTTGCAGATTTTTTTTTTTATTTTTTATGATTTTTAATTTTATTACAGATTTTTTTAATTTAAAAAAAAATTGAATTTTCAGAATTTTGAAGAAAAAAATTTAATTTTCAGTTTTTTTTCTCCAATTTTTAAATTTTTTATGACACCGTTGGATGTGCCGGAGTGGAAGTGGGATAACATTTCTATGGATTTTGTAACGAGTTTACCGAACACTCCGAGAGGACATGATGCCATTTGGGTTGTGGTCGACAGGTTGACGAAGTCGGCGCACTTTATTCCAATTAATATCAGTTATCCGGTAGCTCAGTTGGCGGAGATTTATATTCATAATATTGTGAAGCTACATGGTGTACCGTCGAGTATTGTGTCGGATAGGGATCCGAGGTTCACTTCTAGATTTTGGAAGAGCTTGCAAGATGCATTGGGTTCGAAGTTGAGGTTAAGTTCGGCTTATCATCCGCAGACAGATGGTCAGTCGAAGAGGACGATCCAATCATTGGAGGATTTGCTGATAGTGTGTGTACTTGAGCAAGGTGGAGCTTGGGATAGTCACCTACCGTCGATAGAGTTCACATACAACAACAGTTACCATTCGAGTATTGATATGACACCGTTCGAAGCTTTGTATGGTCGGAGGTGCAGGACTCCTTTATGCTGGTTTGAGTCAGGAGAAAGTGTTGTGTTGGGACCGGATTTGGTTCATCAGACTACAGAGAAAGTCAAGATGATAAGGGAAAAGATGAAAGCGTCGTAGAGTCGACAGAAGAGTTACCATGGCAAGCGTAGAAAGGCCCTTGAGTTTCAAGAGGGAGATCATGTGTTTCTGAGAGTTACTCCTATGACGGGTGTAGGACGTGCATTGAAGTCTAAGAAGTTGACTCCAAAGTTCATTGGTCCGTATCAGATATCTGAGAGGGTTGGAACAGTGGCATATAGAGTGGGTTTGCCACCGCATCTTCTGAATTATTTAGAGTCTTTTATATGATTTTAAATAATATTTGTTGATTATGTGGTGTGCATTATTTTATTATATAGTTTATTTTAATATAATTAGAATAATGTGTGAATTAATATTATTTTGGAGTTTGGGGGGTTATGTTATAATTAATAGAATTAAGGGGGAGTTAAGTGAAATTAAGGGGTGTTAAGAATAGGAGTTAGGAAATAGAAAGAGAAGTCAGAGAAACAGTTTTATGTACAAGCAGTTTGGGAGAAAACCAGAGAAAGCCAAGAGGAGAACCAAGAAGGGAGATTTTGATTTTGAGAGCTTTTCTTTCTGCAAAATTAAGGTAAGGGTGAGGTTTACTTCAGTAGTGTAGATGTTTAATTATGATTTTTTTTGGATTTAACAGGTTTATGATAGAAATTGGGAATTGAGTTAGGTTTTGGATTTCTTTGATTTTGGATGAATTGAGGGTAGGAACCCTGTTTTGATGTTAGAAATAGGTTCTGAGTGCATACAGTATTTCATTTCACATCTGTAAACTGATTTGGGGAGTGAAATTGAGAAAATTGAGATTTTGGGGAAAAACCTGCATTCTGCCCGTACTGCTGTTCATCGCTCGCCTCGCGAGTAGACTTAGCTCGCCATAGCGAGTGAGCAACTTCATAGCTCGCCTCGCGAGCAAGACAACTCGCCATGGCGAGTACCTGTGAGAAAACCTGACTTTTTGAGTTGTTGTTATAAGGTATAATTTGGTTAGTTTTAAGTGCCTAGATGATTTTAGAGAGGACTGTGACAATTTTCAGATTAAAGAGATGAATAAGGAGCTTAAAATTGAAGTTTTAGTGAGAAAAATGTCAAAACTCCCGAGAGCAGCCTTTTCTAGTTCGCCTTGAACTCGCCATAGCGAGTGACCCATTTTCATGAGTTCGCCATAGCGAGTAGATGTACTCGCGAGGCGAGTAGTCCAGTTTCAGAGCTGTTTGTTATTTAGTTGAATAATGTTGAGTGAATTTGATGTATGAGCATGATTATGATTAGTTGTGCATTTTCTGGAATTATTGAATTGATTATGATGATCTGTTGTTAACTGTGATGTATGTTTTTATTTAATTAAATCATACATGTTGTTGAATTATGGAGTTGTAAGTCATATATACATATATGCATTGTCGAGTTGTATGTAGATATACACAGGTGGAGTCAGTTGCATAAGCATAAAAGCGGGAGGGCTCTGGCCCTGGAACGCCTTGTCGTTCAAAGCGGGAGGACTCATGTCCTGGAACACTTATTGTTCAAAGCGGTGAGGGCTTATGCCCTGATGAATGCTTTAACCATTCAATATCCGATGAGGGCTACTGCCTGTAAATTGGTACCACATGCATGTGCATTGTCAAGGAGTCTTAGTATAGTTGTCGAGTAGTTGCATGAGTCGATGTTGTTGGTTTTTATTACCATTTATTGTTGATGTTGTTAATGATGATATATTTATATATTGAGGAATTATTATTATGTTAGGGTGTTAGATTCAATTGATGAATTTTGTATCTATATTTATTGTTGTGAATCTCACCCCTTCTGCTTGAAAATGTTGTCATTCTTATGGGTAACTTGCAGGTGATCCTGAGTAGTTGGTGGTGGCTCAAGTGTCTAGGGCTCTGATACGTACGGGATGGGATTTAATTGCTTATTTTTATTCCTATGTATCAAATTTTGGAACATGCTGATGTAGCCCTTATTGTTGTTTGAATTACTTTGATGATGTTTTTATGCCAAGATTATTTTATGGAGAATTAAACAATTATTGTTGTTGCTTTTGATGCAAATATTCCGCTGCAAATTAATGATGTTTTTGAAGGTTGTTTATTAAATAATTTTATATTCTATTTAAGAAATTTTGAAAAGTAGTGTGACATACCCGTTTCGGTGTTAAACTCTGATGTTAATTTATTATTTAATTGCTTTGGGATAACGGGGTGTTACAAAAACCATGCCACTTCAACTGAAAAGTGGGTCAAGGGACCTTTTTAAAACAAAAAAAAAATTACTGGGATGTTTTTAATTTTTTTTTTACAAGGACGAAAATCAAAACGCGTTCAAATTACATGGACGGATTGCTTATTTAAACCAAAATTATACGAACATCAAATAACACCTCACAATAATGTCATGTCGTATTCTATATATAAAAAAAGGCTTGCCATATTTTCTAAATTTGATCAACAAAATAAATATGTTAAAATAGGATTTTGATCCTCTAAAATGAATAAAGTGAGAAAATCAAGAGTTGTTATTTTAATTATTGGTTAATATTATTCAATATATATATATATATATATATATATATATATATATATATATATATATATATATATATATATATATATATATTCTAAAGTGAGTTGCTCACTTTAAAAAAAAACGAATCGTTAAATATGATTGGATGCCATTTTTAATGCCAAATCGAATACATATATGATAAAGAAGAAAACCAAATAAATACAAGAAATACTAAAGTCCAAAAGACACTAAAAAGATCCACAACAATAAAGTCAACCAAAAACAAGAAAACAAATAAATAAACCGGTGTCCCTAAATGTATCAGGTTACACTTAAATGCATTTAAAAGTTAATCATAAGATTAAAATTACCCTTACTCGTAATTTTTTCAAAAACACTTTTCATCTCTCACTCTAAAACATGAAGCCGCTCAAGGAAGGAAGCACAAAGATCCAAGAAAGCAAATTGGGGTCCCTCAAGCCTTTGAATATCAAGTAGATATTTCTCCTCAGTTTTGTACAACTACAAAAGATATTAACACAACTTGAGAATGTTCTTGAGAAAAAATTTACAGATGAATTAGTCATCAACAAGAAAATATCAATCATCTGGCATAAAATATAATAATACTAGTAAACTATGAAGTGTGTACTCCCTACGTCCCATATTTTATGACATAGTTGACTTCGTTACAGATGTCAATATACAATTTTGATCTTAAATATCTTTAATCTATTAGAAAAAAACGAAAGCAACCCATAATTACCAATAAAAATTTAAACATGAAAGCGATAGAATTCAACACTGACAAAAATTGAACATCAACACGCTTTCAATCTGAAGTATCAATGCACAACTGCACATAAACATCTACTTTTTTCGTGGTTAAATGTGAGTTGCATGTTTTCTAATATATTCCCCAACATATAATTTCTTCAAGAAATCATTTGATTGCATGTTCAAAGAACCAAAGTATAACAACAATGACTTAAAGATGTCAATCAAATTATCTATACTAAAAAAATAGTATGTTGGATGAAGATTTTTTTGAAGACCCTTCAACTTTAGGTTCAAACTACTACTAATGTTTAACAAAGGGTTGTGTTTGTTCATGAGCATCAATGAATGAGAATGAAAAAGTTAATACCTATGAATCACAGATACCGATACATTGAAACCATTGATAATTTAAGAAAATCATATAATTCAGTATAATTATATGTGTGGATGTCATGTCAAATATAACATACGTCCGATACCAGGACACATTTAATCCGAAGTATGTTCGTGCTTCATAGATTAATACTACACCAATAATTAAACAATTCATTTAAATCTAAATGAAACAGATTAGGGTTTATCATGATAACTACCTGCAATTCAAACTTGACTACAGTTGACTTAGGAACAACTTCATTATCATCACTATGCACAGAATCATTAACCATTCCTCCTTGATGACCAGGGATGACAACAGTCCATATGCACTTCATGTTATAGGGTCCAATTTTTTTCCAACAGACATTCAATTCTTGCAGAGCTTTGAGGACGTCAGTCATTATTTCACGAGGTTGGGCTCGAGACTATCACATGTCAACAAACAAAACCAACAGCTTAAAAGAACGAAACAAGAGTCATACTAATCGGTGCCTCAAGAAAACAAAAATTGAAAGAATTTATCTTTAAGATTTTGAAGACATAAATTCAAGACATGCTATATTTGTTTTGGCTAAATTAAACCAGAGATACTTTAAGTTATTTAAATGTAATTCCGTACTAATTAAATCCTTTCATTTAACTAATTGTAACAAGTTAGTCCTCAATTTTTTCCGTACCAATTATGTACTTTAAGTTATTTAATCGTAATAATTTGGGGGATTTCAGATCTTAAAAATGTAAGTTATTCGGAGACTAAACGTTACAATTAAATAACTCAAAAGACTTATGTATTACGAAAAATATTTAAAAGACTAACTTGTTACAATTAAATAACTTAAATGACGTAAGTGATATAAAAAAAACTTAAACTGTTATAACTAGATAACTTAAAGGACATCTGATGTAATTTAACCATTTGTTTTCTTAACAAGTATTTCAGGAATATTTGTTAGCATTTTTCTAAAAGTAATAATCAAAATATTAATTTTTCAGATGACAATAGATTAATACCAACATTTGTAAAAAAAAAAAAAATTAATACCAACAATGTCATGTGTTTACACCCAATGTGAAAAAGAAAGCACATAATAACACATTTAATCAATAAATTGGATAATTCATTGTCAAAAGAGACATGAAATCAGTTGAATCAATCACAAATTTCAAATCAGTATTTCATTAATTAATAGCCAAGAAAAATAAATCATTATGGAAAAAATCTAACAAGTAAAATATTGTACCTGAAGACCAAGGGACCATTTTCCCTCAACAGGGAATTGTTGCCTCATTCCTACTCCTTGATTATCCATATACCTTAGACAGAATAAACAAATCATCAAATCAAAACGGAGGCTGAAAAATAATAAAAAAAAATCAAAATGATATTAGCTAAAAAAATAAATAAAAAAAATCAAATTGAAGAACAAAATCACAAAACGCGGAAAAATGAATGCATACAAAGTAAAAATCCAAAATTATAAATAAAAAGAACAAGAAGCTCGAAGCCTCACCGGCGATTAGAGAGAAAATCGAAGATGCCGAGAGAGAAACCCTACAAAAGTGTGTGAATTTATACTCTAGTGAAGATTCAATTTAGTCCCTTATAATTTTTTGTGTGATATTAATATTATTTTTTTGACTAAGAATACTTTTATCTTCTCTTTATATTATCTTTAAAATAATTACCTTAACAATAAAATAATTATTTTTGACAGAACATGGAAATAATTTTATTAGAAATCAAATTCATCCTAATCAATTTAAATCATTCCTAAGAGACCACAGGAACAAAACATCAAGGGGAAAATCTCAGTTTTGGCTGAAACAAATGCTCCATCAACATCACGCACACACACTTGTACAATTTCAAGATTGCAAAAAAAGAAGCATCAATATTGCATTGAAATCTTCTTTGCCACAGTCATTGCCATTGCACATCAGAAGCTGCACCTGACAAGGAGCTCGATAGCAAGGGGTCCTACGCGTGCGAAGCCGGAGGAGTTTACGGATGACTACTTGCACTTTGAGGAGTTTTCTACTTTATATATTTGTTATTCGCATCTATCATTAAATCTAAGCAAAAGTTTTTGTTAGGTTTTAAAATTAATCGTTCTTTTGTCATGTTTTAAAACAAAGTAGTTTTTTATAAGAAAAATTAATCAAATTTCCGTGAATTTTCATATACCATGATATCAAATGTCTCATCCATTCTAAAATAAAATCTATTCCTCAAGAGTTTAACAACTCTACATTTACATCAATAAGTAAATAAAAATGTATACACACATAAAATCAGACTTCGCAATAATGTCATGGCCATATTTCTAAATTTTATCAACAAAATAAACATAATAAAATATGACTAGATGTGTATGCAAAAGATTTTATCCCTGATAATTAAAATAAGGCTTAAATGTGTGTTTAGTCCCTGCACTTTCGCCCAGTTTTGGCATTGGTCCCTACGCTTTTTTTTGTTTGGCATTGGTCCCTGCACTTTCTAAAACTTTTGGCTTTAGTCCTTCCGTTAACTTTCCGTTAAAAAAAAAAAACCAAAACTAACGGTGTGCCACGTGGTCCAATCATGACACGCCACGTGGCACACTAAAAAACAAAAAAAATCAATTTTTAATTATTATTTTATTCATTATTTTTTACTTAAAAATATCATTAGTCCCTGCACTTTCTGCATTTTTTGATATTAGTCCCTGCACTTTGGTATTAGTTCTTAAACTTTTTTTTTTTTTAAATACTTTCAATGAAATTATTATGTTTTAATTATTGTTTTGTTCATTATTTTATTCAGAATAATCATAAAAAAATGAAATCAAAAAATCTTTGTTAAAAAAAATTAAGTAATAATTGTATAACATTGCAAATGGAAATTGTATCGTATTAAAACCGTAACAATAGATAAAAATCAATAAAGAAGATGGAAATTAAGTTGCACCTTGGCAATATAGTCTCCCCCATAAATTGATTGTAACAAAAAATTAAATTCCTATATTGCCAAAGTGCAATTTAATTTCCATCTTTTTTGTTGATTTTTATCTATTGTTACGGTGTTAATACGACACAATTTCCATTTGCAATGTTATACAATTATTACTTAATTTTTTTTTAACAAAGATTTTTTAATTTTATTTTTTTATGATTATTCTCAATAAAAATAATGAACAAAACAATAATTAAAACATAATAAATTTCATTAGTATTTTTTTTAAAAAAAATAAAAAAAATTCAAGGACTAATACCAAAGTGCAGGGACTAATATCAAAAAATGCTGAAAGTGCAGGGACTAATGATATTTTTAAGTAAAAAAAATAATGAATAAAATAATAATTAAAAATTGATTTTTTTTTTGTTTTTTAGTGTGCCACGTGGCGTGTCATGATTGGGCCACGTGGCACACCGTTAGTTTTGGTTTTTTTTTTTAACGGAAAGTTAACGGAAGGACTAAAGCCAAAAGTTTTAGAAAGTGCAGGGACCAATGCCAAACAAAAAAAAGCGTAGGGACCAATGCCAAAACGGGGCGAAAGTGCAAGGACTAAACACACATTTAAGCCTTAAAATAATCAGTTGAAACATTAGATTCAATACCATAAATAACTGTATCTGTTGGGGGATGTTTCTTCCATAAAATTCCCAGAGTTTCACAGGATTGAAAAAAACTCAATTCACTGCGAAAAGGGAAGAGAATACCATATTTACGCTCGCCTCGTAAATATATGATCACCTAAATAATTAAAAACTGGGGGTATGTATACACTAAAAAATACAAGCATAAGGTCCACCCATTCTGATAGGGGATTTATATGTACACCATAAGCTTATTCTGAAGTCCCCCCATGTGAGTGTACTATCTTTGCATTAGAGAACGCGAAGCTGTGCAAGGAAGGCGGCACAAAGATCCAAGAAAAGAAACTGGGGACCCTCAAGCCTTTGAAGATCAAGCAGATATTTCTCCTGAGTTTTGTACAGCTGTGAAAGATATTAACATAGGTTTGAGAATGTTCTTGAGAAAAAAATACAGAAGAAATAGTTGTCTCCAAGAGGGTATCAAACTTCCGACATAAACTATAATACTAGTAAACTATGAAGTGTGTATTTGTTTTTCTGCTAGCATTAATTCACAAGCTTGTAAACGGAGAAGCAATAACTATGAAGCACTGACACGTACACCGAATACGACACTAACACCAACACATAACTACCCATAAGAATTTAAAAAAGTGATAGAATCCGACATCAACACAAGTTGGACACCGGACATGCCTTCAATCTAAAGTTCTGGTTCTACATAGACAACTAGTTTGTTCCTGGTTAAATGTGAGTTGGCATATTTTCTAATAGATTCCCAAACCCTGTTCCTATAAGAAATTATTTGATTGCATGTCCAAAGAACCAAAGTATAGCAAGAATGACTTAAACATGTCAATCAAATTGTCTAGTACTAAAAAATAGGAGTTTGGAGGAAGAATTTATTTTGAAGACGCTTCAACTATGGTTTCAAAATACTAATGTTTAGCAAAGGGTTCTGGCTGCTCATAAGCATCAATGAATGACAATGAAAAAGTTAATACTATACCGGTAAATATACAATTCGTTTAAATCTAAATGCAACATAGATTAGGGTTTATCGGAATAACTACCTGCAACTCAAACTTGACTACAGTTGACTTAGGAACAACGTCATTCTCAATAATGCTGTCATTTCCAAGGAAATTATTACTATGCACAGAATTGTTATCCATTCCTCCATGATGACCAGGGATGATAACAGCCCATCTGCACTTCATGTTATAGGGTCCAATTTTTTTCCAACAGACACTCAATTCTTGCAGAGCTTTAAGGACTTCGGTCATTATTTCACGAGGTTGGGCTCGAGACTATCACATGTCAACAAACAGAACCAATGGCTTACAAACATCAGTTAGAGGTAAGTATCAAAACAAGTACGTCAAAACATCAACTTTTCAGACGAAACAATCACAAACATCCAATCCAACAGTTATTTCATTAACAGCAAGGAATCGTTGCCGGTGATGGTGGAGTAAATTAAAGATGCCAAGCAAAATAAACCGTTACAGAATCCACTTTTGAATGAAAAAAAAAAACCTGTAAAATACTGCACCTGAAGCCCAAGGGCCCATTTTCTCTCAGCAGGGAACTGTTGCCTCATTCCTACTCCTTGATAATCCATATGTCCTGGAAAGCGTTGTCCACCGATTGGAGGAGCAACTTCACCGGAGTGGATACGGCTCAAACCAGAATCCTGAGCAATCATATCATTAAACCAAGATTAAAGAGCTTTGCATAGTACTATCCTGTTCTAAAAAGATATAAAAAACGAAATATAATATCAAGAATAGAAAACCTACAGTTTCCATAGTAAAAAACTGCACAAACAACTGTGTTCAAGCTAAAAAGATAAGTTGCACACACGAATACCATTTATAGAGTATAATAGCAATTTTGAGACTGCTGCATATTTCACACAGGCATACGATTTAAAAGTAAGTTAAAAATGTGTCTTATCAACTATAAGATATAAGCTAAATAACTGAATTGCTTCATTAAAGACAGACAACTTATGAAATTGTCAGTAATTGAAGAGAAAACAAACCGACCATTGTCTCTTGAAACTCAGCTCCAAGATAGCCGGTGGAAACACGATAACGATTGTCCAACAACAAATAGTAAGTTACAGTACCCTGAAATAAATTGATAGTAATAAGAAGCAATCTGGAAGGCAGGTAAGCAGGTCAAAATGAATGGCACAAACCTCGTTTTGTATCCTATTCTTAAGGGACTCAACCAATGGTTCCCTTTCAAATCCCCTATTAACCACCTCCTGAAGAATCTCCTCATCAATCTGCAAAATCATTACGTTGGTTGAAAAAAAAAAATTGACTAATTAATACAAGCACTATATTATATGCAACACATGGAGGTGTAATTATGAATTTCGAAAAACACGCAAAATCAATCGTAACTGCAGTGTGCCATAAAAATGCAAAAAGAAAGCAGAACCCTTAAAAAAATAAAAACAAACCTTTTTGGCCTGTTGAAGTGTATCTGGTGGTGGCACCGCCAAATATCGAGGCAGATGAAGTAGGAACCATGGGTGTTGGCGTATCTCTGGTATGGTCATCCTTTTCATGGGATCCACCACAAGCAGCCTTGGTATCAAATCTCTGGCACCAGGAGATAGATGGCTTGGAAGGGTATATATCCCACCCTATAACAAATGAGAAGAGGACTGCTTCAGAAGAAAAATAAAAACTATTTCTCAAGAGCATCATTGGAGAAAAATAAATCTGATTTGTGCATTAGGGTTCTCAAAAGAAGTCATCCAATGGATTATGTCAAAGTTATTATTAATAGATCACTTTTAACACATAAGACTTTACTACGTTACATTATGAAATCTCTACAGTAATTTAGATCATGCATCAGAACTCAAGACAGAAAAGAATCGTGAGACTGCATAATGAAATTCGTGCAAAATGTTTCATGATCTTAATAGGTTGAAGAAACCAGCAAAAACTTTGGTATATTTCCCCAATTTTTCTTCCGTGTGGAGCATGTCTCTTTCTATCATAAGACCAGAAAGGATGATGAAGACCTTCCTATGATCAAAATTGTAAAGCAAAAGGTACGTGTATATTAAATATTCAACCTTCTCACTCAGTCATGAAGAAAACCAAATAATAAATTAAAATACTCTGTAAACAAACACTGGACTGGACAAGGGAAGACATATACAAACATAGCATAACTATTCAAAATTGATGGACAGATTCATAGATCATAAGATAATTTCCTAACTCAGCACAGAGTATAACAAGTCAAAATCGATGGAACTGAAGAATCACAAGGTTCGCAATTATTAAAGACTGAACTCCGAAGAATGGTTAAACTGGGTTCCTCTTGTTGAGTAAGACTGAAGAATGGTTGTGAGTAATCCTTGGCCAATGAGCTAGCTTTAAGGGGTGAGTTAGGCCCAAACCCAAAATCCAATAAATATGACATGACAGCGGTGGGTAATATAAATCTATTAGTCCTTACAAACTCACAAAACAAAGAGGAAAACCAAAAAAGAAATTATACCTTTATTTTTTTGAAGAGGTTGGGGATATTTTCATCATCAAAAGGAAGAGTGCCACAGAGAAGTGCATATAAAATTACACCACAGCTCCAAACATCTACTTCAGGTCCAGCATATAATTTCCCAGAGATAACCTGCAAAAAGAACAGTTTGGCCAAGTAAGAATCATAGGAGGAAGAAAATGTAGATTATCAAAATGAACATTACAATAATAACTTGCTGGGTTACAAATTTAAAATCTGTAGATGTACAAACCTCTGGAGCTGCATAGTTGGGGCTTCCGCAACTTGTCTTAAGAAAGTGACCATCACGCATGATGTTGCTCAGGCCAAAATCAGCAATCTTGACACTCCATTTTGAGTCCAAAAGTAAATTTTCGGGTTTCAGGTCTCTATGAACTACCATATTCCTGTGACAGTACTCCACGCCAGAGATAATCTACTTCCAAAGTAGAAGTTAGCTTAAATATTCTGTGACAAGTATAAGCTTCTCAAGCGCACAACAAAAGTAATTATACCTGCTGGAAGAAACTGCGAGCTTCATCTTCTTGAAGCCTACCCTTTTCTACTATGTAATCAAAAAGTTCTCCAGATTTCACATACTCCATCACCACATAAATATCAGTTGGGGTTTCTACAACCTCGTAAAGGCGTATAATGTGGTGATGCATGAACAATCTTAAAATTTTTATTTCCCTTCTAACTGCAACAAATTGAAGAAAAAAAAACTATAAGCATATTTAATTTAATTCACCGAGAATTAGCTGAAGCAAAAGTACAGAATTTGAAAACTATAGCTTACGAAAATCAATTATCAATCAACAAACACACACACACACACAAAATGTTTTTGAACCTAGAGATAAAAAATTACTAAAAAAAGAAAGAAAAAAACTGAAAACAGTTAATATCTAGTCCTGCAATTCGATAGGGAGTATGAGTCATTGGTATGCGAAGAATCCAAACCTTTTTCTTCCATGTCCATGTTCTTTATTTTTCGGCGATTGAGAATCTTAATGGCAACTTTATGACCCGTCAATACATGCTCAGCAATTTTCACTTTGCCAAATGACCCAATACCAAGAGTTTTCCCCATTTTGTAATTCCGTAGAAACGCGTTCACATTTCCACCACCAGGGCCAGCTGATCCATCCATTTTTCAAATCTAGAGGAAAATAAAAAAAAAAATACTATATGAAACTCATTCTCATTAAAGTATATGGAAATGGATGCACATATACAAAACAGATTGAAGCATCCATTGGCAATGAAATCAAATAAATAAATGATGGTATCATATGCAAAGCGATTAAAAAATTACAACAGATGTTATAACATTTGAACAAATTTAATTAGAGTCCACAGCATAATTTTCCTCTAAATAATAAGTGATAAGTCATTACCATATTTTAAAACACAATTAAGATTTACTTTATTGAGTTAAGGGAATATTTTAACTTTGACTACCTTAATGTATATAATTGGATGCAAACAGCAATGATGATAATCACAATGTTAGTCCCATGTTGATTTCATGGAAAATATCTTCTCAGTTGCCAGCATTTGGTGCACAGCTAGAGAAATATATTTGTTCCTATTATTTAGTCGGTGTACAAAAGAGGAAACCGGCGCATCAAATAGGCCAAAGACTGAAAGTAACGCATTGAGGTGTTGTCCCTTTAAGTTATGAGCGTGCCCGCGGTGGGATCTTTGGCAAGCGTTTCTAGTTCAAGCAAGGCATGCGTTATTGGCAGCTATTGAAAGACCACAGTCCTAATAGCTCATTTTGATTCTAATAAGGTAAAACAGTCCAGCCGACCGTTAAAAATAGCAAACAAATCGTTATGTCTGCTGCCTTTATTCAATTTGATATACAAATTATCAGCATCTCTCGCATAAATGCCACAAAACCCTCTAGGGTTTTGACCTTAGATCCACCTTTAACCACCCTACTTCCCTGCTCTCAGAAACCATCACTTCAGATAACTACCTCAATTCCTTTCCACCACACTTACAAAAGATCTTCTCTCGATAATATTAACTCTCATTTCTCTTTCTTTCATTTTCAAAAATCAATTTTCAATTTCAATCACACTCATCCACAACATTCTCATTTCTATAACCTCTCACTCCCTTTTCTTCTCAGCCCAATTAACAAAACCCTAATCACACCTCCACAATGCTCCCTCAATCCAGCACCTTAGATTTCGTCTCCAAATCCCAAGACCTCCTCTCAACCATCCAATCCGCCACCACACCCTCCAAAAGAGGGTAACGATCATCTCCATTTCTTCCATTTGGAGAGACAAAAGACACAAGAAACATTAAAAATAAATAAAATAATAATTAATGGTGGGGGACCCAATATCTGTTTTGTGTCTATCTCTATCTAAATGGAACCCTCCGTTTATTTAGAGAACTAGAGACGATCCTAACTCCCAAAATAACCACCCGATGCACCTCCATTCGAAACCTTCATACACACCGGCCCACTCACCCGATCAATCCTGCCACTCCATCTCCCTCGTTTTCCCAACCCTAATCTACAACCTCTTAAGCTTAAAAAACCCACGTGCCACTTCACCTTCATCCCCAAACTCCACAAACCCCTATTCTCTCTCTTCTCCCTCACCGTTATCAAAACCAACAACCTCATACAGCCACTTTCTTTCCACCACAAAAACAATCTTCTCTCAGATGGGTTAGTTGCTCAGCTAGTTTGAACTAAGGGTTAAAAAGTTCGAGGTTCTGGTCTAAACTCTAACAAAGGAGAAAAATACTAATCTAACAACTAAGTGCTAACATTTACAGTTTAAAACAATAAATTATCAAAATTTCTCTCAAATTTTCTACACTAACCTAAAATCCACAAACAATGATAACAAAAAAAACACACTTGATAACAATTAACAAAAAATACAGAAATTCATAAGATAAAAATGAAAATTCAGAAATGACATAATTTTTTTAGTGAATTTCAGAATAAACACGGTTCAATTTAAGGTTAGTTAAGAAAAAAAATCAAATTCAGATTGGAATTGAAATAGAAAAAACGAAATGATAAAATAATTTATTATCGAGAATTGATGAAGATCGGAGAGTGAAACAGAATGAAGAAATGAAAAGGAAGAAAAAAGCGCGAATCCTCACCAGCGATTAGAGAGAGAATCGAAGTTGCAGTGAAGAAACCCGGAAAAAGCGATGGGAAATGGGAAAGTGATGTATTAATGGGAAATTTTTGTGTGTGTGTTTTTTTTATTGATATTGTAAGGTAATTATTGCCTTTTTTTTTTTTTTTTTTTCCTCCAGTAACATGCTCCTATTTATTGTATTTAAATTAGATCATCTGTAATAATTTTTTTTTTCTTCTGGAAAACACCCTTCCCTATATGACTGTACATATTTGCTGACGTGGTACACTATGTGGCATGCTGACTGTACATATATGCTTATGTGGCATGCTGATTGTATAATTAATTTTATTTTTTATTTTTCTAAGGTTACATGTGGCATTTGTGACCATTTTTTTAAAAAAAATTATAATATAAATTCATTTATATTAATTTAGAAATAAAATAAATTTTAAAAATTTGAAAATAAAAAAATTCAGGATTTTTTTTAATACGAAAAATATTTTCCAAATATTTTATTTTTTTTTTAAATAAGAAAATAATTTTTTTCTAAAATTTTAATTTCAAAAATGATTTAATAAAAATTTGGAATAAAATTTTCGAAAAAAAATCTGAATTTCTTAAAAATTTTTAAAAAAATTTGTATCCAGATTTTTAAAAATAAAACATTTTTAAGAATTTTTTTTTGTAGAAAAAATTTTAAAACTATTTTTTATTTCGGGAAAAAAATATAACTTTTTTTTTAAATTTTGAATTTGTTTTTTCTAATTTAACTATTTACTTTATTTTGAAAATTAAACTCCAGAATCTTTAAAAAAAATTCGAAAAATCTGGAAAAAAAAAATCTGAATTTCTTCTAAATTTTTTTAAAAATTGTATCCAGATTCTAAAATATAAAACATTTTTCAGAATTTTTTCTTTGTAGAAAAAATTTTAAAACTGTTTTTTTTTTTTCGAGAAAAAAATATCACTTTTTTTTTTTAAATTTCGAACTTGTTTTTTCTAATTTAACTTTTTTTTTTATTTTAAAAATTAAACTCCAGAATCTTTAAGAAAAAATATTGAATTTCTTCTAAATTTTTTAAAAAATTGTATCCAGATTTTTAAAAATAAAACATTTTCCAGAATTTTTTTTTGTAGAAAAAATTTTAAAGCTGTTTTTTTTTCTGGAAAAAAACATGACTTTTTATTAAAACCTCTAATTTGTTTTTTCTAATTTTTTGTGATTTTTTAATATTTGAATTTAAAAAAAAAACCAATATTTCAAAAAAATCTTATCGTTTTTTCTGATTTTTTTATTATTTGAAAAAAAAAAACTTTTTTTTTCGATTTTTAAATTTTATGGAAATAAATCTGAATATTTTTCTGATTTTTTTTTATTTTTGAAAATTAATTTTCAAATATTTTAAAAAATAAAATCTGATGTAGACAATTAATAATAAATAAAAATTAAAAAAAAGTCAGCGCCACATATGCGCATTTGATGAGTTGGATGGAGGAGAGGTGTTTTCCGGAAAAAAAAAAAGTTTTACAAGGATGCAAATCAAACCGAAAATTTTATAGGGGCGAAAACTAGAAATTACCTATATTACAGGGGTGAAAAGCACTATTAACCCTAATTTCATTAACTATAAGATTTCTGTTTTTCTTCCAACACATTTTGCTCGCGTCCAACTGAAATATTTAAACTACTTCTGCGTTAATTAACTAACGCAAGTGTACATATTTGCGTAAGTTAAGTCTTGCAAATATTTATTTACTATATTCAAATTATTTTATTTACTTTATTCTAATTTATTTGTTCACTATATTCTAATTCATTTATTTACGTTATTCTAATTTATATTATTTATGTTATTTTATTATTTATTCACATAAATTAAATATTTATTCGAATTTATTCATTAAATAAATACAAATATAAATAAAATGAAATGAACTAAATTAATATTTATTCGGATTTATTCATTAAATACAAAATCAGAAAATAAAAACAAATATAAATAAAAAGAAATGAACAAAATTAATACATATAACAACATCTCATTTTATTAATAGAATTTATACAATAATTGATACATTTATTCGAATTCACTAAATAATCTACTTATTTTCTTTTTACCCTCTTGGGGTAAAAAGTGAGCAGCCTTCTTGGGGGCAAACTAGTGACCAACCATCTTGTGGAAAAAGACATAATCAACTTGGGGTAAATTTAAATCTAGTTCTTTTTATACCCAAGAAGAATCTTTTCACCCACGGTAAAAAGTTTTTGGGTAAAAAGAAGCAAATTTTATTTTACCTCAAATGTTGGTCTCTTTTTCCCCAAGCAGGCTAGTCACTATTTTGCCCCAAGAAGTCTACTCACTTTTGCCACCAAAGAGACTATTGAAAGAAAAAAAATAAAATTAAGGGAGAGTGAGGATGGAGAGAAAGCAATATGTTGTGAGGAAATAGGGAAGTATGAAGGGGTATTTATAGGTGGTTTAATGTAACATAACACTTAATGAGGTCAAAAAACGTGAAAAACTTAAAAAACGTGTAAAAACCATTAAAATGCATTGACCACCGTCCACAAAAATGTGTGTTCTTGATGACAGACCACCGGCCAACTTGCGTGAGTTAACTCGCACACATGCCAGTGGTGCGTGACTTAACTCATGTAAGGGTATAATTAGAAATTATGCTGGGCGCGAGCAAAATGTTGGGAGAATAGCAGAAACCTAACTATAATTAATAAGGCGTTTTTAGTAAATGAAACATATTTTATCATTAAAATCACACTATTAATAATTTCTTTAATAATAGTGTAAAACTCAAATATGACACCTAATGTGAGATAGAAGAGTCAATATCCAATCCATTTACAATTGTCTCCCTTTCCTCCATTTGGAGAGATAAAGACACATAAAATCTTGAAAAAAAATACAAAGTAATTAATTATGGTGGGATCCATTTAATTAAAATATCCACTATCTCTTTTTTGTGTCTATCTCATTTCAAATAATATCCTCAATTTATTTTGACAAATGAAGAGTATCTTAACTCGAGATAGAAGGAGTAACTATTTTTTTGAGCGGAAATAACTTATAGTTTTTTTTATAGGCAATGCTAAGTAATAATAAATAGGCAATAAATAAATGGGTTAATAGTGCTTTTCACCCCTATAATATAGATCATTTCCAATTTTCGTCCCTATAAAATTTTCGGTTTGATTTGCATCCTTGTAAAACTTTTAAAAAGTAAGATATAGAATAGTCAAGGGAATTAATTCAAAACTATAGAACATGCCATTTTATGCCCATTATATGTGTTTGATTGCAGGTTACATCTTTTAATCACCAGACAGATAAGAAGTAACAATTACTTGCATGTAGTTAGCTTTTCAAATTCCAATTTTCAATCACACAAACCAAAACAAAAAGTAGATAGAATTAACAAAACTAATTTAATTGAAATTTGTGTTCTTTAGGAGGACGAGATAAATAGAGAAATGGAAAATGTAAGAAGGAGAGGGAACGATTTCGAAACTGCGAGGTAGAGGGAGAAACATTGATTTGGCACGGTGACATGAAGAGTTTCCGAGCCTGCGACAACACCAATATCAAGGGTGACACTACTGATGTACATTGCTTTGTACCTATTTTCATAAGCAAAAAAATCAGAATAAAAAATCTTTTTCAGTCCTTTCTTCTTACTTCGTGTTATGTTATTTTTTATGGTTGTTTTGTTTAGGTTCTACAGGTTCTTTTCGAATGGTTTTAAAGTAACTCTCGGGTGGAGTTTGTTAGGAGAAAAACAAATGTCATAGTCTCGCAAGAGAGACTACGTTTCTAGCTAGTTCCGTTGTTTATTTTCATATACCTTATTGTATTAAAATTTTGATTATTAATATGATATGCTATAAGCACCTTTTTTTAAAAAAATCTAAACACAGAGAAAATCATTTGATTAATGTTATTTATATAAAAAATAATAGTAAAAATTGGATATTGGATTCATCTTATGAATGTAAAAGAATGATATAAAGCGCCATCTTGGATTCAACTTGAGATAGTAGCTCAGTGGTAAAAGGTTAGCTTTATAATCTCAAGGTACATTAATTTTAAGAAACTGATACAATTCATAGCATTGAGTCTGAAAATCAAATAGACATACATGAATCAATTAAATCTATATATAAAATTTATACAAAAAATCGTGAAAGATAATTCAAGTTTTGGCTTAAAAGCTACCCTTAAAGTATATATAATCTCAGTTGTTTAACATAAGATTGTGATGCATCACATATCATATTCTTAAGAATGGTTTTACCCATTCAGCTAAACTTTGTTCCTTTTCTGGTCTTTTTCGATCAATTGCTTTCCTTCCGGTTAACACCAGTCAAGAAGAACAAAATTGTCGGGATCACTTCAAATTTCCTGAAAACACAAATTTATGAGCAGGTGAAAAAAACAAATAAATCATTAGACAAAAACCATATCTTTGTTAAATATAATAATTATACATTATAATAAATATAATATATTTTATTGTGTATTTCATAAATGTGAATTTTATATGATTTAACTTGGTGTTTTTTTTTCTTCAAGGCGTGTACTCTTCTATTTACTTTGAATATATTATGCCCCTAAGAAAATTTACTCTTATTTTTTCTTTTCTTTTGAAACGGAAAATTTCTCTTATAACATGTAAAAGTTCTCTCTCATATATAAATGTTAGAAAATTGTCATAAATTATGTGTTATTAAAGGATATTGTTAGAGTGCAGAAACATGTTAAATTTTGAAAAGAAAACTTATCACTATTATGAAGTTAAAAGTCCATAATCTATTTTTTTTTCTTTCTACTAATCATATATGAGTTAGTTATAACTCATTCAGGGTTACAATATTTAAACTCATATATGTATATATTCATACAATATGAAGTATATAAAAAAAAAATCATAATTAAATTAGTTGATCCAAAACAAAAGGAAAAAAACTGATATACATATCGGTTTATATAATGAAAAATAAACATAAATTAGATTAAGGATTTGAAGTTGATTGCATACCTTTGGTACTTTGTCGATTTGATATCTAGAAATTTATGCTTATTTTCAAAACATCGTCGTCATCATCCTGTTCAGTCTCATCTTCATCAATGGTCATAAAAAACATGCTTGATGGAGAGGATAAAGTGGTTTGACTTGAAATTAAACACATAGTATGTTTGGTCAAGTTATCATATCAAGAATATCTCATGCCTGATTTTAACGTCAAAAATCTAAATTCTATAAGAAAGAAGGTGGACTGACAAAGGAAATTAGATGTTTCAAGAATACATCAATAAGGAGAAACAAGAAAAAAGATATTGAAAATAGTTAAGAAAATAAGAACACATAAAATCAAAGAAGCAATGGAGAAAAATGAGATGCAACGGCGCTTTATATAGAGAAAGTGTAACGAAAGGAAAGAAACTTTAGGGTTTGGGTTTTGGGCTTGGGCCTAGAAAAATATTTTTTTTAGTGGCCTTTTTAAATTTGCACCTTCTAGGTTTTACTTAGTTATCATTATTTAAAAATAAAACGAATGTTCCTTTTGTAGACCACTAAGTCTTCACCCGATTATTCTAATGTTAAAAGAAAATAAACTTATTTGATGCCATTGATACAATTACCATGGCCAAACCAATTAAATTAGTTTATGTCCACCGAAATAAAATTGAAGTTTTTCGTAACATGCTTGGTTTTTATTCTTGTTTTTCTTTTGATTGCATCGAAAGAAGCGCTGATTTTGCTTTATTTTGGTGCAACTTAATTGTCAACTTGTAGATTATTCCACTAACCACATTATTGTTGCAATTTCTGATTCTGTTCTTGGTTTATGGAGACTCACCGGATACTACGGGTATCCTTATGGGGAAGTTAGACGTGCTGCGTGGGATTTTCTTCGTCATTTGTTTGGTCATAATTGAGGTCCTTGGTGTATTTTTGGTGACTTTAACGACATTATGGATGACATCAAGAAAATAGGTCGCACCCCTAAACCTTAGTTGTTTATAAATAGTTACCGTTAGACTGTTCTTGATTCAGGTTTATCAGATGTCGCGGTTGAGGGGTATCCCTTTACTTGGTTCAAGATTTTAGGTATGCCTTAAGTAGTGGAAGAAAGTTTAGATAGAGCATTTGCAAACAATTCATGGTTTAATTTATTTCCTCATGCTAATCTTGTAGCACCGACATCAGATCATTACCCGATTCTTCTGAATCGCAACCCTATATCTC
The DNA here is from genome assembly GCF_003473485.1 of Medicago truncatula. Classification (NCBI taxonomy): domain Eukaryota; kingdom Viridiplantae; phylum Streptophyta; class Magnoliopsida; order Fabales; family Fabaceae; genus Medicago; species Medicago truncatula. The sequence goes on along the minus strand of NC_053047.1, from coordinate 17,991,287 downwards.
GACCTCATCTCTGACACTGTAATTTTTGTTATGACAATGTGTGGCACATCGAATTAGACTTTTGAGAACTTGTTACTGATTCTTGGAATATGTATGCACACGAGAACATCATTCTTAAACTTGCATCATGCGCAAAGGACATTTCTTCTTGGAGCAAGGATCATTGTCGTTAGTTAATAATTGATATAGCCGATTCTCGTTGTGAGATGCATAATATTCAGCTCAATGGTGCAGTTCACAGTCAGACCCGATTGTTAGAGGTAATAAAACGTATGAACAAGTTGTTGGCTCACGAGGATTCTTATTAGCGACAAAGGGCAAAGGCTCAATGGTATCGTGATGGTGACCGTAACACAAAGATCTTTTCTGCTTGTGCAGCTTCGCGTAAGAAGGTGAACCAAATTATTTCTCTTAATATGGTGAAGGAAATAAATTCAGAAATGATCAAGGTATTCACGAAATTACATAAAATTATTTTCTTGAGCTGTTTCAATAAAAGAATAGAGTTGTTGCCCCTATTTTAGATGTCAATGGACATGTTGTTTCTGTTCAAGATAATATTAGTCTGACAACTCCTTTTACTAAGGAGAGGTTCCAGATTTCGATGTTCTCAATGCATCCGGATAAATTTTCGGGTCCTGACGGCTACAATCCTGGTTTTTTATCAACACTTTTGGAGTCTTTGCAGCGATGATATTTTCAAAGAATATTGTACTTGGCTGGTAACAGGGCAATTTCCGGCTGAGTTGAACATGATAAACATCACGCTTATTCCGAAAGGCAATGTTCAACATAGTATGAAGGATTTGCGCCCTATTGTTCTTTGTAATGTACTCTATAAACTTATTTCTAAAGTTCTTGCAAATAGATTGAACTTGTCCTTCCTCATTGTATTTTCGATTCTCAATTAGCTTTTGTTTCAGGTCAATCTATACTTGATAATGCCATGGTTGCTATTGAGGCGATTCACTTTATGAAAACTAAGACCCAGGGGAATGACGGGTATGTAGCAATTAAGTTGGATGTTAGCAAGGCATATGACCGCATGGATTGGGACTATCTCTGTCAAGTCATGGATAAAATGGGGTTTGATGACAAATGGATCCATTGGATGAGTTTATGTGTTGAATTTATGGATTATTATGTCCTTGTTAATGGTGAAACTATAGGTCCTATTATCACGGGGCGTGGTCTCGGGCAAGGGGACCCCTTATCCCCTATACTTATTTATTATCTATGCGGATGGATTTTCATCTCTTATCCACGATGCGGAAGAAAAGAATAGCATTATTAGCACCCGAGTTTGCATAACCGCGCTTCTGGTTTCTCATATTCCCTTTTACGACGACTGTTTTTTTATTTTATTTTTATTTTTATTTTTTTTATAGCAGAGGAGGACCAAGCATAAGTAATAAGGAATATTTTATTGATGTATAAAGTGGCGTATGGTCAACCAATTAGTTTGCCGAAATATGAAATTTTCTATTGTTGGAATGTAGGGAATGCTCGAAAGAATTCCATCACTAATATTTTGGGGATCCAATCAGTTCTTGGCACCAACAAATATTTAGTTTTATCATTTATGATAAGTCGGGATCGAACAAAGAATTTTTCTTATATTAAAGACAAGGTTTGAAAAAAAAAATAGTTCTTGGATTAGAAAATATTTGTCGAAGGCAAGGCGCGAGGTTATGATCAAGTCCGTTTTGCAATCTATTCTGTCTTATGTCATGAGTATTTTTCAAATGCCATCCACTTTAATATATTCTATTAAAAAAATGATGAATTCTTTCTGGTGGGGTCAAGGTCATACGACTCATCGTAGAATCAATTGGTTAAGCTAGGAAAAATTGTCTATGCATAAATCTCAAGGAGGTATGGGTTTTAAAGACCTTTCAGCTTTCAATATGGACATGTTAGGTAAGCAAGGGTGGAAGTTCCAAATGAACCATAGTCTCTTATTTCTCGTATTTTTAAGGCACGCTATTCCCCCAACAAAACATACCTCACGGCCACCGTTGGTCATAACCTGAGCTATGTGTGGCGCAATCGTATTCGTGCCTGTTTTATTATATGTGGTTGCACTCGATGGAGTATTGGCTCTACTACTTGTATTCCTATCCTTGATGAACCTTCGTTGCATAATGGTGAGTGTATTGACAATAATATTTCAGGAGCTCATTTTGTTTGTAATGCTTCGATAAATTGTCTTTTGGATACTTATGTTAAAAGTTGTAATGAACCTGCTGTTCGACAAGTCTTCAGTGATGACTTAGCTTCTAAAATTCTCAACACACCTCTAATTGAGCAAGCTCAACATGATATGATGATTTGGAAAGCTGAAAAGAATGGTCGTTATTCAGTGCGTAGTGCTTACCGGTTGTGTGTTACCGAGTTAGTAGATTTATCACATCTTTATTGTCCGGGGTATTGGTCGGGGATTTGGAAACTCATATCTCCTCCAAAGGTTAAAAATTTGATATAGCGGATGTGTTGAGGCTGCTTACCAACTTGTGTTCGACTTCTTGATAAAGGCATTCAATGTCCTACCTAGTGTGTTAGTTGTGACTCTAATCATGATGATTTTGGTCATATTTTATGAATGTCCTTTTGTTGTTCCAGTTTGGTCTATGACAGGTATGTGGCACAAAATTCAGAATGCAATCGAAACATCTCCTTCGACTATTGAAGCTATCTTCTCATTGTTGCATTCTTTATCTGCCACGCTTTCTCAAAGGATGGCAGCACTATTTTGGAGCATTTGGAAGCATAGGAATGTTAAAGTGTGGGATGACGAAACATAAACTTGTGTGATGGTGGTTGAAAGAGCTAGGTCCATGGTGAATATTGGAAGCTTGCGAATGCCCGTTGAGCCAATGGGAAAGTTGCGCACACTAATGATCATAGTACATCAGGTTCTCATGCAATCGCTGCTGATGCGGCTGTTGTTCCTGTTAGTTGGCATCCTCCCGTGCAAGTTAGAATGATGTGTAATATTGACGCCGCATTTTCCAACGAGCGTAATAGAATCGATATTTGCATTTATCTTTGTGATGAAGGTGGCGTGTTTCTTCTGGCCAAAACAATCAGCTTTATTGGTGTTTAATCGGTTGATATTGGTGAAGCTTTGGGTCTCTATCACGCCTTGCAATGGTTGAGTGACATGCAACTCGACAATATCGACTTTGAAGTTGATTCCAAAAACCCGAAAAGAGGTCGTTTACTCAGGTAGGGAAGAAATCTCTGAATTAGGTACATCACAACTTCCCGAAATCTTCTCTCTTCCAGGTTCAACAACTATCGGGTGAAGTTTTCTAGGAGATAAGCAAATGTGGTTGCTCATAGTCTCGCAGGAGAGGCTACGTTTTTTTCTAGTCCCGTTGTTTATTTCCCATATACCCTATTGTATTGAAACTTTGATTATTAATGATATAAGCATTATTGTTTAAAAAAAAAAAATCTAAAAAAGAGAAAATCAATTGATTATTATTATTTATATAAAAATTACTAGTATAAACTATAAAGCACCATCTTGGATTCAACTTGAGATAGTAGCTGAGAGGTAAAAGTTTAGCTTTATAATCTCAAGATACATTAAATTTAAGAAACTGATACAATTAATAGCATTGAGTCTTAAAATCAAATAGACCAACATGAATCAATTAAAAAAACTATATAGAATTTATACAAAAAGCTACCCTTAAATATATATAATCTCAATTGCCTAACATAAGATTTTGATGCATCACATATCATATCTTTTGAAATTGAGTTGTAGTATATGAAGCTAAAGACAATGAACCACCGTTTGGACCATAGTTAGTTGCACTTCCACCACCACCACACCACCACCACCATGTCTTGAGAAATTAGAAGATGAAAAGCCATCATACAAGACATTTCCATTATTTTAATTAAGGATATTTTTTATCTTATTAACAACTTCACTCATTAAAGGCCTTGCTTTTTTGTCGTGCTAAATACAAGGTTTTCTTAAGAATGGTTTTACCCATTCAGCTAAACCTTGCTTTTCTTCCTATTAGCACTTGAAGAACATCAAAATGTTAGACATCACTCTTGAAGGTGTCCTGTCATCACATATCCAGGATCTACATAGCCTCGAGTTCCAATCACTTTAGTTTACACATGATTTTCCTGAAAACACAATTTATGTGCAGGTGGAAAAAATAAATAAATCATTAGATAAAAACAATATCTTCGTTAAATATGATAATAATAATAATAGTAATTAAACTCGTATATGTATTCATAGATTATGAAGTATAAAAAAAATATCATAATTAAATTAGATGATCAAAAACAAAAGGAAAAAAAAAAACTAATATACATATCAATTTATATAATGAAAAATAAACATAAATTAGATTAATCATTTGATGTTGATTGCATACCTTTGGTACTTTGTCGATTTGATAGGTAGACATTTATGCTTATTTTCAAAATATCGTCATCATCGTCCTGTTCATACTCATCTTCATCAATGTTCATAAAAAACATGCTTGATTGAGAGGACAAAGTGGATTGACTTGAAATCAAACACATAGTATGTTTGGTTAAGTTATCAGATCAAGAATATCTCATGCCTGATTTTGACATCAAAAATCTAAATTGCATAAGAAAGATGTTGGACTGACAAAGGAAATTAGATGTTCAAAGAATACATCAATAAGAAGAAACAAGAAAAAAGATATTGAAAATAGTTAAGAAAAGAAGAATGCTTAAATTCGAAGAAGCAATGGAGAAAATGAGATGCAACGGCGTCTTATATAAGTAACGAAAGGAAAGCGACTTTAGGGTTTGGATTTTTGGGCTTGGGCTTGGGCCTAGAAAAATGATTTTTTTAGTGGGCTTTTTAAATTTGCACCTTCTAATTTTTACTTAATTATAACTATTTTAAAATAAAACGAATGTTCCTTTCGTAGACCACTAAGTTTTTACCCGATTATTCTAATGTCAAAAGAAATTAAACTTATTTGATGCCATTGACACAATTATCATGGCCAAACCAATTAAATTAGTTTATATCTTGGTTTCAAACAAACTACTAACACACCAATCAATGAAAGTAAACTTTTTTAGAGGAATGGGTGTCAACTTTGATTACGTATCTTCTTTGAAGCCCAGAGACTTCAAAGTTGATGACGTACTTGTATCTGATATGTATCCTGCAACAGTAACTGCCCGTTACGCCCCGATATGTAGCATGAGAGTTTCCGAAGATTAAATTTTATTTTAAAAAAATCAATTGTCCAATACTTTTCATATACATCGGGGATACGCGAGAGATACGAGGTGGAAAATTCATACACAAGAATGCATGATGTTTTTGTTCTCTTTTTGGGATGAGAAATGCTAGCAACACACATTTTAACACGCAATTTTCAACACTCTCTCTTTGATTGGTTAAAATTCACACGGGACCTCTAATATCGCACTAATAGTCCGCCGGCAAACAAGGGAAACAAACATAACAGTTGCAGTGCACATATTAAATCAATTCAGAAAAACCTCTAAACGTAGAAAAACCTCTTTTACAACTCCAAATAAAAACTACAATAACTGATACGCATATTAAATCAATTCACATAAACAATAAACCAAAGACACCAATAGAAGCAAGAATGAGAAAACAGTAACCCTATTTACTAATCACAAAAGAAAACCTTGAATGTATAAATAAAGCCTCTTTCTTCTTATTATGTGGTTGTTTGATCTTGTAAAAGATAGCAGAAAAAAGGGACATTTCTAACTTCACTTTCAAATTGAAACTTTCGTAACACAGTTTTAAAATTGAATCAATAAACAACCCGACTCACAACAATGATAAGATAAAAAAATCATGAGCCAAACAAAGGATTCCATTGCAAGAGCCAACAATACGAAAGTATTATTGGTCAAAATGAGTTTTTTATTTTTTTATTTTTATTTTTAAAGTAATTGCATTCACCTTCCCCGAGGTTTTATTAAAAGACACTCATACCCCCTCTAATTTGGAAAACGCATTCACATCCCTTAGTTATTTTATGAGTGACGCATTTTCCCCCCTAGACACCAAGTCTATCTGTTAATTTTAACAATGCACAAGAAATAATAATGATGAATAAAAGATGGTAATTGACATATACTCATGACATAACTTTCTTGATTATGTAAATTAAAAAGAACATATATTTTGTTTTCTATTCATGGCATAAATCTGTTTGTTATTTGTTATACTGACCGAAAAGTTTGCTAATTGGTTGTCGGTTAGGAAGATTAAACACTAATTGTTTCTTATGTTATAAAGGAAGATGCAAGAGACAAGTACTGGTGTGAGGCAAGTTGTGTTTTGGTGGAAAGGTGATTAAAGGTCAGAGTGAATTTAATTTCGGTGGCATCGTTTCATATTCCCAGCTTTTGGGAGAAAAAACAACAAATTAATTAGGGTATCAATTTTGAACTAAGACAAATATCTAGTTAGCCATGATAACTAAGGTAAAAATACTAAGAGATAAAAAAATATCCTAAAAAGAATAGGAGATGATAGAAATCCTCTTTGGCTTCCAAGAATCGCCTTCCTCTTGAACTGCTCTAGTTATAAACGAGAAATTGTGAATGAGGAAGGCAGTATTTACAGGGAAAGTTTTCACCTAACTTGGGCTAAAATCATGGGCTTCCAGAGGCAAAAAAGTCACAAAGTTACTTTTTTTTTTGCAAGAAACGGGGTGCCTAGCGCCTAGAGTCATGCGTCTGGAGCATGTGCCTGCCAGGCTGAGGCGCCTAGCACCCCCTGGCATGCGCCTAGCGCCCATAAAAATAGCCCAAACTTGGGAGAATTTACCCAAGGTGAAGATGAAGTTGAAGAAGATGATGAAAGTCCAGTAAGAGGGACAAGAACAATAGAAGATATATATGAAAGATGCAACATTGCAATGTTAGAGCCTGCAAACTATGAAGATTCTGTAAAATCAAAGGAATGGAAGGTTGCCATGGAGGAGGAGATTAAAATGATAAAGAAGAATGAAACTTGGCAGCTGATTAATAGACCAAACAACAACAATGTTCTTGGTGTCAAGTGGGTTTATAGAACCAAACTTAACCTTATGGTTTTGTGAATAAATTGAAAGCAAGACTGGTTGTGAAAGGATAAGCACAACAATTTAGTGTTGATTATTCAGAAACTTTTGCACCAGTTGCAAGACATGATACTATAAGGCTTTTAATAGCATTTGCAGCAAAAATGGGATGGATAATTTTCCATTTGGATGTGAAGTCAGCTTTCCTCAATGGGGTTCTAGAAGAAGAGATTTTTGGTTAGCAACCAGAGGTTTTTCGTGTGGCAGGCCTGGAAGGTAAAGTTTACAAGCTTAAGAAAGCCTTATATGGCTTAAAACAAGCGCCAAGGGCTTGGTATAGCAGAATTAATGCTTACTTATTGAACAGAGGCTTCATAAGAAGTGAAAGTGAAGCTACCTTATACATAAAGTGCTTGCAGCAAGAAGTTCATATTGTTGTTTCACTTTATGTTGATGATTTGTTTGTTACAGGTGATAATTTAAATATTGTAAAGTAGTTCAAGTTGGACTTGGAGGCTGAATTTCAAATGTCCGATCTTGGAGAGATGAAATACTTTCTTGGAATGGAGATATGTCAATCTAAGAATGGAATTTTTGTCTCACAAAGAAAGTATGCTTTAGAAATGCTGAAAAAGTTTCACATGGACAGGTGCAAACCAGTAGCTACACCACTTGTTGCAAATGAAAAGCTCTCTCAAATTCAGAGTGATCCAAAGGTGGATGGTTCTGTTTACAGAAGTTTGATTGGAAGCTTATTATACTTAACCACTACCAGACCAGATTTGATGTTTTCTACAAGTTTGCTTTCAAGGTTTATGCAATCTCCAAGTCAAATTCATTATGCAGCAGCCAAAAGATTGTTGAGGTACGTCAAAGGTACATTTGATTATGGCATATGGTATGTGAAGAAGATGGATGGGAAGCTTCAAGGCTATGCAGATAGTGATTGGGCTGGAAGTGTTGATGATTCCAAGTGCACTTCTGGTTATGGTTTTTCATTTGGCAATGGTATTTTCTCTTCGAAGTCAAAGAAACAGGAGATTGTAGCTCAATCTATGGCAGAGGCTGAATATATTTCAGCAGCAGCAGCTGCAAACCAAGCTATTTGGCTCAGAAAAATCATGAAGGATCTGGGTGAAGAGCAAATTGAAGCTACTACAATTTGGATTGATTACAAGTCAGCCATATCAATGGCTAAAAATCCAGTTCAGCATGGTAGAACGAAACACATCAATGTAAAACTCTATGCCATAAGAGAGGCGGAAACGATGAAAGAAGTGAAACTTATGCACTGCAGTTCAGAAAATCAGCTTGCTGATATTTTGACTAAGCCTCTTCCAAAGTCAAGATATGAGATGATGAGAAGCAAGCTTGGAGTCTCTAAGGAAAACCTCAAGGAGGAGTGATGGTGTTGAGTATTTTTCCTAGGTTATGTAGACTAAGTTAATTATGAAGTTTATTTATGTAATGTCATGATTAAGTGCAGAACATCATTAGATATGTTGCTTATACAAGTGGGACTATCTTTTCTGTTTTGAGCAGTGTGCTGTCATAATTACAGCAGAAACTTATCTTGCACTCTATGTATTTCCTATAAGTATGTTTGTCTTAATGAATGAAAGCTTATGTTGATGCTATTAAAACCAACAATTATTTTATAGCTATGATTTTATTCTAAACTTTGGTATGAAAAATCAATCTATTTCTGCCTTTCAATTTATTAATCAACTATGTGAGCCTTCAGTTATTTTTACTATTTGCTCTTGGTTAGTTGCATGTTTGTGAATGTGACTTCACTGATTTAAAGTTTTTGTTGATACAGAGAGCTTGAGATTGTCCTCTTGGTTGTGGATGTTTTTTTTGCGGCAAAGGAGTTATGGAGAATGTGTTGACAGTTACCCATGGTATAGCATTGTAGAAACTATTTGAGTTGTATTTCAGCTGCATGCTAAGAAATTATTGTACTAACATCCGTTGTTGGATTTATTTGAAGTAATTAAATTAGGTGTAAATCAATTATTGTACTAGCATCCGTTGTTGGAAATTAAGATTTATGATGATATTTTTTGCATTAAATAACTATATAAAGTTCTACCTCGTTACAATCATGTACAATATGGGAGAAACAAAGGAAAAGGAATAAAAAAAAATAAGCAGATATTAAATCGGTTGAACAAGCCTAAAAGGTGGGATTTTAAGTCAGGTAAACCGGTTTAAAAAAAATATTAAATCGGATGTAGCAACTGACTTAAAAGTTAAACACTTATTAAATCGACCATCTATAAATCGGATACAGAACCGATTTAAAAAGTCATTTTCGCCCCATTTAAAAAGTGTTTTTTTGTACTAGTGTTAAGATGGCGCGATCTCATATCTAGATTCAATATTAAAATTCTCATATCGATCTTCTCACTATCTAGATTCAACGTATTGTTTATATCCATGGAAAAAGAATTAAACTTCCACTAATTAATTGTATTTATAAAAAATTAAAATTGATTGAATCCGACAAATTGATTATTAATAAGACTTAAGATTTAGTTCGTTAGATTAAATAAATGAAGGGCGAGGGGGTAGTGTAACTCTTTTAATAACTTTTTATTTTTATTTTGAGGGGAACTTTTTAAAATTATTTGAAATTACTTTTGAAGTAGGTAGATCCTCCTCCTATAAAATAATATAGACCCTTTTTTTTTTGAGAGATAATATAGACCTATTATGTCTTCTCTTATTTATCCGTTATTGACTTTTTGCAAGTTTTTTTTTTTTTTTTTTTTAAGTTGAAATATGTATATATCAAATAAAACTTTTCATATTATAACTATTTGCCCTCTTATAAACAAAAAAAAACTATTGCCCTCTCATAAAAATAATTGTTTCCAAAGAAACTAGTGCACTAAAAAAAAGGAACATGTTGAGGGTATAAAATAATAGATAAAGTATTTACCTTTAAAGGGGGGCCAACCCAATTGTTAAGTAATTCAATCAAGGAATTTAACCTTAAAATTTTGGGTAAAATAATGTACATTCAAAATGAATATGGTTATAAATTTATAATATATTAGATAATTTATTGACATCACATAGCTTAATTGGTTATGGAAAAAGTCTCAAGTAGTCTTGGTCATAGATTCAAATCTTGGTCAACACCTTTGTCAATACAAAATAAATTACTTTTAATGTTTTTTATAAATACTTGGTTAAAAACATATATCTTAAAAAGCCTCAATTTTTTTCTTTTTAGACTCTTAATATATTAGGCCGACCTTGTTTTAAAGGATACACCTTTTGTATAAAACAAAATAAATTGCTTTAAGAAAGGAATTTTTTTTTTCTTTTTAGACTCAAAATAAGATGATTTACTAAAAAAAGTTATAATAAGCTACTTCCTTATTTTTATTATTCAATCAACATAAATTGAGGTACAAGTTAAGAGTAATATTCTCATCACTAATTCCATGTGTTACATAACAACTTTTGGAGGAATGACCCCATCTGTTGGAGGAAAAATTGGAGGATTGACACCATCTGTTGGAGGAACAATCGGAGGAATGTTTCCGCCTATTGGAGGAACAATCGGAGGAATGACCCCGCCTGTTGGAGGAACAGTTGGAGGAATGAGCCCGCCTATTGGGGGAAGAATCGGAGGAATGAGCCCGCCTATTGGGGGAAGAATCGGTGGAATGAGCCCGCCTATTGGGGGAAGAATCGGTGGAATGAGCCCGCCTATTGGGGGAAGAATCGGAGGAATGAGCCCGCCTATTGGAGGAAGAATCGGAGGAATGAGCCCGCCTATTGGGGGAAGAATCGGTGGAATGAGTCCGCCTATTGGAGGAAGAATCGGAGGAATGATCCCGCCTATGGGAGGAACAATCGGAGGAATGACCCCATCAGTTTGACCGTTTGTGAATTGCAAAGAAACAAAAATAATTAGTAATATTGGAATTAAGAAAGCAATTTTGGATATTAAAACCATCATACTTGAGAAATAGAGAAATGATATATTCGTATTGAAACATATATGACCTACTTCTTGTTATATATAACGACAAACATGATGAAGAAGAATTTCTTTTCCATTAGAAATTACAAATATTAATTAGTTTTTTTTTTCTTCATATTAATTAGCATTTGACCACACAGGTGGAATAGTAAATGCAAATAAGAATATTATTTTTTATAGGTAGACTATTGTTAATAATAATAATAAAAAAAAAGAAGTTTCTGAGTTAGTCAAATTTCTTTTGTTGACTAAATGATATTAACCATTTGTATGAAAAACATTGTATAATTTTTTTTTGTTGTGACTGGGGTTTGAATCTTGGACCTTGTGATGACAGATCATCTTACATTATTCTTAGCATGTTTTTCAGTTATTTTCATTAGGTTTTAGCAGCAAAAAGGAGGAGTATTACAATGATTGCCTAAGATTTCGGGACTTTCTTAATGTTTTTTATATTGGCTTAAATGCTCTTTTGGTCCCTTAACTATTTAATTGGTATCGCTTTGGTCCCTTAAAAAAAAAAAACTCAGAGCCAATGACAAGGTGACACGTGTCCAGGAGTTAACTTTTTTTTAAAACCCTAACGGAAACCTAACAGAAGGGACCAAAACGAGACTAAAAAAAAACTTAAAATCCTCAAACAATCTTTTTTTTAGTTAAGGGACCAAAGCGATACCAATTAAATAGTTAAGGGACCAAAAGAGCATTTAAGCCTTTTATATTTGATTATGTAATTCTAGTTTTCCCAAAACATAGCAATTTTAGGGGGTTTTGAAGTAATTCGCGAAGAAATCATGCAAATTGGAAAATCAAGAACATAAGAATAATTGCGAAGATTCAAGGAAACAAATAATTAAGATTCAAGAGGCCTCAAAAAACTTACAAATGGGAGGAATTATGTTCCCTAGTCTTGAGCCAAGTTATTTGAAGACGAAGACTTAAAACGACATAAAATCGGAGATTTTGGGCTCAAGAAAAGATGTAATGCGGCTAGCACATGAGTAATGTGCCTAGCACATGGAAAATGTTCCTACCACATGAATCATGTTCCTAGCACATAGAGAGGTCTACATGCACCTAGGGTATGGTCTTGCCCTCTTTCTCATGCGCTAGGCACACTAGCAATGTGCCTCGTGCATCCACAAATGTGGGGCACAAGCATCTTTTCCTGCTTTTATTTTTGGTAAAGACCACACTTTTAGCCCAAACACAGGTAGAAACTCTCACTATAAATACCAGCCTTCCTCATTTAGAATTTCTCGTTCAGAACTGTGGCAGTTCAAAAGGAAGGCAACTTTGGAGCTTTGGGAGAGTTTCTATCTTCTCCTTGATTTTCTAAGGTATGTTTTTATCTTTAGTAATTTTTTTTAGTTACCATGTGTAACTAAATCTTTTTAGATTAAGAGTTATAAGATGAACCTTTGTATATTTTTGATGGATATTTATTTAATTTAATATGTCGTTTATTTTATTTATTCTTTTGTTCGCTATTAAATTTTATTAGGAAGTAGTTTATTTCTGTGAGAGGTTAAACCCCAGATTAGGTACTTTGGTTGCGACAAGGCCTAATATTTGTTATCACTAACAGGATGTTCATATCTTGATATTTATATGCCTTTACTAAGAACTACCTGTCTAAGAAGTAAGTGATTATTAATTAGCCAAAGATACTGGAATATTGTTGACCCTAGAATAGGTACTTAGTGGATGATTGCCATTGAATCGGGTGGTGCCTTACCGAACCTAAGAATTAACTGGTTAGTAATTAAGGAAACAAGTACTTAGCTGTCCTATTTAAGCTACAGCCTAATAGAACAATTCTCTTGAACCCCTTCGTAAGGTAGACGTAGATTAGGATTTCCCGTTTGTAGAACTACTAAGAAAGCGTAAAGAGAGTGTGCTATGGGTGTTCTAAGATTTATAAATGGGAAGAACTAAGGGAACCTGAGCCTTCATATCCTTGGGAAACACTGGAGAGCCAATATAAAGTTTATGTTTCAATTACCTTTGAATTAGCAAGACCCCGCACGTATGGATCGCCGTGCGATCAACAGGTGTAGTTAGCCATAAGAGGTATAGACCAAAGTAGGTTAGTAACGTCCCAACGACCTCATCACTTGTATAATCTACCTAATATAGATAAACGTGACATACTTTTACTTATTATACAAGAACCGCTGCTTACTTTTCTGCAACCAAAACATGTAAACTTGCTCTGTTGCAAACAGATAAAACGACAATCCCTGTAGATACGATACTCTACTCATCACTTTATTCATTGGTAAACGATTTAGTACATTTGCCATATCCTACCATCGCCTTGCATATATTATACATTGTCCATACCAACTGAGCTAAGCTCACGAGGATAAATCTTTGTATCATTTATTATGACGTTGTGCACATAAATAATTGTATCATTTATCCGCTCTTTTTATTGAGTTAATGCACATAAATTATGAAAGGTGGTTTTCATGTAATGCTAGCTTCTCTTGATACATTGATACTCTTGCATGTTGGAACAAAATGTGTTTAACATTAACCCTTAAGAGTTTTGATGATAACAAGGTATTAAAAATTGTCAATTGGATATGCTAATACTTGTTCAAGTGTACATGACTATAGAAAAAATTTTACATCTTAAAAAGGTCTTGGAAGAACAATAAAGAGCATAGGAATCAACAAAAAGGGAAGCTTAAAGCGTCTGAAGAAAACTGCTCCTGAAGATAAAGCGCTCCTGAAGACAAAGTGCTCCTGAAGTGGTGACGTCATCAGAAGCAAGTTCATCAAAAGCAAGTTTATCAAAAGCCAAAAATCACCAGAACCTGCAGTTCATCATGGGATGTAATTTGTTCTTCAAAGAGCGTTGACAAAGTACGTTTGTACGAAGTGTACAATCACTACCTCCACTATTCTGTTTTTGTCTCTGCTACAAGACAAGAAAAACAGCTCTGCCTGCAACGACGTTCCTTCGCAATGGGAATGATTTGAAATTGATCCATCTTAGGACAATAACCATATCAGGCAAAAGATCATTGGTGATTGATCAAAAGCTTCAAACGACTCTATTTTGAATGTGCTGGCAATTCAACGCCTCTTTCACACCTCTATATAAAGGAGTAAAGACTCAGAATTACATACAGAACAATACTTAGAATTTCTTATCAAAGTTCATATCTTAGAAATTCTGGAGTCTTTATAGTCTGTATCTGATTTGTATTGTGAACACCACTGATTGTATATAGTGTGTTCAACCTTAAATATTTTTATTTGTAATTCTGTTTGGATTAAGAAGTCTCTTGCAGTTGTGCTTGAGCATTAGAAGTCTCATGATTGTTTTTATGAGCATAGGAAGTCTCTTGCAGTTGTGCTTGAGCATTTGAAGTCTCTTGCTAGTTTTAGCAGTGAGCAATTGTAATTAGATATTACATAGTGAACTCTCATTGGAAGTGCAAGGGGGACAGGACTGACTTCCGGTTTGTGGAAGGAACCTGTATAAATTGCTTTGTGTCTTTCTTCTCTCTCTCTCTCTATGTGTGTGTGTGTGTGTGTTTATCCGCTGCAATTAGTTCTAAACATCACTTCAGAAGTAGAACTCTATTTGCTTCTGATCAGTGTTTTCAGCTTAGGAGAAAAAGAAGAAAAAGCCAACACAATTCAACCCCCCCTTCTTGTGTTTTTCTCACCTTCATTGCAGACCTTTGTTTCCCTGGTATTGCATAAACAATAAAAAATTGGTGGGGCCTTACCCTGTCTCTCTCTCTCATGGCAGCCTCCAACCCCGGATTACCATCAAAATAGATTTGCTCGTATCAACCATGTCTTTAGCCATCCTCGATGCCATGTTTGTCATACCTTTCAAGAGGTTGCTGAACCTCTTATTGTTCCACTCCTTGCTAGTGTTTCCTAGGCACTACATATGGTGCAAATCAAACTATCCCACATCCATAACAATTTCTTTCCTTTGTGTTAGTTCGTTAGTTGCGCCTTTAACACATGCTACTTCACAAAGAGCATTTATAATGCTAGAATGACCAAAGGTAAAAAACGTTTCTTCATTCATTAGCTATCCTTCTTGTTTTGGACCAGTCAGAAGACCAATCCCACGTTGACATGTGGCCTAACTTACACCGCCTTAAGACTATGCGCCTGAAGGGATCACCTTACTTGTTTCCTCTAACTGTTCCTAATCACACGCCATAAAACCTAGAGGCGGTTATTCCCAACGCACGCCTATATAAGGGTGACCTTGCGTCAACCTGAAGGTAAGATTCACTTTTCACAACACTTTATTCACACTCTTTCTCAGTTCTATTACTGACTTGGACATTGGAGTACTAACATGCCTAATCGTTTATATGGCCAATAAGGATGCGAACTCGAGGGGGGGGGGGGGGGGGGGGGGGATGAATAACGCTTTAAAAAAGTTGAGGAGTTTTAGCGAAAGTTTTTTGAAAAGATATTGACTTATTGGAAATATGCTTTGAACAATCGCAAACTATGACAAATTGTTCAGAGTATGCACTAATAAGATTTACAAGAGAATTGAGAGATTTACAAGCTAAATCTTATTTCAACCAATTATTAATAATACTTGAACAATGTGAAAAACAAGACAATTTCAAAATCAAATCCATAAGAAAAAAAAACAAGCTAAAAACCAAGAACACAATGTATATGCAATTGATGATTTGGCTAAGAATTGAAACTAATTGATCCAAGTGAAATAGTGAAAACCTAATTCAAGGAATTAAGCCAATTTTAACCAAAGGGGAAATTTTGGGTTTGATTTACTGATTTTCATGATTTCTCCATGAATTACTGATTGACCCCCTAAAATTGCTATGTTTTGGGAAAACCAGAATTACAGACTCAAATATAGAAATATTACAAAAGTCTCGAAATCGTAGGGAATCGTTCTAATACTCATCCTTTTTGCTTATAAAACCTACTGAAAAACATGCTAAGAATAACGTAAGATGAATTGTCATCGACCATCCCATCAAAATGTTTTGGTTCGAAGCATTAAATGAAAAATACCCCACTAGCTGATTGCTAGCGCCACCGTCCTCGAAACGGAAGGACAAAAAGTCTCTGAGCAAGTAAACACTTCGAAGGCTCCAACGTTTGCAGGCGCCCGATCATGCACCTCTCCTTATAGCTAAAAGTTGTTGCGCCTTAAAGTCATGAACGACTTGGGGGAAACTATTTTGGACCTGTTAGAAGGCCAATCCCACGTTGACATGTGCTCTAACTTACACCTCCTTAAGTCCCTCTTCCTAAAGGAATACACCTACTTTAATGCACCGCACCGCACACGACCAAGCTGTAACACCCTGTTTTCCCAACGTAAAAATTTCATTTATTTAATCAGAGTAATTCACATAAACGGAATGTCACACTTCTTTTCTTAAAATCATAAACATAATAATTAATTAATTATCCTTCAAAATTCAATAACATAATATTTAATACTTCGCAGCGGAATTTATTCGAACATCTAAAATAATTTTGGCACGAAGGCCTCATCAAAGTATCTCATAAAAATCCAATTAACAACTTAATCATGTAAATTCATAAGCACTACGTAAAGAATAGAAACGCATGCAACAAAGTTCCCATCCCGTTACGTATCAGAGCACCTAAAGACACACATGAGAGATAATCCACTCATGACAGCAATCTAACAACAACTTAAACTCGATCACCTGCAAGTTACTCATACGAAGAGCAACATTTCCAAGCAGAAGAGATAAGATTTTACAAAACAATAATATCAAGCATATAATTCATTAATTATATTTAACAACATAAATAACTTCATATATTAGTAATAATAATCCTTTATGTAATGATTCTTAATAACTCAACCAACTTCTATTTATTATTAACTTCATATTCATCGCATTATATACATCATCTCTTAGCACATAATAATCAAATCATAACCATCATCATATAACATCATAAATCATCACATCATAAACATCATCTTATAACATAAACGACACAACATAATCATCATCTCATAATAACATAAACAACACAACATAATCATCATCTCATAATAATATAAAGAACAACATATTCATCAATATTCCATGGTTTGTCTTTATCAACAACTTCAACGATTCATCAACGACAACGTCAACCTGACAACACAACTACGTGAGAGTACACCACCTCTTATAATATGACAACGTAAGAATACACCACCTCTTCAGAATAACAACGTAAGAGTACACCACCTCTTATAAACGACAAGTAAGAGTACACCACCTCTTAAAGAATAACAACGTAAGAGTACACCACCTCTTACAAAACACCTGAACATAAACAGTCACCAATAACAGCTTCAACTACGACTTCAACAACTTAGACAACATTAACAACTTAAGACTCCAATACTTTGGAAAGACAACTTACAACTTTACAACTTAGACCAACACCTGCAACTTGATCAATATGCAACAGCAACAGAAACAGTACAAGCAATTCACAACATAACAATATTAATGAAGAGCATTAACAACTTAAACATCATACATTTTCCACATAACGCATATAAATATTTCACATAACCAACAACAGCAACATATGCAGCACGTAAACATCTCAAGATATGACAACATCAACTTAAACATCATATATACATATAACACTTCATCAATCATGAACAATATAGTATTCACAAACATATACATACATATACTATTTCATCAATCATATTCAATTATTCACTGTGACCTACGTGCAGTAATTTGACCATAACTCAAGTTCTATAAATTCTTTTGAAGTCAAACCAATGGCATTAGAAAGCTAACATCCATACCTACAACTTTCGTGTTTACACCTAAGACCAATTCTGTACCAATCAGTATGTTTTAATGTTTGCAGAAGAATCGTAGCTCATTCCCTTTGCAATGGTTTCATATACTTTAAACTGAACATATTTGGTATTATACCATCAGTGTGCTTTAGCAATGGTACTCCTTCTACACACAACTCCTACCTTACGTTCTCCAACTTCTCAATTTCATCTAGACTCTTAATTGCATAAAGTGGATCTCTTATTGTTTAAATTACTCATTCTAATGGTGTTGAAGTTTCAAGTAAAGTTTTAATAGTATCCGGGTTGAACCTTACTTTCTTCCCACACACAAAATAAACAAAAGGATTTGTATCCTTCTTAGTTTGGAATGCGATAGAGTGATTAGAATGTTGAATCATGCTATTCAACTTAGTCCATCCTCTCCTTTCAAGCTCCTCTTGAATGCCCAAAATTTCATACTTCCCACTTTGGAAAGCTCTCTCTTCCACAAATTGAAAATGCTTGAACTTGTTGCATCTCTTGATTGAACAAAAGGGTTATTTGAATGAAAAATGGGGGAAAAGGGTTCGAAAAGTATGATTTATGATGAGAGAATATTTGTGTTTGAGGAATGAGTTTATGTTGTTGGGATATTAATTGTATATCAGTTTGAGTATGAGCTTTGGGTTGGATTTGGTTTGGTTTTTAAATGAGGAATTTTGATGGTAGGGGTTATGTTTCAAAGTTAGAAAGTGAGGGAATAAGTGTATGATTGATGAGAGATTAGGTTTTTGTTTGAGAGTTTTGTTGAATGAATATGATTTATATGGTGTTTTGAAACCATAATTCATAGTTCTCTATAAGTGATTTTGATGGATAAGGTTTCTCGGTAGTGTTGATGTGAAGGTTTTTTTGGAGAACAATGGTGAAAGGGCAAAAATAAGGGTTGATGAGAAAAAGGGCCAAAGTCCCCTTATGTTCCCAGGCCTCACGCGCGTTGAAGGTGCTGGCGCGTTTCTTCACGCGTTGTGTGTGATGCCCACGCGCAACACTGAATTTTGTTTTATTCTTTTTTTTTTTAATTAATTTTTAAAGGTATATATGAGTTGCCTCTCATAAAACCCTCTTTTTAGGTCAATAGCTTAATCCTACCTTCCTTAGGGTTTCTTACCATTTTAGGTAGCTAGAAATACTTGTGTTGTAGCATTCCCTTGTACATAAAATGGAATGTTCATACTCCCGTGATCTTGTTTTTTTAGATGAGTTAAAATGGGGTTTTTCTTTCTTGTTATCCTCAACATCTTGCACTATAGTCTCAAAAGAGGATTTTTTCGAGACCCTATTTTCCTCTTTGTCTTTAAACTTCTCTTTCAAAACTATGGCTTGACAAGTTTCTTGTTTGGCCATATTGTAGTTTTGGAGTTCATTCTGACTAACCTCCATCATAGCGAAGTGTTCAGATATCTCTTGTAGGGTTGCGTGTTACCGTGTGTAAGATGCTCTAGTGTATTCATTGAGTTCCTCCCAATAAATCTCGGTTACTTTCATCATATTATTGAGGGCTTCCTCAATATATAATGGGGTATTCCATTCATACCCCTTAGGGATTGGGTTCTTCCCAACTTGGGTGGGTAACTAGTGCATTGTGTAACGCCATATTTCTATTAAAGCGATAAAACACACGAATAATATTAATATTTAAGAAATAGACGCTACGTCTTCACATCCAAAACCAAACAACATACATATATACAATTATTCAACAGTCGCAGCGAATATAAGTCATACATCACCAAGTATACATGTCATAACTCCAAATATATCAATACAAGAAATCTCCAAAACCCTATATGGGCAAAATCTTCATTACATAAAAAAATCCAGAATCTCATAAGACTGACACCTAATCAAAGCCTAATCTAAGACTTTAAAGAACTGATAACGGAGATTAGTTCCCGCTATCCAAGCAATCACCAAGCAACTCACCGAAAGCAAACTAATCCTGCACTTCGTCTACCCATTCATACAAACAGGTAGGCGGTCAAAACCACTGGGGTAAGCTTCACATCAATCATAATCAACATAAATAGTTTGAATACAAATGAAACAAATCAATTTCCAACTAATAAACATGAGCATTTAACTTCAATATACACGTTCACATAACAATTCCAATGTCACAAGTATGTAATCCACAAACACACTTATCATCAACAATCAAGACTCATGTCAATTATGTTATTCGCCTATTCTGACACATATATGCATGTGGTTCCAATCACCAACAACAAGATGTCAACATAACATCTTATGTAAGAGTACAACTCCTCTTACAATTCAACTATGTAAAAGTAGACCTCCTTTTACATTTCTCATATGACTCAATATGAATATGATGCATAAACATACAAGCAAAGACCCAATACATGATATGAGATTATCAACAACAATTCAACAAAACCCTCAACAACAACTTCAATCATAATTCATACCAAAACCATGATATGAGATTATCAACAACAATCAACCATAACCACAAATTATAATCATGTATTCAATCACAAATCAACAACAACATGACATAGTTCATCATTTGAGCATAATTCATCAAGTATCCATATATATACACCATGAACATGTAATTTCATCATCAATAATTCAATTATCAACAAATTAGCATACTCAAACATATCACTACAACTAGAGCACGAATTTCAACAATTAAGTTCATAATACACTTATCTCAATTAAGCACTTATGCATAGAATTAGGGAAGAAGCTACAACTAAAGATTATGATTGAAATCTAACCCCTTACCTCAATAAACAATAATCCTAGCCAAAGCTTCAATTAAGCTCATAGAATCTCTAGCTCATCTTCGTTCTTCAAGTTCTTCTCTACAACCCTCTTCTCTTCCTCTTGCCCCTTTCTCTTGCTCTTTCTCTCTATACCTCTTCTCAAAATTTTGTAAAATGATTGTGAACCCTAATTCTCTTGAAGACTAAGGCTTAAATAGTGTCCACACTATTAGGCTTAACCCTTAAAGTCTAATGGGCTCAAAACTCTTATAAACTAACTTCCAAAGTTTCTCTCCACTCACAGTTAAAAGTTATCAAATAATTACCGGTCCAAAACTAATTATCACTACCTAATAGTAACTTAGTAAAAATAATGGTTCTCACTTGCAAAACTAAAAATAAATCTCACCATGAAAAATTAAGTTAAGAGACACTAAGTGTAATTTTGCAGGACCCCATAAATTATAATATAAAAATGAATATTGATCTTTAATTTTGATGGTTCTAATAGATTAATGACTCTCATAAAAAAAAAAAAAAAAGATTAATGACTAAATTCATGAATATAAAATTTATATTTGTGTAACTAATTTAACATTTTGTAGCAGTGTCTCCTTTACTATCATTTGTTCAATATATAGTTAAGTTAGATTTTTTTTTTTTTGAGGGAATATAGTTAAGTTAGATAATTACCAAAACAACGGAATCACGAGCAGCAAGGGTAACAATATCAGCACAAGAGACAACACCGGGACATGCAGTCTCGAGTTTTGTCTTAGCATCATCAATTACTTCAAAACCTCTTAAACCAAGGTTTGGAAATGCTGTTTTCTCGGAGCCCGAGCCGGCAATGACAACAGATGCATCACAACCTTGGACAAAGCAATCGTGGAAGGAAGTGCATCCTAAGTAGATCACCAGGAGCCAAAGAAGAATCAGAGTTAACGTTGAGAACATGTATTTGAATAGAATCCTACACGTTTCCCTTGTCCATGCACTAATGTGTTCACAATACCCAAAACAAGTAAAAGAAACACAACCTTAAACAAACTACCCTCCATTTATATTATATTTTTTAAAATGCTCTATAAGTGAACTAAAAAGGAAGCTTAATGATATATGAAATGAAATATATGTGTCTGTTTAGGACTTGAGGTAATATAAAGAGTTTGTATGTAATGATTATTGTGTAGTGAAATGGAATATGCAATACCATGCATGAGGTGCATGTATATTTATATGAAAAGGTTTGGAGTTTTGGGGTCAAAATGAAGAGTAAAAGTCTCTTATAATATCTTCCTGACGATATTTCTTCGAGTAAATTGTGCATCCTTGGTTTTAAACTAAGAAGAGCATGCCAAATCTTTGGAGATCTACGTTTATGTGACGGATAAATCCTCAAAAATTGTTGTAAAATATTCAAAGTATGTCCAAATAGTAATCAACATATAAAAATGAGCAAACAATTAAATATTAAAGAGAATAAACAAGAGAGAAAAATGACAAAAAAATAGCTAACAATAAATGCATGTTGTTCATTTTTATATGTTTATTACTATATTTGGATATTTCAATATTTTACAACAATTTTAAGGATTTATCCGCCTTATAAGCGCAGATCCTCCAAGATTCGGCAGACTCTTCTTGATTTAAAACTAATTTAACACAATACTTATATTTGTGGTAAAAAAGATAGCGAATGCGTACCTATATTATCCTTTTCCTCGTCAACCTTTCGGAAAAAGAAAATTGTAATTCGACATTAATAAAGGTTAATCTGAAAACAGATTCAACAACAACAAAGGCAGGTGCTTGTTTAAACCATCAAAATAAAAAGTGATACTAAGGCAAAAACAAATTCAAGTTCATCACGATTTAAAAAATTATCAAAAAAATGCAGCAAACTGATTCATATGAAGCAGAAACAAATTCAATTACATCACAAATTAATAAATAGGTAAATATGTATGACAATAATGAAATTAAAGAATATTTGTAAAGTTGTGAATGTAAATACCTACTGAGAAGTAACTAAGTCATTCAGCTAGGATTTTGAATGTAACAAGTAGTAATCTCAATGTTGTTTCTTATAAGAGAGAGACCGAATAAAAAGATTCTGTTGGGGGAAGAGCCTTATTTGGCGGAAAAAACGCTATAGAATAGACGCTGGAAGCATATTTGCTAATCATAACTAACAAACAATGCTTAATTATGATCATGAGAGAATAAAAGAGTAGTCCTACTCTGCCTAGCAAGATAGTTAAAATCGAGATTTACTTTAGGTCAAAAGGGAACAGCAAAATCCGGACTCGTCGCAATAAAAATCGAAGGAAAAAATTCATATCTATCTATGTGTCAAAAAAAATAATATTATTTTAGGCATATAATGATACCATATTGGTGGACTAGTTTGGCTTCTTAACAAAAAAGAAAATAAATAAAATTTCTAAATCCGACATTTATTAATTCAAGTTGTTAAAAATATTTGATTTTTATCCTTTTTTTAGCTTATGTAATTGATCATTTCATTCTTGTTAATATATTTAATTTTAATATAGCAGAGAGAGTTTACGGCTGTTAGCTAAAGTATGGTTGATATTGAGTAGTTGTGGATACTCTAGGGGACGATTTTATATGATACTTTATAGGTTAGTTGATAGCAGATAAACAAGTAATATATTAGTCAGAGTAATAATTATTAGTTTGTGTTTAATCCATAATCATGTTTAGAAAGTGATTAAGAGTTTAGTTTAGTTTTTGGATAAGTTTGTTAGATTGTTACAAGAGACTTGCTCTCTAAGTCATTGTATAAATATATTTGCTTGTAACTCACTTTTCATAATCCAATAGTGAATAACAACTTTCCAATTCTATCTCTCTCTTTTTCATCAAACTATAACAAACCCTAACCACCATAAAATGTTGATTTTCTTAAGATATTTTTCCATATCTAACGGAGCATAAAAATATAACCCTAATTAATTTTTTTTTTCAACCACCAACGTCAGAGAGCCTTTTTTAACAAATATAAGAACAATTTTAGAATATAATAGTTGTTTTATGGTCTTGCTAACGATATGCTCTAAGAGAATTGGTTAAAGATTGCATAAAAGAAAAAAAAAATCTTAAAAATAAGCGTTATTTTTGTCGATATAATAATTACAACAACTTTTTATAAAAAATTAATCTTTTCACTTCTTATCTAGTGCTCTTAGAACACACATTAAGATCCTTCTTAATTTTTTAGTTTTTTATAGTGTTATGAATGAACTATATGAAGACAAAAATATTATATAAGTGGAATCAAACCGCGTAAATATCAAATTTTAAGTTAAAAATACAACAAGTGGGGTCGGTTGACCCCATTTGCCCCAACATTAGATCCGTGCATGAGTGTAATGACTTTACTACTATGATACCTGTTGGCACATTTTGGATAAGCTATTATGTGCTTAAATCATTTACTCTATTACTCTATACCAATTATTCTATTCAGGTCATCCTAAATGGCTGAAATTGATTTTTTTTTTTTTTTTTGTGGTGAATTAATAAGGCTCGTCTTTTGACTTTTTTATTATATTTTCAGGCTAATTGGAGAATTTAAATGTGACATTTGTAACCTCTCTTTCAGGTTGAATTTCAAATTCTCTTTTTTGATGAAAGCAATCTTTTGTTATTTATATTTTGCCACCACAACATTAAACATTGTAGTGATGTAAACAAGTCTACTACAAATATTGTAATTGTAACTCATAATTACTCCTTCCACGTAAAAAGTGTAAAACCAACAAATATGTCAATGCAAAATATGGTAACTAAAAACTCAATCTTACCATTTCAATCTTACTATTCCTAAAACAAAACAAAAAAAAAAAACATTTGAAACAATACCTCATCAAAGCTAGAGAGTATGCAAGTCAGCAACAAAAGCTCAATTTTCAAATCCGTGGACCTAAACTATTTGAACTTGCAAGGTCTTTGTCATCAAGGTTCGCAGATTCTTGAGATTCTCGAGATCTTTTACATCTGATCTGTCACTGTTATAAGTTTTATTTCCCTCAAAAAAATAAAACTTATAACAGTGACAGGTCAGATGAGATCATTCAGAACAATGTTCACATGAAAAAGCATTTTATTTGGCAAAAAGATTGCAAAACTGCACTAGCATAGTTAACTCCAAAAGCCAAGAATATATCAATCTTGCTACGGGGGTTTAGGGTTCTCGATCGTGAATAATTGAAGTGAATGAGAGAGTAGAAACTTCAGTAAAAAATCACTGTTATTTTTAGGATCAGCAGAACCTTAGAGTAAAGTATGGTCGTGATCCTGCACTAGGAGAGCGTAGAGGCCGGGCCCCAACCCTATAGCGGTATGGCCATGCTGGTTCAAGGAAACGATACTAGAAATTTATACCTTACTACCATACAGATTAAAGCTCAAAAATAGAATAGTACATATTCAATAATCAAAAGTTATTGTATGTTACCAGAATTTAAACTCAATATAAAGCAAATTAATTGAAGGGAAAAATGTCTAATAGATGAAATAACAATATATTCCGAGCATAAGTGGGATTTTACAGAAACTTCGCTTACAACAGTTATTAGGCTTCTAAAAGAGTTACTAATGAACAAGACACAGAAGTTTTGCATAGCGCCTAGGGGCTGCTACGCATCGCTTTTTGTACGCATCGCTACTTAGAAGTTAAACCATGGTTATCATCCATGCAAAACTTACAAACAGGCTTGGCATACAAAAAGAAAACCGAATTAAAGTAGACGATAAAATAGATAATCATTCAACAATGCAATCAAATCAAAACAAACTAATGATTTAACACAAATTTAAAGTAAATCATCGAAGAGTAACTTACTTTCAACAAGTAGATACCAAGCTTTCAACATAGCCCTTGGAAGCCTTCCAAATAATTCTATAGGTATTTTCAATTTTCTTTACTCTATTATTTCTCCAATTATAGAGAATTTCTTGGTCTCCTATATTTAATACCGAGTTATTGATTACCAATATCAATGTACCACCATTTTCGGATAGACACAATGGAAACACTTGAAAAACATCATCAAGTCTATAAGCTATTTGAAGATTCTGATAACTAATTTTAAGAAATTGAGTCCAAGAGTCTTCAACTCCAAATTCCTTCATTTGCCACAGTGGTGCAATCTTAGTCGGATTTAGCAACTGGAGCATAGTGAGTGGTGTGAGTGTAATCAGGTTAAACTTTCAAATGAAATCCAAAAATAAAACTTTTCATTGATGGAATAAAAATGTTTGAAAGGTAAAACTAATAGCAGAGAAAAATATTGATTCACTACATAAAATAATTGGAAACAGTAGAACAATGAAATCCAAGAATGGAAATAATTGAGTGCAGAATTGGAGTTACACAAAATAACACATTTATGGAGTTATTTCAACAATCCATGGCTCAAAATTCATCAATGGTTGTAAAATGCAGCAACAGCACATCAAAGGAATTGCTTTAAATAAAAGTAAATAAGCTATTCCGAGTCAGTAGAAGTCAAGTAAATACAACAAATATGAACATAACATGCAAAAGCAATCATCAATTATTTCTATTATGAATCATTTACAGTTTTCTTTCAAGAAAATTTAACCAAATGTATATGATTATACCGTTGATTGTGGTACACATTGCTTATGTTAGTGCACTTGTGCGCGCAGCATATGTGTGTCGTATAGAGAGGACCGTGTGAGGGAAGGATTAATAATAACAAAAACAAATTTTCAATCTTTGAAAACCAACTTAGAGATATGCAAGTTCATACAAGCATACAAACATCAGAGATAATTAACATAATGATCTTTAACTTCCAGTATCAAATATAACACGCACACGCATTTTACTTATACTTTGATTGAGAAATTAAAATTGAAAAATGCATATGTTGCTCACAATAAAATCGAATCACAAACCATAAAAAGCAAGCCATAGTTGTGAACTAGATAAACGCTAATGCAAGAATCAACGAATCTGGTTGTATAATAACTGAGAATAACATAGCAATTTCTCAAGCAAACATTCAATCGACCATTAATTAACAATGATAAATAAAGTCATTACTAATTGAAACAAATATAAAATAAACGGAAATTAACATATCAGTTGCAAGTCACACAACAACACATTGATGTCCTCACGTTAGAAACAAGGTGATATCAAACTCTGAACGCAAACTTCAAGGGTAACCCCATTAAAACTTTTGATGTTATGAATCTTTGGAAACTTAAAAGTACCATTTTTTAAATCATAAATGGACAAATAATTCGAATCACTTTGCAACGAGAATGTATGATTCATTAGCACTTGGTCTTCTTCGGAAAGCCACAGCGGGTACGTGGCATATTTAGAAATGAAAGGATCTTCTTCCAAGTAAGGAACATGAAACAATTTAGTCCAAGACCCTTCATTTCCATACTCTTTCATCAGCCAAACATCAAAAAACCTTTGTCTACTAGCAAAGATACGCAAACAATCCCTCGAGACATCCAAGTTCAAATTATACACAAATTCCGCTCCATAGTTAGGCTGCAAAAGTCTTTTATACGACTCAGTCACCAAATCAAAAGAAGCAAGACTATGAATATAATTCTTCAAATATGGAATCCAATTCAGCGCACCACTCACGAATTTCAAATCATAAACAGGAAGAGGGAAATCCCCATTAATCAATCTCCAAGTATCAGTACCCAAAGTATGAATCATTCCTTGAGTTTTGGAAAAAATAACAACTACCTTGTAGACATCAAATACATGATCATATCCAAAGCCAAATACAGGATCATGACGACAGTTGTTTACCGGAGTGTTTTTCAAAGAAGGCAATAATTTGAATTTTTTTATGGAAGGGTTCCACAAAAGGACATTATTTACTTTAGCAACACGTTTTTGTTTCAAAGCTAAACAAAGTATTCCATTGCAAGAGCCACAATTAATAATATATTCTTTGTCAAAAGGATATTCTAATCTGGTGTGTTCAAGGATCGAGTCAAAAATGGAGTAGCGTGGGTAGAAAATGGAGTGAAGTGGGTAAGAGATTATCCTTGACCCTCCTGGGCTTAAGCTTATGTCATAATCTGTGTAGGTTACGACGAGGTGGTGGCGATGCATGGTTGACATGCTGTGTTTTCTAGCAAATTTAGGATCAGAAATTAGGTCATTGAAAGACTTACTTAAACATCGAAGTTGTATGAGGAGCTTGACGGGAAGCCTACACAGAATTTCTTCCATGAGTTCCATCGGAAGAGAGGGAAGCGATGGTGGGTCGGAAGAGACAAAGAGTGATTTTAGGGTTACCATGAAGGTGAAAAAGAGTGATTTCAGGATTCTGATAAAGGTGACCCATGTTTGTTTCATCATTGATAGCTAACAACAAAAGCTAACAAAATAATAATGTAAATTAAAACACACAACTGAACGTGGTGAAGCAGCCTATTTTATGAAGAGAGCATGTATCCAAATATTAGGAATACGAAACACACAACTGAACATGCTGATTTCCATGCAAATCAAAGTTTATATTTTTCCATCTTTAAATATTCTTCTGTTACGTGTTTGTTTTATCATCGTAACAAATAGCATAGCTCTATCAAAATAACAAACTTTGCCTACCAAAAATATTCATTTTAGGAGAAAACTTAGGTACATATAACAAACTTTGAGAAAATTATGAATTTGATGAAATCATCTAGTTAAGAATCATACGAAAAGAACATAAGGAATTGTACCTAAGTTTTCTCCATTCATTTTCATATAAGAAGAAAAAAAACATGGTACCATAATTTTTTGGAAAATGCTATTTCTCTAGAAAAATAGCATCAAAATTTTTCAAGACACGCAAGTTTTAATTGCATGCATTATTTGTTCACTTCCTAGCAAATAGTGCAGTGTGATTAGCTGTTCTTTATTCTTGAAAAATTCTTAATGTTGTTTTTCTAGAGATATAGCATTGCTCTAAATGAAACTTAACTATTTTGCATCCTTCTAATTATTTACCAACTCCCTCTAAAAAAAAAATATTTACCAACTCACCAATATTCTTCCCTTTTGTTTGTCAAAATGAATAAATAAATAAAAAGAGCCGCTAATTTACATCCATAGAAAAACACGAAGGTATAAATTAGCAAAATACTCCCATTTAAAATTATTAAGGTGTGAGTTAGCAACCTACACCCACTATAATAATTCCAACTATTGTTCTAAAGCCTATAAAAGAATGTTTCAGATCAATACAACAACAAGAAACTTTCATATTCAATAATCTAAAAATTAATATCACAATTTAAAGGATGATGATGGGACTCGCTGGCTTTTTTCCAACTCTAAAAAGGAAACTAGCAGATTGTTCCGTATGGAACTAAAAGCATCGATAGATCAGGTAAAAGAAATTTACTTGTCTGGTTTGAATTTTTGATGTTGAATCTTTGTAAACTCTTCCTGCCAGGGACGGATCCAGGATTTTTAAGTAGTGTAGACAAACATTTCATTTTTAAAAACATAATATACATTATAATTTTTATGAGAGGAATATACATTATAATTGTTCTTTATGGTTTTTTAGATTTTAAAAATATTGAATGATTTTCTCACTTTTAATTCTTCTCTGGTACGATTTCACATAAAATTCTTGATGAGACTCATAACTAAGAAAATTATTTTAACAGTTACCATTGCGACAGTTAATATGAAAGACAACTCTAAAAACAAATATAGCAATTAAAAAAATAAACACTTCCAAAGTACTTATGAAAACTCAAACAATAATCCTAAATAATAACTACCCTTCAATAACAAAAAAAAATAAATAATAACGACCCCTCTTGCTTCTCTCTTTGTGGTGCCTTTTGTATATATATAATATATACTCTTATATTGTTGGTAAGTTCTAGTCATGAAACTACACATGCACACAAAAGTTAGTTAATACAGAATAATCATATATTACCATACCAGTACAATAGATGAGTATTATTTTATTTTATTTTGAAAATGCAGGCCCACATGGAGCTATAGGTGGGTCCGTCCCTGGTTCTGGCACAGGTGTACTAGTCTGAGTTGTTTGTCGAGGCATAACTGCGAAGTCAATGAAAGAAGTGTGTCAAAATAAGGAAATATATATGTAAAAAGGAGAATGAAAGCAACATTGTTATATATATGTCACCTGCTAACACATCAATGTCTAGTCGTTCGACACGAACATGGCGTAAGTTTTTGGGTAATTGTGTAAACCAAACTTGGTCCAAGTTATCCTCGGTTTCACCGGTTTCAAAGCATTTTGAATGGCTTTATAGCCAAAATGGAACCAAGGAGGGTAGTTGGGTTCGAAAGACAAAGTGAAGTCTGCACTAGGTAATGCTGGGAATCTTACGTAGTAAAATGCTAAAGCCATTTTGTATCTGGCTAGTGCGTTGTTCATAGAAAAAGAAAATTTTATCTATGGGTGTGTTTATCAAGCATTTTCTGTTTTAGAACTAGTGCAGCCTCTTTCAAAGTTTTTTCGATATTTAATGGATTATACACAACTTCAAAATTTTTATGGAAAGCCTGATTTTCTTTGACGTGCTTACCTTTGTTTTTCTTCTCCTTGTTCTGCAAAGAAGGAAACGCATTGATCAATTTTGTCCGAAATACTGGCTCATCAATAAGGTTGTTGAAGTAGTATTTATTCCACCACAAAGAAAAGCTTTCGGTGCATTTGTGGGAAGCTTGAAAAGAGATAGGCACAAAGTCTGGGACGTGACCAACAAGAGACTGCATGCATTGTTGATATTGAGCCTCTGTTATCTTGTCCAAATATACGTGTGAAGATAGTATATACCTCAAGCTGCACCGAGGAATATCTCGAGACGCTTTTTCCAAGACAAAGTTTGAAGTCCTTCTGAACCATATATATGATCTTTGAGTGGATCTTTTTCGACATACTCAGAAAAATATCATTTCTGAAATTTCTTCGCAAAATATAATTAGTGAAACAAGATTCCGATATCGAATATTGGATAAAAACGACATTTCGCTTCTGAAGTTTGGTACACCTTGTCTTGATACATGAATGCCTCGCTTTATATATCAGATCTTATTACTGGACAGACTTTCATCAAAATTGTTACTTGCTAATTGTATATCAGAAAAAGCAATTTTCAAGACGAAATATCTACATGAACCGGAAGACAGATAAGTTGTCCCTTCTGACATTCTACTAAGCGAACTCCCTCTAAACACGCGTAAAGGCGTCCATCCTACACTTCCTACTGTCCTTTGTTAAGGTATCTTCTTCCTGCATTCACAACAAACTAGGAAAACATCATAAGTGAAAGTAAATCAACATTTCCTCCATCAGTTGGACCAACCAACACTAAAAACTTTTTCTTCATAGGAAGAAGGGAGAAAAAGAATAGCAAACTAAGTATCAAACACCAAGGGCGTTCCTATGAAATTAGAGGCTCAGTTCTCTTAGTAAAAATAGGCCCTTTTTAAAAGAGCAATCTTCTATTTAAATTGAAAAGAACAGCCGTATAATGATTATTAGCCACCGAATCAAAATTAGCAATTATTTTTATTAAGGGACACGTTTTTTTTTACTTAGAAATAGAAACATGGAACATTTTTTTCTTTCTTTCTTTGAATGGCGGGTGGATATTGGGCAGTAATACTCTTTTTTCTTGAGGCCCATCACTTTAGGAGGCCCAGTTCAATTGAACTGTTTGCTCTCCCCAAAAACAAAGCCACCGAAAAATTCCATGTTATGTTGAATTGCGAAGCAAAAATGGAATTATGATCCCTAATCCCTATTCATCTCTTGACTTGAGCAGTGAAATAAACGTTATCTGGTGCGATTTGTCGATTCACACCTTCTTTCTGCATCATTAAAGGGAGTTATTTTCAAACCATCAACGTTAATCCTATGAATAGTTTCTAAAACCAAAAGTACCAACAAATCTTGCTCCATAATCTACTACAAAATCTTCAGGAGCAGAAATCAAAAGTACCATTGATAGAACAAACAAAGAAAGTAGCTTTTGGTGAAAAATGAAAACCTTGTGATCTTGCAGTATGATACCAAGTAGATAATTTTGGAGATGGGTCTTGGTTGGTTAAGGAAATTGATTTGTCTGAAGATAGAAAAGTTGAACCTTGGTTAGTAGAAAGCAAATAGATTTGATTATCTATCATATCTTATCATGGTCAACTCATACCAAATCTTTAGCGAACTCTATCTCGCTAATTGCACGCTCTCTCTTTCAACTTCTCCATGAGGCATTATTACCACGTCATTACGCCTCTGATTGATCAGTTCGAACTCCCTTGGTTGCACATGCTTTAGATTCGACAGTAGGTTATTTCTGCTCCATAATTCCGCAATCTGCATCAGTACATGACCTGCTGCACCGTCGTCTTCCCGGGCTAAGACGTCAATAATCACAACAGATGTTGAAGAAAAAATCTGCGCTTGGTCTCGAATAATACCATCTTCTTTCTCCTTGAATCATCAAATTATTCACGGCCATATTATGAACCTCTAAGGGTTGAGGCGAATGAACCCATGCTGAACCTTCTCCAAGAATCCATAGATCTTTCATTACCTGAATCAGAGACCCATCACCTATACTCTCAATGTTTTGATGGAATTTTGTCAATTTGAATTTAAACATTAATTTCTCGAATAAGCTAACATTATGTAAACTGACAAAATTGTGAAAGTTATTGCAACAATTTTTAAGTAAAATCTTGTTATCCAGAAAGTTGTTCCAACTTATAAAAAACATATTTTCACACATGGACATGGTGGTGTCAGGATCAGTGGCGGTCGCACCGCCACTGGCGGTGGTGCAATCTTAACATTCATTTATCATTGTTGTAATTATGTAATGTTGTCCTCCGAAGGCCTAAATATTGATTTGCTACATAAAATAATTGAAATCCAAGAAAGAAAATAATCAAAATCATTTTCTTATACCGTGCAAGTTTAAGAATTTAAAACATCAACCAAGAATATAAAGCTTACCATAAAATTAATAATCACATCCACTTCTTAATGTGTTACTTCTTAATGCCTTGTTATATAAATCAGTTCGCAAAGGGATTTTATTATATAATCAAGCAAGAATCCAAAGAATATTTAATGAACACAATTGATATGAACATAACAGGCATAAACACTTCTGATCAACATCTCAAATCAACTGTTGAGAGTAAAGAAAATGCAAGAGATAGTCTTCACCGCAAAAGGGTCAAGAAGAAATTTCTCAAAGGGGTCATGATCAAGGAACTGTATCACTTTATAACTACCTAGTGTTCATCCTATCAAAATAATAAGAATAGAAGAGCAGTATAAGAAAAAATAATAGTTTTCTTGTAGCATAAGTTGGATGAGAAATCCAATATAATGCATTCATAAAGTTCAAGCCACCCACAACACCATCTCACATTAGAAACATGGCGATATCAAACTCTCAACGTAAACTTCAGCGTTATCGTCCTTTCCCAAATTGAATATTGCATTAGGACCATCGATGTTTTGAATCTTTGGAAACTTAAAAGTACCATTTTTGAAATCACAAACGGCCAAACATCCTCCGTATGTATATTCCATTAGAACTTGGTCTTCCTCGGAAATCCATAATGGGTAGGTGGTTTTTGCATTAGTGAAAGGATCGACTTCCATGTAAGGAACACGAAATAATTTAGTCCAAGACCCTTCGTTTCCGTACTCCTTCATCAGCCAAGCATCAAAAAATGTTTTTTTACATGCAAAGATACACAAACAATTTCTTGAGACACCCAAGATCACTTTATACACATCTTCCACTCCATAGTTAGGCTGCAAAAGTCTTTTATACGACTCGGTCACCAAATCAAAAGAATCAACACTATGAGTATAATCCTTCCTATATGGAATCCAATGAAGCGCCCCACTCGCGAATTGCAGCGATCTGTAATGAGCATTTGGAAGAGGGAACTCCACGTTAATCAATCTCCATGAGCTAGTACCCAATGTATGAACCATTACTGCTTTGGAAATTCCATCAACAGAATCAAAAATAACAACCACCTTGTAAAGGTTAAATATATGATCATATCCAAAGCCAAATATAGGATTATACTCGTAGTTGTCTCTTATAGGAGGGTATTTGAAAGAAGGCGATAATTGGAATTTTTTAATGGCAGGGTTCCACAAGATTACATCTTTTACTTTAGCCCTAGAGTCTTGTTTCCTAGCTAAACAAAGGATTCCATGGCAAGAGCCACCGTAAACAATTTTTTCTTTGTCGAAAGGATATTCTAATTCGGTGGGTTTAACTATGGAGTTAAAAATGGAGTAACGTGGGTAGAAAATGGAGTGAAGTGGGTAAGAGAATACCCTTGATTTTGAGTATGATTCATGTGAGTAGGTTATGATGAGGTGGTGGTGGTGCATGTTTGACATGGAAAGGTGTTTTCTAGCAAATTCCAAACTAGAAATGAGAGTATTAAAGGACTTACTTTGGCATCGAAGTTGAAAGAGGAGCTTGACTGGAAGCCTACACAGAATTTCTTCCACGAGATCCATCGGGAGCGATGGTGGTGGTTCGGAGGAGACAAAGAGTGATTTTAGGGTTATGATGAAGGTGAAAAATAGTGACTTGAGGATTCTGATGAAGGTGGCCAATGTTTGTTTC
Organism: Medicago truncatula; assembly: GCF_003473485.1. Taxonomy (NCBI): domain Eukaryota; kingdom Viridiplantae; phylum Streptophyta; class Magnoliopsida; order Fabales; family Fabaceae; genus Medicago; species Medicago truncatula. The sequence goes on along the minus strand of NC_053047.1, from coordinate 17,956,904 downwards.
ATCATTGAAAGAATCAGATGAAGCAGCCTTGATACCTAATAACAAAAATCAACGAAAGAATCACATGAAGCAGCCACGTTTGGATTCTTCTGTTTTTGTGTTGTTTGAGTTTATGCAATTATGTTAGTAACTATGTTGTAATTATGTTAGTAATTTGTAATTAATTTGTAATTACTCTCCTTCGTTTCCGCACCCGTTGTTAAATTAGTATAATCATATCAATGTCGTATTACTTAAATAAAAACATTTTTGTCATCAAATAAAATACTCCCTCCGTCCCAAATTGTATGACATTTTTAGCATTTCACACATATTAAGAAATGTAATTAATATTGTGTGAGAAAGAGATATTATGAGTTATTTTACAAAATTATCCTTAATAAATGATATGAGAAAGATAAATGAAAGAATTGAAAAAAGAAAGAGTAATAGATAGTTAAGGATATAATATGAAAAGTAACATTAATGTTTCATTGGTATTCTAAAGTGACATACAATTTGGGACAAATATTTTTTCTAAAGTGACATACAATTTAGGACGGATGGAGTATGTAACATACAATTTGGGATGGAGGGAGTATAATTGAATTTCCTAATTAATGATTTTAGTTTGATTAATAATTTGTTGTCAAAGTGAAAATGTGTTATATAATATTTTTGTCTCAAAAAAAAATTAATGCATAAGTCAGATAGGTGTTAGCTCAGCACAATGGCAGGCATGCCTTTGTATCTTCAAGAGACATTGTCAAAATTTCGCACAGAAAGGTTGTAAAATGACCATTAATACCACAATTATTAATAATAAAATTTAAGGAATACATTCTACATAATTTTAGTTATTTTATAATATGCATTTTTTTAATAAAAAAAATCTTTTTACATGTTGATATTTGCAAATATCTGAAATACTTTATTATTCATTAATACTTGTCTAGCGGATAATCATATGAACACTCGGTCCCTTAACTTAATTCTTTTTTCAAAATGATCATATAACTATAAAACGTCTAAATTTAGTCCATTATCTCCGTTTTCGTCAATTAAGTTAGTCCTTTCCGTTAGTTTTCTTTTTGCAACAACCGTTAACTTGTCCACGTGTCATTTAAAATAAGTGATCGATGGTTAGATTTGAAAAGCACAGGAGCATACAATGGATTCACAACATATGATAGTTCATATTTTTTTTTCCTTATTTCTCTTGAATTTTCCAAAAATAAAAATATAAAAATCACCAACAATCTTCATATCCAAACTTCATACCTAAAACAAACAAACAAAAAAATACAACAGCACATAACCCAGATATAATAATAAAAACACAACATAAAAATTATATGATTTAAATAAAATATATCTCTCTCTCTTCAGATCTCTTTTCTTCTCTTCTCGATGGCTTTCTCTTTTCCTCAATGCCCATATCTGCCAAAACCACTCTCAAATTATCGATTTCACGCTATTCCCTAGTTTTTTTAATAATTTATGGATTTTGATTTTGGTAAGGAGAATAGAGAGATTGCTGGAGAGGGCCGGGTTTTTTTTTATTTTGATATTTTTTTGGGTTTTTTATTTATGAGATTGATGAATATGGAAGTGATTAGGGAGTGAGTGATACTGCTAGGAATTATTGATTCTGCTGTAAAGATTGTTGTTGTTGTTGTTACTGTCGTTGATAGAGTTGTTGAAATTGATGAGGAAATATGACAATCGATTTGGATGAATGGGGCAAATTGAACAATCAGGTTGAGTAGCCATCAAGGTGTAGTATGTATAACCCCCTTGTGTTACTTTCAAAAGAAAAATTGTGCGTTGAAGCCATGTTGTTCATGTAAAAAATATTAGAATTAGACCTAAAACTAGTTGTTGTTGATGATGAAGAAATTGTTGTTGTTTGTTGGTGACGGTGATGATAAAAAAAAGAGAATTTACTTAAAGATTTTGATTATGTTGTTAGATGATGAATTTTAGTTGTTTCAGTTTGAGTTTTGAGTATAAATTTTTTCGTGTTGCTGGATTTGGTTTTGGTATGATATTGAAAGATGAAGAGGAAGGAAGATGAAGATTGTTAGTGATATTTAAATTTTATTTTTAGGAAATTCAAGTGAAATAGGGAAAGGCAATAGAACTTATCATATGTTGTGAGTCAATTGTATAATTGTGTGCTTTTTAAATTTGAACACAAGTTCAGGATAATTACAAGACGATGCCAACACAACTATGGGGAGGAGAAAATTGCAGGCCAAAACTCAAACATACTAAAGGACTAAGACACCAATTATGGATGCAAAGTTATTTTCCTAAACAAACTAAAGGATTAAGCCACCAACTAGAGGCGAAAACGTACAAGGGATTTTGAAATTGATACCCTTCGTCAACATACTTTTGCAGAGGAATTTTGAGACAAAAAGGTCATCTTTCACTTCATCACAAAATTCTTTAATAAAACCAAAATCAATGTCGTTCAGTCAAGGGCTTTTGAAACTATCACAAATGCCAAACTGCTTGTTTCACCTCATTCATACTAAAAGATTTTATCAAATACACGAGCTCAACATGGTTCAACAAACGAAAATGTAAATTCTTTGACCTAGGTTGATCAACTATACGATCTTTAATGTGATTTACAAACATGAGGTGTCTTGCTTTGCCGAATCACATGATTTTTCAACGAATTACATCAAAAACACATGAGAATTGCTTGGGTTAGGGAAAACTAGAATTACATGACTCAATATGAAAACATTACAGAATGTTCATTAAACCAACAATTATTTTAAAACTCCCCTAATTTGGATCAAATCATAACTAAAATGACTGAAAAATATGTTTAAAATAATGTATATGTGTTAGCCTGTATTTTATCTTGCGTATGTTCGACAGGTAAAAGAAGGTTCAAATCTGCAAAAATCTCTAAGTCCATGATTGGAGTGTCACGACCCAAGCACAAAATCGTGACCGGCGCACAAACTTATACATTTTAGTCCGGCAAGCCTAACGACCAAACTCGACAATTGACATAAATAATTTACAGATAACCATTTTTTTCATCAAAATAATATTTACAGAAGTTTGGACAGAGTATCCCTTGTATTTTTAACGTTTTCAAGATATGAATCCTGTCCATAAACCTGTCCCATCATCCAGAAGCTCAAAAGACAATTTTTATATAACTGTACAACTCAAAATGAGGCACTCTAACTCCATATAGCTGCAGATACATTGACTGAATATTTACATAAATAAAAGAGCCATCCATCAAGGAGGCCTACCAAAAAAAATGGAAATGATGGACTTCGGATCTACTTGCAGCTTCCTACTCAGCTGCTCGGGAATCTGGAAAAAAAAAATAGAAAAGAAAGAGTAAGCCACAAGGACTTAGTGAGGAGACAACAACCACCACCGACTAGAAGGAAAACACACAAGGGCACGATTATTTATTTTTCTCAAATCTAATTTTTAACTTACAAAGCTAGTACCTGTATAAAAATATGATAAACTCACAATCGAGTATACCATGTGTAACACCCCGTTACCCAAAAGTAAATAAATAACAATAATCATCAGAGTATTTCACCAAACGGGTATGCTACATTGCAATTTCAAAATTCTTAAATAGAAAATAAAACTATTTAATCAAACCACTTGATAAAATATGAAAACATAGCAGCGGAATAGTTTTCAAAATCCATAACCTCATGAACATCCAACAACAGTCTATGGCATTAAAGGCCTTAACATAATTCAACATCATAGTTCAAAGACAACAAAAGGCTCCACACCACAAGTTCCAAAATTTGATACATGGAAAGGAAAAGCAACAACATTAAAAATGATAAATCCCATCCCACGTATCAGAGCCCTAGACACGACTTTGAGCCACCACCTACTACTCAGGATCACCTGCAAGTTACCCATAGGAAGGGCAACATTTTCAAGCAGAAGGGGTGAGATTCACAACAATAAATATAGATATTAAAATCATCAAATGAATCTAACACCCTAAAACTTCAAATATAATAATCTTGCAAATATCAATATTTAATTCACAAGTCACAACAACATCACCATAATAATCCATTTAGCAAGTATGTATACAATGTACATATTACCAATAACATCAACAACACATCAAGATCACAATGAATATATATAAATAAATGTATATTCAACATCGACATCAACATCAGATAAACCTGAAACAACAACCAAGACTCATGCAAATGACATGACCACTGCTAAGACACCATCTTAGACTTCTTAATGAAATGCATTATGCATGTGGTACCAATCAGGACCGAAGCCCTCACCGCTTTTGAATGGTTAAAGCATTCATCAGGACCGAAGCCCTCACCGCTGTTGAGCAACTAGTACTCCAGGACCGAAGCCCTCACCGCTGTTTTATGCATATGCAATGGACCTACTTGTGTATATCTACATACAACTGACCATGCAATGCAACTCCAAGTGACTCCAATTAATACAACATGTATGGTTTAATAAATAATCATACATCATAGCCATCAGCAATAACAACAACCAGCAATTCATCAATCCATAATAATGCACAATTAAATAAAACTATGCTCAAATCCAACAATCTCAACCACTACAAATCATACAGGCAAGTTAGCATTCAGGAACTGTGCAACTCGCCTCGCGAGCACATCTGCTCGCCATGGCGAGTTCACGAAAACAGTAGCTCGCCGTGGCGAGTTCAAGGCGAACTCAAGGCGAGTGAAAATCAGGTACTCTCGGGAAAAGTGACATTTTCTCACTCAAACTCCAATTCTAAGCTCCCTATTCATCTTTTTAACCTAAAACTTTCACCATTCACCTTTATTATCATCTAGGTACCTTAAACCATCCCCAAAACATCTTATAACAACTTTTCAAAATTTAAGTTTTGTCTGGGCTTACTCGCCATGGCGAGTTGGACTTCTCGCGAGGCGAGCTATGAAGTTGCTCACTCGCCATGGCGAGCACAGCTACTCGCGAGGCGAGCGATGAACTTCTGTACGGGCAGAAATCTGGTTTTTCCCCAAAATCCCATTTTTCTTCCAATCACTCCCCAAATCAGTTTACAGATGCAAATTAACTTTCTGTATACACTTAGAACCTATTTCTAACATCAAATTCATGCTTACAACATCAAAACTCACAATTTCAACATAAAACCCAAAATCCCCAATTTTTACCAAAACCTGTTAAACTCAAAATCAGACTTTAAATTCTACACTATTGAAGTAAACCCCACCCTTACCTTAGTTCAGAATGAAAATGCACAGCAAAAATGGATTCACTTGGTTCTTCTCTCTTGTTCCTGGTTTCCTCTCCCTTGGCTTGGTTTCACGTAAAACAGTTTCTGATTCTTTCTTTTCCTAACTTCCCATTACTTAACTCCCTATATTTTCACTTAACTCCCCATTAACTTTAATAAATATTAAATAACTCCCCAAACTCCAAAATAATTATTATTTCATACTTATTCTAATTATTATTAAATAAACTATATAATAAAATAATACACCACATAAACACTCAAAATCACATATATATATATATATATATATATATATATATATATATATATATATATATATATATATATATATATATATACTCCGCATAAATCACCAAACATCATATATAAAAATATATATATTCCACATAATTCAAATTAATTAAATAAACAACTAGGGCGTTACACCATGAAAATTCGGAAAACATCGTAACTTTATCAAACCAAATAAAAGTATATTAAAATTCCAATGTCGTAAGGAAGTGAACCCAAATCCACAACTTTAAAGAAAATATAGAATCGCGTATAATGAAAAAGGAATCGAAATAATCAAATCCAAATAGAATATAAAATCAAATTCCATTTAAATTAAAGAAAGTATAAAATCCAATTTTTTGAAAATAATCAAGTGGGTGAATCGAGAACTAGCTCCATCTCGTTGATAGCCCGCTCCTCCTAATGGTGGCCTTTCCATAGGGGCGGCTCCATCTAACGGATAGCTCTTTTCTCTCGACTCAAAACAAAGTATAAAACATTTTCAATTAGGGAGTGAACCTCTCATTGATAGCCCTCTCCTCCTAATGGTGGCCTTTCCATTGGGGCGGCTCCATCTAACGGAGTAACTCTGCCTAATTGAAAACACATACTAGGTGCACCTAGGTCGTCATAATGATAATCGTTTTTCTCGAACACATAGGTTTAAAAACCATGATTCTGTAAAATATCAAACTTGTGTCAAACGTACACAATCAAATCCCAATTTGCAATCCTTTGCTTATAAGTCACAGATAACATCCAAATAGAGACCACAATAATATCAATGACTTTTAAAAAATGTGTCAAGAACGAGAAAAATATTCGAAGGGTGTGTTCCCCATTTTTGTAAATACTTTTAACATATAAAATCATAAAAATATCAATAATAACGATATTGAAAATAAGCGATAATGATCGTCATCCACTCACTGTTACGACGAATCAACTGAGCGTGCTCTCCAACCATCCCGGGAGAAGCATGTGAAGCATCCGGCATCGTATCTGAGCATTAATAATGTTTTCACATATATTAGAAACTCATTCCAGAACTTTAGTAGCACTAGATGACCATGAAATGCAAGTTGAATATGTATTATCGCATTATTGATAACATATAGGCTTCCAGAACTTATTAATTTATTCCCAACTTTTATTTTAGACAGAATATGACACAAATGCTTATTCTACAAGGAACGAATAGCAGAAGCAATATGCCTACATTGCTTAAATTATATATAACACCATTCAAAGTAAATGAAGGTCCATGTCATATTTATATGTTGAAATCTTATATACTTTACTCTCAAAAATTAATTCTAATTCACTAATCATGTCTAAATATGCACTAATTGAAATATAAGTTGATAAATATACCTTAAAGAGTCTCAATGAGCAACCTTCACAAAATGGGTATTTTTTCTTCTCAAAACCCTAACCCCAATCTCCAAAATCAAACCCAAATTAACTTGTAATATGAAATTGTTTTGCTTTGGTGAATAATTTTTCTCTTATGGGTGTTTGATTAGTGTGTGGAATTGGTTGATTATGGACAGGGCCGTCCCTAAGAATTCGGAGGCTCGACTCTTGGAATGAAAAGAGGTCAGTGATAAAATCAAAACGTATTTTTTTTAAAAAAAGCAATGTTCTATTTATATTTTTTAAAAGATAAATATAAGGTGTCGTATATATGCGGTACACCCAAATGTGAAAATGACTATCGTATACATGATGAACCCCCACCTAACACCAAAAGCAAGAGGACCTAATTCTAATAGACCTAAAAGGCTAAAACAAGGGGACAGAAAATGGCTGGGGGTATTAAAAAAAAAATTAGAGGGCAGTAGTACTAGTGGGTATTAAAAAAAAATTGAGGCCCATGACTGAGGGAGGCCCAGCTCTGTTGAGCTGTTTGCACCCCCTCAGGGCCGGGCCTGATTATGGAAAGGGAAGAAGCAAAATGGAAAGAAAAGTGAGAACAGAGGGAGCTACGGGAGGAAAAGAAAGAAATAAGGGAAGTGTTATGCTTTTCTTTTTTCCCACGTGTGTCTAGTAACTTCTATATTATTATTATTATTATTATTATTATTATTATTATTATTATTATTATTATATTAATATATGGGTTTTAATGAAACGGTGTTTCATGGAGTTGCTGAGTTCGACAGAAACTGAGAATTTTTTAAAGAAGCCACGGTTCGACAGGCCGTTAATTTAGTAAAGAAGTTGGTTTCAAAGTGTCCAGACACGTGGAAGGCATGCAATTTTCCTCGAAGACATGCAGTTTATAACAATTTAGGTCTTTGCAGTTATTTTCTCTATGTATACTAGCGAAAAGACAGACACTTCTTTCCGCTCTTTTATTGTGCTAACGTTTTAAAATTATGAACAATGTTTTTTTTTTTATGAAAATTTGATTTTGATTAAAACTAAAATTATAAATGTTTGTTGCTTTCAAGTTATAACAAACAAAACTAATAATGATTATCTATTTCAATGACACCAACAATATAACAAAAATATATAATCTAATTTTTTTTTAATGACACCAACAACAATCTTTATTATAGAAAAAGTTGTTAAATGTATAATTGGGATAATAAAAAAGTAAGTATAAATATACTCATATTGTTTGTTACACTTTTTAAATGATAAAAAAAAAATAGACATATATATTTACATATCGTGTTTGTTACATCCTTCTAATATATAAATATATTTTTATCTATTTGTTACAAGTGTTATTTGAATTGAAAATTGAGGGCATTTTTGGAAAGAGAAAAAGTCAGCCCAAAAGAGGTGAAAGGGGTTGTTTTCTTTATATATAGTATATATATAGTAGTTTTCCCTAAGGAAAAAGGGTCGCAAATCACTTATAGAATTCTAGCACTCAAAGTACCAGCGTCTAGAGAAAAGAGTCATACATAATGCTTGTAATCTGATTTGTCGAACCACATTTACATTAATGCAATGCAATTTACCTTTTCTTTAAATTTCTGCGTTTAAACTTCTAAGTCTTTTTACTTTCATTTTCTTTATTGATCTTTATCGAAAGACAGTTTCTCTTTAGATGACCTAGGATTTCTAGTTTGATCATGTTTGTAATAATTAAAACTAGTCCTATTGTTTACCAAAAATACAGGTAAACAATATGATCTATCATTGATGCTCCCTCTGTTTGCCTTCCTCCTGAACTGTTGAGTTCTGAATGAGAATTTGTGAATGAAAGCTCTTGTATTTATAGGCACGTTCTCAACTAGGTTTAAGTTGAAAAAAGTAGGCTTTTCCACAAACCCTCGTAGAAAAAAATATATATTTAGTTGTTTTTTCTCAGAACCGCACGCGCCCGGCACATCAGAAGATGCAAACTGCGCGTGACAGCTAAACAAAAAGCTTTTGCTCTATGTTTCATGCGCCTGTGGCACGGGCCTTGCACGTAGCTTTAGCCCTCAGTGTCATTTTGCCTTTTTCTTCGTCTTTTTGAGTGTTTTCTTCTTCTTAATTGGTCTTGGGATAAAATTCCCCCAACTTGTAATGTCTTCAAAGGCCTCTTGAATCTTCATTTCACGTCTTCTGTTTTCCATGAGGTGTCTTGATTTGCTGAATTACATGATTTTCACTAAAATACTTCAAAAACACCTATGAATTGTTTCATTTAGGGAAGAACTGGAATTAGATGATTCGATATAAAAATATTACAAAATATCCCCTAAACCATGAGCAACTTCTCTAAAATTCCTCTTTATTGACTCAAATTGTTATTAAAATGACTAAAAACTATGTTGAAAATATCGTAAGATGCATGGCATGTCAACACTTTCCCTCAGCAAATCTCACTCAATCACAATCCCATATTTGCACATTCAAATAATCCAACATTCTAAACTTATATTTTTAAAATATCTCACATGTGATTAAATCATCATTGTAACTTTTTAGGAAAAATACATGATCCTACCACTAAATATATGATCCTACAATTAAATATATGATCAAGAAGAAAAATCTTGTTTAAGAACAATCTTGCGCTAATCCAAACATTTTTAACAAACTAACAATCTCCTGTTAACAAAATTGTTAACAGGAAGAATGCTAAACTTCCTGTTAACAAAATTGTTGTTGCAAATGATATAGAACAAGCTCATATTATCAATGTAGCAGTTGGTAATAAGCCTGCTACAACCTTGATTCACAATGAAATTCATGAGGATACTTTTGATTCAGCTAATGATTTTGAGGAATGGGAATTTTCAGTTCAAGCTATCAATGAATCTGAAGTATACAACAATGCACAACTTGCAGCTGATCAGCATAAGAATAATGAAGATAGCATGAATTAATCTCACACTCCACAACTCATTTGAGTTACTTGAAAATGATTTTGAGCCTGTTATAGGGGAGGCTAAGTCGAGTGACAAGGACTCTACTCCCATTATATTGTGGATATGCAAATGGCTAAAAATCCAAATGTGGAGGAAAAGTCCCTAGGGAAGGAAAACTTGGTTCATAGCACTAACATAGAGGATCCTAGTAAATCGGTAAAAAGGGCCTCCAAACCTGTTGCTTTGAGCTCAAGCACTTCTCTCGATCAGAGTAGCATCATTGGGAGGATGTCATTCCCCGATGTTACTTCTGTGTCATTTGGGAATACTATGGACTCCATTTTTTATAAGAACATCATACTGCAGCCTATCATTTCACCCATCACCACTTATGATGAGATTTTGGAGCAGGTTCTGGGGAGATGAAGACTTTGATGCTAATGACAGCACAATTGACCCAAAAACTGACTCTGAAGTGAATAAAGCCAAGTTTCCAGATGCTGCTAAGTACCTGATCTCACCTTATGATGTGGTAAAGCAAACAAAAAGAGACAGACCCAAGAAGCAAAAGAGTCCAACAGACAAAAAAGGAGGATCAGAAAATGAGTGCATTCAAACCCGTGCTAAGAGTGACATATCTAAAGCTTATAAATCATGATGTGTATGCCTTGGTTTAGGCTTTATTGCATTTTTCTAGCTTTATCCAAAAAAAAAAAATCTAATAAAAGCACATTTACTGCCTGATGCAATTATTTTACCATGTGAAACACTACATCATTAAGAATGGAATGAGAACTTTGTTCAGTTTTGTTATAAAATACTCAAACAATAGAATGGAAGCTTTAATTTATTCCATTTTGCTTGTTTTAAAATATCCAAACATAGCCTAAGAGAGTTCCTATCTCTAGTTTCTTTCACTAGTCATTAGTTGAGAAAAAACTTTGCGCCTAGCCAAACAATAGAATGGATTTCAAGGAATTATGTTGTAGATGTTACATTCACTTCTGCATTAGTAATGGCATTCACTTCTTGACCACTTTCTTGAAGCTGAAGTGAATATTCCAAATTCCACAATACATCACCCATTGACGGCCTATCAACTCCGTATTCGGCCAAACATTTCTCTGCTGTTTCGCCAAATTTCTTCAATGACCTGTCTTTGATCTTTCCAACAAGATAAGGATCAATAATATTCTCCAACATACCCTTCTTCTGCCATTTAAGAGCCCATTCTGCTAAATTCACCTGTTCCCTATCAAGTTGTGGATCGACAGCAGGTCTAACACAAAGAACCTCGAAAAGTACAACTCCAAATGAATAAACATCCGATTTATCCGTTAGTTGTTGCATTCGAAAATACTCTGGATCAAGATAACCAAAACTACCTTTCACATTAGTACTCACATGAGTTTCATCAATACAAGGTCCGGATCTTGAAAGACCGAAATCAGCCACCTTAGCAACATGATCTTCGTCGAGCAAAATGTTGGTGGATTTAATGTCGCGGTGGATGACTCCTCGTGTAAAACCGGTGTGAAGATAGTGTAGACCTCGAGCTGCACCTATGCATATCTCGAGACGCTGCTTCCAAGACAAAGGTTGAAGTCCTTCTGAACCATATAGATGATCTTTGAGTGGACCTTTTTCAACATACTCATAGACAAGTATCATTTCGGAATTTTCTTCACAAAATCCAACTAACGAAACAAGATGGCGATGTCGAATATTGGATAAAATTGATATTTCTCTTTGGAATTCTGGTAGTCCTTGTCTTGATCCAGGCATGCCTCTCTTGACCGCAACTTTTACATTGTCTCTTAATACTCCTTTGTAAACCTTACCAAATCCACCAGAACCTATAACAAGACTTTCATCAAAATTGTTAGTTGCTAATTGTATATCAGAAAAAGATATTTTCAAGCCTAAATATCCACATGAACCGGGAGACGGATAAGCTGTCCCTTCCGACATTCTACTAAGAGAACTCCCTCCAAACATGCGTAAAGGCGTCCATCCAATACTTCCCACCGTCCTTATTTTCGGTTTCATCTTCCTGCGTCTGCAACAAACTAGAAAAACAGCTATAACTAAAAGTAAAACAACAATTCCTCCTACAATTGAACCAACCAATACCAACAACTTTTTCTTCCTAGGAGCAACATGTGAATCCGTAACATTCAACAACTTCATTATCTCTGCACCATTAAGTATCGCATTCATCCTCATTGAACTACTAAGATCAGAAGGGCCAACACTTATTTGAATAACACCCGAATCATCAGAATCAACAACAAAATCCACATAAACCGGAGATGCAAGCATATGGAATGTAAGGGATGACAAATCAACATCCTTATATGCAGAATATCCATTGATATACACATCAAAGTATAACAAATTAAGAGAAGGACTAACAATATCGCAGAAATGCAACCGAACAAGATGTCGAACACCAATAGAATCCACTGAAAAATTCCATGTTATGTTGAATTGTGAAGCTAAAATGGAATTATGATCCCTATTCATCTCCTGAGCAGTCATATAAACACTATCCGGCGCGATCTCTCTAGCCGCGCCCCCTTTCTGATAATCTGGTGTGTGAGTGCTCACTACAGCCTTAGCTGCATCCTTAAAAACCAGAAAATCCTTATCAGGAATCCATGTTCTCCAAAGGGTATCATTAAAAGGAGTTAATTTTTCACCTCCAACATTAATCCTATGAATAGTTTCTAAAACATTAGAAAGATTCTTGTATTCCCTAACACCAAAAGGACCAACAAACCTAGCTCCATAATCTACAACATAATCTTCAGGAGCAGAAAACACTTCAATACCATTGATAAAACCAAAACCAGAATCACTAACAGGTCTAAACACAATTTCAAGCAAATTTGACTCAAATTTCAAAATGAACTCTTTTATAACTGTATCATTACTAGGCTTGAGATTGAGCTTGAAATTACTCAGAACCAATTTCTCACCAACCAAGACATTAAACTTTGCATCTTTTAGATCAAAACCTTGAGCCTTAAAACACGAAAAATGAAAACGAACAAAGAAGGTACCATTTTGTTTCAAGGTGAATCTGTAGCTTCCCTTACTAGTGAAAATTCTTGCAGTGTGATACAAAGTAGCCAAATTTGGAGATGGGTTTTGGTTGGTTAAGGAAATTGATTTCTCTGCAGAGAGAAAATTTGAGCCTAGGTTGGTAGAATCATCACCTATGAAAAGCCTATTGAAAATGGTAGCATTGTTATTTGATCCACAGTTGAGAAGGTAGTTATCTGTAGGAGTGAAAGAAGATGATGAAAATGGAATGAAAATGAGAAAAATGAAATGTATAATCAGATTATGAGTGTCCATGGAAGAAGAAAAAAGCTATGGTTTTTGAAACTCACATCAAGAATAAGTAGAAACTAGAAACTGAAGTGTTTTTTTTTTGTTTGGTTGGTAAGTTAGAAACTGAAGATATTTTGCAGTGAAGAGTAATAAAAAGAGAAGAAAAGAAACAGTATTTGAACATGAATTTGGTTTGGTATACAAGTCAAAGGGATTGTTGACATTAACTTCATTATTATTAGTGGTAATGTTTACATGAGGTGTGTCTTCTCTTTTGATGCATCTAGAATTAGTTGTACTAGATTCAGGTCGGTATTATTGTTGCTGTTTGTTTGGTAGAGACATTTAGTGGATCTTTTTGGGAAGGATTAAAATATGTGAAAATGAAATAAATGTTTAATTATTATTTTTTTAGCAAAGAGGGCCAAAGCCCAAAAGAAAATAGCACACTACAAAGTCACTCTAACACTCCAAGACATGTAAGCTTCAGAAAAGTCGTTAAAGAGGAGATTCTAGAGCTATCTAGGTGGAACCTCAAAAATGTTCACATCATACAAACTTTGGTTAAGACTATAACTAGCTAGCCAATCAGCACATCAGATTAATTTTTATAATGTGAAATTTCATCTGTTAGATGTTGAGATTTATTAGTTTTTTTTTGTCAGGTAGTCTAATGGTTAGAATTTACCTTTTTTAAGGTGAATAAGTGGGGTGTCCAAGGTTCGAACCCGACCCATGCATATAACAATGCATATCCCTGCCAACTGAGTTATGAGACTGTTAGTTTTAGTTAAGGTAGTTATCGGTTAGTTATAATTACTTGGTTTGTTGTCTTTGCTAGAAGACACATTTTATGAAGGTGTCTTTTAGCAAGTTATTATATTAGCATTTGTTAAAAGACACCAACTAATTTTTATGAAGATGTCTTTTAGCAAAGTTATAACTAAAAAGTGGAAATCACACCTTAAAGTATGGATTGCTAAAAAACACCTTCATGGATGGCTTCTAGCATAACCGTTCTTTTATAATCTTCATGTATTAGTTACATTCCATTTTTCTTTTTTATTGTATTGTTTTTCTCAAGTTGAAAATACTTCCAACTTGTGGGAGTCGTCAGATGCTTTCTCATTCTCAATTATAAGAAAAGTTTACATTTTAGATCTTTCAATAACTAATTTATTTAGTTTTAATTAAAAATCAAATACATTAATTATTGAATGTTTACTTTTTTATAAGGAAAAGTTTACTTTTTCTCTATGTTTTATTTTCCATTTTCTTTCTTAAGGGAGGTTTTGTGTCAATTTTTAAACTATTCATCTTCATCTTTTTCTTTCTAATTTAATATAAATAAATGATTTTCACATGGATCTAATTTTTTTATATTTTTGTTCTCTCAATACAGTGTTGTTCGTCGTCTTGTGTGATGTTGTTTGATTTCTTATTTTGGTGCAATGTTCATTTGGTTCCTAATGAAAGATCGACATCACTCAATTAGTGATTCAATCAATGATTGGTCATCAACATTGCATAGGAGGCATGAGTATTCTGTTCACTTTGATTTTATTATATTATTTGTTGCACTTATTTTTGTCTACTACCAACTTGGATGTTGTGAATTTGTTCACATATTCATCTTTTACGTTTTTAGCGATGTAGAATATGTGGTTGTATTTGATGTACTCTATCAATTTAAATGAATATTTTTTTTTTCAAAAGTAAACATTATGTTGTCAATATTGAGGATTCATCTAAAAGTGAATAATGTCAATAATACTTTTTTTAAGCGAAAGTGAAATTATATATTAAAATAAAATGATGAATACAAAAATTGAGGGCAGATCTATGAAGAATAAACTTTATTAACATTTTACAACTTTACTAATCATTTTAGAATATTAATAATTTTTATTTTTATTTTTGTTACAAGAATATTAATAATATGAGACTAGATTAATAACATCACTACAATTTTAGAAGCAAAATTGACCATTTATTCAAAATAGTAATTATCTCATTACTCATATTGAAGTGATGTTGAGTAAAAAAAACATTTTGAGTAGCCAGTGTCTCAAGGATATTGGTTAAGCATTCAAAACAAATAAATTTTAGTGAAAAAGTTATGTAATCGCTACTTGATCAAAAGTAACATTTTATATTTTTAAAACAAAATTTTTATTTGTTGATTCCTTAATCAATATTCACCTGTTAGCAAGACAAAAAAGATTAATATATGTTTTTTTTTTCAATAGAAAAAATAAAGGAGGTTGGTGAGTCAAAATGACAGTCTTGTTATGTTTGCTCAAGACTTTTTTCTTTTTTGAGGAAATGTTTGCTAAAGACTATTGAAAAATCAAATGTTACAGCTAATTTTGTTCAATTTTCAGGAGTGGAAGTGGAAATGGTACTGATTTGCATCTAGTCTAATTAGCAATCATTAATGTCTTCCTAGATCAATAGTTTGGTTGGCCTCTTTCCTTTAAGTGGTTGAAAAATGAATATTACCAGAATTTTTTCTTATTAGCTGGCGGCTTTCCATCATGTCTAGCTTATCACAAATTCCCAATTTCTCAATATTGACAAAGTTCCACTCATCTTCCATTACCTAAAGTCAGAATGGACGGCTTTATCAATTAGTTTGATCTGAAGTTAGAAGAATTAAAGAACTTAATGTTGGAATATTTGTAAATGAGAAATTATTAATACCCCCTCCATTTCAAAATGAGTGTCATTTTAGTCAAAAAAATTGTTTTAAAATGAATATCACTTTACATTTCTAATACAACTTTAATATTTTTCTTCCAACTTTACCCTCAATAAATACTCCAACTTTTCTCTCTCACACAATTTTCAATGCAACTTGAAGTTTGTCTTGTTCTTATAAAGTAAGGTTATTTTAGTAAAATTGCTATGACATTCGACTACTTTATTCCATTCCTTAGTGTGCAATTGGCTAAAGCGACACTCATTTTAAAATGGAGGGAGTATAAGAATTAATTAGTATGGTGCCCGTGGGTAAATAAATCTGTCGAGATTTTTTTTTTTTTTTTGGTGTTATACAGCTAGTTTGTCTTTTAGAATGAGAGACTCTAAATTATCTCGAGGACGATACCAGTGAGTTTAATAAGTGGTATGGGCATCCTTCCTTGCCATAAAATCAGCACATTTAATCTGCTCCCTTGGAATGTGAACTAAATCGATAGTATCATGTTGCAAGGCATCTGAGATTTCTAGTAACATAGATGCATACATTTGCAAACTTACATTTGTCATATTGAGAATAAGGTCTATCGCTTCTAAACAATTACTCTCGCAAATGAAGTTTGTACAACCGATGTCATAACAAGTTGCAACCCAAGTTGAATAGCATGAAGTTCCGTCAAAAGTGCATCACCATCATTTGCAAAGTGAGTGAACCCCGCTATCCAGTTCCCATCATGGCCACGATGAACTCCACCAGTGTAACGCCCTAACTCTATTAAAGCAATTAAACATGCGAATAATTCATATATTCAAGAGATAGTCGCTACTTTCACCAAATCAAAGAAAATCAAAAACAAATCAACGGCTAATATGCATGTATATAAAACCTTATCAGTCGCAGCGGATATGAATCTCATACATCAACATACATGTCATGTGATCTCAAAACACATAAATATAAAGTCTCCAAGTCCGACACATGGACAAATCTCAAAGTATCAAAATAATCCAACAAAATCTAGAGCTACGACAAAACCCTAGATCAGAGCCACCCTACTCTAAGACCCGATAGTGGAGAAAGCTCCCACTATCCATCAAAATCAGGAACTCACTAAGCTACTCGTCCTGCACAACGTCTACTCACCCATACAGGCAAGTAGGCGGTTAAAACCACTGGGGGTGAGTATTACATCATTATAATTCAAATAACAATTATCTTGAATAATTCAATTAACATCATGCATTTGAATAATATTCACACATTGATACATACATCATATTCCAATATCTCACATCAATAACCATCAATCATATGAATAACTATCAATTCACAAATATTCATTCACATTCACCAATCACAATCATTATTAATAATCATCAACCACATTTCATCACCAATCACTTATATCACATAAGACTCATGTTATGATATGCACTTATTGACTCGTAAATGCATGTGGTACCGAATCTCCAAAAAGGTCGTCACCCAAATCCAGATCTCAAAAGATCTCTGCCAGGCCGAAGCCCTAAAATGAATAAAACATCATTTCATCTCAACTGTGATGCATGGACATGTATAAGGACTCGATAATGCGACAACAATCCACAATTTCAACCTCAATATATAGGACAACACCCAATTATATTGATTATCTCCACAACATTGCATTATCAAGCAAAACATGCCCACATACAAATAGATCATAGTATTCATCATCACATAATAACTTGATTATCAACAATCAACAATATCATTCACACAATTTCACTCCAGACAGGTTCCTGTCTCACTCCAGATCAGTGAGAACATCAGAGCTATAGTGGATAGTGCAATGGGGCATCTTGATGTGTTCTCAAATCCTCTCGTTGCCAACATTATGGAGGGCATCGGGTCGGAGTATTGCATGCTGCAAGAGGAGCCGCTTCCACAGAGGAGGACTAGGGGTCATAGTCCACATGAGTAGTTTTTTTTTAGTGTTTTCGTCACATTTGTATATATTTAGATGTTTTTATGACACTTTGGCGGATATGGATGTAATATATTTACATTTGCGTGATTTTATGACATTTTGGTTAATTTTTGATTTATTTTGCGTATTTAAGTTTTGAATGAATGTATGTATGCTTTAAAAGTTTCAAGTTGGTCCAAAATGTTACTCACCTTAGAATAAGTTAGTCTCTTCCATCACTTGACCGTTTAGAGATTCAGGTTAAGAATATGAGTGATGGAATTTAACTTTATTTAGAAAATCAATTTTAAAACCTTTTTTTTTTTGTTTTATTAAACTCAATATCATATCGCTAAAGAAGCTAACTTATTTTAAGGTGAGTAACGTTTTGGACCAATTTGAAACTTTTAAAACGTAAAAGACCAACTTGAAATTTTTAAAACATAAGGGACCAACTTGAAACCTAAAATAAACATACGGGATTAAACATGCAATTAAGCCATAAAAAAAATTAAAAAGTTTACATACTAGTTTACTTGTGATCGGTTAATTTGTATCCAGAGGCGAACACTAGTTTTACAAGTAATTTAGGTTAAATTACAAAATGGGTCTTTAAGTTTGAGGTTTGTAACATGTTGGTCCTTTAAGTTATTTTGGTAATACATAAGTCTTTTAAGTTTGAGGTTTGTAACATGTTGGTCCTTTAAGTTATTTCGGTCACACATAAGTCCTTTAAGTTTGTAAACGTTTTCAATTTAGTCATTCTGACACATCATCATTTTGGTTAACGGAAGGACTAAATTGAAAACACTTACAAACTTAAAGGACTTATGTGTGACCGAAATAACTTAAATGAATAGGACATTTTCGGTTTTCGTCCCTGTAAAATTTTCGGTTTGATTTGCATACTTGTAAAACTTTTTTTTTCCAGAAAACACCCCTCCCCCATATTTGCTTCCCATTATTTTATTAAAATTTTCGAATAAAAAATCTGAATTTTTTCTATATTTGTATACAGATTTTTTTTTTTTTTTTAATAAAAATCTGACCTCTTTTGTAATTTTGAAAATTAAATTCCAGAATTTTTAAAAATATTTTTAATTTTTAAAAAAATCTGATTATTTTTTTGAAAAAAAAATCTAATTTTTTTTCTATTTTAAATTTTTTTGGAAACAAATATGACTATTTTTTTGTTTTTTTATATTTCGGAAAAAATCTTAATATTTTTTGAATTTTTTAAAAATTAATTTTTGATTTTTTAAATTTTTGGAAAAAAAACTGAATATTTTTATGATTTTTTTTATTTTTTAAAATTTATTTTTAAATATTTTAAAAATAAAATCTGATGTGGATATATTTTTTACACGTGGCCAATTAAAAAAAATGTCAAATCAGCACCACGTAAGCAAATTTGCTGAGTTGGATGGGGGAGGAGTGTTTTCTGGAGAAAAAAAAAATTTACAACGATGCAATTCAAATCGAAAATTTTATAGGGGCGAAAATCGAAAATGACCTATATTACAGGGGTGAAAAGCACTATTAACCCAAACATTAATGCTTCACTAAATATTGCACCAAACCATTGAGAAAGCTATAACTTTGACAACAAGTGACTTGAAGCACGGACACAGACACCTGCACGACACGGGCACTGACACGCCGACACCGTTAATAATTTGATAAAATCACATAATTCAGTGTAATTATAAGTGTCAGACATAATACCAGGACACGCCTAATCCGAGGAGTGTTTGTGCTTCATAATTACCTATAGATCCAGTACTATTACAATAGCATAAAAGGGGGCAAGTTATTTTCATAAACAAAAAATTATAAATGATGTAGCAAAGTCCAATTGAACTCAACATATAAGAGTTTTTCCTTAAAACGTTTTAACCCACAACAAAAATTTGTTTTTTCGCATCTGGGTCGATAAAAAAAATCCGAGAAATCAATTTTCTAATTCAGATTCTGACCTCTGTATGGTTTGAAACATTAACAATGAAACGTCACATAAATGGCATTCATATTTCATCAACCTCACAAACACACAACTAGAACAATCGTAAAAGACATCAAAATCAAAAAGAAAATTTCAGAAAGATTTTCTTATAGGACTTGGCAATAAGACATTTCCATATAAAACCTATCATACATCTTGATTCTCAGCAGAATTTGTATTTACTATATCTAGCACCCTATGCCATAAGGAATAGGAATACAATATTTCAAAATCCTGAAGATAGCCTTGAGAACAATAAAACATAATTGCAAATAGATCTTATAGCACCAAACTGAAAGAAGACTATGACATCCTCCAATAACAATCATTGAAATTCCATCATATTCGCATGACATTCCTACCTAACCTACCTACTTTTATATCTGAAGTTAATACACAACCGAATTGGTTGAGGAAAAGGAAACCCCAGCGACCAAGCACTCCCACCTCCAAAAAAAAGCGGAGACCAAACAAACGCTAGGTTGTCGAAGACACGTCTGAAGAGGAGGCGCCCTCTAAGTTGACCATCCTACCCACTAATGGACTATGAGGAGGGGCAGGCGAACAGGAACCGACCGAGAACCCGAACCGCTTGACTGACCCCTTCATACATACTCGATTCATTAGGGTCGGGGATGGATTAAATAAAAAAGAGTAAAAAAAAGTGCAAAAAATCGCATAAGCGAAGCCAACAGACTGCAGTGCTGTGCAACGACTACGACTCGTGTCGGAGGAGTTTTTTCAAATCATAAGCATGTGCATAAGAGTAACCAAGAACTACATCAGATGACAGACAATAAAAAGCATGAAGATCACAAAACACAGCATAAAACACAAGTTTACTCGAAGCTTAGGCAAATAAAATCTCAAGTAATATTTGGTGCAAAAGGCAAGTTAATTCCTATGTTGTCAATCATATCTACACACTAAACAGCAAAAATACTATAGCTATATTGTGGATAGCGGAATGCGCGGAACCACAAAATTACCATAGTGGTATGGCAGATTGCAGGATGACCATTATTGTGAAGAATAAAACACAATAGAAGAACACACGCAAACCAACCCAAGTGGGTTAAATGCACGCTATTAAAGAGATGATCATACGGAATAATTATAATCAACTTTCAACTTTGCCATTTCCCATCAAAATAAGTTCTAAATGTAATCAAAAGGACATCCTAGCAAAATGACAAAATAAAGATCTAAAAGTAATCAAAATCATACTTCTACATATGTGGGTGCTCATCTTCACTTCTAAGTTCCACCATATCAAATATCATCTTGTTCATCACAATGAAGTACGAAAGGGCGCTGACCTGAGAGGACTCTCCTTGATCCCAACGTTTTTAGAACCTTAAAATGCTTTGAAAATTTATGATCTAAAAAATACTCAAAATCGGCATCTTTTAGATCGGTTGGCACACCATCATAAAACTTACCCATCACCACCAAAGGATTTGAAATTGTCTTCCTTAAGTTCACCAAATCACTCCGTAAATTATCTCTCTCTTTACGACAACTTGGTTCAGAAACCAAAAGAAAAGACACATCAATACGTTCTTTTATCAGATTACCTTCAACCAAGAGCCATCTCTTATTTGGTAAAGTTTTTGATATCGTAAAATTTCATTCCACGCAAACATGATTCCCCCACTTTTCTTGTCTTTGAAAAATGATTTTGGAACATCTACCCAGCTTAAATTGTCTTCCTTCTTCAAACATCCTTTGACCTTTTCCTCGGTGAGCCTTGAACGTCTTGAATCCACCAATCCCATCACAACTGGATTACACCTAAGAACAAACGGGCGTATGCACTCTGATGGTTCTAACTGACTTTCCCCTGGTCCTAACCCAATCAACCTCAACCTGTTTCCAAACCGAGTAATCCGAGTGACATTCAAACCTAAAATATTCATAATAATTCCTCTGCACATTAAGAAACACCAAGAGTTAAAATGATAATTTGTAATCAAAGGAACACTAAACATGAAATCAACTCAATTCAAGCAAACGTGAACAAAAACTCTAAACAAAATTGAGTAAAAAGGTTTAAAAATAAAAACACTTATTCAAACTCAAAACACAGAAACAACACAGTTTTCATGAACAAAGCATAGCATATATCGATAAAAATCAAAACTTTGGAAACACCCAAATGAAAGAAATCAAATAAAACAGAAAAATAAATCAAGGGTGATTCTAAAAACCCATTAAAAAAAAATTAAAAACAAAAAAACAAAATTTTCAACAAACCCGTATGAATTAAGGTAAAGGTAACAACAACCCAGATGATGATTTTGGTTGAAAATGATGAAAAGATGAAAGAAAAAGTAACACCCTAGATTAAATAGAAAGTAAAATCCTAAATCACAGTACAAAGATGGTGATGAACAAAACTTACTTGAACTGAAGCTAGGGCACACAGCAACGAGAGAATCGATTTTGCCAGATAAAGAGTGATTGTGTGAATACAAGACGAAGAGGGAGAGAATTGCTGTTCTCACATTTGCTTTTGCTGATAAACACGAGTAAATTACTCAAACGTCTATACAATCAAAATTTTGAAAAATTGGCTGCAGTTAACTGCCGAGGAAAACTTCGGCAATTAACTGCCGAGAAATTTTAAATCTGAAATTAAATAAGAAAATACACCTAAATTTTCCTTAATTAAATTTAATTCTTGAATTAAACATAATTATTTTTATGATTTCATTCATATGATTTTGTTGCCATAAATGTGGAAATATGAGAGATGAATAATATCTGCAATAGGTAGTTAATGGACCTATAATGATCATTCAATAAAAAAAAATGCAACAAAAACCTTTCAAATGATAGAATAATTATATTTGTAATTATTAGTAATTAATATCATTGATGTCTGTCATTATTCATAGGTTTGACTAACCTATTATTACTTTATACTAATATTTCAGATATTATTACTTTAATTAACATGAAAAATGCAACAACAAAAAATAAAAATGTTCGCCATCGATAATTAATTGACCTAAAATGGTGATTCAATAAAAAAAAATGCAACAACAAAAAACATTATAAATAAAAATAGCATTTAAGTCCTCAAAAAACATTTCAATAAGTGTAAAAATTAAGCATTTGAATATTGTTTTGCAAATTACTTAAATAAAAAAAAATCTTTGTGCACAATTATTTTAATGTAGAAAATATAACAACATATTATACCTTAAAAAAAATGTTGTGCACAATTATTTTAACGATTTTTTTTATTATTTTTATTTAAGTAATGTGCAAAACAATATTCAAATGATTAATTTTTACATTGATTTATATGATATTCTTATTAAGATATATACGCATAAATATAATACTGCAATTGTTTGAAACATACCAAAATAATGATTGAAACATTCAAAATCAATAAATATTATTAATGACAATTTATGGTTTTTGTTAAAAAAAAAAAAAAACAGGTTTGAGGTTTCCTCGGCAGTTAACTGCCGAAGTTTTCAGTAGTATTCCTCGGGAGTTTACTGCCGAAGTTTTCCTCGGTAGTTAACTGCAGCCAGTTCCTTAATTCGGCAGTTAACTGTCGAGGGGCATTTGGGTAAATTAATAGTGTTTCTCAGCAAATGGCAATGTGTAAACAGCAATACTCGAAGAGTGAAAAGGTTAAAGGATATTTGAGGCTCATGGGTTGGGCTGGGAACAACCAATGGATGTTTAAAAATGGACTATTACTTTTCCCACCTTAAAATGTAAAATTTATACTCTCCTCTTTTTACAAGATGTTTGAATTACAACCGTGTCTCTTAATAATTAAATATGCACTACATTTCAATCTATTTTATCATAAATAAATATTTTTATCATATATACCAATTTTGAACCATCAATTAAGAAAAATAAATTCATTTCTTTATAATTTAAATGTCAATGATAATTAAGTTTAAATATTTTGCTATTAATTTTAAAATTTAGAGTATAAAATTAAATTTTAAATAACCATACTTTATTGTCTTTAGTAATTTTCACATATATTTTTTTTTTTTTTAGGTTTTCTTATGTTTTATGATAGGTTTTTAAAACTATATGTTAATGAAATATGAATAAAAAATAATATAAAATGTGTCTTCAAATTTTGATTATATTAAAACACACAAGCAATACTACTTCTTTCCGAAGTGTGTTTGATTATTATTGTTTTGCTAGATTATTAGAAATAAAAAAAATTATTGAGGGAGTAAAGTGTAGATTTTAACATAAGAGGAGAGAAGAATGTAATTCAAGTTTTTCCTAGAGGAGGGAGGTAAAATATTTTATAATATATTTTGAATAAGAGGGAAGTATATATTTTAACATAAGAGGAAAAATGAGTGTAGTTCAAACATATTTGAGAGAACGGGAGTGTAATTTACTCAATAAACAATCATCTAAAATTTCATTTAAAAATCTAAAGATTACACTTATGATGTAAGTTGACTTAAAAATAGATATAAAAAATGGTGGTGAATTTTTTTTAGAGATTTTTAATCCTTAATTTTTATGAAAACTCCCTAAAAGTAGGTATCAAATAACAAATGAGTAAATAGACAATTACTTCTTCGAAATTGTAAGTTTTGTCAATTACCCCTTGACATTAACAAAACTTCAATTACCCTTCTGAAATTGGACAACGTTAATCAATTTACCCCCTCCGTCAAATTCTTCTGTTAATCAATATGGCATTTTGCAAATATCTCGTTGAAATTTTTACACTTACGTGCAAAATGACCACTAAACTTAAAAATGTATATATATATATATATATATATATATTTTCTTATCCTTAACTTAAAACTATTCATGAAATGCACAAGGTATATCACTGATTTAATTTGAAGTACTTTTTGATCCTGGCATAGTAAAATTTAAACATGGATACACCTTTACTTATGCATTTTACAAACAAAGTAGAGAAGTTTTTTGCACATATATATAATCAGACCAGGAACATAATTTTGGGATATTGATCATATGGGCATTCTAAGCAGAAAGGGGAGTTGAAAAACTTATACTCCTGAGTTGCACCGACACTCGTGATGGAAATAGTGTTGATAACAAACATTTGTTTGGTGTCTGACATCAACATAACACATGGAGTTACATTCAACTACTTCAATTTTTATTGAATTATTACCAGTGTCTATGAGTCAATGTCGTGAAAGTTGTATGTGTCAGTGCTTGATTCCTATACAACTATCACATAGACAACAAATGATCATCATTCAATTTTCAATTACAAGATCACAAGCTGCAAGAAAAAAAATAATTTCAATCGAAACCACACATTCACCAAAAATAAATATAAAATAAATTACTTGAATTTTACTCATTGATAATAAAAATAAAAATAAGGCTTAAATACAATTTTACCCCCCTATTTTGATTGAATCTGAATTTTATCCCCCCTATTTTAAAACTCAGAATTTTACCTCCTCTATTTTTATTGATTCTGGATTTTGCCTCCCCTATTTTAGAACTTGGAATTTTACACCCCCCCCCCCCCCCCCCCCCCCCCCCCTATTTTATTTTTTTTAGGATTTTGCCCCCTCCCCCTATTTTATCCACATAATTAATTATTTGTATTAAATGTTTTTTAATGAAAAAATAAAAATAAAACCAAAAAAATACTAAAAAAAATGAATAAAAAATACAAGAAAAAAATGCATAAAACTGGTATGATCTCTAAAAATAAAATAAAATACTAGTATGAAAATACATGAAAATAGCAAATATTTAGAGGTGCAAACTAGTTTTTTCATGTATTCTTAATTGATTTTTTTCTTGTAATTTCATTGTTTTTCTATTTTTTAATTTTTTTTTTGTGTTTTCTTGTTTTCCTTATATTTTTTTACCAAATTAATATTTTTTAATCGTTTCTTTATTTTTCTAGTATTTTTTGGTTCTTTATTTTAAAATAGGGGTAAAATTCTGAAAAACGTAAAATAGAGGGGGTAAAATTCTGAGTTTTAAAATAAGGGGGGCAAAATCCCGATTCAATCAAAATAGAGGGGGTAAAATTCCGAGTTTTAAAATAGGAGGGGTAAAATTCAGATTCAATTAAAATAGGGGGGTAAAATTGCATTTAAGCCTAAAAATAAAAATTGGAGAATAATTCAGAAACTTATGCAATTTCAGAAGGTAATTGAAGTTTTGTTAATTTTTTTTTTGAAAAAAAAATCATATTCATTCATTCAAATCGAGAGATTACATCATTCAACACCGCTAAAAACGTAAATGATGAATCTGCGAACAAACTCACAACATCCAAGTTAATAGCATATAACGGCATAATGCCTACAAAAATATATGATGAAATTAAAGTGACTGGAATATCCATTGCCTCCGGATCTGCAACGTTGACACCCAAATCTTTGAATCAAATGATCATCGCACGAAGACGGAAAATCAAACAACGCCGCACAAGACGACGTACAACAAATCACCACACTTAGATTATGAAATTACAAAGAAAAAAAAAACTTAGATCTATGTGAAAATCACTTATTTAGATTGAAATAAACAGAAAAAGATGAAGATTGGTGATTTCAGATCAAGAATCGATCCAAAACCACCCTCAATGAAGAAATTGTAAGAGAAAATCTAGAGAGAGAAAATAGGGTCGGTTTATTGGAGAGGGAGGATTTAACACTAGTGTTAGTGATTTTTTTGAAGTTTGTTAACTAAGAGGTATGTAATTGACAAAACTTATAATTTCGAGTGTGATTGTATATTTATTCAATGACAAATCTCAACCGTTGAAATATCAAAGACAAAAAAGTTGAACTTATCCTTGTTTTGTTTTCTCTTGTTTCTTTGCATCTGTTTCCTACAATACAACCGACGCGAGACAAACACAGACACACAGAACAGAACAGAACAGAGTAAAACCCTAATTCCTTTTTTTGCATCTGTTTCCTACAATACAACCGACGCTTCAATTCTTCAATACGGTAATTGTTTCTGAATTATTCGTGTAGTTTCCGATCCTGTTTAATTGTATCGGGTTTAAATGAAATTGGATTTTTTTTTTAAAATTTTATTTTGGGTGTGATAGTGTTCTTGAAATTAAAAACCCATTTTGCAAAATTGAAAATTTGATCACTTTCAATTTTTTTTTTTTTTTTTTATCAATAAGTAAAAGTCAAGTAGTTTGTTTTATTTTTATTTTTGGTGAATGTGGTTTCGATTGAAATTATTATTTTTATTTTGCAGCTTGTGATCTTGTTATTGAAATTTGAATGATGATCTTCTGTTGTCAATGTGATAGTTGTATAGAAATCAAGCACCGACACATACACATATATATAATTCAAAAAATTTAAGTGGTTGAATGTAACTACTTGTGTCATGTCGGTGTCAGACACCAACACGTGTTAGGTATCACACACTTTCAATCATAAGTGTCAGTGCAACTTAGGATTGCACACACTACAGAGTGATACTTCATTTATTGGCTCTATCTATGTAACCTTTTTGTGAACATGCTGTTTTGAATAAGATGTAAAGACTTGATTTTTATGGTTGATCTTTCATTTGCAGGGTGATGCTTATTTGATGCTTCAGAGTTTGACTTGAAGTTTCACTAGCCTGGTTTTCTGTCATGGTATGTTCAATCTCTTTAGCTTGGTGCTGTCAAATAGCAGCTTGAGCAGTGCTATAGTGTAGCGTAATTTGAACAAATCGTTATTGTTCCACAATGCACTATGTTAGGATAAAGATTAAAGAGTTAACCATCAAATTGGTCCCTGTCTTTGTAACCAATTCTCAAATTAGTCTATGTCTTTGTCAAAAGTTTCTCAATTAGATCTCTGTCTTTATGTTTTGTGCCATGACGAGGGACCTAATTGAGATACTTTTGACAAAGACGAGGCTAGTTTGAAATATTAATAGAGTCAGGGACTAATTTGAGTATTCTTACAAAGATAGGGACCAATATGAAAATTTCTTACAAAGACAGGAACCAATTTGGTGGTTCACTCGTAGGGGAAACTACAAAGTGTTGGCGGCTATTTTCACACTATGGCGTTGAGCGAAGCAAAATTTGAACAAACTGTTTCTTTCCGAAATCCGCAATTGACAGCATTGCTTTAACTATGTATTTGTTTTCTACGGTGTTTTAAATTTTTAGTCTTAGGAATTTTGTCATCCTTCTCTTTACGACTGGTAAAGAGATCCCGTTTAATACTATGAATAGTATACTTGTCTGAGTGTGCATATCTTTGTATTGCTGTGAAAAACATCTATTGGCTGGAAAATGTTTGCAAAAAGAATGACGATATACCATCATTAACCATTACAAAAACATCACAAGAGTAAATTTCATCCCATAGATAAATTCATATTTTGAAATTGATAGCATTAACTTAACATGTTATCTAAATTGATCCCGTGGATATTGATATTTCTCATCTCAATGTCTTGTGAACTTATTTTTATGTATTACTGAATGCAGGATCTTAATGGTTCTGTTGATGATAAGTGTGAAAATAGACTCTACGTTGGCAATCTTGATCTCAGAATTACAGAGTAAGACTCGCTAACTCCTCAACATGGCTTAATTTTTTTTTTTTTTTTTGGCAAAAGCTAACATTTCTTCTGAAGGCTTGTTAAGGACTTAAAGATGGAAAGTGTGCATTGAAAAGTATAGGCTTTTTAAGTTACTTATGTATTAAGTAATGTTTTTTAAATTAACACTTTCTGTTTCTCGATTTCTTAAAGCATGTTTGGATTTCAATTGAAACAGCTCGAATACTCAAACTTATGTTTGAGTTGATCAGCCAAGAGAGATTCAAACATAGGTTTGAGTTCCTCATAATAGATATCCAAACATGCGGTAACCATTGCCATGACAAATGGTAGCAGGAATCAAGTTTTTGAAGCGCGGTAACAATTGCAGTTGATCAGCTTGTTAAAAAAAAAAAAACAATTGCAGTTGATCGTGATCCTTGCTATTGTGAGAATGACAATCAAATGCAACTGGTTTGACCTCAATCATGGTCACGAACAAATACATAAAAAAACCTAGATTTTGTGGCACACCTGTTAGGTCTCTTTTCCTTGTATCATATGCATATTCTTATCGTTTTTCGCTGTTTCCATCATCTTCCAGAGCTACTCTGCTCAAAATGTTTTCTCCTTATGGAAAGATCATGTCCGAGGACTTCTTGTGGCACACCCGTGGCCCAAAACGTGGGGAGCCACGCGGTTTTGCTTTTATCCAGTATAGCACAAAAGAGGTACGTTTTTTTTTTTTCCGTTGATAGAAACAAATGAGGTATGTTTACAGTTGATACTTGATAGCATACTTTTGTTGATTTCACATTCAAGCAATTTCTGATTTCCATTCTTAAAGTGAGAATGCAGGAAGCAATATTGGCCAAGGAGAAAATGCACGGGAGGTTAGCTTGCAGCCGGCCATTGGTTGTTCGTCTTGCGGGTGAGAGGTACGCCCTGGAAAAGGCAGATAGCTCTACAAAAGCAGTAAGTGAAGGGCACAAGTTACATCTCACTGGTGGTGGCATAGGACAGACGAGTCGAAGTGCAAAAATAGCTGCAATAAAGAACAAGTTGAAGTCTTTAGAGGAGGATAACTCTAAGACTAAGAAACAGAAGCTGAGTGACAATGTATCTTGAATCAATAATGTTATAGTAAAATCTGTATAATCAGAGGAATATTCTGTGGCTTATAAATTGAATGTGATTCAGTTGTTTGTAACACTGTTAAATTAAATTGCAGTTTATATATTTCATTGAGCTATAGTTTTTTTTTTCTTTCTTTCTCCAATTTAGATCTAAAGCCAAAATTGTAACTGATATGTTTGAGGTGGAAACTGGAAGATTCTGAGGTGGAAACTGGAAGTATTTGAGTTTCACTTTGCCTATGTTTTTGGATTATGCAATCTATACTATATTGTAAATAAACTAATCTTAAGCTAGAACTGTAATGATGTGACACTCTTAGAAGAACTTACTCTCTTATTCTACCTAAGCTAGAATGGTGATGATATGACACTGATTTTTTTTTCTTAACTCAGTTGACAACTATTAAAATTATCTGGTGGAATGTTGCGACCCATGTTTGAATTCATAATTATCTACGTGTGAGTTTTTAAATGGTTAATGACAATTCGAATATTTTCAAAAAAATATGTTTGATTAGTTAGTAGTGGGACATTGAAACAGGTGCTCTTTCATTGAATTGAACTTGGTCTGTTGAGGGACCCGTTACCTACAAAGAAAAATTTGGCTAACTGTGAGATTATCTCTATGGAGGCGTGGTTGTGTATAGCTGGGTGTGGGCATGTTAATGACTTGAATCATTTGTTTTTGTCTTGTCAGTATTTTGGTGCGCTGTGGCCTTTGATGCGGGCATGGCTCGGTGTTGCAGACACCGAGAGTCAGGTTATTTCAGACCATTTTTTGCAATTTATTCATTATGTAGGTGTTCTGACCTCTCGGCGTTCGTTTTTTCATCTTATTTAGCTCCTGTGTGTTTGGGTTTTGTGGAAGGATCGGAATGACAGGAATAAACATAGCTCTCTATCGCATATGTTAGATAAAGTAAAATCATATTCTTTGTGGTGGTTGAAAGTTAGTAAATAGTAATGTTGTATTTAGTTTCGGAACTTATAATTGGTGGTCAAACCCACTCATATGTCTGGGTATTGGCTAATATTATATAACATAATGGTACACAAGTGCTATTTTAACTTGACTGTGTTCTTTATTGTGATTTATTTTGGCACACCTTAACAAAACCATTTTTAGTTTAACAAAATAACGTCAACGTTTCATAAACTTCAAGAGCCTTGTTTTCCTTAATTATAATAGACTCCGGTCCTGCGTTAGTTTGACAATCATAAATTCATAATAACGTACTACTATGTTGCTTCATTTACCCCTTTAAAAAAATGTTACTTTATTTATTTATTTATCCGTTTTATCTTTTTCTAGCTGAATAAAGCATTAATCTATGTTTGTTTTTGTGTTTTATTTTATTTATTTATATGTTTGTTTAGGGGATTTATTTATACGTTATACTACATCTATTTTATTCTTATTTTAATTTTATTATACTTATATTATCTAAATGATGTATTTTAAATTTTTAACTTGAAAAAATTTGTATTTTTAAGAGTAAATTTGTAAAGAACGTATCAAACTAAAATTGATTGTTCTCGTGAGTCTAACTTAGTTGGTCGGGACAATACATAATATATGCAAGGTCTGAGGTTTAAACCTGGCCGTCCAAAACAAATTAATGGTAGGGACAATGCTTTTAAGTTTTTTTTAGTACTAGTGTAGATCAATATTTAATTTTAGTCCATTATTTTTTTCTTACAAATTATGGAACTTATTGATCCTGATTTCTTATGAGACAAAGTTGGATAAAAATAAATGTACATCATTATTTTGATTAATTACCAAAAAAATTATCAATATTTTAATTAAATTTATTTATGTCACCTAAATTTTCCAATTTATTTATGTCACTTTAATATTCTTTGACCTAAATTTTCCAATTTATCCATGTTGACTTAGATTCTCACATCCTTTTTCTGAAATTTTTTGTTTCACATATATTCCACCTCTCCTTAAGTAAAATAAAAAATTATTTTCACCGAATCAAGTAACTGTATTCAAATGATGGATAAACTTTTTTTAGTATGATTTCGTTCGTTAAAAATCAAATTCGTTTCTTAGGCAAAACACTTCTTGATTCAACTTTATTTACCTTCTTAGTCGAACTTCTGATTACCAAAGTCTGAGAACGAGACCGAAAACCCAAATATTTTTTCCATTGTCACGTGCAATGCACATGTTAATATACATGATCCTTTTGTTTCTCTTTGAAAATGCAGTCATCATCATCATATAAATACATGATTCAGATTTCGTTCAACTTCCATCATCATTTCATAATCACCAATGTATCTCCTCAAACACCCACCTGTCACTGTTCTCTCTCCACCACAACCAATCCCATCACGCCACGTATCACTCCGACATTCTCTCCCTACTAGATTCTCCAACATCCTCAATTCATGTCCAAACCTCGTACTTCAACCTCAACACACGACCATGACAATTACCTCGTATCTGTCAAAGGAACCTCGTATAACTCGAAGTGTTGTTGCAGTGAAGTCACAGCTGAGATATCCTATCATATCATCTGATGATCATTGGGGTGTTTGGTCTGCTATCTTCAGCATTGGTGCTTTTGGGATTTGGTAATTTTATTCATTCATTTCTCTCTTTTATCTATTCATTTTGTGTAATTTGGTCTCATTGATTTTCCTAATTCCATTTCTTTATTGTTTGTTGAGAAATAGGATAATAATGTTTCATACATATTCTGTTTTTTTAGCTTATTACTTATAACTTATGTTTGTAATAAGTTCATTTGACTAAAAAAATACCTGTTTGGTAAGGGTCACTTTCTCATGAGCTTATAGGGGTTTGTGATAAACTAATTCAAGTAGCTTATGCCTCACTGTTTTTTATCTCAATTTTACCCCTGCAATCTCAATTGGAAAAAATAAATATTAATTAAATGCACATTTTTTGATATCATTTTATATTTATAAGCAACTACAACCTCTGTTAAACAAAAGCTACTTCAACTATTAATTTTATCAAACAGTGCAACTTCAATAAGATAGCTTGTTTGCTATCACCTATAAGCCAGCTTATAAGTCATTCGCTATAAGATAGTTTATCAGCTATCCACTATTTTTTCCCAAACAAAACATAAGGGTATGATTCAATTAGTTTTAAACTGCGCATTGGGGCGTCAAGTAACTTTTAAATTTGTTCAACTTTTAAATTTGTTTTCTAGTTTGATTAATATAATTCCAAGATTATATGTTTGAATGGTTTAACCCGCTTGGATTAGCCCGGTGGTATTAACTGGGACCTGAGAGTATGCTCCTCTTCAAGGTTTCAGGTTCGATTCTCTCTGATGTTAATTTGGGTGGGCTAAAGACTTATATTTGAAACAAGTGAATCAAAAATTATTGAAGAACAAAAGCTAACACACAATAAACTAATTTAAGGACCAAATGTGCAGTTATTCTTATTTTTATAAGTAAAAATTATGATATGTTATCATTGATATGCATGTATATATAGTAGATGAACTTTTATACATTGTTGTGAAATACAAGGTCGGAGAAGACTAAAATTGGGAGCATGGTGAGTGCTGCTTTAGTGAGCACATTAGTCGGACTAGCTGCAAGTAATCTTGGAATTCTTCCACATGATGCACCGGCATATTCAATTGTCTTGGAGTTTCTGTTACCTCTTACTATTCCATTGCTATTGTTTGGAGCAAATTTGCAACAAGTAGTTCGTTCAACTGGAATGCTTCTGGTAGCTTTCTTACTTGGGTCAGGTGATTCTATTTATCTAAACAAAAATGGCAGAATTACGATTGAAAGCGTGTCTGGCTATGAACCACGGATACGACCACGGATACCGGACACGACATAGACAGTGATACGCCGACACAACTAAGATTTTGAGAAAATCACATAATTTAGTGTAACTATATGTGTCAGTGTCGTGTCGGACACGACACGTGTCTGACACAGGGACACGCCTAATCCGAGGAGTGTCCGTGCTTCATAGGTGGCTGGTGTCCAACATGCGTTGATGTCCGACATCGACACATGCAGATACATTTAATTATTTCATTATCGTAACTTATGAGTGATGTTGTGTCAGCGTTCAGTTTTTTTGTGTTCGTTAGTGCTTCATAGCTTATGAATGCACTCTACGAGAATATTCAATTTGTCTTGTGAAACTGAATCTGATGTTATGGATTGTAGTTGCTACTGTAATTGGCACTCTAGTGGCATTTCTTTTAGTGCCTATGAGATCTCTTGGTCCTGACAACTGGAAAATAGCAGCAGCTCTCATGGGAAGCTATATTGGTGGATGTAAGTGCCTAAACAAATTCTTCATGCTTGATTGTGGCATGTTTGCTTCTACACATAATGCATGTTTGGATGAATTGTAGTTGTTATGATGACCATAAATAATCAACTTCAATCAAACAGTCCTTCTGATTGTTTGATTTTATCTTCCGCATATTTATAGAACTAATGAACTATTGTATATCTATAACCGTAGTTCTAAACTACAGTTGAGGTCGTAGCAGCGGTTACACTGTGAACGTTGACATTGTGGCAAAATTCAGCAAATGAGGTCGATGCAGCAGCAATTACAGTTGCGATGATCTCTAAAATCTTTATACTGCAGTTGCAGAACACAATTTATAACGATATCTGTAGGACTGTAACTTTAAATCAGATTTAAACTCCAGATACTTATAGGGGTTTCTCCATAGATTACAAGCCCATAATAACCGATATGTTTTTGACAAAACACTAGCAAGGTTAATCAAAAGACAATATATGACGTGAACTTCCTTCAATAAAGTATTTGCTTCAAAATCAGGGTATCTAAACTCTCTACAGTCGAGAAAACATGCAGCCATGGCAACTTGACTGTTGCATGATATGACGATTCGTTCTTGAATGATTTCACCAAATTGAATTTTAAATACATCTCAAAATATAAGTAGTTTGATCTTCATCTGACAGCAGAGATCCACAACCGATTGACCAAAGAGAATTCAATTCTGTAATTAGGTTAGTATATTGGAGTCGACTACGCACATGCTTGCTTCTTAGTCCCAAAATAAGTTAACCAAACTCATACTAAGATAGGGATGAAGCATTTATATACCACTTGAATACTCGATGCCATTAAAAACTTGACTTTGTACATATTTTCTTGCAACTATATGGGTGGCTAGGTAGGGTTTCTTGGTATATTATTTAAAAAATGTTCATTGATTTTTATAATGGTAGATTAAACTTTAACGAGTTTCCTTTGACCCTTTCATGTCGATTGTTGTAGCTGTTAATTATGTTGCCATTTCAGAGGCGCTTGGTTTGTCAGCATCAGTTTTAGCCGCAGGAGTGGCAGCAGACAATGTTATCACTGCTCTTTATTTTATGGTGTTGTTTGCATTGGCTTCTAAAATACCTGCAGAGACTGCACCACCAACCACTGGTACAGTTTTCTTCTAATATAACTGTTTTTTGTTGCCTTTTCTGTGCTTGAACCAGAATTTGTGGAATGAATGTTTTCTTTCATTTGAAAGAATTAATAGTTTTTTTTACTGGATAGATAAAATGAATAGTTTTGATTTAATATTTGGTCATATTATATTGGTTGTGGTCGTATCGCGATCTTTGATATTGGGGAGAATCATGATTAGATGCAATCTCAACTGCAGATCAAAAACTGTTAGTTGTGGCCTAGATTTCGTTCACAGATATTTTAATTTGGGCGTGTGTGGGTTCCATAAGTTGTTATACTTATAGTGAATGCACTAACATCAATATGTGTTGATTGAAAATTTATTTATTTGTGTATACAGAAAGTAAGATATTTATCATGATTATGGTTCTAAAATGCAGTCGTAGTTGCGGTTACGATGCAAATTTCGATTTTGAGGTAAAATGTGAGCAATTGCAGTTGCAGAGATCTCTAAAACCTTTGTACCACGGCGACAAATACAGTTTTAAACTGAAACTTAGAACTATGATCATGATGAAGTTATTCATCTTTCTTCACTATGTAAATTTTATAAAAATTATGTTTTCATCTTGAATGGAAATTTTTTTGCTTGATTTTCTGAATAATCTTTGCAGATAAAGAAATGCATATGAAGTTCGAAAATCAGGAGATGCCAGTGTTGCAGACAGCTACTGCAGTTGCTACATCATTTTTAATATGTAGAGCTGCAACATACTTCACAAAATTATACGGTATACAAGGAGGAACTCTTCCAGGAGTGACTGCAATCATCGTCGTTTTAGCCACTCTTGCACCAAAGCTGATTAGTCCCCTTATACCTGCTGGTCATACTGTTGCCTTGGTCTTGATGCAGGTAACAACAAACTATTTTGGTTCTATATGTGTGAAGCGTTGTCACTATAATATTTGTAAGCATTGAAAATTACAAAATCATCCCTATGTGTGTGTTTTATGAACCAAATTAACTAATCAAAAGACACAATTAGGACCAAATTATCTAATGAAAGTAATATCTGAGGACCAAATTGACAAACGAAAGTCATATTGAAGGGCCAAAGTTGTAAAATATGTAAATTCTTTAGGTTGACAATAATAACTGTCGATGCTTTGGCGAATATGTTTTACTTTGTTGTTTG
Organism: Medicago truncatula; assembly: GCF_003473485.1. Lineage (NCBI taxonomy): Eukaryota > Viridiplantae > Streptophyta > Magnoliopsida > Fabales > Fabaceae > Medicago > Medicago truncatula. The sequence continues at coordinate 17,920,770 of NC_053047.1, read as the reverse complement.
TTTTACTTTTTGTAATTTTTTAGTGTAGTACGGGAGTACTGAACTTTTAAGTACATTTAACAGACTCGTTTAAGCTTCGCGAGGTCTGTGTAAATTTAACAGACTCTTGAAAAGACTATGTTGTTAGCATTTATGTTAACATTTTCACCAAATTGGACTTGGATTATGTAAAGGCCTCCGGGCGAATTGAAATTTGATTAGGTTATTATGTAACCAATTTTCAATATGGAAATAAAAGAAAAATAGAACAAACAGAAAGTGAGATACAATTCGGTACTTTATAATTTATTTTAGCAGAAACTGTACAAACCTCTCTTGATTATGCACCCCTCTAACTTATAACTGCGTGTCAAAGTTACAAATTTACAAGACATTTGCAATAGTTAACATGTTGAACCCTTGATTGCTGCAGTATCAAGATTCACAACAGTAACCACAATTTAGAATTATGATCAAATCTATATAGCAGCTAATGACTATACTTGAGACAAATGTTTGGTTTACTTTTTGTGCAAAATGCTTTCCTACTTTTCTTGCTTTTCACATCATATTGCTTGAGAATTTCTTTCTACGAAGTTACACCTACTAATTGATATGATACAACAACAACTAGGCCTTATCACACTAGATAGATTACGTTGATCAAACGACACCATATGTACTGATTGATATGATACTCTTGTAAAAATTTAAGAATCATGTGACCTAAGATGTTTAATATACGATCTATTTCGTACGCAGGTATTTTTTGTGGTGGTTGGAGCTAGTGGAAGTATACTGAATGTTATCCAAACTGCCCCAAGTATATTCATGTTTGCACTGGTTCAAGTAACTATCCATATTCTTATTGTTCTTGGATTAGGCAAGTTATTTAAGCTTGATTTGAAGCTATTACTTTTAGCATCAAACGCGAATATTGGCGGCCCTACAACAGCTTGTGGAATGGCTAAGGCTAAAGGCTGGGAATCTTTAGTTGTTCCTGGAATTCTTACTGGCATTTTTGGTGTTTCAATTGCAACCTTTTTAGGTATTGGTTTTGGATTAATGGTTCTAAAACACTTGTAGAAATTATCATTTTTGATGTTTAGATATATACACAATACACCTTATTGGAAGTTATGTTTTTAACACAGTTTTATGGTGCCTTTTGACAAAATTTCTCATGAACTCGATGTAACTTTTTTTGTACTCCATCTACTACCTCAACAATTGCATGATTACGAGCTCATGAACACTCGTTTGTAGAACATTCAAATGATATGTGGTTCTTTTAAAATGAAATATTGTGCGTGTTAATTTTCCTGTTCTCCAAGAATTCATAGAACGTGTGTACAATAGAATGCGCATAAATTGAAAGAGTGAATTGATGATTTTAACCTCTCGAAAATTCCAAAAGCAACGCGCAACAACCATCGTTGCTCTAGCCGTCACATTGCGAACCTTATTACTGCGGTAAAAGATGGGAAGATACAGCTTATGGGGCTACAATTGTGGTTGTGATGTCATTGCAAAGATCTCTAAAACCTTTATGTGTGCCTAATGTGTGATTTGAGATAATAATGATGAGTGTTTTATGCCTGGAAATAGTTGTTAGATGTATTGTGATGTTTAAATAACAATTTTCATGACACTGCAAATGCCAAATAACCATGTAATCTCTAACTTTACCACATGATCTAGCCATAACATAAGAATTAAGAAAGAAACAGAAAAAAAAAATTATTCTCAGCAAATAAATTGCAAAAGGTGAAACACACGTCATGCAATTAATTCATTCACTTCTAAATATCAACAACATTAAATCATTAGGTTAAAACCCTACACTCATAAATGGAGTTATGAGGAGAATGTTACTGATAGAATATACGCCAAATTTGCTCAAAAAAAAAAAACAAAAATATTCTTAATCCGGTCGAAAATTCTTAGCTACATACGAGTTTGGTTGGGTACCGTACCAAATTTGATTTTAAAATAAATTAGTAACCAAAATTAGATAAACGGTACATACCCAATCAAACTCCATATGTATCAAAGTGTTCACCACTTAGGATTTATTCTAAGTATGACACCAGGAACGATATCTTCCGAATCATGGACATCTGGACTTGAGAACAAGAAACTCCATATGTATTAAAGTGTTCACCACTTAGGGTTTATTCTAAGTATGACACCAGGAACGATATCTTCCGAATCATGGACATCTGGACTTGAGAACAAGAAACTCCATATGTATTAAAGTGTTCACCACTTAGGGTTTATTCTAAGTATGACACCAGGAACGATATCTTCCGAATCATGGACATTTGGATTGGAGAACAAGATAGATTGATCATCACACTTCTCCGCTATACTATAATAGGTTTCCCCTTCTTTAACCATCTAAAATTCATCACATGGTGGTTCATCTGATAAAAATTTACTCTCTTTTGCATCATTAACTCCTATAAGCAGTGTCGCTGCCATTACCACTATGGTAAAACACCGTAAAACTGATGCTCCCCCACACGCCATCGTTTTCATTGTTATTGCCATATAACTTTGCTGAAGAAGGACAGAAAAGAAGAGAAGATAAAATAGTAATTGTATGTGAAAGTATATCTATGGAGCTTGTTTTTTTAATTCACGTAACAAAATAGATAGCAAAAGAGGAGAAAGACAAGAATATAGGGTTAGGGTTTCAAGAAAGTTTGATTGAAAATAAGGGTTACAAAGATAATAATACAGCAGCGAGTTAGACAACTACTAAAAAAAAATTCAGCACAACAAAATAAACCTAATAATAAACTATTATTATCTATCACTTTCAACATGATCTCCTCGTACAATAAAAATATTATCTAAAAGAGGGGCACTCACAAGTCATTCTTTTCATTTTATTTATTAAGGTAACGCGGGTTAATTATGAACGGTGTTTATATGAAATTTTGAATCTGATTAGAATTATAAAATAAAAATATTTGTCATTTTTAAATTGTAACAAACCCAAAAAATTATGATTATCTTTTATAATGACAACAATTATTTAACAAATATAATATAAATACTTATCTTTTTTAATACCACCAGCATTATAACATTAATATAGTAAAATTTTATCAAGGGTAAAATTCTGTCCAAAATCCTTATCCCCTTTATATATTGTATAGATAATATTGTTCATTTTGTAGTGGGATGTTTCTTATTTTAATGGGACTTAATTATATTAATTAAAATTCAAAATAATATTATTAAAGGATAAAACAATACTTAAAATAGTTTAAATGAAGGGTAGAATATGTAATGAGAAACCAACCCAAACCCATGATTTTATTTATAGGCTAAAATATAGTTTTAGTTCCTGTGAAAAAAAAAATTGTTTTTGGTCCCTGCAAAATTTTTTGTTTTTGAAAATAGTCCCTGACCCCACTTTTGTGATGATTTGCATACGTGGCACATTATAACTGAACCAATTTTATAGTATTTGGTCCCTGCAAAATATTTTGTTTTTAAAAAAGGTCCCTGCAAAATTTTTTGTTTTTGAAAATAGTCCCTCCAGGGACTATTTAAAAAAAAAAAATTTGCAGGGACCAAAAACAATTTTTTTTACAGGGACTAAAACCATATTTTAGCCTTATTTATATATAGCACATATTTAAGAGTTTAATTTGTATGTATCGTTTATGTAAAACTAATCAAAACATGAGAGAGAGGGAGAGGTAGAAAGAGGCGACAATCATAGGGTTTCACTAGGGCAGTCTCACCGGAGTTCATTATCGCCGATAGAGATTTCATCTAGGAGGGGAATAGGTCCACTAGGGTGATATATACAGGAGGGATATGGGTGGATGGTCAACGGTGAGATCACGATGCCGAAAAGTGATCACACCAGGAAACTTTGGGCAAGCCAGATTTTGGAAGGTTCAAGTAGCATGGAGGTGGTTTTTATGTACGTCTTGGTGGGGCTACCATGGTCTCGGAAGGCCCGTGATAGGTTTGGAGCTGAAGAAAGGGATGAGTGATGGACAAATTGGCAAGTGCACCAAATCGTAATAAGTAATAAAGTAGTTAGTTATTGTCTCCACAAGGATCTGTGAATATATGCCTTGACATGAATATATTTGGTTATAATGGTTGACAACATAAGTCCTAGGAGAACAAAGATGCAAAACGAGATTATACATATCATACATATATAAGATCAATCAACATGTTTCAGTCTATATGGATAAGCGATACATTGACGCTCCACCAATATCGATTCTTAAGCTTCAAACAAATCGAACATCAAAAACACAAAAATGATGCGATGCGAATTTTAATTTCTCTTCATTATTTAAATTCAATATGTCTAATCAAATTAAAACATAAAGTAGTAAAAAAAAAAACAATTTGATTCCTAGTTTTGTAATTGAGAAATCATGATCATAAAGGCAACGAAAATTAAATTTTTTTGATTTCCTTTCCTTTGATTATTACGAAATTAACATGAATCAGTGATAGAATTTTTATCTCTTGAAGTGGAAAAAAATCGTAGAAAAGTAACGTAGAACAACTATCCTCTAGTTCCTGGTGGTAGCCAAGCAATCCAAGTTTCAGAGAGAACTACAATTTAGTTTGTGGTTTTAGGGTTTTGGTAAAGTGGTTTGTCATTGCTTTAGCACAATGGTTCTATTTATAGAACTTCTTGTGTGCTTTGTGTAAAACCCCGTTTTTCTAACATAAAAATTTCATATAAATAATCAAAGTAATTCACATAAACAGAATGTCACACTTCTTTTCTTAAAATCATAAACGGAATAATTAACTAATTATCCTTCAAAATTCAATAACATAATATTTAATACTTCGCGGCGGAATTTATTCAAACATCTAAAAAATAGTCTTTGGCACGAAGGCCTCATCTAAAACATCTCATAAAATTTCAATCTAAAAACATAGTCATAATCTTCATAAAGTAATACGTAAGGAATAGAAAAGCAATAACAAAGTTCCCAATCCCGTTATGTATTAGAGCACCTAAAGACACACGTGAGAGATAGACCACTCATGACAGCAACCTAACAAAAACTTATTCTCTATCACCTGCAAGTTACCCATACGAAGAGCAACATTTCCAAGCAGAAGGGGTGAGATTTCACATTCAATAATAATAAGCATATAATTCATCAAAAACATTTAACAACTTATACTTCATCAATTAATAACATTACTCTTCTTATAATACTTCATTAATAACTCAATCAACTTCTATTCATCATTAACTTCATATTCATCACATTATACACAACGTCGTATAGCAACATAAACACCACATCATAAACATCATTTTATAACATCATAAACATCATCATATAACAAGATAATCACATCATAAACAACATTTTATAACATCATATACTTCACATCATAAACATCATCATATAACAACATAATCACATCATAAACAACATCATAAACAACATAACAACATCATAATCAACATCATAATCACTTCATTAACGACACATGGGTAAATAACAATTTAACAACAACGACACGACTTCAACTCGACAATGCAACTTAGACATCTTACACATCTTGATCCATCTAGACAAAATGCAACTACGACCTCTTAATCATGCATGTGGTACCAACCAGGGCATCAAACTCCCAACGTATTGAGCGTAACTAGGCTCACAGGGTATCAAACCCTCAACTTACAGGGCATCAAGCCCTCAACATAATATATATAAATATACATTACATTGCATCAAGCCCTCAACTTAAATGAGTATACATGGACTCAACGTCTTACAACTTAAACAACTTAGACATCTCATATGGCTCCAATAATTTGGATCAACATCTTACAACTTAAACAACTTAGACCAACATATGCTACTTAATGATATAATAATCAATACAGCAGAGACAACAACATACAACAACTTCACAACATAGCATCATTAATAATAACAACTTGAATGGTATAACAACATTATTTTCTATATCATACATTTTCCACATAAATATATATAACTCAAATAATTCAAGAACAATATTCACATAATATATGTATTTCAAATTATCCAACAAAGATATTCACGTCAAACCAAATTAGATCCATCACAACATAGGTTAAATACTCTTAAACACCCTAATTGAACTCATAGTACTTCTAGTTTTGAGGTTTGAAATTATTCCTTAAGTTTTGGATTACCTTAGAAACGGTTATGCTGAATTTTCATAAGATTTCACTAAGACCTCCTTGAAGTATTTTCATCATATCTCAAGAACCAAAACTCATTTTCACGTCAAACCAAAGCCACTGGAAAGCTAACTCAATTATCTACAACTTTCATGTTTACACCAAAGGCCAATTCAAAACAGAAACGTGTGAACAAGATGCAAGAACATGAAACAGGATGTGCTGTCAGAGAGTAACTCGGGAAAAACCCACTTTTCACCCCAAAATCCCAATTTTAACTTCCCTATGCCCAAATTTGATCCCAAAGTTTGTCAAAACATTTATATACATCAAAAGAGTCTGAAAACCATATAAAACTTGATCCAAAACATTATTTTAGAAAATCACCAATTATCAATCTAATTCATCAGATTATCTATTCTTAAATCAACTAATCACAACTTCTAAACCTAATTCCCAAAACATCAAAACTAATAATAGCTACAAGCTAGTCCCACCCTTACCTTAAATTAGATGATCGGACTCTACAAGATTGCTCCTCTTCTCACAAGATTCTTCTCTTCTCTGACTTCTCTCTTCTCTTGGTTTTCTCCAAAAATAGGTTTCACGTAATCTTTCTTTTCTAATTCCAATTCTCTCCCCTTTTATATAAATCATTAACCTACTTATTTTCTCTTATTTCCAAATCTGGCCTCAAAGTCTCAATATTCTATTCTAATATATATATATATATATATATATATATATATATATATATATATATTTTCACCAAATAACAAATAATTTATACACGAGATAACATATATATTTCTACACCAAATAACAAATATATTTCTACACCACATAACATATATATTTCCACACCAAATAACAAATATATTTCTACACTACATAACATATATATAGATTCGACACGTGTTTGATCTCGACTCTTATATTTTTTGGTTTACATCAAGAACATTTATACTTTCTGTCAAACACAAATATAATATGCCCCGAGATTTACTGGTTGATCTCTCAAATTAACTGTTTTCTCGAAAACCAGCGTTTGTTTACCAAAAATTAGGGTAAACACGCACACACACAAAAATATACATCATTCAAATATTTTATTAAAAAGAAAAAATTGATTAATCTCATGCTATTTTTTTTTCTCGTCGAGTAATCTATTGGCTGAAACTCACACATTTTAAATATGGAGAAGTGGGGTTTAGGTTCAAAATCCAGCCCCTGAAGGTGAGAAAAACACAGGGGGGTTGAATTGTGTTAGCTTTTTCTTTTATTTCTCCTATCTGAAACAAACATGTCAGAAGCAGATAGAATTCTACTTTTGAAGAGATGTTCAAAACTAAATGCAGTCGATAAGAACATAGAGAAAGAGAGAAGAAAGACACAGGCAATTTATACAGGTTCCTTCCATAAACCGGAAGTCAGTCCTGTCCCCCTAGCACTTCCAAGGGGAGTTCACTATGTAATATCTGATTACAATTACTCACTGCTAAAACTAGCAAGAGACTTCAACTTGCTCAAGCACAACTGCAAGAGACTTCTAAATTCAAACATAATTACAATGAAAAATGGTTGAGGTTGAACACTTGATATACAATCAGTGGTGTTCACAATACAAATCAGATACAGACTCTAAAGACTCTAGAATTCCTAAGATATGAGCTTTGTTAAGAAATTCTAAGTGAACTTTGAAGTGAAGAGCAATTTCAACAGAGTTTTTGCTTAGCTGATGCGTATATTGTTCTTTTGAAACTCTGTGTCTTTAGTCCCTTATATAGAGGTTTAAGAGAGACGTTGAATTGCCAGCACATCCAAAATAGAGTCGTTTGAAGCTTTGATAATTCACCATTGATCCTTTGCCTGATATGGTTATTGTCCTATGAAGGATCAATTTCAAATGCGTTCCCAATGTGTATAAACATTGTTTGCAGGCAGAGCTGTTATTCTTGTCTTGTAGCAGAGACAAAAACATAGTAGTGCAGATAGTGGTTGTACACTTCGTACAAACGCACTATGTCAACGCTCCTTGAGGAATAAGCATCCGATGCTTTTCAAAATAGCCGCTGTTAACTTTCCAAGTCTTCTGCAATTTTTTGGCGAGCTTGAATCCTTGAAACAACTTTTGAAGCTTTAGGTTGATCTTCTGATGATCTGCAGCTTCTGGTGAACTTGCTTCTGATGAACTTACTTCAGAAGCACTTTGTCTTCAGGAGCACTTCAAACTTCAGACGCAGTTTTCTTCAGACGATTTAAGCTTCCCTTTTTGTTGATGTATATGCTCTTTATTTGTTCTTCCAAGACCAAAAAATAGATATCAAATTTTTGTCTATAGTCCTGTACACTTAAACAAATATTAGCGTGTCCAATTGACAATCTTAAATACTTTGTTATCATCAAAACTCTTAAGGATTATTATGGCTAAATACATTTTGTTCCAACAGCCCCGACATATACTATACAATGTCCCTACCGATTGATTAGTCTCTTACTACTTTTTTTTGGTCAAGTAGCCTATTGACTTAAGCTCGCACATTTTAAATATGGAGAAATGAGGTATCTAGAATTCGAACCCCTACCCTTACATATATACAATTTATTTTTTATGCAATTTGATCTCAACCATTTATTTCTGATTGGATCGTCATCAACACATCAAGAAATAGATGATCATATCCGCACACATCACCCTTCATCAGTATTAGAAGCAATATTTATTTGGTCAATGCAACTAATAAATTGGTGTAAAACATGATAACAACGAAGTTAACATACAAGGGCACCGACAATGTGAAGAATTAAAGCAATTGACTAAACAACAATCATGTCATTTATTGATAGTCAAACAACTTAATTTTCTCACCTTCAGCCAATTTATTCAATTATATATATATAGCTTGCAAACTTAAAAAAAAAAAAAAAAAACATGAAGGTTCAAGTGAATTTTTTTTTTATTTTTTGTACCCAAAAAAAAAAAAGTTCATTTTTCATTTTGACAAAAATACCATTCATCTTTATTATTTAAAAGTTAAAATTAATAGCTCGAGAGTTACTTTAATAATTTTCATTAAAATATTTGTTGACTTGTACTAATTTAGACCCACTTTTATTTTATTACAAATAGCTTCAGGGATAATGTAGTAACTTTTCCAAAAAAAATTAGGAAATGGTTGTTGAATGTTTTTTATTAAAAAATAAAATTACATAAAATTTACTAAACTATCCCTTAATTTAAATTAGTTTACACTAGTGGATGTATTGTTTTTTTTGTCCAAATAAAAATGTGCATTTTTGCTAATTTAGACATTCGTGTTTTGTGTTAGTCTAAGTTAGCAAACCTCCTCTAAAAAAAATTATCAAATAGCCTAATGACCATAAGTTCACCCCATCTAAGGAATAAGTGGAAAACTCTATCTTATTAAAAAAAGATAAGTTTTTCTATTCACACCTTATGTATTTTTGGTTATACCCAATTTTACTTTTCTTTGAAGGGACCCAAATTTACTTAAAAGTTTATAATAATATTAAAATTGCCCTTTTATATAAAAAAAAAATCTTTCCTTCAAAAAAATAAAAAAATAAAAAAATCTTAAAATCTTAATTTCATTTATTGTTACTCTAAAATTTCACTCTCTTTCAGCCACAAACAATCATGAATGTTCAATCAATCTTTATAAAGGATTAAAGAGTGAATCAAAACATATTTCATCCATACTCTATTGCATATAAGTAACTGAATTTCTTCTTCTTTTTCAATGATGCAAGAGTTTCATTTCTTTTTTCTTGTTGTTTAACATTGATATGTTATGCACTGCACAACGGCGATTATTTGATGGTGGCGTTACGTTGATCTACAATGTTGATGCTAACTTATATTCAGTTTAAGTAGGATCATGTAAACCTAGTTTCAATATCCTACTTACACTGAGTTTACATGTACATATTTAAAATACGATTACGTTGAATCATTAAACAAGGTTGAAGAGGTTAAAGCAAAATTTAACTTTTACTATGTACACTTAAACTCAGTTTACATTACATACTTAAACTAAGTTTACATGACTTACTTAAATTGAGTTTAAGTATGTACACTCAAAAAAGTATATTGTTACAAGTGGGGGTGAGAATAGGATAGGCCAGACCGTCTGTCAGGGGTCTATGGCCCGACCTACTTAAAGCGCAGTTCGGCCTAGCTCGTTTATTAAATATGTTAGACTCAAGCTTTTTAAAAAAACTTATTTATTTAAATAGGTCATGCTAAGACTTATAGAAAATCCTACTAAGTCTATTAGACCAACCCATATATGTGTAATAGTATATACTACATTATATAATACATATGTATCAACCTTTACAAAATACATTATATAATACACGAGTATTAACCTCTACAAAATGGATGTGCTAGCCTTACAAAATTTAATTGGATATACATACAACATATATGTTAATAAAGTGGGGGAAAATGGGTGTACATGCTTTACGAAATTTTATTTATCAATTAGTCTTTTGAAAAAATACATGTTTATTAGACTTTTTATTAATAGGTCAATTGTTATATTTAAAATTATTAGCACATTATTTCAAAAAAAAAATTGTTAGTACAAATTAGGCTTTGATATAGGCTAATATGTCAGGTCGGACTTTTAAAATGGCCAAGCCAGACTTAAAATAAAACCTTTGACAAGCTAATAGGTCAGACTTACGCTTTAGTTTTTTCAACTAGGCCTAACCTATTTAAGCAAAATCCGACTTGACTCGGCCTATTCCCACCCCTAGTTACAAGTGTCTATAATTACATGATGTCGGTAATCACAAACCAAGCATGGTGCAACCAGAATATGTTGTAAATCATTTACAGCAGTTCGAAAGTCTACGTGGTTTTCACAAAAGCATCCACTTAGTTTTTAATCTCATTTGGCTATCTTGCGTTTGGGACATTTGAAACAACTTCTAGATAAAATCAACATTCAATACTTTTGGTGGCTAAAAGCAAATCGTCACAATCTTGCTTTTACCTATCACTTATGGTGGCTAAACCCCTTTACATTGTTTGAGAATCTTTTTGTTACGAGGTTGTTTTTTACTATTTTGGTTATTTATTACTACTATACTCTTGATGTAACTTAATTTTTTCAGGATTTCCGGCAACTCCTTATGCTTAAAATTTCAAATCAATGATTTATAATATTTCATTTTAGCTTTTTCAAAAACAAAAATTATAATTACGTATGTCTCTATTATAAATACAAACAAGGTATGCTCTTTCTAGACACACACCATTCAGACATATCTACAATTTTACTGTGATCATGTCACTTAATTCAGTCTCAACAACTTTCATAGAGTTTACAATTGATGAGCTTGAGGGTCTTGTGGCGGCCTCCAAAACGCCGTTATACAAGTTTGTTTCGTGGAAGAACTTTGTCGAAAACTTACCGGAGGTTGTGGATTTCACTAAGGATGATGTTTGCTCTATTTGCATGGAAGACTTTGAAGAATCACACAATTCAGAAGTAGGAGGAAACAGTTTGTTTAGGGTTTCAAACAGACGAGTTCCTTGTGGTCATGTGTACCACTCAAACTGCATCGCTGAATGGCTCGATCGCTGCAACTCTTGCCCTCTTTGCCGCCACCATATCTCCCGTTAGAATGCTCATGCATTTATATGTTTGACATGTACTTTTATAAGCTTTAATAAGTTGTGCAATTTGTCAAAGGAATAAAATATTAACAATTATGTATTGAATGAAAATCATGGTATTGTGGTGCTGAAAATCAACGTATCATATAGTGCCGTGCATATCATTTTTAGTTTGTACCAACGAGGATTATCCTTGTATAAAATAGCACGGTTGTCAAGACCGTGCTACAACTCTCCCTAAAAAAAAAAGACCGTGCTACAACCCGTGAGATCGTATGATTGCACGCTTCATCGTTTGTTCACCAAGGCGGCGTAGTGGAAACCTCCCTAAAAATGATGTTTTCCGACCCTCTGAGTATCTGACGATGAAATCGATTGATTCCTTTTGTTCTAGGGTTGCGGGTTTCCGGGTCGAGTATGTGACCCAATTTCTTGAAACGACGACTTTCAATGGAATAATTAATAATGTCATTTATTCAAAACTTTGCTTACGTGTAAATTATGTCATTTAGGAGAAATTACTCTCGCCGACACTTAACATAATTTCGTGTAACAATTTCCTCCTTTATATTTTTTTCTTTATTTTTGTCCTTCTTTGATCATTTTTAAGATTCAAATCTTTGGTTTTATTTCAATTTGAGCTCTTAATGTTCAAATCTATGGTTCTTCACTCATGTTTTCATATGAGTTTTATATTCAATGCTTGAAAATCCATATAAAAATTAATCCAAAAAAAAAAAAACAAAAATGACGAAATTGTTATTTGAGAATAAATCAACGGACAACGAGTGTGAATTTTCTTTCTGTTTTATGAAATTTTGTTTTTTATTACACTCTCCTCCATGCTTGAATTACACTCCCCTCCACTCTTATGTTAAAATATAAACTCTTATCCCCTCTTATTCAAAACATATTAGAAAACATTTTACTCCTCTCCCCTAAGAGAAGCTTTAATTACATCCCCCTCCCCTCTTATGTAAAAATCTACACTTTACTCCCTCAACAAATATTTATATTTCTTATAATTTGGCAACAAAAAAAAATCTAAAACACTTTTAAAAAAATTGTATTGCGGATCTATTTTAATATAATCGATTATAATTTGAATACATATTTTTTGCTATTTTTTATTCACAATTTTATTAATATATAGTTTTAAACCCAATTGTAAAATATAAAACAACCCAAAATAAAATTAAAATATATGAAAATTTACTAAAGACAATAAAGTATGATTATTTAAAAGTTAATTTTATAGTCTATATTATAAACTTAATAGAAAAATATTTAAATATAGTTATCATTGAAATTTAAATTATAAAGAAATGAATTTATTTTTTTAAAACGGCGATTCAAACCTAGTATATATCATAAAAATATTTATTTATGTTAAAATATATTAAAGTGTAGTGCATATTTTAATTATTAATGGAGGGGGTTGTAATTCAAGCATCTTATAGGGGAGGGAAGTGTCACTACAAGAAATATGACATTTTGCCAGGGATTTTGACAGGGGTTTGGAACCCCTGGGAAATTTGCCAGGGAAAATGCCAAGGACAACACCTGGCATATAACACAAGGGTTTGCCCTCACAAAAACCCTCACTTATTGCAAAGTGGGAAATTAAAATTCAAGAATATGGTGCATGCAGGCTTGAAGTGACTAAAGTAGGTGGCTGTCAGGCAAAAATCGAGGGAATATGCTAGGGAAAACCCCTGGGATAGGAAAAAAGGTGATGAATCTCTGCTTTGTTTCCTGTTGATTTGACAAGGCTCTGAAAAGCCTGTCCGGTCCAGTTGAGACAGGGGCAATACCCCTTGTTTATTGCGTGAATCCCTGGCTTTTTTCCTGCTGTTCTGCTGCTATTTGATACCTAGCTATATGCTAGGATTTGACCAAGCATGCGAGGGGCATTCCCTCGGATAGTGTAACGCCCTAATTATTTATTTAATTAATTTTAAACTATGTGGAGTATATATATATTTATATATGATGGTTTAGTGATTTATGTGGAGTATATGCATATGCTTATATTTATATGTGTGATTTTGGGTGATTTATATGGTATATTATTTTATTATATGGTTTATTTAATAATAATTAAAATAAGTATGAAATATTAATTATTTTGGTGTTTGGGGAATTAATTGGAGTTATTAGGAATTTGGGGGAGTTAAGTGTAATTAGGAGGGAGTTACTCTTAAGTGGGAAGTTAAGAAAATAGAAAGTGGGAGTCAGAAACAGTTTTACGTGAAACCAAGCCAAGGAAGAGAAAACCAGGAGCAAGAGAGAAGAACCAGAGGAACCCTTTTTGCTGTGCATTTTTCATTCTGAATTAAGGTAAGGGTGGGGTTTACTTCAATGGTGTAGAATTTAAAGTCTGATTTTGAGTTTAACAGGTTTTGGTAAAAATTGGGGATTTTGGGTTTTATGATGAAATTGTAGTTTTGAAGTTGTAGGCATGAATTTGATGTTAGAAATAGGTTCTAAGTGCATACAGAAAGTTAATTTGCATCTGTAAACTGATTTGGGGAGTGATTGGAAGAAAAATGGGATTTTTGGGTAAAACCAGTTTTCTGCCCGTACAGAAGTTCATCGCTCGCCTCGCGAGTAGCTGTGCTCGCCATGGCGAGTGAGCAACTTCATAGCTCGCCTCGCGAGCAATCCAACTCGCCATGGCGAGTAGCCCAGATTAAAACCTGATTTTTGAAAAGTTGTTATAAGATGTTTTGGGGATGGTTTAAGGTACCTAGATGATTTTAATGATGAATGGTGGAAGTTTTAGGTTAGAAAGATGAATAGGGAGCTTAGAATTGGAGTTTGAGTGAGAAAATGTCACTTTTTCCCGAGAGCACCTGATTTTCACTCGCCTCGAGTTCGCCTTGAACTCGCCATGGCGAGCTAGCGTTTTTGTGAACTCGCCATGGCGAGCAGATGTGCTCGCGAGGCGAGCTAGTGCAGTTTTGCTTGCTTGATTGATAAGGTTTAAGTGTTGTTGTTTAAGCATAATTTTATTTAATTATGCATCATTCTGAATGGTTGAATCTCTGTTGGATGTTGATTGATGATGAGGAATGCATTGTATGTTTTAATTATTAATCATACATGTTGTATTAATTGGAGTCACATGGAGTTGCATTGCATGGTCAGTTGTATGTAGATATACACAAGTAGGTCCATTGCATATGCATAAAACAGCGGTGAGGGCTTCGGTCCTGGAGTACTAGTTGCTCAACAGCGGTGAGGGCTTCGGTCCTGATGAATGCTTTAACCATTCAAAAGCGGTGAGGGCTCCGGTCCTGATTGGTACCACATGCATAATTGCATTTCATTAAGAAGTCTAAGATGGTGTCTTAGCAGTGGTCATGTCATTTGCATGAGTCTTGGTTGTTGGTTTCAGTTGTTATCTGATAGATGATGTTGGTGTTGAATATGTGTTATATATATTTATATTCACTGTAACTATGGTGTATTGTTGATGTTGTTGTTGCTTGTGACTTATACATATATATGTTTACAAGATAATGTGTTGTTGATTAGGGTGTTAGATTCAATTGATGATTTTTAATATCTATATTTATTGTTGTGAATCTCACCCCTTCTGCTTGAAAACGTTGCCCTTCCTATGGGTAACTTGCAGGTGATCCTGAGTAGTTGGTGGTGGCTCATTGTCGTGTCTAGGGCTCTGATACGTGGGATGGGAACATTTATATTATTTTATTGTTGTTTTCCTCCTATGTATCAATTTTTGGAACTTAACGATGTGGCCCTTTGTTGGTTGACTTTTGTTGTTTAGGCTTAATGCCAGGATATTGTTGGAGATTTAAATTGTCGTGGTTGTTATTGAAATGCAAAACTTTCCGCTGCATAATTATTGAAGTTATGAATGATGTTGAATTAAATAGTTTTATTTTCTATTTAAGAATTTTGAATTTGCAATGTAGCATGCCCGTTTGTGGAATTACTCTGATGTTTATATGTTATTTTATTGCTTTTGGGTAACGGGGTGTTACAGATAGGCCGTGGCTTTTTTTGCTCCCTATATAAATCCATGCACCGATCATGTAATAGACTTCACAACACTTATAAAATTTTCTCCACATAAAACACAACACATTCACTCAACACATTCAACAAACTTCATTTATTTGGTAAAAAAATATTTCATTAATTATATGTTTTATCATGATATTAATTTTACTACTTATTAATGTTATTTATTTTATATGTTATTTGCAGCTGTGTTACTTATCTGCCTCCTATGGTTAGCTATTGGTCCAACTCTTGCTGTTTTTGGATTGCATTGCAGATCTGCTATTGTAAAGCTTCAACAAGTTAGTATTTTTTTTTCCCTCATAACACCATAACTGATATACATGCTGATGATATGCTCTAAAATATGCTAGCTGTCCAATAAATTGATTTTTTTTTCTTTTGAAAATCTGAAGAAAACAAATTTAATTATGATTTTTTTTTTCGTTTTTTCATATTATGCATGAATTTTGGTTTATTTTATTTGAATTTTTCAATGTTAATTGTTTAGAAATTGATGCTCAATATATGCATGTTGTTATGGGATATATGCATGTTTTATTATGATAAAATGAAATATATATGCATGCTGTTTTTTTTGTGATAAAAATAAATATATGGATGTTGCTAAATATATTGTTATTAGGTGGATTTTTATATATTATAGAATAGGGTTTATTTAGTAAAATAGTTTCTTTTATTTTTTTTCTAATTTAGGGAAACTCTATTTTAAATTTGTGTAGTAAAGCATAAATTACTACATAATCTGTTTTTTCTAATTTAGGGCAACTCTTTTTTTGATATTTAAAAAAAAAAAACTGTTTGTTAAACATAATCTGTTTTTAAAAGTTTATTATTTATTCAATTTTAAAAAGAGATTATAAATAAAAATATATATAAAAAAAGAATGGACTAAAAAGGTTTATTGTTGGAAAACTGTTTTATGATAAAAGAATAAAACAATGTAACAATGTTATGTAATAAAAATTAAAATATGTTTTAAGAATATAATAAAAATAAAGCTGTTTTTTTAACAAGTTAAAATATGTGTGGTTTTGCTTTATTTATTATGTGTGGTGTTGCTTTATTTATATGCATTTAATTGTGTTTTAAAAAATAATTTTAATTTGCTTAAAAAATATATATTTTATTAATTAAAATGATTTTTGAATCATTTATTTTATTTCAAAAATAAATTTTTAAAAATAAATTCGATTTTTTTAATTAATTTAAATACAATTTATTAATTAAAATTATTTTTAAAATATTTAATTAATTAATAAACAATTCGTTTTATAAATAAAACATTTAAAAATATATAAATACCGTTTGCCAGGGGTTAAACCCCTCGCATGTCCCTAATATTTTTCTGGATTGATTTGACCTTTCGTCAGAGCAATCAGAGCAGACTGCACATTGCAGGAAAAAGTGAGTGAATATGACAGGGATTATGACACGGACAAAGTCAGGCCATATGCCAGGGGTTCAGCCCCTCGTTTTATTCCCAGGGGTGTAACCCCTGGCAAAATGTTAGCGACGAGCGCTTTTGCCACTGCTTTCGCCCCCGGGAAATTCCCTCACAAACGTCC